>NC_139148.1:125011710-127411710 GCF_964270905.1 Leucopleurus acutus | reverse complement strand
AGGGCCAGTCCTCAGTCCTCAAGGCGTTGCTGAGCTTCCCAGGACACCATAATGAGCTCACAGGGGCACCATGGGATACCAGGCATTTCTGAGGGAAAAGCAGTGATCCCTGGCATCTGTAGGGACACCCTACGGACTACTAGCTCCATGTAGTTTAGGGCTTCACTATGAGGTCACACTACATTCATTTCGATAGTGTCATGGCAGAGTCTAAGTTGTTGGCAGTCGCTGGGATGAGAAGGCAATGCTGTGCAAAAATGCATACGGAGAGCAGGTGATGAGGGTGGCAGTGTCTTGAGGAATGGTGCAGTGCCAACAGGCACACACGTCCCACCAGGAATTACTTGTCGTTAGTTAAGAATGGGACACACATAATATTTTTCTTTCAATTAACGTGAGGTAATTTTTTTTTTAGATGGCTACTTAGGATAAGCACTCAGTTTAGATCTAATGACTTAAATCAGTGGAACTGTTAGGTGTTTCTTTTGGCCCAGAGGCCTCAGAAAGAATTGCTGAGTCGCTAAATGCCCTGGGAACTGGGAACTTTGGGGCAGCTCTGGGCCAGGTCACGTGGCGTCCTGTGACTTTCATCCTGTGGGCAGTGATGAGCCCTTGAAGAGCAGTGAGCACTGCAGCCAGAAGGAGGGCCGCCTGCGGGGCATTCGGGAGCACGAGGGCCCGAGGAAGCAGGAGTAGTCGGGATGGGGGCCGGGCTAGGGATGCTAGAGAAGTCTGCACGGTGGAGGACAGGGCCAAGTGCCTGAGCCCGAGGGTGTGGGAAACAGAATGCGGGCTGCCCTCCTGTGTCCTGATTTGGGGAATCAGGCCGCAGCGGTAGCTCCCGGTGAGACAGGGTGAAGGCGGCAAGGCGCGGGAGGTGGGGTAATGAGCTCGGGGGAGAAGGGCTTCCGCTGAAGTGCCTCAGGGAGAGGCGGCTCTGGGCCACAGCAGGAAGGCCAAGGTGGAGACAGGTTGGAGAAGCGAGCAGTAGGAGGTCGCGCAGGCCAGGGATGTGGAGGCTGGCTCTGCTCCCCACCCCAGGGCAGGGTGAGGGAGTGAAAGCACGTGTGTTTGTGTCTGAGTCTCTACAGTGGGGAGAGAGGCTGAGTTTAAGGCTTTGGGGGGCATCACCATGTAAGGAGAGGAAAAGGCACATGAAAGGGAAGTGTCAGAGACCAGGAGGATGGCGAGACTGCACGCTGGGATCCTCGGAGGAGGGAGGAGTGGTGGGCAATCTCCCACGCTGCAGAGACGCCCAATAGGATGCCAGCTGAAGTGGTCCGATGCTGCAGAGCTGATCAGGTGACCTTGATGAAAGCAGTTTCCCGGTGGTCCTGAGGGTGGAGGCCGGGCCACAGTGGGTGGAGCTTGGAGTGGCAGGGGTGGCCGTAGGGACTCGAGTGTCCATGGTGTCTCACAGAGCTTGATGGTTTGGGGTTATTTTGTGTTGAATGGGAATGAGTTGAACATGTTTCTGTGCTTCTGGGAAGGATCGTGGAGTGGGGGGGTTAAAGATGCAATAAAGAATCCATAATTGATGTCTTGATGTGACAGGGTCCTCGAGGAGCCAGAAAGGAAGGGGTGGGATGCAGGCTGAGTTCCAGGTACAAGAAGAAAGCAGTACAGGGATGATTAAGAACAGAGATGTTTGTGGGTAGGCGCAGAAAGGACGCTGGGGGAGACCACCAGAGATTGCGTCTCTGCAGATCGTGAGCCTGGAGACAGGCCATTGCCTGGATGAGCATAAAGGGCCGAGCAGCCACTGAGCAGAGGACGAGGCCCAAGGCCAGGGCCAGGTTGCTCCTTGACACAGCGCTGCTTTGCTCCTCCGGTGCTGAGAATCAGGAGGTTGCAACTTGACATAATAAAACTTTTGCTGCATTATAATTTGCATTGCCTTTTAGTGTGTTAACCAAACAATTGTGGTATTGAATGCAACCGTTATTTTGTTTAACTGATTCTTCTCTTCATTTTTAGTTAGAAATCCTGTGCTCTGTCAACATTCTCCAGTTCATATTCATTGCGTTAAGACTGGACAAGATCATCCACTGGCCGTGGCTTGTATGTAACTTTTTAAATCCTTAAATAAACTTTTCTTTTTATTATAAAAGTCATTCGTGTTTATTGTAGAAATGTCGGAAAAGACAGGCAAGCGAAGGTAATAGGATAATAATCACCCATAATCCACTGGGAGATAACATGGTTAGTGTTTTTTGTTTCCTTGTTTGGGGGTTTATTGTTTCATAAAGATAATTGAGATCATACTGCATGTATAATTTGGTATCCTGCTTTGTTGTTCTAATGTTGTATTATAAGCATTTTTACATGTCAATAAAAGGTTCTTATAAGCATGACTTTTCAAGTTTAATTGATGCAAAATATTCTTCAAATACATTTATGAGACTGTCCCCTCATTTCCGAATATTGAAGTTGTTACCGGTGTTTTATAATTATAAATCATGCTGCAGCATATAATTTTGTGCATAAAAATCTTTGCCTGTTTTTTTTTTTTTCATTGTTTTCCTAGGAAGGACTACAGAAACAGTATTACTGGGCCAGAGGGTGGGAACTTTTTGAGATTTTGAAATACAAACTGCACTGCCAACTCCCTTTTCCAAAAAGCTATGCCAGTTTACACTCCTGCCAGGGGTGAAGTCTGAGTCATGCGAGTGACCTCTTGCTTCCGTTAATGGGTGTTCGGTTAAAACTGATTGTGCATAGATAGAAGAATGGATGGAGAGAGATATATATATGGCAAGCTGCAAATTAGAGAAAACAGTACAGTTTCAACTAGTAACGCATAGAAAGAAGATGAGACAAAAGGTAGAAGAATTATCTTGCCTCTGGGAGGCGAGGTCTTGCCAGGGTTTGGGGTTTTCTCCCCGGCCCCACCCTGCTTGATGTGTACTTTTGTACATAAGACATTGTCTGTGATTAACGTGGTTTACCTTTAAAAGAAAAAAGAACAAAGGTAAAAAATATAGTTAAAAAAAAGAAAATATTCATTTGGCGACAAGGAAGAAAATATGGGAACATAAGTTACCTCTCTAGTGAATAAAGACAAGATCCATCCCTTCTGCCTAAAATCTCTGATAAAACATTCATAATAAAACATACTGTTCAGGCGCCCATCTTCCATCTTCAGGGTGCTGTGTCTAGAGAACAGTAATTGGGTTCAGAGCTTTCTGTTGTGCCATGGAGGAAACAAATCTGGGTAAGACCAAAATTTTAGTGTAAGGTGAAATCAGAAAAAAAAAAAAGATTAGGAATTGTGCATGTTTTCTAAAGATGAACAGAGGAATTTTTCCAGCCCCAATCCTGTGCAAGTCCCAGCAGATGAAGCAGCCAGATTGCAGGTTTCCCACAGTGTTCAAGAGAAACCAAGTGAGGCTGGTCGCTAACATTCCACCCACGAGGACCAGGCCTCTAAGTGAGTCTGTTCCCAGACGTGCTTTAGGAGGAGGGACATAAGGGGAAGCTGTGCACAGCAAACATCCAGTCAGGAGCTCTGAGCTCCTCAGAAGGATTAAAACTCATATACCAACTCAAGTCCTGGGTCTAAAAATGAAAGGTAAAAACTAAAGAAGTGTTAGAAGAAAACATAGGAGAAAAATCTTAGGGATCTGGAGTTAGGTGAAGAGTTCCCGGAAATGGCACCAACAACATGGTCTATAAAAGAAGCTCAAAATTAAAATGCAATTAATGAAAAGACAGGTCACAGACCAGGAGAAAATATTTGCAAAGCAGATGTCTAACCAAGGACATGTATCCAAAACATCTAAAGAACTCTCAAAACTCTAAAAGCTCAACAACCTAATTTTAAGATTGACAAAAGACTTGAACCGACTATTCACAAAGAAGATAGACATATGGTGAATAAGCCCATGAAAAGGACATCATTACCCATTCGGGAAAAGCAAATAAAAACCAGGATGAGGTACCACAGCACACTCATCAAAATGGCAAAGATAAGAACCACAATACCAAGTGCTGGGGCAGACCCGAGGGACCCGGACCCTCGCCCGTCGCTGGTAAAAATGCCAAACTGGGTGGATGCTCTGGAAAACGGCTCGGCAATTTCTTATAAATTAAACATGGAGTTACCATGTGACCTAGGAGTGCCAATCCTGGGTGTTTCCCCTGGAGAAATGTAAACGTACAGCCACACAGAAACCTGGGCACACATGTTTATAGCAGCCTTATTTGCAATTGCCCAAAGCGGGAAAGCACCAGCGTCTCGTTCCCAGGGTGACTGGAGAGCAGGCTGGGGTGCGTCCACCCAGTGGAGCAGCGCTCAGCAGTGAAAAGCAGTGACGTGTAGATACACGCAACGACCTGCAGGCATCTCAGAGATGTGCTGATTGGGAGAAGGGAGCCTCAGGTTACATGCTGTATGAGTCCATCTCCATCACGTTCTTGAAGAGACAAAAGTGTCGTGATAGAGGACAGAGCAGCAGCTGCCGGGGGTTATGGGTGGGGCGAGGGGGTGACACAGTGATGGGAGAGCACGAGGGAGTCTGGCAGGGTGAAGGAGCTGTCCTGTGTCCTGCCCGAGGCTCCACAGATCTATACGTGTGTGCGTGAAAAGTCATAGAACTGGACACCAAAGGATAACAGTCAATTTTACTGTTTTGTAAGAGAAGACAAAGGGACAACAGATGTACCCAAGGGGGCCATGCAGAAGGGAGAAAAGGTCACACGGGAGGAGCCTGCTGAGGCCCCCAGGACTCATCGTGTGGGCTTGTGTGTGAGGGTGAAACAAGCTCTTTCTGGTATGACAGCAACTGACACAGAACACACCTGGGCGAGGCAGCGGAGACCGAGTGGCGGAAGCCTCCCAGCCTTGACTTGCAAGTTCATGGAGGGCCTGGGCCCCCTGCGCAGCCCGGGTTGCCAAGGAGCCTTTGGCCACAGTGCCTCTGGCAGGATGGGAAATGACTGGGAAGAGGGGATGTCCGGGTGAGCCAGGGCGCAGGTGGAGGGGAGGCGGGCAGAGCCCGGGGCCCGCTGAGCGAGCTCACGCCTCAGGGCAGTGGCTGCGAGTCCCGTCACCCTGAGGGCTGCCGGGGCAACAGCAACCCCAACAGTGAGCAGCGGGTCCTCTTCCCACGCTGGCCCCATCCAGGCCTGGCACCGTCTTAAGTGCAGAGATCCAGGAAGGAGTTGGCTCTGCCTACCCTAAAGACCTTTCTTCTCTCCTCCTCCCTTCAGGTCGTGTGTGTCCCCCTGTGGATTCTCATGTCTTTTCTGTGCCTGGTGGTCCTCTACTACATCGTGTGGTCCGTGCTGTTCCTGCGCTCCATGGATGTGATCGCGGAGCAGCGGAGGACACACATCACCATGGCGCTGAGCTGGATGACCATTGTCGTGCCACTCCTTACTTTTGAGGTAAGCTTTCGGCAGAACTCTTGAGGCCCAGCAGCCTGCGCTTCCCCAGCACAGCAGCTCCCCGGGCGAGCCTGCCAACAGAGGACCACAGGACAGTCAGAGCGGCCTTTCTTTGGGGGCCTGGGGGCTGGCAGTGAGAAGTGTACCTTTCTAGCCACCACGCATCTGAATGTATTGATTTGTCGTCTTCTTTTTTTTTTTGAATTTATTTATTTATTTATTTATTTATTTTGGGCTGTGTTGGGTCTTCATTTCTGTGCGAGGGCTTTCTCTAGTTGTGGCAAGCGGGGACCACTCTTCATTGCGGTGCACGGGCCTCTCACTATCGCGGCCTCTCTTGTTGCGGAGCACAGGCTCCAGACGCGCAGGCTCAGCAGTTGTGGCCCACGGGCCTAGTTGCTCCGCGGCATGTGGGATCCTCCCAGACCAGGGCACGAACCCGTGTCCCCTGCGTCAGCAGGCAGACTCTCAACCACTGCGCCACCAGGGAAGCCCCGATTTGTCGTCTTCTAGAAAGAGAAAGTTGGATGTGATATTTTTGTATTTGAGCCCTGTGGAGAATTATCGAGTGGGCACTGTTGACTCCTCCAACCAAACAGCTGCAAGAGTTTCCCAGAACAGTCCTGATGTTGGAAATGTTGTAGGTGGATGGATTTTGCTTAGTCCTGAAGAGCCATATGAAAGCTCTTCCTGTCCTTTCCCCCAGAATGGAGGGTTACCGTTGCCTCCTGTGGAACGAACGTCCCCCTTATGAGACCTGACGAGGGAGGGGCAGTGCAGTCTGGCTTCAGAGAGGGTCTGTTTTCCGATGCTCCATCGACAGAACCTCAACTGTTTCTCTTTCTTTAGATCCTGCTGGTTCACAAGCTAGACGGCCACAACGCGTTCTCTTGTGTCCCGATATTTGTCCCGCTCTGGCTTTCCTTGATCACTCTCATGGCAACCACATTCGGGCAGAAAGGCGGAAACCACTGTATGTACGCAGCATTTCCGAAGCGCTTGAACTGTGTGTGTGCGTGTGTGTCTGTGTGCCTGATGCGTGGCTGTGTGTGTGTGTGTATGTGGCCCCGCTTTATGAAAAGACGAACCTAAGGACCCCAATCAGGGAGTTTCCCTGGGAAAGGTAGGACTGAAGAAGGCCTGGAATCTTCCAGGGGAAGGGCGTGCCGTCAGCCTTGCTTTCGTGGCCCTACGACCGGAGGGGGGCCTGAGCGCGGCAGGCAGCCTCTCTGGGCCCATCCCCTCTGCTGCAACACCGGGACCAAGATTCCTTTTTCCCAGGGGCTCCTGAGGATGAGATGAAAATCCACATCATCTACCAAACCCTGAGCGTCCTCCCAGTGTCTGTTTTGTCCTCGCTCTTGCCAGCGTCATTCCTGAGGTCTCCAAGTCTTGTCAGTGGTGCCCGGCTTCTGCCTGCCATCTTCCCGGACTCCAGAGGGTGATGGAGATCCTTTTCTTGGGTGGCATTCTTTGTCACACATGTGTTTCTTCTGGAGGATGTTGACATAGTCCAGACACCGCAGATATTTGAGGCTCGTGAGAGCAGTAGTTCGCATACTGGAGGACCCATCAGAATCCCAGGACTGTCCCCCGCCACCCCGCCACAGTTTCTGGTTTAGGAGGTGTGGGCTGGGGCCCAAGATCACATCCCTAACAGGCCCCAGGGAGACATCTGGTAGCTGCCAGTCCAGGAATGCCACCTGCAGAGCTGCAGAGCTGCAGGGCTTCCTTCTTACCCTTAGTTGGTATTGAGGCCTTGCTCAGGCTTCATTCCCAAGACATCAGGATAAAGCACTACAGCGTACAAGGAAAAGTTCTCATTCATGAAAGAAAAGTAACCTGAAATTCAATGGAGACTAGTGTTTGAGAAAGTACATTTCTTCCTTTTCAGGGTGGTTTGGGATTCGCAAGGATTTCTGTCAGTTTCTGCTTGAAATCTGCCCATTTTTGAGAGAATACGGAAACATTTCCTACGACCTCCACCGTGAAGGTAATGAGGAAACTGAAGAAACGCCAGTTCCAGAGCCTCCTAAGATTGCTCCTATGTTTCGAAAGAAGACCAGGGTGGTTATCACCCAGAGCCCTGGGAAGTATGTCCTCCCACCTCCCAAATTAAATATCGAAATGCCAGATTAGACAGCCCCTTCCAGGGCAGATCGTGAGAGGACCTGGCCCGCACTCTCTTCCGCCTTCCTCTGCCTCTCCGTTCACCTCCCCCACCCCCAGAACTGGAGCTGGAGCTGGGTCTCCGGGGACTTCATCTCATGCCTTGTTTGCACTCAATGCCTACCAATGACTCACCGCAACAGGACACGCAGGTGACAGGGGCCTGGAACACGCAGCATGGTGTGGGGTGCGTGTCAGCGGCTGTGGATCTGATGGAGGGAGCCTGTGGAGAGGGAAGAAGTGATTTCCCCCGGGAAGGTGCCTGTGGAGCTGGCTTGGAGCCATCCTGGGTGGCTGATTAGGCCTGAGCAGGAATGGCTACACAGCTGGTTTTCAAAGTGTGAAAATTCCCATCAAAAGCGTTATTGAAAAATGTATTTTTGAACCAGGCCGGCCTGGCCGCGTAGCTCAGATGCCCCTGTTGTGGCGTAGTTAGGGGACTGTGAATACGCCTCGGGCCCCGTGTGCACCCATGCTGCCTCAGCTGGCCTTGCTCCTGCCGTGGACGTCGTTTCTCTCTGGGTTTTTACTGGCCCCATTGGTGAGCCCTTTCTAATGGAGTGACTCCGTGCCTGTATAGTATTTATACAAATATTTTAGCGTTGTAATATACCGTGTTAAATCCTAGTTCTGTACAGTATATTCTGTTAAAGTATTTTTTTACAAGCTTGTACTGAAGACATACGTGTTCTGTTGCAGAAGTAGAGGCCAGTGGCACCCCTGTCCTGCCCATCGGGGTGCCACCCCTTCATGGGACATTGCCATTTCCCCTTCAATTTCTCCACAAACACAGTAGCTGCTACTGCCAGAACGGCCGCAATAAGCAAGAAACTGTGCTTTTTGCTAACATGCTGGGAACACTGACTTGCAGAAAGCCATACAGCACGACTGGAAGCTGGAGCACTGGAGAAGGGTGCCGAGACTAAGCGTGGCCATCAGAGTGTGCGCGTTGAGGTCTGGGGCTTTGTGTCTGCCCCCAAGCTGGGCCCATGCTTTTAGCTAGGAGGACCACGACTCCAGGAGCTGGGGGTACAGCCACAAGTCAGAGGGAAGAAAGCAGATGCGATGGGAACAAGCAGGCCGTGAGTAAAAGAAGGTAAAAGGAGCCCTGGCATTGTCACCTGGGAGCAGGGGAGAGGGGGAGAGGGGGCAGCTGCTACCTTGTCTAAACCGGGCTCCGCTGACATCTACCGCGCCCACCGCTCCACCCTGGTGCCAGCCTGTAGGAAGCCTGTGCTGTCTGAAGGGGACACTTGGAATGGTGCCAACTTTCCTGCTTGGTGTATAGCAAATGTAGCCCAATCCACTCTGTTTTTCCCCTTTAGCTGTTCAATAAACTGGTTCATCATTTTCCACGTGCACTGTGCGGGTCTTAATTTGGATATAGTCCAGGATGCTGGAAGTCCTGTCAGCGAGCACAAAAGGGAACCTTGAGCTGCCACCAGCAGCCGAGGGGAGCAGGGGTGGGTGAGCATCTCTCAGGAGTCTCCAGGGACAGCCAGAATATGCACTACAGAGAGGAAAGCAGGAGGCCCGGGGATTCGGCTGTTGGCGGGGGAGCACACGGCCACAATGCTGACAGCTGAGGAGGTGCCCGAGAGTGTTTGCGAGTTCCCAGACATTCTAAAGTGGAACTCGGCTTTTCAGTGGTCCTGAGGCATTGCCCGGTCACGTGGGCACCGAGTACCACTTACATCTATGCAAAATGCACTGTGATTTCTGGGTAGCTCACCCTAGCTGTCTCTAGAGACAGTTAACTCAGGTGGCGTTTCAGCCCACGGTTTGCAAGAATCGACAAGGAAGGCCACCTTTTGCTGGTGATGGAAGGCTTCCTGCAGGTAGCCAAGGGCCACCGATGGACCATTGCTTAAGCTCCTTAGATTCAAACCTGCTGTGAGACAGCACGCTTCTCCGTAACCACGGTAGCTGTGAGTTAAGTGGCAGGTACCTTGCCTCCTGCTGTATGTCCCCCTGAGTCCTCAGGACCCCACGAAGCACGTGCTCCTACGAGTATCCTCGTGGGGAAGCAGAGGCTCTGAGGGCGTGAGCCAGGCAGGTGGGGATCAGCAGGTCTGTGGTGCCGGCCTTGGCATCTTCTGGCCGAGCCCTCGCTCTCACCCACTGGGCTGGGCGCCTGGGCCGTGGGAAGGTGACGTATTGGGTTTGGAGGCGTTTCTGGGTCGTGGAAATCTCAGGAAGATCCTCGAGCCCGTGACCAGAGTAGGGTGGGGGGCATCAGTGGAGGTGGCCGCGCACGTGGGGAGAACGTGCCAGACGGGCGGTTGTGCATGGCCACCTGTCTGATGTCCGAGCAGCAGGTCCCAGAGCAGGATGGCAGCACTCACGGCCTGGGCAAACCCAGACGGGGGTCCCGTGGACAGCGGTGGGCAGAAAGTGAGCCGCACCGTGGGTGAAGGCTCAGGGCGACCGCCCCGTCCCAGGTGATGGGAAACTAGGTGTGCAGAGTGGGACCAGCCTGGGGTGGACACGTGCAGGCTGAGGAGCCGCAGGGGACAGCGGCCTGACCTCCTCTGTGCCCAGGAGCTCACCCATCACCGCTGCAGCCCCTCCCTGCACCTCCTGTGGACCGACGGCAGGGCCTGGAGAGGGTCTCTGTGGAGGACCAGCTGCACGGCCTGTGACGGTGCCGAAACGGCAGGGTGCCTGCACCCTTGATCGTGGGCCCTGTCCCGGACGTTGCTCGTGCTTGAAATCATGGGTGCTGTGCACGGCCCGGAAGGCCAGGGGACACACAGGAGGACTTCTGACCTCGTGGGTCACACGTGGGTCCGTGCACGTCTGCCTGGCCCGGGGGCTCCGGGACCAGAAGGCCGTGGCCGGTTTGCACGAGCGCTCGGCCTGTGGCTCTGCACCCGTGCACGAGTGTCTTCGTGCCCCCTGCGATTTCGGGCGTGAAGCAGGAGGCTGACATGCTGACGGGCCTGCCCTTTATGATGTCACTTCCTGGCTGGGCTGTGCTGTCACCCCCGAGCAACCGGAGCACTTCTGTGAGGGGCTGAGCGGGAGTGTGAGCCCAGGGTGCTGCCGGCCGCGCTGCACTGTCCCGTTTACGTGGCGGAGGGGCACGCCGCGCTCCGCATGGCTGCGGACGAGAAGGGCCCCGCCGCGGGCAGGGCGCCCGGCTTCGGCGAGGCGCCTCTTCCTCCCGACACAGCGGCTCCGGCCCTCGGCTCAGGGAGCTGCACCCCGCAGTCCCTCGCCCTGGACCAGCCCGTGCCCGCGGGGCACCCCGATCTCAGGCTGCTGCCTGGAGAAGCCGCTTTCCAGGATTTGACGGAAGAGCCTTTGTTGAAAAGGCCTCGCACCGCCTGCGAGGCCGTGTGGGAAGGCAGCCTGCTCTTCCACCCCTTTCCCAGGAAGCTGTGGACGATCGTCCACAGCAGTCGCTTTGCATCCATTGGGTGGAATGAAGACGGGACTTGCATAGGCGTCAACAGGCCGCTGTTTCAAAAGGAGGTTTTGGACAGGGACGGCCTAGACAAGGTGTTCAAGACAGAATGTATGAAGAGCTTCATCCGCCAGCTTAACCGCTATGGATTCAGCAAAGTGTACCAGGACATGCACACGTCCCTCTGCGTGACCAACCTGTCCACGAAGGAGCGGCCCGCCCACGTCCTGAGCGAGGTAAGGAGGGCGGGGGACGGCGGGGGAGGAGCCCTCTCCAGGGGCTGAGCTGCTGGGCCCGGGGGTGTGGGTGGGGTGGGGGGTGGGTGCCAACCCAGGGGCCGCCTGGGACGGCTGCAGGCGTGTCGGGAGAGCTTCCTTTAAAGATGGTACTTGGGGACCAGCGTGACGGCCGGAGCTGGCAGTGCCACACGCTGTGTTGGGACGTTGCTATGGGGGGACCCGAAGCGTTCTCAGCACAAGGACGTCACTTCTCTCCCTCCTCCTTTTCCCTTTGGTGTGTCTGTGTGAGGTGATGCGTGTGAACTGGACCCCCTGTGGTGATCATTTCACAGCACACGCGGGCAAGGCGTCATCCTGTACTCCTGACACGTGGGCAGTGCCGCTCGTGCCTGACACGCAGTCACAGCGGGGGACAAGAGGACACTGCTGCAACGCTGGCCCTTCCCGTCCTCCTGCTCGGGGACAGTGGCCCGCCGGGGGGAGGGGGGAGGTCTGTGTGCCCCCTTGACTCCCATAGCTCCAGAGCATCACTTGAGTGGGGGCGCAGGTCCTTTCCTGGGAAGCAGTCAGCGTCCCCGGTCTGGCCCCTGGAGGTGCTGGCCAGGGGGCTATTCGGACACTGCCTTAGAAAGCTACCGAACCTTGTTGCAGTCTCGTACCTGCAAACGCCAAGTCCCCTTTCGTGGGCCTTGTACTCGTACTAAGGGGCCATTTTCAGTCATTTTCCAAGGGCGAAAGGTGATGGTGAGTGAGCGAGTCTCGGGGATGTCAAAGCTGGGGCACAGCGTCCTGCTGGGACCGGGTCCCGCTTTCTCCAAAGAGGCCCTGGGTCGGCTGGGGGAGGGCGCCCAGGGGCCCAGCCAGGCGGCTGCTGCTTGCGAGCAACTCTTTTGTGACTCGGGGTTTCCTTTTCTCTCTCAACCGCGACCTCAGCTACACTTCTACCACAGTCCCCTGTTTCAGAGAGACTGCCCGCACCTCCTGGTGAGGATGAAGCCGAGAGTGCACACTAAACCAGCATCCGGGCAGGTGGACGGCGAGCCGGTGGCCCCGGGGCACCTCCCGGCGCCCAGCGCCGCGGAGCCGCAGGACGGCCTCCCACCGTATCCTGAGCACATCCAGGGGACCCCGAGCTACCCGCAACTCGACCATGCCTCCGCCCTGGCCAGGACTGACTCTGTCGCTCCGGCCCCTCCTTGGACAGCAGCGGAGCCCCCCGCGCCGGATCCCAACGTGCAGATTCTGGTCCCTCTAGTCCCTGTCCTGGCAGAGGTGGCCCAGCCAGCCGAGGTCCCCTGGCTCTGCTGCGCCTGGCCTCTCGCCCAGATGAGTCCTCCCTGGCCCGTGCCGGGCCTGGCCGCCGCACCCCCCAGAGTCCTCAGCCTTCCCCACCCCGCGCAGCTCCCGGGGGCCGCGCTGCTGCCTCTTGCGCATCCTGGATGCCCGAGGTGGCCGCCAGGCCTGCCGCCTCCCTGACCTTGATCCGTCGGCCCCTGAGCCCCTTTGCTGCTGCTGCATGGGCTCCCGCTGTTTCCTGGAATACCCGACCCCTCCCGGCAGGCCCACAGAGGACCCTGACCAGGCAGACCCTGCAGACACACGGAGGTGGTAACGCGGCCAGAACCTTGCAGGGCAGTAAAGAGCACGGGGACATGAGAGCGATGTTCCACCCAACACGTGTTTGGCGCCTCCGTCCTGGGCGTGGCTGAGCAGTTGAGTCCCCTCAGCAGGAAACGATGACAGGTGACAGCCCACCCCCGGCACAGTGCGGGCACCTAGCAGGTAGCCAGTGAAGCCCCTCAGACGACGTGCCTCCACTCAGTAGAAAGACCCTTGAAGGGCTGGACAAGCACAAGGAAGGGCCTGGCATCCACGGGTTCACGCTTGGGGACACCGTGTCCAGCAGGGTCTCGATTTGACAGATGAGAAGAGCTCAGGCCTCCCCTGGTCAGAGGCCTGAAAAGAGCCCTTACTGTCCTGAGACGCACAGGTGTGGAGGTGACGGTCCCTGGCAGGGGCCTGCGGGTGTTCAGTTTGGGGGTGCTCTCTGGTGTCTGGACAGCAGGATTGAGGTTTGCTTTTCCCTGTGGGTCCTGCGTCTGGAGACATTTTCCTGGTTCTCTTTTCCTTGCCTTTCGAGCTAAACACTTCAAGGGCGCCATGCTCCACCACCCTCTGGACACTGGGGTGTTGCACTTATACCGCGAGTCCTTGTGGTCAGCGCCCAGTGATGTATACAGAGCACTGAAGGCCAGGGTGCACCCCCAGCTCACAGTTGCTGCCTCCACGTGTGGGGGATGGGCCGGGGGACCTGGCCAGGACTCTGTGGCTGTCACAGCGATAGGGCGACATCCCCTCCCAAACACTGCTAAGGAGGGGGCGGAGAGCAGGAATTGCCTGGAGTTCCAGGGGTTAGGACTCTATGCTTTCACTGCGGTGGCCCGGGTTCAATCCCTGGTCGGGGATCTAAGATCCCCCAAGCCTTGTGGGGTGCCCAGAAACACAGAAAAGAAAAAAAAAGGTGGGTTGGGGGAGGAGGGGAAGTAGACCCAAGGTACCAGGAATGATCCAAGCACCAGCAGCCAGAGGAGCCCCGGGTCTGCCCGGGTGAGGGGTGGTCCCATCTGCCGCTCCCGTCTGTCACAATGCAACAGCTAGTGCACGTCAGGGGGGTCTCTTGAGCAGCCCAACAGCAGCGCCCCAAGTGAACGATGCCAGAATGGACAGAAGGGACGGAAGAAACCGGTCTACAGTAGAAGTGGGAGACTTCGGTCCCCCTGTGATGGATTCAAATGGATCCCCCAGCTCCCACCCCAACCATTAAGTCCACCTGTTGCAGTGCTCATCCCAAGGTGCATGTATTTGGAGATAGCACCCTTGGGGAAGTCAGTAAGGTTAAATGAGGTCACAAGGGTGGAACCCCCGTCCGACAAGAGCGGTGTCCTTTGGAAAAGAGGAAGAGACACCGAAGATCTCCCTCCCTCTCTCCCTCCCTCGCCCTCTCTTCCTCCCTCCCATCTTCCCTCTCTCTCTCTCTCTCCCCCTACCTTTCTCCCCCTCTCTCTTTCCCTCCCTCGTCCCCCTCCCTTTCTCTCTCTCCCTCCCTTCCTCTCTCCCTTTCACTCTCTCCCTCCCTCCCCCTCTCTCCCTCCCTCCCTCTTTCTCTCTCTCTTTCTCCCTCCTCCCCTTCTATGGCCCTGTCCATCCCTCTCTCTCCCTCCCTCCCTCCTTTCCTCCCTTTGTCTCTGCCCCTTTCTCTCCCTCCCTCCCTCTTTCTCTCTCCCTCCCTCTCTCTCCCTTTCACTCTCTCCCTCCCTCCACGTCTCTCCCTCCCTCCCTCCCTCCTTCCCTCCCTTTGTCTCTCCCCCTTTCCCTCCCTCCCTCCCTCCTTTCCTCCCTTTGTCTCTGCCCCTTTCTCTCCCTCCATCGCCTCTCTCTCTCTTTCACTCTCTCCCTCCCTCCACCTCTCTCCCTCCCTCCCTCCCTCCTTCCCTCCCTTTGTCTCTCCCCCTTTCCCTCCCTCCCTCCCTCTTTCTCTCTCGCTCTCCCTCCCTCCCTCCCTACCCGCCCCCCAACCTGTTCAGAGAAGCAGCCAAGTGAGGGACCAAGAGAAAACCAGCTGTCTGCGAGCCAGGAAGAGACGCCTTCCCTCACCTGAGACTGCACTTTCCAGCCAGTTGAGGTTGGACTTCTAGCCACCAGGACTGGCACCCAGTACATTTCTGTAGTTTTAGCCACCCCCTCTGTGGGACTTTGCTATGGCAGCTCTAAGCAGACTAACACAGCCTGCTTTCATTATGGGTACAGCGACCAGACAGCACCGCAGTAAGGGAATCACAGATTTGAACAGCACTGTACAAAGACTAGGTCTCATGACATGTGTAGACTATTAGCCCCAAGAACAGAGTAGACACGTGCTCGTCAAGCGTACCTAGAACGTTCTCCAGGGTACTCCACGCGTCAGGCCACCCAGCATCCCTCAGTAAACTTAAGGGGATACAAACAAAAGGGCTGAAATCATACAAAGTATGTCCTCTGGCCAAAATAGAGTGAAATTAGACCTCAATAACAGAAGGAAATGTGGGAAATCTGCAAAGAGAGGGAAATTGAGCCGTGCGTCCCCAAATAACCGCATTAGTCTGGGACGATGCCAAATCCCACAGCACAGGATGAGGGGCTGAAACAGCAGACACAGATTCTCACGGTGGTTCCGACCAGGAGGCCGAGAGGGAGGGTCCAGCAGGGGTGGCTTGTACTGCGGCCGGTCTCCTTGGTTGCAGGTGGCCGTGCTCTTAGCGCCCCTCACGTGGTCACCCTCTGTGCACGCACCCCCAGCCCCTGCCTTCTCTCCTTGCGTGTGCTGATCCGCTCTTCCCTCAAGGGCACCAGCCATCTTGGATTAGACCTCATCCTGATGGCCTCATTTCAACCTAAGAACCACTAACTCCAGCCACAGTGACATTCTGAGGTTCTAGGGGATTGGGGCTTCAACATGCAAATTTTGGGGGGACGCAGTTCAGTCCATAACAATAGCCCAGGGAACGTACAAGACATCACAAGGGAAACTAGAAAATACTTTGAAATGAAGAAAACACATACCAAAGCCCCCAGGACTTATGGCACGCGGCCAAAGAGGCACTTGGGACCTAAAGCTGCAAACACCCGTGTTCCAATGGAGGCGACACCTCAGATCAACCGCCTCATCTCGAACAGGGACAAGCGAGAAGACGAGGAAGGCGAGCCCAAGCATTCTGACAACAAATGTTCACGAGAAAAGAAAAACTGCGCTAATCCACGCACGCGGGGATCCCAAGACGTGCACTGGTCGGGAATCCTCACAACATGGGGGAGGGCGCATCTTTCTTACACACTCAGTAACAAGAGCTGCAGCCACCGACCACTTCATTTGGCCCAGGCTTTTTACAAGCAGGTCACATCATGGGGAAACCCACACCAATGCTTTTGCCTGGTACTGTTAGGAGGCCCATTTTACAGATGGAGAAATCGAGGCGTAGGGAGTCTCCATGATTTGATCAGCTTGTCACTACAAGGACTCTTATTCAAGCTAAGCATCATATGCGTGCAAAGACCCATCCCCGCACTGGCCTGACCTGTCTCCCCAACAGTCAAGGGGGATTCAGCTGTCCTCCACGGGGTCCTACTACCTGACGCCTCAGGCCACATAATGGAGAAAACACAGGGAAGCCGGGCATTAGTGCCCATGAGAGCCTGACACTGGATTCTGCCCACGTGGCCTCCCCAGCCCCATCAGGTCACCATCTCTCGTGAAATGGACACGAGGGCCAGGGAGGAGGGTGAGGGTCTAGGACTGAGGGCGTGAGGATGGAGAAGGGTCCTGGAGCACCCGTTGTCCCAAGAGCACCCATTTCCTGCTGGGGTCCAGGGCTGCAGCTCACCGGCAGCGGCATCTGCTCCCACCTGCCTCCCCCGGCCAGCCCAGGGCAGGTCAGATGGGATCTAGTGGGTGCTGTTCCTTCCACCTCTCTGGGGCGGCTGACCCTCTTCACAGCCTGCATCACCGGGACCCCAAAGCCCTCTCCTGCCTGGCTCCTTTCCAAACCCTCATGCGGGTCTGCGGGTGGCTGGGGCCTCGGGGAGCGTCCTGGGGACCACCCCTGCCATCTGCTACAGCCTGTCCCTCTGCTCAAACACCCTGATCGGGGACACCAGAGTCCTAGCCGGCTCTGCGGGTGGCTGACAGGACACGCCTGTGCCTCTCACACTCAGGCTCAAAAACCAAAACCTCACGGTCACATTCAGAAGGCCATCAGCGTACTCAAACATTTGGGCATTACGTAGGGAATGATTTCAAAGTAAGTCGGAAGCACAGAGATTCGCCCCACATCCACGCGGCAACGATTATCACTTACCAACCACGAGGAGACTCGCCGAGTGGCTACATCACGTCCTGCCAGCTCCACCCGAACCATGATATTGGTCGGGGGGTGGGGGGATGCTTCTCTGGGACTTTCAGATAAACGTACATGCACGAGGTCATCAGGACCGGGGCCTAAGCGGCTCCTAGTCGGGGGACAGGCAGGGCAAAAGCCAGGCTGTGCAGACCGAGGCCAGGTTCCGGAGAGAGTGGGCGCTGTGGGCAGCAGGGTCACCCCTGAGGGGGACTCGGGGCTGGGCCCCACGAGGACGCCCCCGCCCCCAACGGGGCCGCTCGGCAGCTGGCGGCTGCCCTCCTGACAGAGACTCAGCACAGCCCCGCGGGGACGGATGGGTGCAGCTCAGGGACCTAAGGGCGCGGGTTGCTTGAGGGAAATGCCCTCCGCCAGCTCCCTGTGGGGCAGCCTCTCTCTGGAACACCTCCAACCCTGCCCAGGGCCTTAAAGGCACAGAGTCTGGCATCTCACATCTAAGGGTCAAAGGTGCAGGACTTAAGACCCTGGGGGAGGAAACACAGTGGTCTGTGTCTGTGTTGTCATGGCTTGAGGACTAACCCCCGACCCCGGTGTGCCTTCGATAAGGATGGCCGTGACAAAAATGCTTCTGCTCAGGATTCAGTGGCAAAGGGTCATCACATGACCCCTCCCAAGTGAAGAGGACTCTGGCAGTGCTGTGTCCCCTCTTGTGCGGGGAGGAGAGGAAGACAAGATGGGGACGAGCACCTGACGGCTCTCCAATGCCACACTGCCTAGTAGAGGCTCAACAAAAGCAGCGCTTACCATTTGTGATGACAAAATCCCCTTCTTTTCCGGCAGGAGTGTCTGAGCAGGTTACATTGGCCCTGAAATTCTCCACCTTTTCCAAGTGCCCACCTGCTATATGGCAGGTGCTTCAAACCCAGGATCCCACGTAATGTTCACGTTGTCGTACGGCGCTCAGCAGGGAGGGCTGCCTCTTTAGCCCCCGGCGCCGTCTGCACCTCCCACTGCAGTGACCTCCCAATCCCATTAGGCCCAGAAGTTGCCCCTTCCTTTCGATGCCAGGTCACAGCCCAAACCTGTGGGTCTCTGATGCCGCCATACTTCTGCACCTGCCTGAACGCGGGGACACTGGTGGACGTTGCTTCTTAGTGGCTAGGACTTATTTCTAGTATTATTCTGATCCCAGACTCTGTCCTTCTCCCCTCTGGAAATTGCTTTCTTTTCATGACATCTCAGAGAATTTGCAGGTCCATAGGAAACGGAATAGAAAACCAGTCAAAATTGCTGTTCTGTGTGTTTTACTCCTGGAGGATATATTATTCAATTTGGATGTGTGTGTGTGTGTGTGTCTGCCGGCATGGAGGGAAGGGTGGTGATTTCCCCAGCTGGGTGCAGCTCACGCAAAGCTCCCAGGATTCCAGTCACACGGCGACTCCTTTCCACTTCGGCAGCCTCTCTTCTTTCAAACCCCCTATTTTCATTCATTTCATCCCACTGAAATCTAGACCCTGCTCACAAGTGGCCAAAGTAAACTCCAGGTGACTAAAATGGTCGTTTCCATACAGTTGGTAATTGGCTCTCCCAGGGCAGGGAGAGGAGGGCCAGCCCCGGGAATACCGAGCAGGGCTTCAAAGAGCAAGACCCTCATTTCTCTGGAAATCCTTGCAGATGGCGGGTATGAAACACCTGCCTCTTCACTGTGGCCCACTGCAATGCAACAAGAGCCAGCACGCCTTCCCTCCCGCCCCAGGGCGAGATTTCTCTCGGCTTTATCCACGACCCAGAAGGACATCTCACAGCAATGTCCCATTTCAGACTTTCCCCTGCAACCCAAGACACACCCTCTGCATGTCTGGCTGCTGCCACCACCCAGCTTCATCACCATCACCTCCCACAGAAGGAACCCCCACTTCCCAAAGGCCCAAAGTGCCCTGGCTCGGGGCACTTAACACTCCAGGGCTCGCTCCTGGAGCCCCACCGCCTCGTCCCATGTTGTCTTATTCTGTGGGACTTAGGGGACGTCTCACCACCTTCCTCATGCGACAGTGGCTCCTAGACCATCACTCTAGGTGTGGGTGTGTCCTGCTTTTCCTAGCGTTCCCGCTACTAACACAGGCCCTTCCGGAGAGCAGAGGCTCCGTGGAGGTCTGCGGAATAAACAAGCCAGTGGGCAGGGGGCTTATTGACGCAGATGAACCTTCTACTTTCTTAAAATACCCGTGCAAATCCAACTCAACAGAGATAGTTCGTTTTATTTACAGAATGACAGACAAGACAGGGAAGCAAGAATTGGAACAACAATGGCTTTTATTTTTCTATTTCTTCCCCCATCTATATCACTGCTAAGTACTTCCACATTTCAGGAGCAGTTCTGATTCCAATTCCCTGTTATCTTGTACACGGTCACAAAACGAACTGGGAGATTTCCCAACCTCTCTTACAAAACAGCAAAACTCTTGTTCTTGAACTGAATTAGTGCAAATACCTGTGGGATTAACGTCATACACAAAGTTAGACACTGAAGCTTGTTTAGTCTTCTATTCAAAGAACCAACATTTGAAAAATTCCTAAAGAAAACGACATGGAAGTCCATGTCAACATACACAACAGGAACCCAAAATGCTGCACACCGGCTTCCCCCAACTCGCCCGGCTCTCACTGCTTAGAAGGCTGACCGCTCCCTCTTCAAACTCAGAGTGAAGGAGCAGCCCCCCTTCCTGCCCCACGGGAGAAGCTGCTGGACGTGGGACTGGCTGCTGCACTGGCTCAGGCTCCCTCTTCCTCATCGCTCACACTCCCTGCAGACACGGATGGGAAGAACCTGGGATCCATGCTATTGATCCTGAGCAGATGCTGCAGGACCTGCCACTTGCTGGCCTCCGCGTAGGCCCGGGGACCCCACAGGAACTCGTAGCGGGCAGGGTCGCTGTGGGGCACCCTCCGGTACTTCAGGTAGCCCGTCTGCACCCACACTTCGGTGAGCAGCTCCCTCCCGCCACAAAACCCCAGGGTGCCTAGCTTTCCCCACACCTCCTCCTCAGGGACGCGGTCACCGAACAGGGTGACCATGGTCAGGACCAGCAGAGGGAGGCTGGCCTCGGGCGTGCACTGCCCGTCGCTCAGCACTGCACCCCAGGTGAGGCCCAGGGTGGGGACCAGGACGTAGGTGCGCTGGCGGGGGTCCACCACCTTCACGTCCACGCCGAACAGCAGCTGCAGGCACTCGCAAACGAGGCGGAGGACCACGGGGAAGTGGTCCCGATGCTCCCGGACGACCGTACTCAGCATCTCCGCCTCGGAGGTCGGCTCCCCGGTACGAAACTTGAGGAGCAGGAACCCCACCAGGTCAGCCATCAGCACAACAAGTGCCTCGCGGGACAAGGGCTCGGCATAGGCGGAGAGGGAAGGGGCACCAGGGGAGGCGGAGGACGAGGGGGATGCGGCCTCCTCCCCCGCAGCCCCCAGCAGCGGCGCCTCCACCGGACCCTGGGCCGGGACTGGGGCCTCAAGGTCGGCCTCAGGCTGGCGGAGCTCACTCATCTCGACCGGGGGCCTGATCACTGGGGTCGGGCCGCCCACGGGAGTGTGGGCAGGGGACCTCGTACCTGGGGAAGAGAGCGGGTGTGAGCGGCCTCGGCGGAGAAAGGCACCCTGGGCAGCCCTGACAAAGGCCACTTACAGGTCTCGTCTTAAGGGCTGCCCTCGGGCCTCACAGGGGCGCTCCTCCTGGGCGGCCTGTCCCCTGCCAACCTGAAGAAGGAAGTGAGGGGGCTCCTCAGGGTGCAGCCAGCACGGCCCCAGGTTCTGGGGCTGACAGGGCGGTGGGGTGACTTGGGTGTTGTGGGGTCCCCTCTGTTCTGGGAGGGGGAGCCCCTGGGTACACACTCAGGGCACGCACCTCCCCTTGGCTCCTGGCGCTGCCTGGGCCTCCTCTGCTCTGTGCCCTGAGGACACGGTCCTCAGACCTGGGCCTTCGCCTCCCGGTTCCTGGAGCCCCTGTAAGAGGAATGGAGGGCGCACCTCTTGTGTACACTGTGGCACAGCTCTGGGCCTCGGTGCTGGTAGGAGGATTGGGCCGGACTCTGTGAGGTCCCCCCAGTGCTGAGTTCTGGGGTGGGTGGTCCCCTCGGGGTCGCTCGTCGTGCTCACTGTTCCCCTTAAGGGCCTGGACCCTCCCCTTTGCAGGCCGGAGGGGAAACTCAGAACAGGACCCCGAATCTGAACAGAAAGCAGTGAGGGGGCCCCACAGGTGGCCGCACCTGCCCAGGGCCTCCCGAGGGTCCTAGGAAGGGGAGATGCTGGGTCCTCACCTCCTCCTCACATCCTGCCTGGCCTCCCAGCGCTGACCACAGGGGCAGGTTTCTGTTGAGGCCCCTGTTCCAGGGCTGGGGGTCTGCTCAGTCCTCCCTCGGGGTCCTGGGAGTCCACCCTCTGCGGACCTGAAGGCTCACCCCTCACACCAAACACCTGACCTCCTGAGGACCCCGACCCAGAGGTCAGGAAACATCTCATCTGCTGACCGTGCTCTGGCGCCTCCAAGGCCCCCGCGGAAGGGCAAAGGATCCCTCCCTGTGTCGGGGTCTAACGTCCTCAGTCCTTCCTTCCTCGCGTGCAGGCTGGACTCTGGGCAGGACCTGGGATTGTCCCGTCTGCCAGTGTGAGTCCCTGCTCCTTATACCAGGTCTCCAGTCTCTCCGAGACCCTGACGTCAGGACGTCAGGACAGGCCTACCGTGCTCATCCCGCCCCGGGGCCTCCCACGGCCACCTGCAAGGGCGGTGATCTGGTGGGTCCCTTTTGTCCTCCCTCAGGGTCCCCTCAGTCCTGCCTAAGGGCCCTAACCTTAGTCCACCAGGGACCTGACATTTTACCCTCTGCCCTCATGAGACCCCGCCCCTTATCCCAGGTCCCCAGCTTCTCTGAGACCGGATGTCAGGAAGTGCTGCACGTGACGGCCTCCCAGGGCCAACTCAGTTCTGGGATGCAGGCTGCCCTCAGTGCTCCCTCAGGGCCCTCACTTTGACTCCACACAGGACCTGGGATTCTCCGCAGTGCCCAGCAGACACCCCGCCCCTTATACCCCCCTGCAGCCTCTCTGATACCCCGCTCCGTGCTCCCCCTCTCCAGGGTGTCTGAGACCCGGATGTTAGGAAGTGCTGCACCTGTTCATCCCGCCCTATGGCTTGAAGGGCCAACTCGGTCCTGGGATCCAGGTTCCCCTCAGTCCACACTCAGTGCTCTCACCCTGACTCTACATAAGACCTGGGATTCTCTCCTGTGCCCGCCTAGGATCCCGCCCCTTATACCCCCTCCCTAGCCTCTCTGAGACCCCGCCCCATACTCCCCTCCCCAGCGTCTCTGAGACCCGGATGTCAGGAAGTGCTGCACGTGCTCATCCCGCCCTTTGGCCTCCCAGGGCCAACTCTGTTCTGGGGTCCAGGCTCCCCTCAGTCCTCCCTCAGGCCCGTCTCCTTGACTCCACGCAGGACCTAGGATTCTCTCCCGTGCCCACCAGACACCCCGACCCTTATACCCCCTCCCTAGCCTCTCTGAGACCCCGCCCCGTGCTCCCCCTACGCAGCGTCTCTGAGACCCGGATGTCAGGAAGTGCTGCACGTGCTCATCCCGCCCTTTGGCCTCCCAGGGCCAACTCTGTTCTGGGGTCCAGGCTCCCCTCAGTCCTCCCTCAGGCCCGTCTCCTTGACTCCACGCAGGACCTAGGATTCTCTCCCGTGCCCACCAGACAGCCCGCCCCTTATACCCCCTTCCCAGCCTCTCTGAGACCCCGCCCCATACTCCCCTCCCCAGCGTCTCTGAGACCCGGATGTCAGGAAGTGCTGCACGTGCTCATCCCGCCCTATGGCCTCCCAGGGCCAACTCTGTTCTGGGGTCCAGGCTCCCCTCAGTCCTCCCTCAGGGCACTCACCTTAACTCAACGCAGGACCTGGGATTCTCTCCCGTGCCCACCAGACACCCCGACCCTTATACCCCCTCCCTAGCCTCTCTGAGACCCCGCCCCGTACTCCCCTCCCCAGCGTCTCTGAGACCCGGATGTCAGGAAGTGCTGCACGTGCTCATCCCGCCCTTTGGCCTCCCAGGGCCAACTCTGTTCTGGGGTCCAGGCTCCCCTCAGTCCTCCCTCAGGCCCGTCTACTTGACTCCACGCAGGACCTAGGATTCTCTCCCGTGCCCACCAGACAGCCCGCCCCTTATACCCGTTCCCCAGCGTCTCTGAAACCCGGATGTCTGAACGTGCTGCACTTGTTCATCCCGCCCTATGGTCTCCAAGGGCCAACTCTGTTCGGGGATCCAGGCTCCCCTCAGTCCACCCTCACTGCGCTCACCTTAACTCAAAGCAGGACCTGGGATTCTCTCCCGTGCCCACCAGACACCCCGCCCCTTATACCCCCTTCCCAGCCTCTCTGAGACCCCGCCCCGTACTCTCTCCCCAGCGTCTCTGAGACCCGGATGTCAGGAAGTGCTGCATGTGCTCATCCCGCCCTATGGCCTCCAAGGGCCAACTCTGTTCTGGGGTCCAGGCTCCCCTCAGTCCTCCCTCAGGGCCCTCACCTTGACTCCACGGAGGACCTGGGATTCTCTCCCGTGCCCACCAGACACCCCGACCCTTATACTGCCTCCCCAGCCTCTCTGAGACCCCGCCCCGTACTCCCCATCCCCAGCGTCTCTGAGACCCGGATGTCAGGAAATGCTGCACGTGCTCATCCCGCCCTATGGCCTCCAAGGGCCAACTCTGTTCTGCGCCTAGTTTTCCCTCAGTCCTCCCTCCGTGCTCTCACCCTGACTCCACATAGGACCTGGGATTCTCTCCCGTGCCCACCTGAGACCCCGCCCCATACTCCCCTCCCCAGCGTCTCTGAGACCCGGATGTCAGGAAGTGCTGCACGTGCTCATCCCGCCCTATGGCCTCCCAGGGCCAACTCTGTTTGGGGTCCAGGCTCCCCTCAGTCCTCCCTCAGGGCACTCACCTTAACGCAGGACCTGGGATTCTCTCCCGTGCCCACCAGACACCCCGACCCTTATACCCCCTCCCTAGCCTCTCTGAGACCCCGCCCCGTACTCCCCTCCCCAGCGTCTCTGAGACCCGGATGTCAGGAAGTGCTACACGTGCTCATCCCGCCCTTTGGCCTCCCAGGGCCAACTCTGTTCTGGGGTCCAGGCTCCCCTCAGTCCTCCCTCAGGCCCTGGGAAGTGATTAGCCCATGAGGGGGGAGCCCTCATGAATGAAATTACCTCCCTTATAAAAGAGGCCCCAGACGGCTGCCTCATCCTCTTGTGCCATGTGAGAAGATGGCTAGGTGATACAACTAGACAAGAAACCAGTCCATATAAAGAAGAGCTTTATTACTATTATTTATTACTCAGCCGTACAAAGGAACGAAATTGGGTCATTTGTAGAGATGTGGATGGATCTAGAGACTGTCATACAGAGTGAAGGAAGTCAGAAAGAGAGAAACAAATATCGTGTATTAATGCACATATGTGGAACCTAGATAAATGGTACAGATGAACCGGTTTGCAGGGCAGAAATAGAGACACAGATGTAGAGCACAAACATATGGGCACCAAGGTGAGAAAATGGTGGGGGCGGGCGGGGGGTGTGATGATTTGGGAGATTGGGATTGACAAATGTACACTAATATGTATAAAATGGGTAACTCATAAGAACCTGCTGTGTAAAAAAATACATAAAATAAAATTCAAGTTAAAACAAACCAAAGAAATAAGAATAGGTTTATGACATTATCAATCACAGTAGACACCCACCTGTAAAGACAGATTGACCAATGTGCCCCCATGGGCTCTGCATCGCCAAGTTCGCTCCCCCAACTCCGCAGCCTTGCAGGGAGGCCTTCCTATTGGTGGAAGGCCAATGGGCGTGTCTTTTGCTTCCGGAGGTGCCAAGCCTTGGGACCTCAGGCCCTCAGTGCGCATGGCTACTGCTGCTTCCGTAGCAGAGCGCCTCCTCACGTGCTCTTCTGATCCAACCAGTTTCTCGGTAAAGAGACGTCTAGAACTTTCTCCCTCATCGTCCTGGGGCTTCCGGGAGCACCCGGAAGCCCACGTGGCGCTCGCACAGAGTGCCTGGGACAGTCGGCGGCACGGTTCCTGGCTGCTCTGCTGAGACGAGCTCTTCAGCCCCTCGTGAGCGGGACTCCGCAGCCATCCACAGAGTCAGAGCGAGTCAGGAGACAGGCGGGGGCTTTGCCGGGGGCTGGACTCCGCAGGTACCGGGGGCCCCGGCAAGGAGTGGAGGTCGGGGGAGGGCTACGGGCTGCTCGGTTGGGAGTGGGGGAGCGGCGGCGGAGGGGAGCGGGCTGAAGGGGGGCTGAGGGAAGGGTCCCCCAGTGAGCGGGTCAGAGGGGAGGACCGCTGGCTTCCGGGGTGGCTGGTGGGGGGCGTTCTGGAGTCGGGGTGCAGAGGGTGGGGCTAATGGCTAAGCGTGGGGGGGCCTGAGCGGAGGGCTTCCTGCTGGTCGGGTGGGGCCGGCCTTGGGGGCAGAGGAGAGGACGGCCGGCTGCGGGGGTGGGGAGGACGGGACGGGACGGGACGGGACGGGCGGGGAGGGCTAGCGGCTGCTGCGTGTGGCGGGAGGAAGGCCGAGGCGGGGGTCGATGGGGAGGACTCCCGGGCGCGGGTGCGGTAGGCGTTAGGGGAGCTCCCGGCGGGGCGGGGCGTGGGGTGGGGGGGAGGACGCTCGTGGCAGTTAGGGGGCTCCGGCTCCCGGGTGGGCGGGGGCAAGACGGGTGGGCTCTGCGTCTGGGGCACGAGAAGCGAGAGCCCCTGGCGCTGAGTGTGCTCGGGGGAGGACTCCCCGGTGTGGGGAGGTGAGAGAGGCCGTCTGACCTCTACGCATGGCGGGGCGCCCGGCTTCCAGGGCCCAGAGCGGAGCGCCACCAGCTGGTGGGTGGGGGAGGGTGTATGGAGGGGATGTAGTGCGAGGGGTCGGGGAGGAGCCGCCTGGCCACGGGGGGGGGGCGTAGGTGAAGCTGAGAGGGGGAGGCGCTGGGGCTGCTGTGATCTGGTGGAGGCTGTTGGCCATGGCAGATGGATTTGTGGGGGTCCAGGGAGGGGCTCTGGCCCACTGCATGAGGCATCGAGAGCTTCAGGTCGCCTCTGTCCGGGTGGCACAGGAATTGCAGAGGTGGGTGGGCAGGGCAAGGCCCTGGCCTCCACACACAGTACACAGATTCTTTACGAGGGTGCTTTGCACATTCAGCCGGACACGCCATACCAGAGTTGTAAAAAGGTCTCCATAAATTTAGCAGTATTGCAAGTTTCCATGATAAGTTTTCTCAGCACGGGGGAATTTTATTTGATGGTACTAATGATAATATATCTTCAAATATTGGGAAACCCATGGATCAAAGAGAAAAATCACAGAGGGACTTAGAAAATATTTCCAAGTGAATACTAAAAAAGCACAACTTACCAAACTTAGTGGGAGGCAGCAAAAAGCGACAGGAGGAAACTGTATTCCTCTAAATGCTTCTGTTAGAAAAGAGTCAGGACATAAAATCAGTGAGCTAACAGTCCATTGAGAGATGCTAGAAGAAGAAGAGCAAAGGAAACATAAAATGAAGCGGGAAGAGATATGGGAATATATGTATATATATAACTGATTCATTTTGTTGTGAAGCTGAAACTAACATACCATTGTAAAGCAATTATACTCCAATAAAGATGTTAAAAAATGATAAAAAATGCATATCAAAAAAAAGAGAGCTAAGAGAGGAAATCAGTGATAGAAAGCAAATTATGGACACGGTGAACGAAGCCATGCGCTTCTTTCAAAAGAGCAAGGAAACCGAGCAAGTCCTAGAACGATGAATCACGGAAACAGAAAGAACGCTGATCCCCAATAGGAGGAATGAAAGAGGGCCAACGTTACGGATCAGAGGTGCATTAACAAAGGGGTATAGGGGAATATTATGGGACATTGTGGAAATGTTTATGCTAACAAATTGGAAGACTTGAAAAATTCCTTGGGAAAAAGGCAGCTTCCTAAAACTGAGGCCAGAAATGTAGAAAAGGTGACGAGCCTTCTATCTGTCTTTTTAAAAAAATTATTTTAGTTATTTTATTATTGTTTCTTGAGTCGTACGCAACAAGTGCTCTTTTGTTATTATTTTTAAATTTTATTTTTACTTTGGGCTGCGTTGGGTCTTTGTTGCTGCGCGCGGGCTTTCTCTAGGTGCAGCGAGCGGGGGCTACTCTTCGTTGCGGTGCGCAGGCCTCTCATTACGGTGGCTTCTCTTGTTGCGGAGCACGGGCTCCAGGCATGTGGGCTTCAGAGGTTGTGTCACGTGGGCTCAGTAGTTGTGGCTCGTGGGCTCCAGAGCGCTGGGTCAGTGGTTGCGGCGCGTGGGGTTAGTTGCTCCGCGGCTTGTGGGATCTTCCCGGACCAGGGATCGAACCTGTGTCCCCTGCACTGGCAGGTGGATTCTTAACCACTGCGCCACCAGGGAAGTCCCTAGCCTTCTATCTTGTAAATAAATGTAATTTATAAAAAAACTTTCCTAAAGTCAAACAAACCAAACAGGGCAGGGAGGTGCTCCAGGCTGCTGCTGTGAGGGGCACTAGGGTGGGCTGTGTGGCACAAACATGAGTCTCTCCTCTTTGCACCCACAGGCCGGTTCCCACACTTCAACAGCCTGTGCACACCTGTTTGATCGCTTCCCCCCACCCTCAGGTCCTCGAAGATGGCGATGGCTCTGGCGGTATTGCGGGACTGGTGCAGGTCGATGGGCGTGAACGCTCAGCGATCTCTGCTCATCCTGGGAATCCCAGATGACTGCAAAGACCAGGAATTCCAGGAGGCTGTGCAGGCTGCCCTGCGTTCCCTGGGCAGGTACCGAGTGCTGGGCAAGGTCTACAGAAAGGAGCTGGGGTCGAGTGTTGCCCTGGTCGAGTTTGCTGAGTGTTTAAATCGAAGCCTGCTCCCCCGCCAAATACCAGGCAAGGGAGGGCCCTGGACTGTGGTCTGCCTGCCCCAGGCCCCTGATGCTGATTCACAGGATAGACCCAATTGCCCTGCGCAGCCCCAGGGACAAGCAGTGGTTGGCAGGGCGGGTGAGGCAGGAACTGCAGGGGAGGAGGAAGCTGCAGGGGAGGCGGGAGTCGCAGGTATGGAGGGAGACACAGGTGAGGAGGAAGCCTTAGGTGAGGAGGGAGCTGAAGGGGAGGAGGGAGCTGCAGGTGAGAAGGGAGCTGAAGGGGAGGAGGGAGCTGAAGGTGAGGAGGGAGGTGCAGGTGGGAAGGGAGCTGCAGGAGAGGAGGGAGCTGAAGGTGAGGAGGGAGCTGAAGGTGAGGAGGGAGCTGCAGGTGAGGAGGGAGCTGAAGGGGAGGAGGGAGCTGCAGGTGAGAAGGGAGCTGCAGGTGAGGAGGGAGCTGAAGGTGAGGCAGGAGATGCAGGTGAGGAAGGAGCTGCAGGTGAGGAGGGAGCTGCAGGTGAGGCAGGAGATGCAGGTGAGGAAGGAGCTGCAGGTGAGGAGGGAGCCTCAGGTGAGGCAGGAGCTGCAGGTGGGGAAAGATCTGAGGGTCAAGCAGGAGCTGAAGGTGAAGCAGGAGTGTCAGATGAGGAAGGAGCTGCAGGTGACGACGGAACCTCAGGTGAGGCAGGAGTTGCAGGTGAGGCAGGAGCTGCAGGTGAGGAAGGAGCTGCAGGTGAGGAGGGAGCCTCAGGTGAGGCAGGAGCCGCAGGTGAGGAGGGAGCCTCAGATGAGGCAGGAGCTGCAGGCGAGGAAGGAGCTGCAGGTGAAGCAGGAGCTGAAGGTGAAGCAGGAGCTGAGTCAGATGAGGAAGGAGCTGCAAGTGCGGAAGGAACTGAGGGTGAAGCAGGAGCTGAGGGTCAAGCAGGAGCTGAAGGTGAAGCAGGAGCTGAGTCAGATGAGGAAGGAGCTGCAGGTTACAGAAATGTTGCAGGCGTGGCAGGACTTCTGAGTATGGCAGGACCCACGGGCGAGGCAATGGCTGCGCCTGAGGAAGCAGTTGTGACAGCGGCAGGCGCCATGGGTGAGGCAGGGCCCGGGACCCAGCAGTGGAGGCAGGCCTCGCAGCCCGTGCTGGACAGCATGGGCTACCAGGAGCTGGGAACCTTCTCTGGGATGGAAGAGCCGGGCCACGGGGAAGAGTCCTCTGAGAGCTGGCTGGAGCAGGCCAGCCACACGCTGCACCTGTGGCGCCACGTGTCTGAGAGGGAGAGGAGGAGGAGGCTGGTGGAGAGCTTGCGCGGCCCCGCGCTGGACCTCCTGCGCGGCCTCCTGGCGGAAGATCCCGAGCTGGCTGCCCAGGACTGCCTGGCCGCGCTGGTGCAGGTGTTTGGGAACAAGGACCCCCGGGGGAGTGCTCGGCTGAAGTTCGTGACCTGTGCCCAGCGGCCCCAGGAGACTCTCTCTGCGTACGTGATGCGCCTGGAAGGCCTGCTGCAGTCGGCCCTGGAGAAGGGGGCCATCCACCCGGCCATGGCGGACCAGGCGCGCGCCCGGCAGGTGCTGACGCGGGCCCGGCTGAACGACACGCTCCGGGACACGCTGAGGAGGCGGCGGCTGATGAGGAGGCCTCCCGGCTTTGCGGGGATGCTGCAGCTCATCCAGAAGACCGAGGCCTGGGACGCCGACCCGGCTAGCAGGGAGCACTTCCCAGGGCAGGAAGAGGCCCGTGTGGACGTTGCCGTCCTGGCAGCAGCCGCCCAGGCTGCCCCGGCCCATGAGGCCATCACCGCAGGCACCACTGCACATGGCACCAAGGCCTCCCCGGCCGGTGAAGATAGCACCGCCCAGGCCGCCCGTTCCAAGGAAGGGAGCGCCGAGGACCACCCGGCACGTGAGGAGGCCAGTGCGGCAGTTGCCGGCACTGCCAAGGCTGGCGAGGCGGCCCCTGAAGACCATGGTGCCGCCAGGGCAGCCCCTGGCCCTGGGGAGACCAGCAAGTCGTCCACGGCCACTCAGGAAGATGGAAGTGCTGCCGCCCCTGCGGGCCTAGGTCAGGCAGGACCCTCAGATGCCCCCGGGGTCCCCATGCCTGGCCGGATGGGCAGTGCTTCCCCGGTGGCCCCAGGAGGTCCTGGCTGGGAGCCAGAGGGCCTCGCCCAGGCAGGAGGCCAGGAGGCCGAGGAGACCCCCGAGGAGGGGCTCAAGCCCATCCCAGAAGAGCCGGGAAATGAGGACGGGGCTGCAGAGATGAGCCCCCCGGGGTCCACCTCGGGCCAGTAGGCTCAGCAGGCCCCAGGGCCCCCACGCTTGGAGGCAGGGGGAGGCCAGGCCTGGCAGCCTACTGGCCCCATATTAGGGGCCACTCCAGGTGCCTGGGCCTCCCTCCTGAGAGGGGACCCCTATTCATCATCCCCTGGGGCAGGTTGCTCCCTGTACTGGCAAGCCCAAATGTGTCCCTGTAGGCCCCAGAGGGACCCAGGTGTCAAGGAACCCCCCAGCCCCCGCTCCCCTCCCCCCAACACACACACCCTAGCCATCGTCCCCCCGCAGAGCCCTGAGGTGCGCCACGTGCCAGCCAAGGCTCTGGTCTCTGTGGGCCAGTGTCGTGAGCTCAACGTGTGCTTTCTGGGCATAGATTCAGGCCCAGCGCTGCCTGTTGTTGTGGAAATGTGCATGTGTTCTCCTCTGAGCAGTTCCCCCAAGCCCTGCGCGGCGTGGAGACCCCGAGCCCAGGCCCAGGAGCCGGCGGGAAGGACGGGATGGACGAGGTCACAGCCAGCGCCCACCCCAGGACCTGGGAGCCCACCTGCGACCTTCGGAAGGAAGACCTTGACCGGGGCTGCAGGAGGTCTGTGGGAGGCCCCCCAGGGCTTGTGTTCTGCTGGGCCACCCCGTTGTTCCTCGGGACTCCACGTCCCCGGCTCGGTGGCGTGCGCCCTGCTGTGGGACTGTCCTGTGCCCGCCATAGGGCAGGGCCAGGCCCCGGGCATGTGGGCCAGAAATGGAGGGTCTGCCCTGGGGGGAGCGGGCATGGCCGGCGCCCATCTTCCTGGCGAGAGGCCACCCGCGGGGCCCTCAGGAAGGGAGACTGTGGGGAGATGGAGGGCCGCCGGGTGGGGTGTAGCGGAGGCACCTTTTCGAGGACCCTGGGTGGGGCCGGGACCCGTGAGCTCCGGTGGCCGTTAGAAGTTCCTCTGTGTGTTGTTATGCCCTGTGTTCAATGGTTTCAGTCAATGTTTCTCTTTAATAAATTTCCCTGAACGTTTCATCTGAGTCTGGCCTCTGCTGTGGGCAATGGAGGGAAAGGGCTGCTGCGGGTGAGGGCGGGGGTCCAGAGTCCGATTCCTGCTCAGCACCCATGGGACACCTCTCCGGGGAGAGGGTAAGGTAGGCACTTTGCAGACCCAGACATCGTGAGGGTTTTTCTTCCAGTTCATAGGTGAATTGTAAAGTTTCAGCGCCCTTGACCGTGGGCCGCGTCTCGGGCGTTGCTCGTGCTTGAAATCATGGGTGCTGTGCACGGCCCGGAAGGCCAGGGGACACACAGGAGGACTTCTGACCTCGTGGGTCACACGTGGGTCCGTGCACGTCTGCCTGGCCCGGGGGCTCCGGGACCAGAAGGCCGTGGCCGGTTTGCACGAGCGCTCGGCCTGTGGCTCTGCACCCGTGCACGAGTGTCTTCGTGCCCCCTGCGATTTCGGGCGTGAAGCAGGAGGCTGACATGCTGACGGGCCTGCCCTTTAGGATGTCACTTCCTGGCTGGGCTGTGCTGTCACCCCCGAGCAACCGGAGCACTTCTGTGAGGGGCTGAGCGGGAGTGTGAGCCCAGGGTGCTGCCGGCCGCGCTGCACTGTCCCGTTTACGTGGCGGAGGGGCACGCCGCGCTCCGCATGGCTGCGGACGAGAAGGGCCCCGCCGCGGGCAGGGCGCCCGGCTTCGGCGAGGCGCCTCTTCCTCCCGACACAGCGGCTCCGGCCCTCGGCTCAGGGAGCTGCACCCCCCAGTCCCTCGCCCTGGACCAGCCCGTGCCCGCGGGGCACCCCGACCTCAGGCTGCTGCCTGGAGAAGCCGCTTTCCAGGATTTGACGGAAGAGCCTTTGTTGAAAAGGCCTCGCACCGCCTGCGAGGCCGTGTGGGAAGGCAGCCTGCTCTTCCACCCCTTTCCCAGGAAGCTGTGGACGATCGTCCACAGCAGTCGCTTTGCATCCATTGGGTGGAATGAAGACGGGACTTGCATAGGCGTCAACAGGCCGCTGTTTCAAAAGGAGGTTTTGGACAGGGACGGCCTAGACAAGGTGTTCAAGACAGAACGTGTGGAGAGCTTCATCCGCCAGCTTAACCGCTATGGATTCAGCAAAGTGTACCAGGACATGCACACGTCCCTCTGCGTGACCAACCTGTCCACGAAGGAGCGGCCCGCCCACGTCCTGAGCGAGGTAAGGAGGGCGGGGGACGGCGGGGGAGGAGCCCTCTCCAGGGGCTGAGCCGCTGGGCCCCGGGGTGGGGGTGGGGTGGGGGGTGGGTGCCAACCCCGGGGCCGCCTGGGACGGCTGCAGGCGTGTCGGGAGAGCTTCCTTTAAAGGTGGTACTTGGGCACCGGCGTGACGGCCGGAGCTGGCAGTGCCGCGCGCTGTGTTGGGACGTTGTTATGGGGGGACCCGAAGCGTTCTCAGCACAAGGACGTCACTTCTCTCCCTCCTCCTTTTCCCTTTGCTGTGTCTGTGTGAGGTGATGCGTGTGAACTGGACCCCCTGTGGTGATCATTTCACAGCACACGCGGGCAAGGCGTCATCCTGTACTCCTGACACGTGGGCAGTGCCGCTCGTGCCTGACATGCAGTCACAGCGGGGGACAAGAGGACACTGCTGCAACGCTGGCCCTTCCCGTCCTCCTGCTCGGGGACAGTGGCCCGCCGGGGGGAGGGGGGAGGTCTGTGTGCCCCCTTGACTCCCATAGCTCCAGAGCATCACTTGAGTGGGGGCGCAGGTCCTTTCCTGGGAAGCAGTCAGCGTCCCCGGTCTGGCCCCCGGAGGTGCTGGCCAGGGGGCGATTCGGACACTGCCTTAGAAAGCTACCGAACCTTGTTGCAGTCTCGTACCTGCAAACGCCAAGTCCCCTTTCGTGGGCCTTGTACTCGTACTAAGGGGCCATTTTCAGTCATTTTCCAAGGGCGAAAGGTGATGGTGAGTGAGCGAGTCTCGGGGATGTCAAAGGTGGGGCACAGCGTCCTGCTGGGACCGGGTCCCGCTTTCTCCAAAGAGGCCCTGGGTCGGCTGGGGGAGGGCGCCCAGGGGCCCAGCCAGGCGGCTGCTGCTTGCGAGCAACTCTTTTGTGACTCGGGGTTTCCTTTTCTCTCTCAACCGCGACCTCAGCTACACTTCTACCACAGTCCCCTGTTTCAGAGAGACTGCCCGCACCTCCTGGTGAGGATGAAGCCGAGAGTATACACTAAACCAGCATCCGGGCAGGTGGACGGCGAGCCGGCGGCCCCGGGGCACCTCCCGGCGCCCAGCGCCGCGGAGCCGCAGGACGGCCTCCCACCGTATCCTGAGCACATCCAGGGGACCCCGAGCTACCCGCAACTCGACCATGCCTCCGCCCTGGCCAGGACTGACTCTGTCGCTCCGGCCCCTCCTTGGACAGCAGCGGAGCCCCCCGCGCCGGATCCCAACGTGCAGATTCTGATCCCTCTAGTTCCTGTCCTGGCAGAGGTGGCCCAGCCAGCCGAGGTCCCCTGGCTCTGCTGCGCCTGGCCTCCCGCCCAGATGAGTCCTCCCCGGCCCGTGCTGGGCCTGGCGGCCACGCCCTCCCAACTCCTCAGCCTGCCCCCCGCGCAGCTCCCGGGGGCCGCGCTGCTGCCTCTTGCGCATCCTGGATGCCCAAGGTGGCCGCCAGGCCTGCTGCCTCCCTGACCTTGATCCGTCGGCCCCTGAGCCCCTTTGCTGCTGCTGCATGGGCTCCCGCTGTTTCCTGGAATACCCGACCCCTCCAGGCAGGCCCACAGAGGACCCTGACCAGGCAGACCCTGCAGACACACGGAGGTGGTAACGCGGCCAGAACCTTGCAGGGCAGTAAAGAGCACGGGGACATGAGAGCGATGTTCCACCCAACACGTGTTTGGCGCCTCCGTCCTGGGCGTGGCTGAGCAGTTGAGTCCCCTCAGCAGGAAATGATGACAGGTGACAGCCCACCCCCGGCACAGTGCGGGCACCTAGCAGGTAGCCAGTGAAGCCCCTCAGACGACGTGCCTCCACTCAGTAGAAAGACCCTTGAAGGGCTGGACAAGCACAAGGAAGGGCCTGGCACCCGCGGCTTCACGGTTGCGGGGACACCGTGTCCAGCAGGGTCTCGATTTGACAGATGAGAAGAGCTCAGGCCTCCCCTGGTCAGAGGCCTGAAAAGAGCCCTTACTGTCCTGAGACGCACACGTGTGGAGGTGACGGTCCCTGGCAGGGGCCTGCGGGTGTTCAGTTTGGGGGTGCTCTCTGGTGTCTGGACAGCAGGATTGAGGTTTGCTTTTCCCTGTGGGTCCTGCGTCTGGAGACATTTTCCTGGTTCTCTTTTCCTTGCCTTTCGAGCTAAACACTTCAAGGGCGCCATGCTCCACCACCCTCTGGGCGCTGGGGTGTCGCGCTTATACCGCGAGTCCTTGTGGTCAGCGCCCAGTGATGTGTACAGAGCACTGAAGGCCAGGGCGCACCCCCAGCTCACAGTTGCTGCCTCCACGTGTGGGGGATGGGCCGGGGGACCTGGCCAGGACTCTGTGGCTGTCACAGCGATAGGGCGACATCCCCTCCCAAACACTGCTAAGGAGGGGGTGGGGAGCGGGAATTGCCTGGAGTTCCAGGGGTTAGGACTCTATGCTTTCACTGCGGTGGCCCGGGTTCAATCTCTGGTCGGGGATCTAAGATCCCCCAAGCCTTGTGGGGTGGCCAGAAACACAGAAAAGAAAAAAAAAAGGTGGGTTGGGGGAGGAGGGGAAGTAGACCCAAGGTACCAGGAATGATCCAAGCACCAGCAGCCAGAGGAGCCCCGGGTCTGCCCGGGTGAGGGGTGGTCCCATCTGCCGCTCCCGTCTGTCACAATGCAACAGCTAGTGCACGTCAGGGGGGTCTCTTGAGCAGCCCAACAGCAGCGCCCCAAGTGAACGATGCCAAAATGGACAGAAGGGACGGAAGAAACCGGTCTACAGTAGAAGTGGGAGACTTCGGTCCCCCCTGTGATGGATTCAAATGGATCCCCCAGCTCCCACCCCAACCATTAAGTCCACCTGTTGCAGTGCTCATCCCAAGGTGCATGTATTTGGAGATAGCACCCTTGGGGAAGTCAGTAAGGTTAAATGAGGTCACAAGGGTGGAACCCCCGTCCGACAAGAGCGGTGTCCTTTGGAAAAGAGGAAGAGACACTGAAGATCTCCCTCCCTCTCTCCCTCCCTCGCCCTCTCTTCCTCCCTCCCATCCTCCCTCTCTCTCTCTCCCCCCCTACCTTTCTCCCCCTCTCTCTTTCCCTCCCTCGCCCCCCTCCCTTTCTCTCTCTCCCTCCCTCCCTCTCTCCCTTTCACTCTCTCCCTCCCTCCCCCTCTCTCCCTCCCTCCCTCTTTCTCTCTCTCTTTCTCCCTCCTCCCCTTCTATGGCCCTGTCCATCCCTCTCTCTCCCTCCCTCCCTCCTTTCCTCCCTTTGTCTCTGCCCCTTTCTCTCCCTCCCTCCCTCTTTCTCTCTCTCCCTCCCTCCCTCTCTCTCCCTTTCACTCTCTCCCTCCCTCCACCTCTCTCCTACCCTCCCTCCTTCCCTCCCTTTGTCTCTCCCCCTTTCCCTCCCTCCCTCCCTTTTTCTCTCTCGCTCTCCCTCCCTCCCTACCCCCCCCCCCAACCTGTGCTGATGGCTGACCTGGTGGGGTTCCTGCTCGTCAAGTTTCGTACCGGGGAGCCAACCTCCGAGGCGGAGATACTGAGTACGGTCCTCCGGGAGCATCGGGACCACTTCCCCGTGGTCTTCAGCCACGCTTGCGAGTGCATGCAGCTGGTGTTTGGCTTGGACGTGAAGGACGTGGAACCCCGCGAGCGCACCTACGTCCTGGTCCCCACCCTGGGCCTCACCTGGGATGCAGTGCTGAGGGCCAGGCAGCGCACGCCCAAGGCCGGCCTCCTGGTGCCGGTCCTGGGCGTGATCACCCTGTTCGGTGACCGCGCCCCTGAGGAGGAGGTGTGGGGAATGCTCGGCAACATGGGGGTGTGTGCCGGGAGGGAGTCCTGCATCTATGGGGAGCCCAGGGAGCTGCTCACCAAAGTGTGGGTGCAGGAGGGCTACCTGGAGTAACGGCAGGTGCCCCACAGCGACCCTGCCCGCTACGAGTTCCTGTGGGGTGCCCGGGCCTACGTGGAGACCAGCAAGTGGCAGGTCCTGGAGCATCTGCTCAGGGTCAGTAGCTTGGATCCCAGGTCCTTCCCATCCCTGTGTGCAGGGGGTGTGAGCGACGAGGAAGAGGGAGCCTGAGCCAGAGCAGCAGCCAGGCTCCTTCCAGGCCCAAGTTCACTGGTAGCAAGTGACGCTGGTCCTTCACTCTGAGTTTGAAGAGAGAGCGGTCGAGTTTCCAAGTAGCGAGGGCCCCTGCGAGTGGGGGGAACATGGTGTGTAGCATCTTTGGGTTCCTCTTGTGTAAGATGACATGGAATATCATCTGTGTTTTCTTTAGGAGTTTTTTAAATGTTATTCCGTTTAATGGAAGACTAAACAAGCTTCAGTGTCTAACTTTGTGAATGACATTGATTAGAATGTGTTTATAATTACCCAGTTTAAGAACAAGAGTTTTGCTCTTTTGTAAAAGAGACTGGGAAATCTCCCATTTCATTTTGTGACCCTGAAGCAGATAACACGGAATTGGAATCAGAACTGCTCTGGACATGTGAAAGTACTTAGCAGTAATGTAGATGGGGGAAGAATTAGAAAAATAAAAGTAATCGTAGTGAGTTTTTGCTTCTTATCCTGCTTGTCTGTCATTCTGTAAAACTAAGCTATCTCTGTTTAGCTGGATTTGCACGGTGATTTACGAAAGTATGAAAAAACTGATTTGAGTAAGTAAGGCCCCTGCTCTCCGGCTTATTTATTCGGCAGACTTCCACGGAGCCTCTGCTCTCCGGAAGGCCCTGTGTTAGTAGCGGGGACGCTAGGAAAAGCAGGACACACTCACACGTAGAGTGATGGTCTAGGAGCCGCTGTCACATGAGGAAGGTGGTGAGACGTCCCCTAAGTCCCACAGAACAAGTCCACATGGGACGAGGCGGTGGGGCTCCAGGAGCGAGCCCTGGAGTGTTAAGTGCCCCGAGCCAGGGCAGTTTGCGGCTTTGGGAAGCGGGGCTTCCTTCTGTGGGGAGGTGATGGTGATGAAGCTGGGTGGTGGCAGCAGCCAGACCTGCAGGCGGTGTGACTGGGGTTTGGGGGGAAAGTCTGAAATGCGACATTACTGTGAGGTGTCCTTCTGGATCACGGATGAACCCGAGAGAAATCTCATACTCGGGCAGGAAGGGAGGGGTCCCGGCTCTTGTTGCATTGCAGTTGACCATAGTGAAGAAGTAGGTGTTATATATGCAACAGCTGGAGAAACGCGGTCATACTCCCTTGACGTGATGCCCAGAAGTCCGTGGACAGGCCCTCTTTTCCCTGTTCTTGGGGGAACCAGAACCCAAGGTGCTAATTAGCTTTAATCATTATCGTGACTGTACTTTGGCAATTGTAATCAAGGACTCGATGTCTGGTGGGGCTGAAATGAAGCAAAGGAACGGGTTGGATGGAAGAGCATCTGGGAGGGATGCAAAGCCTTGTTCCTTGATTCTATTTCCTGGAGCTTCGTGTCGTATCTCGCTGGGAACACCCCTCCGCACCCGAATTTAACACACCCTCTAACTGGGAAAATTTCCTTGGTTTTATTGATGAAACATCTTGTTTGGCTAATTAGCTTTTCCACATCCTATTGAGCTGCATATTCTCTGACACGACCGGGACAAGAAACCGCCCAACCAAATGCCAGAGGAGAGAGGGGAAGGGTCTGAGGCCGAACAATATGAGAAATACCTGCCAATCATCGAAGTTCCAACAGACGCCAGGCCCTGTGAGCTGCTCTACGTAGCTCACACACATCCCTGCAGCCCGAGACAGGGCTCATCACACCCATGCGCTTCACGGGTGAGGAACCTGAGGCCACGGGGCTTGAGAATCTTCCCAGGATCACGTGCCGGTAAGTGACGGCGTGGGGACCAGAGCCCTGGTCTGAATTCCTCTCGAGCCCACGCTGTTCCCACCCACCCCAGCCCGTGGCTGACCTTCTGACTGGCGATTCACTGCTCTTCTCAGTGTCACACGGTGTCTTTCAGTTGACAAAAAGCAGGCCCAAGAAAGGACGGTGCCAAGGAGAAGCAGAGACAGTGTGGGGCTCGACTGTGGCTTGTTGAGAGCTGACACCGCCAGGGGCCGGCATTTCTGGCCAGTCCCGGCACCTTCCCGTGTGACGGCGCCCTGTCCCTGCTCCTGCCCTGGGGCCCTCCTGTCCAACGGGAACCTGGCCTGCTGAGCTGCTCATGGCTGAGCCACGGGGAGGGAGGGACTGAGACTGCCTGGGACTGACTGTACGGCCCCAGTGCCTACTGGGATAAGGCCCCTGCAGGAGCCTCCTCAGATACTGGAGGGAAGTTAACGCTGGCAGACACCCCGAGACCCTGGCGGCAGCGAGGGAGGGGAGCGGCTGGGGGGCCTCTGGGCTGGGGGCATCAGGGCGCGGAAGCCAAGGGCAGGGGCTGGAGGGCGAGGCTGGCAAAGGCAGGCCTTGGACGTCGCCAGGGCTTGTGCCTGCCCAGCTGAAGGGTCCCGAGACCCGGCTGAGGAAGACCCCACGGTGCCACACAAACCCACTGCCGGGGCCCGGCTGGCACCTGGCAGGGAGGGGGACCAGGAAGGAGGCAGTTCCTACGGGACCCAGGCGGCGAGGGAGGGCCCGAGGAGGGGGGCAGCAGGCAAGGCCACACAGGCAGGCTCGGCCCAAGGAGGCCCCAGCCTTTGGGCCCCTTCTGAGGAGCCACCGACGGCCTCCACCACAATTCGCAGCCTCCGAGGTCATGTCCCTACAGGAGGAACTGACCTGAAGAATGCTTTGTAAACCAGTTTAGAAGCATAAAGACCAGGGAGCAGGCCCGAATCTAGGCCCGGGAGCTCCATCCAGGATGCCAGTCCTTAGGCTGAAAGGCACCTCGGGCGATCCTCCTGCACACCCTCTTAGCTCTCCCCTTTCAGAAATAGGGCAGTGGCGCTCACAGAGGGCAGATGACCCTGCTTAGTGGCAGAGCTGGGACAGGGACCTAGGATCCTCGCAGACGGGCCTTTCCAAGGTGCCACTCTGTCCGCTACACAGTGACTATGAAGGACAAAGTCGCCCACAACGGCCAGAGAACGCGCATCGCCAAACCCACCGTCCTATCCTCCCACCTGCGGTGAAGACGGACGACTCTCACTCGGGTTTCGGCGCGTCCGACACCCAGACCCTCATCTACTTCCAAATGCACGTGGACGGGGGCTTCCCCCGGTCACGTCTAGGTCGGCAAGTAGGAAATTTCCTTGGGACTGAGTCCGTGTCACGCAGGCCCGTTCAAAAGCGTCGAAGCTGAAAGCAAACAAAATCATTCCATGTATCCTCAAGGTAACAGCAGGGACAGGGCCCCGGGGGTGGGGGGGAGGGGGAGGCAGGGGCGGGCGTGGGGAAGGAGAGCAGGGCTGGCCTGGGAGCGCACCAGTGAAATGCCTGCTTTCAATGGGACAGGCTACACGCCGAAGCCCCAGATCAAGTCCTTCAAAGGGCAAGTACCCACGGAGACCCAAGGTGGACGTGGGAGGCCAGGATCGGGGGGAGCAGAAGCCAAACCACCCCACTGCGGAAAGGAAACAGGGCTTTCGAGGCAGCCTCCAGGGAGGCTGAATCCGACGGTCTGGGAAGGCGATGGGAAAAGGACGCACGCAGGTGTTCCAAAAGTGAGCGCTCTTGGGCCATGAGAAGGGCTTCTACGGGAAGAAATGGACGCTGAAGACAAGCCCTCTGTGATCCGCACAGGGATGGGGTCTGGGGGCAGGCAGAGCCCAAAAGGAGGCTCGATGCCCAGCGGAGGGCACGTGGCTATGCCCTCCCACGCGGCATCGTGGGCAGGGCTGTGTCTGAGGTGCTTGGGGAACACTCGAGTTGAATGTGAGGTCGCGCACAGCCCTACTCTGGGGACAGCTTGACCTGGGAGGCAGGAAATCAGGACCCTTTGTTTGGGCCCATCTGAGCGGGACCGGCCAGCTGGCAGGAACAGCTGCAAGCGACCAGAGCCGGAAGGGGGATGGGGGTGGGGGGGTGGGCACCGACTCAGGCTAGGCCAACCAGCCCGCTAGGGAGCCCCATCTTCTGGGAGGGACAGTCGCCAGGGGCCCACGTGATCCCTGTGGTCTCAGTGGCAGCCAAGCTACGCCTCGCCAGGGCCTGGCCCTTGAGCACATCGGAAGCCAGCATGAAGGGATGGGAGTGGAGACAGGATCACGTTTCTCAACCCATCCGGGGCCTGGCCCCTTGAAACAAGGTGCCTGGCGGCAGACGGAAGTCTTTCCCGGGAACTTGAACCACACTTTTCGAGGCTTTTAGAAAAAAAGACAGGCGCCTGGGACCCCGTCCCCATCCCCTCCCCCACACTTGGCCAGGGCTCCCTCTCCAGACCGCCTCGGTGACATCACGTGACAATAAAGAAGACTGCGACTTGAGCGGCTGGCTGCCCCACTACCGAGATTCCAGAATCTTGCGGACAGTATTTACCGGGCATCCCCACTCTGGTCCAAGGCATTTCTGCCCTGAGAGTTCAGTGATACGGTCTCGGGTGGAGAATGCTCCCAATCCAGACTGGCTCCATGGCTAGTCAGAGCAGCGATGAGCTGTGTACAGCCATGCTGGGCCCATCGGCTGACGCAGAGCCAGCAACGTGGGTCCCCTCTCGTGCGTCCCCGCATCCCAATGTGGATTCACGGGAGAGTTCAGAGAAGCAGGGCGACCAAGCCGAGAGCCCAGATCCCGGCTCCCAAGACAACCCGCCACCACAGGGTGCAGACTACGGTGTGGCCAACCAGAGTATTCTTCAGCTCTCCCTCCCAAGAAAGCTCTGGACGATGGCGGAGGAGCCCGCCTTCACCTCTGTGCGCTGGAATGACAAGGGAGATATGGTGATCGTCGAGGAAGACCTCTTCCAGAGGGAGGTTCTTCACCGCAGAGGCGCAGACAGGATTTTCAACACAGACAGCTTGACGACTTTCATCCGCCAAATGAACCGGCACGGATTCAGCAAAATATGCCTGACCAGCCACTCTCCAGGGAAGAAGAGGCTGATGGTAAAGTAGAAAGCCCTTCCGCTGCCCACGTTCTCTTGTTATTCGAACACCTCCCGGGGAGGCCAGATGGGCCACGTGCTGAACGGGTTTCATTTCCGAGAATAACTTTCCTCACGTGAGAAGGTAGTTAAGGAAAGATGAGAAAGTAGAGCCTGTGGTATTCGGCCACAGCCCCTTAGAGGGGACCTGCAGGTGCGCCTACAGACCCCCTCGAGAGGCCACGAGATGTCAGGTAGCGACAGTAACACCTCGACCGAGGCTCGCCTCGGGGAGCTCTAGGGAGCGCACACTCCAGGGCGGAATAACCTGCCAGGAACTTAAAGAGACCTTTTCTCCACAGTCAGATAAGACCATTATGAGGGACGGGGGTGGGTGGGGAGGAGTGGGTATTTTCTCCCAGAATGGCTAAAGTGATTCGTTTCATTTCAGATCTTCTGCAACTCCAACTTTCAGAGAGACAAGCCTCTGCTCATCGAGAACATTCAGAGAAAATGCAACCTGGGAGCAACTGATCAGCCCGGGACCAGCACAACAGCCCCGAAGGGAAAGAAGCCGGTGGCTGCCACTAGACGCTCCCCACAAATCCCTTACAACGATTCCACCACCCAGAAGAAAGCCCCAGGTGCTCAGGGGCCCAGCGCTACCCAGCCTCTCCTGTCCTCTAGCACGTGCTCTATGAGCGGTGGAGCGGGATGGGCCAGGGAACACCATGCCCCCAGTGAGCAGGGCGGCCTGAGCAGGCAGGGCACTCCCTGGAACGTCACTTCTGTGCCCCCGCTATGGCGCCAGGGAACTGCCCGCCAGCCCCACGGTTTACCCGGCTTATGGCTCGGAGATGTCTCTGTACAACAGCTGTCTCTCCCTCCTGCCGGGGGCCCTTTTAGCTACGTCCCCAAACAAGGTCCCTGAGGTGGACGAGGAGTAGGGGGGCTCCTCAGACTGCAGGCGTGCTCTCCGCCAACAGTGCAAGGACCACTGCGATCCCTGAGCTCGCAGGCCCCTGGGGACACACAAAAAGCCCCATCTCATAACCAAGAACCTACTTTTGTCTCTAATAAAGAAAAGCCAAAGTCCACGGGAGCAAATGAAGAATCGAACGAGAAGTGCGAGTCTGGTGTCCTTTCTAACTGTCCGTACTAGTCACACATCTCAGTGGACGGGCCCGACGAGGCTGGAAACCCACAGCCCCGGCAGGCTTTGGTCCCCGCCGCCCCCTTTCGTTTGAAGCCGCAGCATTTCCCACGCTCAGCCACGGACGTGGCTCGGGAGCGCTGAGGCCAGCCCAGGACAGGCTGGTCCCTGGGCCTTGCCTGCTAGTCAGGAGGCAGCACAGCCTGGCTCCTGACCTCAGGGGTGTCACCTTCCATTAGTCATGCATCCTGAAGCAGAAGGAGCCTCCTCCTGGGTCCCCCTACGATGCCAGAAGTTTCTGACCCGCAGCTGAGCGTGTGTCCAGCCCACCATCCAGGGGCCTCCCAAAGAGGCCCGCCGGAAAGGAGGGCCATCCCACCCATCAAGGTAGGCGTGCACACTGCCGTCTGCCTCAGAAGAGACGGGCCCTTCCCAGCCGACACCTGGGGGAAAGCCCAGCACCTTCAGAGGTGACAACCCCTAGAAAGCTTGCTGACAAATGGCCCCAAACCCCACAGAGAAGTAAGAGGTTTCCACAAAGCGAGCGCCAGCCCTTTTCACTTTGCCGTCAGAGCTGTATTTAGGAGCCTGTCTTCGGACGTGAAGTGGCCGGGCAGCACGTCTAACACACACGCTTCGTGAGCCAAGGGACGCTTTACAACAGGGCCAGGGTCACCTGCAAGGACAGACCGCGCCCTCTTTCTGGGCCTGCGGTCCTCTCCCGCGTGCACGAGGCCCGCCACCGGCCTTCCCCCATCGTTCGTTCCCCAGACGCGGTCCAAACATCTGGGAGTTCTGACCAGGCCAAAGAGGGCAAAACGCTAACCGGTCCCCTCAAAACACATCTCTCTCAACCACCCAGAACCAGTAGGGCCAAAACGAGTGGCACTGCCATCTTTTCCTAAAGGTCAAAGTCCTCGAGACTCTGTCGCTGAGCCCAGAGCGGCATCGCACGAGGAGAGTCCCAACCCCTGTCCCTGCACCAGGTGGGCACGTCTGCTTCCGTGAACAGCACGGAGCGGGCAGCGCTCCCCGGGGCAGGGCCGATTCAGACCGAACCAGACGTGCACGTCCAGGGCGTGAAGGCGAGTGGACGGTGGCACAATGAGCCGGTCTCTCGGTCACCTTCCTCTCGAGAGCCCAGTCTGGTCAGGCCTCCTGCCCAAAGGGGATCAGGTGCTCGGGGATGTCCACCTGGAAGACGTCCTTCCCGCCTCTCCCGGGGACAGGCTGCAGCAGCCAGCGGGGGTTGGCAAGCGCAGTCAGGTACTTCTGCTGCAGGTTGGGCAGCAGGGCTTGATTCTCCAGCTCCGCAACCTCGTTGGGACCTAAGTTTTCCGGGCACAGCGAAGTGTCCCCAATGTCAACCAGCCCTGTGCACAAAGACACAAGCACACAGATGGAGAACAAGGTGATTCAAAGTCACGACCGCTAGAGACCAAGACCACGTCATCGAGGGGACCCGGGGTGAACTGGGTCCCTCTGGCCGAGCACTTCCCACCCGCCAACCTCGGTTCAGGGAATTGGGGGCGAGGCCGAGGGAGGGAGGGAGGGAGGGAGGGAGGGAGAGAGAGCAATGAAAAGGAGAGGCCTGGTCCCCCACGACCCCACCAAGGCCCGACCGCTGCAGGCAGCAGGTACAGATCAGGAGGGCCCCGGGCCGCCGCTGCGGGGGGCCTACGGGCCATCAGGTCCCTGAGCGATCCACCGGGGGCCAGCGGTTGATGCGGGACCTGCCCCCGCCGGGGGCTTTAGGGGACTTCCTCAGGATGCCGCGGGCAGCGGGGGTGAGGCGGGCGCGTGAAGGCGGGCGGGCAGCCCGAGTCCCCAGGTCCCCCTCACACGCAGCTCTGGCTGCCGTGCTGCCTCCCGCGGGCTCTGCCACGGCGCGCACACGGACACACACGGAGGCGAGCGCCACGGGCAGAGCCGGACCCGCCTCTGCCTCTCAGAGCACAAAGGGGGACTGAGGCCCAGAGTGGCGGGGAGGGGACCTTCCCGGCCCCTCCGAAGGCGAGGTGCCTCAGGAAAACGAACCCTAACCCCACACCGACCGGTTCAAAAGAAAACGAGACGCCAAAGCCCCGGGTGAGACCCTGGGGGGCAGCCCCGGGAGGCGATCGTCACTTGCCGGCTATCACTCCGCGGCCGAACTTCTCCCCGTCCCGCAGCAAGGCCTGGATCTGCGCGGGGCTCATCCCCAGCCTCCCGGCCAGCAGCTCCCTCCAGGCCGCGTCCTCCCAGTCCCTGTGCGCGATGTGGACGGCCAGGGTGCGGTGCCGCTGGCCGCTCAGCACGGGCCGCCACCGCGTCTCCAGGGTCTTCACCCCATTTAAGACGAAACCCGCATAAGGCTGCCGGAAGGACAGGCAGCCGAACTTCATCTCCCAGAGCCCCCAGGGCCTCACGCGCCTGTGGAAACACAGAACCGGAACGGTCAAGCAGCCTGACGTGCCGGCCTCCGAGCTCATGACCCGTGGGCCTGACCTCAGCCCCGTGGGCCCCCCGGGCGCCAGCCCCTTCCATCCGTCTCCGTGCCCGGCAGCTGACAGGGGGTGCCGACCGGGGGGATCCGTCCATCAGATGGAGTCCGCAGGGACCTCACAAGGGAGGCCGGGACAGCGAGAGAGAGGCGTGTGGGCAATTCCACGACAGAGGGCACTGGGCCCCGGGCGGCAGAGAGGAGGGAGGGAGGGCCCCTTGGCTTCACAGCCCAGTGGCCGGGCTCTGGCCCTCTCCCGGCACAGACAGGGACAGTCCTGGGCCTGGCTTCTCCCCTGCCCCCGGCCCCGCAGCTCCCTGGCCCTGCCGCTGCCCATGCTCTGCGGATCCCCCATCTTACCCAGGGCTGCTGAGTGCAAATCCTTGGCAACCAACCTTGGCTCGGCCCTGGGGACGGCCTGGCTCTCACATGGCCCTGCCAGGTGTCTCTTCCCCGCGCGCCTTGGGAGCCACCCTCCTCCCACCCCTTCCCGCACCACCGCTTCCACCCCGGCCCGGAGCCCGAGAAAGGATACGTGACGGCAGGAACTACCGGCACTGGTGCGCGTTCCGTCTCCACGCCAGGACCTGGGACGGGCACCATCCAGGGATCACAGAATTCAATCCTCAAATAACCCGGGAGGTTACCGTCACCCCGCTCTGCAGCTGAGGAGGCGCCGAAGGACAGAGAGACAGCGCATGGTTCCAGGGGACCTGACTCCACGCGCCCCCGTCCTCGCCTGCTTTCCTTGTACCTGGGTGCTGGGGGGAGGGTCCCTGCTCGCTGAGGACAGAGGAGCAGGGGAGCCGCGGGCCTGAAAGTCAGCCGGGTCACGGCACCGCACGGAGCCTCCACTTCCACGTGGCTGTGAGGACGGGGGACAAGGCCGCAAAGGCAGCCAGTCCAGGACCTTCCAGGGCTTTCCTTCCCCGAGCAGAGCGGAGACACATTTCTCTCCAGGGTCCATGAGGCCCCACATGGTCTGGCTCCTCCCCCTGGCTGCCTGCTCTCCTCGCCCCTGGATTCACCCCCTGCAGCCATGAAGGCCTTCCTTCCATCCCTGGAACGTTCCACGTGTGCTCCTACCTCAGAGCCTTTGGAGAGTGGTAGGGGTCACACCGTGCCCCTGAAATTCACGTGCTGGAATCTCAACCCCAAGTTCCTCAGAGTGTGACCCTACCTACAAAGCAAAGGTCTTCACAGGGGTGATCAAGGTCCGATGAGCTCATTAGGGTCGACCCTCCTCTAACAGGACTGATGTCCCCATAAAAAGGGGCCAGTTAGAGACAGAGCGGCACACAGGAGAGCCAGCGGAGCCCCGGGAGTGAGGGGGGTGGGATGGGACAGATTCCCTCCACAGCCCCCACAAGAGCCACCACCGGCGGCACCTAGATCTCGGGCTTCCGGCCTCCAGAACCGCAAGGCAATACGTTCTGTAGTTCAAGCCACCCAGACCGTGGGACTCTGACACGACTGCCCGGACGAGCGATCACAGAGGGTCAGCCCTGTCCTGGACACCTCTCCACGCGGGGGTGGGGGATGACTTCTCCGCTCACAGCACCTCGGGAACACTGCTTCACGTCTGGACGTCTCCATCTGCCCTATTTTCACCACCCACACGGTACCCCGTCGTCGGCTGTCCCACAGGTTACTGACTCTTCCCCCGCCGATGGGGACTCCCAGACTGCTTGGCACTTTCTGCCCCTCTAGACACTCAACACGACCACACACTCGCTAACTGAAGCCCCGGGCCGGAGGAGGCCCGCGTCACACGGCACACATCCCGAGATGCTGACACACGCCAGCAAACGGCCTTCCGCAAAGGCTCCCCCACGTACACTCTGCCAGCCACGGGCGAGGCTGCCGTGCCCTCACGCACTGGCGGGCCCCCGAGCACCATCACCCCGCTTAACCTCTGCCAACCTGATGGGTGACAAAGGGTCGCCCTCCTCACTGCGTTTGGGTTAGTTACGAGGGAGGCTGGCCAGTCCCTGGGGCCTGGCCGTTTCTCCGGCTCCTACTGGGGTGTGTGACTGGATCCCAGGCTCGCCCGCGGTTTCCACCACGCAGCTTCTCAGCCAGCCCCTTCCTCACGGGCGCCACCAGATCACAACCACGGGACCCGAACCGTGCGGGCGGAATCCCTGGGGAGAGTCCCTCGGGAAGAAGGCGGCTGAGTGCCCGCCTACCTCTCGACGCAGAGGGTGCCTGCTTGGTGGCCAGAGGAGAAAACACTCTTCCACTTGTCTGGGCGTCTTCACCTGCACGAGAACCAGAGGGACAAGGAGAAAAGTCATCAGCCACAAGACAGCAATGCCGGCCAAGGAACCACAACGGTCTTCTTCTCGGCAGGGACCGGAGACCACCAGGACCCAGGAGGGCCCAACCGATGAGAAACACACGTGCCGCCTCCCTCAGGGTTGGTCCTGCTCATCAAGGCAACGGCTCCGTCCCCGCCCGGCTGGGTCGGGGGCCCCACGATGCCTCAGCCCGCAGCACAGAAGCCCATCCCACAGGAGTGACGGTGACCTTACAGCCCAGCAGCTCCCGCATCCAACAGGAGAAAACGACACCTCTCCTCACAGTGCCACGCGGGAAGGATCTGGAGAGCCCCACAGTCCGTGACCCTCAATGGACTCCTGGCTGGGCCCCACCGAGAGGGGAGCTGTGGACAGTCAGCTGAGCCCCGCAGGGCAGGGAGGTGGGTGGGGTGTGGGGTGGGGTGGGGGTTGTGCGGGGTGGGGTGTGGGTTGTGGGGGCTGGGGGGTGGGGGCGGTGCCCGCGGGAGGCGGGGGGGGGGCGGCAGGACTGCGGGCGGCTGGTGCGTGTGGACCAGCGCATCGCGGGACACACACGTGGAAGGATGGCGGGCGGGGACGGTGGCGGTGGAGGGGACAGGGAGGTGCAGCCTCGGCCGCCCCGCGCGCGCTCCCCGACGCAGATCCCGGGAAACTCCCGCCCGGAGGTACCGTCCGCGGGCGCGGCGGGTCCTGGCTCCTTGTGGGCGGGGCGAGTCGCGGGCGCGGTGGGACGGCCCGGCTGCGGCCACCGGGAAGGACGGTCGTCCGCCTCGGGGAACCGGGACCGGTGACAGGTAGCCGCGCCCGCAAGCGCTGACGCTCCTTATTTCCGGGGTGAACGCATGCACGTCCACACGTACGCACGCACGTACGCACGCACGCAGGCACGTAGACACGCACTTACGAACAATCGCGCATTTGCCGCAGGCTCCGGCCGCTAGGAGACAGAGTAGGAGCCGCCAGGCCATGCGGCGCGCGGAAGGCCAGGCCGCTCGGAGGTTCGAGACCGGCGGCGTGGAGCGGCAGCCAGAGGAGGACCAGGACGTGGGCGGGGGAGCGGGTCGGAAGAGAAGGGGCGGGGCTGTGGCGAATAGCTGGGGAGGAGCTGGGGGAGGGGCAGGGCGGAGGTGGGAGGAACGGGGGGAGGAGTATTTGGGGCGGAAGTGTGGGAAAGAGCTGGGTGAGGAGGAGCTTCTGGAGAAGGAGGCAGAACTGAGGAGGAGTGGGGCCGAGCTGGGGAAAAAGCCGGGCAGGTGCGGGGCGGGGGCGGAGCTGACCGGGATGGAGCTTGGGCCCCTGGGAACCCATGGAGGGTGGGCGAGGCCAGCTCAGTGGCGGAGGCCAGGCAGTGCCCTTTTGAGTCCCTTGCCTTAGGCGTCCAGTCCGCGCCGCAACAGTCGGCAAGGGTCAAAGTGGAAGCGACCCAGGGTCCTTAGCGACCGAATCCGAGCCTCAGAATGGACCCCAGGGGACAGGGATGCGGGGTGGGGGGGGAGGGGCAGGGGGTCAGAGGGGAGGGGGAGGGGAGGGATGGGGAGAGGGCGGGGCCTCTGGGCTGAGTCTTGCACCTCTGGGCTGAATGCCCAGGCCACCTCCCGTCCAAGCCACCCTGCGACTGCTGGCCGAGTCCTGAGGGACAGTCTTTACCTGGCCTTTTCTGAGGTGAGAAGAAAATTTCTCAGTCGGTTTCCTGTCGCGCCTGGGACCTGGCATGTCCCAAACAAAGCCAAGTTCCCCTTCAGAGCTGTTTCCTGTCCTCTTCCTCCCAGTGGGGGGACGGGGGGGCGGGGCCTCAGCCCACTCAGTGCCGCCCACCTGGCTCTGCTCCTCCTTGCTTTGCTTAGGCAGCCCTCCCTCCCATTTCCTTGGAGACCAAGTCCGGTGTCCCTGCCTCCCAAGTGCCTGATGAGAATAAATGCTCCTCTTTCTGTCCCCACTGCTACTGGCTGACTTCAGGCCTCATGACCTAGGGCCGGTGCTGCTGTCACCTGAGTCTCCCCAGGGGCCGGGACGCCTCGTGTCTGTCCTCCTCCAGTGGGTGCCCCCCAGGCCATCGGTTCCGTGTCACACCGCACATCTGTCCTCATCGACCCCGGGCTGAAGACCCTGCCGAGCCTTCTCCTGTTTAAGCCCCAACACCTCCTTGGTGCCCTGGGAGGGCCTTCGGGCGGCCCCAGCTCTCCGTCCTTGTCGCCCAACACCCTGGGTGCCTGTGCTGTCCGTGCACGCTGCGCGCACGCGCTCTGCGGGTCTCCACACTTCGGCACGTGCGGTTCCCGCTCCTGGAGGCCTGGTTCCTCTTGTTCTGGCGAGCTCCTGTCCTCCTCCAGGCACAGCTGTAACGTCCCCTTCTCCGCCCGCCGCGAGCGTCCGGAGCTCCCGTCTGGGGTTCTGGCAGCGCCCTGTGCCTTCCTGCTGCCTGCCTTCGCTGGGCTCTTCTTCCCGGGCTGGAGCTGCTCTCCAGGAGTCCCGGGAAGACAAGGACAGGCTCTTACTCGTTCCTGTAAGCCGGGCGCCTGCCACAGCTGCTGCTGAGGGGACGTTGGCTCAACAGAGCACTGCTTTCTCTTCCAGCGAGCTGGCCTCCTCTCTCCTTGCGGAAGCCTGAGGAAACAGGAATGCCGGCCCCGAGGTGAGGAGCAGAGGGTGCCTTCGTGGATGTGAGGCCTCGGGGCTGCGGGGCACCTGAGCGATCAGCAGGTCCAACTCCCTCCATGCCGGTGTCCCCTCCTCGGCTCGTCGCCCCAGGAGTGGTTGCGAGCTGCGTCCAGACACCCCAGAACCTCGTCGGAGTGGTTTCAAATCATGAGGGAGGGTCCCGGGAATGGTGGGTGGGCTGCTGGCGTTCCTCCCGAATCCCGGTTTTGAAGAACTGGAACTTGCCCAGTGAGCTAGAGGCACGTGATCGGTGGCTGCTGGTTGGGGGACAGGTGTGACGGCGCTCCGTAAGGACTCCCTTCTCTGACCCTCCCGTGTGTGCTGAGAGGCGGGGAGCCCCAGGTCCCCCGGGGCGGGGGAGGTCCGGGGTAGTGGCTGCCAGGCCAGTTCGCCGCCGGATGGGCGGGCGCAGGAGGAATGGCCTGGCCGTGTTGCAGGTGGGCGTGGGACGGTGTGTGGCTGCCCCTGGGAGAGGGACCCCTCTGCAGCTCAGCCTTGATCTTCAGTACAGCTAAGTCAGCGCCGAGCCTTCAAACCATCTGATTTCTGACTTCCCGGTGACGCTTTCTCCACCTGCTGCTTCCCACACGCTCCAGGAGCAAGGTCCCGGCAGGAACAGGCCTTCTGTCCCTCCTGTCTGCTCACTTGGGGGTCAGCCGGGCCTCCAGCCTGGCCGCTCCCGCCTTCCGCTGCTCGGGCTGCTGCTTCCTCCCAGCCCCTGTGACTGGGCCGCAGCCCACATCCCAGGAGGGAGTCTCCTCCTCAAGCTCCGCTTCCTCCCCCGACACGCTTCTGTCCCCGTGAGGCACCCCATCTTCCTTCTAGGAAGTCCTCGTCGTTTGCGCCACTGCTCTTTGGGGGGCGGTGCCCCCAGGACATCGTCTCCTCTCGGAGCCCAGGGCACCTGCTCTGAGTGCACTTCCCCTTCTGACCCCCGCCCGTGGCACCAGCAGACCTCACTGTCCCTGCGACCCATCTGGGCACTTGCCTCGGCGGCTGCGTCCCCTTCTCGGCCCCAGTGGCCTGGGTCCCTCCAGCCCCCCACCCCAACTGCGTCTTTGAGGCCCGGAGAGGGTTCCAGTTTGCTCCTGCCGCACGTTTGGGGGTACCACCGGTGTGGGACGGGCTCGACCCAAAGTCTCAGTTTCCCTAGTGTCCTCCTTGGTAGGGCTGGTTTCCTCTCTGCAACGCCTTTTGCCCATCTTTCCACTGAGCTGCGTGTCCTTTTTGTGCCGAGTCGTGGGAGCTCCTTTCGGGGTCCGGGTACTAATCCCGCCCTGGTTGTTTGTGTTTCAGATGCCTCCTCCTGCCCCTTGGGGGCTGGTTTCCTCCTCTCTTTGAAGGCCAGCTTTGGACTCGGCATGCGCCTACACCCTCTCCGACCTGTAAGTGCCCCACACGTCAGGGCGTGTCCGCCGGCCCACTCCCAGGCCCGCCCCCTGGGGCTGGTGGTCCCCGAGGAGACGGTGCCCTGGCGTCCAGCGCTCTGCCCGTGAGAAAGGGCTCCTTCTTGACTGGTTAAGTCACTCGGTCAGTGCCTGGCTTTAGTCCCTGCCCTGGACTCACGCAGGGCAAGCCCCGGGGCAGCCGTGCAGCTGCAGGAAGACGGCCGGCCTTGTTTTCTCTGCCCCAGCTCCCGGTTTACCTCCTGCCGCCCCACATCTGGCCTGTTTCTAAGACGTGCTCCCCTGCCCCCTCCTTCCCCTCTGTCCCCTGGGCAGCTCCTGTTGGCCGTGTCCCTCTCCACACGGCCCAGATCGAGGGGTCCAGCCTGAGAACCGCAGGTGTTTCTGATTCTGTCTCAGTGACTGGCGCTGCAGGACCTCGGGAAGAAGCTGCACACAGGGGACCTGCAGACGTGAGCAGCCACTTGGCCGCCACTGCTCGGGTTGGCGCCTGCGCAGGGAGCGTGGCACAGCACAGGGGGCCTCCTGTGCGCTTCTGGCGATGCCCCCACTTGCATTCACGTTACAGACGGTTATATCGCCTTTGGCTGGGGGCGGGAGATGCTCGTCTCCAGGTCTGCGGCGCTCCTGAGCTCTGGGTCTACGTGCTCTTCAGTGTCCTCAGTCTCTGGGCAACGACCCGGGCCCCAGGCCCTCCGCAGCTGGAGGGGGCCTTCCCGACATCAGGCCGTGGCCCAGTGAATGGGGCCAGCTTCCTTGTTTGAGAGATTCAGGAGTGGGGCCGGGGTGCGGGGGTGGGGGTCTGGAGCGAGTGTTGCCATCCCGTAACCGTGGTCACAGGGCTTGGAAGACAGGACTGCTGTGCTCTGTGCCTGTAGGGCCCGTTCAGCCGCCTCCTGAGTATCCGTGTGCTCTCCGTGGCGACTTTACAAAGGACAGAGAGGATGTGAAGAGTCAGGAGCAAGGGACGCCCATAAGGCATCGCCTGGAGGCAGGAAGGTTCGCGAGTTCACGACTGGGGGCGTGTTTCCCCTGCTCTTTCTCTACACGTTTCTCCTTTACTCGCTGGAGTGCGTGCAGGGTTGCCATTGGGCCTTACATCCTCTCACTTCCGTTAAGGGTCATCCCAGGTTCTGAAGGATTCCTCGGCAGACATCTCACTAAGCCCTGCGCCTGGTTCCGGAGGATACTGGATTGCAGCCTCTCCCTGCTGAAGACCAACTGACAAACCCTCGGGAACGGCCCTGCGTACCTGGGACCAGTGACAGCCTCTGCTCAGAAACCCCGGCCCAGGGGTCCTCCTGAAGCGGCCGCAGAGACAGAGTTTATCGCGTCTCCCACATCAGGGTCAAGCTGGGCCCGGTGTCCACCAGCCTCCAGCTGTCTGGTTGTCCCACTTCCCGGTGTTGGGTCACCCAGCGCAGAGCCCGAGGTCCCTTTGGGAGGGGCTGGGGGGTCATTCCAGTGCCTGCTTGCCGTGGTGCTGCAGCGTCCTTCCCCCTGGGGACCCGCCACGTCCCTGGTCCGCGGTTCCACGTCTGAGAACTGGCTCGGGGGCAGAACCTGGGCGAGGGATCGTGACTTGTTCACTGGGACGGCTGCCCTCGGCCTCCTGCCGTCCGTCCTTGTTCTTTTGAGTGTCCGTCTTAGACTGTATCTTGGTTGGTTGCCCATCCATCGAGCCCCCGGGAAGCCGTGTTGTACTGACCACCTGCCCCGCTCGGTGGGTCAGGCCTCCTGGTCAGTGGCGGCCATCGTCATAGCCCCTGGTTTCTGGCCGCTCAGTGGCGCCCCGCGACCTCTGCTGCGGTCCCTGGGCGGCGGGGGAGGGCAGGGGCTCGTCCCTTTCCTCCCTCACCTGGCCTGGCGCGCCCGGCCTGTGTTGTGAGGTGACTTCGCTCTGCTTGGGGGCCTGGCAGTGGGCTGACCACCTCTCCCCATTTTTCCTGCACTCTCCTGCTTGTAGCGCTTCAGGTCCCACAGCAAATCGGGGCGGCTGGCTACCCTGTCTCCTGGGACGGAGGGCACCTGTGGGGAAGGACACGGGTCATGTTTGCTCCCTCGGGGGTGAGTTGGGGACGCCAGCTCTTTAGGGGGAGGGGTGTGCCGCTGCCTCAGGCTCAGAAGCTCAGAGACATCTGGGGAGCCCCGCTCTTCTGGGGCTTCCTCCCAGTCTCCCTGGTCCTCGTGTCAAGGATGCAGGTTTGCCCAGGTGGGCTTCCGATGCTGGCGGGACGGGCGTGCCTTGGTTGAACATTCAGCGTCTTTGAGGTTCAGCCACTTCTGTCGAATCCTGGGTTGGACGATTGTCCGCTGCCTGAGATGGGGGCTCCTTTGTAAGGTACTGGGGAGACCCTGGGGCCCCCTTTTTTCTCACTTTGCTCTTCACCCTAAGCTGCTCATCCCCTATGGTCGGCAAAGCAAAGAAGTCACCTCCCCCTGTGCCCCCCGCGTTCCGCACGCTTGGATCTTCTCACCTGCCAGCCCAGCGAAACTTCTAGCATGAAAGTTCTAGCAACTGGGCTGCGGCCTTGCGGCCGGGGCTGTCCGCCCGCACACCACCCATCCCCGGGGTGGGGTCCTCATTGCCAGTGAGGCAGGTGATGACAATCCCGTACCAAGACCGCATCTCATCACCTGCTCCTTGGACCACTCCAGGGCCGGCCGGCTCGGGTTGCGTCCCTCGGGAAGCTGATCCCGGGAGAGAGTTAGTGCCAAAGGCTGGCTGGGGACTCACACGCACTAAGGGGACAGGGAGCAAGCAGGGTTGGGCAGGGTGTCCCTTCAACCTGCGATGTCGACCTGACAGTTTCTGCCAGCCCGTCGGGGAGCTGCAGAGCACGGACGGGCATCAGAGGTCCCCGCAGTGGGCCCCCGTGGTCAGGCCCTCGCAGCGCCCGAGGCCTTGCGATCCACATCGACTGACCGGGAGAACCAACACCCAGAAGTGGTGCCCGAGGGGTGGCTGCGTGCGCGCACGGGGCGCCAGCTGCCTTTGCCCGGGCAGCACCTTGCTCTGCCCTGCGGCCGGGCTGGTGGGAGGTGCTTTGGCTTCTTGTGCATCAGACAACCGCTGGGTTGGGCAGGGGATGTGCTTCCAGGGCGTTGGCTGACTGGCCATCTGTCAGCCTCATCGGTGTCAGCGCAGCTTGATGGGAGAGGGCAGATCTGGGTACCAGGCGTCAGAAGGCAAAGCCCATTTAAGTCCGCAGACGTCCGTCCTGTGAGAGGGTCCTGGACTGTGCAGGGACACAGCTGTCCACTCGCCCTTGGGTTATTCAGGGCTGGTGGGGGAGGGGCATCTTCCAGGCAGACCTGTAAAGCACAGAGTCTGAACCGAGGCGGAAGGAGGGCAACGTGAAGAGCGGAGAAGCCCTGACTCAGAGCCAGGGGCTGCAGAGGGCTTCAGAGACGAGGGCCGTCTGGGCTGGGTCTTGAAGTGAGAAGGGTCTCCTTAGCTGGGAGATGGGGGACGGGCCCCCTGGAAGGGCCAGACACGTTCAGGGGACTGAGTCCAGGTGTGTGGCTGGAGCAGATGAGTTTGTGGAGGGCCCCAGCCTGACACCATCAATTCAGGTCCTCTGAGCGATTGTTGGCATGGGAGTTTTAGAGATTTTGATGTGCTGTGAAGTTTCATTCATTGCCTGTAGAGGGAAGTGTGTGTGCAGAGCTACCCAGGTAGGCTGGGCAGGCTCCTGTCGTCCACAGGGAGCAGAGTGGGAGGAAGCACAAGCTCTGCTCTGCCGTCACAAACCTGCGATCGATCCCCGGCCCCACCACTGCTGGAGTGTGAGTCTAAGCAAATCACTTTACCTCTGTGAGTCTTGATTTCCTCGTCTAAAGGACGGGCATAATGTGAAAGTCTCCCCATAAGGACTAATTTTTTAAATTCTGTCTGGTGGGGGTGAGGATGACACGGGATGATTCACATGAGAGCAATCTGTAAACCAGAAAGCACCTACTACGAATAGTGTTTGAAGAGACGTCTCTGTTTTCCCAAGAAGGATTTGCCAGGCTAGAAAGAGTGTGGGAAAGCAGGCCTGTGCCTTGAAGCCTGCAGCTGGGAGACAGGCAGACACTGAAAAGCCTCCAGCTTGGAAAGGAGGAAGAGAACAGTGACTATCGGACTCCAGTCCCAAAGGTCCTACAGGATATGGCCTGGGCACTTGGGGGCCATGGGTAGGTTTTGACCAAAGATGTGTAGTGGCCCCTGGACACAGTAGGAGGCAGCGTGAACAGAGTCAGTCCGACAGGGTTTGAGAATTAGGGGCTGTAGCAGCGCCAGGAATCACTGAAGCTAGGAGCTTCCCTGAACTGTGTGGGAGTTGATGTCAGCCTGCTGCCTCGGGAAATACGGGTCTGTGATTTGCTCCCCACGATTCCATCAGCCATGATGCTTTGGCAACCAAAAGTGTTTTCACCAGCTTGACCTAAACCCTTTTGGTGGTAAAACCAAAAATGGATGATGCCGCAAAGCTATTTATAGCATCCTGAATTTTTCTTTATTCCATTTGGTGTTAAGAGTCATGTGGTTCACTGCAGAGAAGTCAGCGTGTTTGCTAGACCCTGCCAGGGTGTCACTGATATATGCTCTGTGTCCCCATCATCTTTATGAATCCTGAAACTCACGTGGCCCCCAAGGCTTTTGGACGAAGCGTTGTGCGCATGTGATATTAACACCAGTAAGAACCAACATTTTGACAGAGGCCCAGGGTTCCTGGGTGTGTGACCTTCCTCCAGCCTTCGGCCAGCAGGGATGCCCTCCCTGGGACAGGCAGGACTGAGGCCCAAGCCCCAGGTCAACCTAGATGACTAGATACCCCACCATCTGTCAAACTGCATCAGGATGTGGAATCTCGTTTGGCACCAACCACGGTCTTCCATGGGAGAAATGGGATGAACCTAGAGCTAAAAAGAGGAAGCGTTCTTGGAAAGCGTGTTTGTCCACTATTGTTTATATCTCTGAAAACCTGTCCACTGTCTTGTTTCAGGAAATGCCGAGCGCTGTGCCATCTCCCAGTGCTGTCCCACAAAGCCTGCGTCCCCCACACAATTCTGGTGTGTTTCGTGCTTTAGGAGTCTCTGATTTTGAGAGCTCGGTGATGACACAGGGAGCTCGGCAGCATCAGGCTCACCCAGTTGCCTTGCTTTCACAGCACACTTCCCAAGAGCCCAGTGGGAAATGCAGCTGGAGGGAACGGGCGCTGTGCTGCCACAGGTGCTAGTTGCTCTGCTGGGTGGCCCCCTCTGTCCCTGAGAAGCCTGTCTGTTAACTTTGGACAGGATGGAAAGATGCCTTCAGGGAGTAGCACCGACGTCTCACTTGCTCCATGCTTAGTAACTAATTATATTATTAGGATTAACCTGGACCCTAAATTGCAAAGTCCATGTTTTTCCTAAGCAAAATTGAGGTTTTCTGCCAGCCAATGATCTGGAAGCTCTCTCTTGCCTGCCCACCCCTGCTTCTGTGCCTTGGTGACTCTCCATGTACCCTGGTTGCCCATGAGGATGCATGGTGGTCAGCCTCACACACAGGGCTGAGCGGCCCAGACCAATGCCCTGGGCTGGGTTTGTCCTTGGCATCGTGGCCATCATGGCTCAGAGGCTATTTAGGGTTTAAGTTCCAGCTCTGCTGGCGGTGAGATCTTGAGCCAGTGCTGACCCTTCTCCAGCCTCAGTTTGCACATCTGTATGCTGGGCGTAGCAACAGTGCACAGTCCCTGAGGCAGCAGGGAGGATTCCATGAGTTGAAAGCCTGGAATGAATTTGGTGCACAAAGATGTTATGGGGAAGAGAAGCAGGAAAATTATGTTGGGGTCTTTTGCCTGCCTTTGGGCCCCACCACCGGCTGACAATTGCAGAAAAAGTGCTCAGTGCTACCTTGCCTCCAGCCTGTTGTGTCCCTCTGGGGTTCTGAGGACTGGTTCTTTAAGCAGCTTGTTGTTGACGTAGAAGACAAGTTACGCTGGAAATGCGAAACCAGAGTTGCTCTGCTCAAAGTGCCAGGAACAAGGCACCAGGAAGATGCCCCACTTGCTCCCTGGAGCCTGTCAGGCAACTGGGTGGGTATCTCCTAAGTAAGGCTGAAGTCCCCTGTGCCACAGGCTGCGGCTTCAGAACTGGAAGCATTTCACTGGCCCAGCTGGCATTTCTCTCAAGTTCACGAGCCATGGTGTGGGACTCAGGAGAGCCAGCAGTCGCTGCAGCTGTGCCCCAGTGAGGCTAGAGCTGGGGCAGGCCACGTAGGGCAGGATCTGGAACTCCACTGGCAGAACCTGCTACCCACAGCCCCAGATTATTGAGTACCTGCTGGACACTGGGAACAGACCCCTAGGCAGTCTCTTTGTGGGAATTCACATTTCCTGATGCGGCCAAGGGAAGTTTAGCAGCGGGTCAGGACCACCCTGTGGAGCTAGGATTGAAATTACATCTGTCTGAAGGCAGAGCCCATGCTCATTTGATTGCCCCATCATGTGACCACTCCACGTGCCATCACTCAGAGAGGTGGGGGCCACGTAGCCAGCTGGAGGCCAGCAAGCTGTCGGGGGCAGTGACGTTGGGCAGCTGGTGGTTTCTGCCGGGGTACAAGGTGAAGGCTAGGACCGGGAGTTTCAAGCTTTTGCTCCTACCCGGGGTTCAAAGGCAACACTTGGGCTCCAAAATTCAATGGAGAGAAATTCCAGCTTTAAGGACTTTTGCAAGCTGTGGTTTGCCTGTGAACACATGTCCTTTAGCAAGAATCCCCTCTGGTATGCCTTCCACCCAAGTGTTTTTATTGGTCCCTTAGAGACTCTTACAGAAGTTTCCCATATTGATAGACTTTTAAATGATGTTACAGAAATATCACATCACATGGATTACATAAGGGGTGACGTCCGCTGCTTCCCAAATGCCACATTTCTTCAAGTAAAATGCAGATGACAGCCTGCAGTGTATAAGGAAATGACATCCTAGTAAAGGCAGAATTGAAATTCTCATCCCTTTTACTTATTTTAAAATTATTAGTGCCATATAAAATGAGGGCTTCCTTTTCCTCACCAAGCCTGTGCTCCCCTTGCTACCTTTCTGGTGTAAACTACTAACTGCATGAGGACACCTGTCTGATGAGGCACGTGCTAATTCGCTGTACCACCAAAGATTCCTTCCACACTTCTGTTCCTCCCCGCCCCTGAAAAGGGCCTCGTTTCGGACCATCTTTAGCTATTCCTTCTGTAGATGGACCCATTCGCGCCTGAGGTGTGTTTCATGGCACAAGTATGGGAGGGGCCCCAGAGGACTGTCACCCAAGCCTTACGCTGTTTCCCAGCTCCACTTGTCCCCTGGCTTTGACTGCAGAAGTGCAGAGGGAGAGGGGGTTGCCCTGGCCATCCAGCTGTGGGCTCCCCTTCGCAAGAAACAGCCGATTGTCGGAGTATAAGAGCACGGGTGTGCGATGCCAGACAGGCTTGGGGCTGGCTCGCAGCCCCTCCCCTCACACAGGAAGCCCCCCAACTGTGAGAGTCCTCCTTGAGGTCTCATTATTTCCCTTCCCTGAGGCTCTTAAGTCTGGGGGAGTAAGCCGAAATCCTCCCTAGATGGAAGAGGAACGGAGAAAACCAGGAGGAAGGGGGTGACCAAATGTAACCTCCTCAATTTGGATGCATGCAGCTCAAATAGGAGGGAAAAAAAGATCTGACTAGGCATTTGTAGTTTGTTCTAAGTGTATGCTTCATCTATATATTATTTTAAGGACATGAATCACCAATGAAGTAGCGCCAGCGAACACCAGCGCTTGGGCGGGCCCTGCTGGAGGCTTTTAGAAATTCTGCACTTCCTGGCTCTGACAGCCCTAGAGTTGCCTGCTCCGAGCTAGAGGCCTGTCCTCCCACCCAGAGCCATGCTCGCTGAATCAATGAATGGCAGGATGGAAAAGTCTGGGCTTGAAGAGAAAATGAAGGAAAAAGAGAGTAGAGAGAAGGGAAAGGAAAGATTGTTCATAGGATGATGCAAGATGTCCAGACAGGTGGGCCTGGGACCAACCTCTTCCACAATGAGAGAATCATCTCACCTTACAAAGCCCTTGACTTAGGGCAGGAGCTCAGCAAATGTCAATGCTGCAGTGATGCCCAGTCCCTCTTCTGCCCCCTCATGTTCCATAAGGCTTTACTTCAACAGAATCAGATTCTGGTTGTGATCCAATTCACCTTCACTCCCCCGGGAGTTCCCAGCTAGAAACCAGGCTATTCCTGCTGTATCATCAACCTTGGGGCAGCCCAGACCCAGCTCCATCCACCTGGCACTCCCCAGGCAGTTAGAGGACAATCCAGCACATCTTGAGGTAGCCATTTCCGGGAACAGGGCCCACGGTATCCAGCACATGTGGTGGCAATCGCAGCCCACGTCAGGTTCCTTCTCAGGTTCAGTTCACATGCCCACAGAGACAAGGGTGATGCCTGCCTCTCTGTGCAGGGTGAGCTCTGCCTTCTCATCCAAGTAATTCTGGTCGTGCTTGTCAAAACCCAACAAATAGTGCCAGCCCTGCGGATACAGCAGTGAATGGAAGGGGCAGAGCCTGCCCTCGAGGAGTGCCCGTCCGAGGATCCCAGATCTGGAATGAAACAAGCCTTGAATTCTCCCCTGAGTCCTCATCCTTTTGCTGTGGCAGGGGATTGTGGAATATTGGCCAATAGACCAATATGTTCTGCTCTCACTGCCTGAGAGCGCCTGTGACAGGGCCACCTGGCAAGGAACTGTAAATGGTCTCTAGGAGCTGAGAGCGGCCCTGGCTGATGGCCAGCAAGAAAATGGGGACCTCAGCCTACAGCCACAAGAAACCGAATGCTGCCAACGACCTGAATAAGTTGGAAGAGGACACCCAGCCTCAGATAAGAACATAGCCCTGGCTAACACATCGATTGCAGCTTTGTGAAACCCTGAGCAGAATACCCAGTTAAGCTGCACACAGACTTCTGACCCAAGGAAACTATGAGGTGATAAATGGGTGCTACTTACAGCCACTAAGATTGTGGTTACACAGCACTTATTGGTCCCTCTCCCTCACTCACTGAAGACTCGGGCACCTGGCTCCCTGGTTTCCTTGGCATCCCGAGTCCTGCCATCATCCTGGGCGACTCTTCAGTGTCTACCTGGGCAGCTTGTGCTACTCACAGCTCCTTAACTCCTTCCTTGCCTTTGACAATCTCTCTTTCTCTCCACCTCAGCACCCCCCTCTTCAAGGCCACATCCTAGACCTTTTCATCATCAGGATCTGTTCCACCTCACACATCTTGAACTTTAGGATCCCACTCACTGACTGAAAGCAGCTCTCTCACACCCGAACTGCTCTCTCACGGGCCCTCTCCATTCGCTCTCACTCTTGTCCTGCTGCTGCTACTGCCCAGCAAAAGAAGAATAATAACAAAAACAATAGAATTATGCCAACTGGTACATGTAATTTTCTAGCTCAGCTTACATTCTGCACAGCCCAGCAATCTCATTACGTTTTGAAATGTTTTTAAGTTGTATTTCTCTGCTAGGGCTGATGTGACTAAGTACCACAAACTAGGTGGCTTAGAACAACAAAACTTTATTCTCTTACAATTCTGGAAGCAGCAAGTCTGAAATCAAGGTATTAGCAGAGGTGTGTTCCCTCTGAAACCGGTACGAGAAGGATCCTTCCTTGCCTCTTCCAGCTTCTGGTGGTTTACTGGAATTTTTGCCATTTGTTGGCTTGTAGGTGCATCACGCCAATCCTCCATCTTCACATGGGCATCTTCCTTTTGTGTGTGCCTGCCTTCTGAGTCCAAATTTCCCCTTTTTATAAGGACATCAGTCACATTAGATTAGGTCCCACCTTAATGACCTGATTTTTTTTAAAGGTATTTTTAAAAATTTATTTATTTTATTTATTTATTTTTGGCTGCGTTGGGTCTTTGTTGTTGTGCGCGGGCTTTCTCTAGTTGCGGTGAGCAGGCTTCTCATTGTGGTGGCTTCTCTTGTTGCAGAGCACAGGCTCTAGGCGTGCGGGCTTCAGAAGTTGTGGCTCGCAGGCTCTGGAGCGCAGGCCCAGTAGTTGTGGTGCACGGGCTTAGTCGCTTCGCGGCATGTGGGATCTTCCCAGACGAGGGCTCGAACCCGTGTCCCTTGCATTGGCAGGCGGATTCTTAACCACTGCCCCACCAGGGAGGCCCTAATGACCTGATTTTAACTTGATTACCTCTGTAAAGACCCTATTTCCAAATAAGGTCACATGCTGAGGTACTGGGGGTTAGGACTCCAACATATCTTTTTCTTTTTTTGGGGGGTGGGGTGGGCAGACACAATTCAACCCCTAACGGAAGTCAAAGAGAACAAAAGGCATATAATACAAAGCAAAGGTCCTGTGCTCTGCCCCTCAGCACCCCATTCTCATTGTAGATGTTTCTAGTTTCAGTTCGTCTGATAGTTTGCCTCTACCTTTGTAAATACTATGCTTATGTCTATATCAACTTTTTTATGTTGTCAATTTTAGACATTATCTGCCAACTTCCTGCTATGCTAGATGAGATTATAGTTAAGTCATCCTTTCATCTTTTTGCCTATATTGTTAACTTTTGATTATGGTAATTGATCAGACATATACAAAAGTACAGAAAATAGTATAATAAAACTCACATGCTCATCACTGAAGTTCATCAGTTATCAACTCATGACCAATTTCCTTTCATCTCTCCCTACCATTATCCCTTTTCCTCATAATATATAGATATATCACTATTTTCAGGTCTTCTATTGGCTACTTTTATATCTTTAAATAATATCCCTATACCTAGGGACAGTAACTTGATTTTCTCCTTTGTAATGATGTTAATGTGCCTCCACTTCCCCCCACTTCTCTTCCTCCCTTCCTCTTCCCAACTTTCCGTCAATTGTTGTTGCAGGTTGGATTCCCACAGAAGCAGGCGCTAAGGTGAGATTAATATGCAGGAGTTTCTTTGGGAGTTCTCTCAGGATCAACACCTGTGGAAGGGAAGGAAGGGAAGAGAAAGGAAGGGAAGGAATCAGGATTGGGTAGATGGAGAAGGTGGGCTGTAATGCCATCTCAAAAAAGGCTTCAGCCAACCCTACAGGGATTTCTGAAGCTGGGATGGTTTTTCAGAGATAATTTGGTTTTATATTATATTAATTATATTAATAGATATAATTTCCTAATATATATGAATATATTATATAAGTTATGGTGGGGATAGCAATGGTGGTGTTCTTCCATACTTCCTTTGGTTGCTAGAGTACATCCTTAAGTAACCTCCTAAGAAAGGGTCGAACAGGAAGTAAGTTTTTGAATTCTCGCATGTCTGAAAAAGTCTTTATTCTATTCTCATACTTATTTGACAGTTTGGCTATGTATAAAACCTCACTCTGAAATTTTGTATAGTTTTTTCATCTCTGCAGGCTTTTAGAATCTTTCCTTATCCTTGGTGTTCTGAACTTTCACAGAACTATGCATAAGCTTGGGTATGTGTTCATTCATTGTGCTAGGTACTCAATAAACCTTTTCAGTATGAGCTATTTTTTCTTTAGCGCTAAAGTTATTTTTCTACTATACCTTTAATTTCCTCCCCTCCGTGTTTTCTCTTCCATTTCTATAACTTAGGAAGATGTTAGTCTTCCTCATTGTCTCATATTCTGTTTGCCTATGTTACTGAGTAATAACTTAATTTGTTTTCGTATGTACTCACTCATATAATCACTAATCAGATAAAATACTAGAACATTTCCAGCATCCGTGAAGACTTCCTCATGCCCCACTCCTGTTCCATACCTTCCCCCAAAGGTAACCACTATTCTGACCTTATCACCACAGATCTGTTTTGCTGTTCTAGAACTTCCTATAAATGTCATTGCACACCATGTACTCTTTGATGTCTGGCTTCTTGCAATTAACATTATGTTTTTTGAATTTAACTATGTTGTTGCATGTGTCAGTAGTTTGTTCTTTTTACTGCTGCATTGTATTCCATTTTGTGATTATAGCACAGTTTATCTCTCCAAATTATTGGATACAATTGAAGGACCTTTGGGTTGCTTCCAGTTGGGGGCTATTATGAATAATACTATGAACATTCTTGTCCATGTCTTTTGGTGGCTAGAAGTCTCACATCTGTTGGGCATATGCCTTGGAGTAGAGTTGCCAGTTCTTGGAGCAGGTACATGTTTAACTTTAGCTTTGGCAAATTCTGCCACAGAGTTTTCCAAAATGGCTGTATCAATGAATGCTCCTACAAGCAACGTGAGAGAGTTGGAATCGCTCCACATTCTTGCCAGCCCTTGGTGGTGTCCTTTGCTATATTTCTGTTCAACATTTTAAAAGTTTCTCTCGACTTGACTTTTCAATTCTTTCATTGAATGTTGAACTTTACAACCATAGTTTTAATTTCCAAGTGGTCTTTAATGTTCTGTTGGAATTTTTCCATAGCAATCTATTCTTGTTTCATATAGTCAATCGCTTCTCAAGTCTCTCTGATGATCTTAATAAAGGGTATTTTTTGTTTGTCCTTTAAAAATTATTCTTTTTGGTGCCTTAGTCATCTCTTTCCTTTAGGGCCAGCTTTGCTATTTGTTTTTCTTGATATTTCTCTGTCATCTTGTATGCCACCTTCAAATGTTTGGCCTTTTTTGTTGTCCGATTACACTTAAGAACGAGGCTGACTGGCAGCTCTGAGTACATGGGCGGGAGTTATTGACTTGCAGGCTTTGTTTTAAGATGAAGAGGCAGTGTGCTGATAGTTCTGTTGGGGGTCCTCAAAAATGTCATAATATGGAGACATTTTTTTGGTGGTGGTTGTTTCAATACTGACTCCAGTATTCCTAGCCCTCCCCCAGACAAATTATTCAATTTCTTTAGAGAAGAACCCTTCTTTTTTTCATTCTTGTGTTAAAGACTGGCTTTGGGGCCTTCTGGGGGAGGTTAACAGCCATATAGAAACCTTCAGTTAATCTGTCTGGGTTAAGTCCCATGTCTTACTCTGCCTACTGTCATACCTGCTGTCTCAGAATTGGGAGACTGTCTAAGCTAAGTTTGTTCCCTCCTTAGCTGAAGTCCCTTTGTAGGTATTCTAGGCTGTTGGCTTCATCAGTCTCCACTGTGGCAGCTTCCAGGAATCTGGGGAAGTTTTTAAGCCATTGTAGGTCCCCCTCCCTTTTTTTTTTTTTTTTTTTTACTTTTTAAAAATGGAGATAAAATTCACATAATGTAAAATTAAACATTTTAAAGTAAATAATTCAGTGGCATTTAGAGTGTTGTACAACCACCACCCCTATCTAGTTCCAAAACATTTTTATCATCCCCAAAGGAAACCCCACACACATTGAGCAGTTGCTCCCTATCCCCTCTCCCCCAACCCCTGGCAGCCACCAATTAGTGTTCTGTCTCTACAGATTTATCTCTTGTGACTATTTCAGATAAATGGAATCATACAATATGTGACCCTTTGTGTCTGGATTCTTTCAATTAGCAGGATGCTTTCAAATTCATCCATGGTGTAGCATTATCCATGGTGTGGCATCAGTACTCCATTCCTTTTATATGGCTGCGTGATATTCCATTGTATATATCTACCACGATTCATTTATCCAGTCATCTGTTGATGGACATTTCAGCTTGTTCTACTCTTGGCTATTGTGATGTGCTGCTATGAACATGCATGTACGTATATTTGTTTGGGTACCAGTTTTCAGGTCTTCAAATCTTCTACCTAAGCGTAGAACCACTGAGTCAAAAGGTCATTCTGTGTTTAATTTTTGAGGAACTGAAAACTGTTTTCCACAGTAACTGAATAATTTTACGTTCCTAAGAGCAAAGGTATAAGGGTTCCGATTTCTCTACATCCTCACCCATGCTTGTTATTTTTAGTTTTTTGATATTAATCAGTCTAGTGGGTGTAAAGTGCTACTTCACTGTGGTTTTGATGTACAGTTCCCTAATAACAATTGAATATGAGCATCTTCTCCCATGCTATCTTGCTGTCAGGTTATATTATTTTTGTTCCTTCATGATGATTTCAAAGGGCAGAAGAGATGTGAACACAGAGGTGTGCCACTTAAGCCCCCTGTCAGTGAAGGCCTTCTTGCCCCAGTGGCTGAGAGGGCAGCCCTTTAGGGCCATCTACCCCTTCAGGGCTTGCCTCAGCTGCAGAGAGCCACTTTGCCCAAGATCACAGCCCTCCAAGGGTAGCCACATTCAGTGACTTATCCAGGTGATGTACAAATACCTGGCCATCTCGGCCTAACTCGAGACAACTCTGAAGGCCTATGCTAGCTCTAGACTGCCCCGTGGGGTTGCCAAGGCCTGTAGCACCGCTCGACTGCTCTTTCTGTCCATTCTTATGCCCTTCCCACCCTTTCCACAGGTATTTCTCCTAAAGGCACTCCCTAATAAACATCCTGCACACTTAACTCTGTTTTAGAGTCAGCTTTCTGATGAACCCAACCCATAAGAGACAATAAATGCACGTGTCTTGTTAGTCAATTTGAGCCGGAAGTTGAACCAATTATTATTTCTTTAATATTGCAGAAATAGAGTTAAGATGGGCTTGTATAAACTACTTTATATTGAAAGATCGGGACTCTGTGCTCTGGAAGCCCCTGTTAAATCTCACGTAGGCATTGAGCCACAAGGTGGTGCCAGTCTTGAGACATCCAAGGCCTGATTTTATGATGTTTCCAGTTAAATATTTTAGTTTTTAGTGAAACTAGGTTACTCCCTTAACTGCTCAGTGAATTGGAGCCACTGTGTGAACGCAGCTGATCTTGAAGAGGGCATTCACATTCTGGTCTGTTGGGAGGTTTAAGTACTTTTTTAAAACTCAGCTTTGAAATTTCAATCGTGGGAGTCATTAAAGTCCAGGGTATCTAGAGAAATCAGGGCTGCTTTGTGTTCCTGAAATTAGACCACGTGTCCAACAAAGTCAGTCTTCAGTGTTTGTTTTCACTTCTCCTCCACCATGATCTCCCTCTACTTCTGCATTTCATCTTTCAAGCCTCGCCGGTTGCCCTCCAAGTTCAATCTCAGCTGTGCCTGTGGCCTCTTGGCCTTTGTTGGAACATTGAAGGCCTCCCCTCTTCCCTCAGTCTTTTTTTTAAATTAATTAATCTATTAATTAATTAATTTATTTATTTATGGCTGCGTTGGGTCTTCGTTGCTGCACACGGGCTTTCTCTAGTTGCGGCGAGCGGGGGCTGCTCTTCGTTGCGGTGCGCGGGCTTCTCATTGCGGTGGCTTCTCTTGTTGAGAAGTACGGACTCTAGAGCGCAGGCTCAGTAGTTGTGGCACACGGGCTTAGTTGCTCCGTGGCATGTGGGATCTTCCCGGACCAGGGATCAAACCCGTGTCCCCTGCATTGGCAGGCAGATTCTTAACCACTGTGCCACTAGGGAAGTCCCCCCTCAGTCTTTTCTTTGATGACGGCCATAGCAAGTTTGAGGACAGAGAGGCCATCTTTTCTGTCCAGAATTGTGTGGCCTTCACACACCCTGGCGGAGCTGGTGGATTGGTGTTATCGGCAGGGTTTCTGTGGAACCATTCCAACCTGCTCTCATGGACTCTTATGGCATCAATTCTTTCATAACCATAAGAAGACTCCCTAGGAAGGGATCTGACCTTGCAGTCAATGGTCTATTCATTTTGTGAATGAACAAAGTTGTATTCACCTCGTATTGCTTCATGATAAGTTACCACAAATTTAGTAGCTTAAAACAACACACATTTGTTAGTTCACAGTTTCTGTGGGTCAGGAGTCCAGGCCCAGCTTAGCTGGATCCTCTGCTCAGGGTCTCACAAGGCTGCATTCCCTTGTGGAGTTCAGAGTCCTCTATCAGGCTCTTGTGGTTGTTGGCCAAATCCATTTCCTTGTGGTTCTAGGACTGAGTTCTCTTGGCTTCTCAATGACTGTTGGCTGGAGGCCACGCTCAGGTCCTAAAAACCGCCCACAGTTCCCTGCCATGTGGCTCTCTCTAGGGGCAGTTACAATATGGCTTTTCCAAGACCAGCAGGAAATCTCTCTGTGCTAGCAAGATGGACCCTTATACACATCATAATGTAGTCACAGGTGTGACATCCTGTCTCGCCTTTGCCAGATTCTATTGGCTAGAAGCACAGGTTCCACTCACACCCAATGGGAGGGGATTATACACGGGCATGACTCATTGATGCTCACCTTAGGGGTGTGTACACCATGTCTGTCAATGGATGCTAGCTGTGCAGCTTTGTTCAAATTTAAACTCCAGAAAGATGCAGCTGAGACTGCGTGCTCAAATGCTCATAGGCCTCATGTCTGGTCTCTCATATCTGTCATTAGAGGCCCGGCTGTTGTCTAGACGGGCTCTCCAGCTGCTCCTTCTTGGTGTACCCCAACACCTCGGCAACAGGTCAGGGGCTGCATAGATCAGTGTTGGACTGGGTGAATTTGTCTTCGCATCTGATTGCTTCCTCTGGAGAAACTCCCTTTTTGACAAAGCAGAAGTCCACCTCTGTGATGGTGACCAGGTCGTGCTGCTGTCCCTCCTCCCCACAGGTGGTACATGCCTGGGGGGCTGCAGGCAAGGACCCGTCTGCCTCCTGATTCCTCATGCATCCTTCCCACCTCCCGCCCCAGGGCCTGGACGGGATGGTGCTCCGGAAATGTTTGCCGACTTGAACGGAGTCCACAAGGGAACTACAGACATTTTTAGAGGTGGGGACTGTGTGTGGCTTTCGCCTCATTCCCTTCCTTGGTCAACCCTGGGGTTTACTGAATGATTTTGTGTTAATGGCTTTTTGATAATGACAAGTATGATATCATTTGCTCCTTAGTTCACAAGCTCGCAGGAGACACCCGTTGCTATGAGATAGTATCACAGATGCCAAGGAAAGAGGAAATAAGGATGAGAGTAATTTTCTAAATAGACACTGGAGTCCTTGTTGAGGTTGGGCTCAGAGTTTCCTGAAACATTAGGGGCCATACTTTTGGGAGGGAAAAGGCAGCCACCAATACAAGGGAAGTGTCTGGATGAGGAGGGACAGCTGAGGTGCCTCCTGAAGCCTGGCAGCTTGGGCACTTGGCCGGGGCTGGCCCACCCCGAGGGACTCGTCCTATGCTCTGGTCTGGGGAGTGCAGGTGGAGGCTGGCCCTTCCCAGGGAAGGGGGCGTTGCCAGCCAGGCTGCGGTGTGAACAGCCAACCTGCTGGGACCCCAGGATACAGCGAATGAGGTGCAGCGGCAATGGCAGCAGGCCTCCTGCGATGACTGCGCTCTGGCTGCCAACCGAGGACGAACCCTCTCACGGAAACCCACCCTGCACCTCCACTTCCTGGCTGTGTGCCAGGTCAAGTGGCTTGGCCTCTTTGAGTTTTAATTTCTGGATCTGTAAAATGGGAATGATAGTAGCATCTAGCTCACAGTGTTGGTGTGAGGAGAAAATTAGCATGTTGCCTGGGTATAGGAAACCCTCAATAACTATACTAATACTTATGTGTTCCTGTATGCAAAAAAAGATCTCCAATCTGCCTGGCATTGTGTTAGGTTATTTCACTAGGAGGTGGAAGTGAGTCAGAGACAGAGAGAGAGGATTGTGATGTCCTGCCTAACCCTCAGCCCCAGGCACCCAGTGAATGATTCTTGCCACCGGAAGAGTTATGACCCTCACTCCTCCCATCTCCTACCTGCTCCCCATCTCCTGTTTCCCCACCAGCCACACCAGCCTCTGTGCCATCAGCTAACACTGTCAAGCATGTTCTCCACAATGCCTGCTCCCTCACCTCCTTCAAGTTTTTGTTCACATATCACTTTACTAGTGAGGCTTTGCCTGGCCACCCCATGGAAAATAACATGAAACTCCCCATGTGCCGCCCACGCCCCCATATTTTTTTTCCAGACCGCACATGCCCACTGCTATTCAATGTTTATTTGGTCATTTATTGTCCACAAGCTCCACAAGGGAAGGAACTTAGAACTCCCAGCCGCCAGGACTTCCAAGCTGCCAACAGTGCGCGGTATACATATCTGATGTACTTAGTAAGTATTTGTTGAGCAAGGGGGTCCCTTTAGATGGAGGAAGGCGAGTTCTCAAAGGGCCTCATGGAAGGAGAATGGCATTTGGTCTGGTCTGCAAGGAAAAGTATGACTTTTATAGAGAGAAGAGGGAAGGGAAGGGCCTCCAGGTGAAACGCATAGCACGAGCAAAGGCGAAGTGGCGGCAAACTGCTGGTTGAGGACAGTGGTTGCAACGCAAATCTTTGGAGACACCTGGGAAGACTCCCCAAGTACCTGCCCAACGCGGGAGGGGCGCCCCGAGCAGTGAATCGGCCCGGTGGGCGGGGCAGGCGCTGCGCGGAAGCCTCGGCTCCGCCCCCTGTGGCCCGGATCTCGCGCAGGCGCAGTCGCGCTCGGGCCGGGGCGCCGGCCTATGCGGCCGGCTGCGGCCGCGTCGGGCAGGGTTCCCGGGTTTACGACGCGCGACAGGCGGCGGGGGCGGCCCTACCCTCCTGCCAAAACCTGTCATCGTCGCCCCGGAGCGGCTGCGGCGGGGCAAAAATGCTGCCGCCAGGCGGGGGCTTGCTCTGGCTTGGCCTGGTCCTGGGCTCCGTCGGATCCGCGGCGCTGGGCAGCTCGGCCACAGGTGCCTCCGGCGCCCTCGCCCACATTGCGGGGCTCCCTCCTTACTTCCCTGCCTACCTCCATCCTTAACTCCCTCGCTCCTTCCCTCCTACCATTCCTTCTTCCATCAGTCCTTCCTCCCTTCCCTCCCTCCCACCCACCCACCCACCATCCTTCCCTCCCTCCCTCTTATTTCTCTCCCTCCCTCATCCAGGCTTGAGGCCATGGCCAAAGCCTAACCCTGCCACCCCGGACTGGGGCTTCTTCTGTGCACCCACTTCCACCCTCCCTGGCGTAGCTGGCTGGGTTGTCAAGGTGCTGGGACCAGCCTTGGACCTCTGGGTACCCTAGCACCTACCCCGGGTGGGGGTTGGGTGTCAGTGCAGGTGATCTCACTGAAGCCCCTCCTTCCTGTGCAGATGCTCTGAATGTCCTTTTAATCATCGTGGATGACCTACGCCCCTCCCTGGGTTGTTACGGGGAAAAGCTCATAAGGTCCCCAAACATGGACCAGCTGGCCTCCCGCAGCCTCCTCTTCCAGAATGCCTTTGCCCAGGTATGTCTGGGCACCTCTGGGTGTGGGTGTGTGCCTCGTGCACTGAGGGCTGGGGCATGGTACTCATTGTGCCAGGCATCTCTTTAGTAGAGGGGAGCACAGTTTGGAAAATGGCGGCTGAGCAAACCTGGTTGTCCACTGGCAAGGAAGCTTGTGCCTTTCAGGGGTGCTTCTCCTTGGGTGGAGGGTGTGCCCTGGTATACTGTGTTCAGGCTGGTCCTGCCCACCTTTCTTCCCCCAACTGGAGGTTGCCTGGTGCTGAGAAGGAGGGGATGCTGCCACAGCGGCCCTCCTTCCTGTGCCCCTTCATGGGGCCGCTCCCTAGACCTTTGCCTGCTCCGGGCACCCGTGAGACGCCATCATGCAGAACGACACAGTCATCTGCTGGATGGAGGGGCTGGGGCCTTCCTCTCTCGGCGAAGACTTCTTGCTGGCGTCTGGGTGAGGCCCAAATCCTGCTGGCTGGCTTTGAGATCTGCACGACTCAGCCGCCAAGCTGTTAGCCGAGGACCTGGGAGGCTGCCTGGTTACCTTTTAGCTCCCAGACTTTGTTTTCCTCTGCGGCCGTGTCCCTCTGCTTCTGCTCCCTACCAGCAAGCCGTGTGCGCCCCGAGCCGCGTGTCCTTGCTCACCGGGAGGAGACCAGACACTACCCGCCTGTATGACTTCAACTCCTACTGGAGGGCACACTCTGGAAACTTCTCCACCATCCCCCAGTACTTCAAGGAGAATGGCTACGTGACCATGTCGGTTGGAAAAGTCTTTCATCCTGGTACTGCTTTTGCCCCTCCGAGTCTGGGCTCTCTCCATTTTCGTGTCTGAGGACGGGGGTCCCCTCCTGGGGCTGGGGCTCGGTGGACACCTGGTTAGTCGCTGCCACCTTCGTGCAGGCTGTCACCTCTCAGCTTGGCTTTGTGTTCTCACCAAAAGTGAAAAAGGGTAGAAGGGCTTTTTCTTCCTTTTGGAAACTAGTCACGGTGCTGTTTGGTTCCTTTGGCTGCGTGGGGGGAAGGAAGGGCACTGGCTGCGGGGGAGGGGAGTGTTGGCTGGGCGTCCAGCTCTGCGCCTGACCCCCTGTAACCCGGGGTCCCTGGCAGTGAAGTGAGACCAGGGCAGCTCTGCTGACTTGCCCAGTGAAGAGGCTGTAAGCTGGCAGGGGTTGCCTGCCCGCTCTCTGTGAATTAGGTCAGAAAGAGGAGGGTAAGCTGGTACCCAGGGTCTCTAGGGTGCCAGGAGCCACCCAGTCCTGACCTTCAACACTGCCAGCTAAACTGGCTCTCTTTAATGCCAGAATGAGAATGCTGAAGCAGAGAGTTTAAAACTTTTTTGTTTTTAACTTGAAGTAAGGCATTATTATTTGACAGAAAGTTGTGGGACAAAAAGGGAAGTATAAACTAAAGAATATAAATTGGGAATTCCCTGGCAGTCCAGTGGTTAGGACTCAGCGCTTTCACGGCTGAGGGCCCGGGTTAAATCGCTGGTCGGGGACTAAGACCCCGCAAGCTGCGCAGCGCGGCAGAAAAGAGAGAAAAAAAAAAAGAACATAAATTGCTTGTATTTGCACCACTAAGGAGAGCTGTATTGTGATGACGTCCCCTGGTTCTGGGCATATTATTTTTCTGATTTGAGATTTTCCTGGATATACAACTTTATATTGTGGAAGGCAGCTGTGCTCGCCACTGTACCACCAGTGATGCACAGCTATATTGTGAGTGTTTTAGACATAAACATTTTCCCGCATGGTGACTTCGTGCCGTCACTTTTAATGGCAGCACAGTGGTCTAACAGAGACATGTACTGTAGTTTAGTCCCACTTGTTTTCAGGTCTCCTCTGTGCCGCATTCCGCCGGGATGAGCACCTCTGGAGGCAGAGTGAACCGCTGATGGGCAGTGGCACCGGGAATGCCGGCCCCTGGGTTCTGGTCCCAGTTCTGCCACTTCTTAGGTGTGCATTGGACCTGGGGCAAATCATTCAACCTCTTCGAGCCTCCGATTCCTCCTCTGGGAAGCTGGAGTGGCAGCTGCCTTGATTCCCTTCCCAGGGGAGGATCCCAGGGCAGCGTGGGGGGGGGGGTGCCTTGAGAGCCCGAGCTCTGTCCCGAGAAGCGCTTATCACGAGGGGCCGCAAAGTTGGACCCAGTTTGGAAGGAGATCTGTCAGGCTGTGCGGCCGAAAGGTCGCCAGCAAGTGCAAGTAGAACTTTCTGCAGTTGGTGCTCACATCTTGACACTCTGGCCTGAGCACAGCTGGAGAGAGAGACGAAAGGAGCCAACACAGCAGAGGGGAGATCGTGCCTCAGGAAGGGAGGCCTGACGGGGCCCGACGGGTGGCGCCTGGCCTCCTTACCCCTGATAATTAGATTGTGGGGTTGTCTTAGCCCGAGAGCAAACACTTGGCCTGCAGCCCTCCTGGAGACACATTTTTCAAGCGGGTCTTTGTTCTCAAGACCCTGTTGTGTCGGGGAGGGGCCTGCTTGAGGCTGACGGCAGCCACCATTGATTGCGTGCCAGGCGCCTGCTGGGTGCTGTGCCAGCTGCCCCCGTAATCCTCTCCCCAGCAGCAGGCAAGGTGGGTTCTTCATCGGCGTCATTTCCCGAGGAGGAAATGGAGGCTCGCGGAGCGTGCCCGAGATTGCACGGGCACGTGGGGCAGCGCGGGGGTTTGGACCAGGTCTGTCAGCCCACTCTGCGCTTCCACTGTGCCTGCGGGGTTGAGAAGCCCTCCGCCCGCTGCCCCTTTGCCTCCAGTCCTGCCTGGCCAGGTGCTCGTCATTGGAGTCCCCGTGTGTCCCCGTGCTGGCGACGCCCTTCTCCCGTGGCGCTGCCCACGCTACCCTCTCAGCTCCTCCCGGCTCATCTGCATAGGCGGTTCCTCCTTCCAGAGCCCTCGCCGCCAGCCCTCCCCGGACCTACGTCCCCTCTGTGCCCGGGGCTCCCTCACTCACACAGCCCCTCTCCTCTGCAGGCGGCTGGCAGTCCTTCCTCGGTGTCGCACGTTGTTATTTTGTCTTCCCAGGTAGACTGTAAGCGGGTGGGTTTCTGCGTCATGAGAGAGCACTGAACCTGGCGTCCTAAGGCAGTGTCGGGGTTCGAACCCCGGCCCCCTTGTCTCGTGTCTGGTTGGCATCCGGCAAAGCACCCCGCTTCGCGGAGCCTCCCCTTGCCCAGCCAGCCATGGTTGTGCCCCTGCCTCTGGCGCCCCCTTTGTAGGGTGGGGCTCAGTACTCAGATAGAAGCCCAGAGGGTCGGCTTTCGTGGGGAATTCTCATCATCTGGCCTAGGCTCCTGATTTTATAGATGAGGAAACTGAGGCCAAAAGAAGGGGATGGCCCTTTCCCAGTTGTGTACAAAGTGTACATTTTGGTGGGGGAGGGCATTGAAGGACTCGCCATGCTTTATTTAATGACTTTCCTCCTTCTTCCCCCTCAAGGAGTGTCTTCCAATCATAGTGACGACTCTCCCTATAGCTGGTCTGTTCCACCTTATCATCCGTCCTCTGAAAAGTACGAAAACACCAAGGTAAGGCCGCGAAAGGGGTACTGGTCTGAAGAGGAGCCTCTTCTTCCCTGTCTAGCAAATTCAGGTTAACTATTGTGTGTGCAGCACGTGCGTCCTTTCCAGCTGGTTACGTGGTGGGCTTTGTGGGTTTGGTTTGTGATCATGACCTGGCAGGGATGAGCGCTGGGATCTTGAGCATTAGGTCCAGTGGAGAGGTGGCTGCATTTTCGAAGCCGGCAGGGATGCCTTGCTCTAGAAGCTTATGCTGTAGTGTGCAAGGCTCACTTAATGGCTCCTTCGTGCTCACTCTGGATAAGGCTCTGTGCAGAGGGTTCGTTATAGGAGATGCCGAGACATGGAAGGACGAAGAGAGACCTGTGCTCTAAGTGCCTCAGCCCAGATTGGGAGAAAGGCTTTCCGTCTATCTGTCTGTCTGTCTGTCTTGGGCCTAATGGATATGTTCAGGTGTTGAGACCTTTGATAGGGGCTTTAATATTTTAAAGCATTATGAAAAAAAGGAATCTATAAGGAAACTTAATCTCGGTTCAGAAGAGCCCCCGATGTATAAATGCAACTAAAACTTACATTTAAGAAATTCAGGAAAACAGCTGGAGTGTTGAGAAATGACATGTTTCTCAGAGGATTTTAGAGCCATCGTGTGGAGAAGGGTGTGGATTTGGGGAGGTTGGTGGGGTGCAGAAAAGTGTTCTAAATTCATGACAACTTTCATTTCAGAATACAGTGAAAGCCAGTGGGCTCTGGCCCTTGGCTTGTGGCTTGAGTATTAAGAGAATGAGATCGGAAGACCCCATCTCAATGCTTCTGTTCCCTGAAGTCATCTTGCTACTTTTAGTAGTCTCACAAATGCCAGGTCCCTGTGCCCATGTCCCACGTCATTCTCAAGACGGTGGGTCTGACTGCACCAAATCCCTGGCGGTGCTGCAGACCCTGTGAACGTGAGCAGGTACTGGGGGCAGATGGCGGCTGCCCTGCCCAGGGCGGCGTGGACAGGGCAGAGCTGTGAAAGATGCTCCTTGGTGAGATGCCCCTGGGTATTTGTGAGGTAGAAGTCGTGGTCAAAACTGAAACTGGCCTTGTGGCCGACGTGGCCACTTTAAGAAACGAAGCGGTAGGTTCCATCCTGTGCATGGTGGAGTTGAGGATCTGGAAATTCCATGAACTGTCACTTTATCTAGTTAACTGTGACCCTGTCACTTATAAGCTTTAGTCTGTCGTTGAAATTGAAAACAGATTTTTTTTCCTTTCCCTAATGACTAATGATGTGAAGTATCTTTACATGTGCTTATTGGCCATTTGTATATCTTCTTTGGGGAAATATCTATTCAAGCCCTTGGTCTACGTTTTTTTATTGTTGAATTAGAGACAGATTTTTTTTTTTGATCGTGAGTTTACTTCAGTTTCCTTGAATTAATTATGGCCTAGAGACAGAGAATGAACAACGAGAAGCGAACTAAGTTCTGCTGGATTTCTGGCCTCTGCCTGGAAAAGAAGAAACGCTTCTCTGTTTTACTTCTACTTCTATGTGCCCGTGTAGTCTGGATGACTAATACTTAATGTGCTCGAAATATAAACGTTAAATCCATTGTGGGGAACTTTCATGACTTCTATTTCTTGCACTTAAAAAGCTGACTTTGTATGTTTTGTTTTGGAAGACCTGCAGGGGACCAGACGGAGAACTCCATGCCAACCTGCTGTGCCCTGTGGATGTGGCAGATGTGCCCGAGGGCACCCTGCCTGACAAGCAGAGCACCGAGCAAGCCATACGGTTGTTGGGAAAGATGAAAACGTCTGCCAGTCCTTTCTTCCTGGCTGTGGGCTATCATAAGCCCCACATCCCCTTCAGATACCCCAAGGTGAAGAGCTGGCTGACGGCTGATCCAGCACAGCTGTGACAGCTGTGTCATAGTGAAGGTGGCCACGTCCTGCCATCCCTTGTCACCAGGGACGCCTGATGGCACTAGTATACTCAGTGGTATGAAGATGGGTTTCAGAGGTCAAGGCTAAGAAGTAGACTTAGGACACGTAAGAATCTTGTTAGAAACGCTTGGCTTCTACTTCCTCCACTGGAGGGTTTTTCGCTAGAAGTCAGTGAGTAATGTTGGGTTGGCTAGTGAGTCATCACGGAAAAGGGATGCAGAGCTGGCCGCCGAAGCCTGCAGTAAGTGGCGGTCCTTGGTACAGAATTCCAGGAGATGTGAAGCCCTCTTCAGTAACTGCCTTTCCCCCTGAGCCCTGAAACACAGGGCAGCATGTGCCTCGTTGGAGGCTCGAATCCTGCACTTGCGTGTGTATCAGTTAGAGTATGTAGTCTCTTCTTTTTCAGAATATTTTTCAGTTTTTTCCTATCACGTTTTCCCCGGGCCTGAGCAGCCCACCCTTTTGACTTTGCAAAGCATGCCCGTCACTTGCGATGGGCGTGGAGACCAGAGACGTGCTCTTTGATGCTGTGAGTGTCGCGCTTTGATTGGCCCAGGGGATCTCACCTTCCTAGCAGGAGCTGTCAGCCCCGCTTGATGGAGTGAGACCAACTTCTGTCTCTCGTGCAGAAGGAGTTAACCTACCAGGCCTGACTGTGATCCGTTGAAAGGCCTGCTCCTGAGGTTGACCCTTGGCCTGGCCTCTGGGAACCTGGATCTCGGGAGTGTTCCCACCATTCCCAGAACTGCCAAGTGGCTCCCTAGGCCTGAGCTGTTCACGGAAACCCCTCCTTTCCTGCTTCGAGTCTGGGATTTTGATGTGTGCAGGCAGAGGGTGCCTGCGTGACCAGCCCCAGTAAAAATCCTGGGTGCTGAGGCTTTCACGAGCCTCTGCTTCCCTGGCAGCAGCGTTGTACACATGCTGTCACACAGCTTGTTGCTGGTGGAATTGCGCGCATCCTGTGTGATTTCACCGGGGGAAGACTCTGGCAGCCTGTGCCTGGTTTCCCCCAGATACCCCCTGTGACAATCCCCTTTGCTGACTGTGGCTGGTATCCTTTCTCTGCAGTAATTGCAGCCGTGAGTAGGGCTGTGTGTGGACTCCTGTGTGCTCTCCCAGTGAATTTCTGAGCGTGAGGCTGATTTGGGGAACTGGCCACACCTCTGCACACCTTTTCTAGTTGAAGGGGAGGTGGCAACGGGAAGAGGAGGGCATCGGTCTCTATGAGGGAAGAGAGCTGTCGCTGCTCGGTTTGTAGGAAACCAGCCAACTCGTTTCATTACCACTGGCATCTCGTGAGAGTGCCTTTCAAGTGGGGGAGGTGCTTGTGTAGACGCGTCACAGGCTTAGAGAAGAGGCAGCGTAAACACCAGTAGGGGCCCAGCCTTGTGCCTTTGCCAGAAGAGTGACGGCCCGGTGGCTTTGTGTGCTTTTCCCCCAAGGAATTTCAGAAGCTGTATCCCTTGGAGAACATCACCCTAGCTCCTGATCCCCAGGTCCCTGCCGGCCTCCCTCCTGTGGCCTACAACCCCTGGATGGATATCAGGCAGCGGGAGGATGTCCAAGCCTTAAACCTCAGCGTGCCCTACGGCCCGATTCCCGCCGACTTTCAGGTATCAAGGACGGATTTGGGGGAAGTATTGGGCACTTATGGCATGATGTCACGAGTGATGGTGCTTTTCTCGGTGGACATGCTCTGTCCCTTGTGTCTTGCTGAGAACTTTCTCTGTGTGAGGCGACCTGTGGAGCACCGGGGTTGGGGCGAACGTGCTGGGTGGATAGAGAGTCTCCCCTTCAGCGTCTCCGCTTCCAAAGAAGGGGGCGTCTGGAGATCTGGGGACTTGCGGGCTGTGGGCCCGGCATGGGGAGAGGCCCTGGGTGACCCTCACTAACTGATAGGAGATGCTATTGAATCCAGGCGACAGTCTGTCAGGTGTAGGGTGGCTGGCAACTCCCGTGCCACCCAGAACTCTCAGTTTGCTGGTCCTGGCGGGTCCCCTGTGGGAAGGCCGACACGGGCATCCATTACTCTCAGGAGGTGTCTTGGTGAGCGGGGCCTTGGCACAGAGGGGGCTGGGGCACCAACACGGCCAGCCCTGTCCAGCTGCAGTGTCTGGGGTCCGTTTGCTGCGACGTGGGGGTGACTCGTCAACCCCACTCTCCCTGGCATGCAGAGCACACGCTGAGCAACACTCTTTCTGGAATATTCCACACGCAGCCCTGCCTTTCTGTTAGCACGTGAACACTCCAGCAGCCCGTCTACAGGGGAAGGAAGAGGGCAGCGTTTTCACAGTGCTTCCTGGGCCGCCTGCGTCAGAACCCCCACGAGGGCTCGTTAGAAGCACGGCATCCTGGTCCCACTCAGAGTCAGGGAGTTGGAGGCTGGGAGTGGGGCCCGAGAACCTGCATTTCCAAAAACACACACCTGGTGATTCTAATGCAGGCAGAAGTTTGAGAACCGCTGCCGTAGGCTACGTGTCGAGACAAAACAAAACCAGACAGACTGCCCAGGTGTCTCTTGCTCTCTGGCCCCTGTGTTCGGCCGGCAAGGGTTTGAGCGAGGAGGGCTGCGCCACCCTGTGTCTCAGGTGGCAGTGGTGAGAGTTTGAGAAGCAGCGGGCCCGTCGGTCTGTTGGGTTCCTACTTCCCCCCGCAGGGGTTCTGAGAGCGGGGTTTGCTGGAGTTGCAGCCCCGAGGCTGCGCCTGGACATCGCGTTAGTGGCAGTCATTCCCGATGACCCTTTACATTTTGGACTGCACACCGGGGAGGGTGCTCAGCGTTTTGTGTGCGCTCTTTGGTCCCCGTGGGACCCTAGCGGGGGGCCTGCTGTCTCTTTTGTCCGGGTAAGGACACTAGAGACTTGCCCAGATCACGCAGTTACTGCGGAGGAGCGCCCCCTGGGAGGTGTGATGCCAGAGCCCCCACGTTTGTTTCGCTGGCTCTGACCAGTCTAGGTTCGAATTCCAGTTACCCCACACCGGCTGCATGGCTGCTGACGAGTCATCCTATCTCCCTGAGCCTCGGTGTCCTTATCTGCAAAGTTGACACAAGATGGGGGAAGGTTTTCCGTGATGACAGCTGCTCTGAAGGTTTTCAGCGGGGACCACAGTGAATGTGTGGGGGGGGGGGTGTCTAGGGCAGTGTCGGCTGCACGGCGAGGGTGCCTTCCCGATTGTCTCAGCCCCTCCTCTCACCACGCCCGCTGGTGGTGTAGCTGCCCAGTTGGACACACAGATTCACAGTGACCCAGAGGACCTCCCTGGTGTACTCGTGTGCTGATCCCCGCCCCACATTCACCTCGCACTTGGCCCTGCTCATCATCTGCCTGTAGCTCTGGGTCCTGCGCCCCCTTCAGCCGTCAGCCCTCTAACTCAGTGCCGCGTGCGTGAGCCTGGGGCCACGTGGGGATCACTGGTGTGTGGCCCCCTCTCCCCCGTGTCCAGCTCCCCTCTGGCCTTTGCTCCCTCCCTGGATAGCTGAGGCCCCGTGGCCGGTCACTTACTCTTCCCGCCAGCTCCTGAGCACGTGCGTCCCTCTATCCTCGTCCTGACTGCAATACCCTGACCACAGGACAGTCCGGCCACCCTGTCTGCTCTCAAGCCCGCGTCCTGAGGCAGGGACATGCTCGCATGCCCAGTCCTCTGCTCGGCTCCCTCTTGCCCTCTGCAGCTGCTCTGAACCCTCACCACTCCCCTCCAGCCCCTCACGTCCCTCTGCCCCCACGTCCTCCCCCCCCGCCCCCCCGCCCTTCTGCCCCGTCTCTCAGCAGATGACTGTACTTCCTGTTTCAGAGGCAGAGGCTGGTTACCAGTCTGAGGAAGGGGAAGGCACAGGCTGAACGTGGGTACACATCCTGGCTGTGCCCCTTGCCAGCTGTGTGTCTCTAGGCAAGTTAATCAACCTCTCGGAGCCTCGGAGTCCTCCTGTGTAAGATGGAAGTGGTAATGCTCAGCTTCCGGGGTGGCTCGGAGGATCAGATGGCACCCAGCAGGTACTTGGTAAACGGGAGCTGGAAATAACCTCCGTCACTTGTAGCCAGAATTGTGCGTGCCTGTGTGCTGAGCTTGCAGCCTTCTCCCTGGTCTCAGGAGAAGAGCAGCAGGGACTCGGCCCCTCCCTACCCCGTTGCCCCTCCTTGCCGTCTCCTCCCAACTTCCGTGCAGCCGTCCATCCCATCTTCAGAAGTACCGCCTCCCTGGGCCCTGCCTGTTTCTTCCCCTTCCTGCCCCTTCGCCCGCCCTCCACGGGAGAATGAGTGCGACGTGCTCTGTTCTGCTGCGTCTGTGGCCTCGCTGCCCTTTCATTCTTCGTCCACCTCTGTGCGGCCTCCTGCCTCCGCATCCCACTAAGCGTTCTCTCATCTGGGTCAGCCCTGATCTCACTGGCAAATAAAATCCAGCCTTGGGGGTCCTGACCTTCCCTGAATCCCTGCTGCCCTCTCACTGTTGAGAGAGCTACGCCTTCTGGAAATGTCTGCTCCTGGGCTTCCTCGCCAAGCCTCCTGGGCCCCCTCCACTGCAGGCCCCAGGGCAGGCGCCTCGTCCTGTGTCCGCTGCTTAGGAGGTGCTGCCCTCCGGGCTCAAGCCCAGGGCCGCCCCCCGTGTTGTTTATGCTCTTCGCCCCCAGCCCTGCCCGCCGGGCCTGCTGGGGATGAGCCCCGGGACAGCCTCTCCAGCCCCACGCTCCTGATTCCAGACGCGTCTGTCTGTCCACTGGTTGGTAGAGGCCCCGTGTGGCTGCACCGCCGTTCCTGCTCTTCCTTTTCTCCTCCTCCTGTGCCCCCGCCCTCTCCGTGCCATTGAATCGTGCTGCCAGCCTAGCGAGAAACCTGGCGTTCCCTTTGGGGTCCTCAGCTCCTTTCCCTCCCCCGCTCCTACCCCATCTCCCTAAATTCCTCTTCGGCACCACTTCGTGGACCACCGCAGTGGTCTGGTCTTGGTTTGTCGCTTCAACGAGCGACCGTGGAGGTTGCCCCGTGCGCGCAGCGCTGATCTATTGCTGGTTCCCCTCGAGCCCCTGGCGTCTGCTTCGGGCTCTCGGTGGGGGACCCTCATTCGCCTGCAGCCCAGATTGTGTCACTTCCTCTCCTCGGGTGACCTCGGTGCCAACCCGAGACCTCCACTCCGTGGATGGACCCTCTGGGTCCGTATCATCTGGCCGTGACCTGCCTTTCCAGTGTCCTGTCCTGCTCCCCGGCGCTCCCATGTGACTCTCCAGCCACACTGGTCAGCTTGCTGGCCCAAAACGTGCCCTGGCCTGCGGTGACTCCACACTGTTCCACGCTCTGCAGCCCCTGCTTGGGGCATCCGACCCCGCTTGTCTGACTGCCAGCTCCTTTCCTCAAATGCTAACTCCTCTGTGAAGCCTCCCCCGATTTCCCCAGGCCGACTCGACGGCTCATCCTCCAGGGTCGTCCCTGGGCCCCACCAGTAGTGCACCTTTTCTTGTCTCCATCCCTGTCCTCACTGGACGGGTGGCTCAGTGAGGTTGACGACCACATCTGCTGCTTCTCCTGTCTCCAGGGGCCCGCATAGGAAGGAAGGCGTACCCTTGACTAGTACACAGCCATCCTGACAGGTGTCTTTGGTCCCCAGGAGGACTGAAGTTCCCCACGTTACAGACTGGAGACTTTTATCTACCAGAAGCTAGAAGTAGCCAGGGTTCAGCATAATCCTTCTAGAAGGTTAGATGGATATCCATTGTCTTCACCACCTGGGGAGAGGGGGCGAGTCTCATGACTGTTCTCACCGCGGGTCCGGCTGACAGGACCAGCTGGGACACACGGAAGCTGGGGCTGGTCTGATGGCTCGGCGGTTCCCTCGCTTCTCCCCTGTGGCAGGGGTAGAGGACTCATCTTTTTCTCTAAGATTTGTGAACAAGGCGGCGGAAGAGTCAGCCCAGCAGAGGCTGCGGCTCTTTCACGGAGCCTATCTGCTCCGGAAGCCGCTCTGGGGTGGGGGGTCCGTGGGGGGTGGGCTGCTCTCCCTCCTCCACCACCGTTGTCCTGCCTGTGGGCAGTTTGTTGGGCCGGAAGCGCACGTGCCAGCCACAGGCTGTGAGGGAAGCGGCTGCCATCCACTGGGTTACGAAGAGCTCGGGGGAGAGGCCCACTCACGGCCGTTGTTAGAGTTGAGTTGCGTCCCTCAGGAAGATCCGTGGAGGTCCTGAGCCCCAGGGCGTCAGAATGTGGCCTTGTTTGGAAACAGGGTTATTGCAGGTGTGACTGGTCAGGATGAGGTCATGCTGCCGTGGGCTGGCCCCTGACCCAGCATGGCTGGGGTCCTTGTGAGAAGCGCCAAGGATTGTGGCCACCGCCAGAAGCTAGAACGTTCCTCCCCTGGAGCCTCAGAGAGGCTCTGCCGACACCCTGAGTTCAGACTGCTGGCTGCCAGAACTGGGAGGCGATCTGTTTCTGTTGTTTGAAGCCGCCAAGTCTGTCATACTTTGTTAGAGCGGCCCAGGAAATGAATACAGCTATATGGTACCTTTGGTGTGACCCTCAGCAGACTTTGGAAGGCTGAGGGGTCAGTTTCTGTGTACATGGGTGTCTCCTGGGACCCGCAAGAGTATGTGAAGGAGACGGAAAGGAATAGTAAGTGGTACATCCACGTGCTGTGATCTGTGCCCTAAAGTGAAAACTGATGTGCTTAGCAAAGAATCCTCCTTGTGGACGTGCGGGTTTCGCTGTGGCTGTATGGGGTGTGGGGGGTGAGATGGCAGGGAATGGAGTGTTCCGTTTTGGCTAAGAAGGTCATCAAGGGCACCCGAGGGCTGGGGCCCGGGAGGGGTGCTCAGGCGAGCACTGTGGCTGGGTGTGCCGTGCACTTTAACTTGCAGTCACTCTCACTGTTCTTCTTCTTCTTTAAATTGCAGCGGAAAATCCGCCAGAGCTACTTTGCCTGTGTTTCGTACTTGGATACGCAGGTTGGCCACCTTTTGAGTGCCCTGGACGATCTTCAGCTGGCGAGCAGCACGATCGTGGCGCTCACCTCGGATCACGGTAAGCCTTTTGAAATGCCCAGGTGAGTCGCTCAAAGCATTGGACCTTTTCTGTGGAAACTTTCCTAGGCTGCCTGTGATAGGTGTGTATGCTCTTTTGTGAACCAGCAGTGCCCTGAGTCTGGAGTCTTGGGTGCCTTTATGGCCACCTTGTTAGTCCTGGGACTTCTCTCCACGGAGGCGGGCCCTCTTTTGGGTCAAAGAAGCATCTTGGGGGCTTGGGTGGTGGAGCTGGGTGGGTGGGGGGACCTTGTAGTAACTGTTGTTTCTTGGTGAGCTCAGCGGGAGCCGTCCATTTGTGTGGGGAGCCCCTTTGACCCATTTCTAACCTAGAGGGTTGGAGGAGTTTTAGTCTCTCTTACGAAGATCCAGAACAATCCTGGCAGAGCCCAACAAGGCCCTCAGACCCGACTTACCCCTTCCACCCCCAGCCCCGCTGTCCTCTCTGCCAGGAGCCTGGGGTTCACAACTCTGTGTCTCTTCTAAGGCAGTTTCTCACTTTTTCCAAAAGTGGAAACATCTTAAAAAAATTCTTTTTAATTTTGGCCAGGGTGTGTTTGAGGCCAGTGAGCCCCGGTTATCCTCCCTCACCCCCAAATTGTTTTGAAGCCAGTCTCAGGTGGTTTAGTTTTCTGAACAGTATTTCTAATAAATTTAGCTCTTTTTTTTTTTTTTTTTTTGCGGTACGCGGGCCTCTCACTGTCGTGGCCTCTCCCGCTGCGGAGCACAGGCTCTGGACGCGCAGGCTCAGCGGCCATGGCTCACGGGCCCAGCCGCTCCGCAGCATGTGGGATCTTCCCGGACCGGGACACGAACCCGTGTCCCCTGCATCGGCAGGCGGACTCTCAACCACTGCGCCACCAGGGAAGCCCAAATTTGGCTCTTTTGAAGTTTAACCACACTGCCGTCATCCTACCTAGAAACAGGAAAACAGTTGTCTAATATCGTCGAATGTGAAGTGGGACAGTGTTAGATCATAGCATGTGCTCACTGTAGCGAGAAAGAAGTATGCAGAGCACATCATGTAGGGCCAGAGCACCCTGCCCTTCATCCCACCTGCCCAGAGCCAACTGGTGCTGGCAGATCGGGGGTCCATCCACCTGCCTTCAGTCGTGCATATACATGGGGCTGTATGTCATGAGTGTGTATGTGCAGAACGTATCGTCGTGGGATGTGGCAGGATCGATTGTGCTTGTGTCCTGTTTTGTTGCCTGGCTTGTTTCTTCCACTTAATGTCATAGACAGTTCTCCGTGTCATTTCTCACAGGCCTACCTCGCACCTTGTAAAGACCCGTATTGTGAAGTGTGGAGGTGTAATTTTTCAACCTTTGCCTAATGATCTGCCATCCCCTTCCGGGCCGTCTTCTCAGCGCCCAGTTTTCTCCCCTGGTGCTTCCACAGTCCACTGCACCCCCGTGAAGGCAGGGTCACTCGAAGCTCGCTTTGGTTTGGAGGCAGCTGTAGCTGATTACAAATGGCCCTTCTCAAAAGGCCCTCCTGGGACTGCCTACATCCGAACCACAGAAGCCTTCTTGAACCCATGCACAGCAGCTTTTTGTAGTTTGGGTTACTTTTTAATACGAAATACTCAACATACAGTCTCTTTTATATTTTTCATATCAAAAAGGGCACTCAAACGTGAAGTGATTGGAAAGTTCCATCTTGGGGTATTCAAACTATCTTTTGCTTTAAATGAGGGTTGGGGGTGGTTTTTAATCAAGGTTAAGGGTCTGGAATCAGAAGTTATGTTTTCTTGGTCTGTAGTATGTCTTAAAAATTGAAAAAGATACTATTTTTAGAAGTTGAGCGATTGTGCCACAGTCTCACAGCGGCTGTTTCGGTGGTACACGCCCTCTAGACGATCAGGTTTTGCTTCCTCTGGCTTTAACAACAGGGAATGAAATGGCGTCTAACTGAAATGAGCAAGCCACGAGGTGATTATTCTTTTTCTGTCATTCTGTGTGCTTTTTATGAACCAGGGTGGGCTCTAGGCGAACACGGAGAATGGGCCAAATACAGCAATTTTGACGTCACTACTCGCGTGCCCCTGATGTTCTATGTTCCGGGAAGGACGGCTCCGCTTCCGGCTGCAGGCGACAAGCTTTTCCCATACCTCGACCCTTTTGATTCCATCTCAGAATCAGTGGAGCCAGGTATGAAAATTCAGGAGTAATGCTGCTTGACTTGGCCTTCCTGTGCGCGGAAGGGGAGTGGCAGGCCCAGAGCTAACGAGTATGGCGCCTGTCCACAGGGGCTTGGAGAGGGGGAGGGACAGAGGAGCAGCTGGCACCCCCAGGATGGGGAGGGCTGTCGTAGAGGTGACGGCAGTGTGCTCTGAGCTCAGAGGAGGGGGTAGCAGACTCCACTGGGGCAGGGGCTGCCTGCTTACCGGTGAGCAGAACTCCGTTACCTGCTCACTTCTGGCCGGGCCTCAGCTCGGCAGCATCTCCATCTGCTGAAGCACCGGCTCTGTCAAATCAGTGCTTCTGCTTTTGCCGTCCCCAGCAGTGAAGGGCAAGTTTACTTTGACCTCCCTGTCCCAGTCCTCCCAAGCTGGTCCTCTCCAGGTAGCGTCAGGCCCCTGGCTATCCTGGTCTTTGTCTTCCAAAAAGCTCCAGTTTGAGAAAGCACTTCTGGAAACATCACTTGGACAAGATGGCCGTCCCTGCCATGGGGGTCGACCTGTGTGGGTTCTCTGTGAGTTGCCTCCTGACTCGATCTGCTCAGCGCAGAGATGAGTCATGTACTTCAGGTGGCATTTGCCCTTCTTGGAGCGCTTTTGCTGTGAACTCTACTAAACCAGGTTGCTCCCTTTCGGGACTTCTGCATTTAATCCATCTTGTTGACGTCTAAATCCTGTACTTTCTATTGATTCTTGTTTAAATTTTTCCTGGTTCTGGCGCATCATTCTGGCCTTTCTGGATCTTCCCAAGTTTGTTTTCTACGGCCCAATTTTATTTTCCACACATTTAATTTCTATGTGCTGCATGCACTGTCTTCTTTCATGTCATTGATAAAAATGTTAAACGGTTTCAGGGCATGATTATAGCCCTTTATTTGCTGGGAGAAATCTTCTGACAGGTTGAGAATCCTTTTTGAAACTTCAGTTGGGAGGTGTTCAGGTTGTAAATTGATGTAACTGCACTGTCATCCTGCTTATTTCCAAATTTTACCTCTAGCCTGTATGTCTTCCCTGATCTTTGGACTTGGATTTCCAACAGCCTGTCCCAGTTGGCCAGTCTAACGTGCCCAAAGCTGACCATTTGACCTTTGACCTTAAGCCTTTCTTTTGACTCTCTTCCCCATCTCAGGAAGTGGCATTGGTTGCCCAGGCCACAGAACCATAGGGCCATCGGCCCCTGTCTTTCTGTCATGGTCTGTACGCGATTCGTGGTGTGTCAGCAAGCCTGTCGCTCTCCATTCAGAATATGTCCACACCACTTCCCCCACCGGCCGTCACCACCGTGGACCACACTGCCACCGTCTCTTGCTAAACTCTCCTTGCGTGTGCCCTTGATCCCTGGAGTTTTTCCTCGGTGATCCTGACTTTACCAGCCACAGCGAGCCTGATAAAACCCAAGTCAGGTGGTGTCACAGCCCTGCTCTGAGTAAAAAGTCCTTACGGTGGCCGACAAGACCTGTCGTCCTCTGGGACCCCGCATCTCCCTGACCTCGTGTCTTTCAAGCGTCCGGGGCGGCCGTCTTGTACACTTCATGGCGGCCTGTGCCATTATTAGTGATGCCAAGCTTGACGGCCTGGTTAAGGCGGTTGTGTCAGCCAGGTCTTGCCCTTGTAAAGGTATCTTTTAAAAAAGCTTTCTTCACCTTTTTTCTTTTTATTTTACTTACAAACCAAATGCGTCAGAAATAAAATTGAGCCGTATAGAGCAAGCGCTTAATGATCCCGAAAGGCTAGAATGATGGTCCAGGGTCACAATAAATTTTAATAGGAGTCAATGTAAAAACTTTAAAGATAAGTCACCCATAATGAGACACCATTTCACACCCATTAGAACGGCTGCTATCAAAACAAACAGCAAGCAACAGTACTGGCAAGGGTGTGGAGAAACTGGGGCCCTCACACATTGCCGGTGGGAATGTAAAATGGTACAGTCGCTGTGGAAAAGAGTTTGGTGGTTCCTCAAAAGGTTAAACATAGAATGGTCGTGTGGCTCGGCAGTTCCACTCCTAGGTATATAGCTCACAGAATTGGAAACAGGCATTCAAAGAAAAACGTGCAGAAGAATGTTCATAGCGTTAATTAATAGCCAAAAGGTGGGAGCAACCTGAGTGTCTATTGACAGATGAATGAATAAGCAAAACGTGGCGCGTCCATACAGTGGGATATCATTCAGCCTTAAAGGGAAGGAGACTCTGACTTGGGTGGACTCTCTGAAGACATGCTGCTAAGTGAAAGAAGCCAGGCACAAAAGGACACATACTCTAGATGTGTCCACATACACGTGCCTAGAGTAGTCAACACATAGAGACAGAAAGTAGCAGGTGGGTGCCAGGAGCTGGGGGGTGGCGACGGGGAGTTGTGCAAGGTGAAGCGAGTTCTGTGATGGATGGTGGGGCTGTACTTAATGCCCCCGACCCAGACACTACAAAATGGTTAAGGTGGTAAACTTTATGTCGTGTGTATTGTACAATAATAAAAGGGCGATGGATCAAGTGCAGACTTCCAGAAAGGAGTGATCCGCGGGGTGATGCTACTGTGAGGCTCGGAATAGCCTGTCCTCAACGGACTTCTCCCCAACGGTCTGGGCCTCCACCGATGACCCTTGCCTGAACCACTTAAACACTGGTGGGTCCTAAATTCAAATCGTGTTTAAAAGTGCCAGCAGGCTGAGGGCATCTTCATTCTGCCCTGCTATCGGGTGAGGTGCTGAGTCGGCTTTGTTCCTAAAACTCTCGGGCTAAGAATAAATGCTGTAAGAGAACAGAAGTCGGCGTGTAGGGCCTGGGCGCGCGCTCTGCTCGTGCTGCCTGGCTGCAGCAGGCTTCTGCGCTGTAACCCCCTCCGCCGGGCTGCTTCCTCTTTCAGGCCGGCAAGCCGGGGACCTCGTGGAACTGCTCTCTCTCTTCCCCACGCTCGCGGGACTTGCAGGGCTGCCCGTCCCTCCTCGCTGCCCCATCCCCTCGTTTCACGTGGAGCTGTGCCGAGAAGGCCGGAACCTTCTGAAGCATTTTCAGGTCCGTGACTCGGAAGAAGATCTGTACATCCATGGTAATCCCCGTGAGTTGGTGGCCTATAGCCAGTACCCCCGGCCTGCGGACTCTCCTCAGTGGAATTCTGACAAGCCGAGTTTGAAAGATATAAAGGTCATGGGCTATTCCATACGCACAGTAGACTATAGGTATACTGTGTGGGTTGGCTTCAATCCCCGGGAATTTCTGGCTAACTTTTCAGACGTCCATGCAGGGGAACTGTATTTTGTAGCTTCTGACCCTTGGCAGGATCACAATATGTATAATGACTCCCAAGGTGGAGCCCTTCCCCGATCGTTGACGCCTTGAGTTTTGCCAACCGCAGAGGGCATATATAACGCTCTCCTGTCCAGCTGGTGAGAGAAGGAATTACACTGGTTATTTCGTGATTACCTGTAATATTGGAAGCAACCCAGGGGTAGGCAGTCAAAACAGGCGTCAACAATTTGGCCTCAGAATACGTAACAGCCGAAACTTTTGATTTGTCTTTATAGTTGGTAATTGGACTGGGCTGAACCTCTTCTTTCCTTTTTTTTGGAACACTCATAGCTTATTTGTTGAATGAATAAGTACAGAGTGAGCAAACTAAAATTGTCATAAGTTTAGCTATCAAGACCATAATAACTGAACATAACACTGTACTCAAGAAATACTTTAAGTATTTGTGAAATTTAGTGCATTTCAAAAAGTAACCACATGTCAAATTAGGTGTGACACAGAGTTCCTAGTTCTTTTGTTTATAATTTAATAATATATCTTATTTAGCACAATATATTCAAAATATTATATCAACATGTAATCTAAGTTTCTTTTTAAAATGTAACATAATAATGCTAGATGCCAGTGCCTTAAAGTCTAGCTTCAGTTTTTCTAAGATCACAAATTTTCAAATCTCAAAATAAAATATGCGTGAAGTGATTAATATGGAATTTCTACATCAAATAATAAATAATGCTCACTAAACTAGAGGCATGAGATGTATGAGAAATTCAGTTAAAATTTTTCAGAGACTTTCTGGCCCGAATAATAATTTGTTAGCAAGTAATATATGACCTTTGAACCCAAAGGCATCTATTAAAAGGTATCTTTATTCACAGTGGAAAATAGTTACAGGCATAACTGTATCCATGAATTGAGTCATTCAAAACCATTAATGTTCTCCTTCTCTAGAGATGGTTGGTTGCAAACATCCATTTATCCAGGAGACAGGAAATAGTCTACTTTTTAAGTGCTGATTAAAGACAACATTAATTTTGTTAAATTCTAAATTATTTTGAGAACTGTGAAAACTTTTCATTAATATAATATTAGGTGATTTCTAATCCCCCAGAATGTGGTTCTATATTCCCTAAATATGAAAGTAACCAGAAAGGCAGGTGGTAGTAATAAGCTTAGCCTACGTCATCTTAAAAATGATGGAGTATTCACAGGTCATATTCACAACACGTTGAAGTTGATTAATTATCAGTAGTCACCAGAAGAGTCAAGCACTCTCTTAATAAACATCTAATGTAGTCCTGTATCAAAGTAACCTTTAGTAATTCTTTGTTTACAAGTGCTGCTTTGGTATTTAAATATTTGTGAAACAAAGTACGGCAAATTAAGTTACTGCACTGTGTTAAATTGTAAACAAAAAGGCAAGATATTATAAGATTACTTAAAATCAGTAACATTTCAAATACAGATTTTTTTTTTTACTAATTAGCCTACAGTGGAGGCATATATGGTAACACAACAATCTTCTAAGCGATTAAGTGACAGTGTTCTGGCAACAGTTTCTGCTTGAGGAGCGGAGGGCCCTATTCCTCTCTCCTGATCCCGAAGCTCGAGTCTCCCCTGGGAAGCCTCAGCTTTGTAGATGCTTTCCTTCAGCCTTTTCTTTCTCCTTCTTCATCCTGTCTTTGTCCCTCACATCACTTCCACTAAGCATCTTACAATCCGGTCAAATTCCTCATGATGTATTTTCAGCGTACTTAGCTTCATCTCCTACTGCACGGTTACAACGAGAAGTTTTCACCCAGGCTTTTATTTTGTATTCATGGTTGACTATTATATGTACACTTCATCATTTTTTTCTCTCTTTGTTTTCTTGAAGCACAGTTTTAGTATCAAAAATCTCCAAATTCGGGCTTCCCTGGTGGCGCAGTGCTTGAGAGTCCACCTGCCGATGCAGGGGATGCGGGTTCGTGCCCCAGTCCGGGAAGGTCCCACGTGCCGCGGGAGCGGCTGGGCCCGTGAGCCATGGCCGCTGAGCCTGCGCGTCCGGAGCCTGTGCTCTGCAACGGAAGAGGCCACAGCAGTGAGAGGCCCGCGTACCGCAAAAAAAAAAAAAAACTCCAAATTTTACTCTTGCTGAAGGCGTAATTTGAACCGTGCCAAAGAGAGCAAAGTGACATGCATTCTGGCCATCACTCACCCACGTGACCAAAGCCACAGCTGGGGCTGGGTCTGCTTTGGGGTGTTTCGCGTGTAGATCTGGCTCTGCTGGAAGTGCTTCTGTGTCCTCTTTTCTCTGCGAGGGCGTAGCCTCAGAATGCTCCTTAGGTTTTCGCTTTTCTTGGCCTCCTTTATGAATCTCTCCTTTTAGAAGCGCGGCTGCATTTCACATTCAGGGGCGTGCTCTTCTAAATCATCTCACGGGCGACGGTCGCTTTTTGTGTTTTTGACACTGAACCCAATTTAGAGCCGCTTGTGCACGTCTGCAGCGTTCATTGGGATGAGCGGCTGCTCTCTGGTTTTCACACTTCAAAGCCAACCACATTCCTTATCTTGAATCGGCTTTGAGAAACCATGTCTTCGTTGCATCACGTAACTTTTCTCTGATCCTGCTGAGCTGGACACGTTTTATTAATGGTTCTCAAGTCACTCTTTGTAGACTTGAGCCAGGGGTTCTTTTATGCAGTTTAGTTGAAACCCGGACCAGTAATCTCAGAAATTTTGAGTGGCCCTAATCCAGTGGCTCAGAAACACGAGGGTCCTGCCTGCAGAGCCTCTGCTTCAGGGTGTCTGGGCTGTAGGCCTGAGAGTCTGCACTTCGGCCACATGACACTGCTCCTCCAGAGAGTGCACTTGAGGACCACTGCCCCTAGGTATGTGCTGGCCACTAGCCACTAGGCACATGTGACTATTTAAATTTCAATTAATTCAAATGAAATAAACATTTCAAAAGCACAATCTCTGTCACACTTGCGGTATTTCATGTGCTCAAGAGCCAGTGTGCGTCGTGGCTACCGTATCGGACAGCACCGATCTACAGCCTTTCCGTTGTGCCAGAAAGTGGACGAACGGAGCTGCCCTAGCTTAACTCTGGGCCGATCCACCCGGCTGTTGGCGGGTTCCTCCTCTGGGCTGATTCTCTACTCTGTTTGCCCACAGAGACTTGTCCGGTAGTGAGCCACATACGTTTGGTTTAAGCTTAGCGCAGGGAGTTCCCTCTGGCAATCGGTCTCTTCCCCTCCACTCCCACCACCATCATCCTAGCCCTTCGCACCTCCTTCCCACGTAGTTTACCTCCCCCTCCTCTTCCCTCCCCTGCTCCCAAAGAATCCATGTGTCTTCCTGAAATCCTTCTTCGGTCCTGCCCTTTAAGAACACCGTTAGTGCCTACTACTGGGTCTACACAGACCTCCGCTGAGCAGTCAGAGTCTTCCCTGACTCCACAAAGCCCCTTTCCTCGGCTGACCAGTTTGCACACTGGTCCCTGACTGTCCCTTGCCGATCCCTGCCTCCCTGCCCACCCTTAGGTTGTCCCGTCCTCCCTTCACCACCCACCCATCCATCCACCCATCCATCCATCCATCCATGATCACTCTCCACCGCCCGCTCCCATGCCCCCGCTTCCAAGAGGCTGAGGGGTTTGAACTCTCTAGATTGTATCATGGGATGAAATAAACATCGCTGAGGAATCTTGTGGGCACCTTACTTTAAAAGTATTTTTTTCTGATTGTAAAATTAACATGTTAATTTTAGAAAAATTGGAAAATACGAATGTAGTAAAAGGTAAGAAGATGCATCAGTATTTTACACCAAGAGAGTCACTTAATATCTTGTCTTTTTGGGGATGTAAATTTTTTACACTGTTACGATCATACCGTGTGCTGTATCGTGCGATTTTATATTCCTATTCTTTCACTGTTACATGTGGTTATTACAGGTTTTTGCAAAGATACTTTATACGGGTGGTAGTATATTTTATTGTGTAATTTCATCATTATTTACTTAACCTTTCAGTTATTGGGAATTTAGTCAATTTCCAAATTTTCAGTATTGTAAATAATGTTGTGATGAGCAACTTTGTGAATAAAATGATTTTGTGTACTTCACATTACTCCCATAGGACGGGCTCTCGGTGCCAAATTGCCAAAAGCATCTCGACTTCAGTCCTTGCCCCACTCTCCTGCTCCCTTAAGGTAGTAAAACTGAAAATAAAGCAAACAAGCATACAGAGTATACAAACCTTGAAAACAAACAAAACCCCTAACCCTCACGATAACAGGTGAAGGTGGCAGCCTGTATGAGCTTTGAATTCTTTGCTTATTAATGACCTCGATCCCTGTTCTCTCTGTACGATTGTTGGGCATTTGTATTTCTAGTTGTGTGAATTTGCCTTTAAATTTTAGGTTTCACTTTTATAAGTAATCAAACAAATTGCTCTTTTCCTACGTGATTTTTTTTCCTGTCTTTTCCTATTCAACATGGAGACCCTTGCCGATCTAGAGATTTAATAAATATTCATATTCCTTAGCTTTTCTTGTGGTTGGTTTTTATACTTAATTTACCCTGTCTCTCCACCCCATTATCAGAATAGTATATGCTCATCTTGTAAAATTTGGAAGACGCAGGAAGTGGTGAGGATGAACAGAAGCGCGCATCCAGAGCGTGGCCACTGCTGCCGTGGGGACATGGCTTTCTGCTCTTTCTCCTGCCCACGTCCACGTGCACAGATACGAACACGTTCACCTTGACATAGCTCACATCTACCACGTAGAAGCCCTTGTCCAGCTGTTTTGGTCTAAAGTAACGTTAGCCTGCTTTTTCATGCTGTTGACAGTTCTTGGTTTGCAGTTGTCGTGACTGCACCACCATTCCTACATTAATCTTTTTTTTTTGACTGAAATTCTCAAATTTTTGTATGCATTTTTAAAAAATTGTGGTAAGATACACATAACATCAAATTTACCATCTCACACGTTATTAAGTGTACAGTTCTGTGGCGTTAAGCACAGTCACATCACAGTGTTATGCCGCTGTTGCCAGCATCCATCCTCAGAACTCTTCCTCTTGCAAAACCAAAACTCTGTCCCCGTCCAACAGTCACTCCCCATTCTTCCTCTCTCCCAGCCCCTGGTAGCTACCATTCTACTTTCTGTCTCTCTGAATTTGACTACAAACCTCATATAAGTGAAATCACACACTTATTTGCATTTCGTGTCTGGCTTCTTTCACTTAGAATATCCACTATGTTCACCCATGTCGTAGCAGGTGTCTGAATGTCCTTCCTTTCAAGGCTGAATAATGTTCCATGGTGTGGATAGACTGCATTGTTTATTCATTCATCCCCAGTGGGCACTTGGGGAGTTTCTGCCCTTAGGCTATCGCAAATAATGCTGCTCTGAACATGGGTGTACAAATACCTGTTCGAGTGTCTGCTTTTAATTCTTCTGGGCAGATACCCAGCCCATGCTCATCTCTAATCACTTAAAAATGGTGGGGAGGGGACTTCCCTGGTAGTGCAATGGTTAAGAATCCGCCTGCCAGTGCAGGGGACACGGGTTCGAACCCTGGTCCGGGAAGATCCCACATGCCACGGAGCAACAAAGCCCGTGTGCCACAACTACTGAGCCTGCGCTCTAGAGCCCGTGAGCCACACCTACTGAAGCCCGTGTGCCACAACTACTGAAGTCCGCATGCCTAGAGCCCGTGCTCCGCAACAAGAGAAGCCACCGCAATGAGAAGCCAGCGCACCGCAACGAAGAGCAGCCCCCGCTCGCCGCAACTAGAGAAAGCCCGCGCGCAGCAACAAAGACCCAATGTGGCCAAAAATAAATAATAAATAATTTTTTTAAAAAATGGTGGGGAGTGTGCTGAGAGATGAGCAAGGTGACTCACCCCGGCTACAGAGGGCAGGATTTCTCTGAACTCTAGCAAGGGGCTGGCCCTTCCCCCTCAGGCCAACCTCAGTGATGCCGGCCAGGCGCCCCAGCTGTCATACCTCACTGTGTGAGAATTTGGGGGCACACTTTCCTAAATGAGGCTCAGCCCCTTCTTGCCCAAGTCCAACCTGCAGGTTATAGCTCCTCTGAGGGGTCTCAAGCTCTGGCCTGGGCTCGGGTGTTGGGCTAGACCCCAGCTGCTCCTTTCGGCCTCCACCCAGGGTCTCTTTGGGCCTTAGGTACAGCCCGTTGTGGTTGAACCTGCTCTCAGCCTAGCCCCTTCCCGCCCCGACGCACTCGGTGTCCCCTTGGCTCTTCTGTGGACGAGACCTTGAAGCTGAGAGGGCTGTCACTACTTGGGGCCCTCGGGTCACCCACACTGTTGCTGTGATGCTCAGAGCCCTCACTGCTGTCGGGACTTGCCCTCCACGTGCTAAGGAAGCTCCTGCTGGGGCAGGGGCTGCCTTCCTGTCGAGTGTCTGATGCGGTAGGGAGCCCACCTTCAAGGGCTTTTCTTTGGGACAGAGTTTCCTGCCCAAGATCCCTGGCAGCCAATGGCACCAGTCACCGGAGGATGTCCTTGTTTAGCGCTGGATTCCGGACGATGGTTTTAGGCCTCTGATGGGGAAGAGTCCAGGCTGGAGGAAACCAACGTGGCTTGGGTTGGCTCTGACTGAGGTGTCTGGGAGACCACCTGCGGGTGCCCGCACAGGATCACAGGCAGGGGAGCAGAGACCCCCTGCCGGGGGGAACAAAGCCACGAGGTCTAGTGTACTTGGCACTTGCTAGGAAGCAAGAGTTAGGATGCGGACAAAGGGAGGGGCAAAGGCCAAGGGTTAATAACCGCTTCTGCTTTTTCCTGCCTGTGACAGTCAGGGACTGTGATTTCTGCCGGTAAGATGGTTTGCAGCAGGACCGAGGCTGACATATACAAAACCCTTGTCCTAATTTATCGTCGTTTCGAGTGTGTTTTGGAAAGAACCTTTTGCAGGTGATTTGTATTCAAAACGCATTATTTACTTAACAGGTTTTATCAATTAATCTCTTCCACACTATTGAAAAGGTGGCCTTGTAGGTGTGTTAAGTGCAGCATGAGGTACTGTATGAATAAATCATATACATTTGCCATTATCAGTGTGTGAAATTCTTGCTGCTACTTCAGGACTGCTCGCTGCTGCCTTAAAATATCAATAAATGGAGGCTTTTAGCAGACCTTAGTGCCGCAGTCCAGGTGTGCAGCCGGGTGAGGGCAGTGCAGGCGCGCCGTGGGACGGGTGCAGGAGCTGGGTTCGTGGTGGTGAGGGTGAGTTGCACTAGAGCGTAGAAGCGCCTTTCCGCGTGGTGCTCCTTGCCCTGCAGTTAGAGACTCCCCAGAAAGGAGGAGGTAGGGTGGCCAGTCAGGTGAGCCTGTGTTTAGGGAGACCAGATACGCAATAGCGACCGCTTAGAGGAGGGCTGACTTGTCTTCTCGCAGAAAATGGGTGAGTTCCTGGGGTCCCAACTGGAAAGGTCACCCTTCAGTACCTTGACTTAAAAGTGCCTTGGTGAGGCTTTCTCGTGGATGGCCTTCAGTGAAGATTTGGAAGGTCTTTGGGGATGAAAGTGAGGATACTGGAAAACACGTCATCCATTTCCAAATGGGTCAGGACAGGCTGGATGGATTGGGTGACCCTAAGCAGGTGAAGTATGTCCCATGTATTTATTTGCTGGCTTGTTTACTGTGACCAGGTAATACACGTGTGCGGTACAAAGTTTAAAAGGCACAGACGTGTGCAATGAAGAGTCATTTTCTCTTCCATCCCGTCCCCAGCCTCTCCCCCCAACCCCGTGCTGTCCTCTGAGGCAAGCATGGTTACAGATTTCTTGTGAAATGGTGAAATTTGAGAAGGATGAAGGTAGTTAGTCCTAGCAGAGGGGGCGGGGGCCCAGATCCAAGGTGCTGGGTTGGGGGGTGACCCAAGAAAGCAGTCACACAGGCAAACCTTCAGCATTTTGGCCAGCAGCTTGGTATGGGGACCTGGTGTGACATAGCTGCGGGCTACATAAATGGGCGTCCAGGAAGAGGGAGGTGGTCACCCCACGGCCAGCCAGCACCTGGAGAATCGTGTTTAGCCGGGGACCTGCACCAACAAAAGACACAGCGTGTCCTGTGAGGCAAACAGCTGAAGGAGGAATGTTCAACTTGGGAGAGAAATGACTTGGGAGCAGGCGGAGGGCGGCGATGGGGACCAGTGCAGGGCACCGTCTTGAAATCTCTGCAGAAGCATCATACGAAAGTGAGACTGGACACGCTTGCTAAAGGAAGGGGCCCAAAGGAAGAAGCAGCACTGACGCTGGAGGGAGACAGATGGCGGCTCAGGGTTGGAAGAGCTTGCTCCTAGGTGTGGTGAGCTCTCTGTCACCTGAGGTATGTAAGCAACACCTAGGCCGGTGGTTCTCGACAGGGCCGATGCTGCCTTCGGTGACATTTGGCAACGTCTAGAGTCACCTTTGGTTGTCACAACTGCGGGCGGGGTGCTGGCATGGAGTGGGGAGAGGCCAGGGCTGATAGGACGCATGCATAGGACAAAACCCAGCCGGCCCCCCAGGGCAGGAGTGTCGAGGTCCAGAGACCCTGGCAGGCAATCATTTGCCGGAGCAGGACAAACTCCCAAAACCCCTTCTGTCTCTGACACTTTTATGATTCGGGGAATACACACTCAATTATTAAAATAATGTGCTGACTATGTAAGGGGAGTGGCCCTTTGCAAATAACCCTGAAAACAATCTTTCAGGAGGGCAAGGAGCTTTCAAATACAGATGAAGATTTTCAAACAACAAAAAAAGTTTCTCTGGTAGTAATTGATTGAATTTCTCCTTTCTTCCTGTCCAGAGAGATTTTTCCCATCTCAGTTTTCTCTCTGATCACAGAGGAGTTATATATACTAGGTAATTTCTTTTAAAAAATAAGATTGGATTCCTCCCCTATTGCGAAAGTATTTACATATTCATCACAGAAAAATTAGAAAAATGTACAAAGCAAAGACAATCTAACTCCACCGTTAACTCGGCATAGCCCTCCCTTCCTGTGCACAATATATGCAACAATTGGACGCTGTTCTGCATCCTGTTTTTCTCCATACTGTTTTACAACCTGCTTTTCACGCTGCATGATTTCTAAGGTCTTCCCCAACCCCAACTTTCTATGTATAACACGATGTGAGCACGTGATGCTGTCTCCTGGAGGACAAAGCCGGAAACCTCGGTGTGTCCTTCGTCTCCCGTGGCACCTAATCCATGTGAATATTTCTACAAAGGTCAACATCAAGACTGCTGCTCTTCCCAGCCTTGACATTCATACCGTCCATGCCACCATCTCCAGTCACTTGGACGTGCAGCCACTTCCTAAGGGATCTCCCCCTCCTGCTGCACTGCAGTCCAGTTCACACAGTTCTGATCTTTGCAAAATGCAAATCTGATCATGTCACTCTTTTCACCTCCCTCACCTCCAAATGTTTCAGTGGCTTCCCAAGTGAAACAAGGACATGCAGAAAACACTTCAACCTGGCCTTCGTGGAGACCCTTCGTGGTTTGGCCCCTACAGACCTGCCATGTCTCCCCCATCCTGACTCCTCTGTCCTCAAGGCCAGCTGGACCCTCCCGTCCCAAGAGCATCCTTCCCTGCTGCATCATACCCACCCCACTCCCTCGTAGCCCTCGGCTCACTTGTACTTTCACACTTATTTCGGGAATGACTTCATTTGTATCTGTTTTCACGGGAAGCTCCATGGGGGTACAGAGTGTCCATTTTTGTGCCCTTATCTCCTAGTGCCTAGCACATGGTGGCACACACAACAAATGTTCGTGGGATAAATGAGCACCTGTGTAAGTATTAATGTAACACTAAAGGATTAACTTGTAGAAATGGAATTTCCAGGTCAAAGGCGCGTGTGGAAGACATTTGTCATAATTTTGGCCACCAGCGTAGTAAACGTCTTCCTCTGCTGCGGCAATTCCCCACGCTCTTTTTTTTGGGTGGGAGGCACAGCCCACTTGCCATCGGAGTAGCAGAAAATATCCTCACCTTCCCTGTGGCTTCCTTGTGGCTAGAGAGCGGGTATACAACGTCTACCCAGCTAAGCAGACACACTTCTCCCCACCTTGCCGTAGGAGGCGAGGGTGGCACGGCACAGCACACAGGCTCTGCGCTCACAGCCGGCAAGCAGCGGCCACCCGCGTCCCGCAGGGACAATGGCAGTGTCATTGCCAGACTGCTCTGTGGTGCGATTTTGGTTATGGTCATGGCAGCTGCCTGGTCACCTACGTCCCTACCTGAGCCTGAGACAGCAGTCTTCCCTGGGACTCAGTGAGTTACTCAATAACCTGGAAAAAAGAAAACAAGCCAGAATCTTTTCTGCTTAAGTTAACCAGAGCCAGCCAAGCAGCTGGGGCTCCTGACTCATGCAGTCTGTGCACGTGACAATCTGGAAGCTGGTGCCAAACTGGCCTCCAAAGAGGTGGCCCAAATTTACACTCCCATCAGCAGAGCAGGGTACCCGGGTTGATACCTCTCCCCTGGTACACCTTCTGTCACTTTGCAGTGACCTTGTTCTCAGGAAGGGGGCATTTCCTATTCACTTCTCTATGCTAAGCTTCTAACCCAGTGCCTGGCACATTTTAGGCACATACATGTTTGCGAAATGAATGAACGAAAGGAATTTCTAAAAAAGAATTTGAGGAAGACCGAAGGCGTCTTGAGGGCATTGAGAGAGACTCCGGGTTGGGAGGACGCCCAGGCAGCTCCTTATTCCACGAGGGGGCGCTGAAGCGCAGAGCCCGGAAGCCGCTGGGCCAAGGACTCGCAGGTACCCGAGCCGGCAGGCCTCAGACCCAGGTCCGCGCGTCTCTCCCCCCGCCACCTCCGATCCGGTTCTCCGTGGCCCCGCTGCAGGGGCTGCTGCGTGGGCATTGTCCCTCTCCTTGGGTCTCCCCACCCAGGAGGTAGATTTCAGCTGAAATAATGTGCAAACGAGCCAACTCAAAGCTGTGGAGCCGCCAGAATATCAACTTGCGAAAGGGGAAAGGCTGGTGACCCACCCGTTCGGAAAATTGCCTTTGTACGTACCTGGAAGGCGCACACGTGTGTGTGTGTGTGTGTGTGTGTGTGTGTGTGTGTGTGTGTGTGTGTGTGTGTGTAAGGATCAAGCGCCGGCCCCTCTATGGCCATATTTTTCATTTCCCTTTATTCTTTGTATTGCTTTCAAATCAAAGGGAAGCTGTGGCAGAGAACCTCTTGCCCCGAGCTGCATATATGAAAATGAACAAGGTTCTGGGAGCCGTGTGTTTTCAATAATGGATCGGCCGTGCCGCCCTTGCTCGGAAATGAAGCGAGACTGTTGCTAGGTTGGAGGTAAGAGGCAAGGGCTGGGGGTGGGAGTACTAATTCCAGCGGTGTTACCACATCTCCCCAACTATCCGTTTAAGCATCACCACCTGGTAGAATAAGAATCAATTCCAAGCCCAACCTTCTCTCTATTTGAAGGATTTTTTTTTTTGACGTTTCCATCATCACGGCTTGATAAAGAAAAATATTCACAAAGCCGAGTCCGTTTTGAAGAGAACGTCTGTAAAATTGGGTCAGCAGACACGTTGCACGTTGGCACACAAGATGAAATATAACCCTGGTCTGGTCGGAGCTTCACAGCCGCAGGGAAGAGCTTTGTTTCCACGTGGCGCGCTTGGATTTGTGCCTTTCGGCTGCGATCCTCCCACCCAGCCGGGGCCCCGGGGCCTCCGGCGCCGCTCCTCCCTGCAGCCGCCTGGGCCTGGCTCGGGCTCTGGCCGGCGGTGGAGACTGCGTGCGGTTCCTCGGGCGACCACTGGAGGCCGCTGTGGCACCAAGAACACGCGGAGGGCGCCCAGCTGGCGGAGAGGGCGTCTTCTAGAAGTAATGACTGTCACACTCGCACACCGACTGTTCTCGAATTCTAGTCCAGGATTTAAAAGACACTGTTATGAATTAACGAGAAGAAAAGACTCGGCAGATGAAGCGCGGGTCTCGGATTCCCTGGGGTTGTTTTCTAACTACTCTCTAACTCATTTTCCCCCCTCTGGGACTGGGTCTCATTTGCATGCCATGAGATGCAGGCTTTATATATGGTGAAAATCCCCCAATACTTTTGCAAAGCAGGCTATCTTACTGTTTTCTCCCTCAACCAGTTTTGGCGGCAGGTGCCAGCCACCAAGTGGGCTGCAGGAATAGGGTTGCCTGATAAAATCCAGGACGCCTGGTTAAATACGGATTTCAGATGAACAATGAATACATTGCTTACTATCAGTCCGTCCCAAATATCGCATGGGTCATACTTAACTAAACAATGATTCGTTGTTTATCGGAAACAACTTAACTGGGAATCCGGGATTATGGTTTGCCAATTCTGGCCACCCTCCACGGGCAGGGTGACTCGGGTCGGGTAGCAGTGAGCTGCCCTGAGGGGACTCAGAGCCTGGGAGCGGTTAGGGCTGAAGCCAGGCTCCAAGAGTTCTAGTCCAAGGTGAGCGGTGATAAGTCCATGTGTTCAGACAGAGGACAAATAGGTCCTTAGACCCGCCTAGCGGTTAGGAGTCTCAGAAGCAGCAACTGGAGGGAATACTCTCCTTTTCTCTTTTTGTTTACTGCCCTCGCTCTAACACCTACACGGGCACACCGGTTTCGGGGGACTTTATTCCGAGCTCCATTGAGTTCAACCACTGGTCACCGGGTTTGGGCTCTGGGAGGCCCTGTGCATACAGGATGCATTGATACAGGCCCTGCCCCTGGCGTGGGCACCCAGACCCCTCAGTGGAAGGATCAGCAGTGATTTAACTCTGGGAAGCCCAAGAAGGAGGTGAAGCCTGCCAAGGGGCATTTGCCTGGTATTATAGGTGGCAACATAGGGCATTTTGAACGGGGGGCTCCTGAAATCACTGGGGTCCCAACACAGTCATGTCCACATCTCCAGACTCTTCTCAAGGCTCTCCCACCTGGTTGGAGGGCTCCAGGACTCAGTGGGGATGCGCAGCCATGGACTTTCTATCTTCTGGTCTTGACGACTAAATCAGATTTCCCAATGAGCCCCCCGCCTCTGGTCCCCTTTTTCGGGTCAGCTTGGACCTTCAGGTGGCCAAGCAGAATTCCCAGGAGGGGCCGGGAGAGCCCACACAGATCCGGGTTGATCCTATTCTGCCGCCTGAAGGCTGGGTGACCTTGTGCAAGCCACGCCCCCTCTCGGGCCTGAGAACGTGTCACACCCGGGCAGTGTCTGGCATCTGTTCCAGAAGTATGTCCCCTCTTTTTTTCCAAGCTCCATGAGATGAGGGACCTTCTGATGAATCTGCACACTCCAAGCTGCCACTGCTGGAGTAGAAACATTAAGAGGGAAGGGGCCTCTGGTCAGGGAATACTTCTGCTAAAAAGAAGCTACTTAAGGGAATAACGACTTTGTCAGTATTAAGGTCTCTGACATATTTATAACATTTCTTCATTGTTTGCCTGGAGGTTAGGGACTATGTTCCCATCTCTGTCCTCCCAGTCCTGAGATTGAAGCCTTGACCCTTATCCTGCCCGTGACCCATGGGGTGACCTGGGACAGATCTCCTTCCTGGGCCTGGGTCTCCCCATCTGGGGCCAATCCTTCCCAGCTGTCACACTCAGGAGTCCTGCAAAAGGCCTGCTCTTGTCCGCGTGGGAGCTGTGTTCGCTATAAGCAGCAACGTAATCTCCTGGGTTTATTTTCCTTCTTTCTTTATAAACTAGACTTGGATGAGTTGAACCTCAAACCAAACTCACACACACACACATTTCCCGACTTCCTGGGGCATATCTTCCTTGTCATATCTTCTTTACCACTGCCCTCTCACACTCAGCACTCAGATCAGGGCCTCACGAGGGCTTGAAAAAGTATTTGTTGCATCACTTTTTTGTTTGTTTGTTTGTTTGCGGTACGCGGGCCTCTCACTGTTGTGGCCTTTCCCGTTGCGGAGCACAGGCTCCGGACGCGCAGGCTCAGCGGCCATGGCTCACAGGCCCAGCCGCTCCACAGCATGTGGGATCTTCCCGGACCGGGGCACGAACCCATGTCGCCTGCATTGGCAGGTGGACTCTCAACCACTGCGCCACCAGGGAAGCCCTGCATCACTTTTTGATCACTCTCTGAGAGCTTGTAAGAGAAACCATGGCAGGTAAGAGTGGGCCCAGGTCTGAGAGTGTGAATTCTGACTCCACCGCTGACTAGCTTTGTGGCCTTAGGTAAGTGCATTAACCTCTCTGAGTCTTAGTCGCATCATGTGTAAAATGGGATGATACACCTGCCTGTCTCACTGGGTTGTTTTCAGGATTTGCTCAGACCAGTGAACTGTACAGACAACTGTCCAAACACAAAGCCTCAGAGTGGTTCTGCTACCGCAATATCACCCTGCGTGTGGACGGCCCTTGACCTTGGGTGTGTCACCTTGGGGGTCGGTGGTCATGCTGACACTTGGACCCTGGTCTCCTAATCTCTGATCCAGATGGCTTTTGGTTCACTATTTGTGGTCTCATCAACGTGACCTTGACAAACTATGTACGCACGTAGGAGAAAAGGGAGACTGTTTTCCCGCTAGGAATTGGGAGCCTCGGCTTTGCTGGTTCCCAGCATCCTCGCTTTTGCCGCTGGCCTGTGCTGATCAAAGCAGGCCAAAGGTGGGGGTGAGGGCTCAGAGGCCAGGCCCTGTTTGCTAAAGCATTTCCTCTCGTGGAAGGTTCCTGCTGTCTTCGTCATCGTGTCCCGCTAAACCTGCAGCCTAGAGCCCTTTCATTTTCTCCCTTTTGTCTTGATGCGCTGCAGCTGTGTGTGCTGCAGACCCGCAGCCTGGAGGGGGGAGGGGCCCGCTGTTTCCACGCCTCCATCTTCCAGGAGCCGCCCAGACCGACATGGGCAGCTTTGTCTCCGGGGACCGTCGGAAGATTCCCAGCTGGGCCAGGGGTCCCTGCACCAGCCCCCTTTGCTGCTCTTAACCCACTAGGGTTTGCCATCTCTGCTGCGTTTATCTTGCGAATCCACTTTCCCACATCTGTGGCCTTAGATTCCATAAGAAGAGAAGCTGCAGCATCTGCAAGCACTTTGGCAAATATGTGAACGAGCTCTAGGCTCATGTGTGAGGACTCGTGAAGAACAGGATCGGCTCTGGGACACTTTTTTGTTCTTTTCTTAGCCAGCCGCTCCCCCAAAGGCCACTGGAAGGAGAGACCGAAATAACTCCCTGTGTCTAGAGGAGTTCATTCCCTCCTGAGTTGCTTTTCTCAGCCCATCAGCAGAGAGTACCACCTCTTCCTGGCCAGGCCCATGCTAGCCTCAGCTCTGGCTGGGCCATCAGATCTGGGCTCTGGGAGTGCCACAGTTCCCAGCTCAGTGCCTGGGCGTGGGTGTTCGGGGGGAGGGGTGCTGTCAGGAAATGGAGCAGGCTTGAATGGGCATGGAAGTGTGTGGAGCGGCGGGCAGGGTGGGGTGTGGGTCTGCAATGCACTTCAAGTTGCTGGTCGGGCGTCAGAGGTGGGAAGAGCTAGTCAGATTCTGCCAGCCGCTACCAAAGTCAGAAAGTATGGCGATGTGTTTCAGAGAGGTTCTCCATGCGGTCCAGAACAGGGGTGGTGAACGGGTCTCTTCTTGTACACCAGGCCCTACTGACTGCAAAAGGCTGCCCAGAGTGAGGCTTGAGAACGTTTCTGAGGATGCGACTGGGCCCAGAGGAAAAGATCAACTCACCACGTCTGCGTGGACGTGGGAAGAGGAGGGCAAAGCAAGTGTTTGCCAAATCACGTGCCAGTGAGGAGATGGGGCTTCTCGGCTGAACTCTATGTCGAGGACATTTTGTGACTTCAGTAAGTCACTTAGCTCTATCTATCTATCCAAATATATGCATCCAAAGATATATATACACATACACGTATGTTCTACTTGTAATGCATATATGTATATATTTGTGTATGTATTTGTTTATGTATGCATTTCTATATGTATATTTGCATGTATATATTTGCATAGATATAGCTATAGATTTGGGGGGCTGGCAAGCCTGAAATCTGCAGGGCAGGCCAGCAGGCCGGAGATGCAGGGAAGAATTGACGTTGCAGCTCAAGTCTGAAGGCCATCCAGAGCAGAATTGCTTCCTCTTTGGGGGAACCTCAGTCTTTTTCTTTTAACACCTTCAACTGATTGGATGAGGCCCACCCACACAATGGAGGGCAACCTGCTTTACTCAAAGTCTACTGATTTCAGTGTTAATTACATCTAAACAATACCTTCACAGAAAATGTAGAGCAACAGCTGAGCACCATGGCCTAGCCAAGTTGACATATAAAATTAACCATTAGAGAGGTGATCTCAGGAAACACCTACAGAGGAATACAGAAATGCCACAAGGCAGAAAGCAACCACCAGTGTGTGTTATGAAGTCAGTTACCACTGTGGACAATGGCAGCTTAATCCCTCTGGAGATCTCTAGGTACCAGAGTAGAATACCTGCCTCCAAGTTGTCCGGCCTAAGGGATGAAGGTCTAGGTCGTTCATATACTGACTCTCACCAGTCATTGGTTCAGAGCTGCTTCCAGCACAGGGTTAGTTCCTCATCCTTCAGGCCTGCCACGTGGGCAGGGGAAGCAGACGCTTGTGTTCAGAGATAGCGCTCAGGCAAAGAGATGCAGATGCTGGCAGCAGGAAGCAGGGCCAGTGTGCATGGAAATGCTAAGGGCTGAGGGACGTGGATGGGACACAGAAAATACCTACAAAACCAGACAGAATGATACGTTCTCAATCTCTCTCATTGAGGGTTTATAACAGTAAAGTGAGAAAATAGAAATGAAAGGACTGGAATTTTAGTCTTTATAAATGAGGTATAATTATTTAATGAAAAAGCTAGAACTTTCAATGAACCTAAATACCGTATTTCTTGAATATTCCATTTAACCAAGATCCTACTGACAGGTGCCATGTCAGGGTAATTCCTATTCATCTTTCTGGTCTCAGAGAGAATGTCATATTTTCTCTGTCCCCTCTGGCTAGGTCAGGTCCCATGTTATACACTCTCAAAGCACCCTGTTCTTTTCCTTCAGAACACTTCCCAGCTCCTTGAAGGAAGGAACCATATCTTTCTTTTTTACTATTGATACCCCATCACCTAGCAGAGTACCTGAAACATAGTAGGTGCTCAATAAATATTTGACCAAAAAAATGAAGGGGATATAACAGAAGGCCTTGCTTGGAATCCATTACGCATTGGCAAATGCTGTAAAATAAATTCGTACAGTGACTCGAACCGGGATCAAAAGGTATCTTTGAGAACCCGCTTTAATGAAGAGACAATAATGGGGCTTCCCTGGTGGCGCAGTGGTTAAGAATCCGCCTACTAAGGCAGGGGACACGGGTTCGAGCCCTGCCCCGGGAGGATCCCACATGCCGCGGAGCACCTAAGCCCATGCACCACAACTACTGAGCCTGCGCTCTAGAGCCCACGAGCCACAACTACTGAAGCCCGTGCACCTAGAGCCCGTGCTCTGCAACAAGAGAAGCCACCACAGTGAGAAGCCCGCGCACCACAACGAAGAGTAGGCCCCGCTCGCCGCACCTAGAGAAGACCCAACGCAGCCAAAAATAAATAAATTTAATAAATAAATAAATTTATAAAATAAAAACGAGAGACAATAATGACTTCTCAACATGGCAGTTCTTGGTTAGTAAATGGGTGTTTTTAAAGTACTTGAGTGAAGTCCAAAGCTTAGAATTCTTAATTCCAAAGAATTAAAGTCCAGAATTTCTTCCCTCTAATTTCTTAGTCCGTTCAGTCTCAGTCACAGGTATCCTCCACGTCTGGGTAGAGTAGGGCTTTCTTCAGCAGCTGCCACCTGGGCTGCCTTCGCCCGGAATGGATATCGTTCCTCGGAAGTTGAATTGGCCTCTTGTGTGCTCTGCCTTCAGGAGTCCCGTCACTGCGGCCATGCTGGTCTTCTCAGCACACATTTAATCGGCCACACCATGGTAAGGAGTTGGTCTTTATCCCAAGTGTGCATTGGATCCACCGAAATATTTTAAGGAGGAGGCCTTCGCGATGATTGGGTATGAATTTTAAATAGATTCTTTTGACTGCGGAGTGGAGTGTGATTGGAAGGGGAGTTGAGATAGGTGGAAGAAAGGCCAGTTATGAGACCTGAAGAGGCCAGGTTAGAGGGCGTGACAAGATGGTGGCAGCGGCGATAGAGGAAGTGGAGGAATGGCTTTAAAGATGTTGGGAAGTAGGGCTTCCCTGGTGGCACAGTGGTTGAGAGTCCGCCTGCCGATGCAGGGGACGCGGGTTCATGCCCTGGTCTGGGAAGATCCCACGTGCCGCGGAGCGGCTGGGCCCGTGAGCCGTGGCCGCTGAGCCTGCGCGTCCGGAGCCTGTGCTCCGCAACGGGAGAGGCCACAACAGTGAGAGGCCCACATACCACAAAAAAATAAATAAATAAAATAAAGATGTTGGGAAGTAAAATCAGAAGTACTAATCTGCTGTGGAGGATGAGAGAAAGTTCTTTTTTTCATGCAATGACTATGTAGCGCTTTTTCTTTCTTCTTCCTTCCTCCCTCCCTCCCTTCCTCCCTCCCTCCCTCCCTCTTTCCCTCCCTCCCTCCCTCCCTCTTTCCCTTCCTCCCTCCCTCCCTCCCTCTTTCCCTCCCTCCCTCCCTCCCTCTTTCCCTCCTTCCCTCCCTCCCTCCCTCCCTCCTTTCCTTCCCTCCCTCCCTCCCTCCTTCCCTCCTTCCCTCCCTCCCTCCTTCCCTCCCTTCCTCCCTCCCTCCCTCCCTCTTTCCCTCCCTCCCTCCCTCCCTCTTTCCCTCCTTCCCTCCCTCCCTCCCTCCCTCCTTTCCTTCCCTCCCTCCCTCCCTCCTTCCCTCCTTCCCTCCCTCCCTCCTTCCCTCCCTCCTTCCCTCCCTCCCTTCCTTCCTCCCTCCCTCCTTCCCTTCCCTCCCTCCCTCCCTCCCTCCATCCCTCCCTTCCTTCCTTCCTTCCTTTCTTCCTTCCATTCAGTCATTGAAAAACATTTACTGAATGCTGCCTACATTGACTCTATCTTTCAGAAACTGTGCTCTGTACAGCAGGGAGATAACAAGAGGCATCTGCTCTCAAGGAACTCAGTCCAGTTGGAGAAGCTGGGAACAGTTTCAAACAACTATGTGATCATAACAATTTCTTCCATGTGCTGACTCCTCTATGCTGTGCCAGGCACTTGACAAATTGAGGAGTCTTTTGACCTTTGGGTGTGTATTTATTTTATGTGGTTTCAGTGACTGTTTCAGAACATGTAGCCATTTGTAACTCTGATGGAGGCACTGGGAGGTTGGTACACAGGAAGGAATCTAGCCCAGCATCTAGCATCTGCAGATTCACATGGTTTTGCCCTTCTCTACACATTCCTGCCCACAGAGAAGCTCTAATTAAGGATTCGAACGTGCCCATTAAATTTCCCAGTGATACATCTTTTTTGTGGGAGCCTTTCTCTGAACCCCAATTCTATAATGGCAAGTATTCTGGGAATCATAGGTGTCCATCATCACCTCTGACTTTCTACTCGTCCCGAGTGGGAGACCAGGATCCTGAAAAAACTCTTGAGCAGAGCGTGACTATGATTCACTGGGCAGGAGGAGAGGACCTGTTCCCCTTCTTTGTCCCAAGAACGTCCTGCAGATATTTCAACAGTGGAAACAAAGAATAAGGAGGGTTCATTCCCGCAAGCTCCTCATGGACTTGAGACCACTCCTCCGGGTTCCCTAGCAATAATGCACTGCTTTTTTGGGGTCTGGACCCCCGTTGGCCCAGCCGCTGAGAGTTCCGGTGCCCCCATCTTTCCCCCAGCTTCCTCTCAGCCCCCCTTCCTCCCCTCATCTCTCAATGCCCTGAAACCTTGATATTTAGAACTTAAGTCTGAGTAATGAACTTGGTAACAACCAGTCGAGGGTGGACTCAACCCAGTGACCTCGAGGGGAAAGAAGTTTTTCTAAGTGACTTTTTTCTTTTAGGTTTTCAAAGGAACGGGTACTGGACTTTTCATTTCACACGTCACAAATTTGCATCTTCAAAAGCTGGGAAACGTCAACACCTTGGGAAAGTAGAGTGGAAAATCTGTGGACATCTGCTCTCATGGACCAGGCCATCACTAGGCTTTAGGGCCCACGACCCGACTTAGGGCCACCTTCAACCTTCTTAGCTTCGCATAACACACAAGGCCAGGCAGCACATTCCCTGAATTAGGCTGCTAGTAAAACCAGAGCCTTGTTTCCACAGAAAGTCAACAATGAAGCCTTTGTGTTTTACCGGAGCGAGACAGGCTTGGAGGAGCTCGGCTTCCCACGGTGGGCTAACACCTTCGCTGGGGCCTTCGTCTCCAGCCCAGGCCCACAGAGATGGGCGTCAGCATTCCTCAGGTATTTCCTGAGGGCCCCTCTCACAGTTCCCTCTCAACGTGTGCATTCATGGCCAGGTCATTTATCCTGCCTGCCACCTTGGGCTGATGAAAATGTTGCTTTGACTTATGGCTTGAGCACTTCCTCAGAAAGTTGGGGACCCCAAGTGAGTTCCACTCCTAACTTTCTTCATGGAAAGGTTTTCATTGTTTATAGCCTGTGAATTTTGGCTGGCAGCCAATGCCGAAGCCAAGAGGAAGACTTCCTCTGTGGGTTTCTGCCTGCGTCCACCACCATGATAAATATGTGATGTTATTGTCAGTATATTTGACTTTCTATAAATCCTTTCTTTGTCTGAGAGGACATCTGTGTGGTTTGCAAGTTCATACATTGTCCTCTGCTGTTCATTGGCTATCATGGATTCATTTAATTATTAGCAGATTAATGCCACCTCTTTTTGAGCTCTAATACATCACGTGGTAAAGAAAGCCCGGGCATTTTTGGATTAAGAAGGACTACCCTTCCACCAGACCTCCCTTATAATTCCTGGGGAATATGAGTCAATTACACCAAGACTTAGAAGTACAGAAAAGACGAACTTTCTGTGGGGTGAGGCTTGGTAGCAAATAATAGAATTATTATTTTACTTTGAGGACGGTTGTCTTTTGGATTATAACTGAGAGGCGTTGTAAAATCTTTTCTGACAATCTTTAGAAATAATAGAAATGGTCCTGCCTGGTATGGTTTAGGCATTGCACTGTTGCAATTTAAGGGGATGCAGTGATGCTGTCTAGGTACCTAGGTACCATCTCAGGGTTTCCCAAGAGCAGCTTCTTGGTTGGGTCACCACATTCTAGAGAAGTGAGTAAAAACAGAAACTTACTATTACTGGTTTATTATAAAGGGCACAACTCAGGAACAGCCGAATGAAAGAGGTGCATAGGGCAGGGTATTGTGGGTGGATAGGGGGTGGCACGGAGCTTCCGTGACTTCTCTGGGCATGCCACCCTCCCAGCACCTATGTGTGTTCACCAACCAGGAAGCTAGAGAAGTGGTTTTTAACCTTTTTTGAGTTACGGGCCACTTTGGGAATCTGAATTTTTTTTTACTTCCTAGCCCCACATGGTCATAACACCAGTGCACACATTTATACATATAACTTCGTGGAATTCCTTGAACTCCTAAAGACCTATCCTAAAAGGCCATGAACCCCAGGTGAAGAACTCCACTTCTGCAGGCTGGTTCTCAGTCTTAAGCTGTGTCGTGTCAGGGTGCCAGAAGTGAGGACAGACTCGTGCCAACTGAAATACTAGGCAGTGATATAGAAAGCAAGAAGTCGAAGAATCTATAACAGTACTTCCCTCTTTCCAGTAGCCAGAATGTTTGTGTGTCTCCTTCTTGGTATCCAGAGACCTGGGAAGGAGAATCATTAAGGCAAATATTGCTTGCAGAGGTGGGTGGCCTGGGGGTGGGCATTTTTTACTCCAGCACTGAGGGAGCTCAGTGCTCTGTTCCTGTCTTGAGCAAGGATAATCTCCTTAGCAACCCCAGATCCAGGATTTCTCTCCTTCAGATGGTGCTGGCTATGCATGACAACTTGCACTTCTCTGAACTCGGTTTTCCAGGCTGGTCAGCCCCCCTGATGGACTCACTCTTTCTTTAGACAGCACCTGTGCTCTGGAACCCTGGAGCCATGTCTGACTGTGAAACGGTGCTCACAGTCTTAGCTTAAAACTCACAGGTATGGAGGGTTCGTGAGAGCAGGGGATGGACCCAATCCCTGGTTCACAGCTAGAGGTTCACAGCCTCTAGCTGTCCTAGGAGCTTGCAAGAAAACTGGAAGGAACTCCTGACAGTTGGATGTGGTCTGTGGCCTTCATGTTTCCTTTGTGTCTACCTCAGCCCTGCGGTAGAGTTGCACTTGAGACAGGAGAGGACGGCAGTCTTGTATAGTCAGAGAGCCTGTGATCCACCATGTCTCTCAAATGACTGATTCGCAGCATATATATGCATATTCTAATATGGTGTGTTTGTACTGCAGACCATAGTTCCAGCCACTTTGCCAAAAATCCATCTGTACAGTGTGCCCCATTGGCTTCCATATTTGAAGATCCAAGGTAGCCTGCAGAATGAAGTGGTTGAGTGCCAACTTGGGGGGGCGGTTCCATGGTGTCTTGAAACATTGATATTTGGGTACTCTCTGATATGCAAAAACATCTTCACTGACTAATGTAACCTAAGATGGTAGAAGGATACCTTCCTAAGCCGACATGAAGACTCCGTTGGCCTCTTCTGAACCCTAATGGGGCAATGTTATTGTGGCACGCAGGGAAACCTGAGAGAATTGGTATAGTAGCGATGCCTGAGAAGGGAACCTGCAGCCCAGGCTTTTATTCACCAGTAGGATGAACTGGACATCTGGAAAGATGAGTATCTCAGAACAGTTATTACCTCCCTGTCAAAAGTTTGATAGTTGAGCTGAGGCCTAATATTTCTAACAATAAGAGCAAAATGTTGCAAACTAATGACTGACTTGTCCTGGAGAAAAAGGAGTGTCTGTGCCACAGAGCACTCGTCCCTGGGGCACTGCCTTGTATGTTCATTCTTTAGACTAGCCTTACACCTCATAAATCTGTCAGTCATTTCAAATAAAATTTCTGTTTGTGTCGGGTGAACCATTTCCAGCATTTTATCAGAATGATCTGGCAAACTGGTAAGGCAATGAAGACCGTATTCCACATTGAAATAAGGAGAGAAGGTGAGTTTTTATCTTAGCTGATCATTTCTTTGCTACCTCTAATGCTGCACACCTATTAAAAAGCTAGTGTCACAGTTCCTTCAGTTTGGAGAATTTAAGTTGAATCTTCTCATTTGGGTTGCCATCTGGTGTGCTACTAACAGTCTCAGAGAGTAAGAGGCCATCTGTTAATACTTTTTCCAGGAAGCTTTTTATAGAGCAGTGAAGTGGCAACTCTCAAAAACACATTGTAATGACTTACAAGATCTTGGGTATCTGTACAAGTTGAGGCTGATATCTTATTTCTACCAACGGTATTTTCTTCCATGGAGGAGAGACAGAGGAATCAATAAATGTGGCGTATTTGCATGCAAAAAAATGCTTATCCCTAGTATGTGGAGAGCCATGAGGCTACCAAGTTATTGGTCTTATGGTATTTTAAAAGGAGGATTGTAAATATATACTGAGAAGTAATAACAATGATGATGGTGTTGGTCATCATTGACTGAATAGTCACCGTCTTCCGCCCACTGGGCCAAGTACTTTATGTTCATTATCTTATTTTCTCAACTATGTTTAAAATTTTTGCTCTTAGAAGATTCCCAGTATATTCAAAATAGACTTTCTTTTTTGCATTTGAGGTAAGTCAGTGGTGGAGATATCAACGTCATGACAAAGTTTAAAAAATGACTTGAAGAGCAGTTGGGACAAGGCTCAGGTGTCCCTTTGTGTTCATCAGGCCACGGGAGGAGATGTACACAGGGACACATTTTAGGTAAGTCAGCTTGTCCTTGTTAGACAGTATGATTTTTGGAGGATTGGCTAAAGTAAGCAGTAATATTTAAAATATCTGTTTTATTTTTGTTATGTTTTCTTTTACATTTACTGTTTATGTCTTTTTTTTTAAAAAAACCACTTCGTTAAAGCTGTACATAGTCAATATAAACAACTTGATGAGTTTGGAGACAAGTATACACCCATGAAACCAACACCACAATCTATGTCATAAACACACCCAGTACCTCCAAAAACTTTTTACCACCATCTTTATTTACTATTATTTTTTATGATAAGAACACTTAACAACAGATCTATCTTCTTAGCAGATTTTTAAGTATACAATACAGTACCGTTAGCCTCTGGAACTGGGGAAATCAATGTTTGTTGTTTAAGCCATCCAGTTTATGGTACTTTGTCATAGCATCCCAAACTAAGACAACCACCTTTTCTTTGTCCATTCATCCGATAATGAACATTTAGGTTGCTTCCATGTCCTGGCTATTGTAAATAATGTTGCAATGAACATGGGATTACAGATATCTCTTTGAGATCCTGATTTCAATTCCTTTGGATATATACCTAGCAGTAGGATAGCTGGATCATATGGTAGCTCTATTTAGTTTATTGAGGAACCTTGGGACTTCCCTGGTGGTACAGTGGTTAAGAATCTGCCTGCCATCCAGGGGACACGGATTCGAGCCCTGGTCCGGGAAGATCCCACATGCCGTGGACCAATTAAGCCCGTGAGCCACAACTACTGAGCCCACGTGCCACAACTACTGAAACCCATGCACCTAGAGCCTGTGCTCCGCAACAAGAGAAGCCACCGCAACGAGCAGCCCATGCACCGCAATGAAGAGTAGCCCCCGCTCGCCGCAACTAGAGAAAGCCCGCACACAGCAATGAAGACCCAACGCAGCCGAAAAATAAAATAAGTTTATTAAAAAATAATTTATTGAGGAACCTCAAAACTGGTTTCTATAGTGGCTGCACCAAATTACACTCCCTCTGACAGTATGGAAGGGTTCCCTTTTCTCCACATCCTTGAAAACACTTGCTATGTTTTTTCTTTTTTTTTTTTTTAATAATAGCCATCCTAACAGGTGTGAGGTGATATATCATTGTGGTTTTGATTTGCTTTTCCCTGGTGATTAGTGATGTTGAGCACCTCTTCATGTCCCTGTTGACCATTTGTATGTCTTCTTTGGAGAAATGTCTATTTAAGTCCTTTGCCCAGTTTTTAATTGAATTATTTCTGGTTTTTTTTGCTGTTGAGTTTTAAGAGGTCCTTATACATTTTGGGTATTAACTCTTTATCATATACATGGTTTGCAAACATTTTCTCCCATTCTGTAGGTTGTCTTTTCATTTTATTGATTGTTTCCTTTGCTGTGCAAAGACTTTCTAGTTTGATGTAATCCTCCTTGTTTATTTTTGCTTTTGTTGCATGTGCTTTTGATGTCATATCCAAGAAATCATTGCCAAAACCAATGTCAAGAAGCTCTTTTAGGAGTTTTAGAGTCTCAGGTCTTACATTTAAGTTTTTAGTCCATTTTGACTTTACTTCTGTGTATGGTGCAAGATAAGGGTCTAATTTCATTCTTTTGCATGCAGATATCCAGTTTCCCCAACATTATTTATTAAAGACACTATCCTTTCTCCATTGTGTATTCTTGGCATCCTTTGGAAGATCAGTTGACTGTATATGTGTGGGTTTATATCTGGGCTCTTTATTCTGTTCCGTTGGTTTATATATCTGTTTTTATGCCAGTATCATACTGTTTTGATTACTGTAGCTTTGTAGTATAGTCTGAAGTCAGGAAGTGTGATGCCTCTAGCTTTCTCCTTGCTCAAAATTGTTTTGGCTATGTGGAGTATTTTGTGGTTCCATATGAATTTTAGGGTTGTTTTTTCTATCTCTGTAAAAAATGCCACTGGGATTTTGATAGGGATGGCCCTGAATCTGTATATTGCTTTGGGTAGCATGGACATTTTAACAATATTGATTCTCCTAATCCATGAACACGAGGTAGCTTTCCATTTACTTGTGTCTGCTTTAATTTCCATCATCAGTATTTTATAGTTTTCAGTGTACAAGCCTTTCACCTCCTTGGTTAAGCATGCTCCTAAGTATTTTCTTCTCTTTTGATTATAAAAGTAATACAGGTTCATTGCTGAAATTTAGGGAAATATAGCAAAAGTTATAAAAAGGAAAAATCACTAATGGTCCTATTAAAATCATCATCACTTTTAACGTTTGAAAAACAACTTTTAGTTCTTTTTCTATGCTCTTCACACCATGCCCACCCTCCTAACAAATGAGTCCCTCTTTATGTGCCATTGTAGTAACCTGTAATATTTCTTCAAGACACTTACTGAAATCTGTAGTTATATATTTATTTGTGTATTTGTATGCTGAATACATGTGCTGTACCGGAGTGTAAATGCCACAGGTCAAGTTTGTGTTCTTGTTCATGACTGTATCCCTAGAACCTACTAGAGTGATTGCTACATAATCGGTGCCTGATAAATATTTATTGAATAAATGAACTTATATATATGTGATTTAAAATCATATAATTAAATTTTCTTTTATTAAAATATCACACTGTTTCAATTTCAATTATGTTTAAAATTTTTGTACTCTTAGTGGCTTCCCGATACATTCAAAACAGACTTTCTTGTTATATTTGAAGTAAGCCAAATGGTGGAGGTACTTATATACTTAAAATATATAATATAAATATATATATATATTTAAATTGAGATTATACTTTAATACTATTTTATAACATGTTTTTATTACTTTACCCTGTATTGTATTTTATTTGACAATATATTGTATTTTGTAACTATTTTTATAATTCTGATATTTTTGTCAGATAATTTTTGATGTGTGGTACTTTATCGTATAAGATAAATGGACCAGGATTTTTTATACTGTTTTTAATATTTTGTTCCTGTAAGTACTGTTGTATGTTTTTTTCACTTTTTGAAAATTGAAGTATAGTTGGCTTACAGTATTGTGTTAGTTTCAGGTGTACAGCATAATGATTCAGTATTTTTGCATATTATATTCCATTATAGGTTATTACAAGATAATGGGTATAATTCCCTGTGCTATACAGTACATCCTTGTTGCTTATCTGTTTTGTTTTGTTTTGTTTTTGTGGTATGCGGGCCTCTCACTGTTGTGGCCTTTCCCGTTGCGGAGCACAGGCTCCGGACGCGCAGGCTCAGCGGCCATGGCTCATGGGCCCAGCCGCTCCCCGGCACGTGGGATCTTCCCGGACCGGGGCACGAACCTGTGTCTCCTGCATCGGCAGGCGGACTGTCAACCACTGCACCACCAGGGAAGCTCGCTTATCTGTTTTATATATGATAGCTTGTATCTGTTAATCCCATACCCCTAATCTGTCCCTCCCCTTTTCCCTCTCCCATTTGGTAACAAGTTTTTTTTTTCTATGTGAGTCTGTTTCTGTTTTGTATACACATTTGCTTGTTTTATTTTTTAGATTCCACACATAAGTGATATCATATAATATTTGTCTTTGTCTGACTTTTTTCACTAAGCATAATACTCTCTAGGTTCATCCATGTTGCTGCAAATGGCAGTATTTCATTCTTTTTTCTGTCTGAGTAATGTTCCATTGTGTTCCATATATATACCATATCTTCTTAATCCAACTGTCTTGTTTTTGGTTTCATTTTTTAGTATATTTTTTATTGAAGTGTAGTTGATTTACAATGTTTCAGGTGTACAGCAAAGTGGTTCGGTTATACATACATATATATATTATTTTTCAGATTCTTTTCCATTATAGGTTATTACAAGATATTGAATATGGTTCCCTGTGTTATACAGTAGGTCCTTGTTGTTTACCTATTTTGTATATAATCGTGTGTATCTGTTAATCCCCAACTTCCAATTTATCCCTCTTCCCCTTCCCCTTTGGTTACCATAAGTTTGTTTTCTATGTCTGTGGGTCTGTTTCTGTTTTGTAAATAAGTTCATTTGTATCATATTTTTAGGTTCCACATATAGGTGATATCATCTGATATTTGTCTTTGTCTGATTTACTTCACTTAGCATGATAATCTCTAGTTTCATCCATATTGCTGCAAATGGCATTATTTCATTCTTCTTTATGGCTGTGTAGTATTCCATTGTATATGTATGTGTGTGTATATATATATATATATATATATATACCACATCTTCTTTATCCATTCATCTGTCAATGGACAGTTAGGTGGCTTCCATGTCTTGGCTATTGTAAATAGTGCTGCTATGAACATTGCAGTGCATGTATCTTTTCGAATTAGGGTTTTTGTCTTTTCTGGATATATGCCCAGGAGTGGGATTGCTGGATCATATGGTAGCTCTGTTTTTACTTTTTTAAGGAACCTCCATACTGTTCTCCATAGTGGCTGAACCAATTTACATTCCCACCATCAGTGTAATAGGGTTCCCGTTTCTCCACACCCTCTCCACCATTTATTCTTTGTAGACTTTTTGATAATGGCCATTCTGACCAGTGTGAGGTGGTATCTCATTTTAATTTTGATTTGCATTTCTCTAATAATGAGCGACATTGAGCATCTTTTCATGTGCCTGTTGGCCATCTGTATGTCTTTTTTGGAGAAGTGCCTACTTAGGTCTTCTGCCCATTTTTTGATTGGGTTTTTTGTTTTTTTGATATTGAGCTGTGTAAGCTGTTTGTATATTTTGAAAATCCCTTGTTGGTTGCATAGTTTGCAAATACTTTCTCCCATTCCTTAGGTTGTCTTTTCATTTTGTTTATGATTTTCTTTGCTGTGCAAAAGCTTTTAAGTTTAATTAGGTCCCCTTTGTTTATTTTTGCTTTTGTTTCCATTACTGTAGGAGAAGGATCCAAAAAGATACTGCTGTGATTTATGTCAAAGAATGTTCTGCCAATGTGTTCCTCTAGGAGTTTTATTGTATCTGGTCTAACATTTAGGTCTTTAATCCATTTTGAATTTATTTTTGTATATGGTGTGAAGGACTGTTCTAATTTTGCTCTTTTACATGTAGCTGTCCAGTTTTCCTGGCACCACTTATTGAAGGACTGTCTTTTCTCCATTGCATATTCTTGCCTTGTTTGTTAATGGACCGTGGATGTGTGGGTTTATTTCTGGGCTCTCTATTCTGTTCCATTGATCTATGTGTCTACTTTTGTGCCAATACCATGCTGTTTTGATTAGTGTAGCTTTGTAGTATAATCTGAAGTCTGGGAGGGTTAAACTTCCAACTTTGTTGTTTTTTCTCAGGATTGCTTTGGCAATTTGGGGTCTTTTGTGGGTCCATATACATTTTAGGACTATTTGCTCTAGTTCTGTGAAAAATGTCATGGATATTCTGATAGAGATTGTATCAAATCTGTGGATTTCTTTGGGTAGTATGGCCATTTTAAGAATGTTGATTCTTCCAATCCAAGAACATGGGATATCTTTCCATTTCTTTGAATTATCTTCAATTTCCTTCATTAATGCTTTATAGTTTTAAGTGTATAATTCTTTCACCTCCTCAGTTAGGTTTATTACTAGGTATTTTACTTTATTTTTTGATGTGATTTTAAATGTTTTTTTTTTTTACTTTCTCTTTCTGATATTTCATTATAAATGTATAAAAAATGCAACAGATTTCTGTATATTATGCTTGTATCCTACAATCTTTGCTGAATTTATTTATTAGTTCTAATAGTTTTGGGGTAGAGACTCTAGGATTCTCTTTTTTTCTGTGTGAGTTTTTTTCTTGCTTATTTGTAAGCACTCTTTGCATATTGAGGTTACTGACCCTTGTCTGTCAAATATATTACAATTTTTTTCCAAATTTGTTATTTCTCTTATTCTTTTTTTTTTTTTTTTTTGCGGTATGCAGGCCTCTCACTGCTGTGGCCCCTCCCGCCGCGGAGCACAGGCTCCAGATGCGCAGGCTCAGCGGCCATGGCTCACGGGCCCAGCCACTCTGCGGCACATGGGATCCTCCCGGACCGGGGCACGAACCCGTGTCCCCTGCATCAGCAGGTGGACTCCCAACCACTGCGCCACCAGGGAAGCTCTCTTATTCTTATTTATGGTCTTGTTGAAGTAAATAAATTTAAAACTTTTATGTAGTCAAAACTAGCAGTCTTTTCCTTTATATCTTCTACCTACTTATGCTTAAAGAACTATTCCTTCCCCTGGGATTAAATATTTACCCCAATGATGTCTAGCTTATTTTCCCCCAATGGTTAAACATTTCACATTTAACTATTTATTTCATAGGGTATTTATAATGGTGTAGAGGAGGAAAAATAATTTTGCCTCTGCCCTTCTAGATTCTTGGATGAGACCCTCCTGTAATAAGAAACAGATTAAAAGGAGGAAAATGATTTTAATTATGTATGCACATATGTAGGTACAGGAACCCCACGAAGATATGAGTCTCAAAAAGGCAGCCAGGCAATTCAGGCTTATATACCATCCTGGGCTAAGGAAAGGGACAGGGCTCTGGGGTTTCAAAGGGGAAGAAGGCCACTCACAGGAAGGTGAGAAGAGGAAATATATGGTAAACAGAATTTTCCCTGCCATGTAGGTAAGCGTCTCAGATGACAAAAAAAAAGATCTCTAGTAATAGCTCCCTTCCTGGTATAGACCCCTTTCTAACGTAAATGTCTCTTACAAAAGGGTAGCTTCTACTCTGTTTTTAGAGCTTCTCCTGTGTGTGCAGTTTCTCAAAATAATCAGCTCAAAATAATCCTTAACAAAGAGTCATATTTTGGGGTGGCATATTCTGCTACTCTTCAATGGCCTATAGTGCAAGAATACTGATTCACTTTATTTTTCCCCATATTGAACCAATTCTACCAGCTCTATCCAAACTCTTTACTAGCTTAGATTTCAAATCCCTCTTGCTAAAATCTTAGTCTACCCTTAATATTCTAAAGGTTTTATTTGTGAATGGGATTTTCTTTTAAAATTGTATTTTCCAACTTGTTATTGCTGGCATACAGAATACTCTAAATCCTGTACATTTATTTTATAACCACCTAATTGAATTATCTTAAGAGTTCTTATAGTTGATTCTCTTGTATTTCTAAGTAGAAGCAGAGTGTGATAACATCTGAAAATATGATCATCTTGTCCTCTCCTTCGCAGTATTACCTTCATTTTTCTTGCTTTGCTATGTGTATATCTATGAATAATTATACAGAATTGGGATCATATAGAACATAAAATTTACATACAAAGTATATCTTCATTTAATATAGTGTGAGCATTTCCTCATTGGTACCTTATTACTTTAAGAAAACCCTAAATTTAATATTTGCATAAAATTCCATTGCATGATATACACTAGGATTTTAAAAATTTGAGAGACGCTTCTTTAAATTTAACTTTTGATTTTGAAATAATTTCAAATTGACAAAAATTTGCAAAATAGTACAAAGGAGTCTCATATTCCCTTCGTCCAGTTTCCTCAAAAGTTAACATCTTACATAACCATAGTATAAGTATCAAAACCAGAAAATTAACATTGATACAATATTATTAACCAATCTACAGATGTTACACAGATGTTAACAATTGTTCCACTGATATCTGTTCTTTTTTGGTCCAGGATCCAATCCAGGATCACGCATGGCATGTAGTTGTCATGTCCCCTGCATCTTTTACGATCTGGGATGGTCCTTTAGTCTTTATCTTTACCGATTCTGAAATTTTGAAGAGAACTGGCCACTTATTTGGTAGAACGTCATTCAAGCTGGGTTTGTCTGACATTTGCTTGATTAAACTCATATTTTGCATTTGGGGCAAGAATGCCTCAGAAGTGGTTCTGTGTGCTCCTTAGGGCATGATATCAGGAGGTGCGTGACGGTGATACGTCCCATGCTGATCATGTTGACTTTGATCATTTTTTGCCGGCTTTCTTCACTGTAAAGTTAGTGTGCTTCCCTTAGTAATAATAAATATCTTGTGGTAAAATATTTTGAGACTATGTAAATATCCTGTTGCTCATCATACTTTCGTGCAGCAATTTTAGCATCTGCTATTGATTCTTCTTAAAAACGGTGGCGTTTGCCAAATGGTGATTTTCTATGGCCATTATTCTGCCTATATTTATGAATTGAAAGAGCTTTTCTTTCTGCCTCATTTATTTATTCAGTCAAGTATGTATATGTCAGTGTGAACTCGTGTATATTTATTTTATGCTTCGGTCCAACTTTAACCGTTGACTCTGCTCTTTCAGGTTGGCTCCTAAATTCCTTTGACATATCCTCATCCTTTTATTCTCCGAGCATTTCCTACTTTCTGGCATACAAGATGCTTCGGGCGCATCTTGTACATTTACTGCCCCAGTCCGTTTCTCCAAGGAGAATGGTATTCAGAAATCAGGACCTGGGTACTAGGTGTGGTCACTGCCATTGGGGTCATTGCTTCTAGGTCCTCTCAGTCGATAGAGCTAGGAAGAACATGTGTGTATACACAGACACACAACATACACACATTCAGATGCATATTGTATGTCCTGCTAAGGAAATATGTTCACGATCACATGTTATTAAGAATGATTATTAGGAACTCATGTGGATTTTAACAAATGCCCTCTTAACGCCTATTAAGATGGTCATATGGCTTTGATTCTGATGTGATGAATACTAATCATAGCTTTTTCTAATAAACATGTAAAATAAAACCTGCCTGGTCCTAGTAAACAAGTCTTAAAAATGTATTATTTTTCAGGAATTGCTTTGCTGATATGTCAGTTAGAGTTTCTACTTCTATATTCACAAATCAGGTGGCGTATTAGTTCTCATTTTTGATGCTTTGTCAGGTTTGGATATAGGAGTTAAGGTGGTTGGTTGTATTTGTTTCCGATGGCTGCTGGACCAATGAGCACAAACTGGGTGGCTTAAAACAACAGAAATGTGTTTTCTTACAGTTCAGAAGGCCAGAAGTCTGAAATAAAGGTGTAGAGATGGTTGATTCCTGCTAGAGGCTCTGAGGGGAAATCAGTTCCATGCCGCTCTCTCCTAGCTTCTGGTGGTTGTGGGCAATTCTTGGCATTTCCTGACTTGCAGATGCATCACTCTAATTTCTGCCTTCAATTTCACATGGCTTTCCCCTGTTTGTCTCTCTGTGTCCTCTTGTCTTCTCATAAGGACACCAGCCATTGGATTTAAGACTCACCCTAAATCCGGAATGATTTCATCTTGAGATTCTTAACTAATTGTAACTGCAAAAACTCTATTTCCAAAGAAGATCACAGTCTGAGGTTCCAGGTGGACATGAATTGGGGGGTGAAGGGTGGCGCTATTCAACCTGCTACAGTGGCTCAGTAAAATTAAGTGGATAAAATTTTTATTTTATTTTTTTGCAATTTGGAACCAGTAATCTGAAAGCTAAGTGTGAGGTCTTTATACACAGCATTTCTCACTTTAAATCACTGGTGCTTGAATGTACCATAGTCTAATCTTTGGCATTCCTTTGTTGTTTAGGCTGTTTAGTGCCTCAACCATCGTTATAGTTTTTTCCTTGGTTAATTGTGTTTTCTCATATATAAACCTATACACCACATGTAATCATGTAATTCAAAAGTGTTTATATGTTAATCAATGCAGCAGGGTATATGTATGATATAGATAGATAAGGTTATAAATATTGGCATCTGGCAATAAGCTGACATCTGGTGTGTAGTACCACCAGATACTTTTTATTAATTGATTTATGTTCATAATTGGTTTATGCGTACTACATAAATATCACTCTTATTTTTATTGAAAAATTAACCATACATTTGTGATGGCTTTAATAGGGATTAAATTCCTCTCATCAGCTCATATCATATTAAAGAGCTGCCGTTCTCACCATATGTCATAGAAAGGTGGCCTCAAATGTCAGTCCTGATAGTGTCCCCAGAGGGGCCATTCAAACTCGTAAGATGAGTTGAATTTCAATGGGCATATAAGTCTCCTGCCAGACCCAGGGAATAACCTGAAGATGCCAAGAAGATCAAAGAGTGGGAGTCTGGCAAGGTCTGCAAGGAGCATGTGCGACAGACGGGGATGTGGGAGGGAGAGTCAGTGGACCGGGGCCAACTTGGGGAAAGGCCATTCTGTTCAGGAGGGAGTGCAAGCCCCTGCCTTCTCTTGCAGAGACCACTTGAATGGCCCAAATCTTTTCCGCCTCTGCTTTGGTTTCTATCCAGCCTTATCAGCAATGCCAGGGATGCTTCCTCCACAACCCCACCCCCACCAGAGGATCAAATCCCAGTCTGTGGCCCTGAGCTCTGAACTAGGAAATACGGGAGAGAAACCTATGACACTCGGAGGCTATCTGGCCAGTTAGGGGTATTTAATCCAACCTCATCCAAACCCTTCCTAACAGAAGGCCACCGGTCAAGATTGAGAAACTGAGTTGTGTACTTTCTCTGAACATTCTCCCTCTACTTTTAAAATGAATACATGGTAGGTGCTCAATTCATGTTTAGTGAGTAAATACTTCTTGACTTCCTCTATCGTACCTGGCACAAAGCTGAGCGCACAGAGGTAACTGGTCACCATTTTCTTGAGCACCCTACTGCATGCTGCTTGCCTACCTGAGTTATCTCACTTAATCCTCACAGTAAAGGCAGATGACGGCCACCTCAGAAGCTACTGTGGGCATTAAGGGATAAAATCCATGTAACCCACTTACCGTAGGGTGTAGCTATTATGAGACTGATTTTATAGATGAGGAGATGGAGGGCCAGAAAAGCCAACAACTTGCCCAAAGTCACACAGGAAATAATAGACTTGGGATGACAGCCTGACTTTATCAGGCTCAAAGCCCGTGTCCCCACTGTTTTATCCTAGAGGGAAATGGGTTGGCTGCTATGGAATAAAGAGCCTCTTTAAAGGCTGTCTACCCCAGGAGCACATTAAGCTGGTTATCTGGCTGTACTATGTTGCTGATTAATTTAGTAATTGCTTAAAACCAATAAAAATGATTATGGTAAACTTTTAAAGTTTCTGGAGAAAAGACGGTTCAATTTTGGCATGGTGGAACAAGTAGGGGAGAAGCAAAGAGATGGAGATGAAGGGAAGCAGAAGCCTTCATTGGCTTGCCACGTGCCTGTTTTTCAAATGAGACATTCCAAAGTCTCCCATCAGGGTGGTTTGGTGTGTCCATCTAGGCAGTTTTCCACTGCTTGGAGGAGACACAAAAGCTTTTGTTCATCATGAAAGAATTTTCTCCTTCCCATCTACAGTAATTGCCAAGAATGAGCTCTGTTACAGTCATTGCAAAGAAGAATGATGACCTTTCTTTGCCCAATGCCACGTCTTAGAATTCAGGACCAATGTGAGACACTGCAAAGGCAGCAGCCTCCTGTGTGGGTCAGTGGTACTGTGGTTTGAGTTGCCTTTTAGATCATTTGTCTTCGGGGAAGGTCCAGGATGCTTCAGCCACTATAAAGAATTGTGTGCTTTTGAAAAGGGCCATACACCTCCCTTCTTTTTCAGATGCAACATCTGAAACCCAGAGAGCAGGAGGGATTTGGTCCATGTCGCTCAGCAAGAGTGGCAGAACCAGGACTTGAACCCGGATCTTCTAACTTCTGTGGGGAAACTGAACTTAACCCAACTTCACTGAGGAATGTCGAAGGATACAACTAACCATACGTGCTGGATAAACTGTCAGGGGAAACTGGTAAGGAACTGTGAAGAACAAACGTCAAAGTCAGCCTGATAATTATGAAAAACGACATCAGAGTAACTACTGTCAAGGTAACTACTGATGTGAATTGAGTATGTGCTGCTCACCGAAAGTAGGGTGATGGATAACGACTGTAGCTTTAAGTCCATGTAAACAGGTCTGAACAGCTACTGTAGCTTTGGAGCTACTTGCTAGCTCCCTGCAGGCGTTCAAGGTATTCGCTCTGCTCAGCGGTAATGGTTACAATCAGCTCATTCTATACTGAGGAATTGGCATGCTCCTTTGGGTCTTGAATTTTTCTTTTCTTTTCCTCCAGTACTTCCAGGCCAGCAAACTGCACTACAGATGGCCTTTTCACTTCTTGCCTGATCACTATTAAGGATCCAGGAGTTTTTTTCAGGTAATGAGGGAGTAGTCCTGTGGGCAGAAACAAAACCAAACAACACATCTTCCCTCGCTTCCGCAAGCTCCTCAGTTCCCTCATTCCAGTCATCTGTGAATTGGGAATGATACTGCTGTTTTATTTGGGAGCCTGCTATCCCCTGCTGGATACTGGACAGGCTTCTTCCACACAAGAATGCACCAATGCATGGGAGGTAGGCTGAAAAATGGCTCCTTGAGACCTCAGGCCCTAATCCCTTGGACCTGGAAATGTTACCTTATTTGAAGAAAGGATCTTTGTGGATGTGATGAAGTTAAGGATCTTGAGATGAAGACATTACCCTGGATTATCTTTAGGTGGGCCATTTAGGTGAGCCCTAAATGCAGTCACATGTATCCTTGTCAGAGGGAGACAAAGGTCACACACACACACAGAGGAGGAAGCAATATGGAGATGGAACAGAGAAAGATTTGAAGGTTCTAGTTTTTTGAGGATGCAGCCACAAGTCAAGGAATGCTGGCAGCCACCAGAGGCTGAAAGATGCTGAGGACAGATTCTGCCCTGGAGCTTCCAGAGGAAGTGTGGTCCTGCTAACCACTTAATTTCAGGCAAGTGAAACTGATTTCAGACTCCAGAACTGTAAGAAAATACATTTCTACTGTTTACGCCACCAGGTTTGTGGTAGTTTGTTACAGCATCCACAGGAAACTAATATAGTCGATTACTCACACAGTGAACAGCACAAAGATTCCCCAAGGTGAAGGGCTCAGGTTCAGTTTAGGGCAAAACAGCAGTGAGGTGATGGTGGATGGCTTCAGGTTTTTATGGTGGTGAGAGGGGGTGGAGCTGGGGTGGGAATTTGTGTGCGGAGGCTGGGCCTTTCATGGTTTGAAATTCCCACTGGTGCCCAGGACAGAGCACTGAACGTGCTCAGATATGGGGCCAAAGGGAAAGGAGGAGGAATGGGGCTTGAAAGCTCTCAGCAGTCAAAAACCGTGGGACTTCCCTGGTGGTCCAGTGGTTAAGACTCTGCTCTTCCAATGCAGGGGGCGTGGGTTCGATCCCTGGTCGGGGAACTAAGATCCTGCATGCTGCACGGCTCAGCCAGAAAAAAAAAAAAACGAAACAAACGAAGCAGTCAGAAACCAAAACGCATTTAGACACTGATCACAACGACCTAACTCACAGAGTTGTTGTGAGCGTTGAGTTAAAACAAGCAAAGCCTTTAGAACAGGGTTGGAGAACAGGGCTCTGCACAAATTAATTTCTAATAAAGATTAGCTGTTATTATTTTTACCATTTTTTTTCAGTTTCCTAAGCCAGTATTGGAGTACTCAAGAAGCTGGTCCTGAGCTCTCTTTTCCCTCTCTACACTTCCTCCCCAGGGTGATTTCATCAATCCCAATACCTTTCAATGATACACAGATTTACCGCTGCCGTGGACCTCTCCCCAAGCTCCAGATTACAACATCCAATTCCCTACGCACCATCCCTACCTGGACCTCTAATAGGCATCTCAAGCTCCGTAAGTCTTCTCCTAACCTGAATCCATGGTCTTCCCCTGCAAATACTGTTCCTCTAGCCAGTCTTCCCTACCGGATTGATTCACACTACCATCTTTCTGTCGTTCAAACCAGGAACCCGGAAGTTACCCTTGACTCCCCCGAACCACTCCAATCATCACCAAGCTCAGCTGATTCTGCCTTCTCTCTGTCGCCACTAGCTACTTCATTTCAGGCCCTTAAAGTGCATCAGTCCCGGGACCCCCATCACAAGTCCCCAAGGAGACCAGCTCTGAATCTCCCTAGATCAGTGGGCCTCCATCGTGGCTGTATTTGAGAAATACCTGTTTTTTGGTTTTGTTTTTTTAAATTACCACGCCATACCCTGGATAAAGTAGGTCAGAATCTCTAGGGTGGGGCTCAGACATCAGAACATATAAAATCCCCTCAGGTGATTCCAACATGCGACCAAGCTAGAAGACCACTGTGTTGGACTTTAGGTGAGAAGCTGGACCCTGATGCCAGAGCAAATAGACAGAAGAAACTTTCGCGCTGGCTGTGTTGGTACCCCATGGCTTCCCAGCTGCCAGCTCTTCTGGCTTTTGTGGCCCAACGGCAAATACTCCTTTTCTTTTCTTTCGAAAGTATTTTATTTTTATTTTTTTTAAATTGTGGTTTAAAACCCGTAACATAAAATTTACCATCTTAACCATTTTTAAGTGTGTAGTTCAGTAGTGTTAACAATATCATACCTTTGTGCAACAGATTTCTAGAATTTTTTCATCTTGCAAAATTGAAACCCTATACCCATTGAAGAGCAACTCCCTGTTTCTCTCTGCCCACATCCCCTGGCGCCTACCCTTCTACTTTCTGTCTCTATGAATTTGACTACTCTAAGGACCTCACAGAAGTGGAATCATGTAGTATCAATATTTGTCTTTCTGTGACTGGCTCGTTTCATTTAGCATAACGTCCTCAAGTTTCATCCACGTTGTAGCCGGTGTCAGAGCTTCCTTCCTTTATGAGGCTGAATAATATTCCATTGTAGGTATACTGATTGCCAGCCAGTTGTCCAAAGTAGTTGTAACACTTTACACTCCCTCCAGCAGTAATGAGAGTTATAGTTGCAGTGGATATATTCTCAAGGGGGTTAGGGTCAGTGAGTTCTCTATGATTTTGATGAGTAAGTATATTCTGGATGATCTTGGGGACCACACATAAGTGAACTGTGATACGTGGCTTCCGTGTCTGCTTTAGCACTGGTATTGGTGATTGTGATCAATGCAAATGGCGGTGTTTCTCAAACTTGAGACCACAGAACATATTCTCAGGAGTCCACAGATGTGTTCTTGGGGTCTTCATATATTCAGGTTTGGAAATCACCTTTTATTCAGTATTTAATTTAATCCTTACAATCACCTTATGAGGTAGGTATTATTATTGACCCCATTTTACAGATGAGGAAAACGAGAGTCAGAAAGAGAAAATGACTCACCCAAAGTCACACAGCTAGTGATCAGTAAAGACTCAAGCCCAGGTCTTATTGCCAAGCATTTTACGATTACAAAGCACTAACTAGTAAGCTACCTTCACGAAGACAGTTCTTGTTGATCTATTTTTTTGAACAGCTTTATTGAGATATAATTCATATACCATACAATTCACCCATTTGTAGTGTACACATCAATGACTTAATATATTCACAGAGTTCTGCAGCTTTCACCTTAATAAACTTTGGAATATTTTCAGGACTCCAGAAGGAAACCCTACACACACCACAGTCATCACCTCCCAATCTCTCTATCCGTGCCCAGCCTTAAGCCACCAGTAACATCTTTTCTGTTTACGGGTTCGTGTATTTTGAATATTTCATATAAATGGAATCTTATAATACATAGTCCTTTGTGACTGGCTTCTTTCACTTGGTTCATGCATTGTTGTAGTATCCATTTATTTTATGGCCAAATTATATTCCATTGCATGGATATACCACATATTATTAATTCTTTCATCAGTTGATGAACATTTGGGTTTTTTCCAGCCTTTGGTTATTATGACTAATGCTGCTATGAACATTCATGTACAGGTTTCTGTGTGGACATACTTTGCATTTCTCATGGGTATATACCTAGGAGTGGAATTCCAGGGTCATATGATAACCATGTTTAGCTTTTTGGAGAACCGCCAAACTGTTTTGCAAACTCCTGTGCCATTTTACATTCCCACGAGCAGAGTATGAGAGTCTCAATGTTTTTCACAACCTCGCCAGCGTGTTATTATATGACCTTTTAATTATTTCTATCCTACTTAGTGTGAAGTGATATCTCATTTTGGTTCTGACTTGCATTTCCTGGATGGCTAATGACGTTGACCATCATTATGGTCATGTGGTTCTGTGCTATTGACCATTTGTATATCTGCTCAATGAACTCTTAGTATAATATTCTCAAAGATATTTACATCTAGACACAACATAATCGAATTATGCCCAAAGACAAAGAGAGAATCTTGAAAGGAGCAGGAGAGAAGTGACTCTTCACTTACAAGGGATCCCCAATAAGGTAAGCTGATTTCTCATCAGAAACCATGGAGGTCAGAAAGCAGTGAGATGACCTTTTCAAATGAATTTACTGAAAGGGAAAAAAACGAAACAAAAGAAGCTACTATCAACCGTGAATTACGTATACAGAAAAAAATATATCATTCAAAAATGAAGGAGAAATTAAGACATTCCCAGATAAACAAAAACTGAAGGACATCATTGCAAGCAAACCTTCCCGACAGGAAATAATGAAGGAAGTCCTTCAGGCTGAAATGAAAGAAAACTAGACTGTAACTTGGATCCACATGAAGAAATAAAGGATACTAGTAAAGATAACTACATAGGTAAATACAAAAGACAGCATAAATGTATTTTTGTTTGTAACTCCTTTTATATTCTATATGATTTAATGGACAACTGCATAATGTGATCATTATAAATACACGTTGAAGGGCACAAAATGTATAAAGAGACAATTTTTGATGATAATATTATATGGGGAAAAGAGCCACGAAGAAGCAAAGTCTTTGTACACTATTGAAATTAACTTCGCACTAATCTGAACTAGACATTTATAGATTAAGATGTTAATAGTAATCCCCAGGGCAACCATGAAGAAAATAATTCAAAAATATAGAATAAAATAAATAACAATGAAAAAAATTGTACACTATAACATATATATTTAACTCAAAACAAGGCAGTAATGGAGGAATTGAGAAACAAAAAATACATAAGAAATGTAGAAAACAAACAGAAAAATGGCAGACATAAATCCTACCTTATCAGTAATTATATTAAATGTAAATGATTAACACAATTAAAAGGCAAAAATTAGTACAATTGACTTAAAAATCACATTATCCAACCATAAGCTGTCTACAAGAGACACACTGTAGTTTGAAAGCCATTAATTAGTTGAAAGTAAAAGGATGGAAGAAGATATGTCCAGAAATGGATAAGCTGATCCTAATATTCACATGGAAATGCAAGGGATCAAGAATAATGAAAACAATTTTGAAAGAGAAGAACAAAGTTGGACGACACACACTTCCTGGTTTTCAGACAACACTGCAGTAATCAAGACAGGGTGGTACTGGCATAAAGATAGATCTATAAATCAATGCAACAGATTTAAGAGGTCAGAAATAAACCCATACATCTGTGGTCAATAGATTCGCTATTTCAGTGAATGGTGCTGGGACAGCTGAATAGCCACATGAAAAGGATTTTTGACCCCTTCCCCACACCATATATTATACGAAAACCAACTCAAGCTAGATCAAAGGTCTAAACATAAGAGCCAAAACTATGTAATTCCTAGAAGAAAATGAATCGTGACCTTGGACTAAGCGACGGCTTCTTATATATGGCACCAAAAGCACAAGCAACCAAAGAAAACATAGATAAATTAGACCTCATCATGATTAAAACCTTCGGTGCATCGTAATTAAATTCTTTGGAGAAAATATTTACAAATCGTATATCCGATAAGGAGCTAGTATCCAGAATATGTTTTAAAAAATACTCTTTCAACTCAATAAGAAAAAGACAAATAAAAAAAAAAGTGGGCAAAAGATTTGAATTGACATTTGTCCAAAAAGTTATAGAAAGGACAGTGAACTCATGAAAAGATGCTCAATATCATTAGGCATGAGGCAAATGCAAATCAAAACCACAATTAGGTACCACTTCTAGACACGACCAGACACATACTAGGGTGGCTATAATTTTTTCTTAAATGGAAAATAACAAGTGTTGGTGAGATTGTAAAGAAATTGGAAGCCTCGTGCCTCACTCTTTAGAATGTATATTAGTGCAGCCACTGTGAAAACCAGTTTGGCAGTTCCTCAAAGTGAGTGGCTATATGACCCTGCAAATCCAGTCTTAGGTATCTACCCAAGAGAATGGAAAGCATATGGCCACACAAAGACTTGTACGCAAGTGTTCATAGTAGAATTAGTACAAATAGCCAAAAAGTGGAAACAACACAAATGTCCATCAATTGAAGAACAGATAAACAAAATGCGGTATATATGTACAGCCATTAAAAGCCATGATGCCCTCATCCATACTACAGCATGGATGACCCTTGAACACATTATGCTAAGTGAAAAAAGCCAGGCACAAAAGATCACATGTTATATGATCCCATTCACATTAAAGGTCCAGAAAAAGGAAGACTGCAGAGGCAGAAAGTAGATTAGGGTTTGCTTAGAACTGGAGCAGGGGAGGGACAGAAGAGGGTAGAGGGGTAAGAGCTAAAGGGGCCAGGATTTCTTTCTTTCTTTTTTTTTGACATCTTTATTGGAGTATAATTGCTTTACAATGGTGTGTTAGTTTCTGCTGTAAAACAAAGTGAATCGGCTATACATATACATACATCCCCGTATCTCCTCCCTCTTGCGTCTCCCTCCCACCCTCCCTATCCCACCCAGGATTTCTTTCTGAGATGATGAAAATGTTACAAAATCAACTGGGGTGATGGTTGCTCAAATCTGAATATACTAGAAACCACAGAATTTTCCACTTTAAATGGGTAAATCGTATGGTCTGTGAATTTTACCTCAATAAAGCTGTTATAAGATCAACAAGAAGAACCTCCAGTGAGGGTACACTCTATTGATTTAGCCTGGGTCTTGTGCCAAGGGTCTGGGGCACCTAGACTGACAGTCCCACTGAACTATTTCCAGTGTGGAAAGAAGACGTTTCCAGTAAGGAAATTGGGGCGCCATTACTGAAAGATGGAGGGATGGATGCTTAAACTCCTCCTGTGAATTATAACTTTACTTGCAATAAAATCTTAACATATTACACTTGAACTACCAGGCCCTAGATGACCTGTTTCCACCTGCTCCTCCAGTGCCATCTCCTACCCTCTTCCTTTCCCCCTTCTCCTCCTCCTTCTGGCTGCTCCTTAGACAACCTAAGCTTGTTTCTGCCTTGCCATTTTTATCAGCTCTTCCCTTTGCCTGAAATGCTTTTTTTCCCCCAGTATTTGCGTGGCTGCCTCCTGCTCTTCATTCAATTCTCAGCTCAAAGGTTATCTCTCGAGAGATGCTTTCTCTGACCACCCTCACTCCGGTGCTGCCATTGTGCTATTTTGTCTTTACAGTCACTTTGCTACTCTGTCTTCAAAGTCGTTTTCATTATTTGATGATATTTCTATTATGCTTATGTGTGTTTACTTCCGTCTATCCTTCTTCCTTGATAGAATGTAAATCCCACCGGATCAGGGATCATGTTGGTTACGTTCATCATGTGAGTCTCAACATCCAACATGGGGCTTAGCACATAGTAGAACCTCAAGAAGTGTTTGTTAAATGAATAAGTAATTGAAAAACCCTAAATTTACTGAGATGAACTTTCTACATCATATGCTATCGCATTTTTGGACACAGAACAATGGAAAGGAAGATGGATGGTGAACAGAACCCTGAAGAGAGAAAATATTAGGAAGTTGGGAGCTTGATTATAATCGTTCTATGGAGTAATAGTACTAGAACTTCCAGGAATCCGTAAAGAATAGAAATCAGTGTTGCGAACGGGACCTAGGGAGCCATTCTTGGGCATGCTGCGGTCTAACACATTCTGTCCCTCATCATTTTCGCACACTCAGGTTCAGTCCTCTCTCTCCGTCTCTGTCTCTGCCATATTGATGCATCTAACAGGGAGCTAACTGAGGCCCCGGCAACTATATATGTCTTTGTTCCTGGAAGCACCTGCCGCATTACTGTGCATGGAGGCGATTCCAATTCCTTTGCCTCTTCAAAGTCTTTCCAGCTTGTGCCAGTCTATACTCTGCTGCCGGGTGTCAGCATGCCCAAAAATCTTGGTTGCCATCCCTCTCTTGGAGACATCTGTCTTCTGGAAGCTTCTACCACAACAGAGTTCTAGTGTCTATGGCAATCTTCGAAATGGTTACCTGGCTCAGAGGCTCCAGCCAAGCTGAGAAAGGCAACCTAAGAAGGAATGTGAAAGATGACAGACTGATGCTGCTGAGCTAGTCCTGAGTTCCGGGCCAGCCCTTGCTTCTGAGTGAATAAGTGTCAGATGTCCCACCTGTACCAAAGGAATTGTAACATACGCATACTCACCCATGGGCCACCCAGAGGTGAATGTCCCCCTGCATTGCGCTACCTTCCTATCAGCCTCTTGCTCAAGCATGAATAAACAGAGCCGTTATCCACACACCTACGGAACAGCTACTCTGCAGTATCTTGGTGTTCACCATCCGTTTAAAGGGGCATTGTTTTCATTCAGTGTTTTATTACAGTCACAACTTTCATCCACACACTGTTTTATTACTCATTGTGGCCTTGTTGTGAGTATATTTTTATTCTGCTTTTTTATGTTGTTACATAAGCAATTTTTATTACACAAAATTTGTAAACCTGTCATTGTCGCGGCTGTGTAATATTCTATCTAGTTCTAGTGGTTTCAACCAGGGAAAATATTGTCCCCCAGGGGACATCTGGCAACGTCTGGAGACATTTTTTAAGTTGAGGTATAATTGATATATAAAATTACATTAGGGGCTTCCCTGGTGGCGCAGAGGTTGAGAGTCCGCCTGCCGATGCAGGGGACGCGGGTTCGTGCCCCGGTCCGGGAAGATCCCACATGCCGCGGAGCGGCTGGGCCCGTGAGCCATGGTCTCTGAGCCTGCGCGTCCGGAGCCTGTGCTCTGCAACGGGAGAGGCCACAAGAGTGAGAGGCCTGCGTACCGCAAAAAAAAAAAAAAAAATTATATTAGTTTCAGGTGTATAATATAATGATTCAATATTTGTATACATTGCAAAGCGATCACCACAATAAGTATAGCTACCAGCTATCACCACACATAGTTATGACATTATTTTTTCTTTTCTTTTTTTTCTCCTTGTGAGGAGGACTTTTAAGATTTAATCTCTTAGCAACTTTCAAATATGCAAAACAGTATTATTAACTATAGTCACCATGCTGTACATGACATCCCATGACTTATCTATTTCATAACTGGAAGTTTGTACCTTTTGAAATGGGTGAAGGGGGTCAAAACGTACACATTTTCAGTTATAAAATAAAGGGGCACTGCCTTTGGATGCAACCAGTGACGAGAACCTGGGCCCAGGAAATCCTCACACCAGAATAGATTTCCCACTGTCCTAGCAAGATCTTGGAGCCCCATAGACGGCCCTGTTAAACCATAGGTCTATGGACGAGACTGTTGGAATGCAGGTTGAAATCTGATTGTGGAAGAGAAGACAGGAAAGTGGAGGTATATCGTAGTCCAGCTTTTCTAGGCCTGAGACTGAAGCCTCCTCTCTGAGCTTGCTTCCCCCCTTTGCCTTGATGGAAATGAATTGCTCCTGTTCGCACAAGCTGCCCGTTTCTGTTTTCAGGTTGGATAGGAGCCCGTGGAAGAGCAAGACCTCCGTGGGCAACTCTCTGGGCTCACCGGCCATCAGTTTCCTCCTGTCTTCCTCCCCCTGAGGATTTGGCGGGCTTAGTACCACACTTGGACCTATGCAGAAAGAGCCCCACTCTGGTCCCTGTGGTTTAGATGGCCTCACTTTGAGGAGGAGACAGTGGAATCAAGGAGATGAGCCCACGCAGAGCAGCTGGCCCTTTTCTAGACCACACAGTGGATACCTGGGAAGCTGGAATTCCTTGCCTAGATGGCTGCAAGCCCATTTCCAGAGCTTTCACAAGCTCCTTGCCTGTGTCTGTCTCCCCAGGGACACATGCTGCAGTTGGTGTGGGCACCTCTGTGCCCGAGGGGTGGCCAGGGGGCAGCTATTTGCTATTTGGGGGCACTGGGAATGGAATTTAGAGGCATGGGCTAGTAAGTGCACATAAACACGTGTGCAGCCCCTCACAGTGAGGGCTGAGCCCAGAGTGGGAACGGAAGCCGGGTAGGTGTGGGGTCAGTTGCAGGGGGCTGGTATTCTATACTGAGATGTAGAACTTTGAGTCCAAGAGTTTTACGTTTGAACCTGACCTTCCAGGTTGTCATGAGGGTATTATTTGTTGAGGTATAAAGGTAGGATATTTTGTTAGCTGTAAATCTTTCAGAAGAAAACATAGGAGAAAAATCTTCCTGACCTTGGGTTAGGCAAAGATTGCTTAGATATGACTTTTAAAAAAGCAAGCACGATCAGTAAAAGGCAAAAATTACAAATTGGAATTTACCAAAACGAAAAACTTAGGCTCTTCAAAAAACATCATTAAGAAAGGGAAAAGATAACAGAGAATTGGAGGCAATATTTGCAAATATTATGTCTGATAAGCAACGTGTACCCAATATATGAATAGAACTTTTACAATTCAATAATAAGACAATCCAATTGATTCAACTAAAAATTCAACACAGAACATTTGTGAATGAAGAGTGAGCACATGGAGAAGGGTGGGGATAATAAATAGTGCCTGACCAGGCAGGAGAGATCCCTTTGCAGTGGAAGAAATGTTATGAAACTGGAGAGTAGTGATGGTTGCAAAAATATAAATTTACTAAAAATCATTGAATTGTGCATTAAAAGCGGATGATTTTATAGTATTTAAAATTACATCTCAGTGAGGCTGTTAAAAACACAAACCCTGGAACCATAGGCCTGCCTAGAATGTGGCAAAATTGAATTTAGAATTCAATTCTAAATCAATTTAGAATTTCTAATTCTGATGCTAATCACAGTTTTTTGTCCTTTCCTAATTGCTCATGGTAATCTAGATTCTTCCTGATCTCTGTGAAATAAGCTTGGAACAGCCTCTGACAGTGGAAGCTGTTACTTAAAAAAAAAATATACCATCCTCGCCTGACCTCTTTGCATCATTAAAAACCACACAAACCCACACCTATTACAAACAGACAGCTGAACTTCCCCCTGTAATGTGTAAGTGACAAGGTGTGCGGCCCCAGCACAGCAACAGTATTTCCAAAATCTTGCCTTTGTTCTTTTGCTTTCAGTATTCAGGATACGGAGCTGGCAATCGGGGGAGTTGTATGTGATAAAGCTCGATCTATACTGCCCCTCCGGAATGTTTATTTCTTCCCATCACCCAGACAGCCTAAGCAATCTATAGTATAATTGTATTCTGCCGTGGAGCTAACAGCAATACAATAACGCAGACCTTCCAAATGCTTAATGTAGTCATTAGCTGTGCAGTATAGTAGAAATTCGTGGATGTGGTAGAGGGTTGGGGAGAAGCTATTTTTTAAATGGAGATAAATAGCAGAACATCTGCATCCCTCTGCCAGGGGACCCTATTTTCCTTTCTTCTCTAGGAGTTTGGAATTAACTCCAGAGAGAGCAGTTGAAAAATTAGTGTTGGACTGAACCAAAATACTCCAGGAAGGGGTGTCAGGGATGGGACGAAACGCCCTCCTCCAAGGGCACAATGGCTGCTTCCTGCAGCCAACAGCGGCACCAGGCACCACCACAGGTTGGGGAGGCCCAGGAAGGATGCCAAACCCTTCTGCTGCTTGTCCTGCTGTTTTAAAGTACAAGCGCCTCCTAGCAAATAGGAGACTCCAACTGTAGGAAGAAAAAAGTTGGAGAGAGAAAAAATTAGTCCAAATACAAAAAAGAACATTGAGAAGCCTTTTCTTAGGGATTTGATTGTGTTCTTATAGAGCAGTGCTGTCCTATACAGTAGTCACTAGTCACATGTGGCTATTTAAGTTTGAATTAATGAAACGAAATGAAATGAAAATTTCACTTCTTCAGTCTTGCCACATTTCAAGTACTCAATGGCCACATGGCGGCTAGCGGCTGCCATCTTGGAGAGTAGATATAGAACATTTTCATCATTACAGAAAGCTCTTTGGAACAGCGCTATTTAATCTAGGATAATAAGAAAAGATATTTTGTCTGGTTCCACCTATTTATTCTATAAAAAGGGCAACATTATCTGCTGAGGAAATATGATTTTATGAGGTTAAATTTGGCACAAGAGGCACTGTGGATATGTGTATAGCTCCTGGCACTTGTCCAGATTGGAGTCCTCACCCTCAGGCTCTCATCCTAGAGTTCTCAAACCTGGCTGCACCTTAGAATCACCTGGAGAGATTTCAAAACTCCCAATGCTCAGGCTGCAAAGCTGACGAATTAAATCAGAATTTCTGGGGAGTTGGATCAGGCGTCAGGTATTTTTTTTTTTTTTATGTAAACTTTACTTTAGAATAATTTTAGTTTCACAGAAAAATTGCAAAGATAATACAGGGTTCCCATATACCCCACACCCAGTCTCCCATATTATTAACATCTTACATTAGTATGGTACATTTGTCACAGTTAATAAGCCAATACCAATATATGATTATTACTAAGATCCAGACTTAATTTAGATTTCCTTAGTTTTTACCTAAGTTCCCTTTTCTGTTCCAGGATTCCATCCAGGACAGATATATCTGGGTAAATATCTAGAAGCACAATTAGTGGACTGGATGGTAAGACTATGTTCAGCTTTGTAAGAAACTGTCTGTAAGAAATTGTCTTCCAGAGTTGTATCATTTTGCATTCCCTCCAGCAATGAATGAGAACTCTTGTTATGTGACATCTTTGCCAACAATCGGTATCGTCAGTTTTTGGATTTTGGCCATTCATACATTTTAAGTTATCCAGATGTACAGTTTACCTACATTTTAAATGGGTACATTTTATTTCATAGTTGGATGGTATTCAGCTGTGTAATCACAACCACAATCAAGATATAGAATACTTCCATTGCCCTAAAAGATTTTCCTGTGCCTCTTTCCGGTCCATCCCCACACTCTACTCCCAGTGAGCTGCCTCCCATCACTATAGATTAGATATATTTTTCCTAGAGTTTCATAAAAATGGAAACACAGTACATGTACTCTTTTTGTGGTTGGCTTCTTTTGCTAACACTAATATTTTGGTGATTCATAAATGTTGTGTGGATCAATAGTCCTTTTTTAATCGTGTAATAGTATTCTATTGTATAAATACACCACAATTATTTACCCATTCATATGTTTTGGAATATTTGAGCTGTTTTCAATTTTTGAGTATTGTGAATAAATACGTCGTGAACATTTTATATTTAATTCACTTGGCTAAATACTTAGCAGTGGGATTGCTAGGTCATAAGTTAGGTGTTTCTTAACATTTTAAGAAACTGTCAGTTTTTCAAATTGGATGTATCATCTTACATTCTCATCAGCAGTGAGTGGGCGTTTTAGTCACTTCATATCCTTGCCAACACTTGGTATTAAAAATCTTTTTAGTATTAGTTATTAGAGATGCTTCAGGTGGTTTTAAATTGCATTTTTTTGATGATTTGTGGTGTGGAATATCTATTCGTGTGCTTGTTGACCATTTGTATAGCATCTTTTATGACTAGTCTGTCCAAATCTTTTGTTGATTTTCTAATTGGGTGGTTTGTTTTCTTATCATTGTCCTGTAAGATTTGTTTGTACATTCTGTATACGGTTCTTTTTGTCAGATATATGTATTATAAATATTTTCTCCTTTCCCTTAACTTGATTTTTCATTTTGCTAATTTTTCTTTTGAGGACCAGATACTTTTTAATTTGTGAAGTCCAATTTATCAATTTTTCTTTTATACATCATGCTATTTTCATCCAACTTAACAAAATTTTGCCTACCCCAAAGCCACAACTATTTTCTCTTGTGATGCCTTATCAAAGTTTCATATTTTTAGCTTTTATTCTATAATCCTTTCATGAATTAATTTTGCATGTGGTGTGATGTAAGGGTCAAGGTTTGTTTTTTTCCATATGGGCACCCAGTTATTCCAGCATTATTTGTTGAAGATTTTTTTTTTCCTATTGAATTACCTTGGCACCTGTTGAAAATCAATTGGTCATATATACATGGCTCTATTTCTGGACTATTCTTTTCCATTGATCTATGCATATATCCTTATGCCAATACCACATTGTCTTGCTTACTGTGGCATTGCAATTAAATAGGGTAAGCCTTCTAAACTTTTTATTTTTAAATGTTCCTATGGATATTCTAAGTCCTTCCATTTCTATATAACTTTTAGAATCAGTGTGACAATTATTATTAGACTATCCTGTTAGGGTTTGATTGTGATTAGGTTGAATCTAATGATCGGTTTGGGGAGAACTAACATCTTAACAATATTGAGCCTTCGTCCCACGAACTTGACAAATCTCTTTGTTTACTTGTATCTTTAATTCTTCTCAAAAGTGTTTTGGGGTTTTCAATCCCTCATATTTTCTGGGTTTTTTAAATCCCGTAATAAATTGTATTGTTTTTTTAATTTCAATTTCTAATTGTTTTCTACTAGTATTTAGAATTACAACTGGTTATTACATAGTAACCTTGTACCCTTCGACCTTGCGAAAATCACTTACTAATTCTAGTTAACATCTTATAAGTTTCTTAGGATATTCTGTGTACATGATCATGTTGTTTGTGGCGGAAAGGAATTTGTTTATATATATATATATATATATATTTTCCCATATATTTCACTGCCTTATTGCAATAGCTAGGAGCTCCTGTACAGTGTTGAACAGAAGTGATGGCAGTAGACATCCTTGCTTGTTCCTGATTTTAAGGGAAAAGCAGTCAGCCTTTCACCATTAAGTATGATATTGATTTTAGTGGGTTTTTTTAACATGTTTTTTTTTAGATTGAGGAAGTTCCCTTCCATTCCTAGTTTTGTTGACAGGTTCAATTATGAATGGATGTTGAACCTTTTAAGGGCTTTCTCTCCTTCTGTTGAGATGGTCTCATGGTTTTCCTTCTTTAGTCTGTTAAAATGGTAAATTACATTAACTAATTGCTGAATGTTAAATATACTTTGTATTCCTGGGATAAACTCCATTTGGTCATGATCTTTTTTTTCATGCTGTTGGGTTTGATTTGATAATGTTGTCTTAGAAATGTATAGCTATGTTCAGGAAGGATATCTACCTGGAGTTTTCTTTTCATTTAATGTCTTTACCTGGTTTGAGTTTACCAGTAATACTGGCTTCATAGAATTAGTTGGGGAGTTAGTTAGAATAGGAGATCCTCCTATTCAATTTTCTGGAAGTGTTTGAATATAAATTTTTAAAACATATTTGCTAAAGTTTACCTCTGAAGATATCTGGGCCTGGAGTTTACTTTGTGGGAAGTTGTAAACAGCTCTTCAATTTCTTTAATATGTTCAGCACTTTTCAGGTTACATATATTTTCTTTATGAGCCTTGGTAATCTGTGTCTTTCAAGAAATTTGTCCATTTCATCCAAATTGACATACATATTGGCACAAAGTTATTCATACCATTTTTATTTTTAATTTTTTTAAAAATGGGGAATAACGTAGCTGAAATTTCAATACTTCCTTTTCCAAGAGTCAGTTTCATCATCTGTAGAATTAGTAATTGTACTTGTCTATCCTCTGAGCTTAGTGCAGAGTAAGCACTGAGTAGGAGTTATCAGTACTACTCCCACTTCAACAGCAAAGGATTGCTATGAAGATTAACTAAGTCAATAGATATGAAAGAAGTTTCTAAATGGCAAACTGTTATACAAATCTTTTTTTTACATCTTTATTGGAGTATAATTGCTTTACAATGGTGTGTTAGTTTCTGCTTTATAACAAAGTGAATCAGTTATACATATACATATGTTCCCACATCTCTTCTCTCTTGCGTCTCCCTCCCTCCCACCTTCCCTATCCCACCCCTCTAGGTGGTCACAAAGCACCGAGCAGATCTCCCTGTGCTATGTGGCTGCTTCCCACTAGCTATCTACCTTACGTTTGGTAGTGTATATATGTCCATGCCACTCTCTCGCTTTGTCACAGCTTACCCTTCCCCCTCCCCATATCCTCAATTCCATTCTCTATCAGGTCTGTGTCTTTATTCCTGTCTTACCCCTAGGTTCTTCATGACATTTTTTTCCTTAAATTCCTTATATATGTGTTAGCATATGGTATTTGTCTTTCTCTTTCTGACGTTCAGTCTGTATGACAGACTCGAAGTCCATCCACCTCATTACAAATAGCTCAATTTTGTTTCTTTTAATGGCTGAGTAATATTCCATTGAATATATGTGCCACATCTTCTTTATCCATTCATCCAATAATGGACACTTAGGTTGTTTCCATCTCCGGGCTATTGTAAATAGAGCTGCAATGAACATTGTGGTACATGACACTTTTTGAATTATGGTTTTCTCAGGGTGTATGCCCAGTAGTGGGATTGCTGGGTCATATGGTAGTTCTATTTGTAGTTTTTTAAGGAACCTCCATACTGTTCTCCATAGTGGCTGTACCAATTCACATTCCCACCAGCAGTGCAAGAGGGTTCCCTTTTCTCCACACCCTCTCCAGCATTTATTGTTTCTAGATTTTTTGATGATGTCCATTCTGAACTGGTGTGAGATGATATCTCATTGTAGTTTTGATTTGCATTTCTCTAATGATTAGTGATGTTGAGCATTCTTTCATGTGTTTGTTGGCAGTCTGTATATCTTCTCTGGAGAAATGTCTATTTAGGTCTTCTGCCCATTTTTGGATTGGGTTGTTTGTTTTTTTGTTATTGAGCTACATGAGCTGCTTCTAAATTTTGGAGATTGATCCTTTGTCAGTTGCTTTATTTGCAAATATTTTCTCCCATTCTGAGGGTTGCCTTTTGGTCTTGTTTATGGTTTCCTTTGCTGTGCAAAAGCTTTGACGTTTCATTAGGTCCCATTTGTTTATTTTTGTTTTTATTTCCATTTCTCTAGGAGGTGGGTCAAAAAGAATCTTGCTGTGATTTATGTCACAGAGTGTTCTGCCTATGTTTTCCTCTAAGAGTTTGATAGTGTCTGGCCTTACATTTAGGTCTTTAATCCATTTTGAGCTTATTTTTGTGTATGGTGTTAGGGAGTGATCTAATCTCATACTTTTACATGTACCTGTCCAGTTTTCCCAGCACCACTTATTGAAGAGGCTGTCCTTTCTACACTGCACATTTCTGCCTCCTTTATCAAAGATAAGGTGACCATATGTGCGTGGGTTTATCTCTGGACTTTCTACACTGTTCCATTTATCTATATTTCTGTTTTTGTGCCAGTACCATACTGCCTTGATTACTGTAGCTTTGTAGTATAGTCAGAAGTCAGGGAGCCTGATTCCTCCAGCTTTGTTTTTCGTTCTCAAGATTGCTTTGGCTGTTCAGGGTCTTTTGTGTTTCCATAAAAATTGTGAAATTTTTTGTTCTAGTTCTGTGAAAAATGCCAGTGGTAGTTTGATAGGGATTGCATGCAATCTCTAGATTGCTTTGGGTAGTAGACTCATTTTCACAATGTTGATTCTTCCAATCCAAGAACATGGTATATCTCTCCATCTATTTCTATCATCTTTAATTTCTTTCATCAGTGTCTTATAATTTTCTGCATACAGGTCTTTTGTCTCCTTAGGTAGGTTTATTCCTAGATATTTTATTCTTTTTGTTGCAGTGGTAAATGGGAGTGTTTTCTTGATTTCACTTTCAGATTTTTCATCAGTAGTGTATAGGAATGCCAGAGATTTCTGTGCATTAATTTTGTATCCTGCTACTTTACCAAATTCATTGATTAGCTCTAGTAGTTTTCTGGTAGCATCTTTAGGATTCTCTATGTATAGTATCATGTCATCTGCAAACAGTGACAGCTTTACTTCTGCTTTTCCGATTTGGATTCCTTTTATTTCCTTTTCTTCTCTGATTGCTGTGGCTAAAACTTCCAAAACTATGTTGAGTAAGCGTGGTGACAGTGGGCAACCTTGTCTTGTTCCTGATTTTAGTGGAAATGCTTTCAGTTTTTCACCATTGAGGACGATGTTGGCTGTGGACTTGTCGTATATGGACTTTATTATGTTGAGCAAATTTCCCTCTGTGCCTACTTTCTGCAGGGTTTTTATCACAAATGGGTGTTGAATTTTGTCGAAAGCTTTCTCTGCATCTATTGAGATGATTATATAGTTTTTCTCCTTCAATTTGTTAATATGGTGTATCACATTGATAGATTTGCGTATATTGAAGAATCCTTGCATTCCTGGAATAAACCCCACTTGATCATGTTGTATGATCCTTTTAATGTGCTGTTGGGTTCTGTTTGCTAGTATTTTGTTGAGGATTTTTGCATCTATGTTCATCAGTGATATTGGCCTGTAGTTTTCTTTCTTTGTGACATCCTTGTCTGGTTTTTGCATCAGGGTGATGGTGGCCTTGTGGAATGAGTTTGGGAGTGTTCCTCCCTCTGCTATATTTTCGAAGAGTCTGAGAAGGATAGGTGTTAGCTCTTCTCTAAATGTTTGATAGAATTTGCCTGGGAAGCTATCTGGTCCTGGGCTTTTGTTTGTTGGAAGATTTTTAATCACAGTCTCAATTCCAGTGCTTGTGATTGGTCTGTTCATATTTTCTATTTCTTCCTGATTCAGTCTTGGCAGGTTGTGCATTTCTAAGAATTTGTCCATTTCATCCAGGTTGACCATTTTATTGGCATAGAGTTGCTTGTAGTAATCTCTCAGGAGCTTTTGTATTTCTGCAGTGTCAGTTGTTACTTCTCCTTTCTCATTTCTAATTCTATTGATTTGAGTCTTCTCCCTTTTTTTCTTGATGAGTCTGGCTAACGGTTTATCAATTTTGTTTATCTTCTCAAAGAACCAGCTTTTAGTTTTATTGATCTTTGCTATAGTTTCCTTCATTTCTTTTTCATTTATTTCTGATCTGATTTTTATGATTTCTTTCCTTCTGCTAACTCTGGGTTTTATTTGTTCTTCTTTCTCTAATTGCTTTAGGTGCAAGGTTAGGTTGTTTATTCGAGATGTTTCCTGTTTCTTAAGGTAGGATTATATTGCTATAAACTTCCCTCTTAGAACTGCTTTTGCTGCATCCCATAGGTTTTGTGTCGTCGTGTCTCCATTGTCATTTATTTCTAGGTATTTTTTGATTTCCTCTTTGATTTCTTCTGTGATCACTTCGTTATTAAGTAGTGTATTGTTTAGCCTCCATGTGTTTGTATTTTTACAGTTCTTTTCCTGTAATTGATATCTAGTCTCATAGCATTGTGGTCGGAAAAGATACTTGATACAATTTCAATTTTCTTAAATTTACCAAGCCTTGATTTGTGACCCAATATATGATCTATCCTGGAGAATATTCCATAAGCAATTGAGAAAAATGTGTATTCTGTTGCTTTTGGATGGAATGTCCTATAAATCAATATATATATATATCAATTAAGTCCATCTTGTTTAATGTATCATTTAAAGCTTGTGTTTCCTTATTTATTTTCATTTTGGATGATCTGTCCATGGGTGAAAGTGGGGTGTTAAAGTCCCCTACTATGAATGTGTTACTGTCGATTTCCCCTTTTATGGGTGTTACTATTTGCCTTATGTATTGAGGTGCTCTGATGTTGGGTGTGTAAATATTTACAATTGTTATATCTTCTTCTTGGATCGATCCCTTGATCATTATGTAGTGTCCTTCTTTGTCTCTTCTAATAGTTTTTATTTTAAAGTCTATTTTGTCTGATATGATAATTGCTACTCCAGCTTTCTTTTGGTTTCCATTTGCATGGAATATCTTTTTCCATCCCCTTACTTTCAGTCTGTATGTGCCTCTAGGTCTGAAGTGGGTCTCTTGTAGACAGCATATATATGGGTCTTGTTTTTGTATCCATTCAGCCAATCTGTATCTTTTGGTGGGAGCATTTAATCCATTTACATTTAAGGTAATTTTCAATATGTATGTTCCTATTCCCATTTTCTTAATTGTTTTGGGTTCGTTATTGTAGGTCTTTTCCTTCTCTTGTGTTTCTTGCCTAGAGAAGTTCCTTTAGCAGTTGTTGTAAAGCTGGTTTGGTGGTGCTGAACTCTCATCTTTTGCTTGTCTGTAAAGGTTTTAATTTCTCCATCAAATCTGAATGAGATCCTTGCTGGGTAGAGTAATCTTGGTTGCAGGTTTTTCTCCTTCTTCACTTTAAATATGTCCTGCCAGTCCCTTCTGGCTTGCAGGGTTTCTGCTGAGAGATCAGCTGTTAACCTTATGGGGATTCCCTTGTGTGTTATTTGTTGTTTTTCTCTTGCTGCTTTTAATATGCTTTCTTTGTATTTAATTTTTGACAGTTTGATTAATATGTGTCTTGGTGTATTTCCACTTGGATTTATCCTGTATGGGACTCTCTGTGCTTCCTGGACTTCATTAACTATTTCCTTTCCCATATTAGGGAAGTTTTTAACTATAATCTCTTCTAATATTTTCTCAGTCCCTTTCTTTTTGTCTTCTTGTTCTGGAACCCCTATAATTCGAATGTTGGTGCATTTGGTGTTGTCCCAGAGGTCTCTGAGACTGCCCTCAGTTCTTTTCATTCTTTTTTCTTTCTTCTGCTCTGCAGTAGTTATTTCCACTATTTTATCTTCCAGGTCAGTTATCCGTTCTTCTGCCTCAGTTATTCTGCTATTGATCCCTTCTAGAGTATTTTTAATTTCATTTATTGTGTTGTTCATTGTTGCTTGTTTCATCTTTAGTTCTTCTACGTCCTTGTTAAATGTTTCTTGCATTTTGTCTATTCTATTTCCAAGATTTTGGATCATCGTTACTATCATTATTCTGAATTCTTTTTCAGGTAGACTGGCTATTTCCTCTTCATTTGTTAGGTCTGGTGCATTTTCATCTTGCTCCTTTATCTGCTGTGTGTTTTTCTGTCTTCTCATTTTGCTTATCTTACTGTGTTTGGGGTCTCCTTTTCGCAGGCTGCAGGTTCGTAGCTCCCTTTGTTTTTGATGTCTGTCTCCAGTGGCTAAGGTTGGTTCAGTGGGTTGTGTAGGCTTCCTGGTGGAGGGGACTAGTGCCTGTGTTGTGGTGGATGAGGCTGGATCTTGTCTTTCTGGTGGGCAGGTCCACGTCTGGTGGTGTGTTTTGGGGTGTCTGTGGACTTATTATGATTTTAGGCAGCCTCTCTGCTAATGGGTGGGGTTGTGTTCCTGTCTTGCTAGTTGTTTGGCACAGGGTGTCCAGCACTGTAGCTTGCTGGTTGTTGAGTGAAGCTGGGTGCTGGTGTTGAGATGGAGATCTCTGGGAGATTTTTGCCATTTGTTATTATGTGGAGCTGGGAGGTCTCTTGTGGACCAGTGTCCCGAAGTTGGCTCTCCCACCTCAGAGACACAGCACTGACTCCTGGCTGCAGCACCAAGAGCCTTTCATCCACACGGCTCAGAATAAAAGGGAGAAAAAGTAGAAGGAAAGAAAGAAAGAAAGAAAGAAGAAGGAAAGTAGGGAGGGAGGGAGGGGAGGAGGGAAGGAAGGAAGGAAGGAAGGAGGGAAGTAAGGAAAGAAAGAAAGAAGATTAAATAAAGTAAGATAAAATAAAATAAAGTTATTAAAAAATTATTATTAAGCAAAAAAATTTTTTTAAAAAGAAAAAAAGAAAAAACAAACCAAAAAAAAAAATGCACGGATAGAACCCTAGGACAAATGGTGGAAGCAAAGCTATACAGACAAAATCTCACACAGAAGCATACACATACACACTCACAAAAAGAGGAAAAGGGGAAAAAATCATGAATCTTGCTCTCAAAGTCCACCTCCTCAATTTGGGATGATTGGTTGTCTATTCATGTATTCCACAGATGCAGGTACATCAAGTTGATTGTGGAGCTTTAATCCGCTGCTCCTGAGGCTGCTGGGAGAGATTTCCCTTTCTCTTCCTTGTTTGCACAGCTCCCCGGGCTCAGCTTTGGATTTGGCCCCGCCTCTGCGTGTAGGTCGCCGGAGGGCGTCTGCTTTTCGCTCAGACAGTATGGGGTTAAAGGAGCCGCTGATTCGGGGGCTCTGGCTCACTCAGGCCAGGGGAGGGGGCGGAGGGAGGGGCACGGAGTGCGGGGCGGGCCTGCGGCGGCAGAGGTCGGCGTGACTTTGCACCAGCCTGAGGCCCGCCGTGCGTTCTCCCGGGGAAGTTGTCCCTGGATCCCGGGACCCTGGCAGTGGCGGGCTGCACAGGCTCCCCGGAAGGGGGGTGTGGACAGTGACCTGTGCTCGCCCACAGGCTTCTTGGTGGCGGCAGCAGCAGCCTTAGCGTCTCCCGCCCGTCTCTGGGGTCCGCGCTTTTAGCCGCGGCTCGCGCCCGTCTCTGGAGCTCCTTTAAGCAGCGCTCTTAAACCCCTCTCCTCGCGCACCAGGATACAAAGAGGGAAGAAAAAGTCTCTTGCCTCTTCGGCAGGTCCAGACTTTTCCTGGGACTCCCTCCCGGCTAGCTGTGGTGCACTAACCCCCTGCAGGCTGTGTTCACGCTGCCAACCCCAGTCCTCTCCCTGCGCTCCGACCGAAGCCCAAGCCTCAGCTCCCAGCCCCGCCTGCCCTGGCGGGCGAGCAGACAAGCCTCTCGGCCTGGTGAGTGCTGGTCGGCACCGACCCTCCCTACGGGAATCTCCCCGCTTTGCCCTCTGCACCCCTGTGGCTGCGCTCTCCTCCGCGGCTCCAAAGCTTCCACCCTCTGCCACCTGCAGTCTCCGCCCGTGAAGGGGCTTCCTAGTGTGTGGAAACCTTTCCTCCTTCACAGCTCCCTCCCACTGGTGCAGGTTCTGTCCCTATTCTTTTGTCTCTGTTTATTCTTTTTCCTTTTTCCCTACCCAGGTACGTGGGGGGTTTCTTGCCTTTAGGGAGGTTTGAGGTCTTCTGCCAGCGTTCAGTAGGTGTTCTGTAGGAGTTGTTCCCTGTGTAGATGTATTTCTGTTGTATCTGTGGGGAGGAAGGTGATATGCACGTCTTACTCTTCCACCATCTTCCCCTTCATTTCTAAATTGAAGTAAAATATACATAACATACAATTTATCATTTTAACCATTTACAATTATCCAGTTCAGTGGTATTAAGTACATTCACATGATTGTGCAACCATCCCTACCGTCCATCTCCAGAACTCTTTTCATCTTATACAGCTAAAACTCTGTTCCTGCTGAGTTAGTTTCCTTCTATTCCTAGTTTATTGTGTTTTTTTAATCATTAAAGGGCATTGAATTTTCTCAAATGTTTTCTGTATCAACTGAGATGATCATGTATTTTTTTTCCTTTATTTTGTTAATCTGGTGTATTACACTGAATGATTTTCATGTGTTGAAACATAATATCCTCTTGTGGTCTTTTAATAGCTGCAGAATCTTTAGTGATGTTACCTCTCTCATTTGTGATATTGATAATTTATGTCTTTTCACTTTTTTCCCTCATCATCATGGCTAGGTGTTTATCAATTTTATAGATTGACTCAGTGAACCGGATTTCTATTTTATTGATTTTCTCTATTGTTTTTGTTTTCTATTTCAATGATTCTGCTCTGATCTTTATTATTTCCATTCTTATGCTTAGTTTGCTCATTTGCTCTTTTTTTTTCTAGTTCTTTAATGTACAAGCTGAGGTCAATGATCTGAGACCTTTCTTCTTTTCTAACAGAGGTGTATAATGCTATAAATTTTCTTCTAAGTACTGCTTTAGCTGTCTCCCATAAATTTGGATATGTATATTTTCATTTTCATTTAGTTTAATACATTTTAAAATTTCCATTTTGATTTCTTCTTTGTCTCATAAGTTATATATATGTATTTTATTTAGAGTACAAATATTTGGGGATTTTTCAGATATCTTTCTCTTAACTGATTTCTACTTTAATTCTATAGCGGTCAGAGAACATACTTTATATAACTTGAGTCTTTTAATATTTAATTTGACTTGTGTTAAGGCCCACAGTATGGGCTTTCTTGGTAAATATTCCATGTGCATTTGAAAACAAAGTGTGATTTCTGCTGTATATGTCAATGAGGTCCAATGGACTGATTTTCTTGTTCAGGTCTTCTATAGCATTGCTGAATTTTAGGTACATACTTTCAGTTATTGAGAGAGGAGTATTGTAATCACCAATTATAATGGCGATTTTTCTAGTTAATTTTCAAGTTCTTTTAGTTTTTCTTTATATATTTAGAAGGTCAGTTCTTAGGTTCACAAATATTTAGATTGTTATGTTCTATTGATAAATTGACACCTTTAACATTATAAAATGATCTTCGTTATCTCTAATAATATTCTTTCTTCTGAAATCTACTTTGATATTAATATAGCAATGCCAGCTTTCTTTGGACTAGTGTCAGAATTAAATTTTAGCCTATTTTTTCTTTATATTTAGAGTGGCTTTGTTGTGGGCAGCATATAGTTAGGTTTTGCTTTTTTTTTAATCCAATTTGATTATGTCTGCCTTTTGTGTGTGTGGTGTTTAGCCTGTTTATTGTAATCTGATTCTCATTACTGTTGGGTTTAAATCTGTCATTTTCTATTTGTTTTCTATTTGTCCCATCTGTTCTTTGTTTCTCTTTTTCTGCCATCTTTTGGATGAATTGAGTGTTTTTTATGTTTCCATTTTATCTCCTTTGTTGGCTTATTAGCTATAACTCTGTTTTGTTATTCAGTGTTTCTTGTAAGGTTTATAATATACATTTTGTACTTATCACAATCTGTCTTCAAGTGACATTATACTGTTTCAAATAAAGTATGAGAATCATGTAGAAGTATACTTCAATTTCTTCCCTCCTCACCTTAGTGCTATAGTTTTCATTCATTATACTTCTACCTATATTGTAAATCTCCCAGTGCAATGTTGTTGCTTTTGTCTTTAAAATAGTCCATTATCTTTTTAAGCATCTTTACTGAGATTTATTCATATACCATATAATTCACCCATTTAAAGTATACAATTCAATGGTTTTTAATATGTTCAGAGGTATGTTCGACCATCACCACAGTCAAGTTTAGATTATTTTTATCATCTGAAGAAAAATCCCTGTATCTTTTAGCTATCACTCCCTACACCTTGTCCTCACTCTCCCCCCAGCATTAAGCAATCACTGATGTACTCTCTGTCTCTATGGATCCCTATTCTGGACTTTCATATGAATGGAATCACATAGTATGATTTACAATGAGAAATCTTCTGTTATCTTCACCTTTTTTCCTCTATACATAGTATATTATTCTTTTGTCCTCTGGCTACTTCTAAGATTTTCTTTTTATCACTGATTTCAAGCAATTTGGTATGTGTTAGTGTAGCTTTCTTCTGTTTCTTATCCTTGGGTTTGTTAAGCTTCATGAATCTGCTGGTTTATAGTTGTCATTAACTTTTGAAAGGTTTTGGCCATTATTTCTTTAAACATTTTTTGAATAGCCCCTCTCTCCTCTGTCTTTTGGGGACTTCAATTGTATATATATTTGGTTGCTTGAAGTTGTGCCACATTTCACTGATGCTCTGTTTATTTATTTATGCTTTTCGTTTGTTTTCACTCCGTGTTTCATTTTAGATGGTATATATTGTTATGTCTTCGTAATCTTTTCATCTGCAATGTGTAGTCTGTCATTAAGCCTATCGAGTATATTTTTCATCTTAGCCATTTTAGTTTTCATGTCTAGAAGTTAATTTGGATCATTTCACATGTACCATTCCTCTACTTAACATGTCCAACCTTTCCTATAGCTTCTTGAACATATGGAATATAGTTATAATAATTATTTTAATGTCCTTTTCTATTAATTTCACCATCTATTATTTCTCTGTCAACTTCAATAGATTTTCCCCCTCATTATGGGTTATGTTTTTCTTCTTCTTTGCCTGTCTCATAATTTTTTATTAGATGTTGGGGATTGTCAGTTTTACCTTATTGGATATTGAATAAATATTCTTGAGCTTTGTTCTGGGATGCAGTTATGTGGAAATAGTTTGATGCTTTCAGGTCTTGCATGAGCTAAATTTTGTTAGTTGGGGCAAGAATAGGGTTTAGTCTGGGGTTTATTTTTCACCACTACCGAGGCAACATTCTTTTTATTATTTTAACCTAGGATTTCTCAACCTCAGTTCTAATGATATTTGGGGACAGATAATTCCTTGTGGTGGAGGACTGTCCTGTGCATTGTAGAATGTTTAACAGTATCCCTGGCCCTTACAAACTATATGCCAGTAGCATGCCCCCTGTTGTGACAACAAAAATGTCTCCAGATATTGCCAAATGTCGCCTTAGGGACAAAAGTGCCTTCCATTTGGGAACCACAGCTCTAACTGATGCTCACTTAATTATGAGATTTCCCACACTGACTGTAGACAAGAGGTATTATTCCTGACTGTGTGTGATCTCTGAGCACTGCTCCCTGTAATCGTTTTTGGTGGTTATTTCCCTGGCCTTGGGTAGTTTTCTCACTTGCATGCACTAATCAGTACTTTTCTGAATATTTGAGGGAGACCCTGAAGACCTCTGGACTCCTCTTTATTTTCAGCTCTCACCTCTCTCGTACTCTATCATATGAACTCTAGTCACCCTCTTTTTGTCAGACTCCCATCTCTGTGTACCCAATTCAGGGGGCCTGCCTAGGTTCCCCCTCCCTTGCTGTACCCTGGAAACTTTCTCCAGCTGGTAATGTGAAGCAATATTAGGACTCACCTCACTTGTTTTTTATATTTCAGAGATAATTGTTTTGCATTGCCTCACGTCCAATGTCTTGAGTGACGTGGTTTGCATATTTTGTCTAGTTTGTTTTCAGTTGTTTCAAGTGGGAGGGTAAATCCCTTCCATACTTTGTCTTGACTGGAATTAAAAGTAATGTTCAGTAGCTTTTCTAAACTTCCAAATATTTGGGACTTGTCCAGATATTTTTGTTATTTATTTCTAGTTTAATTCCACTGTGACTGTAGAAATGTCTCTGTATAATTTCAATTATTTTAAATATATTGAGACATGTTTTATGGCCCAACATCGGTATATCTTTGTGCTGTTCGTGGATGGAATGTCTTATAAATGTCGTTTTCTTTCTTTCCTGAACTTGGCTTATTAGCTCCGCCTCTTTGACCCTTTTAGTAGTTGCCCTAGTATTTGCAATATGCATCTTTATCTTATCATGATCTAGTTTTAAATGATGTTATACCTCTTAGTAAACTGTGAGAACCTTACAAGAGTCTTTTTTAAAATTTATTTATTTATTTTTGGCTGCATTGGGTCTTCATTGCTGTGCGGGCTTTCTTTAGTTGCAACGGACAGGGGCTACTCTTCATTGCGGTGCGCTGGCTTCTCACTGCGGTGGCTTCTCTTGTTGCGGAGCACGGGCTCTAGGCATGCAGGCCTCAGCAGTTGTGGTGCGTGGCCTTCAGTAGTTGTGGCTCGTGGGCTCTAGAGCACAGGCTCAGCATGGGCTTAGTTGGTCCGCGGCATGTGGGATCCTCCCGGACCAGGGCTGGAACCCATGTCCCCGGCACTGGCAGGCAGACTCCCAACCACTGCACCGCCAGGGAAGCCCACAACAATAGTCTTCCATTTTCCTCCCCTACCCTTCATGATATCATTTTGATAGATTTTTGTTCTATGTATGTTATTAACACCAAAATGCATAGTATATTGTTGCTTTAAACAGTCAGTTTTTGAAGACATTAAAAATAATGTGAAGAAATTGTTTAAATATTTACTTACATATTTAACCTTTCCAGATCTCTTTACTTCTGTGTATATATCCATGTTTTCATCTGGTATCATTTTCCTCCTGTTTGATTCCTTTAACATTTCTTGCAGTGCAGGTCTGATGGCAATGAATCATGTCAGATTTTGTTTGTCTGGGAAATTATTTTGCTTTTGTTTCTGAAAGATATTTTCCCTGGGTATAAAATTCTAAGTAGACAGTTTCTTTCTTCAGCACTTTAAGGTTGTTCCATTGTCTTCTGGCTTGCATAGTTTCTGATGAGAAGTTTATTGTATTCTTATGTTTGTTCTTCTGTATGTAATATGTCTGTTTTCTCTGGCCACGAGGCATGTAGGATCTTAGCTCCCTAACCAGGGATTGAACCCACACCCCCTGCATTGGAAGGCGAAGTCTTAACCACGGACTAGCATGGCTTTTTAAAATGTTTATTCTGTTTGGAATATTGTCTCTCTCCCCTTATTGGAATGAAAGACCCACAAGAATGGGGATGTTGTCTGTTTTGTTTACTGCTATATCCCTAGCATGTAGAACTGTGTCTGGTATGTGGTAGGTACTGGTAAATATGTATTGGTTGAGTGAATGTATTCCAGTGGTGGTATATGCTTGGGTCAAGCTGCTGAGTGGTGCCAGACCCTCTGGAGTCCCTGGTTCCTGGCTGTTCCAAGCCTGGTTCTTTAGTTTTCCTATGAGTTTCTTTTGAGCTTCCCTATAGTCTTCCAATACATTTTCATTTTTGCTCAAGTTACGCAGAATTCTTTTTTTTTTTTTGCTTACAATCAAAGATCTCCAGCTGAAAACCTACCTATAAGAATGTCTCTCTTGGGAATTTCCTGGCGGTTTAGTGGTTAGGACTCCACACTTCCACTGCAGAGGGTGGGGAACTATGATCCCAAAAGCCACACGGACAAAGGACATATGATCTGAGATGTGATCCCTGTGAGTTGTTGAAGTTGGAATTGCTATGATTACTGACTCAATTCTGTCACTATTTGCTGAAGTATTGGCATTTCTAGGACACTTGAGAGTTTTATGGGGATAATATCCAGTTGGGCATTTAATGTCAAGGCAGTCCTGGAAAAGTCTCCTGACATACTTTCTCATGTACCTGGCTGTTGTCTGTTTCTGGGGTGATTGCCCATTTAATAAGGGTAGCTGTAATCTTGTCTTGAAAGCAGAGATCTATGACTTGAATTTTGGATGTGTAGTAGGCCACAAAATTTAACATCAGAAGACTTCAGTGTGAATCTATTCCTCTAGCTTATTGGCCGAAGCTTTGTCAAGTCCATTCTCCAAGTAGCTTTTGTGATATAGCACCAATAATAGGAAGGAGAACGCTTAGAACACTTCCCAAATTCCCAGGCCCTGTCTGTAACTGCCTCACGTGTTTTTCAGGACGCCATTTTTGGGAGTCACAAAGCGCTTCATTTTCAGGTCAATATGAGTTTAATGATCACCATGCATTTATTTTTTGTGCTTTTCTTGAATAGCTCTAAGGGGCCAAGTACAGGATACCTCATTTTATTGAGCTTCACAGACATTACGTTTTGTTACAAATTGATATTTGGCAACCCTGCATCGAGCAAGTCGGTCAGCACTATTTGTCCAGCTGCATTTGCTCACTTCACGTGTCCATGTCATATTTTGATCATTCTAGCAATGTTTCAAACCCTCCACCAGCAAAAGGATTACTACATGCTGAAGGCTCAGGTAATGGTTAGCATTTTTTAGCAATAAAGTATTTTTAATTAAGGTATATACATTGTTTTTTTAGACATAATGTTATTGTACACTTAATAGGCTACAGTATAGTATAAACATAACTTTTATATGCACTAGGAAACCAATGAATTTGTGTGATTCAATTTATTGTGCTGCTCGCTTTATTGTGGTGGTTGGAACAGAACCTGCAATATCTCTGGAGTCTGCCTGTACAGACTCTAAGATAATTTGTAACTAGGTGAGCAGGCTACCGCATCAAAGGTTCCTTAGTGGGAAAGTCGTTGCTAAAAGTCTACCAAAAATGAATTCTTTCTTTCCATCTGGAAAAGAAATACCTATACCCCAGTGGGTCTGTAAATTCCTCTTCATTATTATTATTATTCAGCTTAATCTGAAGGCATTTACTAGCTCCCCTTCCTTCAGATTATTGCCATCTGGGCTCTTAGCATTTCCTCCAAAGATTGGTAATCAGTTAGTGTGCAGAAAGAATTTATAAATTTGTAAGAACTGTGTTTTCCAGGTTTAAATGGGTGACATTATGTTCCTGTACCTCATCCTTTAGTGCTTCTGGAAGCATCATAATTTCCTGAAATAGAGCAAGAAAGTGCAAACTCAATGAGCAAATAAAATCTTTCTTTGGTGGTTGTCTAGGACTGATGTAGGAGGAAAAGCCAGATTTCCTGGTAGATGAGTTTGTGAGAGATGCTTTTGTAATGCCTTGAATAGAAGGCTTGAGGCCAAGTATGTAATCGAGCAAAGCTCACTCCAACACTACTGTGTTAGTAAGAGCACATAATCCCTTCGGAGTGAATTTACAACTGCAAGGCTATTAGGCGGCCATAGTGCCCCTAAGTACTAATTGTAATGGAACACGCTGGCCCACATCTTAGCCACACTGGGGACAGTTATGCCAAGAACACTGCTCTCTACTCAGCGTCATCTCGACTGTCTTCCTGGATAATGTTGCTCATGTTCGCAAACAGCCGGCTTGGAAGTTGTCCTTGTGTGACTTGTTAGCTGCTGGTCTTTCAGCCAAATCACTTTGTCTGTGTGCACAGAGCACTTATTTATTTATTTATTTATTAACATCTTTATTGGAGTATAATTGCTTTACAGTGCTGTGTTAGTTTCTGCTGTATAACAAAGTGAATCAGTTATACATATACATACGTCCCCATATCTCTTCCCTCTTGCGTCTCCCTCCCACCCTCCCTATCCCACCCCTCTAGGCGGTCACAGAGCACCGAGCTGATCTCCCGGTGCTATGCGGCTGCTTCCCACTAGCTGTCTATTTTACGTTTGGTAGACACGGAGCACTTTAAAAGGGGAAGAGCCCAAGGCACTTAGGGGATTCAACTTGATCATCTTGCTGTCAGTCGCTACAAACCCAAACATTAGTTTGTGCCATCTCCAGCTCAAGGTGGCTTAGATTCTCTTTGGCAGAACACAGAGGATGTTCCACTTCACATGTTCAATGCGTAGCCTTGACATTATGCAGGGCCTGGGAACAGGATAAATTCAGACTGTGTCACAGACCCATAATTTTCCCAAGCATTCTTTTCCACACAGGAACCCCAATTCTACCAAGCTTTCCATCTGGAGTGGAGATCTTTGGAAGAAGCAAGGTGATGGGTCCTGTGCACTCTCATCTGAGCTTCGTGGGATGGAGGAATCATCGGAGGAGCCCAGAGAAGACTTGGGCTGATGCTTCACAAAGTGGTAAGCAGAAGACTTGGTCTCTAGCATTGTCACACTTTCTCTTCTCTCTACCCCTCCTACTGTCCAGATACCCGATCTGCTGTCTCATTCAGCAAGGAAAGCCTCCACACTGGCTCTAAATCCGTGATGTGAAGGGAGGGAAGAAACCTGCCGTGTGAAGATCTCAGAAAATTTGGAGTCGAGTTTCTTTTTGTTATAAATGACAGAAACCTTCTTTCCTAGTTGAAGCGTACAAGAGAATTTATTGGAAGAATACTGAGGTAGCTCCCAGAATCAGTGGAAGAACTTCAGGAACCAAAGCAGCTCAGGAAACTTCAAGGACTGAAATTGGAGATTTGATAGCACCAGGGAATGTGTGCTTACGTGTTACTGTGGGCTCTCGCTCTCTCTCTCTCTCTCTCTCTCTCTCTCTCTCTCTCGCTCTCTCGCTCTCTCGCTCTCTCTCTCTCTCGCTCTCTCGCTCTCTCTCTCTCACACACACACACACACACACACACACACACACACACACACACTCATCTCTGCTCATTTCTTCCTGGCCCCAAACTCTCTTGTTGCAAATGAGCTTTCTTTTTCTGGTGGAGAACATGGTTTCTGGTATCCCTGGATTTACAGAATTCCATCCTGGAGACCCCAGAGGAAAGAGAAAGCATCTTTGTTCTCTTGTCAGTATTTGAACATCCCTAAGGAAAGAATCTGAACATAATCCTAGGGTTTTAGTTGGCCACAACTTGGCATAATGTGACATGCAGCTGATGAACATGTGACCGTGATCAGAGCTGCATTGATACAAGCAGACTGTCTAAACCAAAAGACGTGATGGATTCAAAGTCTTCTCTATTTTTCTTTTTAAGAGAATGGTGATTGAGTTTACGAGCCCGCTGAAGATCTGGAAACCGTGAATTATGAGGTCATTTTGAAGAAGCTGGGGATGATTTATGCCGAGGAGAGAAGGCTCAGGTAGTGTTTAAGGTGGTGTGGGATGTGAAAACTCTGTGTGATGGAAAGGGACGAGATTTCCTGCCTGCTGTGGAAGATGGAAGTAACAGCAATGCAGGGGCAGGGGTTAGAGAATATCATGAGTGGAAAGTTCATTGGTCTTAGAATCAGGAGACCTAGACTTTAGTCTTGGTTTTCCTTTGTCTGAATCTCCTCCTTGTTAGGGTGGTTTGGCCATGGTGTGGACTGGCTGGGCCATGACTCGGATGAGATGTCTGGGATTGGCGGTTGGAGTCAGTGAAGCCAAAGGTGTGTGGGCCAGGGTGGGAAGCAAGTCTAAGTTCTTTACAGAGAGCTGGAGACAAAATCCAAACCCCAGGTTGAAGGTCCAGAGGCAAAAATCACAGGGATATTAGAGCAGGAGCAGGTCACGAATAAGTGGGGATAGGTGGGTCTTGAGGAATTGGTGAAAACATGAGTAGGTGCTTGTTGATTGCCTCTAGCTGTTTGGGGAGCCTGGTGGGGTGCACCAGTATCCAGGGCTAGGGCAAGTCATTATCTAGCCATGTGACCTTGGATGACTCTCCTCTGGGTCTCAGGTACCTTAGCTGGGAAGTAAGGGGTTGAAGTGGTGACCCCCAGGGTCCTTTTTAGCTCTGGTTTTATGAGTTACAGGAATGAAATCTTGAGTGTTTTATTAGAACAGAGTGTTTTACCAATTAGAGCCGTCAACTCATGGAGCTGGCAACCTTGGCCAGTAGAGAAAATTCCAGATCTATTGGCAGGATGAGGAGGCCTAGATTCTGTATTTTAATTTCTTTTAAGTAATATCTCTTCTTGAAAGGGTTAGAATGTGCCTCTCAGGTACAGCCTTCCAGTGGCATCGGCCCCCTTCACGTCTGGCTGGTTTCTCCCAGTCGTGGAGCCATTGCAGCAATCGGATGTTCTCTATTTTGCCACAGTAGGAAGTAATATAAACACTCTTCAGATTTTCACTGGTGAGAGTATTTTTTGTTGTTGTTGTTCTTGTCTTCTCTTTGGAAAATCTCCACGGCTGCACCATTTGGCTATCTGAAGCTTTTGCATGCATCGCAAACACCATCTGTTATAACCCGAGACACACACGCTGCATGGAATTAGGAATAGAAGCCAGTGTTGCAGCTGGACATGGCAGAGGAAATTGATAGAACCACCACTTCCTCTGCAGGACTGACATGGTGAATGGGGCATCTGGGGTTTGTCTGAGCTTTTGCATTCATCAGTTAAAGATCTCTTTTGGCTGCTGCAGAGACATTGCCTATTTGATTCCAAAACTTGCCTTGAAGAAAACAAGTAGCTGCTTCTTAGTGCAGGAGGAAGTCTAACCTGGGGGCTATTTCAAGAGGCCTGAGAATTCCTTGGTCAAGAAGACTAGGTCTAGATGCAGGAGGCATGGCTCTCTGTCTCCACCATCAAATTTCTCCAGAGGGGCCCCAGGGGCCATTGAGCTGGCAGACTCGTCCTCTCCCCAGCTGGTCATAAGAAGCGCTTGGCCTCTCTATTGCAATCTCACCTTTTGTGCACATGATCATTGCAGCATCCCAAGAAGCAGGGAAGACTCTACTGTCTACTGCTATTCAGGAGAAAACAGAGGCTCAGGGATGAGGTGAGCCTGAATTCTAAATTGGGCGAGATGGTTCTTTGGGACATGAGTCCACCATCTTCTCAGTCTGCCGGCTTTCTGAATAAAGTCGCTGTTCCTTGCCCCAGCAACTCGTCTCTCGATTTATTGGCCTGTCGTGTGGCAAGCAGTAGGAGCTTGGACTCGGTAACGGCATCTGTGTGGACTTCGTCTGCTTTACAGCATACTCCTCAGGATGCTTCCCATAAGCCAACACTGAAAAGGCTGGTGCAGCAGAGCAAGAATAAAGGGAAGATGTGCAGGACAGCAGTAAAGAGCCTAAAACCTGGGCTCCAGTTGCTGCTGTGCCCCTTACGATAGAGGGGAGGGAGTAAAGTCAAACATTGTCTCGTTCTGGTCGGCCTCGAGAGGATATATGTGTGAACTTCTTCCTTCCTGCAGTCATTCACAGGTGGGCCTGCTCAGGAAGTTTCCTGTGAACTAAAAAAAGGTATTTTATTTTATTTATTTATTTTTAACATCTTTATTGGAGCATAATTGCTTTACATTGTTGTGTTAGTTTCTGCTTTATAACAAAGTGAATCAGCTATACATATACATATATCCCCAAATCTCTTCCCTCTTGCATCTCCCTCCCACCCTCCCTATCCCACCCCTCTAGGTGGTCACAAAGCACCAAGCTGATCTCCCTGTGCTATGCGGCTGCTTCCCACTAGCTAGCTATTTTACATTTGGTAGTGTATGTATGTCCATGCCACTCTCTCGCTTTGCCCCGACTTACCCCTCCCCCTCCCCATGACCTCAAGTCCATTCTCTACGTCTGCGTCTTTATTCCCATCCTGACCCTAGGTTCTTCAGAACCACTTTTTTTTTTAGATTCCATATATATGTGTTAACATATGGTATTTATTTTTCTCTTTCTGACTTACTTCACTATGTATGACAGTCTCTAAGTCCATCCACCTCACTACAAATAACTCAAATTCGTTTCTTTTTATGGCTGAGTAATATTCCATTGTATATATGTGCCACATCTTCCTTACCCATTCATCTGTCGATGGACACTTAGGTTGCTTCCACACATCCTGGCTATTGTAAATAGAGCCGCAATGAACACTGTCGTACATGACTTGTTTTGAATTATGGTTTTCTCAGGGTATATGCCCAGTTGTGGGATTGCTGGGTTGTACGGTAGTTCTACTTTTAGTTTTTTAAGGAACCTCCATACTGTTCTCCATAGTGGCTGTATCAATTAACATTCCCACCAACAGTGCAAGAGGCTTCCCTCTTCTCCACACCCTCTCCAGCATTTATTGTTTGTAGGTTTTTTGATGTTGGCCATTCTGACTGGTGTGAGGTGATACCTCACTGTAGTTTTGATTTGCACTTCTCTAATTATTAGTGATGTTGAGCATCCTTTCATGTGTTTGTTGGCAATCTGTATATCTTCCTTGGAGAAATGTCTGTTTAGGTCTTCGGCCCATTTTTGGATTGGGTTGTTTGTTTTTGTGATATTGAGCTGCATGAGCTGCTTGTAAATGTTGGAGATTAATCCTTTGTCAGTTGCTTCATTTGCAAATATTTTCTCCCATTCTGAGGGTTGTCTTTTCGGCTTGCTTATGGTTTTCTTTGCTGTGCAAAAGCTTTTAAGTTTCTTTAGGTCCCATTTGTTTATTTTTGTTTTTATTTCCATTCTTTTTGACACACCAGAAGGTGTGTCAAAAAGGATCTTGCTGTGATTTATGTCATAGAGTGTTTTGCCTATGTTTTCCTCTAAGCGTTTGATAGTGTCTGGCCTTACATTTAGGTCTCTAATCCATTTTGAGTTTACTTTTGTGTATGGTGTTAGGAAGTGTTCTAATTTCATTCTTTTACATGTAGCTGTCCAGTTTTCCCAGCACCACTTATTGAGGATGCAGTCTTTTCTCCATTGTATATTCTTGCCTCCTTTATCAAAAATAAGGTGACCATATGTGTGTGGGTTTATCTCTGGGCTTTCTATCCTGTTCCATTGATCTATATTTCTGTTTTTGTGCCAGTACCATACTGTCTTGATTACTGTAGCTTTGTAGTATAGTCTGAAGTCCAGGAGCCTGATTCCTCCAGCTCCGTTTTTCTTTCTCAAGATTGCTTTGGCTATTTGGGGTCTTTTGTGTTTCCATACAAATTGTGAAGTTTTTTGTTCCAGTTCTGTGAAAAATGCCATTGGTAGTTTGATAGGGATTGCATGGAATCTGTCGATTGCTTTGGGGAGTAGAGTCATTTTCACAGTGTTGATTCTTCCAATCCAAGAACATGGTATATCTCTCCATCTGTTTGTATCATCTTTAATTTCTTTCATCAACGTCTTATAATTTTCTGCATACAGGTCTTTTGTCTCCTTAGGTAGGTTTATTCCTAGGTATTTTATTCTTTTTCTTGCAATGGTAAATGGGAGTGTTTCCTTAATTTCTCTTTCAGATTTTTCATCATTAGTGTATAGGAATGCCAGAGATTTCTGTGCATTAATTTTGTATCCTGCTGCTTTACCAAATTCATTGATTAGCTCTAGTAGTTTTCTGGTAGCATCTTTAGGATTCTCTATGTATAGTATCATGTCATCTGCAAACAGTGACAGCTTTACTTCTTCTTTTCCGATTTGGATTCTTTTTATTTCTTTTTCTTCTCTGATTGCTGTGGCTAAAACGTCCAAAACTGTGTTGAATAATAGTGGTGAGAGTGGACAACCTTGTCTTGTTCCTGATCTTAGACGAAATGCTTTCAGTTTTTCACCACTGAGAATGATGTTGGCTGTGGGTTTGTCATATATGGCCTTTATTATGTTGAGGTAAGTTCCCTCTATGCCTACTTCTGGAGGGTTTTTATCATAAATGGGTGCTGAATTTTGTCGAAAGTTTCCGTTGCTCACTCCCTGAGGGGGGTGGTGAGCTGGGTCTTTATATGGGGTGAGGCCAGGGGTGAGTCCAGGGGTTGGGCTGGAGGGATGGCTTTGGTGGTCTGTCTACCCCTTTGGTGGTGTTGAGTGCAGGGGTCATGTGTAGCACCCTGCTTTTGCTGCTGATACCCTGTTTTTGCTCCTGGCTCTTCAGAAGTGGCAGTTGGGTTTTTTTTGGTCTTTTTGTATCCTGTTGTCCATAATTTGCCCCACATGTGCATGCACACGGGTTTTAGTCCCTTATAGTTTTCTTTGTATTTTGTCACTGGGGGAGACGTTTGTCCAGGTGCAGGCACTGCAGCAAAGGGTCCCAGGTCCCAGCCTGTCTCGATATCAGCTAACAGGTACTATGGAGTTACTGCCAGCACAGTCCTAAGTGTTTTATGGTATTACCCCGTTAGGACTCAAAACAACCATGTGATGGGTGTTATGCTATTGTCTTCCCTAATTTATAGAAGAGGAGACTGAAGTTCAGAGTGAATCATTTGTGCAAGACCATAGACCAGTAAATAGTAGAGGTGCAATTTGATCCCCGCTCCATCTGACCCCAACGTCCATGCTCTTAACTACATGTGGTGCACTTTTCACCTCTATCACATCCACATCATGGACTATTATGTGGTTCTCAAAATGATGGTTATAACATGTAGAGATGCTTATAATTGTATGTGAAGAAAGCAAGATATGAAATTGTAGATATGACCGATTATAACCATGTAGAACAAGCAGCAATTATTTATAACCAAAAAAGCAGAAGGAAATATAGCAATGTTAACACTGGTCATTGGGGGATGGAAACACTCAATTTTCCTTTTACGCTTCCCTGTATTTTCCACATTTTCTGTCATGAGCGTTTACGAGTTATAATATAAATGAATGTGTCTGCTATTGAACTTGTCATTGAACAGGGGAACATCAAGGGAAACCCCCTTCATCATATCCCACCAAAGTGGCCTCCATTCCATTCGCCTTTGGCCCACAGGCTGGAAACCTTGCTTATTTATAGTAAGTATAGACAAGGAAGAGAAGCGAAGGAAGCGCTTCAAATGTTTGCCTTCAAGTCCTTGTAGGAGGAAGTGATCACTTTTTCACGCAGGACTCTTGGAAGCAAAGAGTTTAGTGACAAAAGAATACTATGCTTTTGCATAATCGGCTGGGAAAAATAATGTTGCTGCCTCCACCTCTTTTCTGCAATTAGCCTGTGAAGAGTTGAGAGCTCAGGTTAAGATGTACCATCATTTAGATTTGGCAGATGAAATCACGTGACTCTAGACTTCATTTGAAAAGAAAGTTTCCTTTGATTAGGGGCAGAAAGCCCTCAGTCCTTCATCTGCAGTGATTTACAGAACTAAAATGAAAGTCAGGTGGGCAGCATTTTTGGTTCTTTTGATGGTTCTTGTTTAAACACCCAATACCCATTTCAGAGCTTTTAACACTCACTTTGTAGGTCGAAATGGCCTCTCGTCTGCTACGAATCCTAAATTAGTAGGCGTGTGTCTGACCAAGATTTGAGGGACCACATTTACTTTGAGTAAATATTCGCCTTTCATATTCGATTTCTTATTAAATGGTGTTTCAGAAACTGTGCTATACAATATCCCTATTTAAAAGCGTTGTAGTTTAATTTTTAAAATTTCAATGTTGGGCCTTCCCTGGTGGCACAGTGGTTAAGAATCCACCTGCCAATGCAGAGCAGAAGACACGGGTTCGAGCCCTGGTCCGGAAAGATCCCACATGCCGCGGAGCAGCTAAGCCCATGCGCCACAGCTACTGAGCCTGCAAGCCACAACTACTGAAGCCTGCGTGCCTAGAGCTCGTGCTCCGCAACAAGGGAAGCCACCGCAATGAGAAGTCTGCGCACCGCAATGAAGAGTAGCCCCCGCTCGCCGCAACTAGAGAAAGCCCGTGCACAGCAACAAAGACCTAACACAGCCAAAAATAAATAAATAAATTTATTTTTTAAAAAAATTCCAAAGTTGGAACGTGTGTGTGTGTGTGTGTGTATGTGCATGTGTGCGTGCGTGTGTGTGTGTGTGTTAAGAGGACTCTTTATGTCTAGGAAGGAACATCTTTCTACCGTCTCAGTTAAGAATTGTTTCCCCTTGCCAAATGTTATTTTCAGACAGATTGACAAGAGTTGCTTTAAAGGTATGAGCAGTCCTGGTCCTGAAAAAAGCGGGGCAATTTCTTGTCTAGAGCAAAAGGAAGGCAAGTTTGGGGATACTGAGTCATCTAAGACCAGGCTATCAAGACATGACTGGCTGGAGTGCCTGGATTTTGGTATTTGAAACGTTCTTGTTTGAAATACTGACTCACCACGCAGAAGCTGTCTCTGTGAAATGGATCTTCCGGATGACGGCAGAAGCAGCTTTTTCCTAATTATGAGATGCTGCCAGGCTGTCCGTGGGATGACGGAGTGGGCCTGCATCAGTCGGGACATTGGTGTCAGGGGAGGGAGGGGGTGTCTTTGGGTCACTTGGATAATGAGCAATTCGCTCTTGGCTAATCGAGTGTCTCTAAGGCCAGGGCTGGCTTTACACGCTTCTGATCGAGCCCACTGCCATTTGCAGGGCAACCGCATTGCATCCTTGCTGGGCCTCTGCGTGGAGGATGCATCCCCAATTTCACCTGGCTCAGGCAAGGGTGGGGCTTTTCTTGTGTTTCCACAGCACTGAGCTTGCTTTAGTCATGTCATGACCCGTCTGGAAGATCCCTATGAGACCACCTGCTGCCCCTCAGTGGAGACATGGAAGACAGAAACGGGCCGGATTTGCCCAAGAGAGAACACATTGGGTCCATGGCAGAGCGGAGACTGAGCCTCCCAGGCTTATATCCATTCTAGATGGCTGTGCTACACCTAAGCTGAGGAATGTGTAAGTGTGCATTTTGGGGCTGGGCAGGCAGCTCCTGGGGCCTTGGCCATGCCAGCGCTGGTGGTCAGTGTCGGATTTCCTTCCAGGGGTCTTCCCACATTCTGACTGGCGAGGAGGGTGGTGAGTGGATGGGCTTCAAGGGCATGCTCCGCTCCTTTCGCTCTCAGCCTTTGGTCCCAGCAGGTCCTGTGTCACTCGGCATATCCTCAAGAATTTCACGTCCACTCCCAGCAGGACGAAGTGAAGGGCGCCCATGCAAGTGCTGCGTTTCTCTCTCTTGCTGCTTAATTCCAACCTCCATTTATATCTTTGAGAACAGAGGTGGAAGGGACCTCAGGGATTGCTTTAAGCCCATGAAAACTACCCCCCTCCGCTGGGTCCTCCTCCCTCAGCAGCAAATTTTACCCGAGTTCTTCTTTTGACATTTTTATTATTTATTTATGTATTTTTGGCTACACTTTCCAATAAATCCAGAATTCTCTGGTAATGGGTAAAGGTAATTGTTGTAAATCACACATTTAATCTGTGATTTAAATTTCTCTTTTCAGGTTCTGTCTTTCTTCTTTGTGAGGTTTTTAGTTTTGGGGAGGGGGGGTTGTTTCTTTGTGTTTTGGTTCATTCAAGCCTGATATTCTTAGCATTGATTTTTGTCAGTCGACATTTTGGATATGAAGGATTTCAAGTGGTTGTTTGGTTGAGAAGTGAACATGCAAAGCAATTGGTGATTAGCCTGTGAAGAGTTGAGAGCTTAGGTTAAGATGTACCGTCATTTAGCACTGCCTGTACCATCATTTAGTACATTTAGATGCTGCCTGAGTCGTGATTGATGTATTTTTCCCTTTCCTAATTTTAAACCCGCATTTTTAGATCGACAGTGTTAATATTCTTCCGTCTGCTGCCTTCCTTCCGTGTATGAATTGGCTGTGAGGCTGTGTGATGTGGCGTCTGGACTGGGGATTAGGGGACCCAGGTTTTCCTCTCTAATGCTTTCCTTATGTTTACAGACCACAAACCTTCAAGTGAAGGTTCTGTCATTAGCTGGCCTAGCTGTGAAGGCAGATGCACAGTTGCAAGGGGACTGATTCCACAGATTTCTCGAATGTTAGCGCTGGAAGGAGCCATAGCAGATCATTCAGGCAGCAAACCTTTCAAGGCATCTTGTACACACGGCCACGTACTGTTCCGGGGGCTGGGGACGCGGTGAGGAACCACCATCCTCCAGTCCAATCCCTTCTCTTCGCAGATAGGTCTCTCAGTTCCCCAAAGAGAGGAGAGGACTTGCTTGAGGTCACACAGCAAGTCCACCTCAGGGCTGGGCTGGAACGCAGGGCCCCTGGCACACTTAACTCTGCTGATTATGCTTCAGCCGTGGTTAGATTCCCCCAAGTGACTTGAGAAAATGGCCCCATCTCCCCATCCTCCCATCCAAAAAAATCCAGCTTCCATGCCAGGCAGATAGATGGCTCTGGGTACCAGTCACCTGGAGGGCCTGCAATAGGTCTGCCCATCTGTGTGTGTCTAAGTCCATAGATCTTCAAATGAGGTGGGTAATATCTTCAAAGGAGAGAACAGGAAAGGACCCTGCCAGGACTAGCTCAGGGACAGTCAGCAAGACTCTCTTCCTGTGCTCCCATTGGCCACAGCCCAGCTTAGTGGGCACGCCCCTTTGAGGCCCCTGGCCCGTTACTGTCCAGAGTCCCTAGGGCTTTATGCATGGAAAACGCTCATTAAGTTTGGGCAGAATTGAGCTGATGGGCGAGAGGAGCCCTTCAGAGGAAGATGGTGCAATCACTGAATGAAAGGGGCTGCTTACTGAGCTTCTGGACCGTGAACTTCTGCCCATGGGCAGGTGGCTTCTGTAAGCTGGTTCCAGAAAGCTGTCGCTCCCCACCCCACCTTTGTCGAGTTGCCTTGAGCAGGGATGTGCCCTGTCACATCAGACACTGAGCTGAAAGCTGTGGGGATTAGGAAGATGCCACGTTAGCACATCTTTCTCTTTTCAGAGCTGAGCGTGCCAGTCACTGTGATGGGCAGCAAGACAGTGTTCATTGTTAATTAATTGTTAGTTGTCAACTCCGAGACTTTGTGGAGCTAAGAAGATGCAGGCAGGTTGTAGAATTCCTCCTTGAAAGATACCACAACAACATTGTTAAGGGCAAATGAAACACGCTTACTTATCAAAGTCTGCCGAGAGCCTTTCACGCTTTACCTCTGCTGAGAATTCACACTGTCATGCCCTTACCATAGGGTTTGCTCCTTGCATGATGGCGGGCCAAGAAATGGAGGATCTTCATCGTCCTTACGTCTCTGAAACATTTGAAACGTTACTGTGTTTTCTAAAGAGAAAAGACCCACAAAGGGATAACTTGCGCCTATTGTCAACTTCTAGTTTGGAAGGGTGACCTTGAGAAGTTCAGGACGAGCTTTTTCAAGAAGAAGCTGCAGCATAAGGGGATTGAGCCTTCGCCTCAGCGCTGGGGGAAGGGAAGTTCTGCAAAGAGCAAATTACCGCCTGGATTGTTTCTCTAGGGCTGGACCCATTGAGACCTTGAGCTTCCAGCCAAGCTGGAAGATGGGGTCCTGGCTTCAGAAGTGCTTGATTGAGACCATTCCTGATCTCAGAGGAACAAGGTACCACCTTGATTGGCCATGATCCTTGAAGTCCTGGAGGTATTGCCCTGGGGGATGCAACCAGCCCATAGATTCGGGCTGCAGAGAAAGGCCCTGTCAGGCCAGGTCCTCTGTGGTCAGTGGTGGTGTCTGCTCACAGAGCGCTTCCCGGCCTGCTGTTGTCTCTGCTGAGCAGAGCTTACTGCCTCGACTGTGCCGCCTTCTGTGTCTTTCCCCGTCTCTTGCTTTATACCCGCTTGACATTCTCTTCATTCATCCCTTTGACCAGCCAGCAGGACCTACTTGGAGGCGTGGCTGCCGTAAAATGGGCCTGCGTGTTCCCCCGGAAGCAGCCTTCCCTCGCCTCCTTCCTCTTCCCCTCCTCTCCATGTTATGTCAAATATTTGCTTGGTTTACAGCTCACCAAATGCCATCTCGTTTAATCATGTTTTTATTTAAGTAAGAGCGTTGTCAGGCTGAAGTGATTTTATTGTTAGGAGTCAGGAAAATACGAAGAAAAATCCCTTTTGAGAGTGGAGTAACACAGCACATTTTAGTTCAGTCTTCTTGAGTTTTTGTTTTCATCGCGTTGTAGATCTCCAATCGAATATTGTTCCTGACAGTCCTAAACCAGGTGGGCCCCTTTGCCTGGGAGCTGGTGTCTGCTGAACTCCCCTCTAGTACCGCCTTTGGACTGTCGGTCTGATCTCGCTCTTTTCCACCTACTCCATCCAGCTGCCAAGTATTCATAAGTAAATAGTTGAGGAACTGCTTCAGTGCCCGTTATGGACTACCTTCCGTGCGTTCTGGGAGTACTGAAATCCTCGAGATGTGGTTCCCGTCCCCTGAGAATGTGTGACCTGTCTGTGGGGATGACAGACACAGGCCCTCCGTGGTAGAGGTGTGAAGCACCAGTGTGGGAACATGGGAGAGTGGCTGATTCTGCTCTGGCGGGAGCAGACTGCAAAGTACGGCTGTGCAGGTCGTGAACTGCACAAGGGTGCTGAATTTAAGTAGAAACCATCCATACTGTAGTCATCAAAAACATGTCTTGAGGAAAAGGCACATTTTTAAAATTTTCACTAAGGCGCTGTACAGGTCAGGTGGCCCTGGGCCGGCATCGGACTGGAAGTGATGCTGAAAGCTCAGTTTCTCTGTGCCCCGGTGCCAAATCAAATCTCAGTGACAGAGTTTTGGGTGAAGTAGAAAAGGATCGCTTTATTGCTTCGCCAGGCAAAGGGGGCCACAGAGGGCTCCTGCCTCGAAAAACTATGTGTCCCAACCCCGGCCGGATTTGATGAGGAGTTTTATAGCAATGGCTCAAGGGTGGGGTCGCTGATAAGGATCGCGGTGAGCCCAGGGCCTGCACTCCCTTCATCTCTCCTCTGGTGGCCAGTCTCCTAATCTTGATGAGCTTCTCGGGTCCCTTTAATCTTGCCTCTTAGTTTACTGGCCGCTCCTCCCTTGATGAGCAGCTGTTTGAACCTGCCCTTTGGAACTCAGGGAAGGTCATGGAGGCTGGAGTCTTGCCTACAAGAAACGGGGGACAGGGAGCCCCACAGGGCCTCGCTCAGTTTCAGAAAGGCGGTGGAGGGGAGGTGGCATTGCATCAGGGCTGTACAAGGGTCATAGGGGTTGGCTGGCCAGGCGCAGGGCATTATATAGGCAGAGGGAGCATGCGCTGAGACAGAGGGAGGAAATCACAGTGGTGTGTGCCTGGGGAATGAGGAGTGGCCGGGTGCCGTGCTGCAGAGCACACGTGGTAGGTGTGGTGGGCGGTGCTCTGCATGTGTATTTGGAGTTAGATCATGAAGGGTCTGGAATGTTATGCTGAGACTTTGAACTTTATCCCAGAGGTATTGTGAAGCCATCAGAGGTTTTGCAGTCATTTCTTTTTAAAGAATTATGTTTATAACTTATACCTAACTGGTCCTCCCCAAAATGTTTTAAGGTGGAAGACAAATATGTGACCTTGTCACACAGCAAAAGTGACTCGGCTCTGGCCGCTGTTGCCAGGAGGGGCTGGAGGCCAAGTGTGGCCAGGTCTCCCAAGTTTTCATAAGAAGCTGGACACTTGCATATTCGCCTAAAAATCTCCCAAGTTCTAAGTGCTGGCAAGTAATTCGGACTTTTAAAAACACCACACACCACACAAGGCATGTCCACAGACCAGAGTCAGCCAGTGGACCACTGGTTTACCATTTCTGATAATGAGGGAAGGAATAGAAAGTTCTAAGAACTTGAGATGAGATGGCAATGAGAATTAAGTTGATTTTAAGACAAGTAAGACAAACATGGACACCTATTCTGTTGCTAGTGACAGGAAAAGAAGTGGAGGCCGTATACAGTGGGGCCATATATGGTCTCTGTGGTTACGGAAAAATGGACTGAAATTGAATAAAATAGCTGAAGAGTAGGACTCGTGCTACTTTTTCATGGAAAGGTCTTCTTGAAAGAGTGTTTCCCTAATGACCCTTGGGTTGGTTGGGGCAGGACTGTCAATGGCAACCAGAAGATTCCTGAGCAATGCATGTGGCCAAGGATCTATTCTATGGCTTCTGGAAAATACCAGAACAATGAAGCATGTAACTGAATAGCTGAAACTCCAAGGATACTTACCAAGAATAGGCACTGCATCAGAGTACAGGGGACCCAGGCAAGCATCTTCTCGATCATTAAGTGAAGGTGCTAGATAAATAGGCAGTTCTGTGCCAGTGGGACTCAGACCCCATGAAACCCTAGGTGTCCTGCAAGTCAAAAGGATAAGCTGTATTTCCAATAGTCTCCTCAGAGAGAGCAGAGGCGTCGTGATGTTTGAACCCAGCTCTGCCACTCCCTGGTCACGTGGCCATCTGTAAGCCACTTCTCCTCTGAGCCTTGGTTTCCTCATCTGTTGAGTGGATGGGGATAATACTTCTTTCACAGGAGTGTTCTGCAGCTTAAAGTAGGCAGTGCGTAGGAAAGCATCTAGCATTGTGCCCTCAGAGCTGTAGAAACTCACTGAATACTGATTTTCTTCCATCCCTTATTTCCCTGATTGAATTGGAGCCTGCCCTGCCTCTTCTTAAAGAGCGCCTGATGGGGCTGTTCGTAATCATTTCCTCCTTTCCCAAGCAGTTTCCCTGCCCTTTATCGCAGAAAATTTCTGATTACGTGTGGATTCCTTTCAGACTTGAAAAACAACCTGACATGGGAGTTATTTTTTAGGTTGCAGGTTTTCCTGTCCTGGCCAGAGTGATCTTAGAAAGACAACCTTCGTGATGAAGACATTGTGGATTAAAATCGTTTGTTCTCAAGGCAGGGCTCTCTCGTTCAAGTGTCTGCACGGTGTTTCTCCTTCCCAGAGATGAAGGATAAAAGAAGAATAAAATCATCAGGCATTTTTGTTTAACTATGTCATTGTAGTTTTATAGCAGTTGTTTTATTACCTGAATGTATTTAGATATGAGGATTCTGAGAAGGCTGTGAAATATATTCTAAAGCTTCGGGGGCAGGCACGTGCTCTGAGCTGGTTACTTGGTGTGCGCTCAGGAGAATTATTTGCCAGGCTGCAGATTCTGACAGGAGGCACTCTGCCTTTTATAGTCCTGTTCTCCGAAGGGGGAGATGGAGGAGGAAAAGATTCTGGAAAGTGTCTTGCAGAGGCCCGACAGAGCTCTGTATTGCTTTCAAAATGTGTTTCCCACTCCTTTTCTTGCTATTAAAACTACATGTGATCCAAGCAGGCTGCATAAAACGAGAGAAAAGGAAATGAAGTCTGTTAATCTCCCAAGACAGACATTTATTATCCGAAAGCCAAGTGACACCTTCGAATTGTGACCTCACATTCGGAGGAGGAAAAGGCTCGTGCCTGATGGGGGCCTGCACCGGCCTCCTGGAAGAAGACCGGCCTCAGTCAAATGTCATCTCCACGAGTATTGGCCCAAGTTTCCAGTTGCTGGAGTTGCTGTTGATTCAAAATCCATGATAAATGCTACGGCTGCAAGTAAAATCGTGCCCTGGACCTCAGAAGCCAGTCTCTTGTGAGACATCACAGGAGTTTCACCCAGTCTCCTGGAGTACTAATCTCTGGTCTGAGTGAGGCCTTGAGGGTGTTCAGATTCTTCCAGGTGAAAGGAAGACTGGAGGTGGAGTCCAAAGCTATGAGCAATCTGTAAACCACAGGGAGTGCAAACAGCCTCTGTTCCTCAGCATAGCATCGTGGGTTCTGGACCTATGAGCTGAGTTCAAATCCCAGCTCCACTGCTCACCAACTGGGTGACCTCGGGCGATTTACTTCACCTCTCTGTGCCCTAGGTTCCTCTTCTGTACCAAGGGAATAACATAGTATCAACCTCAAAGGATCGTAATGCAGAGTCAATGAGGTCATACCTGTAAAAGGTCTGGGACAGTGTGTGGTACATCGTGAGCACCTTCTTCATTGTCTGTCAGTTAAATTCCTTCCTTGTTCTCTTGCGTTTTTCATACCAAGTCTGTTCTCAGCATGTTGCAGATAGAGACACTGAGGTTCAGAGAGATGAAAGCATTGGTCCAAGGTCATCCACCTCATCAAGGCCAGCGTGAGCTCGAAGTGCATGCCTGACTCCCTGTGCTGTGCTCTCCCAGCTCCAGGCTGCCACCCTGCAGTCCTCTATTAGCGCAAGGTTCGGATGGGTGAGACTGCGGGAAAGGGTCTTGTAAACGAAGTCACTGTGTTCAACGTTAGGATCTATTAGAACTCTGTGCTTATCACTTGTGCTGTTTGAAGAGGTCTGGGCCATTGGATAACAAGACCGTTCAGGTAGGAACATCTCATAACATGTTCCCTTTTCTTGAAAGCAGCAGCAGAGTCTAAGGCAGTTCTCAGAGGGACTTTAGCACTGAGGGCTGTTTGTATGTTGGTGTTACTACACGGAAGATGGGGAGGCCTAGGAGGAAGAGCTGGGGACAGAAAGCAGACACTGTTGAATGGAGCCTGCTTGCTAAGAAGGTCCAAGTTTAGAGGAAGAGGGAGGGCTCTCTTGTGATGTGGTTTGTAAACCTGAGAGCGACTTATGGTTAGTGTTTGCATTTGAAGGGCTGAATGGGACATCCAAGACTGCCCGGTTCGATTTCCCCGCGTTCGCAGGGAGGCCTCCAGCCCCTGAGAGATGGCGCGCGTACCAAGGACCCACAGCTGTGCCTCCATGTTCCTCAAGTGACTTTCTCATGACAAGTTGGCTTCCCCGGGACCCATGGATGAGACGGTCTAGGCTCCTCGGCACTTTTAGTTCTTAGTGTCATCCAGTAGGAGTCTTTTAATTTCCTTCCCTAGGATCTTGACAGCTTTCGGGGTGTGGGTGAGCACGCCCCATCCAATCAACCCTGAGATCATGATAATATCAGCATATAAGCTTAGAGATGTGGACCAGGCCCCGTATATTCACCCAAGTGAGTGCCAGCTTGTTTGGCCTTTGGTCTGTCAGCTGGCAGGTCAATCCCAGTGACACTCTGTGTTCCTTTTGTATATATATATTTTAAAATATATATATATTTTGTGGCTGTGCACGTGGTGTGGCATGTGGGATCTTAGTTTCCCAACCGGGATCAAACCCACGCCCCTGGGATTCCCTGGTGGTGCAATGGTTAAGAATCTGCCTGCCAGTGCGGGGGCATGGGTTCGAGCCCTGGTCCAGGAAGATCCCACATGCAGCGGAGCAACAAAACCCGTGCGCCACAACTACTGAGCCTGCGCTCTAGAGCCTGCAAGCCACAACTACTGAGCCCGTGTGCCACAACTACTGAAGCCCGTGCGCCTAGGGCCCGTGCTCCACAACCAAGAGGAGCCCCCTCTCGCCGCAACTAGAGAAAGCCCAGGCGCAGCAACGAAGACCCAATGCAGCCAAAAATAAATAAAATAAAATAAATTAATAAAAAGAAAAAAAACCTGCGCCCCCTGCATTGGGAGTGCAGAGTCGTAACACTGGACCACCAGGGAAGTCACTCTCTGTGTTCCTCTGAGTCACACCTTTTCTTTTCAAACATCACCACACCGCCTTTCATACTCTGTTTGAGGACAGGCAATAACCCTGAGTGGCGAATACTAACAACGTTCTGTATGTTTTTGGAAAGTTCTGTCTCCTCCCAGGTCTGGGCAGAGGACAACTAAAGGAGCTCTAGTCTCAGAGCCCAGGTGGCTGGCCAATGACTGGGTGAGCCAGCCTGGAAGTTGCCAGAAAGCAGCCTGTGGTTGAGGTGAGGCCTGCCTCCCTCCCTCTGGCCTGCGGCATGGTGTCAGTGCCTCCCAGGACTTGGGACTGGGCTTGCAAACAGCCAGCAACAGGGCAAAAAGGAGGTTCCAGGAAGGCTGAAGTGTTGCATCCCGAAGGCTGCCTCTACCTCTTCATCACTCTTCCCTGGAACCCGGCTCACCCCTTCTCCACAGGGACTCAAGGATGTTCTTGGAAGACAAAGCACCTAATAAATGGGCTTGAACCCATCCTATCTTAAAGCTGGAAGGGCCCACAGAGGGCAGCTTGCTCCAACTTGGTGGCAGAACTGGGGCTGCCTGTTTCAGTTGTCAAGGTGATCCTCCTTATCCAAAAAGTAGCCTCCCTTTGGAAATCAGAGGGTTACACGCTTTTTAATTCGGCCTCCTGGCCACCCATCCCTCCTGCCTGGGATGTGCGCCTTCTCTTAGATGGGGTCTCCCACGGAAGAGACGGGAACAAAATCCGGTTCGCTCAGGCTTGCGAAGGGGTACTTGCCATCCTTGTGTCTATTTCATTCGTGTGGAGAAGAAGCGAGTTTTTCCAAAGAATAAGGCCCAGGGACGCTGGGGAGAGTTGGGACCTCCTTTTACATCACTCTTCCAGGAGCCAGTTCTCTTTGGCCAAACCCTGGTCCTGCAGGCACATGTGCCAGGGTGCAAGAGCCTGGAAGTGAAACCGTGTATCTCAGCCTGGGACTTGAACCCACGGTCTTTTAACTGAGATCACACACCTGCTCTCGGGACTTAATGAAGCTCAGGTTCTTGATGTCTCATGGCAGAAAGAATTCAGTGAGAGACAAAGTGATAGGGAAGAAGTGGATTTATTTAGAGAGAAACACACTCTATAGATCCGTGCGCCATCTCAGAACGTTAGAGGCACCGAAGTATGGTGTGGTTAGTTTTTATGGGCTGGGTAATTTCATAGGCTAATGAGTGGAAGTATTATTCCAATTATTTCAGGGAAGGGGTGGGGATTTCCAGGAATTGGGCCACTGCCCACTTTTTGACCTTCTATGGTCGGCCTCAGCACTATCACGGTGCTGGTGGGTGTGTCATTTAGCAGCTAATGTATTACAATGAGCCTGTAATGAGGCTCAAGGTCCCCTGGAAGTCAAATCTTCCGCCATCTTGGACCTAGTGGGTTCGACCCAGTTTTGTCATGCCCTACGGCTATGTCCTTCTTTTAAAGGTTGTGCCCTGCCCCCTTCCCTCCTGTTTCAGAAGGAGCTGAGAGGCGGTCTGGGGGAGGGGCAGGGCAGGGCGGCAGCTCAGTGAGGGGCCGCTGGGGTGAACAATGGACAAGCAGCATCTCTGGGTTCAGTGGTCAGCACATTCAGAAGCACCAGCACGAGAAGGGGTCACGGCCCTAAGACGAGAAAGAGGTGCTCAGATGGGAACGAGCACAGAGAGGGTTCAGGAGGGAAATGCTGTGCTCTTTCTTGACTGGTCAGAGGACTCTCGGGGGATTGAATCCAAATCTTGTTTCCATACTCAGAGGCCTGAATAACAGTGTATTTATTCTATGGCTTTACATCCTCCATCTGCTACCTAATGTGTGACGTTGGAGAAGTTACTTAACCTCTCTGTGCCTCCGTTGCTTCCTCTGTAGAATGGGGTCGTGAGGACTAAGTAATCCACGGGCCGCTCCTAGCACAGAATGGGTGCAGAGTCCACGTTCAATAAATCCTAGCTGCTGCTCCTGTCGTTACTAACACGATGCTTCTGTCACTAGCATCAGTGTCTCTGTGTTCAACAATTTCTCCTCCCTCCCCCCTTCCCTCCCTCCCTTCTTTTCTTCTCTAGTGCCTGCCCACAAGAGTAGGTGCTGGGCCTAGAGCAGAGAGCCTGGCAAACTTGACTGCTGGTGGTGAGGTAACAGGGCGGGGCTCCAGGAATCTTGTGCTCAGCTGGAAGTTACCATCCTCCACCTGGCTGGGGGCCTTAGTTCCTGCAGAAGAACTCAAAGGTATTGTTACGTATTGATATAACCCTTGCGGAGGGACCAGGGCCCTGTTTTAGTCGCTGCACTATTGCTTCTTGACTTCTCCCCATTTGTTTCTGCATCCCCTCCCTTCCCTGATTAGCAACTGTTGGAATCTGCCCTTTGGAACTCAGGGAAGGTCTAGGAGGCTGCAGCCTTTTTCCTACATGCCAGAAACCGGGGGGGGGGGGGGGGGGGGGGGGGCACATAAAGGCTTTTGCATCCAGGAGGACCCCACAGGGTCCTGCTGAGTTTCAGAATCTCCAACTCGCCGAAGGATCTTCTAAGAGAGAGGTAAGAGTTCTCTGTTATCCAAAAAAGCAGGGAAGATCTAGAGGGCAGGGAGAGGACCAGTAACTGAAAGCAACAAAGGACTTACTGAGGGGTCCAAAGAGCTCACAGGCTGCCTTAGGGAGAAGTCAGTTTCCTGACATTGGAGGAGTCCAAGCAGGGCCTGGACTAGCCCTCCAGGATGAGGTTGCAGAAGGAATTCAAACATCAGGGGGCACTGGCGGATCTGAAAAGCCCACCTGCCCCCCCCTTTCTCCAGGCTCCTGTGTTGTTGCTCGTCGGGCGGTTGGTGTTCTTGGGAGTTCAAATGATGTGTGAAGTAACTTCTGATCTTTTCTGGCACACTGCAAAGTTGTGCAAGGCTTAAGGAAATACTTAGCTCCACCAAGCAAGCCTTTCCCAAGTCAGTATTGGGGAAAAAAATAACTCCATTAGAAGTGCTAAATGAGGATAATAATGAGATATCCAATGTCTTGCCAAGTGAATTTAATCGCTTTCTGATCCCAACAGCTACACAATTCAACTCTTTCTTAGCATAATTAAGCAAGTGACAATGAGGATACTATTCTAAGACACGGTAATGAGATGCTGAGAGGCCTGAATGCAGCTGGAGGGGAATTCCTATTAAATATTTATTAGATATGCAAGTTCTTTAATAGCTAGAAAAAAATAGAAAAGGAAATTTAGTTAAGTGAGGTCCATTTCCTTTGAAATTAAACTGTTAAAAGCAGAAGCTGCCGGGTCACTACTTGCAGGAATCTTCATCTTTCTGGCCTGAGGGCTTGGCTGCAGTCCCGCCATAAAACTCCTTAGGGGATGGTGGAGACGGTTGGCTGGGTAGTAAAGAAGAAAGAAGGAAGTAAAAAGAGGTAGTGGAGTGGGGTAGGAGTGTGGAGTCCAGACTTGTGTTTGAATTTGAGCTTGGAAACCACTAGGGTTGTGTGCGTGTGCGTGTGCATGTGTGTGTGTGTGTGAGAGAGAGAGCGCGCAAGCTCAGATGAAGCACTTTACGTGTCTAGGCCCAGTCTCCTGCTCTGTAAAATGGGCTTATTCATACCTACCTCACAGGGTTATTCAGAAGACTAAGTGTGATAATAGTTGTGAAAGTGCCTTAGAATCTGGAAAGCACTGGAAAGTGCTTGGGTCACTGACTCTTTGAATCTCTGCAAGAGAATTTCCTGTGGTGCTAGCAAGCTCCAAGCAGAGTTCAAGCCACTTCTCTGGTTGTAGCTCTGGGGAGGAAGCAGATCGAATTGGCTGGAAGGTTGAAATTCGGCTGCACGTTGAAATTTTTTCTACCTGGCAAGGGATACCCTGGCACACCCACAAGGTTCAAAATCCCACACTTCTCCAACTGATGGGAATCAGTATGCAAATAAGATGCTTCCTCCAGGCCCCGCCGGCAGGAAGGGGAGTTAACCTCGGCTGGGTCTCCTGTGGGGATGTTTTCCGCAATTAGGAGCTTCACCAGTGCAAGAGGCACCGTCGGGCGGGGCTTTGCTCAGGCCTCAGGCCAGCCCTTGGGCGGCCCGTGTGAGCATGCGCGGATGTGTATGCCGGTGTGTTGGGGGAGGGGAAGACTCCCAGCAATCCCGTTTCAATCCTCCAGAGTCTCACAGATTGCCTCCCTTTCTAGACTTCACCTCGACTGGCTTTACCACGATGCAGAGTGACGGCGATAATTATTTTTACTTTTTGAGTGCCTCCTTGTGCCGGGCGCCCTGGCAACAACCTGTTGGGTGAGTAGTAGTACCATTTTATTGCCATTTTACAGAGAGGGATACTCGAGCCCAGAGACGGGAAATGATTTGCGCAAGGTCACAAAGCTACTCTCTCAGCTTTCTCTGGCTCCCAGGTCCCTGTGGGTTTCCGTCTTTCATTGCTGCCTTTCCCAGAGACGTCCGAACCAATGGTCTGGGGGGAACCATTCCTTTTGCCTGGGGGCACCCAGGCCAGCTCTCAGAGGCACTGCAGGGTGGGGGTTGTGTCGGTGACCCGTATGCCTGTTGCTAGGGACACGTGGGGAGTGGGGGAAGTTGTGCTTTCTGGGGAGCCCCTTGGGTCTAGCATCTCGAGCTGGCGGCCTCCAGCCAGGGTCGGCTTACATCTTACCTTTGGTATTGGAAGCCCAAGGGTGTCCTGTGCACTGCCCCCCGCCCCCACCCAACTGGCATCTTTACCTTCTGGTTTGCAAAGGGCTTGGGTGATCTGCAGGGTGGGGAGCTGGAAGTGTCAGGACCGCAGGCAGAAGGTTTGGCGGAGGGTGGCCTCTGGTGGGCTCCTCTTCCTTTGTCTTTGTGCCACACCTAGTTCCATCAGAGCCACTGGATCATTTGGCCCTCAACCAACTAAGAAAATGGCTCAGAGTCTAAGTCTCACATGTGTGCCTTCTTGGTGTGAAGGGCTTAGCTGATCTGGGTCACGGGTGTCAGCCTCATGCTTGGAACCTTGGAGATCGTGACCAGCTCAGTGGGAGATATCCTTGAGTCTTATTCTTCTTAGCCCATTCAGCCCTGCTGATTTTTCCTGAAAGTTCACTCCCATTGAATCCCTTCCCATGCCTCTTATAGCACAAGCAAATACCATCTCCTTACTACTGTCCTGGATGATTATAGCAGGTTCCTATCAGAGGAAGTCTCTTGACTCTCAGGCCCATCCACTCACTGCCCCAGAGTCCTCTCCCTCCAAAAGCACTCTGCGTGACACTCCTCTGTGCATAGAAATAGCAGAGCGGGTCAGACCTCTGAGGTGTATAGCCAAATTGGGGAGGTGAACATGAACTTGTGAAAAGTTGTGAAATGACAAGGCAAGCTTCAAGAACCAGTTCAAATAGATAATACAAAAGAAGATAAGTCACAAGGCAGAGTGTGATTAATTTCCCAAAGAGTTCTACTGTTCATCATGTTCTACTGTTCATCTCAGAGGTGGGACGAAGCGGCCATGGAGGACTTGGGGTGGGAAGAAGACTTCATCCAGGAGGTGGGCCCTGATCTGTGTCTTCCAGAATGAGCGTAGTTTGGGTGGAGAAAAGGGTTGTGGAGATCATTCCCATTCATTCTAGAGTAGCGGGTGCTGGGTGTCCTCTGTAGCTGATACTGGAGGTAAGGCGCAGCTTGGTTACATACACAGCTTGACACAAACAGGAACATACAAGGTGTAGCCAAGGAGCAGAGAGGTTGTTTGCTTTCCCGTCCGCTACAGGGTACAGATTCCTTCAGAAGTATTCAGAGCTCTCTACCATGTGGGTCCAGTCTACCTCTCTGGCTTCATCTCCACCCATTCTAGAATTTTTGCTTCATGAATTTTGACGCTGGATTGTTTGGTGTGTTTGGGGTCATAACTATTATTACTTTTTGGTGGATCATATATTTTATTTATTTAAAATCTCTCTTCTGCTTAATTCTGCCGCATTGAACTCACTTTGATAGTACTAGCGCCAATCCTGTTTACTTTGCATTTGTAGGTATATCTTTACCCTTTGTTTCATGCCTTTCTGCGTCATTTTATTTTTGAGGTGTCTTGGAGCTCTAAGCCAGGCCAGAGGTGGTCAACATCAGCTTTGAAAGTGACTAGGGTGAAGCTCAGAGGCAGTAGTCAAAACACATACTTAGTCTAAGCAACTTACAAAAAGCTAGCCAGGATATCTGGATGTCTTCGCCCACTCCTCTCTCAAAGGGTAAACAGAAACCTTAGATGCTGTTGGACCTGTTGCTTCCAACTTCCTTGAACTTGCCGGGTTCTACCAGTTATAGGACTTCTGCCACACTTTGGCACTTTTTTTTAATAAATTTATTTATTTATTTATTTTTGGCTGTGTTGGGTCTTCGTCGCTGAGTGCAGGCTTTCTCTAGTTGCGGCGAGCGGGGGCTACTCTTCATTGCGGTGCACGGGCTTCTCATTGCGGTGGCTTCTCTTGTTGCGGAGCACGGGCTCTACGCACGCGGGCTTCAGTAGTTGTGGCTCGCAGGCTCTAGAGCGCAGGCTCAGTAGTTGTGGCACACGGGCCTAGTTGCTCCGCGGCATGTGGGATCTTCCCGGACCAGGGCTCGAACCCGTGTCCCCTGCACTGGCAGGTGGATTCTCAACCACTGCGCCACCAGGGAAGCCCCACACTTTGGCGCTTCCTGTGCCAGTTGTTTGCCCAAGCTGGGCCCAGTCCGATTTTACTTACAAGCCCATCTGCTCATGACTATGGCTGTGACTCGTGTACAGGTCTTGTTTCCTAGACACCTTTCCTTTCTGGAACAAGAGTAAGAACCCTCGAAAGTAGCAGCATTCCTCCTGTAATAACCAATCTCTCTAAAAATGAAGAGAAGAACCTCATATCTGTGATTCATACACCAAAGTCAAATTGTAATAAAAGGAGAAATTTCCAGTCAGTAAAACGAAGTGGATTGGAAATCTGGGTAATTCCAAATCACCATCCAGGATGAAAGAGCCTGCTGTCAGATGCCACTGCAGATGCCCATGGGTGCGAGGAAGGGGCTGTGTGCTGGCTTGTGGGATCTGTCTGGACGGTGGGATGCAGCAGCCTTCAGAGAGCCCTGGAACTGGAGGCTTAATGCAGTTTGGATGGGGAGAGAGCCAGGAGAGCATTCCAGTTCATTCTAGTGTAGTAAGTATGTACTGAGGGTCCTTCATGGCAGCCCCTGTGAAACTGAGCAGGACCCTGTGGGCTCCTGGGCACAAAAGCCTTTCTGTGTCCCCTGAGTTCCAAAGGGCAGGTTCAAGTAGTTGCTAATCAGGGAAGGGAGGGGATGCAGAGACGGGAGGGGATGCAGAGACAGGGGAGGAGCATCCAGAAACAATAGCGCAGCCTCGGGGCAGGGTCCTGGTTCCCCCTCAAGGGATACACGTAACAATATCTTTGAGCTCTTTAAAGAACTAAAACCCCCAACAAATGGAAGATGTTCCAGAGAGAAGGTCACAGTTCAATAACCTCGAGAACCACAGATCAAGAGACCACCTGACACCAGAAGATCTCTAGATTGAAAAGAATATGGGTCCTGCACACACCCTGATAACCCTGCCCCTTGACTATAAAACGCCTCACAACGCCCCCTGGGTTGGGACACACAGTTTTGAGGGCATTAGCCTGCTGTGGTCCCCTTTGCCTGGCAAAGCAATAAAGCTATTCTTTTCTACTTCACCCAAAACTCTGTCTCTGAGATTCAATTTGGTACTCGTGTACAGAGGCCAAATTTCGGCATCACCTGTGTCTATGTGGCTATGTGGTGTGTGGTATATGGGTGTGTGTTGCTCACAGACCCAGCAGACAAGCAGGCTCTAAGAATTAAGGGTAGAGAGTTCTGCCTAAGAAGAGGAGGAAAGTTCAGTATGTCTTGAATTCAATAACTAGTAATGTGGGTTTTCACATTACTGTGCATTTTTTTCACTTGTATAAATGAGCATCTATCTTTTATGTATCTTGCACTTTACTGTTTAGAAAATACGTTCACATGTTATTCAGTTAGATTCTCCAAACACCAGTTTCAGTCAGGCTTCTCATCTCCATGTTACAGATGACGAAAGAGCCTCACATTGGTTAAGATGCTTGCCCAGCTCATCAGCCAGTAAGTCACAACACTGATATCCAGGACTTTAAACTGAGGACTTCTGAGACCTGGTTCAAGGTTCTTTCCACAAAACTACCCCTGCTGTCATCTCTCAGTATGAACCATAACAAATGACCACGATTGGGATGTTCTCTGCAAACTATTAAAATGCTACAGAAATATGGTTGCAAGAACATCTGATTTTTAGAAGTGGACTTTGTGCGTAAGGCCTCAAGACAGAAGCATAATAAAACCATTCATTAAAATATTTACATCAACTGACAGCCACAATAATTAAAAACTCCCAGCACCACTAAGCTGTGTTTCAGATTAGTCTTCTGAGTGGAGAGGCTCTTTTAGAAAGTTTATCTTCCTTGTTTCAGGAATAAGGGCTTCTGCTGAGAAGCTTTAGATCACTGGAGATGGGAGTCAGAGTGGCGGAAGGGCATTGAAGGTCTAGCCAGGCAGGGGTCACGTGCCCCTGAGCACCAAATAGAAGGAGGTCCCAGGAGGCAGATTTTCCCAATGATGGCAGCTGCCTTGCTTACAGGAGGGTTCAGTCCTGAGAGGACCTCCACCTTCCCTCCTCTCTCTACCACTAAACTTCCAACAGCTTGACCTTGAGCTTAAAAATATGGAAAATTAAAAATATGCAAAATAGAATAGTTTGATAGACCACCATATACCCATTACCCAACTTCAATAATTATCAACTCAGGGCCAGTTTTGTTGCATCTCTGGCCCCATCTACTTCATATCTCCTGTATTATTTTAAAGCAAATCCCAGACTTCATAAATCAGGTAATCCATAAATATTTCAGTATGTATCTCTAAAAGACATGAAATATTTTTATAACAACCAAAATACCATTATCAAATATAAACAGTGCAGTAATCAGTGTTCAAATTTCCTATTATACACGTGTGTGCATGTGCGCACACACACACTACAGTTTGTTTGAATCAGGATACAAATAAAGCCCATATATTACAATTGGTTAAGGTTAATATGTCTTTCAGAACTTTTTAAAATTGTAGGAACCCTCTCTATCTTTTTTTTCCCCTCATAATTTATTTGCTGAAGAAGTTTTCCTATAGAGTCTCACAGTCTGGATCTGGCTGATTGAGTCTCCATGGCTTACTTAAGATGTTCCTCTGTCCTTAGTGTTTCTTGTGAATTGGTTGTTGTATCTCGAGGCTTCATCTGATGCAAACTTAACTTGGGGCCAGCAAGAATGATGCGTCATAGATGATGTTGGTCACCCTACATCCTGTCTAGGTGCCTCCTTTTTTTTTGTGATGCTAGCAATCATTATTGTTCAATGCTTTGATCCATTACTTCATGACCGATGGCGCAATGGTGATACTCTAACTCTAATGACTTCTTCATTTATTAGCTACAATACTTCTTTTTTAAAAAAAATTTTATTGGCGTATAGTCAATTTACAATGTTGTGTTAGTTTCATGTGTACAGCAAAGTGATTCAGTTGTACATAAACATATATTCTTTTTTAGATTCTTTTCATATAAGTTATCACAGGATATTGAGGAGAGTTCCCCGTGCTATACAGTAGGTCCTTGTTGGTTATCTATCTTACATAGAGCTCCAATACAAGAGAAATTTCCCTCATCTACTATTTGGTTGCCCAGTGGTTTAGTCCATAGAGAAATGCAGGATTAATACCTGATTCTTTCCCTTTAATTATTAATTTCCAAAAGAATAAGTTGGCTCTCTTTCATTGCACTAAAGTGACGAAGTAGATTTTTTTATAATGAAATCATGGGTTTAAATATATTTGATGTGTTCAATCCATTGCAGTCATTACTTTTTTTAATTTTTATTTTATATTGGAGTATAGCTGATTTACAGTGTTGTGTTGGTTTCACGTGTACAGCAAAGTGATTCAATTGTACCTATACATATATCCATTTATTTTCAGATTCTTTTCCCATGTAGGTTATTACAGAATATTGAGTAGAGTTCCCTGTGCTATACAAGGACCTACAGTAGGTCCTTGTTGGTTATTTATTTTATATATAGTAATGTGTATATGTTAATCCCAAACTCCTAATTTATCCTTCCCCCCACCCACCTTTCCCCTTTGGTAACCATAAACTTGCCAATCCATGACGGTCGTTATTTTTTTGATATTCAAGTTGTCCCATCTTTGGCCAATGGAAGCCTCTTCAAGTTGGCTCCCTGAGTTCTTTTGCCCTGACCCCGAGAGCCTTTGATCGTTTCCTTGTTCTCCGGTAAGACAGGGTGCTCCAGGCTCATCTTGTACATTTCCTGCTACAGACCTAGAATCAGCCATTTCTCCAAGAAGCCTTGTTTCTTTTAGGGATAAATGATATTTCAGGACTACAGTCTGCATTTTAAGGTTGCTCATTGCTACTGGGTTCGTCATTGTTTCTAGAGCTTTTCAGCAGAAGAGCTAGGAAGTGTATTATTTAAAGTAAAATATATCATGAGTTCATACTGATACTTCCAATTCAGGACTACAGGGCATTTATGTAACATCTTCTATCTTACATCCACATCTCTATTCCTACACTAAGAATCCCAGTATTCAAGGCCACAGGGGATAATAGAATTAAAATATCACATAATTACTTATTCAATTTATCTCATCATACAAACAAAACTGTCTCAGAATAACAATACTAATGCTACCACCACAATATGATTACTATAAATAATTTACACATTTTTTTGTAGTTCTTATACTTAAAGCAAATCTCACTAGGGATATACTATCAGATGACTGTGTTTAAAAGTCATTGGGAATAGTTTCTCTCTGCCACCAGCTACACACACAATTAGATTCATCTATTTCATTTTGCTTTCAGTTCGGGAGTTTCTGTTTTATAGTGTTGTTAATGTTCTTTTATGATTACGTAATATGGTTACATGATTCTGAAGTCAAATCTGTAAGCCAAGGTATATTCAAATAAATCTAGGTTCTATCCCTGCCCCTTTCATCCTGTTTCCTCCTCACCTTAGAAGCAACCATTTCAAAATTTCTTAGGGCTCATCCTTCCATTTTTTAATGTTTTAACCTGAGAATATTCATATATCTTTTTTTTTTTTTTTTTTTTGGCCGCGCCGGGTGGCTTGTGGACCTTAGTTCCCCGACCAGGGATTGAATCCAGGCCCTCAGCAGTGGCGCCGAGTCCTAGCCACCGGACCACCAAGAAATTCTCCGTATACGTATATCTTGGTATCCTTCCTTTCTTGGAAAAAAGATAGCATGATATGCACATTTTTCTACACCTTGCTTTTTTTTCCCCACTGAAAAATAGATCCTGGAAATCACTTTATAATATCTTCTCATTTGTTTACCAGCTGGGTAACTCCGTTATGTGGACGCACCACTGTTTGTTCAACCAATCCCCTATCGAGGAACGTTTGGGCTGATACCAGTCTTTGCTTTTACAAATTGTTCTGCGTCAAATAGCTTTGTGTATATGCATTTTCATATTTTTGCCAGTATCCATGGGATAGATTCCTAGGACTGGTATTGTCGGGTCAGAAGGTAAACATACACATATTTTTGCTAAATATTGCCACATTTCTCTCCATAGGTGGGGTACCATTTTACATCCCCACCAGGAAGGTTGATAGCATTTACATTCTTTTTGGTGGCTATAATTTAGCCTTCCGTGTTTTTTCTGTTGTTGAAAAGCCAGTTGCAAGTATTGATAGTGAGAGGCAGGAGGGAGAGTGATTTGGCCTACAGACTCTGGGGTTGAACTGCTTGCATCGCAAACCCTGGCTCTGCTACTTAGTAGCTGTGTGTTCTTGAGCAAATTACTCAACCTCTCTGTGCCTGAGTTTTCTCATCTGTAAAATGGGGAAGTGAGGAAAACTTCCTAAGAGGGTTGTTCTGGTTGATTAGATGCAATAAGCATGAAGTATCCATGGAGTAAATGTTAGTTACAGCTAGTATTAGTTAAAAATCTCCTTGTAAGAACCCTCTGAGGTGGGCATCAGCCCCTGTGTAGAGATGAAAAAACTCAAGCATAGAGAGATGAAATCATTTGTCCTGGGTCACAAGGCTGGAGGGGTTAGGCTGAGGCTCAGGCCTGTCTGCCGCCAAAGCCTGTGCTATCTGGAGGGATGTCGTGCTGCAGGCTTCCTGTAAAGGGCCAGTCTGGGATGAGCTGGGGCACAGGTAGCCGGGGATAGTCCAGGCTCCACCCCACTTCCAGGGACTGTCTTGGTTACCACACCACTCTTCCAGGCCTGCCATGCTCCCTGCCCTTCAACTCTGAGGCCAAATTGCCCACGTTCCCGCAATCCCTACAGATCCGCTGGGCTGTTAATGAGCGGGGCCTGATGAAGAGTGAAGACTGAACTTGGTTTTCCTGGGCCCGCTTCCCTCTGCCTCCTGGCTGGAAGCCTTAACCCTTGCTGAGGGGAGAACCTCCTCCCCTTAGGCCTTTGCCCGCCTGATTTCCCAAAATTTAGCAGAGCTCTCCAGATTTCACCTCCTCTCTTGTATTCCTACCACAAAGTTATGCTGACTCTCCTGGACCCTCTCGCCTGGCTTGATCCCAAAGTGACCTGGAGTCTTGCACGCTCAATAAATATTTTTGCTTTGAATCCATATGCAAGAGGAAGTGGGAGGTGGTGGTGAAATTCTTTCTGTATGTAATTGATGGGCTATTTGTTGCTCCCTGTGGAAATGATTTCCTCCTTGGTGCGGGGTCTTCAGGCGTAGGTCCTATGTGGCCCAATCTGCTTGGCTGGCTCATCGAGCAGGCCTTTCCCCAGGTGTGGGTAACTGAGACAAGGTAGGAATTCAGCACATAACTCATTTTTTATTGTGAAAAATGTTTTGTAGAGTACCTACACAAATCATGAATACATCTACAAATCTCTACGCTCTTTCATCTCCTACCAGAAGCACATCCAGATTTGGGGGCCCTGAAGCTTACCGAATTTGTGTGACCCTCCTTAAGAAAAGCAACCCCAATCACAAATTCAAAATTAGGTACAAAAGTCAATATTTACTTAGGGAAAATAAATCACAGAAATCACAAATTTGGAAGGCTGCCAAATACCAGAGACATCATAAAATCCAGAAAAATAGCACAATATTTTCACTAAGCAGCTGCCTGACATATTCTTTAATCACTTCTGCATATGACAATTTTATAGGATTTTCTGTGGAGAGAGTTGGAAGATCATTTTTCTTTCCTCTATCACTTTTGGTTGAAATTTGTTTTATATTGTTGATCGTTTAGAAACCTTTTTTTTCCTCCCAGCTTCTCAACTTTTAGTGGGTAATTCGTCTAATTACCAATTGTTTCTGTTGTTGTCAAATTTAAGAAAACCTCTTTCTGTCTCTCTGTCTCTCATTTTAAATCTCTATTTAAAATTTGAAAGACTTTTCCAAAGAACTAAGCTTCTGACTCGGTACACTCAAGCCCTGTTCGTCTTCCACTATCTGCCCACTTTCGGTACCAGCTGCTATAGGATGTGTGCACAAGCAATATGGCTTCTGGACCTTTATGTCATGACCCCAGGTGAGTCAGCCTAGTGGATGGTAGAAGCGTCCCGGAAGTCATTCCTACAGCAGGATGCTTAGGGATAATTTAACTAATCATGGAAGTAACTGCAAACCCCATAAATATACCCCACCAAACTCAAAACTGATCTATCCCAAGTCAGCTTCCCCTAGCCCATTCCCCAAAATGCTTGAGGCCATTCTGATGCCACTGGACACAAGGGGAAATGGGGTTGAGGGGCAAGTCAGAGTGGAAAGGCGCAGTAGGCTTAACCAACTGTGATGAAAACATCTTACTTTTGCAAATTTAACAAAAATATATGGCCCTGTGAACACATTGTTAATTACCCTGTGCACGCCCACCTGTCCCCATCCTGCCAATCTCTGGGTCCCTAGAACATCATACAGGGCCTGTCAAATTGCTTTTTTTGTTGTTTGTTTGTTTGTTTTTAATTTTTTGGCGTACCACGCAGCATGTGGGATCTTAGTTCCCCAACCAGGGATTGAACCCAAGCCGCCTGCAGTGTAAGCACGGAGTCTTAACCACTGGACCACCAGGGAAATCCCAAGGGCCTGTCGAATTGTTGAATGAATGCTTTCAAAGCCTGACCTGTTTCAGGGACCAAGATTTGAAGAAATTAAAAACTCTCTTCTATCGATGCTTTTTCTAACTTGAAGTCGTACGACTTTTTTTGTTAGGGATAGATGTTAGCCTCGTGCTCCAAGGCAGGGACTAGGGTACAGTAAGCAAACACCCAGGGCATGCAATTCAAGGAGGCACTAGATCCCTCACTGACATCACCACTAGTCCCAGCCTGGTCCCAGGCTTTGCCTCTTCTAGAAGGCTCCTTGGGGGAGTGAAAAAATTTAGTTAATATTGTGCGTGGGAAGCCCCTTTTTTCACATTTTTATTTGTTTATATAATAAGTTCCTTGGACTAGGTTCCTAGAAGTCACATTAGTAGGTCAAAGGGCATGAGCGTTTTTAGGGCTCATGAATAAGTAAGTAACCTTATCATCCCCATCATACACATGAGGAAAATAGGAACAGAGAAGTTTAATAACTTGCTGCAGGTCACACAGCTAGTAAAAGGCAGAGCCAGGATTCAAATTGAAATAGTCTGACACCAAGGCAGCCACCGCACTGTGGAAAGGTATTAGCTCTGTGTTATAGTAGCTACAGATAATTTTCCACTCTTATTTGTGTCTTAAATTTTGCTTGTGATATTTTTATACAGAGATTTTTAAACACATATCTGGAGTCAAACTTATCAGTGTTTTTGTTTTACGTTTCTTTTCTTTTCATGTTTAGAAAATCTTTCCCCGTACCGTGAGCTGGTAAATATTTACCTGTTTTGATGGACTGTTTGATAACTTTCTTTTAAAACTTAACTCTTTAATTCATTGGAGTTTATTTCGATGGAAGAGGTGAGGTGAAAGTTTTCATTTATTAAATAGTTGTGTGACATTCTGCCACTGTTATCAAATCCTGAGCGTAGAATGGAGATGATAATGATCTCTACTCTATGGGGTCATTGTTAAGATAAAGTGAAATAAAAAAAAATTTAAACACACACACAAAGTAAAAAATTAAACCAGCACCCAACAAGAATTAATTCTCTTTCTCCAAATCAGTCTGCCCCACTCAGGAAAGGTTTCTATGGCAATCGTATATTTACATAACTCTCTTCTGTACTTGTTTCCTGGTCTAGAAAAAAGAAGGGTCCTTATCTAGTTTTTCAGTCCTTAGAATTTTATGATTTCTCCTTGAAACATTTTGTGAACAGTTTGAAACAATTTGAATAAAGTTGACTTCTCTCTTTTTTTTATTTTACTTATTTATTTATTTTTGGCTGTGTTGGGTCTTTGTTGCTGCACGCGGGCTTTCTCTAGTTGCGGTGCGCGGGCTTCTCATTGCGGTGGCTTCTCTTGTTGGGGAGCACAGGCTCTACATGCAAGGTCTTCAGTAGTTGTGGTGCACGGGCTTAGTTGCTCCGTGGCATGTGGGATCTTCCCAGACCAGGGCTCGAACCCATGTCCCCTGCCTTGGCAGGCGGATTCTTAACCACTGCGCCACCAGGGAAGCCCAAAGCTGACTTCTCTGAAAGAGTTATGTTTCATTAATGAGCAGGTACTTCTGCTGTTTTGTCTGGGGAATGATATTTAAACCATTGATTCATTCATGATGACGGACTCACCTATTAAATTAAGGAAATCAGTGTGTTCCAATTGGTTACTCAAATTATTTTGATGGGAAAATGATTGAGTTTGTATTGACCTGTTTCTTCCCTTTCATGAGTATTATACTGTGGAGTGACCACAATTACAATGGGCATGTCACTTGAATAATCACAAATGTGATGATCTGAGTAATGGTGGCATCCTCAACACTTCCCTCGCTGTCTCACATTCACATCATCACTAAGTTCTGTTGGCTCCACCTCCGTAATATAACCTGTATCCATCTATTTTTCTCTCATCCCATTGTTCCTACCCTGGTCAAGCCTCTATCATCTCTCTTGGACCACAGCCCCTGCTGGCCCCCTGCTTCTATCCCTGCTTCTAATCAGTTTATTCTCCATGCAGCAGCCCAGGGTGATCCTCTTAAAATGCAAGCCATATCTTGTCATTGCTCTGTTGAAAACCTAACACTGGCCCTGCAGTTTGGTGTTTAATCTTAAGAGTGTGGTCCTTGGACTACCTGCATAAGAATCACTTGAGACATTTAAAAAATATATATGGGGCTTCCCTGGTGGCGCAGTGGTTGAGAGTCCGCCTGCCGATGCAGGGGACGCGGGTTCATGCCCCGGTCCGAGAAGATCCCACATGCCGCGGAGCGGCTGGGCCCGTGAGCCATGGCCGCTGAGCCTGCGCGTCCGGAGCCTGTGCTCCGCAGCGGAAGGGGCCGCGACTGTGAGAGGCCCGCGTACCGCAAAAAAAAAAATGTATATATATATGTGAATGCCTAGGCCCTGCCTAAGATCTACCAACTGAATCTCTGTGGGTGGAGCCCAGGAAATCATATTTCAAACAAGCATCTGCATCAATCAGTTCCCTTTGGGATTCAAATTCTTGCCAAGAACCCCTAGAGGCCAGTGACCTTGACTTTGTCCTGCCTCCTTCCAGCTGGATCTAAGACAGGGCCTGGCACAGCAGAGGTGCTTAGGCTTTCCGGGTTGATTGGACAGGATGGAGGGTACAGATGTGTGCATATTTGAACAAAAGCTTGGAAGCAGGGGTCAAGACAGGGAGGATTTAGGATTGCAGACTGAGGTGTTTGATTGGCTTTGATGTTTGGGATGTTTCCAGCTGCTGCCTACCCATTCCTCCCTCCCACAGAGCCCGAGGTCTGCCTGGCCTGACTGATTCTGTAATCCTTGTTTCCCATAACTCCTGTGTACGGGTTTTGTATTACTGTGTAACAGACGACCACAAACTGAACCGCTTAAGCCGATACACGTTCATTATCTCCCAGTTTCTGTGGATCAGGAGTCTGGGCACAGCTTAGTTGGAGCCTCTGATCAGGGTCTCACAAGGATGAAATGAAGGTCAAGCCTGAGAGTTCTTCTGGTGGCTTGAGTGGGGAAGAATCTGTTCCAAGCATCAGGATGTGGGCAGAATTCATTTCCTCGTGGCTGTACGGCTGAGAGCCTGAGCTTTTCGCTGGCTGTAGGCCAGAGGCCACCTGAAGTTCCTTGCCATGTGGCTTCTTCAACACGGCTGCTTCCTTTATCAAGGAGAAGCCTCCTCCAGTCTGGTGAGGTGGTGTCTTGCGTAACAAGATAATTGTGGGAGTGACATACAGTCACCTTTGCTGTATTCTGTAGCTCAGAAGCAAGCCATACCTACTACCCACACTCAGAGCCAGCAGAGTAGGCAAAGACATGAACGCCGGGCGGTGGAATCATTGGGGGTTACCTTAGAGTTTGTCTGCCACACCCTGTCATAGCATTGCCACTGGCCCAGGAACTCCTTCAGAGAAGGCTCTCCTCTCTCTTCTGGCCCCGCCATCAGCAGTAGCGAGATCTTCAGCCGTCCTGCCCTGAGTCGTTGACTCTTCACATCCTAAGCCTTCTCCCAGGATATGCGGTCACTGTGGGTCTAGCTCATCTGGGTTGCTGAGATCATAGTGCCACGAGCTCTGCCGTCCCGGGAAACATTAATCTGAGTGACGTCAGTAGCCTCCCGCACGTGTGACTGGTAAGAAAGGTGACTGGGAGGGGTATGTGTGTGGGAGCAGTTTCCCGTTTATGCATATGTATATCTCTGCCTGCTACTAGTTAAAGTAGTGCTGGGTTCAAGGACTACTGGTGGGGCTGCTGAGATTTCGTTCTTGGGTGTGGTCCACCTGGAAGAGCTCTAAGAAGCTGCAGATTGTGGGGAAGCCTTGCTTTTGAACTCATGGAGGAACACTGAGGTAATGAAAGCATTCAGAATTGAGAGCCAAGTGGGAAACCAAATCCAGAAAGCCAGAGAAGGTAGTCCAAAAGGCAGCCAAGCTGGGGCTCGCAGCGCTGGGGCATGGAACCTGGCGTGGAGTAGTGCGTGGGGAGCAATGGGTGATGTCGTAACACATGAAGGGTCTGCAGGACGATGGCCCTGTTGCTCAGACATGATGAGCGACTCTTTTGAACATTTAATTTTACATTTTCATGTCAAATGCCTGTTGATTAAATGAATCTCCTTTACTTAGACACACAATGTGTGTAGGAATTTGATGTTCTGTATAATGTATGCTCAGGGTCAGGTCAGATTCTCTTCTTGACTTGACAAGAAATGTGGACTAAAATAGCATTAAAAGCAAGTGATCTTGTTTTCTGGGAAAAGTACCTCGATGAAGGGCCATCCGGCTATCATTCTGTTCAGGCAAAGATTGTTCAACTTGTTCTCTCTTGATAAATTGTCTCGTGGAGTCACTGGGCTGTTAAACATTGAGTTTTGCACAGTCCGGTTTTTGAAACCTCTTCTGCTTTCTCCTCTGTGGCCCTTCAGATGGGCAGGCAGTTAGCCAGATCTGTTACAGAGGGCAGATAGTCTAAAAGGCCTCTATGCAGTTGAATGTTTCAAAGGTCTTTCAAAGAATCAGTGAACAGACCGTGTGAGGTGTAGACAAGCACTTGGGCGCGTCACCGGTGTCTTGTTCTGAGAACTCCATTAACCGAGCCATGCTGGCTAAGGCTGGGAAACCTAGCGATGAAACCATGAAGAGGCCATGGCTGAGTAGTATTCCACTGTTAATCACTTTTAATCTGCTCTCCATTTAGTGGCTCAAGAGACTTCTTAATCATGCAAATCTTATCAGGTCTCTTTCTCTTTGCTTCAAAGCTTTCAGTGTCTTTCTATGATTCTTAGGCTAAATCCCCAAATCCTTACCACCACCTCCGTGGTCCCTTTTGCCTCTTACAGCCTCATTGTGGGCCACTTCCCTCCTTAGCGTCTGCCGTCCAGTCACGCGGGCTGCCTTTGGATCCCTCAGAAGATGTCTATTCCTTTCTGCTTCTGGGCCTGCCTTTGCACGTGATCCTTTTGCCCTGAATACCCCCTTCTGCTCTTTTTACCTAGTTAACTCTCATTGATCCTTAGAAGTGTTACTCAAATGTCACTTTGTCCAGGAAGCCTCTGTGGCCCTCCTTTGAGATGAGGTTAGTTTCGGCTGTTGTTTGGTCTCCTGGAAGCTGTGTGCTTCTCCTTTGTAGCGCTTAGCACCAGTGTAGCCATGTCATTAATTGGATTCTTAATTGTTTAATGGCAGTCTCCCCCTCTAGACCGTTGGCAGAGGGAAGAGACTGCCTCTCTGGGAAGGCAGAGAACATGCTGTCTTGTTTGCTATGGTAAACCCAGCACTGAGAACGGGGCCAAACATTTCAGAATCCATCCTTCTAATAAAATGCAGTTGTCCTTTGGACTGGCCAATATCACTTGGAGTATGGGATTAGGAATGTATCCATGTAGCCCTGCCACCCCCCAGAGCACAACTGAGCAATGCAAGCATGCATCCATCCCTTTCCTGAACAAATTTTTTTTTCTTTTTTTTTGCGGTACGCGGGCCCCTCACTGCCGTGGCCTCTCCCATTGCGGAGCACAGGCCCCGGACGCGCAGGCTCAGCGGCCATGGCTCACGGGCCCAGCCGCTCTGCGGCACGCGGGATCCTCCCGGACCGGGGCACAAACCCGTGTCCCCTGCATCGGCAGGTGGACTCCCAACCACTGCGCCACCAGGGAAGCCCCCTGAACAAATATTTATAGAGCACCTCGTATGAGTGAGGTGCTGAGACTATCATAGTGACCAATATTGTCTCCAACCTCTTGGAGCTTATAGTTAATTCCCTTCAATGACCTTGTTTTCATGTCATCAAATAAATGGCTTGACTCTTCTGGATTTATATTGGGACAGCCCGAGCCATGGCTCGTGATGTGGTGTGGAGGACGCCTTAGCTCTCTTGGTTCAGTCAAAGCCATTTTCTTCTCGCGATAAACTTGCCCTGGGACTTTAAAATCACTAACCACAGCCCTTCTTGTTCATTTCCTGTCTTTACCTTGTGCTCTGCACCCTCATCCCCTTCTGAACCGCACCTGAAGTCACCTTCTTTCTCACGACTTGAAGGCAGATAGGATGTTTGTCCTCATCCTTAGAGCAGCAGCTATTTGTGAAGCGTTAGAAAGACCAGGCATCAGGTGAGTGGGACACGTTCTCCTGATGCACTGAAAGCTGTTCAGTTTGTTCTCACTCCCTACCGTGGGTCCAAGTGGGCAGCACGGCTTTGGTTCTGAAATCTGTTTGCATTTCGTGGCGGTTTTAGTTCATTACGGACATGGGCTTATTGAAATACAAGAGAAACACATGACTCCAGGGATCCAGAGCCCTCTCTCCGTCTGTGATTTTTCAAGAATGCGGATTCATGACGTTTTTGAATGGATCAGGGTACCTCAACTGAGAAACACACATAGAGAGAAACCACTCTGCAGAACAGCTCACGCCGTAGTGCAGACCCAGGCCTGTGTGAGCCGCCTGCGGTCCATCTTAGCACGATGGGAAACCCCCCTCCCCATCCCCTAGAGCCAAGAGTCTCCCGAAATTATGGACCAGGAGGGCTTGTAAAATCTGTCATTCCTGGGCTTCCCTGGTGGCGCAGTGGTTGAGAGTCCGCCTGCCGATGCAGGGGACGCGGGTTCGTGCCCCGGTCCGGGAGGATCCCACGTGCCGCGGAGCGGCTGGGCCCGTGAGCCATGGCCGCTGAGCCTGCGTGTCCGGAGCCTGTGCTCCGCAACGGGAGAGGCCACAGCAGTGAGAGGTCCGCGTACCGCAAAAAAAAAAAAAAAAAAAAATCTGTCATTCCTTAGTCCCATACAGAATCATCTGACCATGGGGAGAGGAAGAACCTTGTCAGCGCCCCAGTTATTTAGTTTGGTTTGAGCTCACGAGTTTTGGGGGGGGAACTTCTTCTTAGGGGAAAGAGCCCCATTCCTCCTCTTTTCAGAAATGCAGGGGCCTCTCCTGTGACAGACTCAGCTCCCCAGCTTCGCCTTTAATGGAGTGAGCAGATTGCAGTAAATTTAATGACTTTATGAAGATAAATGTTTCCCTTCCGAGGCTCCTTCTTGTCAGAATACATTTAATACCGCCATTCCTTTGAGAACTAAATTCCTGTAGCACTTTGCAGCATATTAACATGTTTTTCTCACCACATGAAATTGCACTTCAAGCAAGAAATAATGTTTCTGCCTCCCTTTGTACATTTTTATTACTGCCAATGAATAGGAGTAAATTAACTATTATGGCTAACATTATTCACGGGGACAAATTCCTAACTCATTTTACAGAGAATAATAAATAACGGAATGAATAAGATGCCTCCAATTTCACATGTGAATTATCAAAGATTCCTCAGAGTAACGGAAGAGAGGCCGTCATGTTTATACACAAAATACAAATATCCAGCCAGCGTTGAGCACCACAAGCTACGTCATCTAACAGTCCCCTGCGTTGGGCTACATATATAACCGTGCTGCCCCAGGTCCCCGAGTCGGGGGGGCCAAATTCCCATCCATCACCATCCTCAGCCACCTAACACACGCTCTAATTATACACTCAAAGAACTATATTTAGCTTTTACAGAATCTAGTTACAATTTCCACATTTATCACTTAATTCCATAGGCAACTTCAAGACCGGGGAGATTTGGTTCCCGTTAATGACATTACAAGGCAAATTACACTCGAATGGGAACCGCCAGCGTCCTGGCCAGTGGCTCTCTCATTTTGAATTGCCTTCAACAGTCCAGATTCCAGTACAGTGACGTAAGTTGAACACCTTCTCGTAGCCTGTTCTAATGGGATTTTTGCTGTACCATAAATTGTCAAGGACCTGAAAGGTACAAGCCAGCAGGATAATAGGGAACAGAACAGCACACACACCCTTCTGGAATATTATTCGACTTAATGACCTTCCCAGATCTCCGTGGCCGCATCGCCACATCTGTGCTCTCCCTGCCAGACATCTATTGAGCAGGGACCATGTTGGGGTGCAGGATACAAATGTGAGGGATTTCCAGCCTCCCTGAGAGAATGCATACTGCCTGGTATCCTTGGTTACTGGCCTGAAGGGGCCACAGGATGAATGTCTGCAGTGGGGGGACGGGGCTCAGGGAAAGAGGGCGAGCCTGGTGGAGAGGAGGGCAGGGCAGGGAGTCCTGCCAGGCAGTCACGTGCCAGAAGCAGATGTATGGAGGCGGGAATGGGCAGGGACACTTGGGCAGGGAGTGAGGATGTGTCCCTTCCATTTGGCCTGTCATCTTCATGCATGCCATTAATTCAGGTCTTTCCCTAAAAACATGGACTTTTCGGACCTACGTGCAGAACTTTGCACTAACTTGATTAAGCCTCTTCTTCAGAGTTCCAGTTTAGCATCTCTTACTTTCAAATGACCCTGTGTCCTTATACTCTTCAATATAGTTTCTTTCCCTCCCAGTTTCATGAGCTCTGTAAGTTTCATCTACAAGCCATCAATGTCTGCCTCGGAAGGTCTGTTGGAAATTGTCAAACTAGACAAGCTCAAGGTCCCCCTCCAGCTAACACGATGGAGTTCATTAGAATTGTGGGTGCAAAAGTTATAAACGCACTGAACTGCACTGTGATGTATGGAATTGGCCACCTCTTCTTTTTGGAAAATTGGGATTGAATTTTGCCTTTTCTACTCTTCACGTGTCATTTCTAGTCTTACGAGAGAAATTCCTCAAGGATTGACAGACTACAACTGTTCCCGCTCTGTGTTGGCCAATTGCCAGGCCAGGAGATAGGAACTTATTTAGAATAACTTACAGCTGCCCTTTGGTAAAATATATGTATTTTCTGATTACAAAGTTATTGAATAAAGTTTGGAAAACACAGAAAAGTAAGAAAAAATTTAAATCACCAGTAACCCTACCTCCCTGAGGTCCCTTTGTTAGCATATTTTTCTGTGTTCCTTCAGTATTGTTCTATGCACACACAGGTGTATACATGAATGCATAAATGGGTGCATTTTTCTAATTACCCCCATAGGATAAATTCTTAGAAGTAGAAATATTGAGTCAAACAATATAGATTTTTAAGGCTTTTTATGTCATTTGGCAAATTGCCATTCAGAAAAGTCTTACCAGTTAGTTTTATTGATCTTTGCTATCGTTTCCTTCATTTCTTTTTCATTTATTTCTGATCTGATCTTTATGATTTCTTTCCTTCTGCTAGCTTTGGGGTTTTTCTGTTCTTCTTTCTCTAATTGCTTTAGGTGTCAGGTTAGGTTGTTTATTTGAGATGTTTCTTTCAATATACATATCCCTGCCCCTTTGCCAATTGTGTGTATCCTCATGCTTAAAATCTTTGCCAACGTGATAGGCAAAAAAGAAAAATTGGTATCTCATTTTCATTTTACATTTCTCTGATTACCAGTTTTGTTAGGCATTTTAATTTTATTGAACATGTATGATGTGTATGTTGTAAGTGTCTATTTCTGTCTTTTGTGTCTTTTGTGCTGAGTTTTTTTCTTATTGATTTATGAGAGCTTTCTGTATATGAAGGATACACACTCATATTTGTTGGAATATTTGTTTTGTTTCTCATTTGCTTTAGATTCTTCTGTGAAATAGGGATGATTCTGTGTATTTTGCAAGGCTGGTTTGATGGTTAGCCATCATGAGTCAAGTCCCTCACACCGTGTGGGGCATGGCAGATGCTCAGTATAGGATAGCTATTACTATTGTTGTCATCGATTAGACTTGTAATCCACACCGTATGGGTATGGCTGTTTGGGCATTTCCCCCACAGCCCAGATCTCTGTGCAGGAAGCCCTAATACTAAAACTGCCTCCAGGCAAGCAAAGGACCCCGTCACCTTCTTCCTGCAGGGCTATTCATCAGGCTGGCTGAACTTTTGAGGGGTGACTTCAGCAAGAGGACACAGATCCTGGTGCCACCAGAAGGGTCTGCAGAAGTGGCACAGCATGCCTAGGGAGTAGTTGTCACCATTCCTAGCTGACTACTGAGGAAACTAAAGCAGAGGGGACTTTAGGGACCTCCTCGAGGTCACACAGTAGCTGAGGAAAAGCCGAGTGTGTGACATCTCAGAAACCAGCCGTAGGAAATTGAACAGATTTGCTCTCTGGGCTGAGGATTTCTCAGCCATAAAATGAAGGGGTTTTAGTAGGTAATCTCTGAGACCCTTGGAACTCCATCAGTCTGTATTTCTGTCAGAGGATCTGTGGGTCTAAGAATAGCCCTGATTCATTAGTCATAAAATTCATCATATTGATTCACAGTTGCCCAAGGGCATTTTGTATCCGTTGCAACTCTTGGTTCTGTTACTTACGTTGCCAGTGAGGAGGGGGTTGGGAGGCACAGGAACAAGCCTCCTTATTTTCGGATTTGATTCCTAATCAGAATCCCTTCTGTAATACAAAGTGCAGGTCCGCCCTCACAGGCTCCTCTAACTCAACACGTCCCAACTCAATTCAGTTTTACTTTCTGGCCCCAGAGCTATTCCTTCTGGAAGAGCATCCTGGCTCCACCTGATAGCATTTCTCATGGCTTGTAATTATGCCTGTCTTGGTGGTGTTATTTGCTTAACGTCTGTCTTTTCTGGGATTTCTGCCCATCAGGAGGTGAAAAGTGGTCCCTTGGTGTAATGGTGCGTTTTGACCTTGCCTTTCTTACAGAATGTTCCACGCCATGTTGCACTTGTTGATTGAGTTATCTATCTGTGGCCAACCACAATGAATTCCTTGAGCACAGGGCATGTTACAGACTGAAAGTTTGTGCCCCCCCCCGCAAATAAGTATTTTTTATTATTATTTTGCATTTTTAAATTTTTTTAACAGCTTTATTGGGGTATAATTGCTTTACAATGGTGTGTTAGTTTCTGCTTTATAACAAAGTGAATCAGTTATACATATACATATGTTCCCATATCTCTTCCTTCTTGCGTCTCCCTCCCTCCCACCCTCCCTATCCCACCCCTCTAGGTGGTCACAAAGCACCGAGCTGATCTCCCTGTGCTATGCGGCTGCTTCCCACTAGCTATCTACCTTACGTTTGGTAGTGTATATATGTCCATGCCTCTCTCTCGCTTTGTCACAGCTTACCCTTCCCCTTCCCCATATCCTCAAGTCCGTTCTCTAGTAGGTCTGTGTCTTTATTCCTGTCTTACCCCTAGGTTCTTCATGACATTTTTTCCCTTAAATTCCATATATATGTGCTAGCATACGATATTTGTCTTTCTCTTTCTGACTTACTTCACTCTGTATGACAGACTCTAGGTCTATCCACCTCATTACAAATAGCTCAATTTTGTTTCTTTTTATGGCTGAGTAATATTCCATTGTATATATGTGCCACATCTTCTTTATCCATTCATCCGATGATGGGCACTTAGGTTGTTTCCATCTCCGGGCTATTGTAAATAGAGCTGCAATGAACATTTTGGTACATGACTCTTTTTGAATTATGGTTTTCTCGGGGTATATGCCCAGTAGTGGGATTGCTGGGTCATATGGTAGTTCTATTTGTAGTTTTTTAAGGAACCTCCGTACTGTTCTCCATAGTGGCTGTACCAATTCACATTCCCACCAGCAGTGCAAGAGGGTTCCCTTTTCTCCACACCCTCTCCAGCATTTATAGTTTCTGGATTTTTTGATGATGTCCATTCTGAACTGGTGTGAGATGATATCTCATTGTAGTTTTGATTTGCATTTCTCTAATGATTAGTTATGTGGAGCATCCTTTCATGTGTTTGTTGGCAATCTGTATATCTTCTTTGGAGAAATGTCTATTTAGGTCTTCTGCCCATTTTTGGATTGGGTTGTTTGTTTTTTTGTTATTGAGCTGCATGAGCTGCTTGTAAATTTTGGAGATTAGTCCTTTGTCAGTTGCTTCATTTGCAAATAGTTTCTCCCATTCTGTGGGATGTCTTTTGGTCTTGTTTATGGTTTTCTTTGCTGTGCAAAAGCTTTGAAGTTTCATTAGGTCCCATTTGTTTATTTTTGTTTTTATTTCCATTTTTCTAGGAGGTGGGTCAAAAAGGGTCTTGCTGTGATTTATGTCATAGAGTGTCCTGCCTATGTTTTCCTCTAAGAGTTTGATAGTTTCTGGCCTTACATTTAGGTCTTTAATCCATTTTGAGCTTATTTTTGTGTATGGTGTTAGGGAGTGATCTAATCTCATACTTTTACGCGATGACCCAAAACCTATGGGATGCAGCAAAAGCAGTTCTAAGAGGGAAGTTTATAGCAATACAAGCCCACCTTAAGAAACAGGAAACATCTTGAATAAACAGCCTAACCTTGCACCTAAAGCAATTAGAGAAAGAAGAACAAAGAAACCCCAAAGTTAGCAGAAGGAAAGAAATCATAAAGATCAGATCAGAAATAAATGAAAACGAAATGAAGGAAACGATAGCAAAGATCAATAAAACTAAAAGCTGGTTCTTTGAGAAGATAAACAAAATCGATAAACCATTAGCCAGACTCACAAATGCATATGTTGAAGCCCCACCCCTAATGTGCTGGTATGTGGAGACAGGGCATTGGGGAGGGAATTAGGTTTAGATGATGTCCTGGGGCCCTCATGATGGGATTAGTGCCCTTATAAGGAGAGACACCAGAGAGCTTACTCTCTGTTTCCGCATACACACACTGAGGACAGGAACTGGGAGCACGCTGTGCGATGGTGCCGTCTACAAGCCAGGAAGAGGGCACTCGTCAGAACTGGACTGTGCTGGTACTCTCATCTTGGACTTCCAGCTTCCAGAACTGTGAGAAAATGGTCTATGGTATTTTGTCGTGACAGCCGGAGCAGACGGAGCCAGGGCACATTTTCCTTCTCTTTGGCCTCCAGTTCCCAGCACAAAATAGCTGCTCAGTATTTTTTGAGCTGGCATCAAATAGGTGCTCATTAAAAAGTAGGTGCCGAAGGAAGGACTGTGTAGCTGAGAAGCCCAGCCATTCTTCAGGTTAGAGCCCACATCCTGGTCCCCTCCTCTCGGCACATCTGTCATACAAGACGCCGAGACAGCTTGACTCCAGACTGATTTCCCCTCCCCAGGCTCCCACTGTATAAAGGAGTGAGAACCAGTTCCCAACGTGAAAGTGGCCAGGAACCAAAATCAATAACAAAAATATCAAATTACATGAGGCCTCACACAAACTTGTTGTTGACCATCCTTTCCTGTTGGAAGAGTCATCTGAGCCTCCCAGGAAGAAAACAAGGGTTCCAGAAAGAGACACTCTCAGGAAAGACAGGAGGGTAACCAAAGGTCCTTCTGGGGAATGCCCTGGTTTTGGATGCCCCCAAACTATGTCCAACTCCTGCCAAATGTCCAGCTCAGGCGAGGACACAAACCCCTTCCCTTGGTTTCTTGCGGTACAGCTGAGGCAGCCCGAAGTCTTCAAGAGAACAGAACACCAAGAGAGGGTGGCCAGGATGCCCAGGAAGTCCAGCTTCTTGGGTTCCCCCCAGCCACATGCAGGCTCAGGAGAACCCCAGTGGCTGCTTCTCCTTTGCCCTTCTGGCCCAGGGTCCTTCAGCTCCAGTGTGTCACCGTAGAGACTGCCAGCAGGCTTCTGACTGCAGTTGGGCAGCCGTGTCAACAGGAATACCCTATCCTGCCCCAGCCTGGAATCTGCCATTTGTCCAAGCAGCTCTGATGCCTTTGAGTGGGGAATCTAAACCTATGTCTGGGGCCTAGGTAAGCTCACTGCTAGTAGGATGGCCGTATGTCTAGCTACTTTCAGTGGACACGGATGGGAAGTACACAGGTGTATATGTGCCCCCCACCCCAGCGTCTAATTTTAAGTTGCAGCTTGATCCTGATGCCTTGAATTCTAATCTAAGGTTCTATCTCTTTTTCCTCAATTCCATATTTGTATCTCTTTTCTTCCAGAGTGAGAACTTTGGTTTCCAGCAATATCAGTATATGTACTCATTTGCTCAATACACTAAAAGTAGTTTTGGAGTTGTCAGCAATACTATTACCCACAACAGGCCTACTCAATCGAATTCCAGCGTAACTGGGGACAGAGGTACCACTTCGTTACTGCTAGGTGAGGGTGGAATGCTCAGTTTACCACTGGGCCTTTGTTGACACCCAGAGCTGGGTAGGGGTTCTTGTTACTACTGGGTGAGGGTGGAAGTTCATGCTCCCCACTAGGTCTCCACTGATCCATCTCTGGTCAGGAGAAGAAGGAAGGAGTTCATTACCTACCACCCTCCACCTGGCACAGGGGGCCGGGCTGATTCCTGGCCAGAGGGCATGGGAGTCCTGGCTGTCCATTTGGCCTTCTAATACCCCGCTCTGGCAGGCAGTGGGAAGAGCCTATCTTTTCTTTTTTTCTTTTTTCATCTTTTTGGCCGTGCTGCGCGGCATGCGGGATCTTAGTTCCCTACAGTGGGAGCGCTGAGTCTTAACCCCTGGACCGCTGGGGAGGTCCCCGAAGAGCCCCTCTTTAGTGCAGGGCGGAGGTGGGGTTTTGGCTTCCCCCGTGTTCCCACTGCCACCATGTGAGCGTAGCCTTGTGTATCAGCCAGAGTTCTCCAGAGACAAAGAACCAATAGGATGTGTGTGTGTCTATGTAAGGATATTTATTACAAGGAACTGGTTCACGTGATTATGGAGGCTGACAAGTCCAATTCTGCAGTGCGGGCCGGCAGGCTGGAGCCTCCAGAGAGCCAGTGGCTCAGATGAAGTCCAAGGCCGGTGCAGCCCCTCCCCTGGGACGGCTTCGGGAAAGCCCGCACGTCCTCGCCTCTTTTGCCCAGGGCTCTGTCCTGTGTCCTCTCAGCACGAGTTTCTTGCACGCCGAGGCCGGTGCCGAGGGAGGCCACAGAGCAGGGCTCTGTCCTGTGTCCTCTCAAGCACGAGTAGGAAAATTAAAAATGAGAAGCTCGTGACATTGAGGGTCAGGCTTGTCTGTGACTGAGATGAATTATAGTGGCGCGTCCCTGTCATGTCAGGGCAGTCTCACGTGAAATACTCTTCAGACTTTCTGAAGAAGGGAGTTAAAAAAATTTTTTTTAATTTAATATCAGTCATCACATCTAAAGGTTTGAATGGAAAATACTTGGAGCTGAAATGCCTACGAAGGTTCTAAATAGCCCTCAAGGCCTGGCGGACGCGGCGTCCATCAGAGAAGCTGCAGTGGTTCTTCAATGTCTCCAGCCTGACTTTGCCACCCTTGGCCTTGATCCTGGCTCAGGGGTCTTGAGTCATTTTTCTAGAAGTCCCCAAGTGAGACCCACGTACAGAGCTGAGAAGCAGTGGTTACACGATCAACTCCAACCTCTTTAACGTGGCACGGATGGGCCTTGAATGGTCCGATGCTGGCCTCCCTCTCACCCAGCACTCCAGCCAGTAGGACACACTCCTAGTTCAAGAAATGGCCAAGCTCTAAGTCTTCCCTCCCGTGAGCTCTTCTGCCTGGAGCACCCCTCCCTCCTCTGATGGTTGTCTGCATAGCCAACAGCCACCCCATCTGGGAACCATCCCCCCTGCAGTAGAACCGACATCCTTGGGTCCCCACACAGATTTTTCTCCCAGTGTTTCCTCCACTTTTGTTCCTTCAGGTCTCAGGGGAATGTTCCCTGACTGCTTTGTCCTTAAAGCCCTAGTGCCTGGTATGAGGCGTGGTAAAGTGGGTGAGGACAGGGTGCCTAACCTTGGAGATTTTGGAAGGAAAACAAAAGGAATCACAGCGTGGAGCGCCACTATGACATCAGTAGTTTTTGTCGGAGCTATTTTCTTTCGCTGAGTGTGATTTCAGACTCTGAAAAGTCAACAGCTAAATGTCACTCCGATCAGCGGGATTGACCACCACGAACAAGACTGGTTGGTTTCCCTCTTTTTCAGAGAAATCTTCCTGGGGAGAGCTGCTTGGGGGACTTAGTCATTTCCTCAAGGGATCAATAGCTCGCCAATTTCGTTCTGCAGAGCAGTGTCCAGCACTATTAAACAGGTTCCACGAGTGTTATTAGATCTTTCTGAGCCAGGTTTTTTTTTCAGTACTGTGGTTTGTCCTCTTAAACTTAAGGCAGCCAGACCTTTTTCCCTTACATTTTTTAAAAACGTTTTTAACTTTTATTTATTTATTTATTTTGGCTGTGTTGGGTCTCCGTTTCTGTGCGAGGGTTTTCTCTAGTTGCGGTGAGCGAGGGCCACTCTTCATCGTGGTACGCGGGCCTCTCACTGTTGTGGCCTCTCCCGTTGCGGAGCACAGGCTCCAGATGCGCAGGCTCAGTAGTTGTGGCTCACGGGCCCAGTTGCTCCGCGGCACGTGGGATCTTCCCAGACCAGGGCTCGAACCCGTGTCCCCTGCATCGGCAGGCAGATTCTCAACCACTGTGCCACCAGGGAAGCCCTCCCTTACATTTTTTTCCTTGCTTCCTGTATTAGTATCAGACATGCTTTTCCTTTGGCCTTAGCCACATGCTTCCTGTTCCCGGGGCCTTTTTCATCCTGTAACTATACTGTCACCTCTGGACCAGACAGGACTCTTTCCCGTTGACCTGGTTCAGAGTTTGGGAAGTGGTTCTCACTCCTTTTTCCGGCTTTACTGAGGTAGGGTTGACATATAACCTCGGGTGAATTGAAGTTGTGCAGTGGGTTGATTTGATGCACTTAGATATTGCACGATGATTACTGCCGGTAGCTCAGCACCATCTCATCCCATCATTACCATTTCTTTCTGCAGTGAGAACATTCAAGATCTACTCACTTAGCAACTTTCAAGTATATGGACAGTATCAGCTACTGTGTTGAGCACAGAGCTCCCTCTGGGAACTCCTCGATCTCCCCATCCACATGGCCAATGCCTTTCCCTCAGGTTTCAACTTGTTCATCCTCTTTTCCCTAAAGCATCTCTCACCTCCTCATTCCGGTTTAATGTTCTTTGTTTGTGATCCCCTATGTCACCCTTTTCTGGTACTGAGCTGCTTTTTTTTTTTTTTTTTTTGCGGTACGCGGGCCTCTCACTGCTGTGGGCTCTCCCGTTGTGGAGCACTGGCTCCGGACGCGCAGGCTCAGCGGCCATGGCTCACGGGCCCAGCCGCTCCGCGGCATGTGAGATCCTCCCGGACCAGAGCACGAACCCGTGTCCCCTGCATCGGCAGGCGGACTCCCAACCACTGTGCCACCAGGGAAGCCCATAAGTCCACTCATTATGGAATTTATTCACATGTGCCAAATCCCCTTCACTGTAGCACCTATATTAGTGTTTCATTGACTAACTGGGGACTACAGTTGAGCCTACCCAAACTGACATCCCAAAAAGCTGTCAGAGTGCTCAATAGATGATTCTGGAAGGAAAGGAAGACTCGCTGAGTAAAAGAGCCATGCTGTTGCAGACTGGGGCCGAGACAGGGAAGCAGGAAGGCTTTGGAGTCACTGGGGCCAGCAGAAGAAAATTGAAACCCATGGAGTCATTGCTGACAGCTCTGCGCTGAGGACCGATTGAAGGCCAGGTTCCAAGTCTCATCTTCCCAGCTTCCACGTGCTGCAAGTGACACTGTCAGGGCAGACTCAGGCGGCTTCTGTCCTAGGCCCACAGGCCCCTACCTCTGCTGCCTTGCTGCTTGTCTGCTGTTCCTCTTTTTGCCTCCTGTCTCTGTCAGCCCACATGCTCCCTTTGGGTCCTTCAGGGCCTTCGTTTAGAACTCTCTTGACTTCTCCCCAATTAGACGAGACTGCCGTCCCCAAGGGAGCCCTGGCCTAGGGCATCGGGCCTCAGGCAGTGCCAGCCCCCAAGCTCTGTCTCGTGTTTATGTGTGGCCTTCTCATCCATGTTGAACTGTGGGCTCCACGAATCCTGGCAGCTTTGAATGAGCACAGAGAGTTTCAAATAAACCATCCTTATTGCTTAAGCTGCTGGATTCTGTAGCCCATGTTCAAAGGAAAGACAATTTGTCCTCTAATTAGGCTTTAATGAATTGGACTTGACCTTTGAGCTCCGTTTTCAACCTTGAGAGCAGGCCGTGAATGTGTAAATTCCAAGGGTTGATTTAATAATAAAAATCACTTCCGTTTGTCTCGTACTTTTACAGCCTTCAAGTTACGTTGCCTTCTCTCTCACAGGAGCTTGGGGGGTGGGTAGAGGCCCCCCCCGCCGCCGTCTCACAGATGACGGAACTGAGAATCGGAAGGGTCCAGGCCTCCGCTGAAGATCGCTCAGCTTGCAGGACTCCAGCCAGCCAGGATCTCGCGCCTCCTGGCCTGGCATGTGTTTTCCCCTGAGAGGAGGGAGAGCGCACCCATGGGGAAACATAGTGGTGATTTGGGTTACAGGACTTTCTTTTGCCCCTGAGCCTTGCCCTCCCCTCCCTCGCCACCCCTCCTGGAAGCAGGGCCTCTTTCGGGAGTTTTCCAAGTGCTCGCTGGGACACGGTGAGACATGCCCCAATATTTGCCCAAACCAATCTGCCTGTGTTTTCTCACAGCAGTGGCTCGAATGTGCGTGTGGCCAATTTCCTTTCAGTTCTTGGCTCTCGCCATAAATTATTTGACATGTTTTCTTACAAAATAGTGAGACTGGGATGTAGAAACTGGAGCAGTACGAGATAAAAATGATGGCTTTGGTCACCAGACCGTTGACAGCGCTTCAGGGTCGGGGAGCCCCTCTCGATGGTTCGTTTTCTTTTCAGCACTCGGCGTCTGATAACCTGCTCTTGAGTCTGCACTGATCCCTGGGGCAAATAAAGGGGAAGGGCTGTTATTATTCTTGGCCATAGAGGCAGCCCCGGCTAGGTTGGTTGTCGTGGGACAGACTTTGTCTCTCTGTGGCTGTAATTGAGCTTTATGACCCAGGGAAGCTCCTTTATTTTCCTTCTGACCTTGTGGAATCCTTGCCAACCTTTCAGCCACGTGTCACCTTCTCTGGGGGACCTGCTCAGACCACTCAGTCCTTGCTGAGCCAACAGGGGCACCACCTTCGCTGGGTACCTGATGGATGGAGCCCTTTACTCTCCCCTGGGTCTGGCCCACATCCCCACGAGGGAGGCAGGGCCGTCACTTTCATGCCCATTGTACAGCCAAGGAGCCTGAGGCCCAGGGGGGTGACACAGAGGTGGTGTAAGCGGTAGGATTTGAATGATTTCTGTTCTCCGCAGCCCCATCCCTGCCCCAGTCACAGCCACGTCAGGCTGCTCGTGAGAGGCTCGCGAGGGCCGTGCCTGACGCTGGGGTGCCTGCTGGTGAAGTATTTTGTCACAGGCTATTTTCGGACTCCTTTCTGAGACCTGTTCCCATGTCACTCCCCATGTCACAGCCGTTAGGTGGTCCACCAGGAGTGTTTCACACGTGGGTGGACTCAGGGCTGCCACGTCCTTCAGAGCTTGAGTGCAACCCCTTCATGTCCCTGGAAGCAGATAGACCCAGAGTGGGGAGATGAACTCCCAGTGGTTACGCAGCCAGACTGGGATGTGAAGCCAGATTCTGGTATTCTCCTCAACGCCATCCGGCCTCGTAATTAGAGATTGTCTCCTCTTCTTCTAATTGCTCTCTGTGTGTGAGAGAGGTCAGAGTAACTAGACTGTATGCTTTTAAAAGACGGGATCCGTATCACAGTTTTCACCCTGGAAATGGCCTAGGCACATAGATGCCGTTTTAGTTATCCAGCGCTGGGTCACAAAGTACCCCGCACCTCAGTGGCCTCACATGACAACGGTGTATTATTTCTCACCGCTCTGCGGGCTGGCTGTGGGATTCTTTAGCAGGTCTTCACTGGGCTCCCTCACACGCGGCTGCATGTAGCTGGTGGGTTGTCTGGGGGCTGGCCAGGATGCTGGGGCGAGTGGTCGTCTCTCCTCATGTGGTCCCTGGGCCTCTTCACGTGTTCTCTTGTTCCTCAGTTGCTTAGACCGAGCGTCCTTATACGTTGCTGAGCGCGCTCTAAGAGTGAAGAGAGAAGCGCCCCAGGCCTCCCAAGGCCCAACCCCGGAAGTCAGATAGTGTCGCTTCTGTCACATTCTGTTGACCAAAGCAAGTCACAGGGCTATTCCAGGGACAAGGAAAGGGGCAAATCGACTCGGCCTGTTGTCGGGAGGAGGGGCACGTGTTTACAGGCATGAGAGAAATGATTCGCAACCATTTTTGCAGAAAATCTACCAGAGAGGGTGTTCAATGACTGCTAGTGAACCCCTCGGCCAGGGATAGGGCTGGGGGTCAGCAGAGGAAGAGAATTGGTGAATTAACTGATGAGTGAACCAGAGAGTGATAGGACTTGGCAGATGGGAGAAGACAAGAGCTGAGTTGGGAGAGCTTGCTTGGGCCGGATCAGGTGGGCCTAGTGGGCCCCGTGTAAGACCTTAGGGTTTCTTCTGATGAAAGTACAGTTGCTTGAGGACTTGAAGCAGAGCATGGACATAATAAGGTATACATTTAATTTTTGAGACATTTGTGTTTTCGCCAGGTCTGTCTGGTAGTAGAGTCGGAAGGAGAGTGACGGGGGGCAGGGAAACCAGCTAGGGGGTTGGTAACAGTGACCAGGAGAGAAGCGGTGAGGGTTTGATTTATGGCCGTAGCACAGGAAAGGGAGAGATGGCCAACTTAGAGGATATTAGGGAAATAGTCCTACTTTAAAAATGTTTTGTAAACTTGCACTTGCCACAAAATCAGACTGGATAATCCATGAGGGGCAGCTGACCAGCATGCGGGAAGTCTGGTTCCTTCACCTACCCGAGCCTTCCAGCGCACCTGTTACTCGGGTACTCTCTGCACTGACGTTCAGACAGCGAAAGCCCAGGCCCTAGCTCTGTACAGTGTTTTGCTCCTTGTTTAACATATGTCTTCACTGATTCCTTTCAAGGAAGAAAAGTGAGTTTTATGAGAACAGTGGCCAAGAGCGACCCCATGTTTGTCTCTTCCTGAGTCTTCTGAGGGCAACGAATTAGAGTCCTGCCAGACTTGTGTCCATGCTGGCGGCACAGGAGGGGTGACTGGAAGCCATCTAGTCCAATCCATTTTCTCTTTCAAATTTTATTTTTAAAATTGAAGTCTAGTTCATTTACAATGTTGTGTTAGTTTCAGATGTGCAGCAAAGCGATTCAGTTATAAGTATATGTGTATATACACCTATTCTTTTTCAGATTCTTTTCCATTATAGGTTATTACAAGATACTGAATATAGTTCTCTGTGCTTTACAGTAGGAACTTGTTTATGTCTTATATATAATCGTGTGTACCTGCTGATCCCAAGCTCCTAGTTTATTCCTCCTTCCCCTCTCCCCCTTTGGTAACCACAAGTTTGTTCTCTATGTCTGTGAGGCTGTTTCTGTTTTGTAAATAAGTTCATTTGTATCCTATTTTTCGATTCCACATATAAGTGATATCCTATGGTATTTATCTTTGTCTTTCTGACTTACTTGACTTAATATGATCATCTCTAGGTCCATCCATGTTGCTACAAATGGCATTATTTCGTTCTTTTTTATGGCTTAGTAGTATTCCATTGTGTGTGTGTGTACACACACGTACATATACTTCTTCTTTATCCATCCATCTGTCGATGGACACTTAGGTTGCTTCCATGTCTTGGCTATTGTGAATAGTGCTGCTATGAACACTGGGATGCGTGTGTCTTTTCAAATTAGAGTTTTCGTCTTTTCCGGGTATACCCCCAGTAGCGTGACTGGATCCTATGGTAGCTCTATTTTTGGTTTTGTAAGGAACCTCCATACTGTTTTCCATAGTGGCTGCACCAGTTTACATTGCCACCAACAGTGGAGGAGGGTAGTCCAATCCGTTTATTTTTGAGGATGGTTATAGTGGAGAAGTAGGATGGATAGGAAACTGCAGGAAGAGAGTCGTATGGTCAGTTCATGGAGGCCCCAGAGCCAGACTCGGGTCATCCTGTGTCCCTTGGTACTTGGCAACCCCCAAACGACAATGAATGTGAGAAGCAACGGAAGGTCCTCAGGGCCAGGGCTTCCCTTCCTGGGGGGCAAGGCAACGAATCTGCGTCTTCCTAAGCAATGAAAAGTTGTCCTCTTCCCTCTGTGCCACTCCGAGCCTGGCACTAGGCTAGAGCATTCAGACATTTATTGAAGTGCAAAGTAAGTGGAACCTTCTGGGGGAAAAGCCCCCTGTCCAGCTGTACAGGCTGTCAGGTGACCTGGCCTTGTGGTGACTCTCACTCTCAAGAACGCCACCTTCACAGATTTCTGTGGAATGAGCTTGATGATGGGTGGAAGGAAAGCAGGAAAGTAGGCAAGAAAAATATTTGCACCTGCTACATTTGTCGCACGAATCATGGGGCCTTTATTTTATTCATGTTTGGTGTTTTCCTGTAAGATTTGTCGTCACTGGGAATGACGGGTACGCCAAAGCCTGGCAAAGGAAGAGAAAGCCCCCTGATCTCCAGAGATTAAGGAAAAGATGACAGAAAGGCAGCAGTGAGGGGGGTGCTGGCTCTATCTGGAGTGAGCACCTACTGTGTGCCAGGCTTCGAGCGCAGCACTCGACATGCACAATCTCGTTCCGTTTTCTCTGCAGCTCAGTGAAGGAAGCGTGTTAGCTTCCCCTTCTTACAGGTAAGGAAACTGAGGTAGAGAGAGGTGAAATAATTGCCCCCAGGACACATTAGTGGTAAGACACAGAGCTGGGATTCAAAATCCTGAAATGAAAGGGGTTGGCTGCATCTGTACCCCTAGACAACATTTCGCTAACCCAACCCCCTTGGCAATGTGGAGTAGTGGTGATCTGCGACCTGTTTCTGCTGCATAGGAGCTGTGTGATGGTGGGCAGGTGGCTTAACCTCTCTGAGTCTCAGGTTCCTCCCCTGTAAACTGGAGTTAAAAACTCCTGCCCACCCCCCCGCCGCCTTTGCAGGATGAGCATAACGCTACAATGAAGCAAATTAAAGGCATTTGGGATTGGCCAAGTACCACATGCCTGGCAACTAGAAGAGTTGATTATCGGCTTAGGACTCTGTGAAATCCACACGAGGGGGGACCAGGCAGGAGCCCAGGAGCCTACAACCCCTACTGGGCAGGGCTGGTGTAGATTGGAGGCTGTCAGATGCGGGAGGGGTCCTTGGAGACCATGTGGTCTCAGCCCTCATTGTACAGATGAGGCCAACAGGGCCCAGGGAGAGCAAGGGCTTTGCTTAAGGTCACACAGCAGGCGCTTTTCATTTACCTTTCTCCAATATGTACTATTTCATTTCAGCTTGATAACGCGCAGCTCCTGTCTCACTGAACTGCATGCTTGCATGATAATCAGTTCAGAAAATTATTACAGTGCAGAACGAAAGATAAATGGTGGTGGCATTTGTTAATACTGTAAACACCATTTGCTGGCAAACGATAAGCTTTATTGATACCCCTAATGTATGTATTAGCAAGAACAATGCACCACAAAATGTTAACATCTGCCAACGCAGTGCAAACAATTACAAGGAACTTTCGTTTAATGCAGAAATTATGCAATCACAAAAGGTATGGCTGCAAATTAATGTGACATGGAGCCAGGTTTATGCACTGAGAGGCATAAACAATAATTTTATAGAGCAAGCCAGCAAAAGTTCTTTTAAGCATCTCTTTGTCAAAAATGACTCTCTGACAGCAAATACAGGGGAAAGTCGGGGAATTGAGATGGTTATTAAATCTGACCTTGATCAGATTTTTATTATGTCAGGAAAAAATGGTTCTTCAGAGAGAGAGAGTTGTCATGGGATTAGAGTCCATCTACAGCGAGACGTTTCCATGGCAACAAATCAAACACCATTTCCTCTGACTCCAGTCTCCTGCTTCAGAAGTATGAACTTAGCATTGAATAATTAGAGTCAGACCCAGCAATGTTGTATAAAGACAAAAAACAGAAGAATCAATCTGGAGGCAGTGAATTATTTTAAAATGGCAATTAACCCCATTACTATGACTGTCTGCAGCTCACGTTGGCCGTGACAGGTCCCACGTAGATATTTGGTTTTACAAATTGAAAGCATCATTTTTTTGTCACACACAACCTTTAAAAAAAAGCCAAAGCCAAACCATAATTCTCCCCAAATTAATGAAGTCTGAATGTTATGGCGAAGGCCGTCATAGAAATTCAGAGCTGCGTCTGAGTCTGCAGTTGGTAGTAGCATGTGGCACCCTACCTGAATTCTCCTCATGTTTGAGGGATCTGAAAACATACTTGATACTGATGTGTGGTTAGTGTCCCACAACCAATGAGCTATCTAAATTCATAGGCTCCGATGTCACACTCCTAAAACCTTGGTGGAAAGTTAAACGGGTGCACACAAAGCCACTTAGAACTTAGGGAGATAACCGTGCCTTTTAGCTTCTTGGTTGGTTTGCGGTATCGTGATCTAATTGCGTTAAGGGCGTATTGTTCTCCCAAAGAAAATGTATCTCAGGAGCTAATCTGGTAGATGGCATCTGAGGTTCACTGCCAGGCTGCGTTTTTCCCCAGATGTTTTCCATTTCTTCCGGAAATGTTTCCTACCCACAGGGAGAGAAGAGAATCCGAGATCTGCATCCGAGCCAGGATGCAAGTTGTAATGAGTGGAATTCATCAACACAGTGCATCGATTCCAACCCAGTCTGTTTCTGTAAAGGGTATCGGGGCTGGGGACTCTGGATGCTCCTTCAGCACACTTTGATTCATTCCTAAAACTTTTTCGTCCCGTTTATAGGTCGCACCCAACTCACTGTCAGGGGCCAAGCCCCCACCCCTGCCGCCCCGACCAGCACCCCACCTCCATAACCCTTATGTTGCTTCTTAGCTGTGTGTAGGGGAGGGAAATTTTTCTGTAGATTATTTTTACATCCAGAAGAAAGGTTTTGTATACTCAGACATTTAGAAAACCACCAACTCTGAGAGGAATGGGAAAAGGCCTTGCTGGGAAACTGGCGGGGGTTGCGGGGGGGGGGGTGGGGGGGGGGTGGGGGTGGGTGGGGGTGGTCTCTATTCAAAGGCAAAAGTCAGCTGCATTTTCCTTGTTTTTCTCTATTTATTTCCAGGATGTCTTTGTCCTTACCTCTTTATTGTGCAAACTCGTGCTGCTTGCTGTGGGCTGGGAATGATGGAAGAGCCCTGGAAGCTTACTTCCAAGGATAGGAACCTAGGGGGGAATCCAGGAGCCTGCCCATTTATTCATCTTTTCCATTCTCCCACTTATTTATTCATTCGATAAATACATAGGAAGCATACCTAGATAGGAAACACCCCAAGGTGTTAATCCAGACAAGAACATGAGTCATGGAGCCAGGATGCCCAAGCAGGGCATGTTAGCCCTGCCCCCATTTGGAGGGCGATGCAGACTCGTTCTCATGAAAATTCCCTCCCTCCCTGTCTCCTTGGGTGGAATTGCTGGGCTGGCTTGTCAGTGAGATTAGATAGGAGATGATATGGGAGAGACATTTCACAATTTACGTGGCTATGAAGACTGGTCCCTCATCCTCCAAAGAGGAAAAGAGCCCTGGCCTAGTAATTCCCCAGGGTGGTCTATGCAGAGGCGGATGGACAGATAGTAGCACAAAAGAGCACAGACACCGTTCAAATCCTGTCTCTATCTCTCACTAGCTGTGAGAGCCGGGACAAGTCACTTTACTTCTCTGAGCTTCAGTTGCCACAGTTGTAAAATGGTGTTAATATCTGACTCACTGGGTTGTTGACAAGAGCATAGGAGATAAAATATTAAGGCACCCAGCGTGGGACCTGCCATACAGCTCAACACATGCCAACAGAATGCCAGCCAATGAACTGGTTGTCAGTTGCATTTTCTGGTTAGACCTTAAAATAAGGGTGACTGCGGGGAATTTCTAATGATGAGTCTAGGAGAGGTATTATTTAAAAGCCAATGTAGAGTGGGCAGCTTATAAAAATGCACTGTGCTAGCATGACATCTCGGTTCTCTAGCACATTTTGTGGCTGACAAATTTAAGATAAACATTATTCCCACATTCCCCTTTCAATTCACTTTATTGCCTGAAATCTCTTACATGCAAATTGGTAGATACTTTCAAAAATGGAACATTGACTCACTTAGATGCTTGACCCCAGGCATTTGAAGGGCCTCCCGATTCCTTTATTCCAGGACAACGTAAAAGCCATCTCTGTTAATGGTGCAATAGTTACTCTAGGTCTATTGTAATGCCTTTAATAATAGTTGACAGAAAGGTGACAAATGCAAGTGTCCCCAGACGAATTGTGTGTTGCGGGTCTTGCCAGGGGAACACTTACAAGGCTTTGCCTTTTCATCAGATGGCTCACTGACAAGCATCTTGGCACGGGGGTCAGTGACTCCCTCAGAGAAGAGGATGTGCCTCTGGAGAGCATGCTATTCCCTCGGGACTACCGAGAGCCCCTTGTCCTGGGTGACAAGCAGCTCTGGTCCTCTGCCGTGCCCTGGCTCTCAGCTGGGACACTGTCCTCCACGGACCCTTCCTCATTCACCTTTTAGGGTCCTAGACTCAGCTCTGCTGCCACCTGTGCAGTATCCAATCAAGAAGGAGGAAATGGCAAACGCCCTCCCGGCCCAGCAGCTGGAGTAGTTCTAGCCAAGTCCGTGCGTCGGTGCACGTGGCTGTATTCAGAAGTCCCTCTTACAGCCTGCACGTTGTAGTCTGGACTTGATATCTATGGCCCAGTCCGCCTCCCAGCCGAGCAGAAGTAGCCATGAGCTGGGGGGTGACACGTTTCCAAGGGCAGGCTGCCAAAAATTAGGAAGCGACGCCTGACAGGGTAGGTGGGGCTCACAACTTGCATGAAGCTTGTACTTCAATACAACACTGGAAATGCCACACACACACACGCGCACGCACACCCCACCAGGAGCCCCTTCTTTGGAGTAAGGTGACATCTCGAGGAGGCCCCTGGAAACCGGAGATCGAGTTCCATCCAGGTCTGTCTCTAACTCACTATGTGAACGTGGGTAAGTCCCTTCTCTTTGGGCCACAGGTTCTCTCTCAGAAAGCCACTGGGGTTTGTATGACCTCACTGCTCATTGCTGACCTCTGGCCTCTGACTACACCTGCTGCTATAGGTTGTATTGTGTCCCCATCAATTCATATGTTGGAGTCCTAACCCCCCGTATCTCAGAAAGTGACCTTATTTGGAATTAGAGTCCTTTTAGTTGTGATCAAGTTTAGATGACATCATCAGGGGGGTCTCTAACCCAGTATGAGTGGTGACCTCACAAGAAGGGGAATTCAGAAATGGAGACGGGCTTGCCGGTCGGAAGAATGCCGTGTGAACATGAAGGCGGAGCCCAGGATGACCCCTGCTGACACCTTGATCTTACACTTCTGGCATATCCAGAACCGAGACAATACGCTTCTGTTGTTTAAGCCACCGAATTTGTGGTACTTTGCTAAGATAGTCCCAAGACATGAATTCTACGCAGCCTACGATACAGCCCAGATACTCTCCAGTGTTCCTGCCGTTTCTGAAAATCGGAGTCCCCTTTGAGGGCATACGCTGCTACCGTCTCCTGAGGGACCAGCACAGGGCTGTGTTCGTTGGTCTAGTGTATAGAATTCGGTGGTATTCCAGTCACTGCTCAGGGGCTCTTGGGGTTGGCAGGTGTGTCAGCTCTGGCGATCGATGCAAACCTCACAGCCTTGGCTCCTTTGAGCGAATCCTCCATGGCTGGGAAGGGCCCGGATGAAATGAGGCCTGTCTGCAGGCCCAGCCCTCCCCGAGGACACTGGGCCATGCCCCACAGGAGAGAGGCCTTGCGCCTTGGAGTCAGACACCCCCAGGGACTCCTTCCTGAGAGCCTGAGCTGGCCCCTCGGCCCTGGGGCTTCCGAGGAATGGAAGGTGGCGCCTACTCTCAAAAAGCAAGTCCAGGCACAGAGAACAGGCTGGTGGTTGCCAGGGGGGAGGGGTAGGGAGGAGGGACGGAGTGGGAGGCTGGGGTCAGCAGACGTAAGCTTTTATATAGAGAGTGGGTGAACAGCAAGGTCCTCTGTATAGCACAGGGAACTGTACTCAGTATCGTATGATAAGCCATGATGGAAAAGAATATTAAAAAAAAGAATGTGTGTATATATATATATATATATATATATATATATAAACGGAATCACTTTGCTGTACAGCAGTAATTAACACAACATTATATATCAACTAGACTTCAATAAAAAAAAAAGCAAGTCCAGGAATGGGCCCTCACCCCTCCTTGGGTCTTGAAACTTCAACTCTCCAGGGAAGGCATATGCATACAGGGTTCAGATGCTGCCTCAGAGCCCTTCTCAGCACAGCACTGCACGCAGATACTCCCAGTGACTCAGAACCAGAGAGTGAGATGAATCCCCTTCGCTGTTCCTGTTGTAGATGGATCGCTAGGTCGCCCACTGGCCTAAACAAATCAGGACTCCTGGTTGGGGGCGTTCCAGAGTATCAGGCCGCAAACCTCCGGCTTTGCTCAGTCATCAGAGGCCTCCGTGGGCCCTTTTCCCAGCCTGCAGGGATGGGGTTTGTGGGGCGTGGGGCTGAAAAGCAGGCCCAGGAGAGAGTGTGATGAGGCAGGCTGCTCCCCGATCCCGCCACCCCACCAGAAGAGCCAACCGGAAAGATGACCTCATCAAAGAAAAGAGAAAAACGATCCCTGCATTTCTCTTAAACGGGTGTTTATATGATTTGGGGTAACGAGAGCAATAATTATATCGCTCAAATAATAAAAATCGAGGCGCGTCGTGCATCTGAGCTGACCATATGGGCAGCATCGGGCCTGGCAGCGGGGGCACCGGGCGGAGAGCTGCCATGTGGCGGGCACAGCCAGGGCGGAGGGACGTCCCCCTCTTCAGGGACCACCCTGGCTCTGCCCCTCGCGAGAGACCTCGCGACTTCACTGATGTCTTCTTCAAGCAAACAGAACCAGACAGAGCCCCTGGATGACCATATCCCAACGCACACCCATGTGGGCACAATCCCGGGACGGCCTTCAGAGTCTGGGATGACACCGGGGAAGGGAAAGCCACGGGTGCAGGAAGCCATGGTCAGCATCTGGCCTTGTCGTCAGGCCAAGCCTCCGACGGGACCCGTTCTTCTCTGTTCCTTTCCCAGCTCCTCCGGACTCCGGGCAGCCCAGCCAGAGACCTGCTGAGAATGGGAGTGGTGGTGCTTTCTGATGGGACCGCCCCCTTGCCCTTCTCACTGCTTTCCATCAGAATCTAACTTGTCTACAGGGTCACGAGTGACATTTCCTCAGGAAGCCATTCCTGGCGCCTCCCCACCCTGTCTAAATTAATTTCACCCTGTAGTTTTTGGAACTCTCTTGAAGAACTCGGCAAGTCCTTTCGGACATTCGAAACTGTGCTGTGGGCCCATCTCTTTGCTAGAATGTGAGTGGCCTGGGGACAAACGTCCTGCCTCCTGTCTCCGGAGCTCTCCAGGGGCTGAGTTGTATTTTTTGAGCTTGGTAACCCCATCCCAGGCTCACCGAGGTGGGCTGAGGTGTGGCCCTTGCTGGCCTTACACTTCCCGCCCCACCGCCTGATAGGAAGGCACACGCTCTCTCGTGGGCGTGCAGTGGAGCCCAAATCCTCTTGAGCTGGGCCAGCCCTCTGCAAGTCGCCTTCCTGGACAATGGTTACTGGAACTGCGCCCTAGTTCCGGGTGGGCAACAGGCTATCACGTGGCCTGTACCGTCCTCTCTCCTGTATAAATTGGATAATAGCACGGGCCCATTCTTAAGTTCTCAGGTTGGAGTGGCTGGTCCAGGAAGGGGATGCCCCTGGGCCTTCTCATGCCTAGTGATCTCAGCAAGGTCCAAGATGCTATCTGATCCAATAAATTAATAGAACTCTAGTTTTAGAAGAACCTCAGAAAGCAAGCAGTCTTACCGCTTAAGTTCAGAAGTCAGGGAACAGAGAGAGGGGATGTGACTTGCCCAGGGTCACAGAGCAAAGCCATGGTAGCAATAGGAAGAAAAGCCAGGTCCCCTGACTGCATGCCTGCTGCTTGTTTGGTGCCTCCTGCCGCCTGTTTCCTGATCACTCAGCCAGCCAGCTGTGGCCAGGGAGGCCTGTGCGCTGGCGGCTGGTGTGCCTGGGAAAAGGGCTTGGCGATTTCTGCATTCCGCGTGTATAATTTTTAGAAAGCCATTTATCATGATTTGTAATTGATTAATGTAGAATGCCCTTTCGATATGTGAAGTGAAATTGCTATAAATAATTCACTAGCTTCTCCATTTGACTGAGTATGTAAATTGTGCACTTTGTACACGACCACACACACACACACACACACACACACACACACACACACCTCCTTTAGGGAACACCTGACAGTCCTGGTCGGACTTCTCTGAATGATGGTTGTCAATGTTGATGAGAGTTTGGTAAGAATGGTCCAAGGATTGTGCAAATTGGAACAACCCCCTTGGGGTTGCTTTGCGTGGCATTCGCTGACAGACAGGCTCACTCATCCCCTTCTTCATTTTTTCACCCACGACGCATGTGCTAAGCTCTGAGTCTAGGCCAGGCCACCCTGTCCTTTGAAATCCTGCTTCCCCTCAGCCAGGCTATCAAGTGGCATTTGGTCACGGTTCCCTTGAAATCATTCCGGGGAAGGACAGAGTTCTCTACTCACAAATGGCCACGGCAGCATTATTTGTAAAAATGGTCTATGGAAGTTACCTGCATAGTGCTGCGAGAATCACTCAGGGCCCATCACTGCTGCAGCAATTAGAACAGTGGACTGTGAATACAATTTAGAAGCAGGTAAATGCTTATGATCAGTGGGGGAAAAAAATGCCTTCTCCAAAGCAGGACTGTCTAGACAGCATTCTATCCGTGTAAAACTGAGTGCTGTGAACAGGGGTTGGAAAGGGGTTACTCAAAATGGAAGCGATGGTTTTGTTGTGGAGGGAGTGGTCTTGATTCCTTCTGTGTTCCGAACTCCATGTGATGTCGCTTGATTGGTTTTATTTATTCACTTAAAGGGAAACAAAGCCCGCTGTCTGCGGTCAGGGCGATGTGCTGCAGTTCTGCGCTGCTGCCAGCAGATGGAGACGGCCTTTCTGTTTTCTGGCAGTCACGCTCTCAGCAGAAAAGGCTTGGTTTCAGCCTGAAGGTCCCGCAGATTCTCTGCATTTTTATTCAGATATCTAACCGTGACTGCTCCAGCACCCGGTGAGCCTGGAAGTTATTTCTGATCCTGTTCTTTGACTTCCAGGGAGCAAATCCAGGTTTTATAGGGCCTGAAGCTTATATAATTTGGGGGACCTCTTTGAGAAAAATAATTCAAATCATAAATACAAAATCAACTGCAGAGCCTTGCAAGGCGGTCCATGCAAATAAGGACGGATTTGCTGAATCTTCATTAGCTTCCCAATCAGTGTACGGAAGACTGCTGCTTTCCCCGGTCCGTCTGGCCTGGGGAGTAAGGGCACTGCCTAAGGGAGACCACGAGCTCCTTGAGAGGGAGACCATGTCTTCATTCCCATCAGGCATTGGTAAAAGGTCATTGTCTTTCTTATCAGTATGACGCTTAGTGGCTGGTAGATACTCACTGACTGGAGGTTATATGAAAAGAAGCAGAAACAGGGCCTGGGAGAAAGTCTGGAACTCAAACCCACTTTGGGGGAACGGGAAGCTTGAAAACGATGCCTCGTTATCCCGTTTTTCTGAGGACATGAGCTGGCTGGATGGCAATGGCCGGAAGGGCTGCTCTGTGGGCTGGATCTCTTCCTTCCTACCCATCAACTACCTGGTCCAACTCATGTCTGGTTCCCAGAAGGTCTGCATTATGCACTCTTATTTAGGTATAGTTTAACAGCTGGAAGACCCCTTCAGTGTGAAATAGGTAAAGGAAGTGTTTTTTTTTTTTCAGTTCTCCTATAGGCAGATAGTTATATCTGTGATTCACCTTGATTGCCCCGTCTCATTTCCTTCCTGTATTTTATATACAAGTAGACCCCAATCTTCCATAATACAAGGATTCCAGTGGATGGCTACTTTGTTCTTACTTTTCTGACCATGGCAATTGTCAATCCCTTGTTATAGCCGTGACGCCTCCTTCTGGCATCATATCACTGCTTATTCTGGTCTATGATGAGTCAACCGGCATTGGTATCTGGTCCTTATAATTTTTATAACTCGTCCCTAGGGATAAGTACACACTGAATAGGCTTCCCCATTGTCTTGCCTTCCTGACTGTAATATTTTGGTTAGGCTAGGCTGCAGTGATAAATAAACTCACACATCTAATGGCTGAGCACAGTAGAAGTTTATTTCTTGCTCGTGTAATAATCCAGGATGCTCCCAGATTGGCAGGGAGCTCTGTTCCACATAGCCATGAAGGGGCCCAGGCTGAAGGAAGCTCTGCTTTCTTTAGCATATGGTTTTCAGTGTCACCTGGGTTATCTCCAACTTAGACAGAAGGAGGAGGGCATAGGAGAGTGGATGTTGGGGGGTTTTAATAGGTAAAGCTTACAATTGGCATACGTTGCCTCTGCTTAAATTCCATTGGCTAAATCTCAATTACATGGCCACATATAATTGCAAGAGATGCTGTGAAATGTCGCCTTCTTGTGTATTTAAGAAGAGGAAATAGATTCTGATGAACAGTCTCTGCCACACCACATACAGCAGGGGTCCCCAGACCCTGGGCCGTGGACCGGTACCTGTCCGTGGCCTGTTAGGAAGCGGGCCGCACAGCAGCAGGTGAGCAGCTCGCATTACCGCCTGAACCATACCCACCCCCCCAAACCCTGCCGTCCGTGGAAAAATTGTCTCCCACAACACCAGTCCCTGGTGCCCAAAAGGTTGGGGACCATTGACATACAGCGCAGCAGATATAAGTTGAGCAGTCTAGATTCCTTCCAGACATTAATTTAAGATATTGGAGTAAAAAGGTCTTTGCTTGTCTCTGAAGCCAAATTGGAAAAAAAAAATGAAAACTCTATTTTTGTTGGAATGAAAACATCTGTAATCATGAACCGCAAAAATAAGATGGGATATCACGTGCTGTGAACATCGGATTGAAGTAGTGTGGATGCCAACAGAGGATAAATGCATTTCCAGATCTTGGGGAGAGCTGGCAGAGCAGAAAATTCTCCAAAGTAGGTAGTCTGCTCTGAGGGCAAATGCAACAGCCCTTTACTCGGAACAGTAAGATCTGGGTGCATGTTTGGCTGCAGGAGCCTCCTGAACCTTCTTGGCAGAGAAGGTAGGAATGAGTGAGAAAACTCACAGTCCATCTTTGTATATGTGCAGCGTGTGGAGGAAAACTTGGCGAGGGCTAAGCAGCTTAATGGCAGCCATTTTTTTTTGGTGAGCTAAGAACAAAGAAAAGTTAAACCACCACTTCGTCACTTGCTGTCTATCACACACAAAACCCAGCCCCCCATCTTCTCCCACAAGACCGTGAGTCGTAAAGGACTTTACTGGGAATCAGGGGATTTCCTGCTAACCCAGACATTGCCCTGGCCCCTCCTCCGCACTCTTCCTTTCAAATATCTGGTCTAAGGAGATTTCTGCTCACTCAAGGGTGACTAATAATGAAAAAGGAACCAGGAGATTGGTACAAAAATATCACAACATGGTGGACAAAAAGGCAAACTAAGCCTACATAGTATGAGCATTTTGATGTGGAGCTGATGCACGTCATGAATAAATATTTGTCTAAGAACTCAAATAACTTAATAAAAAGTCTTTTGTGAATTAAAAGGTCAATGCAGAGGTGTAACGAATCAAGAAAGGCAGCAGAAGGAGATTAAAATTGAGCTGGGTGTGTCTAGGTCACAAAGTGGAAAAGAAAACTAAAATCAAAACAGAAATTATGGCTACCTTGCGAATAGTAGTAACTGATGACGTAGTATCATCATACTGTTAGCTAACGTAGTAGTGAACACTGATGACAACAGATGTGGGTGGCAGCCGTGAGACAACTGAGCAAAATGAAATGGAAAATTTTAAAGTGCTTAGAGGAAAATTGTAGATATGGAAGACAGGCAAAGGAAAAGCAACATAAGCATAAATGGTTTCTTCTTGAAGAAAAAAGTTTAAAAATGGGAAAATTTTCAAAGACGTAATTTTTAAATCTTTCCTGATATTAAAGAAGATTTGCATCTAAAGAGTGACAGGAGGGACCTCCCTGGTGGCACAGTGGTTAAGAATCTGCCTGCCAATGCAGGGGACACTGGTTCGATCCCTGGTCCGGGAGGATCCCACGTGCCTCAGAGCAACTAAGCCTGTGCGCCACAACTCCTGAGCCTGTGCTCTAGAGCCTGTGAGCCACAGCTACCAAGCCCGTGTGCCACAACTACTGAAGCCCACGTGCCTAGAGCCTGTGCTCCGCAACAAAGAGAAGCCACTGCAATGAGAGGCCCGCGTACCGCAGCAAAGAGTAGTCCCTGCTCACCGCCACTAAAGAAAGCCCACAAGCAGCAACGAGGACCTAATGCAGCCAAGAATAAATAAATAAATTGAAAAAAAAGTGACAGGACACAGTATGTCTTAAGGAAAAAAAAAAAGATTAGTACAGAACCATAGTCTAGTAAAATTGCCTGAATTAAAAGATAAAGGAATAAAATCCTACGGGCACCCAGGTAAAAATGATTGAATTACCTATAATAAGAAAATAAAAAAATACAAGTTGGCTTCAGACTTATCCCTATTGAACATTAGAAGACAGCGAAGGAGTGCTTACAAACTCTTCAGCAAAAGACAATGTGACCCAATAACTTTTACCTATAGCTAAGTTGCCTTTCAGTTATACTGGCAACAGGCAAATGTTTCCAAATGTGCAAGAACTCAAGCGTATAGTTCTCATGAACACTTTGTTTGAAGAAACTACTAGAAGATGGACTTAAACCAAAAGAAAAATGAAGGGGGAAGCCTGTGGCAAAAATAAATGTAAAACTGTGGTTAAAGGTGAAAACAATTATGGAAATTACCATTAAAGACAAAACATAAATGTAGCCAAACATGATAATGGAGAAATACTAAAATAACCAACAAAAGTTAGGGAGTATAAGGGGAGAGAATGTGAGATTGTGCATATAAGTTGGCTTTCTTAGTTTTCATAGTAGAGGTCAAAAAATATTTTTAAGAGTGGCAATTAAAGTTTAAAAGGTATAAATATATTTAAATGTATAAAGTTAACCAATAAAAGAACTAGAAGAACTAAGATGAACAGCATACCCTACAAAATTGAGATGGAGGGGAGGGGAAGTTAGAAGTAAGGGTATATTCATTTTGTTTATTACTGTTACTGAAGAGTAAATAGATACTAGCTAAATAAATAGAGAATTACATACAATATATAAAATTATTCTTACAAAGACTTTCATTGGAATTAAAAAGAGACTATACACCTTTGCAAGTAACAGAAGGAAACACCATACTAAACAAAGCAGAAGTTTTAAACGTTGTAACACTTATAGTAAACATATCTACCATATTAATACACAGAAAAAGTGATTCTCATATTGAATTGACAAAGCAAAACCCAATTAAATACTAACTATATGATACTTATCTAAATGGAATGACTCAGAAAAAGCAAAAGCAAAAAATAGGCAAAGACATATAAGACATGAAAATAAAAGGAAAGTAGACATCTGAAAATTTCTATTAGACAAGTATTAGGCAAGGTTGAATTCAAGGAAAAATGAGACAAAGAAGGGCAGAGTACAATACATAATGAAAGTCTAAGAGCAGTGAATATCTATGCATTAAGTAACATGTCATCAAAACTTATAAAACAAAATGTAGAGGAATACAAAGAGAATTAGAAACACATGCAGGGTAGGAGTTTTAAATTTAGCTCCATTATTCCATGACAAATAAGTAATTGTAGAGGACTTCACCAAATTAATAAGGTATATCATTAAACTCAGGTTTTAAATCTTCCTTATTAATACCTAATCCATAAGGTAGATTGGTTCTATATTCTGAAATTAGAGAATATGTCTTCTTTTCAAGGGCCCTTGGAATAATCACAAAAACGGATTGTATGTTTTAAGTACCGAGGAAGCACTGATACCAAAAAAGATGCTAGATTGTCTGTTGCCAACTTGGCATCACCCTCACCCCTTGGAGAAAAAAGGGACTACATTTCTCAGAATCACCTGCCCTGGAAGTGTTCTGGGGTAGACTCGGCCAAGTGAGACTCTCATGAGAGTTAGGAGACCAAAGGGAAGCGGAGATCATTTGTCTCTGGATATAGTGCAATCAGACATAGGGACAAATGAGAGATTCATGATGGCTACTTATTGATAGCTTGAGAACCACCACTTTGTTGCTGCAGGGTGGAAGCTTTCTCAGAGGTTCTTGAGAATTTCAACAGCTCCCAAGTAAGAATTCGAGGAGCCCTCACTTCCATGCTTCAGACTTGGATTTCAGTGTCTGCTTCCTGGACCTTCCAACCGCAACTTCTACTGCTGACCTGCACTACTAGCTTTCCCCAAATTTAAATAAGCCCAGATTTCTATATTAATTCAAATAATTCAAATTAATCTTTAGTCAAATTCATCAATGTTTTGTCTAATGGGTAGTTGTTGGCCTACCCAGAATTAGTTTTTGCTTCACCCAGTAATAGGCCCTAATTTTCATTTGGAGTCTACCCTTACTCCCTTGCAGTATTACTGCAATAATAATTCATGTAATCTAAATAATTCAAATAATTCCAAATTAAAACAAGCCCAGATTTCTAAAGTAGTACTTCTAGGATACTTAAGTGGCTCTGTTTTTCTGAGTGAACCCAGATTGATAAACAAAAAAGAAAATTAAAGCCAGTTTCTCAGGTGAATATAGAAGTAAAAATTCTAAATAAAATACTAGCAAATAGAATTATTAAATATTTGCAGATGTTATACCTGGAAAACCTAAGAAAAACACTGCAAAACTATTAAAAGGTAAGAGCACTTAGTAACATAGCTGGGTATAAAATTAATATACAAATATTAATAGTTTTCCTTTATTCAAACAACAACCAGATTGAAAATATAGAGCAGAGGTCAGCAAACTTTCTTCTGTAAAAGGCCATATAGTAAGTATTTTTGGCTTTGCAGGCCATACGGTCTCTGTTTTTTTTTTTTTTTTTTTTTTTTTTTTTTTTTACGGTACACGGGCCTCTCACTGTCGTGGCCTCTCCCGTTGCAGAGCACAGGCTCCGGACGCACAGGCTCAGCGGCCATGGCTCACGGGCCCAGCCGCTCCGCGGCATGTGGGATCTTCCCGGACCGGGGCACGAACCCGTGTCCCCTGCATCGGCAGGCGGACTCTCAACCACTGCGCCACCAGGGAAGCCCTGGTCTCTATTTTGACTACTCAGTTCTGCCACTGTAGTGCAAAAGCAGCCGCAGACAACATGCAAGTGAATGGGTATGGCTATTTAAGCTTTATTATAAAACTTTATCTGCAAATTCAGCCAGTGGCTGGATTTAGCCTGCAGGCCATAGTTTGCCTATCCCTGATATAGAACAAAGGGAGAAAAAGGCCACATTTAAAATCGTCCAAAAAGGGATATTAAAAAAACAAGAATAAACTTAATAAGAAATACGCAATATTTATATGAGGAAAACTGAGGGACATAGCAGAAGATTGTAACATATGGAAAGACACGTCTTGGTATTGGATAGAATGACTCAATAATACAAATATGTCAAATCACCCTACATTAACATATAGGTTCAGTGCAACTTTTGATACATAAAATCAATTTAAATAAACAGCACCTTTACTATTTAATGTTTTAGGAAAAACTAGACACGGCAAAAAAGTAATATGAAAAAAGAGGTCTCTGCCAAAAAGCAAAACCAAAAGTACAAAGACACTGGGGAAAAAAATCAGATTGGCTAAGTGCCGACTGGCACCAGCAAGACAGAATCGAAAGGCAACATCTAGGTCCTTACAGCACCATAGAAATGGAATGCATTCTCACGCACTCGGAGGAAAAACAGTTCCGTTAGGTCTATCATCAAACACTGATCAGGTGCTTCAAAGGTCACGTAAGACACTAAATCACTGCCCGAATTAAAACGACGTAATAGAACCAGAAACCTCAGCCTAAGATGGTCTTGGAAGAGGAGACACTGTAAGTTCAGCCTAGGAAGGTAATAATAATAATAAAATAATAGCTCAATAACACTTTTTAAGCACTTGTTGCAGGCCCTCGGTGGTTTAGATATAACTCAATACCTCATAATAACTCTATGCAGTAGCTATTGTTATTATACACTGGGTGGGAAAATGGTGGGAGTGAGTAGAATAGTTAAAGGAAAGACATATATACATATACACATATGTATGTCAAGTTCAACGTGAGGGCTTGAGAACTTCTTGGGTACTGCTGACTTGTTCCTCCTCCCTCTGATTTGGCTCTAGATAATGTAGATATTAGATCATGAAGTTGCCTATCTCTACTGTTCATATATGAAGGAGGTATAGAGTAGAGAAAGGCAGGATCTCAGTCCCCCAGGCCCCCTGCAAGCAGCTGGGTGCAGGGTAATTTAGGCAGCCTGCTGTAGAGTTGGATCTCCGGTTCAGAGGAGGACATGCAACCAAAGGCAACAGCTGAACCCTGGCAGCAGCTGAGGTCAGATGCCTGTCTCATTCCAGTCTCTGTTGTGGGGAAAGCAGGTGCTAGGGAATGCCATGATTGGCATGTCCAGGTCTGATTATTTCCAGCAGGCTTCAGACTTCTAAGCCATGCATACTGCACGGGTGGGGAGGGGTGGATCCCAAATGAAAATTGTGGCCTATTACTGGATGAAGCAAAAATTAATGTTGGGTAGGCTAGCAAAAACTATCCATTATGCAAAAGATTGACAAATTTGCCTAAGTAAATATTAACAAGTTTTACATGGAAAAATGTAAGCAAAGCTGAAACATACATGACCAATGGGAATACTAAATTCGAAAGTATATGGCTGATGAACAAGTAATCTCATTAATATATAAAGAGTGCCTGAAAACCAACAAGATAAACCTGTCCTTCTTCTGCTAAAACCCCCCAGTCACTCCCCATCTCAGTCAGATTCCTTACAGTACACTGCAGGCCTACAGGATCTGATAAAGCCTTCCATGTCCACCATATTTACAACAGAAGTCCTCCCACCCCACACTGCCTACCTTTCTTACCCTGCTTTATTTCTCTCCATGGTTCTTATCATCATCAGACTGTGTTGCTAAGTCTTTGTTTGTTGTCTGTTTCCTCCCACTAGATGCCACTGCTGTGTCCTCAGTGCCTAGAACTGTGCTTGGCACACAATAGGAACTCAGTGAATATTTATTGAATGAAAGGATGTGAACGAACAGTTCATAGAAATAGAAATGCAGATGAATTTTACTTTTAACTGTGTATATAGAGCTGTTTCATCGTTTCTAATGGTGCCATGGATTTCCACTGGATGGATGTGCTGGAGTTTATTTAACTGGTCCCCTACTGAGGAACATTTACGTTGTTTCCAACAGTGTGCTATTACAGATACTGCTGCATTTGTTGGAACAAGTGGATATTCAAACGCAAAAAAACTTGAACCTTTACTGCTACCTCACCATCATCAGGAATTAACTTGAAATGAATTACAGACCTAAATGTCAAACCGAAAACTGTGAAACTTCCAGAGGAAAACATAGGAGAAAATCGTTGTGACTTTGGCTTAGGCAAAAAAATTTATATATAGGACACCAAAAGCACAAGCCGTAGAAGAGCCAACTGACAAGGTGGACTTTGTCAGAATGAAAAGTTTCAGCTCTTCCAAAGACACTGTTAAAAGAATGAGAAGACAAGGCACAGAAAATATTTTCAGAGCACATATCTGACAAAGGCTTTCTATCCAGAATACATAGAGGACTCTCAAAAGTGTGTAGTAAGAAAACAAACAGACCTCTCCAGGTAGCCTAGTACCTTCAGGGACTGAAGCTTGCTTTCTCCCAGAGACCTGCTGCAAACAGTTATTCATTCACGCAACAGACATTTGTTGAGTATCTGCTCTGGGCCAGACTTTATTCAAGCACAGGGGATACAGCAGTACACAAAACAATCGTGGAGTGCTCATTCTTGTGGGAAGAGATGGGCAAAAACAAAGGAACGGATTGGTACAGTATAATTGTCATGTACTTACACTTAAGTCTTCCAGATAATTACATCTTCAGTTAACATTTTCCATTGCCGCTGAGAAGACAGGAGCCTCAGTAACGATACCCTACAACGATGTCAAGCCGTAGACATCCATAGGCATCTGAAGTCAATCTTTCCTCTGTCCTCGTGTATTAGAGGTATTTGATAATACAACCCCTTGAGTCTAGTCCTCAGAACCACTGTCTGCCAAGCAAAGCGAAATTCGAGCACCTTGAATTTAGGGTACAACACATGAATCTACTTTAGTGTGTTTAAAAAAGTATGTGTAAAATGGCCCACGCACATCCGTATTTTGCCAGATTTCTTCCACATGCCACAATCGAGGATGCGTATCAGCTCACAGGATTTGGGGCTTAAATCCTTAATTTGGAACTCTTTAATATAGCCTTGCATGTTCTTGATGTTAGACAATGCCATCTTCTAGATCGCTCTCTAAAAGCTCAAGGTTCATTCAGTTTGAGCCTCTTTTACTCACCTTGAGCCCAACCGATGTGTCATTCGTGGAAGTTGAAACGTCTTATTATTTGTCCTACTGCTCATCAGGAGCCGGGAGATCCCCGGGGGAAGATAGACGGTAACGGCCTCTGTTTTTCTGTAGTTCCAGCAGCACCCAGCTAGCACTTTAGAAAGGTTAGAATTTATTCCAATCATTACTAACATTACACGCACACATCCTGAGTCTGGGTATCCAAGAGCGGGCGTATCCTCCTTCCTGCTGACTTCCACTGCCCCCTCGGGAGCGTCCAGTCTAATGGACACGCAGCAATTACCTGAGAAGGCTCCACACTTCAATTAAGACACATGGGCCCAACCCATGGAGTCCCTGCACTGGGCAGTATTTTGATCATCCCAGGTGAGACTGGGAGTGGGATGCAAAAAGCTTTTGATGATCTCTGGTAGTCAATGAATACCTACCCCGTCCGTGGAGCCAGGGTAGGTCTGTGATATATAGGACCACTTCATTGGACTTGCAGGGAACCCTCACATTGGACTGGTATGCCTCTGTGATGCAGGGGAACTAGGGAACTACCTGATGCTAAAATAGCATCTGCTCTCATCACATCTGTCCCCTTATCCTCCTCTATATTTCTTTATAATGTGTCTTACCACCCACCAGATTGTTTGATAGTTTGTTCATTTATTTATAAATATCTCCCCTCACTCGGAGCTCAGTTCCTTAAGAGCAGGGACTTTTATCTGCTCCCTGATGTCCCTCCACTGTTTAGCACAGTGCCTGGCACATAGTAAATGCTCAGTAAATATTCTTGAAGGAAGAAAGGATGGAAGGAAGGGAGAGAGAGACAGAAGGAGGGAGGGATGGAGAGAAGGAGGAAGGAGGGGATCCTTTTCACTATGAGCGCACTCTCACCTTTTTACTTCTGACTGACCAGACTTGGTGGACCAAAGGCCAGAATTTGTCCCACGGAGTAGCCAAATCCCTGCTGAAGCCCCCTGCCTTCCACTTCCTCTGAAGCTCCTCCCGTTTGGTGCTGGGCAGCTGCAAGGCATTGCTGCTTCTGTTGTGCAGATGAGGAAAACATGTCGTGTTGTAAAAGAGGACCTCACTCCCTGAGGTTTCTGCAGGTGACTTCCCAGTGGCCGTGAAGGCAAGAATGCCCATCTTTCTAGAAAACTCTCTTTCCCATGCTGCATTTCTTCCCTTACGAACTCTCCAATGCTGTGAGTGGGGGCTGCCCCCGCTGTGAGCTCTCAGAAGATGTTGACTGACTAGCTAAATTATGCTACTGATGTGGCTTAATTAATACTAATGGCTTATCATGAGAATTACAGATATGTACCCGTGTCTAGGAAGTGTCAGTGACAAGAGAATTAAGGTGTCAGTTCTCATAAAACACGAGCAAAAAACTCCTCAGGGTAATTGGAGATAGTTACCTTCTCTCCCAGCAAAAATGCCCTTGAATTACATTGGCACATGTTTGCAAATCTTGACTCTCTAGTCTTCTTAGGTTTCGAATGAGCACGGTAATATTAAAATTCCACATTCCGCACCACCATGCAATTCTCTGTGAAAGGATAGCAAGAAGGATGTGGATCCAGGTGGCATGAGGACCTGTGTTCAGGAGTGTGTTGAGCACCGCTGTGCAACGGTGGGCAGTGCAACCAAACATCCATGGGTAATATATATCCGGGCGGATGAATGTATAGATTAGCATCCTGGGGTTAATTTCACTCTGCAGATAATTAACATGTCCTTATTTTGGAAATAAATGCTTCTGCAGTTAAAATAAATGTATTTAATTAGTAGAGACATTTAGTTCTGAAGTGGGAAGTGAATGTACTAATGGAATAAATGGTTGTGTAAACATTTTATGTTCCAAACCCAAGTTAAATGCACCTCCTTCAAGCCATATATGTGAGAGGTGGATCTTACGTCATGAGAACTCATCCCCGTGAGGCTTCACGGCACATGCCTCGTGCCAAGTTGAAGGCCAAGGTCGCCCCATCTGTCTGAGCCTCCGTTCCGAGTCAGTGACATCGTTCTGGCCTGGTTGAGGGTTGAGTCATCTCGTGCCGTCAAGGTCATGGTGCTCTCTCCAGAACTGACCTCTCTTCCCAACTGCCTGCTGAGACCTCCTGTTGCCCCCAAGCCCCTCCAACCACACACACGCCACCCTGCGGCTCTTCCATTCACCATTTCTGTTCCTGGCTCTTTGTAAAGCTTGAGTCGCCTCTGACTGGACTCTTGGCCTCCCACAGTCAAATCAAACCCATCTTCCACAATTCACCATCATCTCCTTGGCGTCCTGACCTGCTCTCCACCTCTCAGTATTGCCCCCGCTCTGCTAAGTGTGTCTCCTAAGCATCTCCTCAGTCATCATCTGTCCACTTTTCCCCATGTCCTTAACCATCATGGTCTCCCTTCTTTGTCCCTCTGTGCCTGAATCTTGCCTTCATCCGGTCTGTTCTCCACATGGCCACCGGAGTGTCTGTTTACAGACCCAAAGCTGGTCATGCCACAGCCCTGCCTAAACTCATAGACCACTCTCCCCCTCGCATCAGAATGAAGCCCCACCTTATGGTTGAGCCTAACTTCTCACACCTTCCCTGTACGTATCTCCGGACAAACTGAGCTCCCCACTGTAGCCTGCGGAAATTTCTTCAGCGTCAGTGCCTTTGTTCCTATTGCTTTGTCCTAGGATGATGAGTTCCTTGGGCCTCTAACATTGATTTATGAGAGGGGCTGTAGGTGAGAGTGGCCACGGATCCCCAAAAGGATCGCTCTTCCCTACCCTATTCATCCAACCACACGAGCAGTGTTCAGCCTCTGCGGACCCTCCTGTGGATGGAGCTATGAGTACGGGGAGGGGTGTGCTGTTCTCTTCCTGAAGCTCTCCTAGGGCTTGGCTTATAAATTGTGCTTCTTTTCTTCTATACCTGCTCTCAGACTTCAGAGTTCCTAAGGGCACCCCAGGGTGAATATCCTCCGGTTAGGTCTACTTCCCGAGTTTGCTTTGGGCTAAAGGTTCCCCCCTCACCCAGATTCGGGCCTGGTGGTGACAGGAGAATGAGGCAGCTCTGCCCATCCCCGCCCCAGCAGCACAGGAACATTGGTTTCCTCTGGTGCTCCCAGGAGAACCCATGAGCTCTGCCTCCTCGTTTTCTGTGTGAGGGAAATACCTTGAGCCTCCCTGCTGGGGATCCCACATCACATGCATACGAGCCATCTGCACACATGCAGCTGCATGCGTGCGCATGGTTGCATGCACACACAGCCACTCCTTGGCTCTGGACCTGGGCTGGAGACATCTGGGACCCACTGAGGAGCAGAGCACAGGAAGGTTCCGAGGAGGAATTATCATGCACCTTGCGATCATAGCTCAGGTGGGCAAGCAGAGGGCAGAAGTCTTTGAGATCTAGCAGAGTCAGAGACTTGCGTTGCTGGAGAGCACCTGCCTCCGGGTCAGGGACAAGGCCCAACAAGGATCCCTGGATCCAGTGGAATTCATTTATTTTATAAATATTTATGGAGCACCAGCTACATAGCAGGCACTGTTCAATCTAGGCAATGAGGACGAAACTGTGAACGAGACAGACACAGTCTTCCATGTCACTTATGTTCTTGTGGAAATAAGAAACATTCAAGTCAATTGCCAAGTCTGGTCAGTCTACCTCATAATAGCTCTGAGGTCCACTCACACTGCTCCCTTCTGCCGCCAGTCCTTTGGTTCAGGCTCTCATCATCCTCATTCATTCATTCACTCATTCATCATGTCAACAAATATTTATTTGGGACCTCCAGGATGCCAGCAGTGTGCAAAACAGACCAGTCATGTTTCCTGGAATTTAGAGTCTAGTCGGGGGAGACAGACATCAGCACATGACTTCATGAACAGTGTAGATGTTCTCAGATAACAGTCTGTCCAGGGAACCTTGAAGGCTGGAAGCAGAAGGAGAGCAAGGTTAGTACTTCCAGGTCACTTGATGGCCAGGAAAGGCTTACCATGAGCTGAGTCTTGACAGATGAGGAGATAGCCTCTAGGTGGACAGAAAAGTGGACCCTCTAGGCTCAGGCAGCAAGAGTGGCAAAGGCGCAGGGACGGGACACAGTCTGGGGTATTCAGGGAACTGCCAGTACTTCGGTGTGTCTGAAAGGTCAAGGTGGCTGATGGATACGACCGCAGCCACGAAAAACACTGAGCCAGAACTCCGCTGGTTGCCGTGGCGGGATTTCTGGAAGGGATTGCTGAATAAGGCCAGCAAGGTGCAGAAAAGGGTACACAATAACGATCTCGGTTTTGTAAAACAATGACCAACCGGCCCAAATGTATTTATCTGAGTGTGTGTGTGCACGTGCATCTGTGCGCACATGCACATATATCTGAATGTGATTATGTGAGCATGTAGAAAAATATGGAAAGATCAAGCCCAGGTTGACATGTGTTATAGAGGATGAGACAGAAGTGAGTGGAGGTGAAAGCAGAGGGAGGAGAGTAATGCAGAAAGGGAAAGAAATATTCAATGAGTGAATAATGCCGTGGATTTACCTATGGAGGAGTGAATGACTGAACCACAGATTGTAATGGCAGGATTGATATGAGTCTGACTTCCTGAACATGAGTCCAGCCTGGGGTGGGAGCGGGCTGGTATCAATAGTCTAGCCATGAACCTGAAGGTCCTCGCCAGAGTCCAGGGCCCTGGGGTGTGGGATAAGCTCAGGCTTTTTCCAGAAGCCGGAGGAAAGCCAAGGCTCATGAACACTTATTGACAACCAACACATGTCTGCATTGGAATAATTTTGGGTGAGAGTTTTACCTGTGCCCCCTTACAACATGGGTGCCCTTGGGGAAGGTATTCAGCACCTCAGTGCGTACCTCCATTGATTCATTTATAGAATGGAGATAAAAATAGCACCTCCCTGGTGGGTCGTTGTGACGACTGAAGGAGTAAATGTATGCACGCCGTTTGGGACGGTGCCTGGCATACAGTAACCACTTCATAAAGGTTAGCTAATAACAAGGGCAGTAATAACCATTTCAGAGTTGAGAGTGCCAATTCTGAAGAATAATTAGAACTTTCCTTCATAATTAGACTCAGAAGAAGAGAAAGGAAAATAGTGTTTACCCAATGCCTACCACATGCCAGGTAGTAATGCTTTTCCTCATAGAACTTTCATGACAGTTCTCTTGGTATTATGTCCACTACACAGGTGTGGGCACTGAGGCTCAGCGAGGGGAAGTAACTGGGCTGAGGTCACACAGCCAGCAAGTGGCAGTGCTGCCATTGAATCCCAGGTTATCTGATTCCAAGGTCATCTATCGATTGGCTTCATCCTTACGTAAGTGGCGCCCCAAATTCTTGAGTCCAGCTCCTTCAAGTCAGGATAGACCTGCACAGCGATAAGGAAACTTGAGCTGGGGAATGAAAGGCCAATGGGGAGAGGGTGCCTTCCTGAGGGATTGACTATGTCCTCTACTACCCTCTTTGGGGTCCTGGACTCAAATTAAAGCTAGAGCTGCTTTCTCCACAAAAATCCACCCAGGCATAGGCACACGGCATTGTGTGGACCGTTTCAGGGATCTGTAGGTCTCTTGAAGCCTGTCCACGAACCAAGTTAAAAAATTGCCGCTGAGTGGGGAAGGGAAAACCTCGTGGTTTAGAGGCCTTCCACCCCCTTCCCTTGTTGCTTTCTTCTTTCTCTACACCCGCCAGCACCCAGTGTTTCAGAGAGGGAGACTATAGTGATCTAACCCCCTTTAGCTTATGGGTATAGAGACTGAGGCCCAGAGCGGGGCAGTTCCTCAGTGATGAGGAATAGAGAGGAGTGATGGTTGCCAGCCTCCATGGACCCCTGCCTGGTGCCCAGCAAACCTTGTACCTGCACAGGCTCGCTTAGTCTTCATTAGACTCTGGGTTCCAGTCCAGCTCTGCCAGTTTACCACCTCTGTGGGCAAATAATGAAGCTTCACAAGCCTTGATTTTTTTCAACTGTAATCTGGGAATAAGTCCCAGGGCTGCTGTGAGGATTGAGATGCTATGCGTGTTCCTGGGACAGGTGGCGCCCTACAGATGTGATGTCCTGCTCTGTTTCCCCTAGGACTGGTCCCTTGTCATGGGATGGTGTGTGGCCACCGACAGAGTGAACACATCCTGGCCCACAGTAGAGTGGGCTCCAAGCATCCGATTTGGGGGCAACGACACGGATGCACACATTTCTGGACACCTGCAGTTTGCAGGAGCTTGGGCAAGGTGCATGCAGGGGGCAACAAGGCCCTGCCTTCCAGAGCTATATCCTGACAGAGGAACAGAGAGCGGTAGTAATGTAGGGGGCTTAGAGGGCACGGGCTGTAGAAAGACTCAGGGAAAGAGCTATGAGACCCCAAAGGATGGAGCTGGGCAGTGAAGGCCAGAGAGCTTTGGAAATCAGGTGTCAACCAATCTCCATGTGGAGCAGAATGCATCATGGGAAAATCCCAGCAGAGTCAACAGTTCTGTGCTCCAGCCAGTAAAGCCGATGGCAAGGCTGACTGTCCTGGAGATGCTGTCCTTCCACGGGCCCGGTCTTCACTGAGCCATACAGGCGACTTCCAGCGCCCCACCATCCACTTTCTACTCCCGAGTTGCGTAATGTCTGATTAGCCCCCTGCCTCAGGGCCCAGCCAGGGGAATGAGCGCGGAGTAAGCAGAGTATGGGATTGTGGCCCAGCTGGGCTCTTTCCTGAGCAAACTGTGGCAGCTGCTGCCTCACTAGGGGCCTCTGTGTGTCTAGAGGTGCCTCGAGAAATGCGCTGGTGGAGTAGGGGTGAGGGTAGCTCTATCTTTCCCACTGCCAGGCGCTGTGGAGGCGAGAACACTAAGAGCTGAGGAGTTGAGATGAGCTCCCAGTGGGGGCAGAGACTCCCCCGGCCACCGGCCCTAACGCTGGGGCCCCGCAGGCAGGCCTCGGCCAGGGCTCGCCGTGTTACCCCAGCAGGGCTGCCCGATCAGGCCCCCTCATCCTCCCGTAGCGAAAACTCTCTGGGAAACTAAGCTCCCAGCTAGAGAAGGTCATTTTAAAATAACCTGCAGAAGTTCTTTGAAGACATCGCTGTCGTGGAGATAAAGGAAACTCGGGGGCTACAGTGTGCTTAGATTTTAAAAAGCATCTGACAGTGTTCGGCGTCCGGGATGAATGGCGACATGGAGGGTAATGGGAGAGGCCGGTAGATGGCGTGAGGGCTGAATTAAAAATAGCACTTGGCCCTTTTATGTGTCTTTGAAGGGTCTCTCCTACGAAATGCCATTGGCTACGCCCAGTTTCTCTCAAGCCAGACTCCTTCATGAGCCCATTTATTTCTCGCCAACAGACCCTCAGCCCCCTCGGCCCGGCTGCAGGGCTCGCTCTGTAACCCTGACCTTGGAAAGGGTATACCCGGGCACAATATTTTGGACTCCCAGCTAGGAGTCCCCCCGACGCAGGGCTCATGTTTCTATGTTAACCTTTGCCTTAGCTATTGAATACAGTAACCCCAACAGGGATGCAATATGATGTCAAGCCTGGTTTCCAATCAACTGTTTCTTCCCCAATGCGCTCCCAGGATCTAAATAACACCTGCTAACCGATGCTCTCTATGGCAGCAAGTCTCAAGGGCCAAGATGGGATGGGGGGGCATTGGAAAGACCCTCATGTCATTGCACTTTGTCGTCCAGTCTCCCCTATTTGAGCAGTGTTGCTGTAGGGTGGGCGGGAGAGCGGCCTTTGCATTGTGGTCTATCACCTGTTAGCCGTGTGGCCTTGTGCAAGCCACCTCCCTTCGGTAGGCCTGGTTTCCTGATCTGTGGAGCCATGACTTCTGTGGTTCCTTTCACTCCAATTCTCTGTGATTCCCTACTGGTGTTTCTTTCTGGATCTACCTGCCTAAGGATCACCTGAGGGTAGAAAGACACAGATCCCTGGGTCCCTTGTCAGGCTACTGACTCAGGATCTCAGGGGCCGGGGCTTGGGGCCCTACACACCTAACAAACTGCCCAAGGATTCGTGAGCTTTGCAGAACCTGAGAACCACTCGGCCCTCGTGTCAGTAATGTGGTGGTTTTCAACCTTTCTGACAAGGCAGTCTTTTCAACATGTTGTGAACACTCGTCTCCCGGTGAGCTGTCCAGCACCCCCCTTGTTGCTGTATTGCCGTGGAAAGGGGGCTTGGCCTCCCTGGATGGGGCTGCGGGGTAACAGAGCGCCTACCCACTGGGCCATGCTTTGTTCCCCTCATGCTTCCATCTTTTTTTTTTAATTGCAGTATAGTTGATTTACAGTGTTGTGTTAATTTCTGCTGTACAGCAAAGTGATTCAGTTATACACATATATATTCTTTTTCATATTCTTTTCCATTACGGTTTATCACAGGATGTTGAATAGGGCTTCCCGTGCTCTACAGTAGGACCTTTTTGTCATGTGTCCATCTTTAAAGGCCAACTGTGACCTTTGGTTTCCATGTAGACCTCTACCCATCCTGCATGGAGAAGGGACTTTTGTGAAAGGCCTGGGCTGGCAATGAGGTTCTTAGAGAGCCGTGGAGAGGGGAGCAGGCAGGAGAGAGAATCACCAATGAAGGCTGAGGGTTCCTTGGGGGGCGAGGCCTCTTCTAATTCACTTCTTTTCTATGGTGCCTTGCACGGTACTTGGCGCAAGGTAGGTGCTCGCAAAGTGTCCGTAGAATGAGTGACCGCAGACCCCTTGCAACAAGCACTGGTCTACAACATATGGTATTAGGTACCTAAATGCTCCCATGCATTAGTGCCTGAAATGGAGTGTGTATTAGCTCCAACAAAGGAGTTAATGAAAAGAGCCAGCTCCCAGTTTCAGATGATGAAGGTCTAGTGTACCCCCACTATCCCACAGTCCAGACCAGTGTTGGCGCCTGGCTCAGTGGTGTGCTTCTCTGTGGATTGGGGTTGTCCAGAGACAGCCTTGATTCTTGGACTTGCTGGAGGGAAGTTCTACCAGAAGCCATGTGAGCCTGAGGTGGTCATTTGGGCCACTACTCAGACTTGAGGCAATTGTAGGCCAGTGTCCTTGGAGGGAGGGACCACGAGGGCACACACCTCTCCTCAGAGCTTCCTCTGCACGCCCCCCATGTCCGGCAGGGGTCTATGCATACAACTCCCATTAGCTCAACGGGCTCCTCTGAGAATCTGCTGCTAATAATTAAAATCATAACAATATCTATGTAACAAGTGACATTTATTGAATGAGTTCATTAAGAACCAGGCACTGAGCTGAGCATTTTCACAAAGATAGTGTTATACATGATCTTTTAAAATCCTTATCACGGGACTTCCCCGGTGGCGCAGTGGTTAGGAATCCACCTGCCAATGCAGGGAACACAGGTTCGAGCCCTGGTCCAGGAAGATCCCACATGCCGTGGAGCAACAAAGCCCGTGCGCCACAACTACTGAGCCTGTGTTCTAGATCCCGCGAGCCACAACTACTGAGCCCGTGCACCACAACTACTGAAGCCCGCGTGCCTAGAGCCCATGCTCCGCAACAAGAGAAGCCACCGCAGTGAGAAGCCCGTGCACCGCAACGAAGAGTAGCCCCCGCTCGCCACAACTAGAGAAAAGCGGGTGTGCATCAACGAACACCCAACGCAGCCAAAAATAAAGACCTCCTAAAAAAAAATCCTTATCACAACACTATGAGGTAATTATGATTGTGACCCTCATTTTACAGATGAGGAAACAGAAGCACAGGAAGGTCAAGTAACTTGCTTAAGGTCACAAAGCTATCAAGCAAAGGAGCCAGGAGTGAGACCCACGTTGGTCTAACTTGAAGCTGCGGTCTGAAACTCCACACCATACAAGGCATGCCATGAAGAGACTGGACACACACCCACACAACACAAACACATGAGGGTGCATAAACGCCTCTCACACCTCCAGCACTCACACACAGAGGTACATCTACAACTCGCTGAAGTATATAGTCACATACAGATAAACGCACAACTCACACAAATATGTACTCACACACACACTAAACGTACATAAACACCCTCTCACCCGTAGATTCTCTCACATGTACATACAAATACAGTGCCCTGATATAAAAACACACACTTAAATATACGGCCCATTCAACTCTACTCTCACAAACACACATCTGTATACATCTCAGTTGTCAGTACACACACACATATACAGTCCACACAAACACACACTCACACGGACATGTACACCCCCTCACCCATATGCCCACACATAGATGCATGAAAATCACACTTATACGTACACCCTTCACCCCTGCACTCTCACACATGAAATTAAAACCCGTCACATGTATATGCACAAATATACACACTCCACTTAGGCCAGATACTTTTAAACACACACATACATAATCCCTCATCCGTACATTCAAACACTTTCATGCACACAGATACAATTGTCTTACACATCCACACAGACACAGACACATACACAGGTACAAAGAAGTCCTCTCACCCTATCACCAAAGTATACTCAGGCATATACACCCCTTCACATATTACTCAAACATACACATATAGATGCTGTCTCTACCATAAACTCACTATTCACACACTTACTTCTACCCCTACCCATAAATACACACGCACGGGTGTGTAGATATATGTATTAACATAGATGCATACATGCATACGTACATATATCCCACCCATCCACTTGCAAACATTCACAGTTATGTATAGAACTCCCTCATCCATACGTTTACACATAGGATATAATCATGTGCCCCTTAATCCACACACTCACATCCACAGACTTAAATATATGTGGAATCTAAAGAAAAAAAAAAAGGTTCTGAAGAACCTAGGGGCAGGACAGGAATAAAGACGCAGACATAGAGAATGGACTTGAGGACATGGGGAGGGGGAAGGGTAAGCTGGGACGAAGTGAGAGAGTGGAATGGACATATATACACTACCAAACATAAAATAGATAGCTAGTGGGAAGCAGCTGCATAGCACAGGGAGATCAGCTCGGTGCTCTGTGACCACCTAGAGAGGTGGGATAGGGAGGGTGGGAGGGAGATGCAAGAGGGAGGGGATATGGGGATATATGTATACGTATAGCTGATTCACTTTGTCATACAGCAGAAACTAACACACCATTGTAAAGCAATTATACTCCAATAAAGATGCTAAAAAAAAAACAGACTTAAATATACACCCCTCACCCAGCTCTTCAGAAACACATACATAAATGCCCCTTGACATATGTGTCACTCACACAGTGACACGTACACAGTCTCCACAGTCACACACTTTAACACACACACACACACATAAATATGTCAGCTGGAACACACATACACAAACAGACAGACATGTACACACACACCTTCCTCCATATACTAACACACAGATACATATAGATCCCACTTGCACATACGCCTATATCCTCCTCCTCCATACATGTATGCACACACACGTATATATACACATCTCTCACACGTGTACATTTACACCCACACTCTCACACACATACATATAACCCTATCTCTGCCATGTCTCCCTCAGGCATGTATGTGTATACATCTCACACCTACAAGCTCACACATGCACACACATGTATTTCCATCTTCTCATGCTGCAACTCACATACACAGACCCATAAATGCACGGTTTCAACTGTAACCTCACAGCACTCACTGCACATACTCTTACTACACCGTCACCTGTACACTCACACATATACACGTGCAGATATAAACCTCCTACCCCATACCCTGAGACACAAACACATATGTATATCCTGGCCTCATCCATGCCTCTCACACACACAAATACACACCTGCCTCTTGCAAAAACTCACATATACACACAGGTACCTATACTCACCCTTCACAAACACACTCAGGCACACTCGTTCATATGCACCCACGCCTCACCCACAAAATTACACACAAACAGAAATACATATACAACCATTCACCCATTCCCTCCACACACACACACTCTCTGTACTCAGACACCGCCAGACGTGGACGTGTACATTCCACCCACCGCCCCACCGCATACACATACATATAGTCCACGCTCTCCCATACACTCTCATGCACAGATTTATGTGTGTGTGTATAAATATATATATATATATCTGTCACAAGTATAAACATATCCATCACCTACACACTTACACACCTGCACACAACCACTATATATACATGTACACCACCCTCACCCAATCTCCCACAGACATATTCAAATATAGCCCATTGCCCATACCTTCCCACACAGAGACCTATACATGCACACTCCTATAATGCATACCTTTACAAATATACACTCCTTCTCCCCGTGTCCAGACACTCACACACGTGCGTACCACTCCCTCATTCACAGTGACATGTCCACACTCCTATACACTCTCTCAGCTGTGCATAGATGCATCCACACTTATTTATAATACAACTGCCCCACCCATGCACTCACACCCACATGCACACATGCACGTCCCAGACACATTCACACCGGCCGACTCAATACAGACACCCCTCCCCCTCCCACATACTCACAGACAAGTCCAGATATATTTCCTTCACCCGTATAGCGACCCACGTGTCCATACAGCCCCTGAGGACTACTGAAACCATCACGTGTGTACTTACAAACCCCGTCACTCAGATATCAAACACACATCCTGTATATCGATCCTCCACCTACACACTCACATATACGCACATATACATGCCCTCCTTCACCCGCACATCACCTGCACATACACGTACACCTCCTCACCCATACACGTAGCCGCCCCTGCATTTGTGTTGGCACCAATGCCTGCCCATATCCAGTTCCTCACCTAATCTTCCATGCACACACGTTCACGCACAGATATACACACCTTACCCACACAGGCATACATGTAGAGAGCCCTCACTCATACACTTACAGACACCCACACGCAGACACACATAGGCACATATGCACCTCTCACCCATTCTCTCTCTCTCCTTCCCTCTCTCTCTTTCACACACGTGCGCGCACACACACTCTCAGATACGTAGTTATGTATACACTCCCTCATCCATTCTCTCACGCATACATGGGTTCCCACACACTGTTCACACATACAGGTGCCCAGTGGGCACTCTCCTCACCCGTTCTGTCTCACACATGCACGTGCATGCATACACCATCATCAGCCGTACACTCACACGCGCCCAAGTTCATATACTCCATCATCCATTTTCTCGCGTGCGTGCGGGTACCTATAAACAGCACACACACACCCTCACCCGTTCTCTCTCCCACCCACACACATACCTGTACACCATCATCACCCATACACTCGCACACATACGCACTTTTTCATACATTCGAGTTCTTACTGCACGTCAGGTGTTTCCAGGCCCTTTGAAAGCCACCCATGTCGTCCTCGGTGTCTGTGGGTCTCAAGAGAGGCGCCCTCCATCCCTTCCTCCTCCCGGGAAGCATGTGCAGCCTTTCGCCTGGCATCCTGAGCTGTGAGGGGCTGCAGGCGTGGGGGCCCGCCTTCTGCTCTCACTCGCCTCTTCCCTCCCTCCCTCTCCCTTCAACTCAGCCTCAAGATGCTGACAGAGAGCGAGTGACACTTCCTGTTCTGTTTCTACGTTTAATTACAACTAACTGGGGACCAGAGTGAAACATTTTAGCAATTTAATCTTAGTGTAAAATCGTGCACTTTCACTTCATTACCTAAAAGGGAAATCAAATGGCTTATCGAAGGTTGAGCTTCCCATTTGCATACGGGTCTGGGATTCATGAAGCAGGATTTCTAACAGTTATAAACTCCCCTCGACCGTCTCTGGGGACCACCAGCTCGATTATGCTGACTGCAGCATTGTAAAATGACGTTTGGATGTGGAGTCGGGTGGGTGCCCTGCCTGCTGGCCGGGATCCTGAAGGCGGCGGCATCACCTCTCTCTTGAGTCACAGAGAAGCATGCAGGGGCTCCAGCTGTGTATTACGTATCTATGGTGGCAGAACAAAATCATCCCAAAACTTACTGGTTTAACACAATGAACAGTTGTTATCTCATGGTTTGTGTGGGTCAGAAATCAGGGTGAAGCTTAGCTGGGGGCCTCTAGCTCGAAGTCTTGTAAGAAGTTGCCGTCGTGATGGCTACAGTCATCTCAGGTGGGGGGACCATCTCAGGTGGGGGGACCCTCACTCACATGGCCCTCTCTGAATGGCTGTGTCCTGGCAGGGCAGCTACCTCCCCCAGGATGAGCGATCCAAGAGAGAGTGAGAGAGTATATGAGTATGTGAGAAAAAGAAACCAAGATGGAAGCTGGAGTCTTTCAATGATCTAATCTCAGAAATGACACGCCATCACTTCTGCCATACTCTGTTCTGTTAGAAGTGAGTCACTGAGTCCAGCCCAAATTTAGGATGAGGATGTTATCCAAGGGCATGAATACCAGGAGGTGGGACCACTGGGAGACATCTAAGAGGCCACCTTCGATCCCACTTACTGCCATTTGCAAGGGGGCCTCGGAAGAGAAAGTGTCATCAAAGATGGAGGACTCGTTGACATCCTTTTCAGACCTTCCTTCAAACTCTGTCCTTCTTTTCTTCTTTCTAGGACTTCTCACCTCCTGAAGACCCTCACAGGGTATCTCATCAATTTATGGTGGCAACAAATGAATCACTTTTAAAATTTTGATCTCGTGAGAAACTCAGTTGTGCAGGTAGTGTCTGGCCATGCAGCCATGGAAACTGAGAGAAGGACGCAATGTCTCAATATGAGAAAGAGTGAAGCAGTCCTTAAAAATGAAACAAAGTCCTAAGAGAATGGAGGAATGAGGATATGGGAGCACCGTCGAGGCTGACCGAGAGCCACTACTGGAGTTTAAGGAGAAAGGGGAGAGAGAAGCGGGCCGAGTAGTGACCACAGAGAGTGAGTTTGGGGTGGAAAGGTGGAAAGAGGACTTGGGGTATCGTGTTGCATATGCTGTGGTATGAATTCTTCTCCTTGTTCCCCCCTACACTTTCCAGCCTTCTCCAGGGTCATTTAGGAAAGTCCTGCCTTACCCCTCAAAGTGTTCCGGAGTTGGGTATGTGATCCCAGTGAAGAGATACTGGGCTGAGGTTGGCCTCAGAGTAACCCAGTTTCCCTCTAGTTACAGGTTGCTCTGCTTTCATGGTGTGCCTTGAGGACCAGATCTTAGTCATCACTCTACCCCCGTGGTTTGGCCCAGTCTTGGCAAACCTAGAGTAGGTATCATAGAGTGGAGAATGTCCTGGGGGGGTCAAGCCATTCACTTATATCCACCTCTTTCTATGGAACATATAGCAGGTGCCAGAAACTGGGCAAGGCCAGGTAGAGGGGAAGCAAATCACACGAAATAACTCTTGTCCCCTAGGGATGTGTAAGATGGTGGACAGAGGAGCTGAGACATGTGCCGAAGTAACAAGAACACAACATAATATAGTGCATACAGGAAGGGTTAGGAAATGGTGTGAAGGTTGAGCCGGAGGCAACATCACTTGTGGCTGTTCTTGGAGACGGTGTGAGATTTCCTGGAGGCTGGACTTGGGGATGTCAAGGAAGTGGGATTCAAGGTCAGTGGAGAGGCAGACACAAGCGTAAGTATTGTGAGAAGCTGGGGTCCTCTGTGTGACTCAGGCTTAGGGTCCACACTCAACATGGTGGGGGGCCGGGACCAGTGACAGCATCACATCGAACCTCGATCCAGAGAGCTTCGGAAGCCACACGGAGGAGCTTAGGGAGTCTTCAGAGCAATTCGAACAGGAGAGCGCACTGCTCTGGCCCAGAAAACGTCAGGCAATTGTCTGTCGAGCGGGGTGGCTAGAGCTTCGGTCACGATCTGGGTGAGCGGGGCTAGGCTGTTATTTCAGCTAGGATCAGGGCGGTGGTCAGGGGCGTGGACAGGAAGGACTGGATGGGAGAACCAAAGCAGCTGCTGACTCTCTGGGGCCTGATGACGGGTTGGACAGGTGAATTCAGGAGGAAGGAGAAGGCATGTCTGGCAGGCTTCAAGCCAGGGTCACTGGGGAAGGGTGACATTAGACAAGCACGGGGAGGACCGGAGCAGAGCTAACCAGAAGGCCAGCGGGCCGGCCAGCTTGGTGAGGGTGGTGCCAAGGATGCTGTCGGCTGATCTTGCAAATGCAAAACCAGATATCCAGTTAAATTTGCATTTCAGATAAGCATTAAATAAATTTTTAGGACGCTCAAGTATAAACCATACAATAGTTGACATAAGCGTAACTATGGGACATACGTATCCTCAAAATTCATTCTTTGTTCATCTGAAATTCAAATTCAGCTGGGCCTCCTGCCTTTTCTCCTGCAACCCTAGCTGAGGAGCTCTGTCACCTGGGAGTCAGGCTTGGCTCCCTGACATGTCTGTTCCTGGGGAGGCAGCAGAATAGCAGTGGTTAACTGTGTGGGCCCTGGTGTTAGACCAGCTGAGTTCAAATCCGGTGTCTACCGCTTATTAGCTGTGTGACCTTGGGAAAGTGACTCAGCCTCCCTGAAAACTCATCTAGGAAGTGGGGAGAATGACTCCTGTGTTGACCACCTACCAGGGCGATGTGTGGGCCAGATGAGGCAGCAGCATGAAGTAGCGCTTTGAAAACCACGGGGCACCTCGAGGCACCGTAATGATCCCTGTGTGACTTGGCCATGGACTGGAGAAGTAGGCTGAAGAAGATGAATACATGGGCCTCATTAAGAAACCTGCTGGCTGGTCTGGGATTTGGGGCTCTAATTAATTCTAAATATCAAATACTGAGCTGCAGCTTTTTCTTTCTTCTTTCTGGAAGCTGGGGGAGGGGAGGAGAGGGGAGCAGCCCAGCACTGTCCACGAGCTCCCACCTCTGGGATTTCATAATGTCCAACGGAGAAATATTCTCCAAATAGCTTGCACTTCATTTCCCTGAAGCCGTCACACAGCCGAGACCAGAGCTCCAGGTCCTCCCAGATACCTGTGCCATTGTCACACTGCCGTCCCCCAAACCCATTTCTGCCCCACAGCTGCTGAACGCTGGCTGGGGGAGGAGCATGGGGCCTGAGTTCTGAGCGCATCTCTCCAAAGGGGCAAGGCCTCTCACGCAGACAGGGCTGTCGTAGAACAGAGGCGAGACAGGCACCCAAATCGATCACAGCCTGGCATTTGAATAGAATTCTAGGGAAAGGCATATTTATCAGAAAAAAAAATAGGGGAGTGGCAGGTATCGGCACAGAAAGTGTGTGTACAACTGTGATTTTCCTCAAAAGCTTGACAAACAAATCAGGGCGATGTGAAAGACAGAGCGAAGGCAAACGATGGCAATTCACATCCCTTTTATTGCTTGAGATATGCAGTGGCCATGGCAAAACCAACTACAAAACAGTGCCACAAAGCACAGAACTCCACAGCCTGTGTAGGCAGATGCAAAGATTTCCCTGAGTCAAAATGCTAGGAACTTAAACGTGCCCAGACGTGGGCGGATCGCTGTGTGTGTATGTGGAGGGAGGGACCGTTTGTTTCTTGCAATAAATTCAGGAGGGAATTTTTCTTCTTTTGGCAGTGCAATGGCTGTCCCTGCTCTGTGGATTAACCTTGGGGTCTGGTAAGGGCTGAACTGTGACCAACCCCCAAACTCCTATGTTGAAATTCTAATCCCCAGTAGCTCAAATTGTGACTATTTGGAAATAGGGCCCCTAGAGAGGTAATTAAGATAAAGCAAGGTCAAGGAGAGAGGCCTCAGAAGAAACCAAACCTGCCACCACCCTGATCCTGGACTTCCAGCCTCCAGAACTGAGAGAAGACAAATGTCTCTTGTTTAAGCCACCCAGTCTGCGGGACTTTGCTCCATCAACCCTAGCAGCAGGGAGTCAGGGCCATCTCTGCTGGGCTCTTTCTAGCAGAGTCAGTTTACCACTTGGTTATTCAGGGCTTACAGGGATTTACTGCTCAGTCCTTTGCAGCATCTTAAGTCATTGGATAAATGCAGGGCGTCTTCTTGGAACCATAATTGTATTTAGAAATTTCAAGGGAAATAGTTTAAATTTAAACATCCATGGGTGTATTTTGGAGCAGAATACCAAAATTTCACATGAATATTTAAGACGTGGCGAGTTACCTTAAACAAACTGGCTCCTTGAAAGGCATTAAGATTTAAATCATAGAAAAGCGTGTAAGCCGGTGTTAGGTGATGAGGACCTAATGAAAGGTTCTGATCAGGGAATCTGACCTGGGCGGTTAGTGTTCTGCAATATTCTGGGTAGGTACTTGATTCTTAGACAAGATTTAATCAAGGCACCAGCAATTTAAAACCCCCAACTGCTAGCTGAGATCAGGAATGCTAAGGTAGGGGATGAGGGTGGGAGAGGAAGTGGGCAGAATGTTTGGGGGTTTATTTGTTTGATTGGATTTCTTGTTGGTACCTATGATGGTTAATTTATACATATATACACATATATATGCACTTATATATATGTATATATATATGCACATATATATATGTGTGTGTGTGTGTGTGTGTGTGTATATATATATATATATATATATATATATATATATTCTATTGGTTCTGTTTCTCCAGAGAACTCTAATACAGTGCCCATGGTTGTAGAAGATGGTAAGTTACAGCAGAGAGTGTGGCAAAGATGGACTGGCTACTCACCAATCCTGCTTTCTCTCCTGGCCACACAGGAGGACTACGTTTCCCAGCCACCTTTGTGGTTACGTTGGGGCATGTGACCAGAAGTGACAGTGTGCCATTTCTAAGCCCGGCCATAAAATCTCCTGCATGCTGTCCATGTTCTCTCTTCTCCCTCTTTAGAGACAGTGGAAGTTCTCTGTTGAAGACTGCAGCATCACTAGGTGGAAGTAACCTGGATCCCTGGATCATCATGTGGAAAAGCACCACCAATGAGAACTGCCCAATCCACATTAGATCTTGATGTGAACGAGGAATGCGTCTTTATTGTGTTGAACAACTGAGATTCAGGGGTTGTATGTCACAGCAGCTAGTGCTACCTGTTTTGACCAATACAGGAACAGAGAGCTTTGATGATTCATCGAATAATTGTTGGATGTCCATTATATTCCCCATACCATGCTAAGTTCTAGGAATGAGCAAGTCAGACATGGTCCCCGCACTCTGAACTTCCAGCTCCACAACTGCACACATATAAATAAAGTTGCAACTGTGGTAAGTGGTAAAGCAAACAGGTACATGGCGTGGGGAGAATATATAATAAGGGGATTTGATCTATTCTGTGGGGGAGGGGATTAAGGATGGCAGTGGCAGCTGTGCTGTCTGAAGGATATGTAGGCGTTAGCTAGGTAAGGAAGGGGGAAGAGCTTTCCAGGCAGAAGGAGCAAACAGCATGTGTGTCAAACTGAAAGGAGGCCAGAAGGGTTGATTCCTTGGTAATTTTTAGCTAGAGTAACCTGCTCATTAGTCAAAAAGTTGCTCATTTGTTTCTTTTAATAGCATCCCTTCCTCATCATTAGGACCAAGCTGCAGGAATGTCTTCGCCCACATTTCTTTACTCTCTCTCTCTTTTTTTTTTTTTTATTGGAGTATGGTTGCCTTACAATGCTGTGTTAGCCTCCACTGCACAAAAAGTGAATCAGCCATACACGTACAGATATCCCCTCCCTTTCACATTTCTTATATACCAGAGATTCTAAGACAGGGAGAAACACAAACATGGTGAGAGGGAACTTTCTGGAGGTATCCCTTGGCATAATTAGGGTTCCTTTCTAATGATAAACAGGAACTTCTCATTTGGCACTATTATAGTTTATCACACCAGAGCCCAAGATTATTGAAGCCTCAACAATGTGTCACAATCTGCTTGGGGACCCCTTAATCCATGGGATATTGACACCATTCACTATAATGACTTCTTCGGAGGGGAAATAAAATAACTGCATGACATTGCTGCAGCACAATAAAAATGGAAGTTGTAAACTTGACAGTGTGAAATAGTTTATTTTCATTTTTATGCAACAGATGTTGTTTGACCTGGAAGAAGGAATAATATTATAGAAATTGTGATCAGTCTGAAGGAAAAGAAGTCTAAAAATAAAATACAAATAGCAACTGTTTGAATTGTCTTCCTAATATATCAGAGTTGACAGCTCTTACTTTTTCATTTGAGTTGGGATTTGCAAGGAGGCGTTTGGATGGGAAGATTGTTTCAGGAGGGCATCCACCGTGTGTGGCATGTGGCCCTTTCTGGCACCGAGAGGCCTCATAGTCTCAGGACATCTCTGAAGTTCCGACATTAAACCCTGGAACCAAAACCAATCTCAGATCCATGAATCAGGGTCCTTTGCCCTGGCTTTCTTTCGCCTCTTTTCCTTCCTGACCACCGATTTTGATGACACACTGACATGTAGATTTCCATTTCTGCACACGGCCCCTATTCTCTACCACAACCTTATTTCTTCTTCAGTAGAGAATCTCAGAAAAAACTGTGAAGAGGCAGAAAATGTAATTTTAAAACCGTTCAAAGAATTGAGAGCAGAATATGGCACTGGAGTGGCTGATATTAACTGGTGGAGAGCCGCGATAATTTGCGAACTACGGAGAAACCTTCCAATTCATGGTTTTGTGCAATTGAACCTTGCCATCGGCTATCGACAAATAACAGCTCTTTGCTTACTCACACAGTGAAGAAGTCTTGCCTTGCCTTTGTCTCCTCTAGCTGAATCTACTTTAGGCACATCAACCTTGGGCTCTGGCTTGAGATTATCTTGATTGGAACCATCAACACGGAACAGCATGGTATGATTCTGGATCCTGTCGCTCAGGCTACAGGAGCTAGCTATTCCTTGAGGACACAGTTCATGACACCCTCAAGTTCCTGGCAGCTAGGTTCCACTCCACAGTGGTTAGCCAGACCGTGGCTTCCCTGGCTCCAACAATGGTCTGTTCCCTTGAGCCCGCTGCTAGCCTTCACCTCCTTGGACCTCTTGGTAGTAGAAATCTCTTGACCAATATCTGAACTTGCTTTCCCTTCTAAACACTTCTCCCATCGCCTCACTTCAGCCCTGTGGAATGGAGATACCCAGCCCTGTTTCTTTTCCGTCGCCCTACATGTCTTGCTGAATATAGCTCCTAAAATCCCTCTTGGGTCTCTCTGCTTTTCCTCCATTCCCCACTATCTCTACTTCAGTTCAGGCCCCCATCATCTCTTACTTGGACTATTTCAACAATCTTCCCATGTGGGTAGAGTATTTCCTCCTTCAATCCATCCTCTACTCTTTCTGGAAACCAGAGGGATCTTTCTAGAATGAAAATCCAACCAGCTACTTTCTTGATTGAAACCTTTCAATAGCTTTCCATTACTGCAATAATAATTCAAACTTTTAACGTGGTTTCATGATCAGGCTCCTGCCTGTTTCTCCAGCCTCGTCTCCTGTTTCTTCCCCATCAGTCAGACTAGACTTGGCTCTCTAACCAGACTAAGATTCGTTAGGTCCCCAAAACATGTCCTGTTGCTACTCATCTCCGGACCTTTGACCATGTACTTCCCTTTGCCTGCAAAACCCTTTCCCCTTCATCTGGGATAGTGTTACTCCTTTCTCTGATCTCATCCCAGATACCCCTTCACCCATCCTCTCTCGACACTAAATGCTTTCTCTAAGTGTTGGCATAGCACCTTGCCTGTCTCCACACTGATCATAATGAAATTTCATTGGGTTATATGTGTCTCTTCCTGCTACCCTGTGATCTCTTCGAAGTCCAAGGCCACATCTTCTTCCATGCTGCGTTTGCGGTCCTTTACATGATCTCTGCCCACAAGGAGATCACAAAGTCACTTGCCACTTTGGGCACAGCAAATGTTTGTAACATAAATGGAGAAATGGCAAATGAGGAGCAAGTTCCAGGTGTGAACATTGGATGCCCCACTCCTCCCCGTCCAGTGCCCCGGTGCTTCTTTTTCCTTTCTGTAGATGATAACGTGGGCCCACAGGCAAGCCCTGTGTTGCCGAAATTGGGAGGTCTGGTTGCCCTGCTGTTGGCTAAAGGTGTGGGGATCCTTTTAGAAGTTTATCCATTTAGGTTTATATTTCCACTCGGAAGTCTTGACAAACACCCTGTGCTCTGAAGTAGTGGACATTGAAGAAGACCAGCAAGCCATTTTTTAGATGCCAGGGCAGCTGAAATTCAGACTGCCGCAGAGCAGATATCATCCATTTTTATTTTTATACAAATGTGCTAAACTCCGTCCCTTTCCCTGGGCTGCCCTGTCACAGGGGGATTCATGATGTTCACTGGCCATTTCTTTGTCTCTGGCCTTGCTGTTCCCAGAGGGAGGCGCGTCCTTTGGATTGATGACACAATTGCTGCAAAGGGTACTGTATAAGTAATATCAGGAGGATTTTGTATATTCTGTGACTCTGTTAAACCAGAGGGATGCAGCTTTGGTCTGAGATGGAAGGAAGCTTTGGTGATTGCTAAGCAAACCGCAAGTAATTCTGCAGCCTCCTGCTAGGATCGAGGGTTGGGACTGGAACAGAGCCAGAGGGCAGCTCCGTTTGCTAGGCCCTCACCACCTTGAGGCCACACGTATTTCCTGAATATCTGTCATGCGTCATCATGTCCAGAGGTGATGTCTCTGGTCCACTTCCTGGTCTCAGGAAGCCCCTTAGTCTTTACAGCATGCCTTTTAAACCCATCTCTCTCTGTCTCTTTCTCTCTCTCTCCCCAAGAGGAAGGCTTATTTCCTCTTCTCTATGCCTGTAGAGAGCTGGCAACCAGAAGCCTCTTCTGAGCACTCTACAATTTGGGACGATCACAATAGGCCACCTAGGGTTGCTGGAACCCAGTAAAGTTGATGAGAAGGTGGCACTGCCAGGTGCCTGGGAACCTGTGAAGGGAATGGCAGCATACTGACCCTTTCCACAGCTGCTGGAGATCACATGCTCCCTCTCTGCGCCCATAGCCAGGGATCATGGCTCTGGGTGGGGTTCCCCTAAGGGCCCTGCATGGGCTTCTTAGCAGAAGCTTCCAACTGCTCTTGCCCAGGCGAAAGTGCTTTCTGGCTTGTGCCTGTGTCTGTGAGTGGGAGGGAATCCTAGCAATTCTGAATCCAGGGAGAATTCTTCTTAAAGAGGTTCCCTTCAAATTATATAAGCTTTATGCCAAACAAAACCTAGATCCACGCTTTTTTTAAAAACATTTTTATTGGAGTATAATTGCTTTACAATGGTGTGTTAGTTTCTGCTTTATAACAAAGTGAATCAGTTATACATATGTTCCCATATCTCTTCCCTCTTGCGTCTCCCTCCCTCCCACCCTCCCTATCCCATCCCTCTAGGTGGTCACAAAGCACCGAGCTGATCTCCCTGTGCTATGCTACTGCTTCCCACTAGCTATCTATTTTACATTTGGTAATGTATATATGTCCATATATACACTACCACTCTCTTACTTTGTCCCAGCTTACCCTTCCCCCTCCCCATGTCCTCAAGTCCATTCTCTATGGAGAACAGTATGGATGTTCTTTAAAAAACTACAAATAGAACTACCATACTACCCAGCAATCCCACTACTGGGCATATACCCTGAGAAAACCATAATTCAAACAGAGTCATGTACCACAATGTTCACTGCAGCTCTATTTACAATAGCCAGGACACGGAAGCAACCTAAGTGTCCATCATCGGATGAATGGATAAAGAAGATGTGGCACATATATACAATGGAATATTACTCAGCCATAAAAAGAAACAAAATTGAGTTATTTGTAGTGAGGTGGATGGACCTAGAGTCTGTCATACAGAGTGAAGTAAGTCAGAAAGAGAAAAAACAAATACCATATGCTAATGCATATACATGGAATCTAAAAAAAAATGGTCATGAAGAGCCTAGGGGCAGGATGGGAATAAAGACGCAGATCCACTCTTGGCAGGATGATTTGACTGTCTTCTTCTGTGTCCATTTGTACTATATTTCATCTGATTTATTCTTACCAATGTTCTGTATTTTTAACCTTTTAGCCTCTTAAGTGGAGATACAAGACCAGCCTGTATCAAAAAAGGAAGCTGAGTTTCCTGTTCATTCATTCCTGCACTCATTCATTCACAAATATTTGCTAAGCCCCTTCTGTGTATCAGGCACTGGCATAGAGGTGAAACGAGAGTCAAGGTCCCTACCCTCAAGGGTCTTGCATTTTTGTGGGGGAAATAGATAATCAGTAGTCATACTAATAAATGTAAAATTGCAGTGATGACAAGTGCTCCAAGTGAAAGTTCCAGACCCTCAACAGCCTATAAGTAAGGGGTTTGTTCTGACCCAAGGATCAGGAAGGACTCTCTGAGGAAGTACTCTCTAGGCAGCCAGAGATACTAGGCCTGACCTCGAGGACAATTGCAGGGAGCCAGAGGTCAGTTTTACAGACAACATCACTGCCCTTGGCAAACCAGGGGAACGGCTATGTAGCAATTGCATGGGGCAGCTCACAGCTGGCGTCAGCTTTGTCTTAAGTATACTTTCCCCATTTGACGTTACTACTGATAACAGCTTGAGCCAAACATTTGGGAGTATTTATTCCCTGTGAGAAAGTGAGCATCTATGCTGCCTACTTTCATCCTCAACTAGTAACAACCCTCCTAAATTTCCTTGATTCTAATTTAGCAAGCTTTCACCTTGACTTCTCCATGGAGGCCACGGGACATAGTGGAAAGAAAATATTCTTTTAAATTAGACAGGTATGGACCCAGATTGTGGTTCTGTAACTTCTAAGTGTGATCTTGAGTAAGTTTCTTAAATTCTCTGATCCTCAGTTTCCTCATGTGTTTTTTAAGTGTACAATTCAATGACTTTTAGTAAATTTACTGTGTTGTACAGCCATCTCTATAACTCAGTTTTAGAACATTTTCACCATACTTTCCTCATCTATTAAAGGAGAATAATACCCATATTAAAAGGTTTTTATAAGGAAGAAATGAGATCTTTATAAAAATAGATATTTCTGTGCTTGTAACATAGAAAATGTTCAAAAATGGTATGAAAGGTGACTTCAGCAAAATGCCAGAATAAGGAAATCTAAAATTATGCCCCTCCCTCCAGAAAAAGAATGAAAAAAATGGCAAAGACTATCAGAATCAACTTTGGAAATCTGGAAGTTAAATAATGTTTTCATCAACCCAGGAGGACACTTATTTTAACAATACACAACTGAATCTCAGTAAGAACAGCAAGCTTTATGGTGTGTTCATTTATCCTAGTCCCATCCACCACTACCCACTGCAGAGGTAACCTTGAAATTCACAGCCCATGTTCCTGATTCTGGAGGGAGCAGAAGAGATTTCAAGCAAAGAATTGTTATTTCATCTGTCTGGTGGTTCCCTGGAAGACCTAGTCAAAAGCTTTCTCTTTATTTCACCTGACTTAGAAGTCACCCAGTGCTAAAGTTGCTACCCTGGGGCATATGTCAAAAATATTTACAGGCAAATGTTTTAGTCTCTGCTGCTTGAGGCAACGGATAACAATTGCGGCAAACACTAGACTAACAAAAAAGGTTTGGAGGAAACGCTGGGGGGTGAGATGTCTATAAGGGCTGTATAAAGCTCCAAAATTTTAGATCATCCAGTTTTAGGAAAAGGAAGAAAAATGAATGAAGAAAAATGAACAAGGCCTCAGAGACCTGTGGGACCCCATCAAGTCTACCAACATCTGCATAATGGGAGTCCCAGAAGGAGAGGAGAGAGACAGAGGAGCAAAAAGAACATCTAAAGAAATAATGACTGAAAAATTGTCCAATTTTTGGAAAAACATTAATCTGTACATCCAAGAAGCTCAATAAATTCTGAGTGGGATAAACTTAAAGAGATACACACCTGGACACTTCATAATCAAATTGCTGAAAGACAAAGATAAAATCTTGAAAGCAGCAAGAGAGAAGTGACTCATCACATACAAGGGAGCCTTGATAAAATTCATAGCTGATTTCTCATCAGAAACTATATATGGTGGCCAGAAGATAGTGGGATGAAATATTCAAGGTGCAGAAAGAAGAAAATCTTTCAACCAAGAAATCTATATCCAAGAAAACATTGCTGAAAGAAATTTAAGAAAAGACCTAAATAAATGGAAAGACAGCTCATGCTGATGGATTGGAAGACTTAATATGGTTAAAATGGCAATACTCCCTATATTGATGTACAGATTCAATGTAATCCCTATTAAGCTTGCATCTATTGCAGCAGTGGACACGCTGACCCTAAAATTAGTATGGAAATGTAAGGGAACTTCAATAGCCAAAACGATATGTAAGAGAAGAACAAAGTTGGAAGACTCACAGTTACTGATTTCAAAACTTACTACAAAGTGTCAGTAATCAATACAGTGTGGTAGTAGCATAAAGATAGACATAAAAGTCAATAGAAGGGAATTGAGAGTCCAGAAATAAACCCGTACATTTATGGTCAATTGATATTTGAGAAGGGTGGCAAGAAAATGCAATGGTGAAAAATAGTCTTTTAAACAAATGGGACAATTGGATATCCAGTTGGGAAAAGAATGAATGTGTACCTGTACTTCACACCATATGCCAGTATTAACTCAAAATTGATCAAAGACGTAAGTGTAAAAGCTAAGTCTATATAACTGTAAGAAGAAGATATAGACATAATTGTGACCTTGCCTAGCCAATGATTTCTTAGTTATGACACCAAAAGCAGAAGCAACCAAATAAAAAATAGTTAAGCTTCATCAAAAACAAAACTTTTGTGTATCGAAATACACTATGAAGAAAATGAAAAGATAACCCACAGAATGGAAGAAAATATTTGCCAACCGTATGTTTATACGTGATTTGTATCCAAAGTAGAATTCAGTAATAAAAAGACAAATAAAATTAATAAATGGGCATATGAGTCTTCTTCAAAGAAGATATACAAATGACCGAGAAATACATGAAAAGATGCTCAACATCGTTAGGGAAATACAAATCAAACCCACAATGAGATACCACTTAACACTTACTAGGAAGCCTATAATTTTTTTTAAAAAGGAAAGTGCAAGCATTGGCAAGGATGTGTAGAAACTGGAACCCGCATACACCACGGATGGCAATGTAAAATTGTGCAGCTGCTGTGGAAATCAGTTTGGCAGTTCCCCAAAAAGTTAAACATAGGGTTACCATATGACCCAGCAATTCCACACCTAGGTATATATCCAAGAGAAATTAAAACATATGTCTACACAAAACTTGTATGCAAATATTCATGTTAGCATTATTCATAAGAGCCCGACTACTCAAATGTTCACAGTGGAATATTATTCAGCCATAAAAAGCGTTAAGTACTGACACAGCTACAACATGGATGAACCTAGAAGATATTATACTAAGTGATAGGAGCCAGTCACAAAAGTCCATATATTGTATCATTTCCATTTCCATTAAATATCCACAATAAGCAAATCCATAGAGACAGAAGGTAGATTAGTGGTTGCCAGGGGCTGGAGGTGTAGGGAAGGGGGGTAAGAAATGACTGGGAACAGGTAAGGGGTTTCTTGAAGAGGGGTAATGGGGATGGCCTGGAATTAGATTGTGGTGATGGTTGTACAACATTGTGAACATACAAAAAAATTGAACTGTGCATTTTTAAATGGTGAATGTTATATGAATTTTATAGACTATATTTTTAATTTAAATTTTAGGTTCATGGCAAAATTGAGCAATTGAGGTACAGAGATTTACCATATACTCCCTACCCCCCACCTCCCAACACACACAACCTCCTCCAGTATCACCATCCTGCACCAGAGTGGTATATTTGTTACAGCTGATGAACCTACATTGACACATCATAATCACTCCGAGTCTATAGTTTACAGGAGGGTTCACTCCTGGGGTTGTACATTCTATGGGTTTCAACAAATGTGTGATGACATGTACCCACCACTGACGTATCATACAGAATGGTTTCGCCACCCTAAAAACCTGTGCTCTGCCGATTCATCCCTCCCTCTCCTCCAATTCCTGACAATAACGGATCCTTTCACTGTCTCCACTGTTTTGCCTTTTCCAGAATGTTATATAGTTGAAACCATACAGTATGTAGCCTTTTCAGTTGGCTTCTTTCACTTAGTAAGTCAAGTGAATTTTATCTCAATAGGAAGTTGCCCAAAAAGGGGTGGAAAAAAATCATAGTAAAGTCATGGTGTTGGTGGTAGTTATTATTATTATTTTTAATTTTATTTATTTATTTATTTATGGCTGTGTTGGGTCTTCGTTTCTGTGTGAGGGCTTTCCCTAGTTGTGGCAAGCGGGGGCCACTCTTCATTGTAGTGCGCGGGCCTCTCACTATCACGGCCTCCCTTGTTGTGGAGCACAGGCTCCAGACGTGCAGGCTCAGTATTTGTGGCTCACGGGCCTAGTTGCTCCGCGGCATGTGGGATCCTCCCAGACCAGGGCTCGAACCCATGTCCCCTGCACTGGCAGGCAGATTCTCAACCGCTGCGCCACCAGGGAAGCCCGGTGGTAGTTATTATTAATAAAACTCCTAGAAATAATTTTTTCACTCAATATTTATTGACTAACTACAATATGCATGGAATAATCTATGCAAATATAAATAAGGCAAGATAGCTCAAGGCACTTAGAGTTTAGTAGGGGAGAGAGACACATAAACAGAAAATTAAAATATCAGTTAGTCATTCAGCAAATATTTCTTAGATGGCTCCTAAGGGCCAAGCCATGTACAATGTGGCAAGCGTGGTGATGGGGATGTCACAGTGGTCTTATGAGCCCAGTGCAGGGGGAGAAGCACAGCACCCTGGTCACATTCACCCAGTGCTGGGGTCAGTGAACATGACACTCTGGGAGGGTTAGGGATATACTGGATGGAGCATGTCTGAAACAGGGGATCCAGGGTGCATGAGGTCATGAGCTACCAAAGAAGATTGAAGTATCTGAGGATACTTAACCCAGAAAAGAGGAGGCTCGGCGAGAACTAGTTGCTTTTCACTAAGTATCCGATCCTCAGTGGGGAGGCTGAGCAGGGAGCAGTCCCAAGAAGTCAGGCCCGCAGGGCCAAGGTGAGGCACTGGGAATGGGTGTGATGTGTGGTCCTGGTGGATGGAGCTGAAGGGTAAGGATCCGATGGGCTGTACTATAAGGAGAGGGTCAATGTCAAAGCAGAAAAGAAGTCTAAAACAGGGCAACAGCTTCGGGGCTAAGACAGGCACAGAAGTTGAAGGACAAATCCAAACAGGGGTCAAACATAGGGGAGGTGAGAGCAAGGATTTCTGAGCAGGGGGAGCAAAGTGACTAAGCCTGTATGATCTGAGGACAAATTGCCTGCATTTGAATTTTGGCTTGGCCACTTGCTAGTTTAATGACTTGGAGCAAGTTACTTAACTCCTGTGTACCTCAGTTTCTCCATCTGGGGATAGCAATAGTACCTACTGTTGTATTGAATTAATACACATAGAGCATTTAATACCTGGCAGTATGTGTTAGCTATTATTTTTTTTCTTTATTGGAGTATAATTGCTTTACCATGGTGTGTAAGTTTCTGCTTTACAACAAAATGAATCAGTTATATATATACATATGTTCCCATATCTCTTCCCTCTTGCGTCTCCCTCCCTCCCACCCTCCCTGTCCCACCCCTCCAGACGATCACAGAGCACGGAACTGATCTCCCTGTGCCATGCGGCTGCTTCCCACTAGCTATCTATTTTACGTTTGGTAGTGTATATATGTCCATGCCTCTCTCTCACTTTGTCCCAGCTTACCCTTCCCCCTCCCCATGTCCTCAAGTCCATGCTCTAGTAGGTCTGTGTCTTTATTCCCATCTTACCCCTAGGTTTTTCATGACATTTTTTCCCTTAAATTCCATATATATGTGTTAGCATACGATATTTGTCTTTCTCTTTCTGACGTACTTCACTCTGTATGACAGACTCTAGGTCTATCCACCTCATTACAAATAGCTCAATTTCGTTTCTTTTTATGGCTGAGTAATATTCCATTGTATATATGTGCCACATCTTCTTTATCCATTCATCCGATGATGGACACTTAGGTTGTTTCCATCTCCGGGCTATTGTAAATAGAGCTGCAGTGAACATTTTGGTACATGACTCTTTTTGAATTATGGTTTTCTCAGGGTATATGCCCGGTAGTGGGATTGCTGGGTCATATGGTAGTTCTATTTGTAGTTTTTTAAGGAACCTCCATACTGTTCTCCACAGTGGCTGTATCAATTTACATTCCCACCAACAGAGCAAGAGGGTTCCCTTTTCTCCACACCCTCTCCAGCATTTACTGTTTCTAGATTTTTTTGATGATGGTCATTCTGACTGGTGTGAGAGGATATCTCACTGTAGTTCTGATTTTCATTTCTCTAATGATTAGTGATGTTGAGCATTCTTTCATGTGTTTGTTGGCAGTCTGTATTTCTCTTTGGAGAAATATCTGTTTAGGTCTTCTGCCCATTTTTGGACTGGGTTGTTTGTTTTTTTGTTATTGACCTGCATGAGCTGCTTGTAAATTTTAGAGATTAATCCTTTGTCAGTTGCTTCATTTGCAAATATTTTCTCCCAACTGAGAGTTGTCTTTTGGTCTTGTTTATGGTTTCCTTTGCTGTGCAAAAGCTTTGAAGTTTCATTAGGTCCCATTTATTTTTGTTTTTATTTCCATTTCTCTAGGAGATGGGTCAAAAAGCATCTTGCTGTGATTTATGTCATAGAGTGTCCTGCCTATGTTTTCCTCTAAGAGTTTGATAGTTTCTGGCCTTACATTTAGGTCTTTAATCCATTTTGAGTTTATTTTTGTGTATGGTGTTAGGGAGTGATCTAATCTCATACTTTTACATGTAGCTGTCCAGTTTTCCCAGCACCACTTATTGAAGAGGCTGTCCTTTCTCCACTGTACATTCCTGCCTCCTTTATCAAAGATAAGGTGACCATATGTGCGTGGGTTTATCTCTGGGCTTTCTATCCTGTTCCATTGATCTATCTTTCTGTTTTTGTGCCAGTACCATACTGTCTTGATTACTGTAGCTTTGTAGTATAGTCTGAAGTCAGGGAGCCTGATTCCTCCAGTTCCTTCTTTCGTTCTCAAGATTGTTTTGGCTATTCAGGGTCTTTTGTGTTTCCATACAAATTGTGAAAATTTTTGTTCTAGTTCTGTGAAAAATGCCAGTGGTAGTTTGATAGGGATTGCATGCAATCTCTAGATTGCTTTGGGTAGTAGAGTCATTTTCACAATGTTGATTCTTCCAATCCAAGAACATGGTATATCTCTCCATCTATTTGTATCACCTTTAACTTCTTTCATCAGTGTCTTATAATTTTCTGCATACAGGTCTTTTGTCTCCTTAGGTAGGTTTATTCCTAGATATTTTATTCTTTTTGTTGCAATGGTAAATGGGAGTGTTTTCTTGATTTCACTTTCAGATTTTTTCATCATTAGTGTACAGGAATGCCAGAGATTTCTGTGCATTAATTTTGTATCCTGCTACTTTACCAGATTCATTGATTAGCTCTAGTAGTTTTCTGGTAGCATCTTTAGGATTCTCTATGTATAGTATCATGTCATCTGCAAACAGTGACAGCTTTACTTCTGCTTTTCCGATTCGGATTCCTTTTATTTCCTTTTCTTGTCTGACTGCTGTGGCTAAAACTTCCAAAACTATGTTGAATAAGAGTGGTGACAGTGGGCAACCTTGCCTTGTTCCTAATCTTAGTGGAAATGCTTTCAGTTTTTCACCATTGAGGATGATGTTGGCTGTGGGTTTATCATATATGGCCTTTATTATGTTGAGGAAAGTTCCCTCTATGCCTACTTTCTGCAGGGTTTTTATCATAAATGGGTGTTGCATTTTGTCAAAAGCTTTCTCTGCATCTATTGAGATGATCATATGGTTTTTCTCCTTCAATTTGTTAATATGGTGTATCACATTGATAGATTTGCGTATATTGAAGAATCCTTGCATTCCTGGGATAAACCCCACTTGATCATGGTGTATGATCCGTTTAATGTGCTGTTGGATTCTGTTTGCTAGTATTTTGTTGAGGATTCTTGCATCTATGTTCATCAGTGATATTGGCCTGTTGTTTTCTTTCTTTGGGATATCCTTGTCTGGTTTTGGTATCAGGGTGATGGTGGCCTCATAGAATGAGTTTGGGAGTGTTCTTCCCTCTGCTATATTTTCGAAGAGTTTGAGAAGGATAGGTGTTAGCTCTTCTCTAAATGTTTGATAGAATTCGTCTGTGAAGCAATCTGGTCCTGGGCTTTTGTTTGTTGGAAGATTTTTAATCACAGTTTCAATTTCAGTGCTGGGTCGGTTCATATTTTCTATTTTTTCCTGATTCAGTCTTGGCCGGTTGTGCATTTCTAAGAATTTTTCCATTTCTTCCAGGTTGTCCATTTTATTGGCATAGAGTTGCTTGTAGTCATCTCTCATGATCTTTTGTATTTCTGCAGTGTCAGTTGTTACTTCTCCTTTTTCATTTCTAATTCTATTGATTTGAGTCTTCTCCCTTTTTTTCTTGATGAGTCTGGCTAATGGTTTATCAATTTTGATTATCTTCTCAAAGAACCAGCTTTTAGTTTTATTGATCTTTGCTGTCATTTCCTTCATTTCTTTTTCATTTATTTCTGATCTGATTTTTATGATTTCTTTTCTTCTGCTAACTTTGGGGTTTTTTTTGTTCTTCTTTCTCTAATTGCTTTAGGTGCAAGGTTAGGTTGTTTATTCGAGATGTTTCCTGTTTCTTAAGGTAGGATTGTATTGCTATAAACTTCCCTCTTAGAACTGCTTTTGCTGCATCCCATAGATTTTGCTATTGATCCCTTACAGAGTATTTTTAATTTTATTTATTGTGTTGTTCATCATTGTTTGTTTGTTCTTTAGTTCTTCTAGGTCCTTGTTAAATGTTTCTTGTATTTTCTCTATTCTAATTCCAAGATTTTTGATCATCTTTACTATCATTATTCTGAATTCTTTTTCAGGTAGACTGCCCATTTCCTCTTCATTTGTTAGGTCTGGTGGGTTTTTATCTTGCTCCTTCATCTGCTGTGTGTTTTTCTGTCTTCTCATTTTGCTTATCTTACTGTGTTTGGGGTCTCCTTTTTGCAGGCTGCAGGTTGGTAGTGCCCGTTGTTTTTGGTGTCTGTCCCCAGTGGCTAAGTTTGGTTCACTGGGTTGTGTAGGCTTCCTGGTAGAGGGGACTCATGCCTGTGTTCTGGTGGATGAGGCTGGGTCTTGTCTTTCTGGTTGGCAGGTCCACGTCTGGTGGTGTGTTTCGGGGGTCTGTGGACTTATTATGATTTTAGGCAGCCTCTCTGCTAATGGGTGGGGTTGTGTTCCTGTCTTGCTAGTTGTTTGGCACAGGGTGTCCAGCACTGTAGCTTGCTGGTCGTTGAGTGAAGCTGGGTGCTGGTGTTGAGATGGAGGTCTCTGGGAGATTTTCGCCATTTGCTATTATGTGGAGCTGGGAGGTCTCTTGTGGACCAGTGTCCTGAAGTTGGCTCTCCCACCTCAGAGGCACAGCACTGACTCCTGGCTGCAGTACCAAGAGCCTTTCATCCACTCGGCTCAGAATAAAAGGGAGAAAAAGTAGAAAGAAAGAATTAGTTGAAGAAGAAAGAAAGAAAGAAAGAAAGGAGGGAGGGAAGGAGGGAGGGAGGGAGGAGGGAGGAAGGAAGGAAGGAAGGAGGGAAGAAAGGAAAAAAAGAAAGAAGATAAAGTAAAATAAAATAAGACAAAATATTAAAAAGTTATTAAAATAAAAAAATAATTATTAAGAGAAAAAAACAAAACAATACAGACAGATAGAACCCTCGGACAAATGTTCAAGCAAAGCTATACAGACAAAATCTCACACAGACGCATACACGTACACACTCACAGAAAGAGGAAAAGGGGAAAAAATCATAGATCTTGCCCTCGAAGCCCACCTCCTCAATTTGGGATGATTGGTTGTCTATTCAGGTATTCCACAGAGGCAGGTGCATCAAGTTGATTGTGGAGCTTTAATCCGCTGCTCCTGAGGCTGCTGGGAGAGATTTCCCTTTCTCTTCCTTGTTCTCACAGCTCCCAGGGGCTCAGCTTTGGATTTGGCCCCGCCTCTGCGTGTAGGTCGCTGGAGGGCGTCTGTTTTGTGCTCAGACAGGACGGGGTTAAAGGAGCCGCTGATTCGGGGGCGCACTCAGGCCGGCGGGGAGGGAGGGGCACGGAGTGCGGGGCGGGCCTGCGGCGGCAAAGTCCGGCGTGACGTTGCACCAGCCTGAGGCCCGCCGTGCGTTCTCCCGGGGAAGTTGTCCCCGGATCCCGGGACCCTGGCAGTGGCGGGCTGCACAGGCTCCTGGGAAGGGAGGTGTGGACAGTGACCTGTGCTCGCACACAGGCCCCTTGGTGTCGGCAGCAGCAGCCTTGGCGTCTCATGCCTGTCTCTGGGGTCCGCGCTTTTAGCCGCGGCTGGCGCCCATCTCTGGAGCTCCTGAAAGCAGCGCTCTTAATCCCCTCTCCTCGCGCACCAGGTACGTGGGGAGTTTCTTGCCTTTTGGGAGGTCTGAGGTCTTCTGCCAGCCTTCAGTAGGTGTTCTGTAGGAGTTGTTCCCTGTGTAGATGTATTTCTGGTGTATCTGTGGGGAGGAAGGTGATCTCCGCGTCTTACTCTTCTGCCATCTTCCAGAAGCGTGTGTTAGCTATTATTATAGATAATGTTTTACATACTTCTAAGCTCTGTAAGCTGAGGTTATTTAAAGAGACTAAGAGAAAATATCAGCTCCCTTTTCAGCCTGGAGGGTTGCTGGACTTGTTTTGTGAAACTCCCCGAGGATGCCATTTTGAGTATGTAGCTTGGAGGAGAGCTTCCATCCCCTTGCCACTCTTACCAGCAGGCATGGTGAGCCTATGCCATAGTCGAGAACTCCCCAGATACCTGGAGTGAAAGAGCTGTGCATAAGAGGGACACACGGCTTGGAGAACTGAACTCAAGGAGAGCCTGGGGGCTGCCATTTAACCACAAATGTCTTTCCTCCTCTCCTGTAGCAGTTCTACCAATAGAGATTCCTTTGGAAGTCCAAGCCCCTGTCTGAATGTAAATCCGTTTCACCAAGTCCTTCTAGAATCTGAAGATTACCAATGAAATTGGAGTTGCAACAGGGGCCACGATGACTAAGCAGGAGGGTCTGTAACTGTGGTGGACCCAGAGGACTACTTCTCAACCATGACTGCACACTAGAAACACCTGGAGAGTTTGTAGCATATGGATGGCTGGATCTCACCTCCACAGATTCAGAATTAACTGTTGGTGAGGATTCTGGCCATAGGTATGTTTAAAAAGCTCCCCGGTCGATTCAACTGTGTAGCCAGGGTTGAGAACCACTGAGCTAAAGATAATGGCAGAGCAAGAGCAAGTGATCTAGACTAAGTGGACAACGTGGGAACTTCTGTAGTCTCCATTTCTTTCAATTCATGACTCATCATAGGGCACGCATAACACTCTTCAGAGCAGTGACCTAACCAGCCTGGATGCACGGGCAGACAGACACCACCAAGCCTTAGACACACATGAGCCTCTGACAATAGACTGGCTGTGGAAGTATGGGTTTTCCATGGGCAATATCTGCAACAGAGAGCAGGAACCTTGCTGGGTGCTTGCATGGAGATAGTGGTTTGCAGGATTAGATATTTGAGTGAGTAAATAATGAATTTGTAACGTTAATTTGCAAAACGATTTGTTTTGGTGAATTCATTTATTTTGGGTGATTTGCCTTAAGAATGTGTGAATGTGTTTACAACAGAGAAGACTAGAACCAGAGCCTAGTTTAATTTATGAGGCATATAATTGTTTTGGATGGTCAAAGGAAGTTTGATTACCTGATATAGCATAATGTGGCCATAATCTGACTGCCACAGTCTCCACAAATGGTGACGTGATAGATATGTGTAACCATCAGCTACCAATGTTGTAAACATGAGCAAATGGACAACAGCAGAATTCTGGCCTCGGATCTACAAAAACATAAAGCGGACCGACTTTCTAAGCCAAGAAAAAAACAACACATGACTTGCCAAGATTCACAAAATTGACACTCTGTGCCGTCTATAAAACTATGCTAAAGATTTGGCCTGCAGGCAACAAAATCTGAGATGATAGAATGCCCATATGAAAATTGCCACTGGCAGCTCTTGACAAAAAATGTTTGCAATATGGCTGAGGGTGCCTTGCCAATTTACCACAAATTTCCCAGTCTAAGGAGGCAGATGAACCAATGAAAGTTCCCTCAGCCATCTCAGTAAGAGCTCAGCTTGTCAAGATTCAGAATTGCTCAGGGCCAGGCCACTTCTGTGATGGAATTATCCTTGAGCTTGGCTGTTGTGCACAGCAATTTATAATGTGAGGAGCTGAGATAGCGCTTAATCTTGGAGAAGATGTGCAGTGTGGGTATGTAGGGCCATGACCTGCCTTCTTTTTCTGGATCTGCCCACCTGTGTCTCCATATGTGAATTTGGAAGTCAGCCTTCTTCCATCCAGCAACCTTTAAGAAGTGCCTACTAAGTGCAAGGTGTTGCAGGTTCAAAGGTGAGTGTAATATGGTTGTCACCTTTGAGGGGCTCATAGTCTAGCAGTAAGTATAGGCATATAGATCAATGTAACAGAATAGAGTCAAGAACTTGACACCCCCATATACTGTTCTCCACCATTAATGTTTTACCTTGTGGAGAATGTCATATAAATGGATGATACCTTTAAGATTCATCCACAATGCCTTTAAGGTTCATCCAAGTTGGCACTTATATCAGCAGTTGATTCCTTTCTGTTGCTGAGTAGTATTCCACTGTATGGATGTACCATAATTTATTTAGCTTTTCACCTGCTGAGGGACATTTGGATTGGTTCCAATTTGTGACTATTATAAATAAAGCTGCTTTAAGAATTGATATACAGGTTTTTGCATGGACTTGAGTTTTAATTTCTCTTGGAAAAATGCCCAAGAGAGCTATAGGTGGGTCATATGGTTAGTACATATTTGACTTTATTTTTCAAAGCTGCCAAACTGTTTCCCGGAGTGGCTGTACCATTTTGAATTCCCTCCAACAATGTGGAAGAGTTCCAGTCGCTCAGCATGCTTGCCGTACTTCATTTGTCAGTATTTTCTATTTTAGATATCCTGATAGGTGTGTAGTGATATCTCGTTGTGGTTTTAATATGCATTTCTCTGGTGTCTAGTGATGCTGAACATCTTTCCACGTGCATATTTGTCATCCATATATCCTCTTTGGTAAAATGCCTCTTCAGGTCTTTTACCCATTTTCTAATTGAACTGCTTGTTTTCTTATTGTTGAGTTTCTTCCTATGTTCTCAGTGTAAGTCCTTTATCAGGTATGTGATTTGAAAATTATTTTCTCCAGTCTTTAGACTGTCTTTTCATTTTCCTACAGTGTCTTTTGCATAGCAAAAGCTTTGATTTTTGATGAAGTCCAATTCATCAATTTTTCCTTTATGGTGTCATGCCCAAGAACTCATTGCCTAACTTCAGGTTACAGAATTTTTTTTCCTATGTTTTCTTCTAAACGTCTTATAGTATTATGTTTTACATTTAGATTGGTGCTCCATTTAATTTTTTATAAAGTTTGGGTTAGGGAGAAAGAGATTTTTAGACTTTGGGTGGGGTGGGGGAAGGTTGTTCGTTTTGTTTTGCTTGCCTATACATGTCCAAATTTTCCAATACCATTTGTTGAAAAGACTATCTTTCCTCTGTCAAAAATCAATTGAACACATTTGTGAGGGTCATTTTCTGGACTCTCTTCAGGTCCTTTGATCTATGTGTCTATCCCTCTGCCAGTACCACACCGTCTTGATTATTACTGTAGCTGTATAGTAAGTCGTAGAAGGGTTAGTTGAATCCTCCAACTTTATCCTTTCAAAATTGTTCTGGCTATTCTAGTTCTGTTTCCTTTTCATGTAAATTCTAGAATCAGCTTGTCTATATCTACAAAAAGTCCTGCTGAGATATTTATTGGAATTGCATTAAATCTGTAAAATAATTTTGGGAGAATTGACATTGTTAGTGTGCGAAGTCTTCCAATCCATGAATACAGTTTGTCTCTCCATCTATTTTGTCTTTGATTTTTTCTATCAGTGTTTTATAATTTTCAGCATATTATCCTGTACATGTTTTGTCAGATTTATACCTAATACTTCATTTTTAAGCTATTATAAATATGTTTCAAAAATTTGGGTTCCTAAATGTTCACTGCTAGTATGTAGAAATATGGCACATTTTTGTTTGTTGACCTTGTATCCTGTGCCTTTGACAAACTCACTAGTTCTAGGAATTTTTTTTGGTAGATCCCTTGGAATTTTCTACATTAAGCAATCATGTCATCTGCAAATAGGGACAATTTTAAACCTTCTTTTTCAATCTGAATGCCTTATAGTTCCTTTTCTTTCTTTATTGCACTAAGGCTTTCAGTATGATGTTGGATAGGAGTGGTGAAAGCACACATTCTTGCCTTATTCCCAGTCTTAAGAGGAAAGCATTCAGTCTTCCACCACTGTGTGATGTTAACTGTAAGTGTTTTTGTAGGTGCCCTTTATCAGTTGGGGAAGATTTTATCACAAATGTATATTGGATTTTGTCAAGTGGTTCTTTTGCACCTACTGAAAGAATCATGTGGTTTTTTCCTTTAGGTTGTTAATATTGTGGATTTTATCTAGTGATTATTGAATATTGAACCGACCTTGCAATTCCAGGATAAATCCCACTTGGTTGCAGCATTATTAGTTTTACCTATTGCTGAATTTGATTTGCTAATATTTTGTTGAGAAACTTTGCATTCATGAAGAATATTGGTCTGCACTTTTCTTATAATTACTTTTAGCCTCATAAAATGAGTTGGGAAGTACTCCCTTCTCTTCTAATTTTGGGAAAAGATTATATAAAATGGGTTTTATATCTTCGATAAGTATTTGGTAGAATTCACCAATGAATCCTTCTAGGAGTACTGATTTCTTTGGGGGAAATTTTTAAAATACAGATTCAATTTCTTTCATAGATATAGGGCTATTTTGATCATGTATTTCACATTTGATGAGTTTTGGTAGATTGTGATTTTCAAGGAATCAGTCCATTTCATCTAAGTTGCTGAATATATGTAAATAGAGTTGTTCATACGATTCTTTTTTTTTTTTTTTTTTTTTGCGTTTCACGGGCCTCTCACTGTTGTGGCCTCTCCCGCTGTGGAGCACAGGCTCCGGACGCGCAGGCTCAACGGCCATGGCTCACGGGCCCAGCCGCTCCGCGGCATGTGGGACCTTCCCGGACCGGGGCACGAACCCGCATCCCCTGCATCGGCAGGCGGACTCTCAACCACTGCGCCACCAGGGAAGCCCGCACACAATTCTTTAATTTTACTTTCATTGTTTACAGGTCTGTAGGGATAGCCATAATTTTATTCCTGATACTGATATGTCTTCTCTCTTTTTCTTTGTACATCTTATTGGGTGTTATCAATTTTATTGATCTTTTCAGTAAACTTTGGGTTTTGTTCATTTTCTCTGTTAGTTTTCAATTTCATTGACTTCTGTTCTTGACTTTACTATGTCCTTTCTTTCGTTTGATTTTTTTTTGTATCTTAAAGTGGAAGCTTAGATTATTGATTTGAGAACTTTCTTCTTTTCTATAATAAGTGGTTAGTGCTATAAATTTTTCCCTGTGCATTCTTTTAGCAGCATCCCACAGATTTTGATATGTTATATTTTCATTCAGTTAAATATATATTTCTACTTAACTGAGACTTCCTCTTTGACTGGATTATTTAAAACCATGTTATTTTATTTCCAAGAGTTTGAGGGTTTTCCAGACATCTTTGTTATTGATCTCTCACTTAGTTCCCCATCCCTTGGAACCAAAGAAGTTTCACCTCTGAGGGTTTTAAGTGCCTGTGGGCCCTGCTCCAGTGATTGTAATTTGCCACCTAGATTCAAACACAGCAGATAAGTCGTGGAGCTGGGATTTAAAACCAGTCATTTATGACTCCAAAACTCGAAATCATCCTTGACTCCTTTTCTTTCAATATACCTCATAGCTAGTCAGCAAACCCTATGAGCTCTACTTTCAAAATATATCCAGAATCTGAACACTTCTCACCACCTTCATTGATACCACTCTGTTCCAAGCTGCTATCGCCTCTGGCTTGCCTTATTGCAATAGCCTCCTGACTGGACCCCCTGCTTCTGTTCTTATCCCAGTCCCCTTCCAATTGGTCTCAGTAGAGCAGGCAGAAAGAAACTTTGAAAATATATCCTGTTTCTTCTATCACTGAAACTTTCCACTAGCTCCCCATCTCACTCAGAGTCAGTTAAAATCCTTACGGGGATCTATAAGGCCTTCCATGCTCTGGTCCCTTGCTGTCTTTCTGACATCATCTGCTACCACTGTCCGCCACTCTCTCCACTTCTGCAGATCCTCAAATAAGCTGGCCCTGTCCCTGACTCAGGGCCTTAGCAAGTGCTTTTTCCTCTGCCTAGAATCCTCTTTCTTCAGGTTTCTCTTTCCCTCCTTCATGGTTTTACTCAAATGTTACCTTCTTAGGGAGGACTTCCCTGCCCATCCTGTTTAAAATTAAACTCCTCCCCATCCCTTTATTTTCCCTCTCTGAATTATTCTTCCCAGTAGCACTTTTCACCAACTAACATACTATGTCATGATTTATTTACCACATTTATCGTCTGCCCAAACCCTCACTGAAAAATAAACTCCCACGCGGGCAGGATCTTCATTTTGATCATCACTCTATTCGAAGCATCTGTCAAAATGCCTGACATTCAGTAGATGCTTGAAAAATATTTGTTGAATAATGGACGAATGAATGAATGAATGAATTCTTTCTACTACTCCTTGATGCTTCCGCAAAAATAATAATTGTCACTAATAAAAGCTACTATTGGGACTTCCCTGGTGATCCAGTGGTTAGACTCCATGCTTCCACTGCAGGGGGTGCAGGTTCAATCCTTGGTTGGGGAACTAAGATTCCGCATGCTGCGTGGGGTGTGGCCAAAAAAAAAAAAAGAGCTAGTATTTATTGAGGGTCTGCCACTCAGGTGCTGTCTGTGCTTCATCTTATTTAATCATCCAAATAATCCTGTAAGATAGGCTGTATTATCTATATTTTACAGAGGAATAAGACTGCTGTTAGAGAGAATACAAGGCAAGACAGTGGTTAATAACAGCGACCATTTGTTGAACATGTTACTAAGTACCAGCTATTATCCCAAGAGCTTGCCACGCTCTATCTCACTTAATCCTCCTAAAACTCTATAAAATGGGTGTGATTATTTTTCTCATTTTGGCAATGAGAAAACGGAACCATAGTGATTTTAAATGAGATGCCCAAGGTTACACCACTGCTTAAAAGTGGCCTTGGGGTTCAAACCCAGGCATTGGACTTAAGGGCCCAGGCTCTGCTCTTCTATGCCCTAGTGTGATCTCAAGAAATGGGAATCAAAGGTAATGACTCCCAGGTTTCTGGCTGGAGCGGTTGGGGAGATGTTGACGCCATTTACTGAGGTGGACAAGACTGGGATAGGAATACATTTGGAGAAAGAAAGAAAATCAAGTTTAGCTTGGCCCATACAAAGATGTTTATGAGATGTTCATGATGGTGTTTATGAGACATCCAAGGGGAGATGTAAAGAGAGCAGTTGACTATCCAAGTTTGCAGCTCAGGGAAGAGGTCTAGACTGGAGACATCAATTTGGAAACCATGTGCATAGAGTTGGTATTTAAAGCCATAGGAATGGATGTGATCCTGGCCCCTTCTGTGTCTGTGGTATGCACACATATATTGGCGCTAAAGGCTGCCTGGGGAAAGAGAGAAGCCATGCCAAATGTGTGAATGAACCTGCCCTTTGAGATGAGCACAAGCCCAGCTTGCATGTGATCCACTGGCTACCGCCATGCTGAGTTGCAGATGGATCCTCTTTCTGTCAACATTGAAAAGCACCTCCCCTTCTTTCCAGCCATCTCTCAGGACCTGTAGTCTGAATTATCCGCATTACAGTTCCTGTCAAAAACCCAGAGGAAGCCATTGATATTCAAGAGTGCTAGTTTTAGGGAATTCCTCCAAAATTTCAAAGCTGTATCCCTATATCATACCAGAGCTCCAGGAAGCTACAGACCTGGTCTCTATCACTCTGTCCCCCAGTGGAATTACCTTTACAGAACTATAGCTTAACATTATACATTTGGATTTTCCTGAGGGTCCACATAATAGATACCATATGTGCAGTATCAGTACATTTCTTGGGTAAAAGTCCTATTAAATATACCATCCATTATGTGGTGCGAGTTCCCTTAAGCGAAGACCTAGGAAACAATTTTTCTTAAAGTTCTGAAATGAGAAACAGGTTGTCTTTCTTGACAGACTAGTGTACTTGCTTTTGTGAGCTGCTGAAGGTCCTCTAGGCCATCGCCTCTCCGTCTTTGCCTTATCTTCCAGGAACCTCAGAGTCAATTTGTTGCTCATTTTGCACAGTTTCTCTTCATCTAGGTCAGGAGTCACAAACTGGGGCCCAAATGTTACCTGTAGATGAATAACATTCAGCTAGCTTTGTATTTAAAAATAACCACATGGCTTTTGGAATGAATAGATCTAGATATAGAACATATATACATTTAAGACATCTCTCAATTGTCTTAAATCTGTCCTGATTTGCACATTTATGCTACTTGCCTGGTCCCTGTAGAGTTTGCAACCTCTGACACAGATCTTCCCATGTAATCATTTTTCCTCCCCTCAATTCCTTATTAATATTTGGACCTTCTATTTTTAACTCTTGTTTAAACAATTTTGGTTTCATTGTATTGCCATGCAAATATTGTATTTAGGCTGCCTAAAATCCTTCTAGAGAAGTAGGTTACCAAAGAGGAAGGGTCAGGGGAGGGATAAATTGGGATTTGGGGATTAACATATATACACTACTATATATAAAATAGATAACTAATAAGGACCTACTGTATAGCACAGGGAACTCTACTCAATACTCTGTAATAACCTATATGGGAAAAGAATCTGAAAAACAATAGATATATGTATATGTAAAACTGAATCACTTTGCTGTACAGCAGAAACTAACACTACATTGTAAATCAACTATACTCCAATATAAAATAAAAGTTTTATAAATTACATGGAAGGAGAGGTATCAAAAGAGATAGAAAATATGAAAGAATGGTTAAGAAACATTTAAGATAGAGTAAAAATTCCAATATACATCTAATGAGAGTTATAGAAGAAGACAAAGAGAACTGGTAAGAAGCAGAATTTTAAAGCAAATGAGACTGTACCTTACTAATGTAAAATGTTAATAATAGGGGAAATTGGGTGTGGGGTATACGTACTACCTTCTATCTTTACACTATATTTGTGCTTCTGTAAACCTAAAATTGTTTTAAAATAAGAAGCTGATTAGCATAAAAAATAAAAGAAAATAAAAATTTTAAAAGACCCCAAAACATTGCTTCTACCTCCACATGCACTTGTATTCCAAGGCTAATTATTTAAGAGTGGTTTCTTTCATCACGCTACCCCATGAAATTGTGTCGGAATTCGCATTAAACTCAGCCAGCAAGCACACTCAGAGCTCACAGAGTTCAAGTTGTCAGAGATCAGATGGAAATGTTGGGGCCCGATTCCCTGGGAGGATGATGGGAAGGTGAGGTGGAGATGATTTAGAGGAAAGGGCATTATTCTTAATACGCTTCATAATCCTATTATGAAGCTGGAGGGTGAAGATTAAGATTTATTAGCTATAGTAAGACGCTCTGCTTTCTGGGAAATGGTCAATTGGTGAAAATACTGATAGGTCCCATGTCAAGGTGGGCCATCTCACTTTTGTCCCCTGGACTTTTTGCAGCTGTTTTCAGTGCTAAGCTGGGTATCCACGTTGGACCATCTGACCCTCTTTTCCTCTATGGACATTTTTCTACCTTGTCTTAAAGGGCAAGAACACAGAAGGCTGCCGTCAACATTAGTTAACTTTGTGAAGTGGGAAGTAAATAGCCTGTGGATTAGGAGGCTAAAAGAAGGATTTAGAATGATTTGTGAGTCATTGATCTGTCCTCTTCCCAGTTAGCAAGGATCAATCAGTGATTTCTTTACAACATGTGTCCCACCCACTTCATACGTGCTTTCGAGGTTGTCAGGTCCGAACAGCTCGGTGTTGGTAGGGACGTTGGAGGCTATGGGGTCTAACTTGCACCTAATGTCTCAATACCTGGCAGTTTTCATCCAGCTTCTGTTTGAATGCCTCAAATGATAGAGAATTCACTACCTCATGAAGCGTGGATTCCATCGTTGAACTTCTCTAAATGTTGAGTGTCTCTTCTGTGAAATTAAGATCTGTGTGATATAATGGAAAGAGCATTGGCTATGGTAGAGGACAGAACTGAAGTCAAGATTCTGTCTCCCCTCACTTGACGCTTGGCAAGTCCCTTTAGCTCCCCAAGTCTCAGTTCTACTGATTTTAAAAGGATAATGGCACCAACTTGATGGGATTGTCCTGAGGATTAAAGGAGACCATATAAGTGTATGTCCGTTGTGTGGCATGGGAAAGGAGTTCAATGACGCTTGGTTCAAAATGCTTTACGTGTAGTTTGAGCTCTTTCTCTGGGAGCCCAGTGACTACATATAATCCCTTCTCCTTGTGATGTCCTCACTAAAATGAGTGAACACACTGACGATGCCCATTTGGAACCATTGCCTCACTAGCTGAAACCCTTTCCATCCTGAAAGCCTTTCCCATGCTGTGAGTTCAGACCCTTCCTTTCTCTGACTGACCTTCTCTGGACTTGATCTACTTTGACGGAGCAACCCTAAAAGTGGGGGGCCTAGCCAGGGTCCCCACATGTCATGCAGAAAAGCCTACCCACTAGCCAGTGTCTGTCAGCTCTAGCCCCAGAGGTAGCTTATGAGACAACGCCTCTACAGAGCCCCTCTTGCCTTGTTGAAAAGCTCTTCAGTTGTATTAAGGCCTGATGGCAAAGAAGATGGCCTGCATCCTCAAGGGATAGACCACTTGCCAGCCTATCTTTAATTTTAATACTTCAGTTATCCCCTAGTGCCTCTTTATGGTCACCATCACTTTCTGCTAATTTCTTGATTATTCTGCCCAGGCAGTAGTAGAGCCAATCTTCTTCTGAGTTCCCAATTTTCATATCTTTAACTGTAATTAGCCTTTATCAGACTCCAGATACTTCTCATCAGAATCCAGTCTTTAAATCGCAGACTTATTGGAAAGTGAGGGGCAGGGTTCTAAGCAGCCCCGATCTGGAGGCGCTGTGGAAATGAACCGTTTGCCAGTGATAAACCTGGCTGATTTTGTGCCAGTCTCTCCTTACAAAGGGAATGACTTTGGTGGAAATATCTGGGACTAGGGGTTGGGCCACTTTCCTCTGTCCTTGGCTGGTTGGGTAACATTAGGTAAAAAAATCTTCTCTGCGCAAAATGCCTTACCTGTTTTTTGGTTTTTTTTTTAACATGTAGATAAAGAGCAGAGTTTTATTTATTTATTTTTAACATCTTTATTGGAGTATGATTGCTTCACAATACTGTGTTAGTTTCTATTGTACAACAAAGTGGATCAGCTATAAGTATACATATATCCCCATATCCCCTCCCTCGTGCGCCTCCCTCCCACCCTCCCTAACCCACCCCTCTAGGTGGTCACAAAGCACAGAGCTGATCTCCCTGTGCTAGATAGCTGCTTGCCACTAACTATTTTACATTTCATAGTGTATATATGTCAAGGCTACTCTCTCACTCCGTCCCAGCTTACCCTTCCCCCTCCCTGTGTCCTCAAGTCCATTTTCTACGTCTGCATCTTTATTCCTGTCCTGCCCCTAGGTTCTTCAGAATGATTTATTTTTCTTTTTAGAATCCATATATATGTGTTAGCATATGGTATTTGTTTTTCTCTTTCTGACTTCACTCTATGTGACAGACTCTAGGTCCATCCACCTCATTACAAATAAATCAATTTCATTTCTTTTAATGGCTCAGTAACATTCCATTGTATATATGTGCCAAATCTTCTTTATCCATTCATCTGTTGATAGATACTTAGGTTGCTTCCATGTCCTGGCTATTGTAAATAGAGCTGCAATGAACACTGTAATACATGACTTGATTTGAATTATGGTTTTCTCAGGGTATATGCCCAGTAGTGGGATTGCTGGGTCATATGGTAGTTCTATTTTTAGTTTTTTAAGGAACCTCCATACCGTTCTCCATAGAGGCTGTATCAATTTACATTCCCACCAACAGTGCAAGAGGGTTCCCTTTTCTCCACACCCTCTCCAGCATTTATTGTTTGTAGATTTTTGACGATGGCCCTTCTGACTGGTGTGAGGTGATATCTCATTGTAGTTTTGATTTGCATTTCTCTAATGATTAGTGATGTTGAGTATCCTTTCACGTGTTTGTTGGCAGTCTGTATATCTTCTTTGGAGAAATGTCTATTTAGGTCTTCTGCCCATTTTTGGATTGGGTTGTTTGTTTTTTTGTTATTGAGCTGCATGAGCTGCTTGTAAATTTTAGAGATTAATCCTTTGTTGGTTGCTTCATTTGCAAATATTTTCTCCCATTCTGAGGGTTGTCTTTTGGTCTTGTTTATGGTTTCCTTTGCTGTGCAAAAACCTTGAAGTTTCATTAGGTCCCATTTGTTTAGTTTTGTTTTTACTTCCATTTCTCTAGGAGGTGGGTCAAAAAGGATCTTGCTGTGATTTATGTCAAAGAGTGTTCTGCCTATGTTTTCCTCTAAGAGTTTTATAATGTCTGGCCTTACATTTAGGTCTTTAATCCATTTTGAGTTTATTTTTGTGTATGGTGTTAGGAAGGGTTCTAATTTCATTCTTTTACATGTAGCTGTACAGTTTCCCCAGCACCACTTATTGAAGAGGCTGTCTTTTCTCCATTGTATATTCTTGCCTCCTTTATCAAAGATAAGGTGACCATATGTGCATGGGTTTACCTCTGGGCTTTCTATCCTGTTCCAATGATGTATATTTCTGTTTTTGTGCCAGTACCATACATCTTGATTACTGTAGCTTTGTAGTATAGTCTGAAGTCAGGGAGCCTGATTCCTCCAGCTCCGTTTTTCTTTCTCAAGATTGCTTCGGCTATTCAGGGTCTTTTGTATCTCCATACAAATTTTAAGATTTTTTTGTTCTAGTTCTGTGAAAAATTCCATTGGTAGTTTAATAGGGATTGCATTGAATCTGTAGAGTGCTTTGGGGAGTTTAGTCATTTTCACAATGTTGATTCTTCCAATCCAAGAACATGGTCTATCTCTCCATCTGTTTGTATCATCTTTAATTTCTTTTATCAGTGTCTTATAGTTTTCTGCATACAGGTCTTTTGTCTCCTTAGGTAGGTTTATTCCTAGATATTTTATTCTTTTTGTTGCAATGGTAAATGGGAGTGTTTTCTTAATTTCACTTTCAGATTTTTCATCATTACTGTATAGGAATGCCAGAGATTTCTGTGCATTAATTTTGTATCCTGCTACTTTACCAAATTCATTGATTAGCTCTAGTAGTTTTCTGGTAGCATCTTTAGGATTCTCTGTGTATAGTATCATGTCATCTGCAAACAGTGACAGCTTTACTTCTGCTTTTCCGATTCGGATTCCTTTTATTTCCTTTTCTTGTCTGACTGCTGTGGCTAAAACTTCCAAAACTATGTTGAATAAGAGTGGTGACAGTGGGCAACCTTGCCTTGTTCCTAATCTTAGTGGAAATGCTTTCAGTTTTTCACCATTGAGGATGATGTTGGCTGTGGGTTTATCATATATGGCCTTTATTATGTTGAGGAAAGTTCCCTCTATGCCTACTTTCTGCAGGGTTTTTATTATAAATGGGTGTTGAATTTTGTCAAAAGCTTTCTCTGCATCTATTGAGATGATCATATAATTTTTCTCCTTCAATTTGTTAATATGGTGATTGATTGATTTGCATATATTGAAGAATCCTTGCATTCCTGGAATAAACCCCACTTGATCATGGTGTATGATCCTTTTAATGTGCTGTTGGATTCTGTTTGCTAGTATTTTGCTGAGGATTTTTGCATCTATGTTCATCAGTGATATTGGCCTGTAGTTTTCTTTTTTTGTGACATCTGGTTTTGTGTGTATCTTGAAGGTCTCCTCTCTTACCTGTTTTAAGATTTTCTATGAAGAGAAAAATAAATTCATTGATGGCGAAATGCTTTGTAAAGCACAAGTTCTGAATTTGTGCCAGGCTTGCATTACCATTAATAATTATCTTCTAGCGTCTGATGGGCTGACTGTGAGTGTGACTAGAATCTTTGTGCGTATATATGAGCCACCAGCCGTGACGCCGGGGCCTCAGCTGGTCTGGATCTACCAGTGCTGCTGTGGGTCTAGGGCTCCAGGTATGGACTCCTTGGCGAGGGCTTACCCATTCAGCCTTCACCTTACCAAGCCTGCCTCACCAGTGTGTTTGAGATCTAGTTTTTCCTATCCATACCGTTGTTAACTTGCCACTGGCCCTACACAGGGTACCGACCCTCCTACTGTATCCAGACCCTGAGCTCCAGGTGTCCCCCTCCCACTGTTGGGACCCCATTTCTCTGACTGCTCCATCAATGGTCAGCACCTTCTCTCTGATTTCTTCATGTCCTGGCCCATCCTGCATCTAACAGGCATCTCCAAGTTTGTGATACATCTGGACACACCCAGAAATAACATTTAACTAGATATCTGGGCCCCCCCATTGCCCAGTCAAGTTGATACTTAAAATTAGCCATCCCAAGTCCACCGCTTGTGAACTTGGCATCCATCCACATCTTTGTAAACCATACTTAATCTCCAAATGAAGAAAATAACAAGGTGGTAATTCTGCCTTCCATGACGCAACTATCCTGCACACAACTGAACAAGCATTAAGTCCTTCCCCAGAAGAAGAGGTAAAGTCCTTGAGTGATGTTTACTCTTCTTCACATACTGTAACTGAAATACTGTGATGGATAATTACAACAGTGGTAACCTGTGCAATGTCAGAGCTTCCACATGACATCCGTATATCATGCAGTGCTTTATGCTCTACCAAGGGTTTTCACTCAAGTGTGAAAAAACATCTAGACCTCTTCAGAACTAGCCAGGATGGCAACTTCTAGAGAAGGCTTTTAGTAATGCAAATGTCAAGTTCTCCTTGCCTTTTGATAAGCTGGACAGATCCTATTAGAAGGTTCCCATAGGAACCAACAGATGCCCTGCTGAAGATTTTGCAAATCAGAAGCACAATGCCCCCAGGGATGTTTGTCATGCCTACCTCAAATCAGACCAATAACAAATGGAATTTATTTCAATGACCAACTTAGGGTGTCTGGGTTTCAGGAGGGCTGGTGGGGGATGGGTGTGCCAACAAATGGACTAAAATGTGCAAGTCTGTGATCCTTTTTATTTTCTAACTCTTTGTTTCATATCATCTGTGACAGGTCTTGCTGTTGTCATGTTTTGTTTTGTCTCAATCCTAGCTATTGTCAAATTCTCGGAGGTCAAAAAAGTGCAAGATAATAAAACCTTAGGGAAAAAATGAGCCACTGGCTTAGAGAGTGAGTATATGAAGGGCATTCTAGGGTCTTAGGTACTTGGATTCACACAACTTGGCCTTTAACGCAGGTTTTATGGTGGTGGAGGCATCATCTTCCACATAGGTTCCCACTGGAAATGTGGTTTGTTTCCTAGTCCAGAGTCTGGTTTGAGGCAGATTAGGGGTCTGGGATGTCCGTGCCTCAATTGACAAGATTGAGGCTTGTGTCAAGCTGCCGTGGCAGAGCCTTGAGCTGGTAAATCAGGTCTATAGTGGCGATCCCTTTGCCTCTACCCAGATATTTGTAAACCCCAGTGGCATCTTCAGATCTCCAGGTAATTTTTAGCATTCTTGGATCCTGAAAAGTAATGTGTGTTACATATTCTTCCCCAGAACCCATTATTTATGCAAAGCGCAATCCTTGGTACATCAGAGAGAATATTATCATACAATTAGATTTTTCTGTGGCCCTTTCATGGTTGCTAACACATAAAATTTCTCCTTGGACTTCCCTGGTGGCACAGTGGTTAAGAATCTGCCTGCCAATGCAGGAGACATGGGTTCGAGCCCTGGTCCGGGAAGATCCCACATGCCGCGGAGCAGCTAAGCCTGTGAGCCACAACTACTGAGCCTGTGAGCCACAGCTACTGAAGCCCGTGTACCTAGAACCCGTGCTCTGCAACAAGAGACGCCACCGCAATGAGGAGCCCGCGCACCGCAATGAAGAGCAGCCCCCACTCGCCGCAACTAGAGAAAGCCCGCATGCAGCAATGAAGACCCAACGCAGCCAAAGATAAATAAATAAATAAATACAATTTGTTTTAAGAAAAATAAATAAATAAAATAAAATTTCTCCTTTAGCCCGGATTTAAACTCTACCTTAATTTACACATTATTGAAAACATTACAAAAATAAATCAGTTCAATTTTTAAAGTTCCTGTATGGTATTTTGAGGACAGCCAAATTCTCCTGCTTGTCTGGACTCTTTCCCGCCACCTGCCCCAGCCCATGGCAGGCTAAATAACTGTGGAGAAAAAGCAGACTTTCAGCTGCGGCTCAGATTACTCTGTCACTCTTCCTGCGTGGCAGACAGATCACTGCTGACATGGAGAATGAAGACAAGAAAATTACTTCATTATAGTGTGTCCTGATCAATTACAAACATCTAGGAGTTGGGTCTGTCCATCTGCTGCTCTGATCTGGCCCTGGACGTAGCTCTGGGTTATGAAAACAAGGATTGTGTTGCCTTAGCCCCCAGGAATTAGCGAGCGAGAGGTTTTCAAATCTACGATCGGAGTTGCTCTTCTGCGGTGTGTTCCTTTCTTTTCAAAGATCCAGAGGAGGGAGGGCAAGGGGCTTTCTCAAGGTCAAAGCATAAAGCGATAGCAGAGTCAAGTCTAGATCCAAAAGAACGTGTCAGGTCTCAAACATTGTAACCTCAAGCAATGGCAGTTGATGCTTAGTTTTACCAGTAAACACTTCCCTTTGCTCCCTTCCAGAATCCACGGTCCCCAGACCCTGTAGCGCTCACCTCTTTTATAATGGCTGAGAGCTCTTAGGGTGTAGGAGTCTGGCTTCCTGGTTTATGTCACTTGCCCCCAGGTCATTCTTCATCGCATCAAGCAACTTCTAGCACTGGATGTTTGTTTGCTCACTTAATTTTCACAACAATCCAATGAAGTAGGTGCCATTATTTTTGTCAGTGCTTAGAAGGGTAACGTAACTTACCCTACGTCACACAGCTATTAGGTGGTATAGCTTGGATTAGAAACTGGAAGTCTGGCTTCAGAGCCCACCTTTTGAACCACTGTGCTACACACGTCCACCATCCCTTACCTAGGAGCCATGTGTGGTTGTTCAGAGAGTTGAACATTTCAAATTTTAGAAAGATAACACATTGCACTATATTGTATATTACCTGATACTAGGGCAGGAGCCTGTAGTCAAACAAGTGATGTTTCTGCAGTGAGATGTATGAATATTCACAGTATGTAGGATAAATGAGGATTATAAATCCCCGCTGCCTCAAGTTCAAGTCGGGTTTTGTCATAGTTAAAGAAAAATATTCCGTGCTCTGATCTATTGGAAATTGGACAATGCAAACAGGCAAGCGAGGACTTGTCCTCACATTGCTCCTCTCCCATCTGTCCCTACAGCTGGCTGCTCGAGTCAGGGCCACCATTACCTCTCACCTGAATGTTTCAATAGCCTGTCCTCTGACCATGAAGCTGACAATGAAGAGAATTCTAGAAGGTAGGAGACTTCCTGGCATTACAAGGGGCATTCTAGTCTTTGACTATGTTGAGTCAGTCCTTCATATCCAGGTTTTCCCAGGCCCTAGGCTTTTTCCTTAGAGAATCGTTCTTCCTGTATTCCAGAGTGTCAGTTGCCAAGCATGTGTTTCATCACTGGACAAAAAGAGACCATCAACTTAGCCACTGTCTGATTCAGTTTGCTCTTGAGCCATTCAATTGCATTCACCCGCTTCAAGTGAGGTGGGTCTGTACCACAAGTGGCTACAGGGCAATGGGGGCTGGGTCATATTCATCTGGCTTGCTGAGTCATGAAACACATCAAAAGGCCCTGGCCCTACATATTTAAAGTGATGAAAGGGAAAAACCTACAACCAAGATTACTCTACCCAGCAAGGATCTCATTCAGATTCAACGGAGAAATAAAAACCTTTACAGACAAGCAAAAGCTAAGAGAATTCAGCACCACCAAACCAGCTTTACAACAACTGCTAAAGGAACTTCTCTAGGCAGGAAACACAAGAGGAGGAAAAGACCTACAATAACAAACCCAAAACAATTAAGAAAATGGTAATAAGAACACACACATCGATAATTACCATAATGTAAATGTATTAAACGCTCCAACCAAAAGACATAGACTGGCTGAATGGATACAAAAACAAGACCCATATATATGCTGTCTACAAGAGACCCACTTCAGACCTAGAGACACATACAGACTGAAAGGGAGGGGATAGAAAAAGATATTCCGTGCAAATGGAAATCAAAAGAAAGCTGGAGTAGCAATTCTCATATCAGGCAAAATAGACTTTAAAATAAAGACTATTAGAAGAGACAAAGAAGGACACTACATAATGATCAAGGGATCAATCCAAGAAGAAGTTATTACACTTGTAAATATTTATGCACCCAACATAGGAGCACCTCAATATATAAGGCAAATGCTAACAGCCATAAAAGGGGAAATCGACAGTAACACAATCATAGTAGGAGACTTTAACACCCCACTTTCACCCATGGACAGATCATCCAAAATGAAAATAAATAAGGAAACACAAGCTTTAAAGGATACATTAAACAAGATGGCCTTAATTGATATTTATAGGACATTCCATCCAAAAACAGCAGAATACACCTTCTTCTCAAGTGCTCATGGAACATTCTCCAGGATAGATCATATCTTGGGTCACAAATCAAGGCTTGGTAAATTTAATAAAATTGAAATTGTATCAAGTATCTTTTCCGACCACAACGCTATGAGACTAGATATCAATTACAGGAAAAGATCTGTAAGAAATACAAACACATGGAGGCTAAACAATACACTGCTTAATAACCAACAGATCACTGAAGAAATCAAAGAGGAAATCAAAAAATACCTAGAAACAAAGGACAATGGAGACATGACGACCCAAAACCTATGGGATGCAGCAAAAGCAGTTCTAAGAGGGAAGTTTATAGCAATACAATCCTACCTCAAGAAACAAGAAACATCTCAAATAAACAACCTCACCTTACACTTAAAGCAATTAGAGAAAGAAGAACAAAAAATCCCCAAAGTTAGCAGAAGAGAAGAAATCATAAAGATCAGATCAGAAAAAAATGAAAAAGAAATTAAGGAAATAATAGCAACGAATCAATAAAACTAAAAGCTGGTTCTTTGAGAAGATAAACAAAATTGATAAACCATTAGCCAGACTTATCAAGAAAAAAAGGGAGAAGACTCAAATCAATAGAATTAGAAATGAAAACGGAGAAGTAACAACTGACACTGCAGAAATACAAAGGCTCGTGAGCGATTACTACAAGTAACTATATGCCAATAAAATGGACAACCTGGAAGAAATGGACAAATTCTTGGTAATGCACAACCTTCTGAGATTGAACGAGGAAGAAATAGAAAATATGAACAGACCAATCACAAGCACTGAAATTGACACTGTGATTAAAAATCTTCCAACAAACAAAAGCTCAGAACCAGATGGTTTCACTGGCAAATTCTGTCAAACATTTAGAGAAGAGCTAACACCTATCCTTCTCAAACTCTTCCAAAATATAGCAGAGGGAGGAACACTCCCAAACTCATTCTACAAGGCCACCATTACCCTGATACCAAAACCAGACAAAGAAGTCACAAAGAAAGAAAACTACAGGCCATTATCACTGATGAACATAGATGCAAAAATCCTCAACAAAATACTAGCAAACAGAATCCAACAGCACATTAAAGGGATCATACACCATGATCAAGTGGGGTTTATCCCAGGAATGCAAGGATTCTTCAATATATGCAAATCAATCAACGTGATACACCACATTAACAAACTGAAGGAGAAAAACCATATGATCATCTCAATAGATGCAGAGAAAGCTTTCGACAAAATGCAACACCTATTTATGATAAAACCCTCCAGAAAGTAGGCATAGAGGGAACTTTCCTCAACATAATAAAGACCATATATGACAAACCCACAGCCAACATTGTCCTCAATGGTGAAAAACTGAAAGCATTTCCACTAAGATCAGGAACAAAACAAGGTTGCCCACTCTCACCACTCTTATTCAACATAGTTTTGGAAGTTTTAGCCACAGCAATCAGAGAAGAAAAAGAAACAAAAGAAATCCAAATCAGAAAAGAAGAAGTAAAGCTGTCACTGTTTGCAGATGACATGATACTATACATAGAGAATCCTAAAGATGCTACCAGAAAACTACTAGAGCTAATCAATGAATCTGGTAAAGTAGCTGGATACAAAATTAATGCACAGAAATCTCTGGCATTCCTATACACTAATGATGAAAAATCTGAACGGGAAGTTAAGGAAACACTCCCATTTACCATTGCAACAAAAAGAATAAAATACCTAGGAATAAACCTACCTAAGGAGACAAAAGACCTGTATGCAGAAAATTATAAGACACTGATGAAAGAAATTAAAGATGATACAACTAGATGGAGAGAGATACCATGTTCTTGGATTGGAAGAATCAACATTGTGAAAATGACTCTACTCCCCAAAGCACTCTACAGATTCAATGCAATCCCTATCAAACTACCAATGGCATTTTTCACAGAACTAGAACTAAATACAAAAGACCCTGAATAGCCAAAACAATCTTGAGAAAGAAAAACAGAACTGGAGGAATCAGGCTCCTGGACTTCAGACTATACTACAAAGCTACAGTAATCAAGATGTATGGTACTGGCACAAAAACAGAAATATAGATCATTGGAACAGGATAGAAAGCCCAGAGATAAACCCATGCACATATGGTCACCTTATCTTTGATAAAGGAGGCAAGAATATACAATGGAGAAAAGACAGCCTCTTCAATAAGTGGTCCTGTGAAAACTGGACAGCTACATGTAAAAGAATGAAATTAGAACACTCCCTAACCTAACACCATACACAAAAATAAACTCAAAATGGATTAAAGACCTAAATATAAGGCCAGACACTATCAAACTCTTAGAGGAAAACATAGGCAGAGCACTCTTTGACATAAATCACAGCAAGATCCTCTTTGACCCACCTCCTGGAGAAATGGAAATAAAAACAAAACTAAACAAATGGGACCTAATGAAACTTCAAAACTTTTGCACAGCAGAGGAAACCATAAGCAAGATGAAAAGGCAACCCTCAGAATGGGAGAAAATATTTGTAAATGGAGCAACTGACAAAGGATTAATCTCCAAAATTTACAAGCAGCTCATGCAGCTCAATGTCAAAAAAACGAACAGCCCAATCCAAAAATAGGCAGAAGACCTAAATAGACATTTCTCCAGAGAAGATATACAGATTGCCAACAAACACATGAAAGAATGCTCAACATCATTAATCATTAGAGAAATGCAAATCAAAACTACAATGAGGTAACACCTCACACCAGTCAGAATGGCCATCAGCAAAAAATCTACAAATAATAAATGCTGGAGAGGTTGTGGAGAAAAGGGAACCCTCTTGCACTGTTGGTGGGAATGTAAGTTGATACAGCCTCTATGGAGAATGGTATGGAGGTTCCTTAAAAAACTAAAAATAGAACTACCATATGACCCAGCAATCCCACTACTGGGCATATACCCTGAGAAAACCATAATTCAAATCGAGTCATGTACCACTATGTTCATTGAAGCTCTATTTACAATAGCCAGGACATGGAAGCAACCTAAGTGTCCATCAACAGATGAATGGATAAAGAAGATTTGGCACATATATACAATGGAATATTACTGAGCCATAAGAAGAAACGAAAATGAGTTATTTGTAGTGAGGTGGATGGGCCTAGAGTCTCATACAGAGTGAAGTAAGTCAGAAAGAGAAAAACAAATACCTTATGCTAACACACATATATGGAATCTAAAAAAAAAACTGGTCATGAAGAACCTAGGGGCAGGATGGGCGTAAAGACACAGACCTACTAGAGAATGGACTTGAGGACATGGGGAGGGGGAAGGGTAAGCTGGGACTAAGTGAGAGAGTGGCATGGACTTATATATACTACCAAATGTAAAATAGATAGCTAGTGGGAAGCAGCCGCATAGCACAGGGAGATCAGCTCAGTGCTTTATGACCACCTAGAGGGGTGGGATGGGGAGGGTGGGAGGGAGACACAAGAGGGAGGAGATATGGGTATATATATATATATATATATATATATATATATATATATATATATATATGTATAGCTGATTTACTTTGTTATAAAGCAGAAACCCACACACCATTGTAAAGCAATTATACTCCAATAAATATGTTAAAAAGAAAAGGGCCCTGGCCCTGTACAAGAGAAACCTTTGCAGAACTCAGCACCTGTGATCTGAGAGGGGTGTACACCACTCTGAATTTAACAGCACGGTGGTGTCTTCCTGGATGCTGTCATGTTTGGCCTTCTGAAAGTCTGATTCCTCTGGCTGACAGTATGAGCGGCTTACATAAAAATGATTCCTCACATGTGGACAGCACTGTCCAGGGCACAACTGTCCAGAATTACGTGTCATGGCTGCATGTAATTCTCGCATCAGCCCTGAGATGGACATAGGCTTTGGCAACCTCCCTGCAGACAGCTCTGGGGTGCACTCAGAAATACTATGTTATTCATAGAACAAAAATATTAAACTGCCATAGCTAAATTCTTATATTCTTCAGTGAGTACACTAGTGGTTTATTACTTAAATTATTTCCTGAAGAAGACCTACTAGATTGGGGAAATTCAATGCGTGGCTGAACGATTGTTACATATTTTGATGGTAGATGAAATGATGTGGATATTAAATGATTAGAACTAGATCACAAATATTATTATAGAGATGACTGTAAACTGATAAAGTAAAAATGTGTGCAAAAATGCTTCTAGTTTACCCAAAATGAAAACTAATGAAAAGCTAAATACAAAGTCGACAGCCACAAAGAACAGTCTTCCTGGGCAGGCTACATAAGAAGAAATATAAATCTATAATGAAGAAATGTACATAGAAAGGTGACTTAACAGGTGAAGCAGATAAAATATAAAAGTATTGCAACATTTAAAGCATTTTTATATATTCAAAAATAAGAGTAGAGTTTAAATAAATGCAGTTTATTATATATCAATTATACCCCAATTACAACACATGAAAAGGAAATTATAGCAATGGTCATCCAAAGAGGCTCTCTGTGGACACCTCGGTAGGAGGAGACCATTCTAGGAGGACCAGTTAACACATGACACTCCAGCCTTCAAGGCAGCCCAATGGATCCTGGGACATGAGCCACCCACTACTTACAAATGACATCCTCTGCAACCCATGGCGTTTTAGTTCTCTGGAAATTTTTTCTGAAGACATAGTAGTTCAAGGCTGAAGTCGTTATTCTTACCAAGCCCATATCACATCTTATGTGTTTGCAACTGAATAGTAGACAAACTAGGCCCTCCTGTTCTCCCCCCACCTAGGAAGTCCTGGAAGCGATGAAGTGACTTTTCTAAGGTCATGAGGCCAGCCCACCCAGGACTGAGACATACTTCTCCAGTCCCAGTCTTGTGACTACACCACCAGGCAGCCGTATTATGTTTTTACGTTTGTCAACACTCTTTCACTTGTGTTAATTCTACTTTTAATGGTAATGGCCCCGTGAGATATCAGACAGGCGTGAGTATTCCCGTGCTATAGATTAGGAAATTGAGGTCTGGAGGAGCTAAGCCACTTGCTCAAGACCTGACCAGTCCATCTCTAATATGAATACTAGACTAAAGCCCTTTGCGCTCAACCATATTGCTTTGATTTGTGGTTTAGGACATGTGTCAGGACAGGACTACGACAGTCTCTTAGGACATAAGCCTACCTCAGTGTCTTCCTTGCATACTGTAAGTACTCAATCACCATTTTTTTTTCTCTTTTTCTTTTTGCTTGAGAGGAGAGTTGAAATGTTTCAATGCTTGCTGGTTAAAGCCATTCATCTTTTACTTCATAAAAGAACAAACCAACCTAACAAGGTTACATCTCTCTTACCTTTAGGGTTAATCATGTCACCAGAACATTTTTCAAAATAATTTTTTCCCTGATAGCTTCACAGGAGTGTCAGCCCTTCCAAATGTCTTCACTGTCTCCTCAGGCTGACACCTCGAAATTTATCATTTATACCATCAAGCTGTCATTTGCTTTTGATGAAATGACTTGACTACAAAAAAAAAAAAAAGATTGTTATACTTTTGGACTGAAAGCAAAGAAATGTATTCCTTTGGTGAAGCAGAAATCTATTGATGCGTTCATTCATTTGTACTCTCTACCCCAGGAGGGTCACTGGGGACCCCGGATTCTGTGCAGACTTCCCCTACCTGTTAATGACTTGTTCCAGAAGTTTGAACAGCTGAACCATAGCAGAAAATACCACAATCCAACCAGGGAGAGGAATAGCTATTTCCTCTTCTCACGGGAGTCTATCGCCATGGCTCCCTCCTTGCTTTCTCCCTGAACTTCAGTGTGGAAAGGGGTAAGGAGCAGACTTTAGTGTAAAACGGATTTAGGTTCCAATCCCTGGTCCTCCACTTAATTGTTATGTCATCTAAAGTGAGTTCTTCTGAATCTCTTCAAGTGTCAGTTTCTACCTGTGTATAACGGGGTTCATACTGGCGTTGACTTTGTGGGCTTACATGAAATAAACTTACATGGAGAACTTGGCACCATGCTTGGTGCTAACGGTGGGTGCTCTTGTTCGCGGGATGAAGGTCATGTTGAATATGTCTAGTCGGGTTTATGGCCAATGGATAGAGCTGGACCATGTAAGCCTCTGCGTGGGCAAGTTAATTTCCTGTAGTGTGAAATTGCTGGACCAGAGGGTATGTGAGTTTTAAATTGACACAGATAGTGCCAAATTGATCGCTAGAAAGATGGCATCCATTCACACTTTAACTGTATGAGAGGGCTGTTTCCTCTCAGCTGCACCAGCACCGGGCATAACATAGCCTTGTGTTTTGCTCAATGCAGAAAATGGTATTGCATTGCTTTGATGTACGTTTCTGTATTTGTTCATGAGACTGAACGTATTTTCTTGGGCCCACTTAATTTTTTTTGTTGTTTAACATCTTTATTGGAGTATAATTGCTTGACAATGGTGTGTTGGTTTCTGCTTTATGAAGCAGCTCTACATATAAGAGAACCATCTATTTGGGTACACTGGTTGTTGGACTGGGTTGCACCCAGAAGACGCCCTACCGGGTGAAGTGTGGAGGCTACCACACCAAGGTCGTCTTTGGATCATGGCAGCTGCCTGCGCATGGGGACCTCAAAGACCCAAGAGAACTGTTTCCCACTTAGGTGGGCCGAGCATGTCACAGCGTGTGCCAGCTCTCCTGCCTCTGGTCCCAGGTGGAGGTGGGGAAGCAAGGGAGAATTTCAAATTACTCAGCTGAGAAGTCACAGAAATGACCTGAATTCCCAACTCTGCCATTTACTCACTGTGGGACTGTGGGCGAATCACCCATGCTTTCTTAACAAAGCCATGGGAGCGAGAAGAGGTTGGGACTTCTCCTTTGGGCGGTCCACTCCACTTAGTGTTGTCAGATGAAATACACGGTATCCAGTTAAATTTGAATTTCAAATAAACAATGAATAATTTTGTAGTATAAGTATGTCCCATGTAATAGGCTTTTTTCTTTTTTCTGTTTTTTTTTTTTTTTTTGCTAAATTTGGAGACCTGAGCTGCAGCACTGTTTCTATTTCCGTGTATACTTTTTTCATCCTCGTGTCAGTCTCTCTGAGCTTCAGTCTTCTCCGCTGGAAAATGGAACTAATAACATCAGCCCTGAAGCCCTCACAAGGCTATTGTGGGGATCAGATGGGATGATGCATATGATACTGTTTGGCAAATTATGAAACGCTCTTCAAATATTAGATGGTCGTACCAGTACTTATATATATATATACTATAGTATATAGTATATATAGTATATAGTAAAACTGGCATTATACAGGGGCTCCTGCAGTGAAAACCTCCCTTCCTCCCTTTGCCCTCACCAAACAATATATAGGGAGGTGTCTGGGAAAGTGTGGATTGCATCTTGTGGACTACGGTATGTATCTCCAATCCAAACATAACAACGTTTCGTATTTTGCACTAAATAAGCACTTGGGCTTAAATATAGCTCTTTCTGTTAAATCGATATTTTAAAAAAATGTCTGCATGGGGTAATTATTTTCCCTAAAGAGCACCGGGAATACATTGCAGCCTCCTTCCTGCTCAACAGTGTATATTAATAAAAGGTCTGTCACCCTCAGAATGCTTATTACAGTGACAAATCACTAGGAGAAGGGGGAGATGATTTAGTACCTGCTCAATTCCGCTTATTTAGATCCTGCACATTCCAAATCTGAGGCATGCAGCCCTGGTTGGAGGGCAAGTGGGAAGCAATGATTTGGGGGGAAAGGGACTGGGTCAGTTTTCCACCTGGATATCGTTTTCAAATTGTAGGCGAGCAATTAAATTTTTTATTACTGAAGTTCGATCGCCTCCCTCCCGCCACCAACTCTCCCAAAATAGCAATTCTCTTGTCTTCTCATCGAAGTGAGCTGTGCTATAACTTTAAGAGCATGAAAGCAAACGTAGGGAGGAGGTCAGTGTGCAGGGCACCCAGCAGGTTTGATGTGTCAGTGGATAAATGATGGGATCACATCTGGAACAGTTTGGTGAATAAATAAAATGTGAAACCTCATATATCACTGCCCACCTTCCAATCTGTAAGGGAAAGAGCAAATAAATTCTCTAATGACCTTGTAAACACATAAAAAATATTGAATAAACTCTAGAAATGTTGTGTCTAAAGTGTCCGTATTAAATAACGAATTGAAGAGTGAGAAAATGCTTGAAATGTAGAATGAGCCTTCGTCATAAAGTGCTGTTTCATTTTATGTTATTTATTAGTCCACACTTGTAGAGCTCCAGATAATGTAATTTAGATTTTAACTCAGTGTCATAGAAACACTCTTCCTGCAGAGATGTTCCCAGAGGAGTTTTTATATCTACACCTAGGGACTCGTTCTAGATTTTTATGGCTTTGCCTGCCACAAGATCCTGCCATCTATACTCATCATTAATTTATGCATATCTCCAGTGCCATTAACTCTAGGAAATCTTTGGGACAACACAGGTACAGGAAATTCCATCTGCCAAATATTAATCGTAATTGAGGTGCAGCTGAGCGCTCCTCAGGACACGTTTGGAAAGGGGAGGAGGGCGGAAATGACATGTCTTGGCTCTGTCGAGGATACATCACACATATCCGTCTAATATTAGACAGCAATCGGTGAGCAGGTGGTGTCCCAGCTCCTGCCCCAGGAGACCTGGATTCTAGTCTCAGTCCTGCCCCTAACTTTCTGTGTAACCTCAAACAAGCCTCTTCTCTCCCTACCTCTACTTTCTCATCTGCAAAATAAATGAGGGTGGCCCTAACGTGTTCACCAACGGTCCTCCCAGCTCTGGCATTTCTCGATGCTCTGATTTGTCAGGTGGGACAATCAGCAGCTGTCTGACCAACAGGTAAGTATGATCATGGTCCTGAGAGACACACGGGCAGGTGAAGCCCTTCTGCAATTCCGTCAGTGATCATAAAAGATAGTCTGAGCCAACTCTTGGGCTTTGCCACCATTTTCAGGTATCATGTGCTCCCAGGCAGTTCTGTGGGTAGGTCTAGCAATTCAGAGCCACAGCCGTGTTTCAATCAGTGTGATGCATTGGTAATGAGCACGGGGTTGCTCTGGAGGGTCTGACCGAACTTTACATATGTTGGACCCGTATCATTGTCTCATGCCAGGTCTGAGGACATGGGGAGCCAGCTACCGTCCCTTCTCCCTCCCCAGCCGATGCCTTTGGGGCACTTCTCTTGCAGAAAGTGTGCCTGGTTGAGGCTGGCCACCCCAGAAGCCTGGTTCAGGCCCTTGAAGGAGAGCCTGGCATGCTCTCTTTCTCTCTCTCATCCTGTTCCTCCCTGTCCCGCTAGGATGGCTGATCTGGGGGAAAGCTGCTGACTTGCAGGTCTCCTCTTCGCTGTCAAAGAAGGATCTGTTAATGTGATAATGAAGCCCTTGGTCATGACTCTGAGTGGCCTTCGTTTTTGCATGTATTGAACACATCTGCAAATACTCAGTTAAGGAGGCAATTAGGCAGTTGTTTCCCCGAATGACAGACGGTCAGCTCACTCCAATAATTGCCCCAGCAGTTGAGTATTTACAGGTGTATTCTGGAAGTTCCCATCAGACTGCCGTGGGAACCCAGTTACATGCAGAGAGAAAGTTTGACCTTTAAATGGTCTGTCCCTTGATTCCTCTGTTGTTCATTTCCTCTGCTTCCAGGTGAGAAATTCCTATCCAGTTGACTTCGCCCCTCTGAGGTCCCAGTGACTGTGTGTCTCAGAAATCTTGGAATGGGAACACACACTCTGTTGCTGGTTGGCGGAGTTGTGTCCGAGGAGGAAAAGTCAGCTCTCTGCCTTTCAAAAGGATTTGTAGCTGGGGCAAGATCGCTCCTCATCCCTCAGTCTTCATTGGCTCGTTGGGATCCTTCATCTGTGTTCAGTTTGGGAGACGGGAAAGGGGTAAAGCTGAAATCCAGTCGCGGGAAGGACTGACTTCCAGGTCTCTCTCTGGGCATGTCACTAGACACGCATCTGAGGATTTGGAAGAGAATGCCATCCATTGGTGAGACAGGCCTAGTGTGGCTGTCCTCTCACCAGCACCGTCTTAGGGGTGCAAATAAACTGGAACTGTTGGGCACTGTGGAGAGCCTTGGTAAGAGAGCCAAGTCCAAGTGCTAGTTCTGCTTCTGCCTGCCCGTGTGACCTTGGGCAAGGCATGTGACCTTATCTCCTGGTCTATCTAAAGTGGAGATAGTACCACCTGCCAGACAGTCGTGCCGATTAATTGGGGTGATGTTTGTGAAGTGCTGTGTAAACTGTGAAGTGCTGTTCCGGTACTTTACACATGGCCCCTCCTTTACAGGGACAGTTGCTACATCCTCACTCTGTGGGAATTTCTCTCATGAAAATTAGAGTGTTTTCTGTCCAGATGAGGAAATAATGTATATAAGTACAAATCCTGGTACAATAGGAATCCACGTGTTAATCGACTGCACGAACAAAGCATTAGTTCTTGGATTAAAAATAAACATTGGAAGATGAGGGGAGATTTTTCACACTTTTAAGTTCTCCCCAGGGCAATGTCCCCCGTTCCCTCCCAGTTTCAGTATGCACAGACTCAGGAAACGGGAAGGGAGGTGGCAGTAAGGGACACGGTGATGGTGCAAGTGAGAAACATCCTTCAAGTATCCAGAGTTAGGTGTGTTCCTCCCACCCACGCCCAATGTCCAGCCTTGGTGGGAAGCTTTCATAGGGCATAGACTAATGTGTATTTGACAAGTTATTTTTTAAAAGATATTTTATTGATGTATAGTTGATTTACAATGTTGTGTTGATTTCTGCTGTACAGCAAAGTGATTCAGTTATATATAAATAAATATAAATATATCTATATTCTTTTCCATTATGGTTTATCACAGGATATTGAATATAGTTCCCTGTGCTATACAGTAGGACCTTGTTGTTTATCCTTCCTATATATAATAGTTTGCCTCTGCATCCCTCCCCCACCCACCCCTACCCCTTGGCAACCACCAGTCTGTTCTCTATGTCTGTGAGTCTGTTTTTGTTTCATAAGTAAGTTCTTTTGTGTCATATTTTATCCACACATAAGTGATATCATATGATATTCGTCATTCTGTTTCTGACTTACTTGACCTTGTATGATAATCTCTAGGTCCATCCATGTTGCTGCAAATGGCATTATTTCATTCTTTTTTATGGCTGAGTAGTATTCCATTGTATATATGCACCACATCTTCTTTATCCGTTCCTCTGTTGATGGACATTTAGGTTGTTTCCATTGAAAAGTTATTTTGAGGTCATGCTCTTTGCACAAGTCCAGGGACAATCATTTCTTGCTAGAATGAAGAATCGGGTCTTGCCCACTGAAGGGGAGAATTCAGTCTATACAGGCCAGTGACACCGCAGCCCAGGAGATCATGTAGCAAACCTCCTGTGGGGTTACTAAGAAGGGACCGAACTTGCAGCTGAGTTTTGGTGTTGACTGATGGCACAATTCCAGTTCCTGCAGCATGGCTGCTCTTTCCTTAAGCCCAGCCCATGCGTGGCCAGCTGGTGCAGAATAGCTCGAGTTTGTGCTGAACTGCTCGCCCTTGGAGGTTAGCCTTGCCAGGACTAAGAGTGCCATTTATTGTGGGGCAGGAGGTCCTAACCTGGTTGCGCCCTGGCCCCCTCGGTGGTCTGTTGAAGCCTATAGGCCCGCTTCAGAAAGGTCTTTAAATGTGTAAAACACATGAGATTAGAACGGGAGCCAATAATGCTGAAATATAAAGTGTTTTAGCAAACAAATGTGTGATACAGTGGCATATGCACTCCTCCATCAAGGATTTTTGAACAACGACTGTAATTTTAGAGTCGTGAGTATAAGTGACATTTGGAGATATCTTCAACAACTCTAAAGTGATTTGCAAAGATCTGTAATTGCTCTTGGTGACATGTGACAAGTACTGACTGCTGATTCTACTGTGGCTTATTACCTACATTCATTAATTGGGGGAAGTTCTAAATTCTACTTAGAAGCTGCTGAAACTAACAGTGTAACTTTGGTCCAATCCAGGTTTCTAGTTCACAGGTCAAGCACCCCTTCTAGAGGAGGACCAGCCCTGGGCCAGGGGGCAGGAACCTAGGTCACACCCTTCTGAGCAGTGTGGCCTGGAGGGGGCGTGGTTTCCTAGGGAGGGCCCCTCCTGGGCTTGCATACTCTGATTCTTGTTCCCAGTCATCTTCTGTGTGACCTAGGTCAAACCACTTACCCAATTTAGAATGTCAATGTTCTCATTTGTGAAAAGAGGTGGATGGATTAGATCATGTCTTGAGATCCCTTCCAGTTGTGATATCTCTGTGATTCAATGATGCCACTGAAAAATTTCAGTCATACAAATTCTGGGGAAAGTGGATTATAGGAAAGAACATGGAGTCTGACATCCACAGTCCTGGGTTAGAATCACAAAGTTTTCTCGTTACTGTGTGATCTTGGGCAAATTAGTTGACCTGCCTCAACCTTAGTTTCCTTATTTATAAAATGGGAGCAGTCATAGCACCTCCTTCATAGAGTTAATGTGAAGTTTTTGTTTATTTCCCAGCTGGTTCCATAAAGGACTTGAGAGGGCTTGATAATGGATACCCAGTTCAGCATGTAGTGTGTGGCAGGCCCACAGAAAATGGCTAGACAATGATGTCCCATTTGTTGCCTCAAACAGCTCCTTCAGAGCAAGTGGCACGGATCAGGCTGCCTCTGGGTGCCGCACCATACAGCAGCTTTAATCACACCACTACCTACCTAGGTTAACATCCTCATTTTACATCCGCAACAACTGAGGCTCTGAGGCTCAAGGACTCACCTCTCTGCCTGTCTCTGTCTCTCTCCTCTCCTTTGGGCTCCAGCTAGAATGGGCGCTCTGACATTTTCCTTCAGTTTCTTAACTTCGTGACAAAATGCTAACGTTAATTTTATTCTCTTCATTTCCATCAAGAACATCATGAAGAATTAATCTTTTCTGAAAAAAGTACAAAATGTGGAATAACAGTCTCACTTTTTAATTTCTTGCAACCCTGGAAGCAAATAGTGAAATTTCAAGCTTCCTTATGGCTTCCTGGTTGGGGTAAAGAGGGGAAATAGCTATCAAATGACATGAGTGGTGATTTGATTTGTGAAATTTTTAGTGAAGGCATAACAAAAGATTTAGTGATTTGTTTTGAAATATTTAGAAGAATGCCCTCTAAGATCATAATAGTTAATGAGCTGCCTCGTTCCCACATCCTGGCAATGGGGGTACTCATTTGTTAAGGAAAAAAAAGATTCAAAACATACAAATAGAAGAAAATATAAATACCTAATAAGGAAATTGCAATTCAGCTACTGCAATGCCGACCTAAGAAGAGGAACCAAGAAAGGCCAAGGACCTTTTGCTTTCATGTCTTGTTGGCTTTTAAAAGTCTCGGGGGGTACCTGTGATTTCCAGTGCTCTCTTCCATTGCCGAGCAAGCTAGTTACAAGAGGTCTTGAACTCCTGGCTTTAGGAGCCCCAGACCAGATTACACATTGCCTATATTTCCAGATGGATCGCTAAGGCTCACGGTTTATAGGTCCTCCCCCACCTTCTCAGCCCAGGAGAAAGGCCCCTCTGGCCTTAGCATGGCCATCCCCACCACCGTCACCATCCCTACCACCGTCACCATCCCCACCTCTATCACCATCCCTGCCACCATCACCATCCCCGCCTCTATCACCATCTCCACCACCATCACCATCCCCACCTCCATCACCATCCTCACCACCATCACCATCCCCGCCTCCATCACCATCCCCACCTCTATCACCATCCCCGCCTCTATCACCATCTCCACCACCATCACCACCACCATCACCATCTCCACCACCATCACCATCCCCGCCTCTATCACCATCTCCACCACCCCACCATCACCATCCCCACCTCCATCACCATCCCCACCACCATCACCATCCCCACCTCCATCACCATCCCCACCTCTATCACCATCCCCGCCTCTATCACCATCTCCACCACCATCACCATCACCATCACTGAACCATCGCTGGAACACAAGCTGTGGCTGTGCTCATCCTCAGGGCCAGACCACGCTAAGTCTTTCTTTCTCCTAGCAGCTCCTGGGTTTACTATTTATTTGGCAGAAAAAATGGCATCTTCTGGGGCTCCTGGATTGCCAACACCAGAGGAGAGTGTTTCGCGCACACTCACGTTTCTCACAGCAGCCAGGGAATGGACAGAAATATGAACATTCAAATCAGGTCTCTTTTGCTCTCTTCAAAAGTGTGTCTGGGGAAGGGGAAGGATTATGCTCTTGAGAATCATCCCTGTTATGCTCTGCTGCAGTAGAAACATCGTCCTGGTCAGGGGCCTGCTTCTAAAACATTCCCAGGACTTTAAATTTTGAAACCCCAAAAAGCGAAAGAAAGTTTCCTGTTATAGTTGGCCAAGGCAAACACATGGTCAGGCCCCCAGAAACTAGAAATCACACGAGCACACAGATGGTCTCAAGGGGATCATCACGGGCCCTAAATGGAAAACGCTTTTGCTCAGGCAGAATGTGAGAATATGGAAAGCAAATGTGGTACCTTCCCCCAGTGCCTCCCGACGTCCTTGATTGGGATGATTTATTAAAGCATCAGGCAGGGAAGGACAAAGTTGCCTTTAGGGACCAGCTAATTTCAACTTTTAGTTGCTGGTAAATAAGTCAGTCCTAGATAAATGTACCCATCATGTGCTGTGGAGGTTTCATTTGTAGAGGAAGAAACACCAGTTCTTTAAAATATTCAGGAGACTTCTGGGCCAAGTCCACTGTTTCTTGCTCTGTCTGGGCATCTGAGGTGTCTAGGGCATCTTTGAAATGAACTTGAGAAAGTCTCGCCTGAGAGGACCTGGTCAAGTATTTGTTGTCATCCACAAAGGGCCAATGACAGAAATGTATCCCTTTTCTATCACGTACAGCAATTGGGCCATTCAACTAATCCACATTCCTCCGTTCCCCAGCCCAATCCCATAGCCAACTGTAGCCTCTGGCTCTGTCATTTTGGAGGGTCTCGCTTGGCCCATGAAGAAGAGTTAGCTGTGGGACTGCCACCCTCACTCTGTTGATGGGACTTCTTCGGGTTCTGGCTTAATGGTAGGCTCTTCTAATCTACTTTGCTTATCCTAAAAGCCACATTCTTCCTTATTGGTCCTGGACCAGTAAGATATGCCTCACTGGGCCAGACTGATGGCCTTCCCAGCCCCTGATTTCTTTTCTTTTTTTTTTAAACCAAATTCTTTTTTTAAAATTGAAGTCTAGTTGATTTACAATGTTGTGTTAGCTTCAGGTGTACAGCAAATGGTTCAGTTATATATAATATATAATATATGTGTGTGTGTGTGTGTGTGTGTGTATTCTTTGTTGACTCTTTTCCCTTGTAGGTTATTACAATATATTGAGTAGAGTTCCCTGTGCCATACAGTAGGTCCTTTTTCGTTATCTGTTTTACATATAGTAGTGTGTATCTGTTAATCCCAAACTCCTAATTTATCCCTCCCTCCCTTTCCCTTTGGTGACCACAGGTTTGTTTTCTGTATCTGTGGGTCTGTTTCTGTTTTGTATTAAAGTTCTTTTGTATCTTTTTTTTTAGATTCTACATATAAGTGATATAATATTTGTCATTCTTTTTCTGACTTACTTCACTTAGTATGAGAATCTCTGGGTCCATTCATGTTGCTGCAAATGGCATTATTTTGTCTTTTTATGGCTGAGTAATATTCCATTATATATATATACCACATCTTCTTTATCTATTCATCTGTCGATGGACATTTAGGTTGCTTCCATGTCCTGGCTATTGTAAATAGTGCTGCTATGAACATTAGGGTGCATGTATCTTTTCAAATTATGGTTTTCTACAGATATATGCCCAGGAGTGGGATTGCTGGATCATATGGTAGGTCTATTCGTAGTTTTTTAAGGAACCTCATACTGTTCTCCATAGCCAGCCCCTGATTTCTGACATGACCACCACGTGGATCCAGGGTTGCTGAACATTTGTGTAGATTTTATACCGCACCACCCTAGAGGATGCCCTTCCTTTAGTAGGTAGCGAGCATTATATATTTCTTAGAGTAGTTTTGCAACTTATGTAAGTAAAATGTCTAGTGAAAGGTATGACTTTTTTCATATTTGCACAAAGGCTAGCAGCTACCTTGCAGTGGGTCATCCCCCATGACTCAACTGTGTATCCAAGCTGCCCATCAAACCATATGACATTAGATTGAAAAGGACTTAGCAGGAAAAACAGAAGCCTAGAGGGGAGAAGGGAGTTGCCCACTGTTGCACAGCAGAGCTGGAGTTGGAACCCTAACCTGTCTTCCTGCCCTCTGCCCTTTCCACTGCACCCATTCACTACCTCTCACCTGTGCCTGTACTCTAGCCCTTCTGTGTGGTTGGCCTGTACCAGGGAAATGTGGATCATAGACTTGACCCCAAACCAGCTCCTCTCATGTGAGTATTCCAGGATGCAGCCAACATCCTTTCTACGTCCTCTGTAGTTTCATAAACAGTTACACAAGTTCAGACTACAAACCATAAGGTTTCCCTAAGAACATTTTCTCCCATCTTTGCTGCCTACAGACCAAAGATTCCTAACCATGCAGACTATTGTCCCAAGGCAATCTGTCCATCAACCAAAGTATAGCACTTCTTATATCTCCCCATTGACTGGGAGATGAAGTCCATTTCCTTTAGCTTGGAAAAGATGGTCCTCTGTGATCTGCCTGCTGCCTGCTTTCTATCCTCACCTGAAAGCAAAATGGGCATCTCTGACAGTGGCCACCCAGCCTGCTTGCTGTCCCCTGAGCATCTTCCATTACTTGCGGTTCCACGACTTTGCTCTAGCTGCTTGGTCTGCCAGAAACATCCTTCCTCCCCCTTTTTGTCTGCTAAAGGATTATTGGGCTTCCAAGGCTAAGTTGCAATCCTTTCCTTTCCATGGAGTCTTCTCCTGTCTTTCTCTTCAACTCGCACCCTCGCTTCCCCAAGCGCTCTGCATCTTAGTTCCCCGACCAGGGATTGAGCCCAGGCCCTTGGCAGTGAAAGCGCCACGTCCAAACCACTGGATCACCAGGGAAGTCCCTATAACAGAATTCTCTGTTTCCCCACTAGACAGGTAATGGACTCACATATGGGGACAGGGACCATGCCCGTATTGCTTACCACCCTTAGAACAAAACTTGCTACAGACCACGAACTCAGTAAGCGGTAACTAGACTAAAAGGAATCGATCAATTTGCTTTCCTTTATTTATTATTTTTTTCAAAACATTTATCAAGTACCTATTCTGTTCCAGCAGTCAGTGGTGAGCAAGACAGACGTAGTGCCTGCCCCATTTGAGCTCACGGATTATGGGAGAGACAGGAAGGTACCAGTTACCAAAGAGTTTGACAAGTGTCACCGTGGAATATGCCCAGATGCCGAGGAGTGCCTAAGTCTACACTGCCGGGAGAAAGGGACATTTCAGTTCGAGCTGAATGATGAGTAGGAATCAGCCGGGTGAGGAAGGTGGGAAGAGAGAGTGTTGGAGGCTGAAGGAGCAGAGGTAAGAAAGCTTGAAAGTGAGAGAGGGCATGACTTGTTCAAAGACTCTGAACCGGCACACTGGGTCCGGGGTGGGGGCGGGGGGAAGACAGCGCATTCTAAGCCACAGGGTGGAGTCAGACTTTATCTATAGTAAGAGCAAAGGGGATGCTTTGAAGAGTTTTATGCAGCGAGATAAACCATCAGGTTGGCCTGTGATTGCTTCTGCCCCTGTTATCTGTTCCAGGTGGCAGAGTGGAGGGAGCCAGGCTGAGCATGGACCCTCCCCGGGCTTATTCAATTGTCCGAAACCTTGTCCTCTGGGCCCACTTTCTGTTCCTGAAACCGCTCGCCATCTGAGTTTCTTGCCGTTCCCAGGAGAGGCCGCTTCCCTCCGCTCCCCCTGGTCTTTCCTAACGAGGCAGCTTAGAAAAGGCCTTACACTCTGTGTTGGGTTTGGATTCCTCTTGCTGCACTGCTCCCTGAGCCTTTCCTGCCCTTGAACGGTGCTTAGCTCTGGCCTCCTTTCCTTCCGACTGCCCCTCCGAGTCTGGCCTGTCTCAGACCTGCCTCCTGGCCAAGCCTCTGACAGCGCCAACCCCATCTTTAGATGCCTGGTGACTCGTCAGCCTGGGCCATTTTGCTCTTTGTTCCCACATCCAATTAGACTGTTTTGAATTGTAACCTCTGCGGACCAAGTCTTTGGCTTTTGGGCCTTGCGAGTTGTGTTTACATCTATTCCAGTCTCTAAATGAGTGCTGTAAGCCACATGCACAGCAATTCCCACAGCTACATTGAAAAATCGCTGCCCGGGCCCCTCACTGTCTTTGTCTCCTGACTTTGCGGGGGCACAAAGCACCTTTGATGGGTCCTGAGGCTCTGGCTCATGAAAGCCTCACTGGCAGCAAGCCTGACTTTGGCCAATTATGTTCTCAGAAGAAGAACTTCGTTCACCCTTACAGACCTCTAAACTAGAGTTTAACGTTTCCTGTTGATGTTCAAAAAATACAAACCATTAAAAGATGCTCATTGTTATCTATATAGCAAAGCTTCAGAAATAGATACGCCACCCAAGAGTGGAGAAATGGCTTGATGCATTTTGGCATATCCACTTAAGATAGCACACTACCTTCAACAATGATGAGAGTGATGATATAGAAACAGGCATGCAAGTCCACGACAAGATCAAGGGGCAAGCAATGAACTTGTGGGTGTAACTATCATAGCTGGGAAAGGTTCTGTGCCTGTGGACAAGATCTGGAAGACAATATAAAAGGCAAAAATAATTATAACCGAAGTACCCACTGAAGTACAGTTAGGAGGTACTTTTACGCACATTACTTTATTTAATGCCCACAACCCTGGGAGGTTGATCCTGTTCTGCTCATTCTGCAGCTCTGTCTAGGGAGCGGCAGGTTCAAGCCTCAAAATCTGTTTGTCCTTTGGTTATGGCATCCGGTTTGACTCCTTTCTCTGTATTTTTCTATGTATTTACTTTTACCAGAGAGCTTTATGTTTTTGTACGCTTTTGTGTTGCTCTCTAGCGAGCATCCTTTGTTTCAACTTGGAGGACTCCCTTTAGTGTTTCTTCCAAGGCCATGTGACTTGCTCTAGGTTATATGGCGAGGTAGTGATGGAACTAGGCCAGAAAGCACCTTTCAAGTAAATGATTTGAAAAAGAACCTTAAAGACTACCCTTTTTCAAACTTTAAAAAAGACTATTTTATATATAAAATATATGTTACTGTAAACCATTCAAAAACGATCTCTATCATCATGGGGATGTAATGTACAGCATGGCAACTAGAGTTAATAATACCGTCTTACGTATTTGAAACTTGCTAAGAGAGTAGATCTTCAAAGTTCTCATCACAAGAAAAAAATTGTAACTATGCATGGTGACAGATGCTAACTAGAGTTATCGTGTTGATCATTTTGCTATATATACAGATATTGAATCATCATGTTTTATGCCTGAAACTAATGTAATCTTATGTCAATTATACCTCAATGAAAAAAAAAGTTCATGAGTCAGCAATTTATAAATCCTTTTAGCAGCCTGATACCTAATAACATGTAATAAAATTGAATATACTTTAATGAAAAGAAGACTTTCTAGATGCGCAACTGGAGACCTGTTTAATTCCGTTAAAGAAAAACAAAAACCCTCCTTGTTAGTTTGCCTATGTAAACAATACGCCCAGTAGGAAAGGAGACCTTTTCCTATTTGACTCAGCGTCATAGCCCTTTGTTGCCCCTGCACGCAATGGCCTCAGATTGCATGATTCTTCTTCTTTTCCTTGACTGCCAGCTGCAGAACGGGGTACAGATGCTAAGCGCACAGACTGGTGCTCAGACTATCCCTCTTTCAGAATCCAGTTCTGCAACTTTCTCACCGTGTATTTTTGGGCAATTCATTTAATCTCTCTCTAAGCCTCAAATTTATCGTTCCTTAAAAGGCATGACGATAGAGGAAGATGATGGAATAGAAAGCCCCAGACCTTGTTCCCATACAGAGATGCCAACCTAACAACAATATCTGATCCAAAAAGCCTTTATGGGTATTCCAGAAATCAGTTAAGAAATTGCAGGACCCTCAGGCAAGCACAAAGCCAAGAACAGCCACACTAAAATGGGTGAGAAAATCCACTGCATTTTCCCCATGGTAGTCCTTTCCCAAGCTGACACAGCTCATTCTGATCAAGTAAACACCTGTAATAGTATAATAATGGTGCCTAAATCACTTTTAATCCCTTTGATCCTAGTATAGACTTTAAATTATAAAAGCATAAAAATAATTATAAGGATAAACACATGTTAATGGCTACAAAATACAAAAAGATGTAATTTGCGACATCAATAACAAAGTGAGGAGATGTAAGTAAGTAGAGGTTTTGTATGCAATTGAAGTTAAATTGTCATGTTTAGAATAGATTGTTATAAATATAAGGTGTTTTATGTAATCTCCATGGTAACCACAAAGAAAAATACCTATAGGAGATACATGAAAGAAATGAGAGAGGTACAAACTAGTATGTAGAAAAAAAACTAGGGCTTCCCTGGTGGCTCAGTGGGTAAGAATCCACCTGACAGTGCAGGGCACATGGGTTCAAGCCCTGGTCTGGGAAGATCCCACATGCCACGGAGCAACTAAGCCCGTGCGCCACAACTACTGAGCTTGCACTCTAGAGCCTGCAAGCCACAACTACTGAGCCCATGCACCACAACTACTGAAGTCCGTGTGCCTAGAGCCCGTGCTCCACAACAAGAGAAGCCACTGTAATGAGAAGCCCGCGCACCACAACAAAGAGTAGCCCCCGCTCGCTGCCTCTAGTGAAAGCCCACACACAGCAACGAAGACCCAACACAGCCAAAAATAAATAAATAAAATAAATAAATTTAAAAATAATAATAAGATAAACTACAGGGATATATTGTACAACACAGGGAATATAGCCAATATTTTATAATAGCTATAAATGGAATATAACCTTTAAAAGTTGTGAATCTCTATGTTGTACACCTGAAACTTATATAGTATCGTACGTCAACTAAAAGAAAAAAACAAAAAAAAAAGTATGAGTAGAACCAAAAGTAAATTAAACATTTTTTAAAAAGGAATCAAACTATGTCACTATAAAAAAATCAACAAAACACAAAGAAAGGCAGCAAGAGGGTCAAAATAACTGCAAAACATACAAAAAAGAATTAGCAAAATGGCAAAAATAAGTCCTTCACTATCAGTGATTATTTTAAATGTAAATGGACTGAACTCCCTGTTATGGATTAAATTGTGCCCCTGACCACATTCACATGTTGATATCCTAACCCCAGTTGTGACTGTATGTGGAGATAGGGCCTTCAGGGAAGTAATTAAGATTAAACGAGGTCATATGAATGGGACCTTAATCCAATAGGATTGATGTCCTCATAAGAAGAGGAAGAGACACCAGAAATCTTTCTCTCTCTTGACATATAAGCAAAGAGGAAAGGCTTTATGAAGACACAGAGAAAAGATAGTCATCTACAAGCCAGGAACGAGGGTGCTCATCAGAAACTAAATTTGCTGGCACCTTGGCCATAGACTTCTAGCTCCAGAACTGGAGAAAATATTTTCTCCTTTGAGAAAATAAATGTCTGTTTTTTAAGCTACACACTTTGTGGTATTTTGTTATGACAGCTTGAGCAGACTAATATACTCCTCAATCAAAAGACGTAGAGTGGCAGAATGGATAAAAATGGAAAAAGAAGATCCAACTATGTGTTGTCTACAAGAGACTCACTTTAGATTTGAGGACACATGTAGGCTGAAAGTGAAAGGATGGAAAAAGATATTCCATGCAAATGGTAACCAAAAGAGAGCAGGGCTGGCTACACTTAGACAAAATAGACTTTATGTTAAAAACTGTCACAAGAGACAAAAAAAGATATCATACACAGATAAAAGTGTAACCAAGAAGATATAACAATTATAAATAAATGTGCATCTAACAGCCGAGCACCCAAATATATTAAACAAACATAAACAGAGTTGAGGGGAAAAATAGACAGCAACACCATAATAGTAGGAGACTTCAGTACCATAATGGAGTGAGGCTAGAAATCAATAGCAAAAGGAAAACTGGGAATTTTACAAATATATAGAAATTAAACACAATCTGGAACAACCAATGGGTCAAGAAAGAAATCACGAAGGAAATTAGAAAATATTTTTAGACAAATAAAAACAAAAATAAAACATGCCAAAAGTTATGGGACGCAGCAAAGGCAGTACTAAGAAGGATGTTTATAGCAATGAATTCCTACATTAAAAAAGTAGAAAGATCTCAAATCAACAACCTAACTTTATACCTCAAGGAAATAGAAAAAGAACAAACAAAACCCAAAGTTAGCAGAAGGAAAGGAAGAAAAAAATTAGAACAGAAATAAATAAAATAGAGAAGAGAAAAACAATAGAAAAAAATCAACAAAACTGAGTTGCTTTTTTGAAAATATTAAGAAAATTTACAAACCCTTAGCTAGATTAAGAAGGAAAGAGAGAAGACTCAAATAACTAAAATTAGAAGTGAAAGAGACATTACAACCACTGCCACAGAAACAAACAAACAAAAAAATCATGAGACTATGATGAACAATTATACCCCGACAAATTGGATAACCTAGATGAAAAAAATTCCTAGAAACATGTAACCTATCAAGACTGAATCATGAAGAAATAAAAAATCTGAATTGACTTATAACTTGTAAGAAGATTGGATCAATAATCAAAAACCTCCCAACGAAGAAAAGCCGAGGGCCAGATGGCTTCACTGGTGAATTCTAACAAACATTTAAAGAAGAATTAATGCAAAACCTCCTCAAAGTTTTCTGAAAAAATGAAGTGGAGGGAACAGTACTAAATTCATTTTATGAGGTCAGCATTACCCTGATACAAAAATCAAACAAAAATACTACAAGAAAAGAAAACCATAGACCAGTATCCCTGACCAATATTGATGCAAAAATTCTCAACAAAATACTAGTAAATTGAATTCAACAACACATTAAAAGGATTATACATCATGACCAAATGGCAATTATTCCTGGAATGCAAGAATGTTTCAACATATGAAAATCAATTAATGTAATACACCACATTAACAGAATGAAGGGCAAAAATTGCATGATAATCTCATTGATGTAGAAAAATCATTTGAAAAAAATTCAATACTTTTTCATGATAAAATTTTATTTCAACAAACTAGGAATAGAAAAAAATTACTTCAACATAATAATGAGCATATATGAAATGCCCACAGCTAACATCATACTCAATGGTGAAAAACTGAAAGCTTTTCCTCTAAGATCAAGATAAAGGCAAGGTTGCCCACTCTCACCATCTCTGTCCAACACCATACTGGAAGTCCTAGACAGAACAGTTAGGCAAGAAAAAATAAGTAAAAGGCATCCAGGTCAGAAAGGAATAAGTTAAAAACATCTCTGTCTTCAGATGACATGATTTTATATGTAGAAAAGCCTTAAGATTCCACACACACAATATTAGAACTAGTAAAGGAATTCCATAATTTCACAGTATACAAAATTAACACAAAAAATCAGTTATGTTTTTATACACTAACAACGAGCAATACAAAAAGGAAATTAAGAAAACAATCCCATTTATAATAGCATCAAAAATAATAAAATATTTAAGGGAATTCCCTGGTGGTCCAGTGGTCAGGACCCTGCACTTTTAATGTCGGGGCTCAGGTTCAATATCTGGTCGGGGAACTAAGATCTCACAAGCCATGCAGTGTGGCAAAAAAAGAAAAATTAAAAAAATAAATTAAAAATAAAATAAAATATTTAGGAATGAGCTTAACAAAGGAGGGGAAAGGCTTGTACACCAAAAACCACAAAACATTGATAAAAGGTATTAAAGAAGCCAGAAATAAATGGAAAGATTTCCATGTTCATGGACTGGAAGATTTAATGCTGTTAATGTTGATATTACCCAAAGCTATCTACACATTTAATGCAATCCCTATCGAAATTCCAATGTCATTATTTATAGAGATGGAAAAAAATCCTAAAATTCATATAGAATCTCAAAGGACCCTGAGTAACCAAAACAATCTTAAGAAATACAGACAAAGGTGCAGACCTCAAATTTCCCAATTTCAAAACATATTACAAACCCATAGTAATCAGAACAGTGTGGTACTGTTTTAAAGCAGACATATAGACAAATGGAACAGAATAGAGAGCCCAGAAGTAAATCCCCATGTATAAGGTCAAATGATCTTCTACAAGAGTGCCAAGTCTACATGATAGAGAAAGAATAGTCTCTTTAGCAAATGATGTTGAGAAAACTGGATAGCCACATGCAAAAGAATAAAGGTGGACCCTTATCTTACACCATAAACAAAAATAAACTCAAAATGAATCAAAGACCTAAACATAAAACCTGAAGCTATAAAACTAGTAGAAGAAAATAATAGGGGACAAACAGGCAACAAAAGAAGAAAATTGAGAAAACAGGTAACAAAAGCAAAATTAAACAAATGGGGCTATATCAAACTTAAAAACTCTGCACAGCAATGGAATCAATAAACAGAGCAAAAAAGCAGCCTATAAAATGGGAGAAGATATTTGCAAACCATATGTCTGATAAGGGATTAATGTCTAGAATATATAAAGAACTATAAGCAACAACAAAAAAGCCCAGATTATCTGATTAAAAATGGGCAAAGGACTTAAACATTTCTCCAAAGAAGATATACAAATGGACAACAGGTTTATGAAAAAATGCTCAACATCACTAATCACCAGGGAAACGCAAATCCAAACCACAATGAGGTATCCCTTTACACCCATTAGGATGGCTTTTCATCAAGAATAAAACAACAACAAGAGATAATAAGTGTTGAGGAGGATGTGGAGAAATTGGAATTCTTGTACAGTGTTGGTTGGAATGTAAAATGGTGCAGCTGCTATGGAAAAACAACATGGACATCACTCAAAAAATGAAAAATAGAACTACCATATGATCCAGCAATCCTACTTTTGGGTGTTTGTCCAAAATATTTGAAATCAGGATCTCAAAGAGATATTTGTACACCCATGTTCATTGTGACATTATTCACAATATCCAAGAGGTGGAATCAACCCAAGTATTCATTGCTGGATCAATGGATAAAGAAAATGTCGTATATACATGCAGTGGAATATTATTCCGCCTTAAAAAAGGAAATCCTGTCACATGCTGCAACATGGATGAACCTTGAAGGCATTATGCTAAGTGAATAAGCCTGTCACAGAATGACAAATACTGCATGATTCCAATTATATGAGCTATCTAAGGTACTCAAAATGCTTAAGAGCAAAAAGTCAAACTTTAAAAAGCAAAAAATATAATGGTGGTTGCCAGGGGCTGGGGGGAGGGGAAAAAGAGATTCAATAGGTATGGTTTCAGTTTTGTAAGAAGAGAAAGTTAAAAATGGTTAAGATGGTATATTTTATGCTATGTACTTTTTACCACAACAATATTTTAAAGTATGGAGAAGATATTTGACACTATATCACTTGATTGTGTAAGGATTAAATAAATTACTGCATGCAAAATTCTTATGATGGTACCTGGTATTCCACAAATGGTAGGCATCCTTCTGGAATGTATTGTCTCATTAAATGCATCTGTTTGCCTTTAAGTACCCAAAACCCTCAGACCCAACTAGTCTGAGCAGAAGTTAAGTGTTGAGAAAGAATAAAGCAGCCCCTGACAGCCAGAAGCTTAGCCTGCCACGCTCATCTAGACCTTGGTGTTGAACAGAAATAATTTCACAGAGCATCAACATCATACAAGACCATTCTGTGACTCTGATGGATCAAGACAAGATCAAGACTACTTGTAATCAAGTCTGAGCACAGGCAGAAGCAAGAACATTGTCCAAACCACTAAACTGACTGAACATCTCATTATCCTGGTGAACATGAGTAACTGCTGCTTTTTTTTTAACATCTGTATTGGAGTATAATTGCTTTACAATGGTGTGTTAGTTTCTGCTTTATAACAAAGTGAATCAGCTATACGTATACAGATATCTCCATATCCCCTCCCTCTTGCGTCTCCCTCCCCCTCTCCTTCTCACCCCTCTAGGTGGTCACAAAACCCTGAGCTGATCTCCCTGTGCTATGTGGCTGCTTCCCACTAGCTGTCTATTTTACATTTGGTAGTGTATATATGTCCATGCCACTCTCTCACTTCGTCCCAGTTTACCCTTCCCCCTCCCCGTGTCCTCAAGTCCATTCTCTACGTCTGCGTCTGCGTCTTTATTCCTGTCCTGACACTAGGTTCTTCAAAACAAAGCAAAACAAAACAGAACAATTACAGCCTTAGCCTCATTCTGTTTTTCCCACCTTCTAGATAAATATTATTATTCCTAGTCATAAAATTATCCCAGTTTTCTGACAGCATCCAATCTGTAGCAGAGCCCATTTCCGGAACACTTCCCCAAATCACCTAATGCAATCTGAAATCTTACAATGAGTGCTGTCTGTCCGCCTTTTACTGTGACACCACACAGATCCCTATGGTGTGTGATCACCTCATTGCAAAGAGTCAATAACCCTGATTTCTTTAACTGTAGATGTGCTCCTGATGGTCTCTGCTAGAGGAAATTAACAGGGTTGACCCTGCCAGCTGCAGCAGTCCAGATGTGTCTCTAACGACAGTGTATTTCATTGAAACCCACCACCTCCTCAAAGTCTTCCTGGATTTACCCAGTTGGAAACAGTCTCTCCCTGCCCTCCCATGGCACTGCTGCAGTGTACCCCATTATCACTCTAGTCTCATTCGCCCTGGAGTATATTCTGTGAGACACCAGAGCCTAATGGTTGTCAGAGTCCCAGTGCTCTGGGTTTGAATTCCAGAACTTCCCTTCATGCGCTGTGTGACCTTGGGCAAGGCACTGCATCTGTCAAACTTCAGTTCCTTCTGTTATTAAGTGAAGAAAATGATAGTGCCTGACTTGTGAGATAATGTTCACAAAGCATGTCATCTAGTGTCTGCACACAGTAAGTATTAAATGCATTGAAGCTTCCATTATTATGTTTACTTACACAAAATTCTTCATTCCTGAAGAATTTTAGACCTCATGGGGAAAAAACCGGTTAAGGGGACTGAGGTCATGAATCATGTTCAGGTCCTCTCCGGGTTGATCTAAGGCTGTAGAGACTCCCACCAGTGGGTCCTTTCCCCCATTAGACAACTTCTATTTGCCCTAATCTCCACAGTGATAGAGGTGTTGCCCATGCCTCTATAATATAGAGCTTTGACTGGCTTGGCCTTGTTTAACCCTTCCTTAGCTTCTTTTCTTTCTCCCAAGCTTCATTGTGAGACTCTCAATTCTTTTGACTTTCTCTTTACCTCCCTTTTCCTGTCCCTTTCTCTGGTTTCCTCTTTTCTTTCTTTTATTTTTTTAAAATTATTGTCAGTAAGAATGACCCTTGATTCAGCTGCACTGGAACTAAAACTAACACTGATGCTAAAAAGCCACAAGTGAATGTGCGTTACCTAGAATGGTATATGAAGTGTCGGAGTTAGGAGAGATAGCTAGGTACAAAGCTGGGTGAAATAAGTCCTCAAAAATTGTTCAAGCGTAGTGCCATGGGAACTCAAAGGAAGGAGCGTGGTGTGCAGGAATTCATGGAGGCTACACAGAGAGGGCGGTCATTGTACAAGCTTGTGGATGAACAGAATAGGCCAGAAAGAGGGGACAGGAGGCTTTCAGAAGGCTCTTGCAATAGTCGAGTCAAAAAGTATTGAGAGACTTAGGGAAGTGAGTGCAGGTAGGAATGGAAAGGAGATGATAGGTAGGAGAGGTTTGAGCTACAGAATCCACAGGACATATTAAGTATCATGCTGGAGGAGCTTGAGCCTAGGATTTAGCTCTGGGATCCAATGCTACAAGATCTATACCTCTCGTCAGCTGGGTGCCCTTGGGCATGTCACTTCCCCTCTGGTGCCTCAGTTTTCATATCTGCAAAATGGGGACAATAGGTAACTGCATAAGATTGCTGTGGAAGTTAGATTTGATGAAACACCATTCTGTTTCCTTAACTTTTGATGTGATAATTTTGTAAAAAATGTGTTGATATTATTACCAGGACAGTGAAGTTAGTGGCAGTCAATGACTGCAGCAGTTGCAGGTCTTGGACCGCTTGAAACTACATCTTCCATCTTCACAGGATCACTCTGGAAGGTTCTCACTCAATGGTGGGGGTTATTCCTATCCCTGTGGGAGACCTTCCTGGAGCATCTTCACCCCAGGGCTATGGAGGATGTTAATGGTCTTGGGAGGGGAGTCCAGCATCTGGCCATACCCAGAGTGAGGGCCATTGGTTAAGGAGGGCTTCAGCCTGCAAACAACTCTGTCTGTGGAAATGAAGGGAGGGGTCATTTCTGCCAGTGATTTCTTATGAGAGATCTCCCTAACTAACCCACCTCCTCAAATTCTCTAACTCTGAAAGGGAAACATTTACACATGATACTTTAAAAAATACCTTTAGAGCTATTTAATAATAGCAAAGCATGTGCCTGCTTTATTTTGAGTTCCTTTTGCTGCATGACTAACTGGGACTTGAGGGAAGTATCAGGCAGCACACCTGTTTCATCTGTTGTGGTGATCTCTGCTCCCCAGAGAATGTGTTCACTGTGTGTGAAGAGAAATGTGGAAGTTGGCATGAGTGACTGCTTATCGCTTCCTTTCCCCAAATCAGGTCTAGCCCGTCAACCTAGGAAAGGATTTGGTTTTTAAAAGGGACTAGAAAATAGGTTGTTTTCAATTGTTATGACCTGGGGCTTCCAATGCCTTCAAAATATTGTGAAATATGCACACAAAATAATAATAATTAATAACTAGAACCCACCACCCGCCTTATGCAATGGAACATTACCTGCAGCTTAGAAGCCCCCTGTATTCTCTGCCCCTCCATCCCCACCCCAGGGGTAACCTTTCTCCTAAATTTTGTATCTATCATTCCTTTGCTTTTTGAGCTTATACGTACATCTCTAACCAGTGTATTTTTTAATTTTAGATGTATGTTTAATTGAGGTAACATTAGTTTATAACATACAAGTTTCATGTGTGCAACATTATATTTCTGCTTCTATATACCTTACAGTGTGCTTATCAGCCAACATTTAGTTTCCATCCATTGCCCTACAGTTGATCCCCTTTACCCATTTCCCCCTCCCCCCCACCTCTTCCCCTCTGGTAACCACTTCTCTGTTCTCTGTATCTACGTGTTTGTTTTCGTTTGCTTTGTTCATTTATTTTTGTTTGCTTGTTTTTTATATTTCACATATGCGTGAGAGCGTGTGGTATTTGTCTTTCTCCATCTGACTTACTGCACTCAGCATAATACCTTCGAAGTCCATCCCTTTTGTCGCCAATCCTGACCAGTGTATTGCTCAGTTTTCCCTGGTTTTGAACTTTAAACGAAATCCTAGTCTAGGGAATTTTCTGTTGCCTGCTTCTTTTACTCACTGCCATTTTCAAGATTTCCCATGTCAATGCATCTAACTGTAGTTTGTTCTTAGTCTGTGTGACTGCCCTCTTCTCCAGAGTTCTGCTATACGCAGCCCATGAATCAATACACAGCAGCTCGGGCTGGAATGTAACCATTGTATGAATAAACCACAATTCATTTACCCATTCTACCACTGACCGATAATTGGACAGTTATCCAGTTTGGGGCTATTTAGTACCATGCTGTTGTGAACATTTTTGTACGTGTATCATGGTATGGGTTTTTCTAGGGTACACCATTGAAAGTAAAATTGTGGGATCATAGAATATGCCATGTTCAACTTTACCATGTGGTTGTGGCAGCTTAGGTCCATGAAGAAGCAGAATTACCAAGCTGGAACTAAGTGTGTGAAGGACCTACTGAGGGAATGCCCATGAAAGGTAAATGGGAAAGAGCAGAGAGGTGTAGGCAGAGAGAGCCTTCAGACCTCAGTGTTGGTCTGGACTCTGAAAGGAGAGAAAGAAGGAAGCAAAATTGACTAAGAAGGATCTCAGACAGGCTGATGGAGTGTTTCTGTGCCAAACTCCACTGTTAGAGGAGTCCTGCATCCCACAGGAATGGTCCACCGCTAGTACCCCTGCAGTGCTCAGTCATCGGCTGGGAGCAACCCGGGGGAAGTGTGGCTTTGGGGCAAACATGGTGGTAGATCCAGAAGGTTGGCAGCTGGGGCTGTCAGTCAGCCATGCTCTCTGCAGCAGGCTCTCCTGAAGGGAAGTTGAGTGGCACACTTCTATGGCTACCACAGTCATTGATTGTACCAATTTACACTCCCACCAGTGGACAAGAATTCCTGTTTCTCTACTTCCTTGCTGAGACTTAGTATTGTCAGACTTTCTAATATTTACCAGTATCTTGTGTGTGAAATGATATGTCCTTGTGCTCTCACTTTGCATTTCTCTGATTGCTAATGAGAATAAGCATCTCTCCATAAGAGGATGGGCCATTTATATGTCATCTTCTGGGAACTGCTTATTCAGTTCTTTTGCCCATTTTTAACCTATTGGGTTATGTATATTTTTTCTGATTGGTTTGTAAGAATCTTTTATATGTTTTGGATATGAATTACTTTTAGGTAATAGGTGTTACAAATATCTTTAGATATTTGTGGCTTGTTTTTCTACCCTCTTTATTGTATCTTTTGATGAACCAAAGATCTTAATTTTCATGTATTTATTAGTTAGTTTCTTTATAATTTATGCTTTTGGTAACTTGGTAACTTGTTTTAAAATTTCTCTACTCTGAAGTTATAAAGATATCTACCAATATTGTTTTCTAAAAGTTTACAGTTTTAAAGTTTACATTCAAGTCTTTATTTATTCCACTTGGAATTGATTTTTTACTATGCTGAGATAGGGATCCAATTTTACATTTTTCTTTATTTGAATAGCTAATTGTCTCAGTAATATATATTTAATGCTATTTCTTTTTTTAAAAAAATTATTGGAGTATAGTTGATTTACAATGTTGTGTTAGTTTCAGGTGTACGGTGAAGTGAATCAGTTATACATATACATATATCTATTCCTTTTTAGATTCTTTTCCCACATAGGTCATTAGAGTATTGAGTTCCTTGTGCTATACGGTAGGTCCTTATTAGTTATCTATTTTATATATAGTAGTGTGTATATGTCAATCCCAATCACCCAATTTATCCTTCCCCCCTTTCCCCGCTGCTATTTCTTCCAATAGTCTGCAATGTCAATTCTGTCATATATCATTTCAACATGTGTGTGGGTTGGTTTCCGGGATATCTACTTTGTTCCACTAGTATATTTGCTTATCCTGGTGCCAATCCTACACTACCTTATATAGTGCAGCTTAAAATTAGGTCTTGATATCAAGTAAGGTAAGTCTCCCTACCTTGTTCTTTTTTAGGAGTATATTGACTATTTTAAGATATTTGCTCTTTTCATATAAAATGTAGAATCAGTTTAACTTCCCCTGGGAAAAAATAGGAATTTTTATTGGAATCACTTTGAATCTGTACACATTTAGTCAGAACTGCATTAAGTTCTTTGCAAATCTCTTTAATGTCTGGTTTAATAACAGATAGTGGGTTTGTCATAACCACTTTTGTATTCAATGTGTTGCATTATATTGTTTTGGCTGAAGTATATAAAAGAAATCTGGCCTCACACAGATACACAGTTGGAAAACTGAGGTATATTCTAAGAGCCTTTTTATATAGTTCTGGATATTCTTTTACATTTTACCAAACTCAACAAGTGGTAGTTTCTTAAAATTTAAAATGTGTATTCTGAAACCATATTAATGAATCTTTCATACTCGATTATGTTAAAATCCATTGATCTCACCAACAGTGCACAAGGGTTCCCTTTTCTCCACTTCCTCGCTTATACCCGTTATTTGTGGTCTTTTTGACAATAGCCATTTAGACAGGTGTGCGGTGATATCTCATTTTGGTTTTGATTTGAATATCCCTGATGATTAGTGATGTTGAGCATCTTTTCACGTGCCTGTTGGCCATCTGTGTGTCTTCTTTGGAAAAATGTCTATTCAGATCCTCTGCCCATTTTTTAATCAGATTGTTTGTTTCGTTGACATTGAGTTGTATGAGTTCTTTATGTATTTTGAATATTAACCACTTATCGACATATCAGTTGCAAATATCTTCTCCCATTCAGTAGGCTGACTCTTTGTTTTGTTGATGGTTTCCTTCACTGTGCACTGTTGATTGGAATGTAAATTGGTACAGCCATTATGGAAACATATGGAGTTTCCTTAAAAAATTGAAAATAGAACTACCATATGATCCAACAAATCCAACTTCTGGATATTTACCTGAAGAAAATGAAAACACTAATTTAAAAAGATATATGCACCCCTATGTTCTTGGCAGTGCTATTTTCCATAGGTCAGATATGGGAGCAACTTAAGTGTCCATCGATGGATGAATGGATAAAGAAAATGTGGTATCTATCACATGGAGTACATGTGGAGTATGTACATGGAATACAATAGAATATTACTCAGACATAAAAAAGAATGAAATCTTGCCTTTTGCAACAACATGGATGGACCTAGAGGGTATTATGACAAGTGAAAGAAGTCAGACAGAAAAAGACAAATACCGTATGATTTTACTTATATGTGGAATCTAAACAAACATAACAAAATAGAAACAGACTCATAAATACAGAGAAAAAACTGGTGGTTGCTAGAGGGGCAGGGGTGGGGGCATGGGCAAAATTAGGAAAGGACTTTAAGAGGTACAAACTTCCAGTTATAAAATAAATCACAGTGGTATAATGTACGGTATAGGAAATATAGTTGATAATATTGTACTAACTCTGTATGGTGACAGATGGTAACTAGACTTCATGGTGATCATTTTGTAATGTATAAAAATAACAAATCATTGTGTTGTATACCTGAAACTAATATAATATTATAAGTCAATTATACTTCAATTTAAAAATAAATTGAATTAAATTAAAATACATTGATCCTAGGTACACTTTTTTTTTTACATCTTTATTGGAGTATAATTGCTTTACAGTGGTGTGTTAGCTTCTGCTTCATAACAAAGTCAATCAGTTATACATATACATATGTTCCCATATCTCTTCCCTCTTGCGTCTCCGTCCCTCCCACCCTCCCTATCCCACCCCTCCAGGCGGTCACAAAGCACCGAGCTGATCTCCCTGTGCTATGCGGCTGCTTCCCACTAGCTATCTACCTTACGTTTGTTAGTGTATATATGTCCGTGCCGCTCTCTCGCTTTGCCACAGCTTACCCTTCCCCCTCCCCATATCCTCAAGTCCGTTCTCTAGTAGGTCTGTGTCTTTATTCCTGTCTTAGCCCTAGGTTCTTCATGACATTTTTTTTCTTAAATTCCTTATATATGTGTTAGCATATGGTATTTGTCTTTCTCCTTCTGACTTACTTCACTCTGTATGACAGACTCTAGGTCTATCCTTAGGTACACTTTGAGTGGACCTTTTACCCATGCCTAAGTTTGTAACATTATACATTAGGGATATTTTTCTAAAATACTGGTTCACTGGATTATGCAGATCTTCCAAATGTTGATGCATTCCATTATATAATATCAGAAATTCACATTCATTAATATCACTGTCCAACTTATTAGAAAAATCCATAAGCACCTGGAAGCTATTAAATTCAAGGTGGCAGATTCAAGTTTTCCAAAATTCTAATTTCCATTTTGAAGTTGGAATTTTATCACGGGCGAAAAATACTGTCAGTTGTTTCTCTTGAAGTGATAGACTCACTTTGTTCACTTTCAAGGAAATGTCTCCTAAATACCCAAATTTGAATGACCATAGTTTATCTCTGATTTGTTCTTTCAAGTAAAATTGTTATCCCATAAGAAAAGCAGTTAGTTCAGTTCACAACTCATTAGACTTTGGTATGCGGAAGCAGAGCTTAAAAAAATTTTTTTTAACTATGCAACACAATTTTTTAAAATTGAAGTATAGTTGTTTTACAATGTTATGTTAATGAACTTATTTATAAAACAGAAGAAACCCTTTTATATGTACTTACTTCATCACACAGAATATTTTAGAAAGGCAAAGATCAAGATTTAATATAATTAATTTTTTAATGATTCATCAAGGGCATTCTTACGTGAAATTGGCTTTTTCAATTTTATTGCAAGCATGTGACAGTGAAGGATACAATGGCTACTAGTACAGTTTTTTGCCACTGTCTTAATTCACTATAATTGCACTAAATAAATTGCTATAAAAAGTGATATTTCAAAATTACAATTTCAGACAAAGACATCCTCATGAGTATAGTCAACACAACAGTTTTTAGTCAGAAAATATGATAAGGAACAAAGTTGAACTGTGCGTTAAGTTTAAATATACCCCAGACATTTTACTTGGTGTACATATATCAAGTCCGAGGGATAAAGAGGTGCCTTCTTCTACTACTCTTCGTTCTGTTGTGTACATGAGCTATTCCACATATTTCAACACAGTCTAGTATTTTGCCTTTATTTTCTTCTAAAGGTTCAGCATCAGTACAAGATGACCTTGAGAACCTCCCCTGCCCCAAATATTGAACAATAGATCAAGAAAATGATGTACAAAGAAAAAAAATGAGTATAATAGACCTTTAACACTTTATGTTCAAACTACATTTATTTTCACATTGTTGTTTATTACTTATATATACTTTTTTTATTGTCGAATTATTCAATTCACTGTTCAATATAGGTGATAATTGTTTGGGTATCTTAGGTTGGGATGAATGCATAGTAATTTTTCCCATTAAAATTAATGGAAAAAATTTTCATGTAACAGCTTTTCACTTAGCAGTAGGATTTTCAGGAACAAATTAAAGTCATTAAGGGAGAGATGTGTGTTATCCAGTATTTTAGTTATATTTGTCAGGAGTTGTCCAGAATATCTAATGTACAGTTCTGCTGGAAACTGAAGTTCTCTAACTCTTCTTTAAACAAAAGTAGTCAGCTGGTACAATATTGAGTATATCAATATTGAGTATTCTTATTTCTCACCATAAAATTTCATTCTCATTTAATAATCAAGTCACACTGACATGTATGTGAATCTTTTTATTTTCTAATTGGAGTATAGTTGCTTTGCAACGTTGTGGCAGCTCCTGCTGCACAGCGAAGTGAACTGGCCATATGTGTACACATATCCTCTCCCTTTTGGATTTCCCTCCCATCCAGGTCACCACAGAGCACCGAGTAGAGTTCCCTGTGCTATACAGCAGGTCCTCACTAGTTATCTATTTCATACCCAGCAGTGTATATATGTTAGTCCCAATCTCCCAGTTCTTCCCATCCCCCCCTTCCCCCTCCCCGGTGTCCACACATTTGTTCTCTACATCTGTGTCTCTATTTCTGCTTTGCAAACAGGTTCATCTGTACCATTTTTCTAGATTCCACATATATGCATTAATATACCATATTTTTTTCTCTTTCTGGCTTACTTCACTCTGTATAACAGTCTCTAGGTCCATCCATGTCTCTACAAATGACCCAATTTCGTTCCTTTTTATGGCTGAGTAATATTCCATTGTATAAATGTACCACACCTTTATTGATTTATATCCCCATACTTGCCAAAGAGGTTTGCAGCAGCTTACAATGAGATAATCTATTCAAAGCTCATAGAACATTATCTGGAAAATAGTAAGAAGTCAATAAATGTTTGTTGTTATTATAGTTATAAAAATACACACTGAAATCATTAGGATAAAACTGGAAAGTCAAATATAGGCAAAGAAGAAGCAAAAATAAGCTAACATTGAGGGCTCTGAGTTACAGTGATTGGGCATTAAACTTTACTGAGTTTCTAGGCAACCTGAGAAAACTTGCTTTAGAGTTATTTTCTGACAGAAGGAAGCCTATCAATTCCTCAAGGAAATCAAACTTTTTTTTTATAAAAAAAAAGTGTGGTGTGGTTTTTACACTGAGGACACTGAAAAACATAATTGATAATATCTTACATGATAATTTTGCAGTAAGAACAGCAACTAATCAATCCATCCATCTTTCTTTTTTTTTTTTTTTTTACGGTACGCAGGCCTCTCACTGTTGTGGTCTCTCCCGTTGCGGAGCGCAGGTTCCGGACGCGCAGGCTCAGCGGCCATGGCTCACGGGCCCAGCCGCTCTGCAGCATGTGGGATCCTCCTGGACCGGGGCACGAACCCGTGTCCCCTGCATTGGCAGGCAGACTCCCAGCCACTGTGCCACCAGAGAAGCCCTCTAGCCATTCTTTTAAGAAATACTGTGGCATTTAGTTTGTGCAGTAATCTAGATAAAGGCCAAGGACAAAACAATAAAGCATGACTCAATGAAAGTGTTTCTACAGCAAGATAAATGAGACCAAGCATAGAGCTTTCCAGAAATCCAAATTAATAAAGTTAAGAGTTTATGATACTTAGAGGTGTCTATGAGTAGCATGTTTCATATGTTTCCTTTTTATGTTTCATACTTTCTTTGCTAGAGTTTTACTAGATACAGTTCAAGATTGTGGCTCTGTAATATCTTCTGTATTCTGTTTAGTTGATTAAAGTAAGACTGATATAATTTAGCTTATAGACAAATTGGTAATGCTATTAAAGCTGACTTTACAGACCAGTATTTTTACCCAGATAAAACTTCACCTTTTAGGGTGAGGGAGAGATAAATTAGGAGTTTGGGATTAGCAGATACAAACTACTATATATAAAGTAGATAACAAGGACCTACTGTATAGCACAGGGAACTATATTCAATACCCTGTAATATTTGTAGTTTTTTAAGGAACCTCCATACTGTTCTCCACAGTGGCTGTATCAATTCACATTCCCACCAGCATTGCAAGAGTGTTCCCTTTTCTCCACACCCTCTCCAGCATTTATTGTTTCTAGATTTTTTGATGATGGCCATTCTGACCGGTGTGAGATGATATCTCATTGTAGTTTTGATTTGCATTTCTCTAATGACTAGAGTCTGTCATACAGAGTGAAGTAAGTCAGAAAGAGAAAAACAAATACCGTATGCTAACACATATATATGGAATCTAAGGGGAAAAAAAAGGTCATGAAGAACCTGGGGGTAAGATGGGAATAAAGACACAGACCTACTAGAGAATGGACTTGAGGATATGGGGAGGGGGAAGGGTAAGCTGTAACAAAGTGAGAGAGTGGCATGGACGTATATACACTACCAAACGTAAAATAGATAGCTAGTGGGAAGCAGCCGCATAGCACAGGGAGATCAGCTCGGTGGTTTTTGACCACCTGGAGGGGTGGGATAGGGAGGGTGGGATAGGGAGGGTGGGAGGGAGGGAGACGCAAGAGGGAAGAGATATGGGAACATATGTATATGTATAACTGATTCACTTTGTTATGAAGCAGAAACTAACACACCATTGTAAAGCAATTATACTCCAATAAAGATGTTAAAAAAATATCCTGGGGCATCCCTGGTGGCGCAGTGGTTGAGAGTCCGCCTGCCGATGCAGGGGACACGGGTTCGTGCCCCGGTCCGGGAAGATCCCACATGCCGCGGAACGGCTGGGCCCGTGAGCCATGGCCGCTGAGCCTGCGCGTCTGGAGCCTGTGCTCCGTAACGGGAGAGGCCACAACAGTGAGAGGCCCGCGTACCAAAAAAAAAAAAAAAGGTGTATTGACAATAATTGTTTTGAATACATAGTAGGAGGACTATACCATGAGACCTGTTCTTTGATAAGCTTTCAAGAATCAGAAGGCTAGGGTTGCGATATGACGGTAGCTTCTTCCCAAGTGCCAGCATGCTCCTCTGGCAAGGGATTCAGAGCCTCTCTGGGAGCAGACTGGGGATTGGGGCTTGAGTGTCAGTTGTTTCCACCTTTGTGGAAGGGGTTCAAAAGAAAGAAACTCCCAGTTACTGAACTCCTATTACATACCAGGCACAAGGCTAGGTCCTTTACATGTATTATTCACTTTAGACCTTACATTACCACTGCAGGTAGATATTATTTTTCTTGTTTATGTACCACTTTTAAAACAAATGATAATCCATCACAACAACGGGCTAAATTTATTGTTTTTTTGCTTTTAGTTAATTTTTAATTGAAATATAGTTGATTTACAATGTTGTGTTTGTTGCTGGTGTACAGCAAAGTGATTCAGTTTTACGTGTGTGTGTGTATATATATTCTTTTCCATTATAGTTTATGACAAGATATTGAATATCTTGTTCCTGTGCTATATAGTAGGACTTTACTGTTTATCTATTTTATAAATAGTAGTTTGTATCTGCTAATCCCAAACTCATAATTTATCACTCCCTACTCTCTTTCCCCTTTGGTAACCATAAGTTTGTTTTCTATGTCTGTGAGTCTGTTTCTGTTTTGTAAATAAGTTCATTTGTATCATATTTTAGATTCCACATATACGTGATATCATATGATATTTGTCTTTCTCTGCCTGACTTACTTCACTTAGTATGATAATCTCTAGGTCCATCCATGTTTCTGTAAATGGCATTATTTAATTCTTTTTATGGTTGAGTAGTATTCCATTGTATATATATACCACATCTTCTTTATCCATTCATCTGTCAATAGACATTTAGGTTGTTTCCATGTCTTGGCTATTGTAAATAGTGCTGCTATGAACATTGGAGTGCATGTATCTTTTCAAATTATAGCTTTGTCCAGATATATCCCCAGGAGTGGGATTGCTGGGTCATATGGCAACTCTATTTTTAGTTTTTTAAGGAACTTCCATACTGTTTTCCATAATGGCTGCACCAATTTACATTCCTACCAACAGTGTAGGAGAGTCCCCTTTTCTCCATACCCTCTCCAGCATTTATTTGTAGAATTTTTAATGCTGGCCATTCTGACTGGTGTGAGGTGATATCTCATTGTGGTTTTCATTTACATTTCTCTAATACTTAGTGATGTTGAGCATCCTTTCTTGTGCCTGTTGGCCATCCATATGTCTTCTTTGGAGAAATGTCTGTTTAGGTCTCCTGCCCATTTTTTTTATTGGGTTGTTTGTTTTATTGTTATTGACTTGTATGAGCTGTTTGTATATTTTGGAAATTAAGCCCTTGTCAGTCACATCGTTTTCTCCCATTCCATTTGTTGTCTTTTCATTTTGTTTATGGTTTCCTTTGCTGTGCAAAGGCTTATAAGTTTGATTAGGTTCCATTTGTTTATTTTTGCTTTCATTTCTATTGCCTTGGGAGACTGACCAAAGAAAAACACTGCTTCAATTTATGTCAGAGAATTTTTGCCTATGTTCTCTTCTAAGAGTTTTAAGGTGTCAAGTCTTATATTTAAGTTTTTAAGCTATTTTGAGTTTATTTTTGTGTTTGGTGTTAGGGAGTGTTCTAACTTCATTGATTTACATGTGGCTGTCCAGCTTTCCCAACACCACTTGCTGAAGAGACTGTCTTTTCTCCATTGTATATTCTTGCCTCCTTTGTCGAAGATTAATTGACCATAGGTGTGTGGGTTTATTTCTGGGTTCTCTATTCTGTTCCATTGACCCATATGTCTGTTTTAGTGCTAGTATCATGCTGTTTTGATTATTGTAGCTTTGTAGCATTGTCTGGAGTCTGGGAGGGTTATGCCTCCACCTTTGTTCTTTTTCCTCAGTATTACTTTGGCAATTCTGGGTCTTTTATAGTTCTATATAAATTTTAGGATTATTTGTTCTAGTTCTGTGAAAAATGTCATGGGTAATTTGGGTGATTAAATCTGTAGGTTGCTTTGGGTAGTATGGAACAACAGCTAAATTTTAAAAAATGATATTGGTGTATCATTGATAATCATATCAGAAGATATAGAAAAATATTTCACAGAATCCAACACCCATTCATGATAAAAAAAATAAAAAACTCACTGCAAACTAAGACTAAAGGAGAACTCCTTCAACTTGAAAAAGAACATCTACAAAAACCTTACAACTAACATCATACATAATCGTGGGAAACTTGAAGCTTTCCTTCAAAGATCAGGAAAAAAGGAAGAGTGTTTCTCTCTCAGCACTTCTTTTCAACATTGTAATAGAAATCCTAGCTAATTCAATAAGGTAAGAAAGGGAAATAAAAGGTATACAGGTTGGGAAGAGAGAATAAAACTGTATTTGTTTACAGATGACATGATCGTCTACATAGAAAATCTAAAAGAATTGACAAAAAAATCCTGGAAATAATAAACAATTATAGCAAGTTTATAGGATACAAATTTAATTTACAAAAGTCATTCACTTTCCTATATACCAGTAATTAACAAGTGGAATTTGAATTAAAAATGCATTACTGGGCTTCCCTGGTGGTGCAGTGGTTAAGAATCTTCCTGCCAATGCAGGGGACCGGGTTCGAGCCCTGGTCCAGGAAGTTCCCACATGCCACGGAGCAATGAAGCCCAGGCGCCACAACTACTGAGCCTGCACTCTAGAGCCCGCGAGCCACAACTGCTGAAGCCCGCATGACTAGAGCCCATGCTCTGCAACAAGCGACACCACCGCAATGAGAAGCCTGCGCACAGCAATGAAGAGTAGCCTCCACTTGCCACAACTAGAGAGAGCACGTGCACAGCAAGGAAGACCCAACACAGCCAAAAAATAAGTAAATAAAATAAATAAATTAATTTTTAAAAATGCATTACCATTTACATTAGCACCTCCAGAAATAAAATACTTAAGATATTTCATTTGTGAATGGGGAGATATTCCATGTTCATGGATAGAAAGACTCAATATTGTCAAGATGTCAGTTTTTCCCAACTTGATCTACAGATTCAACACAATACCAATCAAAATTCCAAGTTATTTTGTGGATATTGACACACTGATTTTAAAGTTTATGTGAAAATGCAAAAGACCCAGAATAACCAACTCAGTACTGAAGGAGAAGAACAAAGTTGAGGACTGACACTACCCAAATTCAAGTCTTATTATAAAGCTACAGTTATCAACACAGTGTGGTATCAGTGAAAGAATAGACAAATGCATCAGTGGAATAGAATAGAGAGCCCATAAATAGACTTCCCCTCCATAAATATAGTCAACTGATCCCTAACAAAGGATCAAAGGCAACACAATAGAGAAAATACAGTCTTTCAACAAATGGTGCTGGGACAACTAGACATCCAAATGCAAAAAAGAAAAAAAAGAATCTAGACATAGACCTTATACCCTTCACAGAAATTAACTCAAAATGGATCATAGACATAGATGTAAAGCACAAAATATAAAATTCCCAGAAGGTAACATAAAATGAAGATGACCTTGGGTACGGTGGTGACTTTTTAGATACCACCAAAGGCATAATCTATGAAAGAAATAATTGATAAGCTGGACTTCATTAAAATTTAGAACCTGTGCTCTGTGAAAGACAATGTCAACAGAATGAGAAGACAAATCACAGATTGGGAGAAAATATTTGCAAAGGACACACCTGATAAAGGACTGTTATCTAAAATATACAAAAAACTCTTAAAGCTCAAAATAAGAGGATGAGCAATATGATTAAAAACTGGTCCAAAGACCTTAATCAACATCTCGCCACAGATGGCAAATAAGCATATGATAAGATGTTCAACATCATATGTCATTAGGGAATTGCACATTAAAACAATGAGATACCACTATACACCTATTAGAATGGCTAAAATCTAAAACATTTGACAATACCAAATGCTGGCGAGCATGTGGAGCAATAGGAACTCTTGTTCATTGCAAGACAGTTTGGCAGTTTCTTACAAAAGTAAACATGATCTTACCATACAATCCAGCAGTCATGCTTCTTGGGTGTTTACCCAAATGAGTTGGAAACTTACGTCCACGTGAAAATCTGCACGGGGATGTTTATGGCTGCTTTATTCATAATTGCCAAAACTTGGAAGCAAACAAGATGTCCTTCAGTAAGTGAATGGATAAACTGTGGTACATCCAGACAATGGAATACTATTCAGTGCTAAAAAGAAATGAGCTACCAAGCCATGAAAAGACATGGAGGAAACTTAAATGCATATTGCTAAGTGAAATAAGCCGGTCTGAAGAGGCTACATACTGTGCGATTCTGACTATATGACATCTGGAAAAGATAAAACTATGAGATAAGTGGTGTCAAGACTTAGGAGGGAGAGAGGGATGAGTAGGAAGAGCACGGAAGATTTATAGGGTAGTGAAACTCTTCTGTATGATACATATGATAGTGGACACATGTCATTATACATTTGTCAAAATGCATAGAATGTACAACACCAAGAGTGAACACTAATGTAAAGTATGGGCTTTGGGTAACAGTGCTGTGTCAGTGTAGGTTCACTGATTGTAACAAATGTGCCACATGGTGTGGGAGTTTGATAGTGTAGGGAGTTGTGAGCGTATGGGGGCAGGGAGTACATGAGAACTCTGTGCTTTCCATTCGAGTTTGCTGTGAACCTAAAACTGCTCTAAAAAATAAATTCAAAAAAGATGATAATGAAACAGTAAATGGGAGAGCAAGGAAGGGAATTTAAGAAACCTCCCCATGATTACACAGTAAGTATTGTTTAGAAGTCATTCTAATGGTAAAGAGAATGGAGTGGTCTTAATTCATGTGGGCTCTTAGCTTGCTGGTCTGTGTTCTGGCTTCATCATGGGGAGAGGGGTATGTAAACTAATCAAGGTTTTTTGAAAAGTCATGTAAAGATATCTGCTCATTTTTCTGGAGAGAATCCACCTAGCTTTCGTAAAAAGTCCCAAAAGGTTAAGAATCACATTGAACTCATGATATTGGAAATAGCTCCATGGATAAAGGCAGGAAGCCAACTTTGGAAACTATTTAGTATAATCAGTTTGAGAGTAATGGTTACAATATGTTCCAACCTGTCTAGGTTAGGACTGGTTAGAAAAGTAGAAGCAGCATATCATTCCTATTTGTGGCTGGGTCAGCACACTATAACATGGGAACTTCCTAAGGTTGATTTTTTGAGGGTAAATTATATTCTCTGAATACATAAGAGCCTCTTATGTGATCATTGGAGACGTTACTTTGAGAAATCCAAGTTAGGTTTGTTAGAGAAGAAAAGGCCCTTAAAATTCCACATCTCTTAGTGTACACAAGAGATATTGATTCTGAGAGAGGAAGAAGAGTTTGCCCATGGACATTCAGAAAGTTAGGAGATGAGTCAGAAATGAACCAAGGTCTCTCGCCTCCCAGGCTAGTATTCTTTTCAGAGAGGTGACTTCTCTTACCTGTTATACATTACTTCTCTGACCTATTCATCCAAATGCTTATCAGACATCTCTGCTCGGATACTCCTCTCAGGCAGTTCGAACACAGCACACCTAAAACCAAACTTCTTATTACCATTCTGTGCCTCCCTAAACACCCTCTGTTATCTTCCATCTCCACTCTCCCTTTTCCTCACAATCCCTCAAGCTTCTGTCAAATTTCTCTGCTACTCTTCTGTTCCAGTTATCTACTGCTGTGTAACAAATATCTCAAGATAGTGGCTTAACATAACAACATTTATTTTGCTCGTGAATATGCAATTTGAGTAGGGTTCTGCTCTATTCGGCCTCAACCAATTGTCTCAAAAGCTGGAGGCTGGAGTTGTCTGAGGGCTCATTCACTCACTCACAATGTCTTGTAGTTGCCTACAAGTAGCCTTTCCATGTGACCCCATGGCTTTCTCGCATCATGGTGGCTGGGTTCCAAGGTCAGGCATCCCAAGAAATGGATGGATTGGGCAGGTAGAAGTCATATTGCCTTTTAGGACCTGGCCTCACAGTGTTACTTCTCCTACATTGTGAAGGCAGTAACAAAAGCCTGACCAGGTTCAAAAGGAGGGAAAATACACTCCACCTTTTGATAGGGAAATAGCAATGTCCTGCAGGAGCATATAGTCCAGAAATATTGCGAAATTATCTCGAGATCATTCATCACGGCACCAGTCTCTGAGAGCTACTTCCTATTTTGGGATTTGGAGCCTACTTACTTACTTTTCCAGAACTCTAAAAAAAAAAGGTGTGTGGTGTTAGTATTACAGAATGGCAGTGCTAATCTGATTTCCTCATTTTCCTCCATAAGATCAAACAATAGACCCATCTGAACATCAAAGGGAGGGAACTTGACTACTGTTTCTGCATAAGCAGAGTTACATTCTTCAAGGAGCTGCATCAAAATCTACTGTTGGGCTTCCCTGGTGGTGCAGTGGTTGAGAGTCTGCCTGCCAATGCAGGGGACGCGGGTTCGTGCCCCGGTCCGGGAAGATCCCACATGCCGCGGAGCGGCTGAGCCCATGAGCCATGGCCGCTGAGCCTGCGCGTCCGGAGCCTGTGCTCCGCAACGGGAGAGGCCACAGCAGTGAGAGGCCCGCGTACCGCAAAAAAAAAAAAAAAAAAAAAAAAAAAAATCTACTGTCAATGCCCATAGCTTTTATACCATTATGGCATGTTCTGTAGACTCATAAGGTAATGTGCAAAGTAGTGTTCACAAATGTTTTAAATAAGTTTATGACCTCCTGCTATAAATAAGACCTTTTTCATGTGGGGAATATGCACACACACATATGAACACTCACATATATTCTGATTGATTCATTAAAAATCATGCTACTTCCATAGATCCTACAAAATATTCTATCAGATATGTTCTTCCTAAATGGAGCATTGAGTGACTGCAATGTGAAAATGGAAGTAGAAACTTTATCATTGAGATGGCTAATTGAAGAGTATTGTGGCTAATAACTTGTTAGCAATGTATTAGTACCAACAAATTAATGAAATCTCATGTTACATACAGTAGAATTTTCAGAAGTAGAGAGGTGATACGTCTGGTCTACTGGGTACAGTTCAGGAATACAGAGAAACAGGACTAATAGACACCAAAATAAATATAAAAAGATGATCCCTGGTATGTATCTGCTGATTATCAACCCCACCTGGAATGTGATATAACCATGGGCCCAGTGCTTCAACAGGAGAATAAGGAGAAACATGACCATGCTCAGAGGTGACTTATCAGAATGAGGAGGGATCTCAGAACTGTGTTATATGAAGAACAGTTGAAGGAACTAAATTGTTGCTCCCAATTCTCCACTCCTCTGCAATGTTCTAATACATCCACATCCTTGCCATAGTCTTGTGATGAGCAGAGTATACTTTCCTGCTCCTTGACTTTGGTCTTGGCCAATATGATAGTATGTGACGCAAACAGAGCTTAAAGTTCGGTTACCCTCTTGTACTCCTACATTTCACCATGGGAACGTGCTCGTGTATCTCCTGACCCAAGGAGAATGAGAGACCCATAGAGCAAACCTGTATCCAGCCCAGAGCCAAGCCCAGCTGAGTCTAACCTAGATGAACTGAACCCCAATCCATGGACACATGAATGCAAAGCAAATGCCTATTATTGTATTGTGCTGAATTTGGGGAGAAGGATTTTTTATGCAGCATTATTGTGATAATAGCTAACTAATACAGACAGTGATCACTTAGATGTAACATAGTACCAGTACCATATTATAATCATTAGTACCAGATGGAGTAGAGTAGAAGAAAAGTTTGATTATACATCCATCTAAGGTCTCTTATAGCCCTGAGATTCTCCAATTTCTGAAGTGAGCAAATGGCTTTTGGTCCATCAATTTTCACAATTCTAGTTCAATCAGAAAAACACTCCATTGAGTCCAATGAATTAAAGTAGATATCAATATCACTCCAGCTCTTCAAAATCTTTCAGACTTCTTACAGGTTGGAAAGTATCTAATGCTGCTGCTCTAGATCAACTTCATCACCTCCAAAAGCACTGGAGCTATGGTTCAGTGAAGGTCAAGAGAAGGAAGCTAAGCAAATTGACCCAGTCAGCTCTCCAGGTCTCAGAGGGAAGCCGTCCACTAGCCATGCCTTCCTCAACCTTAACACATGCCAGGGACATGTTCTTCCTTTAGCAGATTATATTCTACCCACATAAATTCCCCACCCTAGGAAATCCACATGGGAGGAATGGTAGGTGGACATTTATTTTGATCTCTATTTTTCATAAGGACTTTGGTCTTGGAATGTCAGTCTATTAGTGATGCTGTCATAGGTTTAAAAAACTCAAGGATCACTGAAATCTAGGTTGCATATATATACCTAAAGCATCTCTCCAAAACTTTGTAAAGATGGAAAAGCGCAACAACTGGGTACCACTTACTGGCTAAAGCTAATTTTCAGAGATATTAAAAGCTCTGTTAATAGGATTTGTATTTATATAGGAGTTAAATATTATTGATTGTCTCCATCCCTTGTTCCCAACCTCCCCTCACACCCCACCTCCACCCCAAACAGGGACACACACCCTTCTGCCTCAAACAGACTGAAACTGATTAGTTGGGCCCTGCAGATGAATTTGCAAACCACACTAGGGCCAACTTAAGGACATAGTGTTTCTCAAAGTGCAGGCCTCAGACCACTAATGGATCCCTGATGGTCTCCTTCAAGTGATTCCAAACGAGTTCCATAGTTTTAGTGGAAAAGGCAATGAAATTAATTCATTCACATATGCTCCTGATATTCAAAATGTAAGATCAATTATGATGGTCTCAGAAATTCCTTAATGTTCCTAATAATCATTACAGTCTAAAAGGACGGAATTTATCAGCTTGTTTTATCTCATAATCCAGTTACAAGATGGCTGTTCACTGTCTCGTTTTCATGTGATTTGTGTGTGAGTTTTCGTGGATGTTATATTTTTTGTTGTTCCTGTTGTTTATTAGGCTCATATATCCTCACTTCAAAAAAGCAGATCAATGACTCTAAAGGGTCCAATGAGGTCTAAAAGAACTCAAGAAAATGGTAACCCACGTCCAACTCAAAATAGTGCAAACTTAGTGAGTAGAACTCAATTACAAATATAGACTGTGTATCTGTGTGTTCTGTAACAAGTGAATGTGTGATTTTGATCTCACATAAGCAGCCAAAAAAAAGAAGAAAAATGTGACTAAGAAATATGCTGATGACTGTGTTTAAAAATAAAACTTTGTTAAAAGTTTGCATAAAGGTATCACAGCGTTCGTGTCCTTTTCTAAAAAGGCACACAACATTGATATTTCCAATGCAAGTACGTGATAATGCTTTCCAGTAATAAATTAATAATTTTTTCATTAATTTGCTCCTTGTAGCAAAATCAGGGTGTGACACAGAGGCTCCTAGAGTTCATGCAGATCCACGTTCCCCACCTTTTTGCAGAAAGAGAAACGGATGTGTTAGTTGGGTACATGGACGTTCAACATGAATAGAGAGTTGCTCAGCTTCTTTGCAGCCGTGTGTCATGTGACTGAATTTTACCCAGTGGGATTCGAGGGATAGTGATGTGTGCAACTCTTGGAGTGTGTCTTTAAAGGGACACCCTCCATCTCCTGCCTGGGATGTGGATGCGATGGTGAGCCATCTTGGACCATACAGGCGAGACCAACACTTGAGAGAAGGCAGGGCAGTAAGCTAGCAGGAGTCCGATCTCTGGATGACTTGCAGGGCCTCCAAGGCAATCTTGAACCTTCTAACTCCAGACTGTTACATGAGATGGAAATCAACGTCTACTCTGTTGAAGCCTCTGTTAATTTTGTTCTCTAGTTCATGCAGTTAAACACATACTCAGACTTAATACCCAGGTATAAGCTACTGGATTGCTGAGAAGGTTGTGATCACAGCTGCACATTTAATGACAAATATTATATTTAGAGAGAAAGAATAAAAAGGTGTTAAATGACACTGTTGGATGTTACAAGACATCAATGACAAACAAAAGGGAGAGCAATTACTATCATGTGTGCATGAAAGCAGCTATCTCACACTATAGTTAAATGAAACCACTGATGTGTAGAGTATAAATCGGCTCTTGGCATATGAGTGGGACATATATGACTGTTGCATTCAATGACTTTTATTATTGTTCTGTTTATCACTGACAACCCAGAGTACAGAAGGAGAGGGGTTTTTTCCTTCGTTTAGTTAATGATTATTTTGTGAGTGATGATTTTAACTGGGGAAAACAGTGTATCTGGCTGAGTACTGACAGAGAATCTGTGATGTGTACAGCAGGGAAGGGTGTTGTAAAAGATAAAAAAAATAGAGTTTGTACTTGAATGCCCAAGCAGATTTATTCATGGAAAACTATTGACGGTCAACAACCCATCTCCTGATCGTGTCTCAGTTTTTAAAGGAAGGGTGACAATCAGAAATACGATCAAACATGGCCTCTGCTTTCACTTCTTTCCTGGCTATTGTGAGAAGAATCAAGCAGTGAATTCAAAACTTTGCTTTTCTATGGTAAAGTATGGTGGCTGTCAAGGGACAAGATGCTTCATGTGTCAAAGAATGTATATATGTGTATAACTGAGTCACTTTGCTGTACAGCAGAAATTAACACAACCTTGTAAATCAACTATGCTTCAATTTTAAAAAATTAATTAAAGAAGATGCTACATGTGTCTTTGCAACAAAGAATGAGATCTCGAGACACCAAAACAAAGCCAGTAAAGACCATTCTGACTTGGAGAGACCTGTTCAAGTGGGGCATTTCAGTGATAGGTTCTTTAACTAGAAGAGTCTGAATTGACCCCTTCAGGGTGAAGCTGGCATGATGTTTTGTGTGAAGGCTAAGTTCCAGGGAGCCCTTAAAAACAAACTGGTTCAAGTAGCTTGATCTCCAGGAGTTGGATTCTTTCTTTCTCATGACTTATTTGTTATCTTCACTTGCGGAAGAAGGCATTTATGACAGATCATTGGATGTGGTGGGATGATATGTGAAATAATGACATTTTACATATTTTCTGTCCCTGCAATCCCTTTATTTGTCACATCGCACTTCCCTGCTCAAACTAGACTCTGGCCTCCACAGACTCAGGGAAAACATGTCACAATTGAATTAGAAAAACAAAATAAGTTAATTTTTTCCCTTAGAAAACCCCACTTTATTGAGGTACGATTGACATACAAAAAACCTTACATATTTAATGTATACGACTTGATGAGTTTAGAGATAAGTATATACCCATGAAACCATCACCACAATCTCTGCCATAAATCCTAACTTCCGAGCTTCTAGCTAGTTCTACACTTATATGGAAGGAAAGGAGGCATAAGCTTTCTGGGAAGAAAGATCTGGGAGAGAGTTTGGAGAGGAAGCAGTAGAGTATATTTTGTACAGGAGCCCCACGTGTATCCCATGACCCCCTCCACCAAGCCAAGGCCCAGGATAGGCATGACATAACCCCCTTCAAGTTTAGAGATCAGACCCTTGAATGCAAATGGAAGAGCACTCTGTCTAAGAGTGAGAAGACCAAGTTTAGTCTCTATGACTCAGAATCGCAGGAGAGGGAATTCATAAGTTCTTGTACTCATACCCACACCCCCGGAGAAGGCCCAAAGTGTAGATGAGAAAGAGATGCATCAGTAATTTTCTGCTTTCAATCGGATCAGTTGCATCAACAAATATACCTGCTATGTTCTGCATGTGAACACATCCCATCTTAAAGCAATGCCTTTGCTATGGACTGAATATTCGTGACCCTCCCCACCCTCAATTCATATGTTGAAATCCTAACCCCCGAAGGTAATGGTATTAGTAGGTAGGGCCATTGTGAGGGAATTAGGTCAAGAGGGTGGAGGTCTCATGAATGGAATTAGTGCCCTTATAGAAGAGATCCCACAGAGCCCCCTCATCGTCTCCACCATGTGAGGACAAAGCTGCCCATGCTGATCTTAGACTTCTAGCCTCCAAAACTGTGAGAAATAGATGTCTGTTTTTTATAAGCTACCTGGTCTGTGGTATTTTGTTACAGCAGCCCAAAAGAACTAAGACCTTGGTTTCCTTGACCTCACATTTCTGTAAAACTTCTGTCCCATTTCTCCATTTTGCTTTATGCAAAACTCCTACAAAGAGCTGTCTTCTTTCACTGTCTCCACTGTTCCCCTCCTATTCTCTCTTGCACCCACTTCAGGCAGGCTTTGACCCCACTACACTGAAATCGCTCTTTCACAGTCACACATGACTTCCATATTATCATATGCAATAGTCAATCTCAGTCCTTATAATACTTGCAATCTTCCTTATCTCAATAGATGTCAATTTCAATCTTCCAGTTGCTCTGCCCAAAAAATCTTGGAGTCCTTCCTGACTCCTCTCTCTTTCCTATACCTAGTCCATCAACAAATCCTATGGGCTCTACTTGCAAAATATATCCATCAACTTACCATTCATCTTCACCTCCACTACTGTACCCCAGTATAAGCTACTGTCATCTTTCACATGGATTATTTTTTTAACATCTTTATTGGAGTATAATTGCTTTACAATGTTGTGTTAGTTTCTGCTGTTTAACAAAATGAATCAGCTATACGTATACATATATTCCCATATTCCCTCCCTCTTGCATCTCCCTCCCACCCGCCCCATCCCACCGCTCTAGGTGGACACAAAGCACTGAGTTGATCTCCCTGTGCTATGCAGCTGCTTCCCACTAGCTATCTATTTTACATTTGGTAGTGTATATATGTCAGTGCCACTCTTTCATTTCATCCCAGCTTAACCTTCCCCCTCCCTGTGTCCTCAAGTCCATTCTCTACGTCTGCATCTTTATTCCTGTCCTGCCCCTAGGTTCTTCAGAACCTTGTTTTTTTTTTTTTTTTTTAGATTCCATATATATGTGTTAGCATATGGTATTTGTTTTTCTCTTTCTGACTTACTTCACTCTGTATGACAGTCTCTAGGTCCATCCACCTCACCACAAATAACTCAATTTCATTTCTTTTTATGGCTGAGTAATATTCCATTATATGTATGTGCCACATCTTCTTTATCTATTCCTCTGTCGGTGGACACTTAGGTTGCTTCCATGTCCTGGTTATTGTAAATAGAGCTGCAATGAACATTGTGGTACATGACTCTTTTTGAATTATGGTTTTCTCTGGGTATATGTCCAGTAGTGGGATCGCTGGATTAATACATTTCTTAATGTTAAACTAATATTTCATTCTTTAGATAAATCCTATGTATTAATTAGGAACTACTTGTGACTGCTCAGGATAAATATAAGAGTGGCTTAAATAAATTAGGAGTTAATTCTCTCACATAAAGGTAGTCCAGAGCTAATCTGGAGCTATAGGAAGTTATCAAGGACCCAGACTCCCGTCTTCTTCCTCTCCATCGTTAGCTTGCTGTTCCATTCTCCAGTTTGCCTCAGTATCTGAGAGGGCTGCAGGTACTCCAGCTAACACATCTGTATTCCAGACAAGAGACAGGATGAGTGTATCAGTCCGGGTCCTGGCAAGAAACAGATGGAGTAACTGGTTGATTTTAACGGATGGATTCTTCACAAAGGTGTGGGTAAGGTGAAGGGAAATGAACAAGGAATTATAAGGAACCCAGGGGTTAGCAACAGCAGGGAGGCATTACCACTCCTAAGTGTGAAGGAGTAAGGGCAGGGAATAGTTGCAGGAATCCAGCGTGAGCTGCAGCTGTAGTGGTCAGAGATGTCTGCCTGACTAGAGCTGTGGCCTTTGACAGAGGGAAGCAGCCACTGTCCACGTGTGGCCTGACAGAGAGGGAGCCCAGAGAAAAAACATTTTGATTTCTCTGCCCTTCCAGGCTCCATCTCTTGCTGAAATTCAGAGGGCAAGGGTACTTACTGATGGATTCCATACGGGTCAGCCTCCTGGACCCAGAGCAGAGAGAGAAAGGTGGAGAGCAGCTCTGGAGGAACAGATGCAGAATAGACAGCACGAGGGAGGGGGAGGATGAGGGGGACAGGGCCAGCTGGCCCCACTTGAAGGGCTTCTGTGGAATCCCCACCCAGAAATTCCACATATACCTCCTTCTCCTTCACAGTACTGAGTTACATGACCCCATCCATCTGTAGGTGAGATTGGGCAGTGTAGTTGTTTTTCTGTTTCAGTTTCTGGTTTTTGTTTTTTTAAAACATTTTCAGCTGAGCACATTCCCCACCAAATAAAATCAAGATTCTATTACAAAGGAAGAAGAGGAGATGGATAATTTTAGATCTATTTCCAAGGTGAAATTGGCTAGAGTTTGTCCTTTCATGCTAAACTTGTCTTTTATGGATATTAAGGTAATGTAGCCTTGTAGAACACGAAAGTAAACTGTCCATCTTATGTGGCTTGGAAACCGCATCACGTGGGAACTTTTTGATGTTCAGAATTATTGGAATAAGCCTGTCTATTCTCTTGCAGTGTACAAAATCTCCTCAATAACTGTACTTATATGTGCTTCCTCATTCCTAATTTGTTTAGATGTGTCTTCTTTCTTCTTTCCTTGACACAGTTGCAAAGATTTGTCTCTTTTATGTATGTTTTCAAAGAACCAGCTTTTAGTTTTATTGACCAAGCCTAACTTTTATATTTTATTAATGTGTGCTTAGTCTTAATTACTTGTATCACTTTCTCTGACATTATGTTTGCTGTGCTTTTTCTATGATCTTGTGAAAAACTTGGGCTATTTATTTTGATTATTTCATGTTTTCTAATAAGTGATAGAAGACATTTATTTCCCTCTGAATTCTACATTGGATGCATCCCACAGGTTTTGGTATATAGTGTTCTCATTATTGTTTATTTCTAAACAGTTTATAAATTTTAGTCATCATGTTTTGCTTTAATCCAACAATTATTTAGAAAAGCATTAAAGTATTTTTGTCTACCCTTTGGTGATCGATTTCTAATTTTATTGAAATAAGTTAAAGAATGTGACCTATGCAGTCTCTGTTTTGAGAATTTGTTGAGATTTTGTGTGTGTGTGTGGTTTAATAGATGATTAATTATATTTTTGTTGACTCGGTCTATTGATTTCTTAGACAGCTAAGTTAAAGTCTCCCACTATGATTGTGGATGACAAATTTTCAGTTTCTCTTCCCATTTATAATAATTTTTATACTATATATTTCAAAGGTATGTTGTAAAGTGTGTGGGAAATTCATCTTTGTGTCTTTATTGAGTATCACTCCTTTTGTCAGTACAAAATATGCATTTTCTCACTTTTATTGTTTTTCATATTGAATTCTGTCTTGTCCAATATTAATACCACCACGTACGTTTTGTTCTTGTGAACATTTGCATGGAATATCTTTTCTGTTTTTTCATTTTCTACCTTTGCGTGTCATTTTGTTTTGTGCATCTCTTAGAAACGGGATGTAATTAGATTTTTTACACCCAATCTGGGCATTTCTCTTTTATTTTTAAAATATTTTATTTTTGGCCCTGCTGCACTGCTTGCGGGATCTTAGTTCCCTGACCAGGGATTGAACCCAGGCGCCTGCAGCTGAAGCGTGGAGTCTTAACCACTGGACCGCCAGGGAATTCCCGAAGGCATTTCTGTCTTTAATAAAGGGATTTCTTCACAATTATTATGGCTCCTGGTTCATGCTATCTTAATTTGTTTTGTTATTGTTGTTCTTGTTTCTCTCTCTGGCCTTTTCTTGTCTGGCTCTTGTTTTCCTACTTCTATGTTTTTGGGGTTTTTTTTCCTGTAGTGGTTTGGAAGTTATGCATCCCTACTTCTATTCATGTTGTGCTAACCCTTAAATTCTTTCCACATATTTCATCTTATAGTTCTAAAGTCAACGTCTCAAGTGAATGCTAACAGTGATTATAATAATAGCTGATGTTTATTGGGTGCCAGACACTTTTCTGAGTGCTCTACAAATATTAACTAAATTCAGCTTCACAGCACTTCAGTGAGGTAGTTTGAATTATTAGCTCCATTTTACCGATAAAAAAATCTGAGGCAAAAAGAAGAAAGTAAATTTCCCAAAGTCATACGGTGAGCAAATAACAGAGGTTAAGGATTTGACTCAGCCAGTCTGATTCTGCACCCCAGATTCTACACCGCCACCATGCTCCTGCTTCTCTGTAGTGATTGATTTTGTATTGATGACCTTTGGACCATAACAAGAATTTTAACGTGTATTCACTGACTGCCCTTCCCTTCTTCCATTTTTAAGTCATTTGATATTTAATTTCTTACTGTTATTCTTCTTTTTCTTTCTAAAAATATTATCCATTAACCATTTCTTGGACTCAAATCTAACTTTCACAGATTCCTTTGTTCACTTCTCTTTCTTGCATCCCATATCATCTTTTGTTCAAGTATTTTTATTTATTTTATTTATTATTATAGTCATATTTATTTATTTATATTTTAAATCAAAGTATAATTGACATACAATGTTATGTTAGTTGGAAGTATACAATAGTGATTCGCCATTTAGATATGTTATGAAACGATCACCTGGATAAATCTAGAAACCATCTGTCACCACACAAAATTATTTCAGTATTATTGACTACATTCCTTATGCTGTATTATTTATTTTGCTGAACTACAGCATCAAGAATTTCAAAAGTGACTGTGGATTGTAATCTTTTTGAGTCCAAATGTGCCTGAAAATTATTTTACCTTTCTGCATCAAAGCTTATTTAGCTAGGGATAGGATTCAAGATTCAAAATCATTTTCTTTTTCAGTATCTCATTATCCTTTAATAGCCAGCATTATTGATGAGAAGTCTGAGGTGAATCTGATTCTTGTTCTTTTGTATGTACTTTCTGACAGCTTTTAGGGTTTTTCCTTTATCTTTGGCGTTCTGAAATTTCACCAGGACGCATCTGAGTGTCTTTTTCTTTCATTCTCCTTGACACCTGATAGTCCCTTGCATCACTGAAGTGTCATGTCTTTCTTTAGCTCTGCAAAAATTTCTTCTATTATTTCTTTATTCTTTTCCCTCTGTCATCTCTTTTTCTAGGAATCTTTTTGGAAACAGTTGCCCAGTTAGTTACCCCTAGAGTTATCCTGGAGCCTCTCCAGCTACTTCTCTCTATTGTCTGTGAGCCTGGAGTGATGTCGTGTGTGTATATTGGCTTTAATTTCAGTCCAATCTGTTTTCTATCTTCCAGAGATTCCTGAACATTTCTTGTCTCCTGATGGGAATCTTTCTTGTTTATCAGCAGTGCTTTTCACTTATTGCTTTCCTATAAAACATATTCTTATGTATTTTCTAATGATGTTAGGCAGAAAGGGTTGAAGATGTATGTTCTTAATCTGCTGTCTTGAGCCAAGCCTCCACTTACTTTTTGTCTTATTGTAGAGGATATAATTTATGTTGGCTCACGACCTTTGGAGAACTAAGCAGGTTAAAAAGAACAAACACATCAACATGACTATACAGCGTAGAAATTATCAAGATATTACCTGTTCGTTTTCATACCAGTATTTACCACAAACCCCTGAAATTCTGAAAGTGGCTGTTCATGTGTTATACCACAGACAGTTTCGGGGCTTGTGTCCTAAACCACAGGGGCTCCAAGGAGGACTGTGGTGATCTCTGCATGGCAGAAGATTAGTTCAGATTCCTCAAGCCTACAAGTGGGAGGAAGAGGTAGACTATAAGACTCACCCATCAAGGGACGACATCTATTTGTTTCATTGGTCTATTACTTGTCCTTGAGCCATGTCTGTTGCTCAGTAAATGAATGGAAAAAAGCAGTTGTTCCTTCAAGAGCGGCATGGACATATATCCACTACCAAATGTAAGGTAGCTAGCTAGCGGGAAGCAGCCGCATAGCACAGGGAGACCAGCTCGGTGCTCTGTGACCGCCTGGAGGGGTGGGATAGGGAGGGTGGGAGGGAGGGAGATGCAAGAGGGAGGGGATATGGGGACGTATGTGTGTGTATATATATATATAAAAGCAGTTGATGCTCAGCAAGAAAGCATCAGTTACGCCTTCACGCTTCTCCTTTCCTGCTCCTTTTTAAAAAATATGGTCAATTGATTCCTTTTTTCTTTTCTTTTTAACATCTTTACTGGAGTATAATTGCTTTACAACGTTGTGTTGGTTTCTGCTGTATAACAAAGTGAATCAGTTATACATATACATATATCCCCACATCTCCCCCCTCTTGTGTCTCCCTCCCCCCCACCCTCCCTATCCCACCCCTCTAGGTGCTCAAAAAGCACCGAGCTGATCTCCGTGTGCTATGCGGCTGCTTCCCACTAGCTATCTATTTTACACATGGTAGTGTATATATGTCCATGCCACTCGCTCACTTCATCCCAGCTTACCCTCCCCGCTCCCCGTGTCCTCAAGTCCGTTCTCTATATCTGCGTCTTTATTCCTGTCCTGCCCCTAGGTTCTTCAGAACCATTTTTTTTTAGATTCCATACATATGTGTTACCATACAGTATTTGTTTTTCTCTTTCTGACTTACTTCACTCTGTATAACAGACTCTAGATCCACCCACCTCACCTCACTACAAAGAACTCAATTTCGTTTGTTTTTATGGCTGAGTAATATTCCATTGTATATATGTGCCACATCTTCTTTATCCATTCATCTGTCGATGGACACTTAGGTTGCCTCCTCACACTGGTCAGAATGGCCATCATCAAAAAATCTACAAACAATAAATGCTGGAGAGGGTGTGGAGAGAAGGGAACACTCTTGCACTGTTGGTGGGAATGTAAACTGATACAGCCACCATGGAGAACAGTATGGAGGTTCCTTAAACAACTACAAATAGAACTACCATATGACCCAGCAATCCCACTACTGGGCATATACCCTGAGAAAACCATAATTCAAAAAGAGTCATGCACCCCAGTGTTCATTGCAGCACTATTTACAATAGCCAGGACATGGAAGTAGTCTTTTTTCTTTTTTAAAATTTATTTTATTGAAGTATAGTTGATTTACATCCTTTCCTGCTCTTATATGGATGCCAGAAGGAGATTTTCACCAGTGTACCCTGTGGATACAGTCTTGGAGGCAGCCACGTGTGAAGTGTTCTTCCAGCAGTGGTCCTGTGTGGTACTTCCCCTATCCATTGGCAAAACTCAAGAGCTAACATTCACTTAGTGCTTACTCTGTGTCACATTCTAAGTGCTTTATATGTATAACCTCATTTTATCTTTACAACAACCCTCTGAGGCAGGCTCTATGGTGCTCTCCAGTTTACAGATGAGAACACTGGAGCTCGGGGGCATTAAGTTGTCCACGTTCACGTGGCTAGTGGTAGTAGAGCCAGGATTTGAACCCAGGCAGTTGGATTCCAAGGTCCACATGTGGACCGCTCTATCACGCTACCTCCACGTCAGATAACTTTCGGTGCCCTTTCTCCACTTGATCTTTTAAAATGTCTTGAAGCCTGCGTGTGGATCACTGACCTTGATTCCAGAGTCTCTTGGGGCATGGCTTGGAGGTGCTCACCCTGGTGTTCTATTAGCTGATTCCAAGAAGTCAAGACACCGAGTCAGATCTGAGACAACGCACTCTGGCCCAATGCAATGTTCCCTCCAGCGAAGACGTCTTGCATGAAGTATTGTGTAGATCTGGCTGTAAATCCTCCTCATAAAAATCTGGAATGAAAAAAAAAATCTGGAATGGATGGAAACAATTTCTGAAGTTAATATTATTAGTAAGGAAAATTCATTGAATCTGTGTTGCACTGTCCTTTAGACATGATATGATACCTCTGTCTGTTGATTCATGGACCACACATTTGTGCAGAAACGATTTTTTAACTCTGTCATACACCTCATAAATCGAGCAGGACCAATTTACAAATGATGTAACGGTCTCTCTTCTCCCAGAGGAGCTTTCTCCTTCCTGCCTGACGGACTCAGTGCCTTAAACCCAGCAGCCCATTTCTTAGGCATTCATTGTTGGCTGTGATCATTTTTTCAGGGTTGTGCTCATCACTTTTAACCATATTTATAAGGAGTGAGGTATTATATTAAACCAATGGATTGATGCAGTATTTAGACGAAAAACATTCCATGTTTTGGCTCCATTTTGCCATGTTTCAGCCAAATACACATAGATCTATGGAATGCAGTTTAGATTTACCTTCGCTGCTTGTTGATTTTCTGCTAATTCATTTTCCCTTTGCTTTGTGGAAGGTTCCCTTCTGTCTGGACACTTAATTCTTGAGAATTCGAGTAATATATGCCCTAAGGAGCGGCAAATAATCCCACAGACGAGTCAGGTGGTTACGTTCAAGGACAACAGTCCGTTAGGAGTTAGCACTGTGTGTGTGTGTGTGTGTGTGTGTGTGTGTGCGCACGCGTGTGTGGTGAGGATGCCTTCTTGGTCAACACGTGATAGAGGAACAACTAACTTTATGCTTTAACAATCTGGAAGGGCTGTTCCTGTGCACCCCTTAGGTTTACAGATTGGAAACTGGGAAGGGAAATATGTCGTGCCTGGAAAAGGTTAAAATAGATTTGTAACCAAAGAGATGTGTCTAAGGGGGATTTTTTTCCTTTGAGAGTTAAATAAACTAAAAAACCTGCCCTTCACTTAGATGGATTGAGTCCAGGTTTTCCCTTTTCAAAAATAATTGAAATTGGAGACCCCTACCTCGAAGAGCAAAGGTCTGTTCTGTGGAGCCCTGTGTATGTGAGATCAGGTTGCTCTTGCAAACAGGACTGGATTGGAAAGCAGCCTGTGATCTCCCATCTCCACCTCACCCCACGCCCAACCTGGAAATGAACCCAGGGAATCATTTCAAAGTCTCAGATCCTAAGTGTAACTAAAGTACTATAACCCTTCCCCCACCAAAAAAAGTGGGGTATTTCTAATACTCCTAAAAACTGAGCTAGCTCAAACTGGCTTGGAGCTAGACCTAAATATACAGAGAATAACATTAGTTACAACTCAAAGGAAAGTTTTCCATGTGGGTTTCTTCGGTGTATAGCTTTCATCTGGATTCATCTAAGGACAATCCACCTTGGAAAAGTAGCAAATGTTACTCTGCAGGATGGAGGAAGGGCAGCCCTACTCTAAGTGCAAACTGCAAATCCTTTGTGTGTGTGTGTGTGTGTGTGTGTGTGTGTGTGTGTTGGGGGTGAGGTGTGAGCGGATGTCAAGGGGGATAGTGCGATTTGCGTTAAATCTCTTGCAATTGTGTTCAAGTTGACAAGATAACATATCACTGAAGAGCCTTTAATTTCACCAGAAGCTAATTACACAGTGGATGGGCTGGGGCCACTCTGTCTTATCATCTTCTCTCTGCAAACTCTGCATTTTAAAAGCCTTCCAACCAACACAAAGAGGACATCACTGCCACGCGAAAGCCACTCCAATGAGGAATTTCCTGAGGGACACCCTCTGCTACCTTCCACACTCCCCAACCCCCAGACATACAACAAGCTTCATGGTTACTCATGTTGTCGGCGTCTAGAAGGCACATGAACATCTTCCAAGATGAAACAAGCCTTGGGGTTTTGGTGCGATAAGTGAATCGTTAAGTGAGTTTGCCTCTTCGATCCAAGTGACTAAGATGTAGATGCAATAAATACATTTGTCTGCCAAGTCAGACTCCAGTCTCTGATACCCAGTGCTCCCAGTGACTTCAGTGTAGCTGTGTGTGTTCTTGAGAACAGAAATCTGTTCTTGCTTCTAATTTTTATTAATCTGCATTCAAAAGCTTGAATTTCTTAGTCAGGGCCTAGAAGTCTTAACAAGAGAAGTACAAAAGGCAGTGGAAATAGGAGTACATGTTTCTGCTGCACAGAACAAAAGGATTCAGGTTGAAAATGAGCAAGAATTGAATCCATTTGAAAGTAAAATTTGCAGCACTAGGTACCAGCTGCCTTTGAGTGTCTGTGGGGAATTCATTTTTTTCCGAGTTGCAAATTAAAAGGGGGTTCTTTGGATAAAAAAAGATTTGAGGGAAAACAAACCGAAACTGCTATAAATCTGAGACAAAAATATTCGGAGTGGTAATGAGAGACATTTGGAAGAAATAGCATTGTAGGCCTCCTGAGTGATTGCTTGATTTTAAGGAAGCAATCTTTTCTTCTTTCTTTTTCCTTTTTTTTTTTCCCTCAAAGAAAACCTTTTGAACTTTCAGAACTCCATTCATTTGTGTTGATCCAATTTTTCAAGGCTAAAAAGGCCGTCTTGGTGAAATTGACACTCGTTTCTAGGCATGCATTACATGTCAGAACCAGATTACTGTTTTCCTGATCCCTCTCCACTGTTTCTTCCTCACTGATGAGTCATTACATTGCGGGTTGCCACCTCAGGTCACCCGAGAAGGTCTCCATACATCATCACGGTTGGAGTCTGTCACTTTTGACTGGCCCTTGCTTTGAAGCTTGCGATCTGGTGTTAGGGATGTTGGCATCCGTTGATCTTTCTGCTGGAACTCCTGGCATGGACTCTGCTTGTCTAGCTTTTAGAGCGTTTAGGTTGATTAGACAGAGTGATTAAATCTCCCGGATATGTTCACTTACATTTAATGTTCTTGGACATTAATTTTAATGCTCTCTCAATGACTTGGCTTGATAAGGTGGTAAGTGACCTAAATGGATAGCAAACAGCTCAGGAACCTCAAACAGGCTTTCCCCTCGACTTGGGTGGGGGAGTTTCTGAACCAGAGACCTTGTCGGGAGAAGTCATCAGTACATTCTCCATCTCTTCTTACTGGCAGGAGACACCTGGTTACAGTACTTGGTTTATGGGAAGGTTGTGAGTGAGCGTGGCGTGCTGTGAAAGGGCAAACTGATTGCCGAAGGGGCAAGTTTCAATCACAGTGCGTCCATCAGACATTATCCAGAGAAGCATTTCATTTCTGAAGATAAATCCGGTTTACCTACTAAAAAACAAAGCAATTCCTCCAAAGCAAAGTCATTCCATACGTGGCTATTTCCTTTCATGGCAGACCCCAAAGAAAGCAACAATTGTTAATCTCCCAAAACGGCACGGTTTCTGTGACTTGCATTACAGAATCAAGTATTTCACATTCAACTGGCATCTCTGGGCCATTTGTACCTGAAAATCACAAGATGAAAATGTCAATTGACCCTTAATAATTGGCATTAGGGAAAAAATGATCTCTAATCTGTGGTAACTCATTAGAGCACCATCAATACATATTAAAATGCATGTTAAAATCAAGGTCATCAGAAAAATATTTTAATTCTTATTTAATGACAGTTGAATCATCATCACATATGATCAAGTAATGAGGGCTGTGTGATTCAGCTAGTGACATCTTTACTAATTTGAAAAAATCTTACAAAAGAATTCCCAGCTAATGACGATGGGCTTGCTTTCTCTTGATAAGTAAAACTGTTGTCTGGAAAAGTTAATAGAGAAATCCTTTCAAAATTACACTCTGTTGATTTTATCTAAGCACATCTTAAGTTTCCTAAAATCTGTGTTAAATAAAATGACATTTGGAGGACAAATTATGGGTCTTTTTGGTTTAACAAGCATTTACTGGGTGCCCACTTGGGACAGGTACTAGAGATGCTGACATGGAGAAGACAGAATTATGGAGACTAGCGCAGGCAGCAGGCGGGCACACGAATAGCAATGTTGTAAGATACAAAGGGTACATGCAATCCAGGAAGTGTATACAAAGTGTTAGGGGCGCATAGAGAAGGAGGCAGCTCATTTGACAATGGAGGTAACATTAAAGGTTGGTATGAACCTGGATAAGATGGCAGGGTGCCAAAAGGACAGGGATGGAAGTTACAGGAGTTACCAGTTTGAACAAAAGTATGAAGGCATGAAAATTGATGATATATGTAATAAAAGAGGGTGCTGTGCTATGAGGCTGGATAAATAGTTTGGGGGCCAGTTGTAGGACAATGTTGAATGCCCAGCTAACGTGAGAGTTGAACGTTACTATTCCATCCCCACAAGCATACAGTCAAATAGTCAAACCCAAAGTCAAGGAGTGTGCTGGGCCTAGAAGACTAGGCCCTAGGTTTTCCATTGGGGGAGCTGGAAGGGAAGAGGGAAGTAAGGTTGCCAAGAGAGAAGGGAGGCTGGCGGGGGGGCTACTGGAAATGTAACTTGGTTTGGGATTTTTTGTTTATTGAAGTAGGTCAATTTACAATGTTGCATTAGTTTCAGGTGTATAGCAAAGTGATTATATATATATTCTTTTTCCGATTCTTTTCCCTTATAGGTTATTACAAACTACTGAGTATAGTTCCCTGTGCTATACAGTAGGTCCTTACTGGTTACCTATTTTATATATAGTGGTGTGTATATGTTAATCCCAACCTCCTAATTTATCCTACCCCCCTTTCCCCTTTGGTAACTATACATTTGTTTTCTATGTCTGTGAGTCTATTTCTGTTTTGTAAATAACTCCATTTGTGTCATATTTTAGATTCCACATATAAGTGATATCATAAGATATTTGTCTTTCTCTGTCTGACTGACTTCACTTAATATGATAATCTCTAGGTCCACCCATGTTGCTGCAGGTGGCATTATTTTGGGGTTTTTTTTATGGCTGAGTAATATTTCATTGTATATATGTACTACATCTTTATCCATCCCTCAGTTGATGGACATTTAGGTTGTTTCCATATGTTGGCTATTGTAAACAGCACTGCTATGAACATTGGGGTACATGTATCTTTTCCAATTACTGTTTTACTCAGATATATGTTCAGTAGAGAAAAATTTAGACAAAAGAAGCAGGTAACTGACATTTTTTATGGTGAAGGGTCAGCACAGAGACTCATCCATCCATCAGTCTAGGGGATGCTCATGTGCCTGGTATGTGCCAGGCACTGAGCTCAAAGCCTTCAGGGGGTCACAGAGTGTGAGACCAAAACACGAACAATCCATTCCCATGCAAACGGGTCAGTGCTGGGCTCCACGTCCTGTAAAGGTGGCGGCAAGGAGGGCAGAGATCAAATTTTCTCACGTGGGTCCGGAAAGCTTCCCACAGGGGCAGAAGCACGAGCTGGATCTTGTCTCTGAAAAGCAAAGGTTTGCCAGGGATCCCAGTGTTTACAAAGAGAAGACTTCAAGCAGCCCTGACTGAAAAGCGCAGCATGTCCGGCCCTGCAGAGTCAGGACCGTAGGTAGTAGGGGGAGGATGGGGGCTGCCACCTGTAGGAGCCTCGAGGTGGGATGAGCCCCAAGACGAGATGGAATTGGATGGGGAGGAGAGGATGGGCATTGTAAAAAGGAAGCGAGAGAGCAAATAATATATCTTTTCTTTCTTCTGAGGGCAAGAAGCATCTGACCAGATATTACCAAGTGCTTTCTGAAGGCTTAGAGCAAGGGATCATGGAAGCCATGGTTGTTTAAAAAATTTTTTCTCATTGTGGTAGAATACACATAACATAAAATTTGCCATCTTAACTATTTGAAATGTACAATTTGGTGGTATTCAATTCATTCACATTGTTGTGCAACCATCACCACCATCTATCCCTGTAACTCTTTTCATCTTGTAAAATTGAAACTCTATACCCATTAAACAATAATTCCCAATTCTCTCCTACCCCAAGCCCCTGGCAACCACCATTCTGCTTTCTTTAGGATTTTGACTACTCTAAGTAGCTCATACAAGTGGGATCATACAGTATTTGTCTTTTGGGACTGGCTTATTTCACCTAGCATGATGTCCTCAAGGTTTGTCTGTCTTGTAGCATGTATCAGAATTTCCTTCCTTTTTAAGGCTGAATAATATTCCATTGTATGGATAGACCACATTTTGCTTATCCATTCATTGGTCAATGGACACAGGTTACTTCCACATTTTAGCTATTGTGAATGATACTGCTATGAACCTGGTTGTACGAACATCTTCTCAAGACTATTTTCGATTCTTTTGAGTATATACCCCAAAGTGGAATAGCTGGATCATATGGTAATTCTATTTTTAATATTTTGGGGAACCACTATACTGTTTTCCATAGCAGTTGCACCATCTTACATTCCCACCAACAGTGCACAGGGGTTCTAATTTCTCCACATCGTCACCAACATGTCGTTTTATGCTTTTTTGATAGTAGCCGTCCTAATGGGTATGAGGTGGTATCTCACTGTAGTTTTGATTTTCACTTCCCTGATGATGAGTGATGTTGAGCAGCTTTTCACGTTATTGGCTATTTGGGTATCTTCTTAGGAGAAATGTCTATTCCAGTCCTTTGTCCATTTTTGAATCAGGTTGTTTGGTTTTTTGTTGTTGAGTTTTAGGAGTTCTCTACATAGTCTGGATACTAGTCTCTTATAATATATATGATTTGAAAATATTCTCCCCTATTCTGTGGGTGGCCTCTTTACTCTGTGGATAATGTTTTTTGATGCATAAAAATTTTCACGAAGTCCAATTTGTCTATTTTGTTGTTTTTGTGGTTGTCACCTGTGCTTTTGGTATCATATCCAAGAAACCATTGCCAAAGCCAATGTTGTGAAGGTTTCGTCCAGTTTTCTTCTAAGAGTTTTATTGTTTTAGGTCTTATATTTAGGTCCTCGTCCATTTTGAGTTAATTTTTGTATATGTTTTAGGTAAGGGTCCAATCTCATTCTTCTGCATGTGGATAGTCAGTTTTCCCAGCACCATTTGTTGAAAAATGAGGCCATGAAAATTGTCTTTAATTGTTAAGAAGAAGTTGAACCAATCACTACCCTCACCTGCTTCTGTGTCCTTTAGAAGAACAGAATAGGGAACACGTTTCTCAACCCACCACAATACATATGACTAAAAAGAGTGGCCATAACAAGATTTGAACAACTCACAAAAATGGTTTGAGGAAGACATTCTAAACATGACACCCTACTTTTTTCAGTTTACCCATCATAGCTCTTGGACCCTCTGTGTTCTCTTTTCCCGACACTCCTGCAGGGCTCCTGCAGCCCTCCCCATGGGGAATAGCCATCGATCTCTGCTCATTGTTTGTCAGCAGTCCTAACTAATTGCTAGTGGCAGAGCTGAGATTGGACCTTGATTGCCCAGAAACAATTCGGTTATTTGATGAAACAGGTCGAATTAACTCTTGGGTATCCGTAGCCTGGTCCTCAGGGATGTTTGTAGGAATCAGCCTTGTATCTGTCGGTGAGCACAGACACAAGGCTTCACCTCTTGCAGTCCCTGCTAACGACATAGATTAAAGCTGGGGTGGCAATTAAAGCTCTAGTGAAGGGGACTCTCAGGAGTTGGGGCTGAGGCCTGTTGAAATAAAGGGAGGTAATCTCCAAGATGTCAAACAAGCCCAAGTGTGTAGAAGGGTCACTGTGCTGTTTTTACAGGTGTCACCCCGAAGACATGGTCCTCAAATAACAATGTTTGTGAAATGGAATGAAAACTTTTTTTCCCGACAATTAATAAGGATAATTGCTTGCTAAATAAAATATACAAACCAGTTGGTAGAGTGCAGCATCAACTTCCGAATTGAACTTGGCACTCTCCACTTAAGACACTTGATAGGGCTTAAATAAACTGTAAAAAAAAATACGGTGCTCAGATAACATGCTCTTTGTAGTAGATGAAGGGAACCAGAGGTGATCCCTCCAGCAGCACACACAGGTCTTGGGTTTGGGATGACGCTGCATAATGTAACTCACCAATGATAATGATGGCGAAACAGCAGGTCCTATTCATTGAGCACCTACTAAGCTTATATTGTGAAATATAAATGCATGATTTTACTTAATTGTCTCAGCAGCCTTCAAGGTAGATATTCTATTTTTCCTTTTTACAAAGGGGGGAAATGAGAAAAGGGAAGTAACTTGTCTGCAGTCACACTGCCAGCGGGTCCAGGTCTCACTGCACTATCCCAGGCTGCCATTGAGCTTGTGTTCTTGTCCCTGTGTGTGACTAGAGAGAGACTGGCCTAACAGTTAAGAACCATATGCGCACATCCTACTCACTGCTTTGCGTCTTGCCTTCTATACTGATGGCCTTCTAGACGTTTCACCCCTTCCTGATGTGGCTTTTTGCAAAATTAATCCTCCCTAGAGGAGAGAGTAGTGGTTAAAAGGGGACATGAGGAAGACTTTAGGAATCCAGGTAGTATTCTATTTCTTGACCTGGATGGAGTTCTGTGGGTATGTTCGCTTTGAAAATTCATTGTTTTTTATATTTTTGTATGTATACTGTACTTTAAAAAATTCTACCTTATTTTCCCCTGATCTCTGTCTCTATCATTTATTCCCATTTTGAATCAATCATTCAGTGTCCTGCTAACCGGCCAAGAGAAAGGTCCTATGACAAAGTAGCAGGAGACTGGATAGGGTTAAGAGGATAGCATGTTGCATGGCCAAGCAGCCCACACGTAGATCAATCTGGAACCCTGGTTCTCTTGAGCACTGTGCTCTTTAGATGGCTGAGATAAATTAGCCAGTCCCCACAGAGTGGCCCTGTCACAGATTGGTCTTTTGCATCAAATACAAATGATTGGCTCCCAACTCTGGGTGTGCTCTGGTCAGACCTAGGAGCAAAGCCTTATCATTTGCACGAAGTGGCTTCTAAAAAAGAAAATTGGCTCTTCATGATACTTCTGAGCACATCTCATTTAGAAAAGGTCAGAAAACAATCTGTTTCATTGATTTACCCCAGGCCAGAAGTCAGGTAAAAGTTGGTGGCAGGGGGAAGGGTGTTTCTCTCCTCACTCCCCATTTCCCAAAGGGGATGAAGCACTGCAATGAATTCTTCTGGCCCTAGGGAACACCCAGGGCACATAATCAAAAGTATGGTAGTGACTGATGTTTGTGAATACCACATATGTGCATAGCAAATATATTCTCCTCTTGGTCCTGACTAAGCACAGTTATGTCCATTTCACAGATCAGGAAAGTGAAGACCAGAGCAAGAAAGTAGTTTGCCAAGAACATATAAGTTGAAAGTGGCAGAACATAGTTTAAAACTTACCCTATAGTATTACTCACCCAATCACTTGGAGGGAGGAGATAGGTAGATGAATTGAGTCAAATAACAAATTACCATCCAAATTAAGATTTGTCTCTCAATGCAAATCAAGATTACAGTGAGGTACCACCTCACACCAGTCAGAATGGCCATCACTAAAAAGTCTACAAATAACAAATACTGGAGAGGGTGTGGAGAAAAGGGAACCCTCCTACATTGTTGGTGGGAACATAAGTTAGTGCAGCCACTATGGAAAACAGCATGAAGTTCCTCAAAAATCTAAAAATAGAGCTACAATATGACCCAGCAATCCTGCTCCTGGGCATATATCTGGACAAAACTACAATTCAAAAAGATACATGCGAGGGGAGGAGTCAAGATGGTGGTGTGGGAAGACACAGAGTTCGCGTCTCCCCACAACTAGGGCACCTGCCAGATGCTGATGGGGGACCCCGATGCCCAAGGAGATGGAAAGAACCCCCAAGCAAACTGGTAGGACATGGAGGAACTGAGGAGAGAGGAGAAGTGGAAGCCAGACAGGACTGGTGCCCCTGAGGGGTGGCTGAGAGGAGGAAGGGGTTCCCAAGCCTGGAGGGACCCTCAGGGGCTCAGATCAGGGGGGAGTAGGCCCAGCGTTTCCCCTGCCCAGTAGGCCAGGGAAGTCTGCCCAGCTCTTGGGCCAGGTTCTATGCCCTCAGAGGTCCCTCTGGGTTGGGTTGGTGCTGGGGGCGTAGAAGGGAGGCCGGGGAGATCAGGAGAGGCAGGCAGGAGGGTTCCTCCAGGATGGGAGGAGCAGGAGAGGAGTGGAGGGCGTTTGCCCTGCCCACTCAAGCCCAGGAAACCTGCTGGGCTCCCAAGTGGGGCCCTCCAACCTCTGAGACCAGAGCAGGAGGAACGCCAGGGCCACTTCTGTTCTGTTGAGCCTAAGCGCCCCCCACCCTCCCCATTCCAGCTCTGTGGGTACTAAGCATAGGCCCCACCCACTACCCAAACCTTACCCCTGCTTAGGCCCCGCCCTCCACAGCCAAGACCTTTTCCATCTTTTTTTTTTTCTCCTCTTTTTTACTATTGTGGTTCTGTTTTACCCTCTGGTTATTGTTTCATCTATATTTTTATTTTTTTTCTAACATAGCTGTTAGTTTCCTAGTCTAATTTTATTTTTTACTTTGTTATTCTCCTTCTTTTTTTTTTTTTTTTTTTTGCTGCCTCAGGCAGCTTGCAGGATCTTGGTTCACAAGCCAGGGGTCAGGCCAAAGCTCCTGCAGTGGGAGTTCCAAGTCCGAACCACTGGACTAACAGAGAACCGCAGACCCCAGGGAATATTCATTGGAGTGAGGTCTCCCAGAGGTCCTCATCTCAGCACCAAGACCCAGCTCTACCCAACACGCTACAAACTGCAGTGTTGGAAGCCTCAGGCCAAACAACCAGTAACACAAAAACACAATCCCAATCATTAAAAAAAAGGAAAAAAAATGAGACAGCAAAAAAATATGTCACCAATAAAGAAGCAAGGTAAAAACTTATAAGACCAAATAAATGAAGAGGAAATAGGCAATCCTCCTAAAAAAGAATTCAGAGTAATGATAGTAAAGATGATCCAGAATCTCAGAAATAGAATGGAGGCACGGATTGAGAAAATACAAGAAATGTTTAACAAAGATCTAGAAGAACTAAAGAGCAAACAAAGATGAACAATACAATAACTGAAATGAAAAATACACTAGAAGGAATCAATAGCAGAATAACTGAGGCAGAAGAACGGATAAGTGATCTGGAATATAAAATGGTGGAAATAACTACTGAGGAGAATAAAGAAAAAAGAATGAAAAGAATTGAAGACAATCTCAGAGACCTCTGGGACAACACTAATCACACCAACATTCGAATTATAGGGATCCCAGAAGAAGAACAGAAAAAGAAAGTGTTTGAGAAAATATTTGAAGAGATTCTAGTGGAAAACTTCCCTAACATGGGAAAAGAAGTAGTCACCCAAGACCAGGAAACACAGAGAGTCCCATACAGGATAAATCCTAGGAAGAACACACCAAGACACATATTAATCAAACTAACAAAAATTAAATTCAAAGAAAAAATATTAAAAGTAGCAAAGGAAAAATAACATACAAAGGAATCCCCATAAGGTTATCAGCTGATTTCAGCAGAAACTCTGCAGGCCAGAAGGGAGTGGCAGGATATACTTAAAGTGATGAAAGAGAAAAACCTACAACCAAGATTATGCAGCAAGGATCTCATTCAGATTCGACAGAGAAATCAAAAGCTTTTCAGACAAGCAAAAGCTAAGAGAATTCAGCACCACCAAACCAGCTTTACAACAAATGCAAAAGAAACTTCCCTAGGCAGGAAACACAAGAGAAGAAAAAGACCCACAAAAACAAACCCAAAACAATTCAGAAAGTGGTAATAGGAACATACATATCGATAATAACCTTGAATGTAAATGGATTAAATGCCCCAAGCAAAAGACACAGAGTGGCTGAACGGATACAAAAACAAGACCCATATATATGCTGTCTACAAGAGACCCACTTCAGACCTAGGGATACATACAGACTGAAAGTGAAGGGATGGAAAAAACTATTCCATGCAAATGGAAATCAAAAGAAAGCTGGAGTAGCAATACTCATATCAGATAAAACAGACTTTACAAGAGATAAGGAAGGACACTACATAATGGCCAAGGGATCAATCCAAGAAGAAGATATAACAATTGTAAATGTTTATGCACCCAACATATGGAGCACCTCAATACATAAGGCAAATGCTAACAACCATGAAAGGGGAAATCGACAGTAACACAATCATAGTAGGGGACTTTAGCACCCCACTTTCACCAATGGACAGATTGTCCAAACAGAAAATAAATAAGGAAACACAAGCTTTCAATGGCATAATAGACCAGAGATTTAATTGATATTTATAGAACATTCCACCTGAACGTGGCAGAATACACTTTCTTCTCAAGTGCACACAGAACATTCTCTAGGATAGAACACATCTTGGGTCACATATCAAGCCTCGGAAAATTTAAGAAAATTGAAATCATATCAAGCATCTTTTCTGACCACAACGTTATGAGATTGGAAATCAATTACAGGAAAAAAACTGTAAAAACCACAAATACATGGAGGCTAAACAGCATGTTACTAAATAACCAAGAGATCAGTGAAGAAATCAAAGAAGACATTTAAAAAATACATAGAAACAAATGACAATGAAAACACAACGACCGAAAACCTATGGGATGCAGCAAAAGCTGTTTTAAGAGGGAAGTTTATATCAATTCAATCTCACATCAATAAACAAGAAAAATCTCAAGTAAACTATCTAACCCTACACCTAAAGTAACTAGAGAAAGAACAACAAAGAAAACCCAAAGTCAGTAGAAGGAAAGAAATCATAGAGATCAGAGCAGAAATAAATGAAATAGAAATGAAGAAAACAGTAGCAAAGATCAATAAAACTAAAAGCTGGTTCTTTGAGAAGATAAACAAAATTGATAAACCCTTAGCCAGACTCATCAAGAAAAAAAAGGAGAGGACACAAATCAATAAAATTTGAAATGAAAAAGAAGAAATCACAACTGACCCCACAGAAATACAAAGGATTATAAGAGACTACTACAAAAAACTATATGCCAATAAAATGGAAAACCATGAAGAAATGGACAAATTCTTGGAAAGGCACAATTTTCCAAGATGGAAAGAATTAGAAAATATGAATAGACCTATCACAAGTAATGAAATTGAAACTGTAATTAAAAATCTTCCAACAGACAAAAGCCCATGACCAGATGGATTCACAGGCAAATTCTATCAAACATGTAGAGAAGAGCTAACACTGATCCTTCTCAAACTCTTCCAAATACAGCAGAGGGAGGAACACTCCCAAACTCCTTCTACGAGGCCACCATCACCCTGATACCAAAACCAGACAAAGATGTCACAAAGAAAGAAAACTACAGGCCAATATCACTGGTGAACATAGAGGCAAAAATCCTCAACAAAATACTAGCAAACAGAATCCAACAACATATTAAAAGGATCATACACCATGATCAAGTGGGATTTATCCCAGGAATGCAAGGATTCTTCAATATACACAAATCAATCAATGTGATACACCATATCAACAAATTAGGGAATAAAAACCTTATGGTCATCTCAATAGATGCAGAAAAAGCTTTTGACAAAATTCAACACCCATTTATGATAAAAACTCTCCAGAAAGCAGGCATAGAGGGAACCTACCTCAACATAATAAAGGCCATATATGACAAACCCACAGCAAACATCATACTCAATGGTGAAAAACTGAAAGCATTTCCACTAAGATCAGGAACAAGGATGTCCACTCTCGCCACTCTTATTCAACAGTTTTGGAAGTCCTAGCCACAGCAATCAGAGAAGAAAAAGAAATAAAAGGAATCCAAATTGGAAAAGAAGAAGTAAAACTGTAACTGTTTGCAGATCACATGACACTATACGTAGAGAATCCTAAAGATGCCACCAGAAAACTATGAGAACTAATCAATGAATTTGGTACAGTTGCAGGGTACAGAATTAATGCAGAGAAATCTCTGGCATTCCTATACACTAACAACGAAAAACCAGGAAAAGAAATTAAGGAAACAATCCCATTTACCATTGCAACAAAAAGAATAAAATACCTAGGAGTAAACCTACCTAAGGAGGTGAAAGACTTGTACTCAGAAAACTATAAATCACTGATGAAAGAAATCAAAGATGACATAAACAGATGGAGAAATATACCATGTTCTTGGATTGGAAGAATCAATATTGTGAAAATGCCTATACTACCCAGAGCAATCTACAGATTCAATGCAATCCCTATCAAACTACCAATGGCATTCTTCATAGAATTAGAACAAAAAATTTTACAATTTTATGGAAGCACAAAAGACCCCGAATAGCCAAAGCAATCTTGAGAAAGAAAAATGGAGCTGGAGGAATCAGGCTCCTTGATTTCAAACTATACTACAAAGCTACAGTAATCAAGACAGTATGGTACTGGCACAAAAACAGAAATATAAATCAATGGTACAGGATAGAAAGCCCAGAGATAAACCCATGCACATATGGTCACCTTATCTTTGATAAAAGAGGCAAGAATATACAATGGAGAAAAGACAGCCTCTTCAATAAGTGCTGCTGGGAAAACTGGACAGCTACCTGTAAAAGAATGAAATTAGAACACTACGTAACACCATACACAAAAGGAAATTCCAAATGGATTAAAGACCTAAATGTAAGATGAAACACTATAAAAGTGTTAGAGGAAAACATAGGAAAAACACACTTTGACATAAACCACAGCAAGATCTTTTTTGACCCACCCCCTAGAGTAATGGAAATAAAAACAAAAATAAACAAATGGGACCTAATTAAACCTCAAGGCTCTTGCACAGCAAAGGAAGCCATAAACAAGATGAAAAGACAACCCTCAGAACGGGAGAAAATATTTGCAAATTAAACAACAGACAAAGGATTAATCTCCAAAATATACAAACAGCTCATGGAGCACAATATTAAAAAAAACAACAACAATTTAATTAAAAAACTGGGTGGGGCTTCCCTGGTGGTGCAGTGGTTGGGAGTCCGCCTGCTGATGCAGGGGACGCGGGTTCGTGCCCCGGTCCAGGAGGATCCCACATGCCGCGGAGCATCTGGGCCCATGAGCCATGGCCGTTGAGCCTGCGCGTCCGGAGCCTGTGCTCCGCGGCAGGAGGGGCCAGAGCAGTGAGAGGCCTGCGTACCGCAAAAAAAAAAAAAAACAACTGGGTGGAAGACCTAAATAGACATTTCACCAAAGAAGACAAACCGATGACCAAGAGGCACAGGAAAAGATGCTCAACATCACTAGTCATTAGAGAAATGCCAATCAAAACTGCAGTGAGGTATCACTTCACAATGGTCAGAATGGTCATCATCAAAAAATCTAGCAACAGCAAATGCTGCAAAGGGTGTGGTGAAAAAGGAACCCTCTTGCACTGTTGGCGGGAATGTAAACTGATACAACCACTACGGAGAACAGTATGGAGGTTCCTTAAAAAACTAAAAATGAACTACCATATGACCCAGCAATCCCGTTACTGGTCATATATCCTGAGAAAACCATAATTCAAAGAAGACGTGTACCCAAATGTTCATTGCAGCACTATTTACAATAGCCAGGACATGGAAGCAACCTAAATGTCCATTGACAGATGAATGGATAAAGAAGATGTGGCACATATATACAATGGAATATTACTCAGCCATAAAAAGAAATGAAATTGAGTTATTTGTAGTGAGATGGATGGACCTAGAGTCTGTCATACAGAGTGAAGTAAGTCAGAAAGAGAAAAACAAATAGCGCATGCTAACACATATGTATGGAATCCAAAAAGAAAAAAAATGGTACTGATGAACCTAGTGGCAGGGCAGGAAAAAAAATGTAGACATAGAGAATGGACTTAAGACACGGGGAGGGAGGGAGAAGCTGGGGCAAAGTGAGAGTAGCATCAACATATATACACTACCGAATGTAAAATAGCTAGTTGGAAGCAACAGTATAGCACAGGGAGATCAGCTCGCTGCTTTGTGATGACCTAGAGGGGTGGGATAGGGAGGGTGGGAGGGAAGCTCAAGAGGGAGGGAATATGGGGACATGTGTATGCATATGGCTGTTTCGCTTTGTTGTACAACAGAAACTCACACAGTATTGTGAAGCAATTATACTCCAATAAAGATTTATTAAAAAAAAAAAGATACATGCACCCCTATGTTCATTGCAGCAGTATTCAAAATAGCCAAGACGTGGAAACAACCTAAATGTCCATCAACAGATGAATGGATAAAGAAGATGTGGTATATGTCTACAATGGAATACTGCTCAGCCATTAGAAAGAATGAAATAATGCAATTTGCAGTAACATGATGGACCTAGAGATTATCATACTGAGTGAAGTAAGTCAGAAAGAGCAAGACAAATACTGTATGATATCATCTATATGTGGAATCTAAAAAAATAATGCAGATGAATCTATGTACAAAACAGAAGCAGACTCACAGACAGAGAAAACAAACTTATGGTTACCAAAGAGGATGGGGGGGTGGGATAAATTAGGAGTTTGGGGTTAACATATACACATTACTATATATAAAATAGATAACCAACTAGGGCCTACTGTGTAGCACAGGGAACTATATTCAATATCCTGTGATAAACCATAATGGAAAAGAATATATATATGTATAACAGGATCACTTTGTTGTATAGCAGGAATGAACACAACATTGTCAATCAACTATACTTCAATTTAAAAAAAAGAAAAAGAAAAAAAATCTGTCTCTCTTGTCAAAAAGAAACTTCAACCCCATTGTGTTTTTCATATTGACAAGCAGGAGTTATAAAGACTTGGAAATGGAGGAGCAAACCTGGATTCGGCTCCTGACTTTGCCACAAACTGTGGAACCTTGGATAAGTCCTTTTATCATTTTAAGCCTCAGTTTCTTTATCTGTAAAATAGGGATAGTAAAGCCTACCTATGTCACAGCGTTGTTAAGAAGATCATATGAACTGAGACGTAAGACAGTTTTTGAAAAACAAATGCTGTTGCATGTGTAAGGAGGAATCATTCGCATATAAGCTAAGCAGTGACAGAACACAAGAGGGGAAGGAACAAATATTTGGGGGCGGGTCAGAAGAGGGAGCAATCACATCTCGCTGTGGGAAATCGCCCTTTGAACTGAGTCTTGAAGGATGAGGGAGATGTGAATATGCAGGCGTGGGGTGAGGCACGATGTGAAAGAGGGAAGGACTACCTTAAGCAGCCAGCCAAGGCTTGGAAACCCCGTTACGTGTATGGGGAACAGCACGTAGCTGAGTTTGCGTGGAAGAGATGATACATGAGGGGGTGGGTAGTAGCAAAGTATTAATACACAAAGGTGGTATTCGTGAGTCATCTGGACTCCCATGGAAGATGATTTGGGTTTTTTTGTTTTGGGGGGTTTTTAAAGATTTTTTTTGATGTGGACCATTTTTAAAGTCTTTATTGAATTTGTTACAATATTCCTTCTGTTTCATGTTTTGCTTTTTTGGCCGCGAGGCATGTGGGATCTTAGTTCCCCGACCACGGATCGAACCCGCACGCCCTGCATTGGAAGGCAAAGTCTTAACCACCGGACCACCACGGAAGTCCCTGGAGGATGATTTTGAACGCCAGGACAAGGCAGTAGGATTTTTTAAATTGCAAACTAATTGAAACCTTTCAAGGTTTTACCGTGGAAGTGGTGAGTAAGGAGGCCTGTGTTTAGAACTGTGTTTCAGGATAGGCACTCAGCCACAGGGTGGTGGGTGACGGCCCAGATGCATTCATTGTGTAGAAGGGCGGGGGTGCGGAGACCCTCAGGGAGATGTGTACAGTATCCCAACAAGAGGTGATGCTGGGTGGTGTAGCCACAGAGGATGGAGCAGCGAGAAGGGTCTGTAAGACGTAGAAACAATAAGCCATAGCAATGGATGAGAAGCAGAGAACGAAGAATAGGAAGGTGCCAAAGATGGCTTAGTGCCTAGGGCCGGGGGAACAGACAGGGTGGTGGGGTGGTCTTTAGTACACAGGAGACTTTAGACCCACTGCTAGTGTCTGGAGCACTGAGCCTCCCACTCTGGGCACCCGGGTGAAACTGCTTCTGCTACTGCAATAGGAACATAGAGGCAAAAGGTCACTCAAGCTGGGGTTGAAGAAAACCTCTGTAAGCATAGCTTCTCCATTCTATTGTTGCTAATAACATAGTCGCAACTCCATCTATGGAGACAGTTCCCAATAATATATTTACCACTCTGCAAATCCCAAGCTCCAGCACCAGTAACATTGTAACATGCACACAGGCCGCTGCTCTCTGGGGGTTAATACGCTGTGACGACGCTTCTGCATCTTTAAACGAACTTAACGCTTTTCCTCAGACCTCTGGCCTTGTCTCAGTCCCACTGTTAGTATGATAGACCCAGCCAAATGCTATCAGAGAAGTATGATTTATACATGAAAGATATTGTCAGAAAAGGTTGGGGAAAAATGCATGAAGGGCAGGGGCATTTCATTTGTCTTCATGTAACTCTTTAAAACCAGCGAGAGTAGCAAGATGACTGTATTCTTCAATAAACCTTTGATAAGGCATTAGGAAACTGACATGGGATCTCTTGATGGACCATTACTACCTGCTTTGGATGCCAAGTACTTTCATCCACTCCAGAGGTATATTAATGAGGCAGGAAAGGCGGATCTGGGAGATGAAATCATCATCTAAGCATGGCTTTTCTTCTTTGTTAATCATGCCCCCTTTCTTTTCTCTCCTTTCCATTTCAAAAGTTGGTCTGGGCAGAGTGAAGCCTGCTGGAGTTTCAGGAATAAGAAACCCACGCTATTGGCTCCCCCTGGGCTTCCCTGATTTTTTTTTCAACCCAGGCAGGGTGCTGACAGTTTGATGTTTGCTGTTGGGCGGCTTTTCCCAGGTGCTTTCCTCCCTCCAACGTCCCCTTTTTGCTGAGCTTCAAAGGGGTAAATGAGGAGTCAGTGGGCATATTGAGCTGTTGAAATAGAAACAATGGTTTTTCAAAGGGGTGCCACTGAGGCGGAGGTTTCGAAGGTGGCTCGAGGGGCATTTCTGGGACCAAGGAGAGTTCAGCAGTGCGTGGCGAGTTGCTCCGTTCAACAGAGCTTGGGCAGCATTCGGGAGACTTTCAACTCCAAGCTTCGGCATTTATTTCATGTTAAAGGGGGCAATAAAAGAAATCGGGAGCATTCTTCAGACACGAGTCACCAGGAGCCCTGCCTGTCTTCTGCGCGGAAGCCTGTGTTAATCCGTAAAAAATTGATTTATGTCACTGCCGGTGATGTGCTCGTGTGGAAACCAGAGCGGACCCCATAGAGATGAAGGGCTGCTCTTCACGCCGCATTCGGATGAAGAACTTAGCACCAGAATCGCCCTGGTCGTCACCCCCGCTCCTTCTGGGAAAGACGGATTTCGGGTGTGTTAAAGAATAGTGTTTGCTTAATGATGCCCTTAATGAAAATCCCTGATCAATGATCATTTGTGGGCTTCTCATAGGGGAGCTTGAAAAGCACCATCATTTAGCTACTAACTATTTTCTCAGGCAAAAAGGGGGAAAATCGATGCTTCAGGTCTGGCGAATATGACAGAAAGCTATGGACGGATGAATGCCAGATAGACAAAAGGTGTGGATGAGGCTGGGCGACTGGGTGTGAACCAAAGTGATCACTGGCCAAGAGGAGATGAAAAACGGTGAGGGTGAGTGGATTAAACGAAATGAGAGATGAAATAAACAGTGGATTGGGCAGCGAGGGTGTGCGCGCTGAAATCAGCAAGTTGGGAGAACCAAAAGGAAGACAGCAGAACAAGGTAAATGGTCGTTAAGCCATCAGGCGCCAGGCATGCAGCAGGCAGGAATTCAATGGGGAGGGAAGGCTGAGGCAGGGAGACAGCTACGGGAGAAATCCCTCCCCCTCCCCCCACGTGACAGGCAGGGACCTCGAGGAAGGAGGAGGGGGCCACCCCCAGCACACTCCCCACCAGGGGCTCCGGGAGGTAAAGGGATGGCCAAGGGGTCTGCAGCCAAGCAGAGCATCTTCTGCTTTTTAAAACCCAGGACGCTTTAGGTCAACAGATAGTCTGCTGTCCCTCCCAACCCCATATCAGCTCTAAAGTTGCATATACGTTCTCATCAGTCCAGGACGCTCCGTTAAGTCTGAATTCCGCCGTTCGCAATATAAAACCCATAGGTTCCCCCTTCCCCCTGCTTTTTAAAAATATTCAGTTATAATATTTAGAGTGCCTTTTCAAATTCCGCGACTCCCAGATTCTGACGCACCCTCACCTTGGGGGATGTAACCCCTACTCTCCACTGAGCGTCACTGACCTAGTGTATCTTTGAATAGATCACAAGAGCCAATTAACATGAATCTTTAAAGACAGATTCTTAGAGTTATCAATACCCTTAGTCTAATATTTCTCTTTAAAGATGGAGAAACTGAGGCCCAGAGAGGGCAATGGTGTTGTCTAAGGTCAGACTGATGAACCTAGTTGCGGGGCAGGAAAGAGGTAAACATAGAGAATGGACTTGAGGACATGGGGCGGGAGGGCGAAGCTGGGGCGAAGTGAGAGTAGCATCGACATATATACACTACCGAATGTAAAATAGTTGGCTGGTGGGAAGCAGCAGCATAGCACAGGGAGATCGGCTCAGTGCTTTGCAATGACATAGAGGGGTGGGATAGGGAGGGTGGGAGGGAGATGCAAGAGGGAGGGGATATGGGGACATGTGTATGCATATGGCTGATTTGCTTTGTTGTGCAACACAGTATTGTGAAGCAATTATACTCCAATAAAGATCTATTAAAAAAAAGTTAAAGGCTGAGTCAGATTTAGTACATAATAGCTCTTGAGCCCCAATTTGCTATTTCTGCCTCCTTTCATTAATTTCCAATTCAACTTGGGCTGGGCTTGATCTGGAAAGAAAAAGTCAGTTAAGCCGAAGAGTCTTGTTGCCCAAATTATAAAGGGAGGTGTCTCATCTGTCTGCTTCAGGAGTCTGGGAGCAACACAGGAGCTGGGCCTCCCACCTAGCTCAGAAACTAGCACATTCTCAGAGTGTAGAAAATATCTGGCGAATGAATAAATGTGTGAATAAATTCAAAAGCGATGATGAGCAAACTGGTTTAGCACATAGCTCATGGAGCCCTCTTCCTTGGGTGAGTCTCAGTGTCCTAATTTGTTCAAGAAGAGCAATGATGTTCCCTGTCTCAGGCAGTCTTCGTGAGGATCAAATGCATATCGAAGTGATTTTTAAACAGGGAAATGAGAATATTATACAGAAGAGTCCTGTGAATTTGTTTGATAAGAAGCCCAGAGAACAAAGTCCCCTCCCCGCCCAAAAAAGGGAATTATATAAATCCTTTCCCCACTGTGAGTTCCCTTCAAGCAAAATTCTACTGTACCTAGCTTTATCTCTGCATACTTACCCAGAAACAAATCTCCACGTGAGTAGATGTGATCATTCCTGATAGAGGTGGGGAATGAGAGGGGAGTAGAGCAGGAGTGGAGACTTTGGGGTAGGGAAGCGAAACTGGAGAGTGGAAGGAAACTCTGCAACAGGACAGTTAAAACTAGGGCAAACGTCTCTAAAACGTGAAGCAAAATTTTAAAGGCGAAGATTTCAAAGTCACAACACCTGGCATCTTGATGACACCATGCCTAATGTGATATTTACATGATCATTTTCTAGAGTGTTAGTCATCTTTAAAATAAAAAGCAAAAAGGGAAGAAAAGAACCTCTGGGGACTTAGGCAAAATAAGCAGGACAGACGAGCACAATTACCTGTAAATTACTGGAGTAAGGTTTGAATGGGTGATTTTCCTTCCTTTAGCTTAGACATATGTATTTAATTACACACATGCCTATGTTAAAACACTAGTGTGTGGCATTTACAACGCAAGCATAAAATAATTATGGCTTGGTTCGCTACAAAACAGGTGATGGGTTTGCACACATAAAAACAAGGAACACTGGTTTTATGAGAAAGGGAACAGAAGTTAACATGTGCTTTGAGGTGGGTGTCTGGGAGCTTGGGAGAGACCCAAGAGGTGAAAGTAAACCACATGACTTTAATATAGGAAAGTTCTTGAATGGAGAACCGGACATATAAAAACTAAAATTGTCGTCTTCTCCATATCACGTGTAACAAAGCAAAACAAATGTAGAAAACTCTCATTGGCAATGCTGGGAGAGTGAGATCCAGGGAACATTCTAGTTAGTAAAGGTTGGTATGTGTAAGTGAGTTGGGCGGTTTTCACGTCTCTCATTTGTGACGTATAAACTCTTGCTGAGATATTTATATTTAGTGATCTGTCTTAACTGCTTTATTTTCGTGAAAGTAGAAAGCATTGTTAAGGGTTTTTCATTGCTACTTTGGTTCCTTGAGACTATTTTTGGGTAACGTCTGTCAACCACCAACCTCAAAAAAACAAAAAAAATTAAAAACCCACCACCATAATAATCTGTTGATCAAGCAGTCTGATTTAAGGTAGATAACTCAGTGTCAGGGCATGATTTAGACTGGACATAGTTTGTGATATATTAATAGTTTGGAATTGGTGGACACAGTGAGGTGTGGGTTTTGAAGCAAGTCTTGAAGTATAACAATCATATCAAAAGCCCATTGAGGGCTTCCCTGGTGGTGCAGTGGTTGAGAGTCCGCCTGCTGATGCAGGGGACACGGGTTCGTGCCCCGGTCCGGGAAGAATCCACATTCCGCGGAGCGGCTGGGCCCGTGAGCCATGGCCGCTGAGCCTGCGCGTCCGGAGCCTGTGCTCCGCAACGGGAGAGGCCACAACAGTGAGAGGCCCACACACCGCAGAAGAAAAAAAAAAACAAAACCCATTGAATGATCTATCATTTTGAGAAGGGAATTATTACTCCGTTGAGGATTACTTGACTATTCGTTTGTTCAAATAAATGAATTTTCAGTCCCTGAAACAATCAAAAAGTTACGTTTAATTTCATTTTCCTGGATAAGAATTTCATGGGAAGTACTATCGTGTCCTTAATCCAGTTAAGCTGCGTGCCTGTAGGTAGCTTCAGTTCTCCAGTGACAGAATTGAGGCTGAGAGTTCTGGTTTCAGGTAAGACAGAGTCACCACACTCCACCCTGTCTCTCCTATTGACTGTAGCTATGAAATTTAGACAGAATGCATGGAGCAGCTCTTTGAGGGCTTTAAAGTAAATAGTAGAGGACAGATTGAGGAGGAAAACCAGAATTTTAAGTACTACCAAACTGGTGGTGAGTTTCCCATTTTTTCCTCCTGGATCTCCAGTCCTGGGCCCCAGGTAGCCTGGAACCCAAAGAGAGCTCCAGGAGAAAACTTCAAGTTCTGGCTCGAGAAGCAGGAAAGTGGATAACTGACACTTCAAAGACAGCGGGAGAAATCTCCAATTTTACCTTTTTTCTTTCCAACATTCTTTTTCATCTCAACCCCAGACCATACCACAGGGGCAGTGGTGGTGACAACAGCAATGAAGGCAGCAGGGCTCCTAGAGCCTAAAACTCTGAGAAAGGGGGACCTTCTTCTTCGATCAGGGGGGCTGGGGTCATAGGAGTCCCACAGATGGTGGAGAAAGAATTAAGTGCAGGTAAAATTTGAAGAGACAACGACTGAAATATCCCCAAATTTGGCAAAAGACATAAGCCTCTAGATCTGAGAAGTTTAGTGAAATCCAAACAGGTTAAACCCAAAGAAATCCATGCCCAGACACATCATAATAAAACTACTAAAACTAAAGTCTTGAATGCAGCCAGAAAATTAACAACACATTACTTACAATCAATGACTTGAATGATGATTTTTCATGGTAGTAGAACAGCTCCCTCATGGCGATCTGGCCACCTTGCTTGTATGCACATAGACCACGCAGGCAAAGCTAAACCATAATTTGACATAAGCCTTGGAAGACCATCCTGTGATTCTCCCAAAACATGGTGAAATAGGCAAACTTGTAAGGAGGTATCACTTGCCTCCCTATCTTGTAAGAGGCTGCCACAAGCCAGGTCCTCATCTACCTTCCTGGACTGTCCACCTTGCCTCCTCCCCTTAAGAAAAAACTGCAGGCAATAAAGCTATTTAGCTACAGTCCAGAACTGGCTCTTCCATGAGTGACATCTGCTCGTGCCATTAATCATTTGGTTCATCAGGTTCAGTGTCATTCTGTAGGACTAGGGATACAGAGAGCTGACACTAGGCTGATCTTGCTTACTCTAAGTAATCAACTGTCTTACTCCATCTGGATTTGCTGTCTCCTTACCAGCCAAACCTATGGAAGTGTGGTGTGCCAACCTAGCAGCTGTACCATACTGCTGTTCAGTGAGTGCTTGACGCTCATCAGAGATTATTGAGGCCAGAAAGAAAATGCAAAACATTTTTAAAGTGCTAAAAGAAAAGAACTGTCAACCAAGAATTCTGGCTAGAAATATCCTTCAGGAAGGAAGGGAAAATAAAGACATTCTCAGATGAAGGAAAACTAAGAGAATTCATTGCCATTATAATTTCTCTGAAGATTTGCTAAAGGTAGTTCTCCACTTAGTGGGGGATATGATGCCAGAAGGAAGCCTGGAACATCAGGAAATGGAAGAAGAGCAACATAAATGGGTAAGTATAAAAGACGATTCTTCCCGTCTTGAGTTCTTAAAATATATTTGAGACTTGAAATCAGAAGTTATTACATTGTCTGATTGGGTTTTGGTGTACCAAAATATAATACATAACACAATTACAACCTAAATGTCCATCGACAGGTGAATGGATAAAGAAGATGTGGTATATACACACAATGGAATACTACTCAGCCGTAAAAAAGAATGAAATCATGCCATTTGCAGCAACATGGATGGACCTAGAGATTATCATACTAAATGAAGTAAGCCAGACAAAGAAAGACAAATATCATATGATATCACTTCCATGTGGAATCTAAAAAACAAAACAAAACAAAACAAATGGACTTATTTCCAAAACAGAAAAAGACTCACAAACAGAGAAAACAAACTTATGGTTACCAAAGAAGAAAGGGGATGGAGGGAAAAATTAGGAGTTTGGGATTAACAGATACACACACTACTATGTATAAAATAGATATAACCAACAAGGACCTACTGTGTAGCACGGGGAACTACGTTCAGTATCCTATAATAACCTATAAGGGAAAAGAATCTGAAAAAGAATATATATATATACACACACACATGTATAACTGAATCACTTTGTTGTACACTTGAAATGAACACAACATTGTAAATTAACTAGACTTCAATTTAAAAAATCAAATAAAATGTGCATGCACCAACAGCAGATATTTATAATATATGAGGCAAAACCTGACAGAACAGAAAAGTCGACAAACCCACAGTATACTTGGAGATTTCTACACTTCTCTCTCAGTAATGGATAGAATTAATAGACAAAAACAATGTAGGATATAGAAAAACTGAATAACCCCATCAACCAAGAGGAATTCACTGACATTTATGGAATACTCCAGTCAACAGTGGCAGCATAAATATTCCTTCCAAGTGCATCTGGAACATTCACAGAGATAGACTAAATTCTGGTTTCTTCGGCTGGAGTTCAGAGAGGGAAGAAGAATAATAGGAGATTAGGCTGGAAGAAAGGCCGGGGCTAGATCGCGTTGTGTTGTATTAAGCCTTGTTAAAGATTTCCGTCTACTTTAAGACCAATAAGAAGTCACTGCAGTGTTTTAAATTGGGCTGTGGAGGGAAGGTGGGTGAAACAATAGGTTTGTTTAGAAAGACCCAGGCGCAGTGTGAAAAATAAATTGGAGGAGAGTCAAGGTAGATACAGGAGGTCAGTGAGGAGGCCATCGTGCTAGGTGGGTGCCTTTGGGGTCCCCACTGGCGAGCGAGATGAGTCTAGTCAGGGTTGTCAGCTATGATGCACCAGCCTTCGGGGTAAATTTCACAAAACCACATAGTGTAAATTAGGGAATGGGCTTTATTGAAGGTCATTGAAATTTACAGGGCCGAGAGAGCCAGACAGAAACAAAAAAAGGCACAGAGCCTCCATTCTCCTGTCATCGCGTGGAGAAGTGAGCTAAAGGCCAGAGCACTACTGGGTCTCAGCAAGGAGAACGTACCCCCTGACAGTCCCCCTTTTTATGGGGCAGGCGTGGAGGAACAGTCTTGTCAACGGGAGACTGCACAAGCCTCTGAGCAAGAGGCAGCCTAGATTTGGGGTGCCAGTGGCTTACAGGGGCTGTCTGGGACTGCCTGCTGCCTGAGGAATGTTACGATCTCCACTGCTGGAGTGAAGAAGATACCAGTCTCATGGGAACCTAGTTCAGGTACAGCCCCTTCCCTGCTAGGAGAAGGGGGAGCCCTCAGCCCCAGCTAGCTCATTCTCCTGGCAACCCAGAACGAACTATTAAGGTCATAGTTTGATAATCCTGCTCATTGCACTGCAGGGGCTACCACAGTGGCCTAGACCAGGGGTTGGCAAATTTCTTCTTTAAAGGGCAAAATAGAAAAGAGTTTTGGCTTTGTAAGCCATATGGCCTCTGTCACAACTATATAATTCTGCTCTTGCAGCATGAAAGTAGCCATCAACAATATGTAAACAATACAGTACATAAACAAATGACTGTCTGTGTTCCAATACAACTGTATATACAGAAATAGGTGGTGGGCCAGATTTGGTCCATAGGCCATAGTTTGTTGATCTCCAGTCTAGGCAAGAGATGATGTTGCCAATTTATTTTTGACAAAGGTGCAAAACAATTAAATGGAGGAAGGGCAGCCTTTTTGACAAATGGTGCTGGAGCAATTGCACATCCATGGGTACAACAATAAACTTTGACCTAAACTTTCTACTTTATACAAAAATTAACTGAAATGCATCCTAGATCTAAATGTAAAATCTAAAACAGCAAAACCTTTGAAAACAAAGAAAAATTGAACCGAGTTTAGGCAAAGAATTCTTAGACACGACACCAAAGACATGATCCATAAAAGAAAAAAAAAGATAAATCAAACTTCGTTAAAATTAAACATTGCTGCTTTGCCAAAGCCACCGTCAAGATAATAAAGAGGCAATCACAGACTGGGAGAAAGTATTTTTAAACCACATATCTGACTAAGGATTTGTATGCAGAATACATATTGAATTCTCAAAACTCAACATGAAGGAAACAACCCAATTGAAAACAAAAAGTGGGCAAAATACTTCAGCAGACACATCATCAGTGAAGATATACAGATAGAAAATAAGAACATGAAAATATGATCAACATCAGCAGATATTAGTAAAATGTAAACAATGATGAAATTCCATGACAAACCTATTAAATGGCTAAAATAAAAAATACTGACGATATGAAATGCTGACGAGAATGCAGAGCCACTGGAACTCTTATGCATTGCCGGTGGGAATGCAAAATTGTAGTCAACTCTGCAAAACAGGCAATTTCTTATGAAGTTAAGCATATACTTTCCAAATGATTCAGCAATCACCCTTTCCTAGAGAAATGAAAAGTTATGTTCATGCAAAAACCTGCACATGAATGTTTGAGTCTATTTATAATCACTGAGTAGTCAACTGGAAACATAAACTGGAAACAACCCAAATGTCCTTCAGTGGGTACTTGACGAAACTGTGGTACATTTATATAGCGGAATATCACAAAGCCATAAAAAGGGAAGATCCATTGATATACACAACTTGGATGAATGGCAAGGGCATGCTGAGTGAGAGAAGCCAATCTCAAAAGGTTATATACTGTGTGATTCCACTTATATGACAGTCTTGAAAAGATAAAACTGTAGTAGTAGAGAACAGATTAGTGTTTGCCGGGGGCTAGGGTGGGGGGAGAGTGTCATTATAAAGGGATAGCAGGGACGGGGTGGATTTTACGGAGCGATAGAATTGTTCTGTATCCTGATTGTGGTGGTCGTTACATGAATTCATACATGTGTTAAGATTCACAGAACTCTACACCCCCAGAGTCAATTGTACTTTACACTGACTTAAAAAATGAAATAATAATCCAATTTGTGATTCAACCTATAAAACAATTTAGTGTTTCTATGATCATTATTGCTATAATATTTTATCTCAATTGCTTTCATTTGTTAGTAAGCAGTTTCCAAATTCATAATTTTTTTTTTTTTTTTTTTTTTTTTTGCGGTACGTGGGCCTCTCACTCTTGTGGCCTCTCCCGCTGCGGAGCACAGGCTCCGGACGCGCAGGCTCAGCGGCCATGGCTCACGGGCCCAGCCGCTCCGCGGCATGTGGGATCTTCCCAGACCAGGGCACGAACCCGTGTCCCCTGCATCGGCAGGCGGACTCTCAACCACTGCGCCACCAGGGAAGCCCAAATTCATAATTTTTAAAATAACCATAACCAAGACCTTCGGGACATTTCAATAAAGTTTGGAGAGATTCTGCAAAAAGAAAAACCAAAGTAATTGAGTCTGAGGGGGGTTAAGTAACTTACTGAGGCCCCACTTTCTTTCCCAGGCATTTGTTGCTATCACTGAAGCTGAGCAGGACCCTGTGGGACTCGTGGGCGTGAAAGCCTCTGTGTCCCCATTTCTTGTTTGTAGGGAATAGCCTTCAGCCTCCATGACCCTCACTGAGTTCCAAAGGGCAGGTTCAAACAGTTGCTAATCAGGGAAGGGAGGGGATGCAGAGACAGGGGAGGAGCGGTCCAGAAACAATAGTGCAGCCTTGGGGCAGGGTCCTGGTTCCCCCTCAAGGGATACACATAACAATATCTTTGAGCTCTTTACAGAACTAAAACCCCCAACAAATGGAAGATGTTAGCATTCTTCATTCCAGATAACCTCCAGAAGCTCATCAAGAGACCACCTGAGGCCAGATGAAAGGAGTGCAGGCCCTGCACACATCCTTATCAGCGACCCCCACCCTTGAACCATTGCTATAAAACTCTTCATCAAATCCCCCCCCACCCCCACCCCCGGGTTGGGACACACATTTTTGAGAGGCACGAGCCAGCTGTGTCCCCCTTTGCCTGGAAAAGCAATAAAACTCTTCTTTTCTACTTCATCCAAAACTCCGTCTCCAAGATTTGGTTTGGCACTGGTGTCAGAGGCTGAGTTTTCGGCATCCTCAGGCACGGCGTCTCCCCAGTAGCCATGAAGATCACACACCAGTTACCTGGGCAGGAGCTCAGCCAGTTGGTCTCAGGGATCAAGCTTTCCTGCACAGATGGAGCCCTAGGTCACCCTCCCCCTTGAGAAACTCAGTACCTTCCTTTCCCCTGCTGACCGCCCTGACTGAATGTATCCCTCCAAACTACCCAGTAAACACACTTTTATGGCAGTGACTGCTTGCTGCTTGGAGGAGATAAAAGAATCTCTTACAGTTCATTTTAGAGCAAATTAATAATATCAACAATAATAATTACAAATAGGCCTTGCTATTCTTTTAAGTCAAATTATACGTTGCTATAAACCAGACTTAAAATATGACTTTCTCTACTAGTGAAAGTCTTAATTAAAATGATGCATTTTAATATACTTTGCTGTGTGATATAAATTATGTCTCCTCCATTTTTGAATTCTTCCCTTTAATGATCTTCGCTGTGCAGCGTTAAGGAAGAAGAAAACTGGTGATGAATAAAGGCGTGAACAGGTGGCCACACTGCTTCTGAAAGGTCAGTAGTGTCATCATTTCTTCATTATTATTGTACTCTGTAAAGGGTTTTAAATACATGATGATATATTTCAGTCTTCTACTTCTGACACCCTAGCTCCTGGCATTGCATTTCATTTGGAATAATAATTAATGAGAAATGAGATAGCTCCACACATTTTATTCCTCCGGTTTTAGTCTCTGAAGTAGCCTTCCTGTCACATTTGCTATGCAAATGCACCGGCACTGCCTGTAATTTCAGCAATATGGGAGGCCGCCTCTCAGAATGCCTTGAAGTACTTTTTTTGGAATTAACATTTTATTCCTGAAAGCAGAATTTTCCATATGCCTTTCAAAGAAGCAGATGAAAGCTGTATAATTGCTCTGTTTTCATCAAGGTGAATGAACCAACGAAACATTGAAAGTACCAGACAATGGAGCGAAAAAATCAGCTTGTCTTTCCTCTGGTGTGCCGGTGTCTGTGAAAGGGTACTCAGTGTACAATTAGCTACAGAGTACCTGCCATCTCTTTAATAACCACCCACTTAGTCGGATAAGTGTCCTGCCTGTCCAGATAAGGTCTGTGTTTGATTAAGGGAAATCGGTCCATGTAAATGCTGGCCTGTGCAGCCAGTCAAAGGCGGAGTCAGACTGTCTATTATGGACCTGTCAGTCTCGTCTGTTTGCTTATTAAAGTTTCTTTGGCAAACCCAGTGGCCTCCCTTTGGTATGCTAAGTAGTCCTAAATGATGCTAACATCTTGGAGTGAAGTCACAGGCCTTTGAATGACTCTGGGAGAGTCTACCGTCTTCCCTAACTTACCAAGGCATTTTGTTCCAAAAGTTTGTTTGTAAGTCAGTTGTTTGGAACTGGAGAAGCATTTTTCCCATGGAAACAATGTTACAAATGATGAGAAGGTTCCCAGGCCAGTCCACAAAAGCCTATTTAACCCAGAATATGGTTGGACTACAGGGCCCATAGCACTAGGGAGCCAGTCGCCATTAAGATCATTGTTTCTATGGGAAAATGTGCTCCCCGGGCTAATTGTGGATGCCAGGAGCAATTCCCCAGCCCTTTCTAGCCTCTGGCAGCTGGAGCCTAGACTCCCCAGTCCCTCTTTCCTTCAGGCTGGAAGGTAGAAAGGTGGAAAGTCCTGCGGGAATCAAAAAGTAGGGGCGTGGGACGTTCAAGGGCTTCGGCAGGAGGGTTCTGCAACAGATTGGGTGGCCAGATGAGCAAATAAAGATATTGGGTGTCTAGTTAGAGTCGACTTTCAGATAAACAATGAATGCTTTCTCATATATGTCCCATGCAATATTTGGGTCATTCTTACACTTTAAAAAGTATTCGTTGTTTATCTGAAATTACAATTTATCCCGAGTTCTGTATTTTATCTCCCAGCCCTAGGTAGGGATCACAGGCTTGGTGGGTTGCCATGGCTGCAAGGACTCTGGAACAGAAAGGCAGGGGTTAAGTAGGAAGAATGGAACCTTCAGAGGTGAAGGAATGCCTCTTCAGGGAAGCAGCAGAACACTCCACCTGAGTTGATAGGCTTCAGCTCAAGAATGCTTTGGATTGGAGCTCTTTCCTTCGGAAATCTTTCTAAAGCATAGTACATGCTTCCTTGCCTTCTTAAAAGGATGAATATAAATTCATCTTGATGATTTCCGAGTGACATTATGACCTTGGGAAAATTGTTTAACCCTTCTGTGCCTCAATCTCCTCATCTGTAAATGGGGATAGTAATATTACCTTCCTCGTTGTTTTGTTGTGTGGGTTAAATCTGTTAATCTGTGTAAAGGGTTTAGATTGGCGTCTGCTTCATTGCCTCGTAGTGTTTTGTGGGTGTTGTTGTTATTTTCCTGCCTGAACATTACATAGCCCCAGATAACGTTTTCCTTCTATCTCTCAAGAGCACGCTCTCTCTCTCTTCTTTTATGTATTAGCTGTTGCTTTCCTCTTTGTCTACAGGCCACAATGCTTCTAGACTGGTGCCTTATCTTGTATCAATATAATTGATCGCACGAAAGCCTGAAGTTTGCTATGGCTTCCTACAGAGTATAGAACGTGGAGATACATATATAAGAATTTTCCCCAAACATTTCATGATGTAAATGTTCCCCAAATATTTTATAATGTAAATGTGCATTTTACAGCAGACCTCCTGTACCCTCACTTTCTGGTGTTGAGGACTTTGTGTAGTTAGTCCCCTCACCTTGAGTGTGGGCGGGACCTGATTACTTGCTTCTAATGCATAGAATATGGTTGAAGTGATGGGGTATCACTCCCAAGTTTAGGTTGCTAATCTTAACTTCTGGAATTATTTGCTATACAGCAATAGGTATAATATACTCCCACATATCTATATTCTACAATTAATCTTTTACTACACTTGCTTTGTCACTACACTTGCTGTATCCACCTATCTATCCATCCTTCTACTCGTCCATCAGTCCATCTTATTTGTTTTGTTGTTGTTGTTTCTTATGACTGCATACATATCTTTTTTCACTTCTAGATTGATGGCTGTGTTCCAGATGCCTGAGGATGTCAGAACACTGCCCTTTGGATAATTGAAATAATATATAATAGTATTGGATTCTTCCAAAACTATGGGTCAAATACTAATAGTCCCACAACACAGGGGCATTGTCCAATAATTTAACCTTGAAAACAAGGCTCTTGCCAACAAGCCATTCTTCCCTTTCTGCCTTGTGAAACTTTTTATAGTGTATTCACTTATTTATTCATCTTTCAGTGTTCCATATTAAGATGTGGCCACCTTTCAGTGCTTCAGCCAAAATTTTCATTTTATCACTCTGTTCCAGTTACTACTGCCGCATAATAAACTGCCCTGACCAGCCCATGAAACAACAAGCATTTATGATTTATGCTCTTGTATTCTGTGGGTCAAGGATTTGGACAGAACACAGTGGGGATTGTTCCATATTTTCTAAGGCCTCAGCTGGGAAGACTTGTATGACCAGGGTGACTTAAACAGCTGGTGACTAGAATTACCTGGAGGGTTCTTCACTCACACATCTGGCACCTGGGCTACAATGTCTTCAAGGGTGAGTGTAGCTGAGACAGGTGAGCAGAGCCCCTATATGTGGCCTAGAAATACGAACTGCGACTCTGATCATATGACAGCTGCTTTCTGAGAGGGACCACCATGAGGTGGGGCTTTCAAGGAAAAGGAATATTTCAAGAGAGGTAGGCAGAAGCTACATAGCCTTTTATCACCTAGTCTTGGAACACGGGGTCACTTCTGCCGTACTCTCTAATTGTCAAAGAAGTCACAGGCCCACCGAGACTCAAAGGGAGGGGGCGTGGACTCCATATCTCAATGGGAAAAGTATCAAAGAATTTGCCCCCGTGTTTTTACCGCCATCATAATTTCTTTAAACAGTCCTCTGCACCTACTAGTAGGATATCTTGGAAGATGCTGTCAAAATGGGTCACACACCACTTTTAGACAATCCCAGGAAACAATAGTTGACTCGCGAAACAATGGAATTTCCAAACTGCAGCTGTTGTATGACACTTGAGAAAAATCAACAGAAGTAACTGATGACTCATTTGCAAGCTTAGGGGAATAAAAGGTTGTTGACATTACAGAGCACGTTGCCATCTCTAACTACCTCAGTTGCCAAGAAAGCCTCAGCTGGAACACAGAAAACTGCTCCCCGAAATCATTTCTTTTTCTTTTAATTTTTAAATTAAATTAAATTTTATTTTTCATACAGCAGGTTCTTATTAGTTATCTATTTTATACATATTAGTGTATATATGTCGATCCCAGTCTCCCAATTCACCACCCCACCACCCCACCCCCCAGCCACTTTCCCCGCCTTGGTGTCCATACATTTGTTCTCTATAGCTGTGTCTCTATTTCTGCCCTGCAAACCGGTTCATCTGTACCATTTTTCTAGGTTCCACATACATGCGTTAATATACGATATTTGTTTTTCTCTTTCTGACTTCCTTCACTCTGTATGACAGTCTCTAGATCCATCCACGCATCCACAAATGACCTAATTTCGTTCCTTTGTACGGCTGAGTAATAAATAATAGTAATAAAGCTCTTCTTCATATGGACTGATTTCTTGTCTAGTTGCATCAACTAGCCATCTTCTCACATGGCACAAGAGGATGAGGCAGCCGTCTGGGGCCTCGTTTATAAGGGTGCTAATCTCATTCATGAGGCCTCCCCCCTCATGGGCTAATCACTTCCCAGGGCCCCACCTCCAAATCCCATCCCTTTGGGGGTTAGAGTTTAACAGGTGAATGAGGGGGAGAGGTTTACAAATATTCAGTCCATAGCAGTGTCTGTCCAACTATTATTGCTCCTATGTTCCCTTTTTCCTGCTGAGATAATCAGGTTTTTCATTTACATTTTAACTTCTCTACTGCCTTTTTAGGCAATTATCAGTTTTCGCTAAAACTTTACAATTCACCTATGAAATGGAAAAAAAACCCTCACGATGTCTGGGTCTGCAAAGTGCCTACCCTACCCTCTCCCTGGAGAGGTGTCCCATGGGTGCTGAGCAGGACTCCGACTCTGGACCCCCGCCCTCACCCACAGCAGCCCTTTCCCTCCATTGCCCACAGCAGAGGCCAGACTCAGATGAAACTTTCAGGGAAATTTACTAAGAGAAACATTGACTGAAACCATTGAACAGAGGGCATAACAACACACAGAGGAACTTCTAAGGGCCACCGGAGCCCACGGGATATTTACACGGATTAGAACTTTAGGAATCACACCCATAGCTGAATGTTGACACCCACACTGATTAAATTCTGAGCCATTGAGCATTTCCGGTCTAGGATCTCTCCTACCAGTGCCTGTGCGCTAGATTCTGTCCCTCAAAGAACAGCAGCAGCCCCTGGCTAAGATCTGCTTTGTGGAATCTAATTTTTATCACATCCCAGCCCCTGCTGGAAGAGGGCAGGGTACATTTCAGCTCTCGTGACTACCGTGGCACCATACGTGATTTCTCATGTTTGGGAGATGAGGCAAGTTATACAGCTCTTTTTCAATTGCCATTTCATGAACTGGAAAGAAAGTGGACATTTATTGAGCATCTTGTCTGTGCCAGGCACTGTGCCAGTTGATTTCACGTAAGTTACTCATCTAATTTTCAAAACCAGCTGGGGGTTAGAAGTCCGCTTCGCAGGTGAGGAAGTGAGATTTAGGCAGGTGAAGAAATTTGCTGCAAGTTTCCTAGCTAAGAAGTAGTGTCTCATCTCGGCTCTAGTATAATTAGGCTCTAATAAATGTTTTTTGAATGATCGACAAAGGAGTGGATCTGGGATGAGAATCTGGGCCCAGCCAGTCCCTAACCTCAGACTCTGTCCAGCTAGAGAAATGGCTGGAGAAACACCGGGGGCGTGGCATGAAGGAGGCCTGTGAGCCTTTATGCTGTCCATCGAAATAAATCGCGAGGCCCTCACTTGGCAGTAATTATAGTTTTTTAGCATCAGTTGATTGAGAAAATACAGAATGACAATAAACTACTTTAGATTCGGTTCTATTTTGAAATAAATGTATGTTTCATTTATTATAATAGTATCTATAGACATTTGAAAATGTGTGACATGCGTGTAATAGAGATCAAATATATATAGGCTTCACATATGCTAGCTCTTGGGTAAATATTATTCTTTGTCTCCATTACATGGATGACGAAACAGGCATGGCAACGTGAGGAACCTGCCAAGATATCAGAACTGAGATTGAACCCGGGCTCCAGCTCCAAGGCCGTGCTCTTGGCTACCTACTACAGTACCTGTATAGAGCACCTGTGTGATGTATTCAGTCCGGGATTGATGTCCGCTTTCCAGGCTGAACCTTCTGCATTAACACCAAAGCCCCTCAAAGATCCACAGTTCTGCAGGTTGGGGAACAGTGGTCTCGAGTCCAGGCCAATGAATCAACTTCTCTTGGGCATCTCCGGCCACCGCCCTCTGCCACTTGCTCTGGGCCAGCAAGGTCTCAGGCACACAAACAGTGTGCCAATGTGTGCGGGGCGAATGAGTGAGCCAGTGCACGAGGGGACAGAGTCATGAATGACAGACCCGAGCTCAGTCATGTATGCCATTCTGGCTCAGAAATGTGGGACCCTCCTCAGCAAACCCTAGCCATTCCGGCTAGAAGCTGCCTTGAGGTCAGCTGGCCGCGGTCTCGGCAGAACTGGGATGCCCACTGGGATGTGTTGACCCACTGGGATGTGTTGACCAACTGGGATGTGTTGACCAACGTCTGGGATTTGCACTTTGTTCCCAATCTTCTCTCAAGCCAGCATCTCCCCTTGGTGCCTGCTGGGGTCCATGTTGCACTTCAGCTGTGTTTGAAGGCGTCGGTGATTCAAGCAGCTTTCATAATGATGCTACACTTATACTCTCATCTGTCTCGTTTAAGGGGAAGAGTGATATATCCTAACAAATAATGAAAAGTGGGTGAAGGTGGTAGGGCAGTGAGATCTGTGCCCCTAACTCTTCTGGGTTGGGGAATATCATCTGATATAACATGAAATGTATCCTCTTAAAATTTTCAGTGCACAAGTGTCAACCACAGACACGATGGTGGACTGCAGCTCCAGAGCTTTGTCATCTTGCACGACTGAAACTCTGTGTCTGTTGCACAACAGTCCCCCACTTCCCACCCACCCCCTGGCATCCACCATTCTGCTTTCTGCTTCTGTGAGTTTGACTACTTTAGGTCCCTCATCTAAGTGGAATCACGCAGTATTTGTCCCTCTGTGACTGGCTCATTTCACTCAGCGTAATGGCCTCCAGGTTTATCCATGTTGTCACACAGGACAGGCTGTCCATCTTTTTTGAAGATGAACAATATTCCATTGTATGTCTAGACCATGTTTTTTAAAAACCTATTCATCAGTTGATAGATATTTAGGTTGTTTCCACCTCCTGGCTATAGCGAATAATGCTGCGACGAACCTGGGAGCACAAATATCTCTTTGAGATCCTGTTTTCAATCCTTTTGGCGATATACCCAGTAGTAGGATTGCTGGATCCTATGATAGTTCTATTTTGCATTTTGGGGGGAACCTCCATACTGTTTTCTCTAATGCTCTACCAATTTACATTCTCAGCAACCATGTAAAGGGTTCCAATTTCTCCACATCCTTGCCAACACTTGTTATTTTCTGGGGTTTTGTGTTTATTTATTTAGTTAAAGAATAATGACCGTACTCGGAAGTGTAAGCTAGTTGTTTATTATTATTATTTGCATATTGCATTTTTGCACGTTGCAGGAGTTGGTCAAGATCCTTAGAGGCAGGAAAGACAAAGCAGCAGTGTGGACACCCCATGATTTCGAGGCTTTGTTGTCTTTAAAAGGGAATTGTGTTCACTTTCCTGCCTTCTCAGTTTGGAGTATATTTATTTGTAAGAGGAAATAATGTGTCCTTATTCCTGAATAGAATCTATCAGCCTCCAGAGATTCACGTACCTATGGGAACTGGTCTCTCCAATGAGAGAAGGCTGGGCCGAGGGCTAGAAACAGCTACTGGCCCAGCCTGCCTGAGAGATTGTTGTCTGATAACTGGTATTGGGCAGTCTTTTCAATTAAATGGGCCAGCTCCTGTTGGTGAGAGACGGCGACAATAGTGGTTCACAAACCAGGTAACCAAGTCATATCATGGGGCTTCAAAGGTTCAGCACCCGAAAATGAGCTCTTCCCTTTCTTTCACGTGGCAGGTCAAACAGCCTCCATTAGCAAACCATGCTTGGATCTCGGTCCCCTGTGAATGCGTCTCTCTGACTATATGTCACAGATGAAGGAGCAGAAAGGCTGATTCATCCAGCGCTCCCAGGACCACTGTCGCTAGTCAGAATGCCAAGGCCACTGTCGCGATGCCTCAGCTCTAGACACTGGGCGGGGTTCAGGGACAAAACCCATTCCCCTCCAAATTTCAGATGTTCCTGTTCAACTCATTCAAAGAAATGCTGGAACAGAAGCAGACGTGGAACTGCTGATATGATCTGGCGCCTTTGCACCAGGAGCCACGTAGGAGGCAGGACCCTCACACTCACCCTCAGCCTTGGAAGAAGCTTAGCAGAGGATGCAGTGTGGAAGGAGCTGCTCCACGGGAAATTGCTGGCTGGTGCAAACTGTCCGTTTCTGTAATTACGTCACTTTCGACTTAGAGCGACTCTGAAAGGAGTGGAGGATACGGTTTCTGTTCTGCGTGGCAGGTGAGAGCTCCCAGTTGTCCCTAGCAAGTTGGAAAAGGAAGGTATGAAAGGAGCAGCTTGGGGTGCCCTGAATGTGCCATTCTCCAGAGCATGTGGGTCATCAGGGTCTGAAATCTGCTTTCTCTGATCTCTAAGGCAGTTAGGGTAGATGGTGAGAAAAGGACAAAGCACTTTCATGTGGCTTGAACGACGCACGGGCGAGGCCAGGGCAGTTTCATCTGGGGTTTCCCCACATCCTCGGCTTCTTTTGGGGTCTGATCAGCCTATTTTGCTCATCCCCTTTTCCTCGTGTTAAAATGTGTGAGTGCTTGAGGGGAAATTTCAGCCAGATCTTGTTGAATCCTTCAGCATGATAAAAAGGTCTAAGGGCCTTTTGATGTCCTGACAATTGACAAAGCCTTCACCAGGCCCTTTCTTCTGACTCCGAAGCAGAGGCCACCACAAGTCTCCAGTGGCTCACGGCTTCATTTCCGAAGTTAGAAGTCCAGAGCCTTTACCGGCAGGCGCCCATATTGCCCCCTTGCAGGACTGCCCTGAGTTCCAAAGTATGGGTTCAATTGGTGAGGGAGGGAATGAGTTCCAGATGTGTTTTCCAGATGCAGCAGGAGACCCCAGCAGCTGGCGTCCTGGTTTTGCACGCCTGCCAGATTTGGGAGCCGTGGCTGGCCGGCCTCTGGGCCCTCTGTGAGGAGAATCCCGAGAACACGTACTTGTTTGCTGTCTACGTTAAGTGCATCTATTTCTGTCTTTCCATCTTCCCCATGTGACATGGGATGAGAGAGCGAGAGAGCTGTGTGCAGCTGGGAAGCCATACAGCCACGGGACTCAAGACCTTTCACTTAGAGGTCTGAGGGTGGGGGCAAAGCCAATGACATCGATTGCAAGGCTGAGTGTAAAATGAAAATGCAGGGCCTTGTTCAAAACCGATTATACATTTCAACGCTCCAGCAGCAGAGCCTCAAAACAAGTACCTGGAGCCCTTCTAGACACAGGGCCCTGTGGGGATGCATGGGCCACACTCTCAGGAAGTCGGCTCTGGGTACCACAAGCTTCTAGCTGCTTGGAGGAGCCTCCTGTGTGATCAGGTCCTGTCTATATGGCTCCATGGGGACGGGGTCTCTCATTTGGGTTTATGGCCCTGGAGGAAAGAGGAACGGGTTGTGTGCTTCACTGCAGGCCTTGTGGTCCTAACTAACCATCAGGGTCAGCCAGCCTGAGGTGCACCCCTGGGGCCATGGCTTAGTGGGACTTCCTGGGTTTCCTATGAAGCATTCACTTCCTGGTGTCCACTGATTGCTTACCTACCCAGGATGCATCACTCTATTTAAAATTTTCAAAGGCAGAGCACAGCACACCATAAAATAAATCAAAAGACAACTAACAAACTGGCAAAACATATTTGTAACTTAGATCTCCAATAGAGGGCTAATATCTCTAGTAGTTAAACACTGAACATTTTTTGAATGAAGGATTCAACACCTGATAGAAAAGTGTGAAAAATACATGAGCAGACAGTTCATAAGAAAGATACAGAACTGGCCTTTAACCATATTAAAAGCAGTTTAACCTCGCTAAATAAGAAAAATGCTAATTAAAAAAAAAAGCTATCCTGAGACATGGAAACTGCCCCAAAACTGACACAGATTTTAGAATTAGCAGACAGGCACATTAAAATAGTTATAACTGTATTGTATATGTTCAAAAAGTTTGGTAGAGTCATAGAAGACATAAAAAGACCCAAGTTATCTTCATCAAGTTGACAATCACGGTGTTTGTGATGACAAATACATTTGATGGGATTAGCAGTAAATTAGACATAGCAGAGGGAAAGGTTTGTGTACTTGAAGACATAGCAGTAGGAGCCACCTCGAATGGAACACACAGAGTCCATCAGTGTATGCAAAGGATAATACACCATCATCAAGTGGGGTTTGTCCCAGGAATGCACGGTTGGTTAAACACTTGAAAATCAATCAATGTAATTCATGTCATTAACAAGCTAAAAGTTAAATGAGTGTGATCATACCAATAGATGCAGAAAGAGTATTTGACAATATGCAACGCACATTCCTTACAGAAACTCTTAGGAAACTGGGAATAGATGAGAAAATCCTCAGCCTAAACAAAGCAAAACAAAAAGCTTAGACACTAAAGCTGAATTATAAAAGGTTTTAGGCAATAAAATGTGTCTCCCAGCAGTAGCATAAACAGTGTATTCCACACTGGAAAGGAGTAACTTTTAATACCCCCTCCTCAATAGAACAACTTTCTAGTAACATTCATAAACTAAAGAAAATAATAATGTCCATAAAATAAATAGAGTATAAAATCTATTGATCTGTTTATATATAATTATGGCGGTAAAATGTATAAGGGAATCTTAAGAAAACAAAACATCTGCAAAGGATACAATTTAAGCAGCAATTAATGTAATTTTATTTTCTTTCTTTGTTCCATAGTCTCAAAATAACTGACAAAGAAGAATGAATTTCACTTTAAAACCTATTTTTCAAATTCAGCAAGATATTTTATGTTCACATAGAAGAAAATTTTATACTTCTCAAACCAAAAGAGCTTGTACCTTGCAGTTAATACTTTGTTTCGCTGATTTAGACATAAATGAAAACAAGTTGTGTGTCTTTACCTTGACAATCTTTGTGATATCACTGTGTATTTAGAATCTACTGTTTGAATGTGGGGTGTGTGTATTAGTACATTCCCTCAGGGATTACAGGACGTACAGGAAGTGGTCTCAAAGCCTTCCAAACCATTAAGAACATTGTATGGAAAGGAAGAGTGGTAACCGTGGCAGCCTGTGTTGGGGACAACTGTATAACAGGATCTTCTCCAAATTAACTCCTTCACAGAAGACAATTAATTTTTAAAGGATAAGTACTAAAACTGTGGCCATATGAAATTATATATATATATATACACACACACACACATACTAGAAGTATATACATATATATGTATATATATACTAGACGTTCGTACCTTTTGAATAATATATAAAATATTAAAATGACATAAATGACAACAAACTTTTAGAACTTAAACCAACAAAATTTGGTTTGGCGGAGGAAAGGTATTTAGCTACTGACATTATTTTAGAATACTGGAGTATGGAGGTGGTAATAAGAACAGGACCAGCTTTTACTTGGTTTTATTCTTGTAATAAAACTCTTTGCAGGCAATGCCCCCCTTTATTGCCTGCCCTGGGCACAGGCCACTCCCCCTGCCCCTCCTGTGGGGGGCCACTGCTCCACTCAAAATTTCTTAGCAAAACGTGGGCCTAATCACTGTTGGGTTTGTGACCTCCAAAAACACCTTTCCCTTCTTCCCTCCTTCCTTCCCCCCATCTCCCCCTGTCTCTCTTTCTTTCCTTCTCTCTTATTTATTATACATTTTTTAAAGGAATTTTGCCTTTTTCTAAAATTTTATTTATTTATTTTTGGCTGTGTTGGGTCTTCGTTTCTGTGCGAGGGCTTTCTCTACTTGCGGCAAGTGGGGGCCACTCTTCATCGCAGGGCGCGGGCCTCTCACTATCGTGGCCTCTCTTGTTGCGGAGCACAGGCTCCAGACGCACAGGCTCAGTAGTTGTGGCTCACGGGGCTAGCTGCTCCGCGGCATGTGGGATCTTCCCAGACCAGGGCTCGAACCTGTGTCCCCTGCATTGGCCGGCAGACTCTCAACCACTGTGCCACCAGGGAAGCCCTATTATACATTTTTAAAGTTTACTTTCTATTTACAGTTATTATAAAATGCTGGCTAGATTCCCCATGGTGTACACTACGTCCTTGAGCCCATCTTACACCTAATAGTTTGTACCTCCCACTTCCCCACACCTATCTTGCCCCTCCCCCTTCCCTCCCTCCACAACCAGTAGTTTGTTCTCTGTATCTGTGAGTCTGCTGCTTTTTTGTTATACTCTGTTGTATTTTTAGATTTCATAAGTGATATCATACAGTATTTGTCTTTCTCTGTCTGACTCATTTTACTTAGCATGATGCCCTCCAAGTCCACCCTTGCTGCTGCAAATGGCGTCGTTCTTTTTTATGACTGAGTAGTATTCCATTGTATATATGTACCACATCTTCTTTATCCATTCCTCTGTGGATGGACACTTCCATACCTTGGCAATTGTAAATAATGCTGCTATGAACATTGGGGTGCATGTATCTCTTTGAATTAGTGTGGGTTTTTTTTTTTGGATATATACCCAGGAGTGCAATTTCTGGGTCCTATGGTAGTTCTATTTTTAGTTTTCTGAGAAATCTCCATACTGAAAACCACCATTCTTTTAGTCCTTTGGACTAACTTTTAGTAAGGCAAGGTGTTTGGGATTTTTGAGGGCTGTTAGTTGCTGACATCCTATGGTGAGATGTAACAAACACTACGATGAGGTCGGTGCCCTGGGGGCAACTACTTTGTATGCCTTTTTAGGAGATGGCACTGGCACTCCACACATAACACCACTCCCCAGCTAAATGCCCTCTCCTGCACACACACGCAGAAACACTAAGTCCTTGTCTTCTTGTCCCATGGGAAGTGTATCTTTGGGGCTCAGTCCTGACCGAGTCCTCCTCCCCACTCTCTGGCTAACCGGACCTTCTGGTCCGACCCCCAACGCTGCAGCACCCATTTCCCTCCCTCTTCACATACTTGCTTCTTCCCTTCCTTCTCTGCTCCCCACCATCAGAGAACTCTGACACACACATTTTCGTATCAGGTGGATTTTATTTAATTTTCACAACTAATGAACCCTGTCGGTGTAAGATTCAGGGTCTATACAGTTGGGCGTTTCTCACTGTGGGGACCCCCTGGAGATTTCTGAGGTCTCTGGCCCTGCTCTGCCCATCGTTTCAGCTGGAGGGCAGGCTGCTCCGACGGCTTTCTTAACCTTCTTTGATGGGGCCTGAGCTTCTGGAGAGGCTGTTTGGCTTGAACTCTCTGGAAGGCGCCTCCTTAACCTCATGGTTACCTTGCCCTCCTAGAAAGAGAAGAGGGTGAGCACAGAAGGGCACTGGTTTGGGGAAGAGCGTGGGGTATGGATGGGAATGGGGGCTTCAGGGGCTGCCCACTGCTGTTTCAGTTGGAGCGGCGGCCTTCTCCACGATCTCTGGGACCTGCGTGGCTTCCTTTTGATTCAGCTCTTCACTCACCTCAGAAAAGTGGTTGTCAAGCACAAACACTGATGAGTGTTCCCAGGGAGGGGCAGAGCTTACCAGAGGTGTGTGAGCCTCATGTGCAAAGGTCTTCTCAACATGTGTCCTCACAAACCAGACACGTTTCTCACCTTGTTTTACTGCTGGCACCCCCATTGGAGCTTACCTCACCATCGAGGCCCTGGTGGAATTCATTTCTGTGAATAACTACCACAAGCTTCCAACTTCTTGGAGAAGACACTGTGTGACCAAGTCCTGTCCATCTAGCTCCCAAGGTCTCTCATTCCGGTTATCAGCCCTGGAGGAAAGGGGAAAGAGTTGTGTGCTTCACCACATGCCTTGTGTTCCTAATCAACTAGCTGGGTCAGCTAGCCTGAGGTGCTCCCCTGGGGACACAGTCTTTCGGCTTAGTGGTGCTTTCTGGGTTTCCTATGAAGCTCACTCCCTTCCTGGTGTCCACTGATTGCTATTTCACCCAGGATGCATCACACTGCTTAAAATCTTAAGAGGCAGAGCAAACATACCATAAAAAAATCCAAAAGATGACTGACTGAAAATTTTTAGAACAAACAACCTAAAACCTGATAGAAAAATGTGAAAAAGACACGAGCCAGCAATTTATAAGAAAGGTGTAGCACTGGCCTTTAACCTTATTGAAAGATGTTTAAAAGACATGAGCAGCCAATTCACAAGAAAGGTATGGAACTAGCCCCTAACCATATTAAAAAGATATTTAACCTCACTAAGGTAAGAAAAATCAAATTAAAACTCCTTGAGAAGTCAAACTGACCCGGAACTGGCACGGATTTTCAAATACTTGTAATAACTGTATTCTGTGTGTTCGAAAATTAAGTAGAGACATGGAAATTATAAAACAGACACAAATTGTCCTTATAGAGGTGAAAACTATAGTGTTAGATGACAAACACAGTGGACAGAATAAATGGCAGGTTAGACAGGGCAGAAGGACAAATTTGTGTACTTGAAGACATAGCAATAGAAGCCATCCAGGTTGAAGCACAGAGTCCATCAGTACATAAAAAGTATTATACACCATGATCCACTGAGTTTTGTCCCCCAGGAATGCAGGATTGGTTAAACATTTGAGAATCAATCAGTGTAATTCATCTTACCAACGAATCAAAATTGAAAATCAGCAGGGTAATCTCAATAAATGCAGAAAAATAATTTGATAAAATCTAACATCTATTCTGTATAAAAACTCTTAGCAAACTAGAAATAGAAAACGTCCTCTAACTGATGAAGGCAATAAACTCTATAACTAACATCACGCTTTATGGTAGAAGACTGACTGCTTTACTTCTAAGATCAGGATCAATAACAAGATGTCTACTCTCATTATACTAAATATCTGTCCATGAAATCAGATTAGAAAATGATATAGAAGGCATCCAGTTTGGAAAAGAGGAATAAAACTGCTTTCATCTGCAGACATCTGTGCAGAATATCCAGTGGAATCTACAACAACAACGACAACAAAAAAACGACTAAAACTAATAAGTAATCTAAGCAACATTACAAGATATACAGTCGACATATAAAATTCAATGAATTGCTTTTCTATATAGTAGGATAGACAATTGAACACTAAAATAAACATTTACAATAGCATCAAAGTATGAAAAACTTAAGGATCTGACCAAATCTATGAAAGGCAACAATGCAAAAAATGGACAAAAGATTTGAACAGGAAATTCACCAAAAAAAGATATATAGATGGCAACTAAGTACTGCACACCTAAATGATGGCTATAATGAGGGAACAAACAAGAACAAGTGTGATGAGGATGTGCAGAAATTGGAACTTTCATACATTTCTGGTGGAAATTCAAAATGGTACAGCCCCCGTGGAAAACACTTGGGAAGTTGTTTAAAAAGTTAAATATTGGGTTGCCATATGACCCATCAATCCCATTCCTAGGTATATACCAAAAAGAATGAAAAATATATGTTTACCCAAAGACTTGCACATGAATGTTCATAGCAGCATTATTTATAATAGTCAAAAAGTTGAAACGACTCAAATGTCCATCAATTTGTGAATGAATAAGTAAAACATGCAATGGAATATTATCTGGCTATTAAAAAAATGGAGTTCTGATCCATGCTATAACATGCTATAGCTCTGAAATGATTATGTTAATTAAAAGAAGCCAGGCACAAAAGGCTGCATATTGCATTATTCCATATATATGACTGAATATGTCCCAGATTAGGCAATTCCCTAAAGACAGAAAATAGAGTAGTGGACGCCAGGGGCCAGATGAGGGGGGAGATGGAAAGCGCCTGACAATCGGTACAGTGTTTCCCACTGGAGTGATGAAAATATTCTAGAATTAGGTAGTGGTTATGGTCACAGAAGCTGTAAATAAACTACAAATCACTGTACTGTACACGTTAAATGGTAAATTTATGGTATGTGAACAATATGTCAATAAATAAAAGGCTTTTTAAAAAACCACTAACCCTGACTTCTATGTCCAGAAAAATCATCCTTCAAAAATAACAGAGAAATAAAGATATTCTCATATGAACAAAAACTCAGGGGACTTAATTTCAGCAGATCTGGTCTGTAAGAAATGTTAAAAGTTTAAGTTCTTCACACAGAAGAAGGTGATATTAAACAAGAATTACGAGCTAAATAAAGAAAGGAAGAGTGTCATAAAATAAAGAAATGAAGGTAAAATAAAATGAAGCCTTTTTCTTATTCTTAATTGGTAAAAGATAAATGCTTGTTTAAAGCAATGATAGTAACAATGTATTGAGTGTTTATAACAAATGAATACGTTAAATGAAAGACTGCAATGTCACAAGAGATTGAATAAAGTAAATGAGAATACTCTGCTATAAGGCACCTACGTTTCATGTAAATTGATATAATAATATATGTCCATGTTATTTGAGGAGGGACATATATTATTTTAAAATGTATATTGTGAACCATAGTACAACTCTAAAAATGTTTACAAATGAAATATAACTTTTATGTCAAGAAAGGAGATAAATTGGAATCATACAAAATGTTCAATTAAAATAGAAGAAAGAGAAGCAGAGAAAGAAACAAAGAAAACATGGAAAGGATTGAATAGAAAACAAAGATGGTAGATCAGTAATCACTCTAAATGTGAATTCTCTACATATACCAAAGGCAGAGGTTGTCAGAATGAATAAACAACAGCAGCAACAAGAAAACACAAGACCAAAGTATATGTTGTGTACAAGAAACCCACTTTAATTATGAAGATTCAAATCGGTGATAAGTAAAGATGGAGAAAATGACATCATGCCAACACTGATCAAAAGAAAGCTGGAGGGCTATATTAAATTTAGACAAAGTGTACTTCAAAATAAGGAAGATTAACAGGGATAAAGAGGGACATTATATAATGATAAAGAAGTTACTTTTACAAAGACACATAGCAATCCTTAACATTTATGTACCTAACAACAGAACATCAAAATACACGAGGCAAAATCTGATATAACTGGAAGGAGAAACAGTCCACTATTACAGTTGGAAACTTCAACCCCTGTGTCATTAATTGATAGATCCAGCAAGCAGAAAATCAATAAAGATATAGATGACCTGAACAGTACTATCAATCAACTTGATCTAAATGACATTTATAGCATAATCCATCCAACATCAACAGAATACACATTCTTCTGAGGTTCAAATGAAACATTCACCAAGACAGACAACATTCTAGGTCATAAAATACACCTTAACAAATCTAAAAGAATAGAAATCATATAAAGTATGTTCTCTGACAAAAACGTAATTAAACTATAAATCAATAACAGAAAGAGGGCTGGAAAATCCCCACATGTTTGGAAATTAAACTACACACTTCTAAATAAACCATGGGTCAAAGAACAAGTCTCAAGAGAAAGTTAAAAACATATTGAACTAAATGAAAATGAAAATACAACCTACCAAACTTTGTGATAGAGTTAAAATAATGCTTAGAGGGACATTTATAGAATTACATGCAAATATTAGAAAAGAAGAATGATCTAAAATTAATAACCCAAACTTCTACTTTAAGAAATAGAGAAAGAATAACAAATTAAACTAAAGTGAGTAGAAGAAAGGGAATAGTAAAAAATAAGCCAGAAATCAGTGAAATTGAAAACAGAAAAATATTAGTGAAGATCAAGAAAGCTAAAAGGTGCTTTTTTGAATAGGTCAATAAAACCGATAATTCTCCAGCCGAGCTAATGAAAACAGAAAAGAGAGACCCAAATGACCAATATCAGCAATTAAAAAAAGGTTCATCACTACTGATCTCATGGATATTAAGAAGATAGTACAGGAATGCCGTGAACAGCTCTATGCCCACATAGAGTTAATAACTTAGATGAAATGAACCAATTTATTGGAAGTCACAACTTATGAATATTCACTCAATGAGAAAGAGGCAACCTGAAAGTGTTATATTCATGAAAAGGAATTGAATTAGTAGTTAAAAACCTTCCAAAAAAAGAAAAAAAAAAAAAGAAAATACCTGGCTCAGATGGTTTTCCTTGTGTATTCTATCAAAAACTTAAGGAAGACATAATACAAATTTGACACAATCTCTTCCAGAAAATAGAAGAGGAAACACTGCCCAATGCATCTTATGAGGCCAGCATTACCCTAATACCAAATTAAGAAGAAATTTCAAGAAAAGAAAACCACATACCACCATTTCTCATGAACACAGATGTCAAAGTTCTCAATAAAATACTAGCAATTGAATCCAGCAATACATAAAAAGATTGTAATGCATTGTAACCAAGTGGAGCTCATTCCTGGAATGTAAAGCTGTTTCAATATTAATAAATCAATCAGTGTAATTCATCATATTAATAGATTGAATAGGAAAAACAATTTGATTATATTAACATATGCAGACATGCATACAACAAAGTTCTACAACTTTCATGATAAAAACTCTCAAAAATCTAGGAATAGAAGGGAGTTTTATTATCCTAATAAAGGGTATGCATGAAAAACCCATAGCTAACCTCATACTTAATGGAGAGAGACTGGATGCTTTCTGTCTAAGACAGGGAACAAACAAGGAGGTCTTCTCTCACCACTCCTATTCAACGTTGTACTGGAAGTTCTAGCTAGTGCAATAAAATGAACAAAGGAATAAAATGTGTAGAGAGTGGAAAGGAATAGTGTCTTTATTCAAAGATATATGATTATCTATAGAAAACCACAAATAATTTACAAAATACCCCTGAAACTAATGAGTGAATATACAAAGATTGTAGGATACAACACAATATACAGAAGTCAAATGCTTTCCTATATACCAGCAATGAATAATTGAAATTAGATTCTTTAGAAAAACAGTACTTATAATAGCACCCAAAAATGACACGCTAAGGTATTTGTTTCATAAAATATGTGTGGGATCTGTGCACAGAAACTATAAGATACTGATGAAAGAAATCAAAGTAGATCTAAAGAAATTGAGAGATAGTCCACGTTAATGGATTAGAAGACTCAATATTGTAAAGATGCCAGTTCTTCTCAAGTTGATCTGTAGATTCAACATAATCTGAATTAAACACCTAGCAAGGCTTTTTTTGGGAGGGTGGTAGATATTGGTAAGTTGATTCTAAAACTTATATGGCAAGCAAAAGACCTATAGTAGCCAAAGCAGTTCTGAAAAAGGAGAACATAGTTGGAAGATACATATTACCCCATTTCAAGCCTTTCGATAAACGGATGGTAATCATGACAGTGTGTGCGTGGTACTGGTGAAAAATAGGTGTATGGATCCAAGAAACAGAATGGAGAGACCAGAAATAGACCCACACAATTAGAACCAACTGATTCTTGACAAAGGCACAAAGGCCATTTAATGGAGAAAGACTGACTTTTCAACAAATGGAGCTGGAACAATTAGAGATACGTATGCAAGAAACAAAACAAAATACAAAACAAAACAAAAAGCAAATGAACCTAGACAGAGACTTCACGTCTTAAACAGTAAAGAACTCAAAATGGATCAAAGAGCTAAATGTAAAATGCAAACCTTTTTTTTTTTAAATAAGGAGTCAAGCCCCAAATACAAAACGTTTAAACTTCTAGGTTAAAATTTGCATGGCCTTATATTTGGTGATTAGTTTTTGCATATAACGCCAAAAACATGATCCATGAAGTGGAACATGGATAAGTTGGACTTTATTGACATTAAAAACTTTTGCTCTGTAAAAGACACTCTTAGGAAAATCAAAAGATAAGCCGCGGGTTGATAAAAGAACTTGTATGCAAAATACACAAAGAACTCTTAAAACTCAACAATGAGAAAACAAACAATCCAGTGTAAAATTGTGCAAAAGATCTGAACAGATACCTCACCAAAGAAGACGTACAAATAGCAAATAAGCATGTAAAAAGAGGCCCAACATCATCTGTCATTAAGGAATTGTAAATCAAAACAATGAGATATGACTACACACATCTTAGAATGGCTGAAATCCAAAAAACCAATACCAATTGGTTGGTATACCAGTTGGCTGGGGGAACACAAAGTGGGACAGCCACTTCGGTAGACAGTTTGGCAGTCCTGTCAAGCTGAATAAAGTCTTACCATAGAGTCCACCAGTGGTGCTCCTAACTGATTTGAAAACTTATTTACCCAACTGGTTTGGAAACTTATTTTACACAAAAACCTGTACATGAATGCTTATTCATAATCAGTTGAATAATGTTTGTTTATGTAATGTATGAATGTTTATTCATAATCATATGAATAAAGTAGCTTTATTCATAATCACCAAAAACTGGAAGCAACCAAGATGTCTTTTGGGAGGCTAATGGATCAACAAACTGTGGTACCGCCAGACAACAGAATACAATTCAGTGACGAAAAGGCATGCACTGTGAAGGAAAGCAGGCTGCAAAGGGTATACACTGTATGGTTCCATTTCTTTTCCACTCTGGAAAAGACAATAGAGACAGACAACAGATGAGTGGTTGCCAGAGGTTTGGGGAAGAGGTAACATTGAATAGGGGAAGCACAAGGGATTTCTTAGGCTGGTGAAACTATTCTATGATACTATAGTGGTGGATACACAACAATGTGCATTTGTCAGAACCTATAGAACTTTACAGCACAAGGTACAAATCCTTTTTTTTTTTTACATCAACTGGTAGATCACGAACCCCAGTTGGCAGACTATGATAAAATAATCTAAACGTATTACAAATGTATGACATAACTTCACTAAAGGGGTGGGGGACAAAGGTGTTGACCTAAGTAACTTTGGAAATGAGTGGGAATGTTAAGTCTAAAGACAAAAGGAAATGTACATAGCAATGTATTCTAGTTGGTGAAGTTGTTTCCGATTGTATGAGTTAATTCTGAAATCACCATACATGTATAATGGGTTTGAAAAAAATAAGAAATATATGGCATGCGGTGGGAGCCAGGTTTCTCAGTGTTGGGGTGAGAGGATACAGGCAAGCAAGGAAGGAAGGCTAGAATGAACCCCATGGCCCTGGAGTAGAGTCAGAGACAATAGTACGAACTCATGTTTAGCCTGATATAGATATGGATGGAGATACATACACAGATTGATATAGAAATAACTACAGATATATGTATATACACAGGTTCATATGCAGAGATATAGTACGTGCTCCTTTCCACTGAGACAGACTAGAAGCAATGACACCCCCATAGCAATAGCATACCTGGCATCCAGAACTTGGTTTATAATTCCATCGTCCAAAGAAAGAAACTAGGGCTCCTTCAAGAAATGGCAGATTCTAGAGCTGGGGAAGGAAATAGGCAAGATCAGCCTGGAGCATTCTGTAGTGCTAGAAAGTAAGGACGTGCTCAAAAATACGAAAGGATGGGGGCATGTCAAAGTGACACGAGAGCCAGCCTGAAAGAGCTGGAAAAAACGAAGCAACACAATAAATAAGGAAACATTCGATTATAACTCAAAGCATTAAGTAAACATTCAAGAGTCTATACTGACATAAATAAATGATGAATCAAGAATTAAATGAAGGTGAACAAACAAATCTCCCATACAGAAGAAGTCCAAATATTTTATATAGATACTACCCCTACAAGGAGGTAGAGTGTAACTCCCCACCCCTTAACTGTGGGCTGTGTGTGGTGACTTCCTTCCAAAGAGGACAATATGAAGAGGAAGAGGGTGTAGCTTTGCAGTGGAGAAACTGATAAACACTACCTTGGCCAGGTGATCGGGTCAACGTCAACACTGAAAAGTCATGTTGATAGCATGTTCCCTTGATATGATGAAATGAAAACGGCAGTTTGCCTCTGTGATCTTCCTCCCCAGAACCCGTAACCCCCGCCCAATCTTCAGAAAAATATTAGACAATTCCCAGCTGAGTGTTATTTGACAAAACACCTGAGCAGCCCTCCATAAAACTGTCAATGTCATCAGAAACAAGGAAAGCCTGAGAAACCATCACAGTCAAGAGTTACCTAAGGGGCCAGGACAACCCCGTGCAATCCTATAGGGCTTCTGGGTCAGAAAAGGGACATTCGGCAAAAACTTAGAAAATCTGAATAAGATATGGACTTCAGTGATAATAATGTATCAGTAATGGTGCGTGAGTTGTGACAATTGTACTAATGTAAGATGTTAACAATCGGAGAAAATTGATGTGGAGTACACAAGAACTCTTTGTACGATCTTTATAATTTTTCTGTAAATCTAAAACTATTCTAAAATTAAAGGTTTATTTAAAATAAAAAAATAAGCTAGTATAACTGTGTTCCATATGTTCCAAAGTGGCTAGGACACCTATAATGCTCTTCCCCATTTTAGAGGTAAGACAACCCAGGCTTCTCGAGATAAACCAAGCAGCCCAATACCATAGAGGTTTGTACATGAGGAACTATGACTTCAAAGCACACCCCAGATTCCACAGCCCGTGGTGTTCCTATCTCTATCTGAATTACAGGAAGCCAGGTTGTAGAGAAATGCTACCGTCTTGTAAGCCCTGTTTGGTTTGCATGTTTGGATCAGAAGTTGATGGTTCTGCTTCTGGTTGATTTTTTTTCTTTCTGGGTTTCATAATCTGGAGACTTTCTGACAGATAACATTTGAAGAGATGGCAATAAAATAAAGATCGTTGTTTTGAACAGGATGAGATTTGTAGCCTTCTTCCTCTGCCTGGAGGAGGAGAACTGAATGGTGATGTGGGTACAACTACAAATCGAGATCGCTTCCAGGCTGGCTCAGGACCAAGAGGTAGGACCTGGAGGCTACCCTCTGAGACCCACCTGGACCACTCTCCATCCAGAAGGTACCTCCGGCTCCAAAACTGTCTTCTTCCCACATCTTTCCACTCAATATAATTGTTTCAAAGGAAAGGGAGTCCATGGCCCCAAAGTCTCTCTTGACTCCAAGTACTGAATATTTCCACTCATCTCCCCTCTGTGAGTGAGTTGAGATGGGATGGAGGGAGGAGACATGGAGAACGGGGCAAGCAGAGATTTGCCAAAGCAGGTGACTCGACATCGTCTTTTTTCTCCTTCCCTCAGGAGACTCAGAGGAGTCAGTATGACCACGACCCCATCCTCCTCCTCGTTCATATTTCCTACAGCACTAAATGTAGTGCACCTTCAAATCACCCCAATTTACAGGTGAACAAAGAGGATGTGAAATGACTTGTCCAAGGTCACATGGGTAAAAAGAGGGACAGAATTAAGGGGCAGCAGATGGGCAGAGGGCAGAAGCTTGAAGTATTATAAAATACATGTCTTTTGTCTCAATTTCCTCAATGAAGTAGGAACACAGGAGGGAATAGGTGTCGTCATAAGGTTTGGGTCGATGAGGGAACCAGCTTGTGTAAAATACCAGACATCCGGGAATGTCCTTGTCAGCATCTTCCCCAGGTCAGGTGTGTGTGCAGGTGAGGCAGAGTGCAGGTGCCGCAGCAGACACTTCAGGCCCATCGACCTTCTGTCCCCATTTCGAAAGAGACAGGTGGAAGGAAATCATTTGAACCAGTTGTGTGACAAAGCCACCAGCTGATTGATATTTTTCACTCTTCCGGTGATTCTCTCGGCACTTGTGTAGACAGCCTGAGGCCAGGCCTCCAGACCTGTAATTACACAGACCACGAAGTCGGCGTTTTCCTTAATTACACAGGAAATGAAGGAAAGGGGGATTCTTTATTTCTTCAGCCTGAACTATACAGTGTGAACGGCCCAGATTTACAAGACATCACCGCTCCTCTGGACCTGGCAGCCTGGATTGGTCTGTGTGAATTGCAGCGCCTTGATCAACTCCCATGCTGAGCCTACCTGGGAATTACTGCCTCTCCCTCCTCCACCAGCCAGTTTGTATTGTGAAATATTTTATTTCTTAAATGCCTTTTGGGGGGCAAATACATTACCATCCTGTGCTGAAAAATGCAATTGCTCTCCTGCTCAACATCGGCCACCGAAATTTATTTTAACTGCCCTGGAATCATGATTCAACGAAAGCCTGGTAATTTCACTTAAAAGGTGATTAAGGCGTCTCAGCTGAGTTTCGCATTCCCTTCACTTAGTACAATTACATTGTCATTTAGTAGGCTTTTAAATGGAAAAGGGTGTTTATCAAGTGAATGCGAAAACATGTAATGTGCTAATTTGGCAAAAGAAAATGTGGTTTCTGTATTAATGTACACACACTTTATGTATCTGTGAACAACCGACAACTTTAAAAATATAATTATGGGGAAGTTGAAAATGTCCGTCCATGCAGAAACAATTTCTTATCTCAGGAAGAGCTATTAGGTAGTCAAGTTATTTCACGGCCCCCAAACACTGGAGGGCCTGAGTGTGACAGCCCATCAGAGCCAACTAGATGAGCATCTCACGTTGTTGCTGGGCCTTGGCCAATGAGGATCTCAATTACCACCACGATGATCAAAAGAGTAGAGGTTCTTCCTGAATTTGTTGAATTGATGAGCCCTGTTGTTCTTTTCAGATCCATCAGTAGTGGGGAGGTTCTCCTACCATCACCACCAACAAAAACGATGGAGCTCTGTGGAAGGCAGAATAATGGACCCCAAAGTTATCTATGTCCTAAATCCAGAACCTGTGACTATGTTACCTTACATGACTAAAGGGAATTTGCAAATACGATGAAGGTTAAAGACCTTGAGATGGGGAGATGATCCCAGACTAACTTGACTCAAATCACGAGTCCTTAAAAGCAGAGAACCTTTCCTGGCTGTAGTCAGAAAGAGATGTCGCAATGGAAGAAGGGTCAGAGAGATGCAATGTTGTTGGCTTTGAAGATGGAGGAATGGGCCATAAGCCAAGGAATGCAGACAGTCTCTAGAAGCTCAAAAGAGCAAGGAAACAGATTCTCCCCTAGAGCCTCTGGAGAGGAACACAGCCTTGCTAACACCTTGATCTCAGCCCAAAGAGACCCAAGTCAGACTTCTGACCTCCGGAACTGGAGGATAATAAATTTCTGTTGGTTTAAGCCGCTAAGCTTGTGCTAATTTGTTCCAGCAGCCATATAAACCAGTACGAGCTCAGATATTGATCAACAAGGACCTGGTCAGGAAGGTTATTTTCCCTTTACTAGAGGACAACAACTGCAGCATCTAGAATGAGTAAAGTGGAGTTCAGTCCAACCACCAGGATTTCGTGGTTGGGATAATGCCAAAGCAGGGCTCTGAATAAACAGGCGCACACCCAGTTGGTTGTTTGGGCGTTGGACCATCAGAGCCTGCACAACTTTCCAAGACTCACTGGTACCTTGCCCAGGCAGTTTCTGAGGCAGATATACTTCCAAGAACAGGAAAGGAAGGCTCACAGAGAGCAGGAGAGGGTGCTTCCAAATGTCTTTGGCTCAATTCAGACTATCTGAGCTTGAAAGCTCCTTTAAACATACATTTTGAGTTTTAATGGCTTAATCTTAAAGAATAGTCTCATATTATACATCATTTATGCTCCTTGAGCATGTTTTCTAATGTCTTCATTTCAAACTACTGCCCAAAGCGGTTGATGTGTATACACATGTGCACACACACACACACACACACACACACACAATCACACACATGTGCCGACATGTCAAATTGGGTAAAAGTGATCTTGAGCTGCATTCTGTGAAGAACAGAATACAAATGAAAGAAGTCACCTAGAGCGTGGGCTTAATGGACTCTGTCATTTTCTCCAATTTTGCCCAAATGAGGTTTCCCTTTTAAAAAAATCACATTAGAAGCTCTTTCTTAAGATGTTTGTATGTGTGGTTGGACTATTCATTCTCTATTCACAGAGCCATGCTAATCTAATATGTAACAAGAGTCTAAAAGCTAATCAATAATGAAACACAGCTCTGCCTATGGAAGTACCCACGGCTCCTCGGAGAGGAAGTGACACCAGAGAGCAAAGCCTCCAAGGGCAGTTCCAACTTTATGTTTATGTTATGATGACTCAACTCCATGTGTAATTCTTTGTATTGTCACTTCCAATTATTTTTGGAACAAAAGTGCCAGGGAAATGAGTTACTCATTTCAAAAAGCACATTCATATTTGATAACTAGCTTACAGATTAGAGAGAAGATGTTTACTGAAAGCAGGATTCAAAGCTCTTTCCTGGGGATCAGGCTAACTTGCTAGATGAAGGATGACAAAGCTGCATTGCCCAGATCGTCTGAAGCTAATAGTGCAGTGCTGGGCTGACTTGCCCGTGAAGGCTCTTCCCTGGGAAATAGCATTAAAGATGAAGCTTTCAGGGGGGTTCTGGCCACATGCGAGACCCTGGGAGGCCTGCAGCCATCTCCCAACTTCATGTTCAATAGCTCTGGCGACAGACAGAGGGGTCAAGACCTCTTCTGGCTTGAGAGGTGAGAGAGAACTTCCACCCCACTGTCCCATCATGAGTGGCTGGCTGCCCTAAGCATCGTGCTCCTCTGTTCCTGAGTTCTTAGTTACTCTCCCATTTCCATTTCAGGCCACAGCAGAGGTTTGGGAACCAAAAGAATTATTTCTCTGTGCCCTGGGCTCTGGACCCTAAAAAGCAGAAATGAAAAGTCTCTTCTTATGTGCTTCTCTTTGTTTATTTAGCTATTGGATTGTCTTAGTCCATTCAGGCTGCTATAACCAAATACCACAGACTGAGTGCTTTATAAACAGCAGAACTTTATTACTCAAGGTTCCAGAGACTGGAAGTCTGAGATCAGTGTGCCATGTGGTCACGTTCTGGTGAGAGCCTGCTTCTGAGTTACAGACATCCGATTTGTTATTCCTCATGTGATGGAAGGGGTGAGGGATCTCTGTGCAGCCTCTTTTCATAAGGGCACTAATTTCATTCATGAGGGCTCCATCCTCATGACCTAATCGCTTCCCAAGGGCCCCACCTCTTAATACCATTGCATTGGGGGTTAGGATTTCAACATATGAATTTTGGGAAGACACACACATTTGGACCATTGCATGAATTATTTAGCATAAATCTTTGCTGAAAAAAATTAGTATGCTTCATTCATTCACTTATTCACCTAGCCCCCACACACTCTCTGTGTTATAGTCTATGCTGGGGGATACACCAGGTGCTGGGGCTCCACATCATTTCCATAACTCATTGGAAACATAATGCTTCTCCTGATTCTTTTTTTGTACTTTAACCTCAGCTGACCTCAGTTCACAAGCAGAGGGCGGTTTGTCTGGACTGGGAAGATGACTTAGCAGCATCTCCTGCATCAGGGTTATTTGGCTCTTTGAGGAACTAAGCAGCTACAGGAACCTTATTCCAGCCGAGGTTCAGGGAAGGTACCTGCAAGACTTGACTCCTCTGAGCATCTACTTCATAGGGTTGTTTATGAACATTAAGTGAGTTCTAAGCACATTAAGTGCTTAGAACTATGCCCGAATTGGGATAAACGCTTTGGGCATGAAAGATACCGTTGGGTTGGCCAAAAAGTTCCTTCGGGTTTTTCCATAACATCTTACGGAAAAACCCGAAGGAACTTTTTGGCCTACCCAATATTTAAAATGATGAGAAATTGGGACTTCCCTCGCTGTCCAATGGTTAAGACTCCACGCTTCCACTGCAAGGGCCCCGGGTTCAATCCCTGGTGGGGGGAACTGAGACCCTGCAAGCCGCACGGCCAAAAAAATTATGAGAAATAATTAAGACCTGGTTTATTCCAGGTGCAGCCTGGAGCCAAACAACTGCCCAGCTGGCCTGGGGAGGCCCTAGTAATTATTTGAGGAGGGACTAAGCTCCAGCTGGTAAGGAAGGCATTCCCTCTTCGGTGGTCTGACCATTCAAGGCTGATCTAGAAACACTTGCATTGGCTCTAGGAGAGAGACTTTGGCTTTTGGTCCTTTCTACTGCTGACTCCAAGCCCAGAAACTTGGCAAATGCTGTGGTGGTGGTGAGGAGGTGTGGTGGTCGAGGCCTCAACTGATGGGACTAAGCCCTGGCAGTGCTGGCTCAGCCACATTTATTGAGGCCTACTAAGTTCAGAGCAGCATGGCTGATGGGAAGACCAAGGGGTAGATTCAGCAGAGCTCCTGGAAATACTGGACTATAGCCCCTTGAGGCCCGGGACGTACTTGTTGACTGACTTAACCATGTCCAAGCATAACAATTAATGAAGACACCTTTTTCCCTTCCAGGAAATCTAAGCTACAAAAATACTTCAGGAAGGTCGTTGAGCACTCCCTTTTTTGAGCACCATATTAAAATGACAACAACAATAACAATAGCAAAAATGTATTAAGGATGTAATGGTGCTATGCTAAGTGCTTCACGTGTATTACCCCATCAATCTTCACAGCAATTCTATGAGCCCAGTTCTGTTATTCTTCATATCTTACTGATGAGGAGATTGAAACACAGAGGAAAATGATTTTTCTAATAGCACACTACCACTAGGTGGAAGGGCTGAAATTTGAATCCAGGGTTTTTGGACTCCAGAAGCCATACCATCACGTCTTTCCCAACGGGACTAAGCCCATGCTCCATGAATCCCCAAGATCTCTCTCTTTTTTTTTTTTTTTAATATTTATTTATTTGGCTGCACCGGATCTTAGTTGGGGCATGCAGGGTCTTTAGTTGCAGTGTGTGGGATCTAGTTCCCTGACCAGGGATCGAACCCGGGCCCCCTGCACTGGGGGCACGGACCCTTAGCCCACTGGGCCACCAGGGAAGTCCCCCTGCCAAGACCTCTTCACTGGACGCTGGAAGTGATAGAGGTTTGCTGGAGCCAAGCACTGGGAGGTCCCGGTCTTCACTCCATGGGGCCATTATTTGCCTTTTTAAGGGCTTTGATTGTTTAACATGCAGCACAGATTGTAGATTCCTCTTTTCAATTTAAACGGGAAGACGATCGCTTCCATGTTTGAGGTCTGTTACAAGACTCTGGTGATCTTTCTCTTGAGCAGAAAAGATACTGTTAGGGTTATTGAACCCATCGATCATTATGCTGTGGCTGAGTCTACCCGATTGAGCAGGTGACATGTTATGTTGCTAATAATGTGTTAATATGGGAAAAAATCTTCTAGAAACAAAAGAAGGGGCAAGGAGGGAGTCATTGGTGGATTCTAGATGCATCCGGCTGCCATTTCATGTTAAGCATAGAAATCCAGGTAGCATCAGTATGAACAAAGGTCCATTAGGAATCAGCAATACTGTGGACATCACTTCAAAATTATGGCTTTGTATTCGATCAAGATTACAGCACAGCTGCCATGGTTTATATGTGTACTTTAAAAAAATTGTGGTAAGAAACACACTAGCATAGACTTTACCATCTTAACTATTTCAAAGTATACAGTTCAGTAGTGTTAAGCATAGTCACATTACCCATAAGCCATCTCCAGAATTTTTGCATCTTGCAAAGCTGAAACTCTATTCCCATAATGCAGCCGCTCCCCATTTCCCCTCCCCCAGACCCTGGCAACCACCGTGCTACTTTCCGTCTTTGTGAATTTGACTAAGTACCTCAAGTATGTGGAATCATACAATATTCGTCTGTGACTGGATTAATTCACTCAGCATGATGTCCTCAAGGTTCACCCATGTTGTACCACGTGACGGAATTTCCTCCTTTTTTAAGGCTGGATCGTAGTACATTGTACACGTATACCGCATTTTGTGTATCCATCCATCCACTGAGCACACTTGTGTTACTTCCACCTCTTGGGTATTGTAAATAATTCTCCCACGAACACAGATGGGCAAATACCTCTTTGAGATCTTGCTTTCAGTTCTTTTGGATATATACCTAGATGTGTATTTCTGGATTATAGGGGAATTCTGTTTAAGTTTTTGAGGAACTGCCACACCGTTTTCCACAGTGGCTGCACTATTTTACATTCCCACCCACAGGGGTTTCATTTTCTCCACATCCTCACCAACATGTGTTATTTTCTGTTTTTTCGTAGTGGCCATCCTAATGGGTATGAGGATATTTATATATTTTAAAATTCTGTTTTTGCTCTGCAATAATTTCTTAACATATCAAAAGTGACCTACTTTACAGAATTTCACCAAAATAATGAGGGACAATATACTCTCTGTATGCATGGCAGCAGTGTGCTCTGGGAGACTTGGTCTGCTTACTCTGGAGGAAGCCCCTAGTGGTTGTTTCTTTTAAGCTTTACGTCTAATGCAAAAGTCTCTTCTTCTTTTTTTTAAAAAAATTTATTTATTTATTGGAGTCTAGTTGATTGACAATGTTGTGTTAGTTTCTGCTGCACAGCAAAGTGAATCAATTATACATGTATCTATATCCATTCTTTTCCATTACGATGTATTACAGCATATTGAATATAGTTCCCTGTGCTTTACAATAGGACCTTGTTGTTTATCTATTTTGTATATATAGCTTGTATCTGTTCATCCCAAACTCCTCATTTATCCCCCACCCCTTTCCCATTTGGTAACCATCAGTTTGTTTTCCGTCTGTGGGTCTGTTTTATAAACAAGTGCATTTGTGTCATATTTTAGATTCCACATATAAGCAATATCACATAATATTTGTCTTTGTCTGACTTACCTCACTCAGTATGATCATCTCCAGGTCCATCCATGTTGCTGCAAATGACATTATTTCATTCTTTGTAATGGCTGAGTAATATTCCATTGTATATATGCACCACATCTTCCTTATCCATTCATCTGTTGATGGACATAAAAGTCTACTCTTCTTTGATGCTTTCTGTAAACCCTCCAGGGGGCAACAGTAACTGGCCCTTGGGCTGCATGGCATTATATTGCTGTCAGTTGTCTACATGTCTGTCTCTCTCCTCTAGCCTCTGAGCAGTGTGAGGCAAGGTGGCCATTTTTCTAGCACCTACTAGATCTGAGCTCAGTGCTCTAACTCACTCAGGGCCTGCTTAGCTCTGCGCTGTTTCTGGGTGTGTGTCTGCACACTGTAGCAGTTGTACGTGTGGGCTCTGGAGCCAGACTGCCTGGGCTTGAATGCCAGCTCTGTTACAATCTGCTTTGTGACCTTGGGCAAGCTACTTCCCCTCTCTGGACCTCAATTTTCTCATCTGTTAAATGAGGATAATAGTAGCAACCTCATAGGCTTATTGTGAGAAGTACATTAGCTGACATTTGTAACATGCTTAGAACAGTGCCAGGGCATCAGGGACACTCACGTTTGTCAGCTCTTAGTGTAGCTGTAAGGGTTGCCCTTACTATGTTCCATTCCAATCCAGTTGTCAGGGTGGTCCCTGGTAGCTGTGCTTTACCCTGATTTCCTGGGTCTGTCCCTAGAAAAGGTGGATTCTTAGACAATTGTAACTAGGTAGGTGGCCTTGAGGAGGTCAGGAGAGGGGAAGAGGGACCTGAGTTCTCTTTAAACTGAGATTTTTGAGTCTGCTGGTTAGGGAGTCAGCTCTCTGAGCTAGTACTCCTGGGTGTTTGCCAGGATTGCTTTTGGGAGATTGTAGGTGGGCTGGGAGTTAGGAAGGGACAGGGCCGAGACACTCTCCAGAGAAATAAAATTGTGTTGTTTAAGCCCACCCAGTGTATGATATTTTTGTTAAAGCAGCCTCATACCAGAGGGAGACCCTTCAAGCGAGAACATTGACCTGAAACCAAAAAGCCCCATTCATCATCTGACCTCCTCACTGATTCCTGTTGTGGTTCATACACTGGCCTTGCTGGAAGCTGGATATCCAAGATCAGGGTGCCATTATGGTTGGGTTCTGGTGCAGGCCTTCTTCTTGGTTTATAGATGGCTGTCTCCTTGTTGTATCTTCACAGGGAAAAAAGAGGGATTATGTCTTTAGTGTCTCTCCTTGTAAGGGCACTAATCTAACCATGAGGGCTCCACCCTCATGACCTAATTGCCTTCCAAAGGCCCCACCTCCAAATACCATTATGTTGGGGATTAGGGCTTCAACATATGAATTTGGGAGGGATACGAACACTCAGTTCATAACAGGAATTGCCAGCCTTGAAGGATGTACATTTTATTTTGTTAAAGAAGGTAGTAATTTCCTTAAAGTAGTCAGAGCCATCAATACAAGTTTATGGATAAAATTTCATTTAGAACTATTTAATCTTATGGTGGAAGGACTGATAATACTGCCTGGGCTGCCTCTTCATTTTTTAGCCAGAGAAACCAAGGTTCAGAGAAGAGAAGCCTTCCTCCCAGGCCCAAAGCTAGAGACTAGTAGAGCTAGGATGAGGACCCAGGCCTCTTACTTGCTTTCTTTTCTACCCAGATCTGTCCCAGGCTCCTCAAAGAAGCTACAGCAGGAAAGTCAACTGACATCATCTTGGTCAGCTATTCCCAACTGGGGAGACATGCACCTCAGTGGCTGTGGCTCCCAGAATTTTTGTGAAGACACTGTCACTTGTCGTTGACACTTATCTTTGAGTGTAGATTAAATAATAAAGACAATTAAAATGTTTAGTTAAAAATCCTGGTTTTTAATTAAAATATCCTTTTTTTTGAGCTGGTTCTGTTCCCCTGCAGGCAGCCTATTTCCCCACCTCCAGATTCACTAATTTGAGTAGTGATTTTTGTATTAGGGGAAGAGGCATAGGCAGCCTACATTTGCATAAAATACCTCACATAATATCCAGGACAGCATAATAATGAACATGATAACATTTCTTGAGGCCTTCCGATGTGGCAGGCACATAGGATTTTACATGCATTCACTCATTTAATTCTCATGGCAACACTATGTGGGAGGTGAGCCCTGTTTCCCCATTTTGCAGATGAAGAAACTGAGGTGCAAAGAGCTTAAGTAACGCCCTAAATTCACACAGCTGCTAAGTGACATCACACATGATAAATTCTTAATAACACGTAGTATTCTTTTATGATTGTTATGAATATTATTGTCGCTGAAAGTTTTGAAGTAAGATGTTGAGTCTGAAGGAGTCCTTAGACCCTGCATCCAAGCCCTCACTTTCCTGATGGAGAAACAGACCCAGAAAAAGGAATGACTGGGGCAAGGACGTGAAAGCAGGGCTCCTGACTCTCAGGTGGTACTGTGAGCTTTCCCACCCATGACTGCCTTGGGTGAAAGGACAGAATTCAACATGAAGCATTTCAAAGTCACTTTACCTACCTCTTCTCTTGCTTGTCAGGGGCAGTGTCATCATAGGACCGAGGCTGGATCACAATGTGCTTTTCAAAATTCCTCCACGAGACTGCTGCGATGACTGGGTCAGGAAATCCTTGGAAATGAGAGTGGAAAAGATGTTTTTGTTCACTCTTCCATGAGTAAGAGGTACGGTGACCATAACTCAGGTCGTACCAGGAAGACTTAGTACCACATTCGTTTTCAAAAGGCTTTACATTTTAAAAATCTCCTTCATTTCAGGACTTTTCTCGCACTGACCCCTGCCCATCTGCTCTGTGATTTGAATGAAGCCACTCTGAGGCCTGGCACCCTCAGGCAAGAGCAGTTTCCTCTTCGAAAATGTGGATCATCACACAGAATGCAAAGTTGGCGAGAGATTAAGAAAGTTCAACGGGAGTCTTGGGAGCTTTCCGGACTTTTGAGGGTTTATCCAACATGCACCTTTACCCTTTTTCAGTTCATCCTCAGCTAATAAAAAGAAATCAATTGCAGTGGTAATCCTGATGAGTCCTCCGAGAAGGCAACTGTCACAGAGGACAAATCTTGAGATGTGTCTGTCCTTGGAAAACTGGATCTAAATAGAGGAAAACACTCATTCTCTTTAGACAATACCTTTCTGGCAAGTTGCCCTCCCTTCCTTGACGCACGCAAACACACTGCATTTGCAGGTCGGAGAAATGTCTCTCTTTTAGAGGTGAGGAAACAGCAATGCTACGTGTGCTTTGAAGGACAGTGTGAAGGTTGGATTCTAAACTCTGGGTCAGCCTCAGAGACAGGATACATTTCAGCTCAGGACACACTTCCCGAGGCCACACCAGGACGGGAAGAGCCCCTGTACTTTCTCCAAACAGCCCACGGGAGCAAGGCACTGCCGCTTGAGTAGTGAAGGCCTGGATTCCCATTTCAGACCTATCACTTTCTGACTGCATCACTTAACTTTAGGAGTCCCAGTTTTATATAAAAGGAAGATTCTTACACTACTAATAAGATGATCACTCTTAATAAAAGCCCAATAGTGAATATTAGTTGAGTTCTTATTCTGAGTTGGGCATTTTTCTCAGTACTTTCCCTGTGCTGTGTCATTGAATCCTCCCTGCACTCCAATGAGGAAGGTAACGTAAGTTGAATCATACAGAATTACCATTATATGACCATTTCTGACCTACAAAATTGCAATTTCATATAGTTAATCTAATACGGCCTATTTTACAGGTAAGAAAACTGAGGCATATATTGATAAAAGCTAAGAAACTTGGACCCCAAACTCATGCGTCATAGAGCTAGTAAGAAGTGATATCTACCTCCTAAGGCTGGCTGAAGGATTAGATGAAATGATGCCTAGCCAGAGTAATTGCTCAATAAATATTACTGATAAATCTTTGCTGAGGACAGGGCCAGATACATAACTTGCAAGACCCAGAGCAAAATTAAAACATGAGACCCTTTGTTCAAAAGTCAGGGTAAAGGTGCCATTAAAGTTACAAAAATATCAAACTCATTTCCTTTCTCCCACCGCCTCTTTCTGGACCTATCCCGGTGATTTTTATTTGCTATTTAATGTCACATTCACTTGATACTTGTGAGGCAAGTATAGACCCTCAAAGGTGCCCAGAGGGTCCCACGAGGCCCACAAGCTGCCAGATTCCTCCTCCCACCAGCTGCCAGATGGCCACACAGGGTCCCGGCTGAGGGCTTGAGGGCAGGGAAGTCAAGCTGGGCATTTGTCTTTGCCACCAGTCCACCACCCCAACCCATGGCATACAGGAGACTTCCACTCCAGGACAGACGCGATACCTGGATCAGGGTAGATAGAGCCTCTCCTCTGCCTAGTTTCTGAATGTATGATGATGCTGCCACGTCCCACCCTGACACTCCATAGCACATACGCAACTGCCTCTCCCCATGCCGGGGACAGGGGGCAGCAGTGGTCTCTGGGAGGGCATGGAGGGAGAGGCCAGGTGGTGCTCAGGGGTACCAGGGCCCGGGGAACAGGTAGCCAAGAGCCTGTCCCAGGGAGGTGAGTGGGATGGGAGGCGAGCTGAGGCTCCCGGGCTTACTATCCCACCAGACTTCACTTGCCAAACATTAAGGTCAAAGCTAAACTGATTTAGAATTTCAAGCCAGTGGCCAGAGAGCATTAAACCAAGCCCAGAGGCCTTCTGCGCTCAGAGGCCCAGGCAGCAACCCCGGCCACTCGCCCACAGCTGAACACCTCCTCAGTCCCAGGCTGCGTGCCAGGTGCTGAAGAGACCAGAGAGGGGAATCAGCCCACCCAGAGCAGAGATGGCACATTTGGGCTGTGATGCGCACGGTGTAGGCCTCTGGCCAGGAAGGGATCCACTGCTGAAAGGGTGCAGGGAGGCGCGCACATCAGAGGCAAGAGCAGGGCATCCATCCGCCCCCCCAAACCCTACCGCCTGGCCAGGCTCCAGGCCATGAGGCTGGATTCCAGGCCAAACTCCAGGCTTCTCACATCTCAGACTCTTCGCAGGAACATACCAAAAAGATGCTGTGAATTCTGGTGTGAGGTAAACTCTTCTTTCTTCTATCATTCCTGTGACAAATAATAAAATTCTCTACCTCGGATTTCCAAACCATAGGAAAGGGCGCCATTCCCCTCTCTGGGAATGACTCCCGGGCCCCTCGACAGGTCTCATCGTGGCTCCTTATTCGAAAGATGGGCGGGACAGAGACTCACAAAAGACACTGTGGAGTTTCGCTAGTTAAAATAGTGAAGGCACTTTGAAGATCTAATGTGCTACATTAATTCTGCATTCCATTATTACTAATAAATGCTCAACCTTCGAGCATCGGAATATCCGGAAAGGGACATTTGATTCATGACGAGTCAAGAGTGATTTAAAATGTTGACCCTAGCTCTAAGCATAGCCAGAGTTTTATGTGCATCATATAATGCAATAATTGCTATGGTAACTGCTCATTTATATTAATTAGAGGAGTAAATAGAGTTCCGTAATATATATTCCAGACTAATGCCGAGAGCATAAGTGAGATCTCCCCGTTGAAAGGTTTAATTGATGCACTTGCCTCGTAGGAAAATTTGCTTTTTTTCCTTCGTAGGTATACTTAGCCCATTTAAAGCAATTTTCTTTTATTCTCCATCTCCCCTTTGCCTTGCACTGCCTCTGGGATTCCGAGGCAATTAGCCGTTTGTATGGAGGAAAAGGAGGCCTTAATGTGCAGCAGTGCTGAGATTTTTTTTTTTTTTTTTTTTGCTCTGTGAGTACTGGAGACATTTCACGAGTAAATAATAGGAACAGATCCTTCTGAAGCCCTGGCCATTGGAGCAAATCTTCTAAGCATGAAGTGTTTAAAAGTTTACGGCGAAGTCATCAGGTGATCTTAAGCATGAAATTTGAAAGATGTTAGGAGAGGCCTATTCTCTGCTCCAGTTCGTTTGGTTCTCAAATTTATCAGGAGGAAAATGAGAAACCCGAACCGCAACAGGGCATCACCTGCATGGATATCCCAGGAGGGTCTCTGGATGGCTGTGATGAGCAGAGTTCCCCAGTCTGAGTGGTGTAACATAACAAAGGTGCGCGTTTTGCTCCTGCTACGTGTTTGACAGGGGTCAGCATAGTCCCTCTGCTGGTCACAGCCCTTCTGAGACTCAGGACGATGGAGGTCCCACCTCAGCATGTGATCTCGTCGTTACCTCAGTAAGAGGAAGACAACTCAGTGCATCACATCCAGAAGTGACAAGGTGACTTGCACTCATATTTCATGGGCCAATCAGGTCACATAAGCAAACGTAACTTCAAAGGATAGGGAAGTTGGGGGAGGGTAAGAAGGGACCATACCGTTTTCAACAGCTCTATCCCTTAGGTCTCTGGAAAGATAAAGGTGGTTTTTTAAATGGACTGTTCTCTCGTTTTTGAAGAGACATCTTTTTTTATTATTACCAAAAAACAGCATTACTGTCGAAAATTATGAAAATACATAAAAAGAAAGAAAATAAAAATCACCAGCAATCACATGATCCAGAGATAAGCATTTGTAGGCATTTGGAAGTCTCTCTTTATTCTCTTGTCTTGTTCTGTCCTGTTTTATTTCTTTTCCTAAGTCTAAAACTACATGATCTGCACTGGGCATCTCACTTCCCTACGTTTTGGTCTTAGTTCTGTTCCTCCTCTGGACTCTCCATAGCCTTCTCTCACTCAGAGCACATTGATATTTTCCTGTTCTCTTGATGGAGCTATGAGGGAAAGCCCACAGTGAAATATCTATAAGCAAAACTTTCTCTGGGTGATATTCACCAACGTTTATGGAATAATTCCAGTGAGATTTTATATCGACAGCCTCCAACTCTTTCCTATGACTTCCCAAAGGCCCCTTCCAGGAAGGGAATGTAGAAGGGAGAAGCTCTGCCCTGCATAGTGGTGGACACCTCTCATTTCTTGTATGAAAAAAAAAACACATTTTATCTTACCTTTAGTCTTGAATGCTATACCAGTTTATCTTGATATAAAACTCTAGATATACTGAATGGTTTTGCTTACTCCCAAGCTATGAGCGTTAAGAAAATACATTAACTTCTCATTGACTTTTGAACATCTCTTTTATTATACCGTGTTTAGCTTGGAATAAAATTCTAGATTGGCAGTTACTTTTCTTTGGACATTTTGGAAGATATTCCCCCATTATCTTTTAGAATCCATTATTGCTGATGAAAAATCTGCCAATCTAATTTTTGTTTCTTTATCAGTAATCTGCCAGTGGTAGGCCACTTCTAAAATGAATGGTGCTGCATGATCTCAACCTACTGGTATGTGTCCCCTGTGGAGCCCCCTGCCCCCTTTAGTGTGGGCTGTGCCTAGTGGCTTTCTTCTAACGAATAGAATATGAGTGATGACATGTCACTTCCAAGATTAGGTTACAGAAAAACTGGTTTCCATCTTGGATGGCCTCTATTCCTCTCCTACTTGTTGTTCAAATGAAGTCAGCCACCATGCTGTGAACTTCCCTATGGAGAGGCATACGTGGCAAGGAACTGAGGAAGACCTCCAGCCAACAGCTGGAAAAGAACTGAGGCTCAGTCCAATAACCAGTGAGAAACTGAATCCTGTTAAGCTCACGAGTGAGCTCATGTTGAGCCTTCGATGACACTGCTGTCCCAGCTGCCACCTTGATTGGAGCCTTGTGAGAGACACTGAGGCAGAGTCAGCCAGCTACGCTGCAACTAAATTCCAGATCCAATGAAAGTGAGATAATAAATGTCTGTTGTTTTAAGCCGCTAAACTTTGGGTAATTTGTTATGCAGCAATAGGTAACTACTACACTGCCTTTATGGTAGCATTTAAGATTTTCTCTTTTTCCTCCATATCAGAATATGAGACTTATTATGATGTGTATAGGTATGGAGGGTGAGGACTTAGTTTTATTTATTCTGTGTGGCATTTTAAATGCACATTTGTTTATTTACTTATTTTTATTGAATTATAGTTAATTTATGATGTTGTGTTAGTTTTAGGTGTACAGCAAAGTAATTCAGTTATACATATACATATATATATTCTTTTTCAGATTCTTTTCCATTATAGGTGATTATAAGATATTCAGTATAGTTCCCTGTGCTATACAGCAGGTCCTTGTTGTTTATCTATTTTATACATAGCAGTGTGTATACGTTAATCCCAAACTCCTAATTTATCCCTCCTCCCACCTTTGCTATCTCCTGTGGTAACCGTAAGTTTGTTTTCTATGTCTGTGAGTCTGTTTCTGTTTTGTAAACCAGTTCATTTGTATCATTTTCTTAAGATTCCACATGTAAGTGATATCATATGATATTTGTCTTTGTCTGGTTTACTTCACTTAGTATGATAAACTCTAGGTCCATCCATGTTTCTGCAAATGGCATTATTTCATTCTTTTTTATGGCTGAGTAATATTCCGTTTTGTGTTCACACGCACGTGTGTGTATACACCACATCTTCTTTATCCATTCATCTGTCAATGGACATTTAGGTTGCTTCCATGTCTTGGCTATTGTAAACAGCACTGCGATGAAAATTGGGGTGCATGTATCCTTTCAAACCATGTTTTTCTCCAGATATATGCCCAGGAGTGGGATTGCAGGATCATATGGTAGCTCTATTTTTAGCTTTTTAAGTAACCTCCGTACTGCTCTCCACACCGGCTGCACCAATTTACATTCTCACCAACAGTGTAGGAGGGTTCCCTTTTCTCCACACCCTCTCCAGCATTTATTTGTAGACTTTTTAATGATAGCCATTCTGACAGCTGTGAGGTGAGACCTCATTGTGCTTTTGATTTTTTAAGTGCACTTTTAAAAACTTTTATTACAGAATATTTCACACCTAAAATAATTCCTTAATACCATCAAATATTGTCATGTTTCCCATTTATTTTCAGATCGTCTTATAATATTTTACACTTGGTTTATTCAAATCAGGGTCCACATACATTATAAATTTATCCTATTATTTCCAATTCAAAATCAGGATTGTAGATTTTATAGTTACTTTCTTTAGTATTATGTTTCTATTATTTATCTCTTGTGCAGAAAATCCTAATTGCTAATGACATCTACATAATTCCTTACTTGCTTTATATGTCTATGGATTGATTGATAGGTTGATTGATAGATATATAGATTCAGGATAATAATACCAATTTTTAAATTACCAATATGATTAGTGAAGACAGGGTAAGAGGTTTTTTTTTGCTTGTTTGTTTTGTTTTGTTGTTCTGGGGTTTGCGGTTTGGTTGTGGTTTTTTTTTTTGCGGTACGTGGGCCTCTCACTGTTGTGGCCTCTCCCATTGCGGAGCACAGGCTCCGGACGCGCAGGCTCAGCGGCCATGGCTCACGGGCCCAGTCGCTCCGCGGCATGTGGGATCCTCCCGGACCGGGGCACGAACCCGTGTCCCCTGCATCGGCAGGCGGGCTCTCAACCACTGCGCCACCAGGGAAGCCCTGTGGTTTTTTTTTATTGTTCTTGTTTGTTTGGCTTTTTTTTCTCCTAGGGTATATCCCACTAGGGATGAACAATCAAATTACCGCCACTTGGAATAATTCCTTTCTGTTTGGTTCTGCCACCAACTCAATAACACAGTTCATTTCATTTATTAAATTTCATTTTCAGTTTGTAGGAATGGCTTTTGTTTTCAGTTTCATTTAATTTTGCATTATAATTATGCAAAACACTTATATCATTCCAAAGACCAATATACAATCCAAATATACTCCAAGATGTATGGCTTTTATCCCTTTACTCTCATCCTGTGTCTCCTCTTTCCCTGTAAGTGGCCATTTGAAAAATGCTGTGGCTATTGTTGTTGTTTTTTATTAAGGTATAGTTGATGTACAATATTATATAAGTTACAGGCATACAACATAGTGATTCACAGTTTTTAAATGTTATACATCATTTATAGTTATTCTAAACTATTGGCTGTGTTGTACAAATATATCCTTGTAGGTTATGTATTTTATATACAGTAGTTTATACCTCTTAATCCCCTACCCCTATCTTGCCCCTCCCCCATTCCCTCTCCCCATGGGTAACCACTAGTTTGTTCTCTGTATCTGTGAGTCTGTTTTTTTGTTGTATTCACTAGTTTGTTTTAGGTTTTAGATTCCACATATAAGTGACATCATACAATATTTATCTTTCTCTGCCTCACTTATTTCACTTAGCATAATACCCTCCAAATCCATCCATGTTGTTGCAAATGAAAAATTGTCCTTCTTTTTTATGGCTGAGTAGTATTCCATTGTATATTTGTACCACATCTTCTTTATCCATTCATCTGTTGATGGACATTTAGGTTGCTTCCATATCTTGGCAATTGTAAATAGTGCTGCAATGAACATTGTGGTGCATGTATCTTTTCAATTAGTGTTTTTGGTTTTTATCAGATATACCCAGGAGAGGAACTGCTGGGTCATATGGTAATTATATTTTTAGTTGTTTGAGAAACCACCATGCTGTTTTCCTCAATGACTACACCAATTTACATTCCCACCAACAATGTACTAGGGTTCCCTTTTCTCCACATCCTCTCCAACATTTGTTATCTGTGGTCTTTTTTTATGATATGGCTATCCTTTTTCGGGGCACGGGGAGAAGAGTATAGCAAAGACACACAGATTTGTGTGTGTGTGTGTGTGTGTGTGTGTGTGTGTGTGTGTGTGTATTCATATCTTTCCCCTTTGTAGATAAATGAGAACATAAAAACTTTTTCCAGCCTTGTGTTTTTTTTCCCATATCAGTATAGCTTGAGATTTTAGATCTCTTTTGTCCATTACAAATTTTTATATGCAGAAACGTGCACAAATCTTAAGGGCATGGTTTGAAGAATTCTCACGAAGTGAATACATCCGTGTGAACCCCATCTAGATCAAGAAAGACAGCACACACGACCAGCATCCAGAAGCCCTTCTCTTGCAGCCTCCCGCTTTCCATACCCTCTTCCTCAAAGGTAACCACACATTATCTACTGATGCTTGTGTAGACAGATGCTTCTGTTCACCACTGTTTGTGAGATTCACCCATGTTGCTGCATGTGGAGGCAGACCATGTATTCTTATTGCTGGTTAGTGTTCTATCATATAAATAGAGCATGATTCATTGATATGTCCTGTTGATGGACATTTGGGCTTTTTTCAGTTTGAGGCTTTAAAAATAGTGCTGCTATGAACATTCTGGTTTGTGTCTTTTGGTGCACCATATATCCTCTTCTGGTCGTTTTACCTAAGAGTATAATTGTTGGGTCATAAAGTCTGCATATATTCAGCTTTAGTAGATCTCGAAGGTTTTCCAATAAAGCTGGACCAGTTTTTATTCCTCCCACTGGTGTTTGAGAGTTCTAGTTGTTTCACATGCTCACCAGCACGTGATATTGTTGTCAATCTTCCTTTCATTAACCAGTTTTGCCAGGGGTGTGGTAATATCTAACTGTGGTTTAATATCTTTTCCCTGATGACAAATGAGGATGAACACCTTTCATGTTTGTTGGCCATTTGGATAACTTCTCTTAGGAAGTGTATGCTCAAGCCCTTTTCCCATTTTTCTGAAAATATCTTTTTCTTATTGAATTGCAGGAATTCTTGAAGTATTATAGATATGTTTTTTATCACTTACACTTATCACAAATATATTTTCTACTTTGTCTCTTGCTTTTCTGATTTCTTAATAGTGTCACTGGATGAACAGAAGTTTTTAATTTTAATGTAGTCCAAATTGCAATCTTTCCCTTTAGGGTTACTGAGTTTTTCTTTGGTTTAAGTCATCTTTGCCTACTCCAAGGTCATGAAGATACTCTCTTATGTTATCCTACTATTTTATTTATTTTATTATTTTTTTTAAAGAATTTATAAGCTTTTTTTTTTTTTTTTTGGCTGCATTGGGTCTTCATTGCTGTGTGTGGGTTTTCTCTAGTTGCAGCGAGGGGGGTTACTCTTCATGGCGGTGCGCGGGCTTCTCACTGTGGTGGCTTCTCTTGTTGAGGAGCATGGGCTTCAGTAGTTGTGGCTCGCAGGCTCTAGAGCGCAGGCTCAGTAGTTGTGGCACACGGGCTTAGTTGCTCTGCGGCATGTGGGATCTTCCCGGACCAGGGCTCGAACCCGTGTCCCCTGCATCGGCAGGCAGACTCTCAACCACTGCACCACCAGGGAAGCCCGGATTATAAACATTCTTATCTGAAAGTCCCTATCTCATGATTTTGCACTTGCCTTCATCCAGCCTCCCAGGCCCAAAGTCCAGCATACGGCTCCCCTGTCCTCAATGATATTGGGAATATCACAGGTCCAACCATAAGACCATCAGCAGCAGCTTGGCCCAAGGCTTAGATGAGCAGTTTGCTCTGCTTCCTGCGTGTGCCTGGATGTTCAGTGGAGCTTTATATAAGCCGTAGCCCCAGGTACAGTGAGTCACAGCTGGTTTCAGCCTCCTTTCTCAATGGGGGAGCCCTGTTCCTGACCATCATTCCAAGCAGAAGGCCTTGCCTCTGTTTCCATATTGTGTGGTGTATTCCTATATCCATTACTCATCAGGTAGTGAACTTTTAGACACTTCTGGTTGTTTTAAAAACCTGTGCCCTGCCGACCCTTCTGGACATTTCTTCCCAGTTTGCTACTTTTTCTATACCATTTTAAGTCCAGAGGTATTATTTTGTTTTGGAGTGTGGCTATATTTTCTTTTTAATTTTCTCTCTACATGTCATTTCACATTGGTGTGTGTGTGGAGAATGGGAAGGGAAGGGGTGATGTGGCAGGACACGGCTCAAAGTATGAACCTGCAATGCCCTCTGGAGTAGAAGTCTCCAATTTTTTCTTCGCAAAAACACTCTTGCATTATTATTTTTTGTATAACAGTGAATCACTGCTATCTATTCTTTTTTATAATCTGCTATATCTTGAACATTTCCACCTGCCATTAAATATTATTCTACAACAGCACACTTTTCTTCGTGCTGCTCAAACTAGATTGTGGTTATTTACATGCATGTGCCCTGTTAGACCGTGACACTGGAGGCTAAGGGTAGGGTTCGTTCATCTCTTTCTCTAACCCCAGGGCCTAGCACAGAGCAGGCTTCAGGGAACATGTATTGAATGAATGAACGAGTCGATGAATAGGTGACCTTCGCTTCCTACTGTGTGCACATCATTGAGTTAGACTTACTGTGTGATTGTTTGGAGGAACGTACGATGATGGGTGGCTGACAATATTCCAGGTCCAAGGGACTAGTGATATCTTTAGAAGCTGACAACCCAGTTGATGATAAAGATGTTGCTTTTCATGCTAGCTCTAGCTCTCTGTCTCACTCGTATAACTGCATCATTTAGCTCTGCAGTGTTTCTTGAGCTCTGATAGCTGGATAACCACAAAAGAAGCAATCACACTTGCTGGAAACTCCCAGGGTTGGAGTAAAGCCAAGACATTTCCTATTGGGATGAGTTCCTGTATTAAAACAGCCAACAATGAATTGTCCTTTCTTTTGTTTTCTAAGGCATGATTGCTGTGGCTGGAAAGCCCAGAGTTCATACCTGGAGCCCTCTTGACAGCTACTTTCTGACTAAAACTTTACAGTTCTTAAAGATTCCCGATTTAATTTAGGATTCTTAATGATTTTCGTTGGCTTTTTTTCCTATTACAAGCTTGCATCCTTGTAAATCTGGAAGCCGCTCAGCATGGATGCTGTCAACCACTAGAAATGTCAATATGTTTCAAATAAGTACTGTTGCATCTCATAAAAATCTGTTCCTCATGAAAATCCCCCGTTAAATCAATAGCACCCATTATTAGTGTTCTATACGCTATATTTCACAGAAAAATGGAGACTATGAAGGGCCCAGGAAATCATGTCGTCAATCAAAGCTTTGCCTAAGAAAATCAGGGAGTGCAAATCAACCTCAGTACCTCTCTCCATCTGTTTCTTTGGCTCCAGAGTTAACCACCTTTGTCCTAGATCCCTGATCTCTAGAACGGTTCCCTAACTTTGGGGGAATTTTGTGGAGAGCTCAGACTCAGCTGTTTGAACCTAGAAGGGCAGAGTCAGTTTTGCAAAGTACAACTACAGATGCAAACATTCTAAAAAGACAGACCTACCCCTCTTGCTAATCCTTCTTCCCTGAGCTGTGACCTCTAGGGATTGGCGTCTTCACCCACTGCAGTCCTGTTGACGTTCAAGCTGTGTGTCCGCCTTAACGAGGTCGCTGGCAATCGAGATTCCAGAAGACACATTTAACACTGTAGCGGGCCCATTTTAAAGGCAAGCTCATGTAAACTTGGGCTGTACATTTTGGATAACGCTTGGTTCTCTAACAAATAAACCTCCCCAATGTCAACTGTTTAACCCAGTAAACGTTTGTTTCTCATTCCAGTAGCAGCGCACCATGGACATTGCTGGCTGGCAGCCTTTCCTCCACCCAGGGACCCAGAGTCTTTCCATCTTGTAGCTAGGCTACGGCTAAGACCTCAGAGAACTCTGCTTCCAGCTGGCAGAACTGGAAATGAAAGCCACAAAAGTCATACCTGCTCTTTAGCTAGCTTGGCCTGGAAGCGGCCAACTCCCATTCTACTCATTTCATTGTTGGGAAGTGGTTTCCTAACTCCACCTAGATGTAAGGAGAGCTTGGAAATCCAGTCTCGCACTGTAATACCTCCCTCGGACATGAACAGGCATGCCATCCGTGCCAGTGCCCATCCCTCAGGAGGTCATCTCATTTGGAATGCTTTCCAATAATTTCAAAGATGCCCCTCCGGTGCCTGGGACCAGCCAGGGCCAGAAGTGCCCCCCAGGCCTAGGAGAGGTCCTGGGAGGGTTCTGATCAGTACAGAGGCCTTCCTTGACAATGTCTAAGTCCTCTTCCATGACAGGGACCGGCAAAACTGGCAGTGTGATCTGAAAAGGGCACCCTGAGCCTGGACACAGACCCACATTAGTCCCAGTCTCCGTTTCTTCTTTCTGGGTACCCGTCACCTGTTTCGCTGTTGTGCCCTCACTCCTGATCATGGAGTCAACCAGATGCCCCAAGAAGCTCCTGGACTCACATCTACGGGTTGTTCCCGTGAGTTGTGTGGCATTTCTTTCACGATATTGTGCAACATTGGGTTGTGAGAACAGTGTGACATGCTGACTTGATGTGACCCTCATTCGTGACTGACACGAGTCCAGGGCTCTGGGCTCCTATCATTTCACCACCAACCCCTGGACTTGAGTTGAATGTGTGAGTCCATGCACGGGCCCTTACTCATCTCCAGTCTACAGCACCTGAGGTGGGGTCCTTTACGTGGTGTGTCCCCCTGTCACCAGCACGCAGGATACCATCCCTTCTGCGGGTCTGTGCCATTTGTCAAGAAGTCATATGGGGGTGACTGATGCCTCATTTCTCCGTGGACCCTTCTGATAAATGTTCTCTTTTGTTTTCAGTCATGTGGGGAAGTCATGTTCATTCCTTACGTGCTCTAAAGATGACACCCTCACCTATCTTCCCTTCTGGTGGCCGTGGTGGTGTGTGGGATGCAGAGTGTCACCGACATGGAAAAAGGTCCCGTTCGAGGAAAGCAGTGGCTACATCCTAGGGAGCTCGAGAGAGGACATGGTCGGAAGATGTACCGTTCTTCATCTACACTGCAGAATGTGAAGAGCAAATTGAACGTGACCGGAAAATGACTGATCATTCATGCTTCACTGCATGCTCTGGGGGAGGCTTGCATCTGAGCTCATCATCCGCGAATCACAGTCACCATGTCTGAGAGGAAGCTCAGAGCTGGTGTCCACAGGTGGCCCAATGGATCATGGCAGGGTCACGAGTAATAGTGTAGCCAGCGTTGAGCTAATGACATCAGGGACCTGCAGAGCCAAGAAGATCTAGATTGTTCCAATACAAGCAGGTTCTGAAGAGCCATGGCATGTGAGTCACAACAACAATACTTCCTTTTCTTCTCGGTGAGAGATGTTTAATTACCCATGCTCCGTGCACCAGACCATAAGGACAGGAAGAGATGGTTCCTGGACGTGAACAGGAAGACATGGAGCTCGAATCCTACATGGACCCGCCCCCTCCCCACATGTACTGATGGGACAAGAAGCAGACAGGGAGCTCTCTCTTCTCTCCCTATTGTCCTAAATCTTAGGCACTGAATCACTATAGCTTGAACAGTGATTCAAGGGCCCATGACTTTTGTTGTACATGTTTTCATTAAGCTGTTTGTGTAGACAGGGGTCCAGCATTGGCCAGGCACATGCCAGGCTGTAGTGGATGGGAGAGAAGGTCTCCTACACCAGCAGATGTGACCCGTGCGCTCCCCAACAGCCGTGATGGCTGCGAATACTTCCATGCAGCTCAGAACAGGAGGAAACCTCCTGGTGGGTCACCACCTCTCCTGCTCACGGCTCCTGCTTCTTCTGTGATCTCCGCGATCTCCCTTTGAGATGTGGGATTTGTTCTCACATGCGCTCTCCTGTCTGAGACTCTGGAGAGTGGCTCGTTGTAGTTCCCTCCAACCCGCCCCTTAGGCACGGCCTTCTCTGCCCGAGGGGACCCCCCCCCCTTGCCTTCTCCTCTGTCAATCAGACCTCATTGGGCTGGCATCAGCAGGATGAGCACATGAAAAATGAAGTGACCTTTGCAAGAAAAAAGAGTGGACTTTTCATTTTCCCCACCAAGTTCTCATGTAGCAAGTGATTTTAGGACAGCTGCAAACATCTCCTGCAGAGGGGACCTGGGAGCCTGCGGACACAGCCTTGATTCGTCTCAGGCAGAACGCATCACTCCTCCACGTGCGCAAAGCACACCAGGGGAGAAACAGCTGGAGAGCAGAGCGGCTGCCTCTTGGTGAACCTTTCATAGTGCCCTGTATTCAGCCCTGCTCCAGGCAACTCACTCATTCATTCATTCATCCCTTCATTCAGCAAATATTACACAGGTAGCAGACCCTGTGCCAGGGGACAGGGAGACAGTGGGAGCAGAACCCCATCCTCACAAAGTTTGCAGACACAGTGACACAGGTCCCAGAGGCTGGGAGGCCTAGTTACCCATTTTCAAGGGAGGGGCATGAAAATGAAGCCAAACAGGGATTTTTGAAACGTGTTCCACGCACCCACTGGCGCCCTGAGACCCTTTGGGGGATCCTGTGAGGTCAAACCCACCTGCATTATTATCTGCCCTTTTCACCGATAGTGCAAAAGCAACAGTGAGTCCAAGCAAGTGGCCCCAAAACATACTAGGAGTTTTTGTATTCTTCACTGCCATGCGCTTGCAGTTAGAAAAGAAAAAAGGCAGTTTCACTTAAGAATATCCTTGATATAGGGAGGATGGGAGGGAGGGAGACGCAAGAGGGAAGAGATATGGGAACATATGTATATGTATAACTGATTCACTTTGTCATAAAGCAGAAACTAACACACCATTGTAAAGCAATTAGACTCCAATAAAGATGTAAGAAAATATATCCTTGATAAAGTAGAAAAACAATTACTAATCTTATGAAAGCTCAACCCTTGAGTCCGTGTCTGTTCACTGCTCTGTGTGATGAGGCAGAAACTCTGTAAAGCCATCGTTAAACAGCGTGGTACCATGGTTGACTCAAAGACAAGCATTTGTGCAGTTGAGCTGTGAACCGAACAGGCTGGCTTTAATTTTTTCATAGAACTCCATTTTTTTCCTTTGACAGACACAGGGACAAACCATGGTTATGTAGAGTTGGGCATTTAGTAGACATTTTCCTGGAAATGAACAAAGTGAGCCTGTCACTTCAAGGAAAACAACTGGCACTCACTTTCCAATGATATCACTTTCCAATGATAATATCTGAGCTTTCCAGCAAAAGTTAGAAGTTTGGAAAACTTGGATCCACCACTGTGAGCTTGACGGCTTCCCAGTACTTAGACTCTCCCCATCAGATCGGTGGTGCTATTAACAAAGGTGACTTGTAGGTATCGCGTGGCGGAAGGTGTCATCATTTGGAAGATTGGCTTAAGTCGGGGCACCAGCGTTTTCCACAATGCCTAGTGCACGGCGTTACAACATCAAGATGGCTCAAATGATCCATTCAAAGCGAAAGAGAGACCAGTGAGTTTTAACATGGCAGAGTGCAAATTTTGCATTGCTATGGTTTCAGATCTTTCTTGTTACTAACCTTTCCAAAAAACTTCCTCTTGTCGAGATTTTCATATTATAGCAAAGAATATCCACAATTATCTGAAAGTCTATGAAAACAGCTTTTGCTTTTCCGAATGCATATCTATGTGTATTTTCCTCATAGATCTCAACTATAACAACATATTGCAACAGATTCAGTGCACAAGCAGATGTGAGGATCGATCTTTCATTAAGATCATATTAAAAGTTTGCAAGAGGGCTTCCCTGGTGGCGCAGTGGTTGAGAGTCCGCCTGCCGATGCAGGGGACACGGGTTCGTGCCCTGGTCCGGGAGGATCCCACGTGCCGTGGAGCGGCTGGGCCCGTGAGCCATGGCCGCTGAGCCTGCGTGTCCGGACCCTGTGCTCTGCAGCGGGAGAGGCCACACAGTGAGAGGCCCACGTACCACAAAAAAATTTTTAAAAAGTTTGCAAGAATGTAAAACAATGAAACTCTTCTCTTGTCACTAAATTGTTTCTATTTTGGAAAATATATATTTAGTTACTTTTCTCAAAAATATGTTATTTATGTTACCAGGTACAGGGTTTCTTTTATTTTAAAATGAATTAACACATCCATTTTTTTTACTTAAAAATTTAAATTAATTTTTAATTTAATTAGTTTTCATTTCTAAGATGATAGATGATTCTGGACATAACGCACATAAAAACAAGCTCTTTGGGGTCCTCAATAATTTTGAAGAATAGGAAAAGTTCCCATGACCATAAAAAGCTTGCGATCTACTGATGGAGAGAGAGGAGTGAGGCGTTAAAACCCACAGATCGCTTAGCACAGGCTGTGTGGGAACTTCTTGTCTGCCTCCGCTTGAGGAGGGGAGCCTGTCGCATTCATTTTTGTACCCTCTACACTTGGCATGGTGCCTGGCACATAGAGGGCATCCAGTGACTCTAGAGGTCATGGAGAAATGAGTGGATAAGACACTGGAGAGCTTCAGAGAAGAGGGGACTGGGCAGTCAGGCAGAGCATTTCAATTCGGCATGAAAGGGGCTGGGTGGTACTCGCCAAAGAGCGTGTACCTGAAGCCCCAGTCCAGCTCCTTGACAAGTGCAACGTATGCCCCTGGCTTCTCTCAGGCTGATCCAGTTGGCCAGGCTGAGTCCTGGGTCCCCTGGGGAAGGACTGTTACAGGACGAAGAAACCTCAACTGATGTGTTTTGCTTGGCTCTGTAGCAATGACCCAATTTAAAGGGAAATGAGCATCGTCCTGTCTGCTGCCACCATACTAACCTGGCTCACGTAGAATCCGCGTGGACACACACCTCTGAGTGGAACCCACTTGGCGACAGACAGGGCTTGACACCGAGCCAGTATGGCCTATTTCATCCCATCTCGCCTGAATTTACGTGAGTCACGCACGCTCTGTAATGGCCACTGTCATATGCAACTGGCCAAATATGTTGGTCAAGGTCCCGCATAGACAAGCCGAGGAAACTGGCCATGCCTGCCACACAGGTGGAGATAGGCCGCCACCATGGAAAGATCCTTCGTGGTTCGGCGGCGCCAGAGCCTGGCACACCAGATGATGGGAATTTTCTAATTAGAGAGACATGAACATCTCAGTGGACGTTAAAATGTTAATGCATTGGTGCATTTGGAATTCAGGCTGTTGTTTGATGGGGCAGCAGCTGAAGTCTGCCCGACGCCCATAGGAATTTGATCCACTGAGAAATGTGCTCCCAGATTTCTAGGCCAGAGAGCGGCCGCCAGATCTGCCCCATTCCTGCACATTCTTCCAACTGACTGCTTCCAAATTAGCCCAAGTGTGCGCTTTCTAATATCCTCCCCACCATGAACTTCCTGCTTTATAATCTTAATGTCTTCCATATGAGGGCGACCTTCACTTTTCCACCCCTTACCTTGGATTAACCGGGTCCTAACAAGCTCCCAGAAATCCTCCTGGGGCTCAACTCTCTGTCTGGCCCTTCTGTGGTCCCCAAACCCTTCTCTTGGCCTGAGCTAGCCCTTTATTGGCCATTGTCTTATATGCCTCGGGTAGGACCCTGATTGCTTTCACATGTCCCTTTGTAGTAACCCAGGCCTGAGCGGAAAGGACCAGATTCGGATGTGCCGGTCTCGGCTGGGCCCTCGCTCTCGGGACTTGTGTGGGAGAGGGGGCAGAGCAACTCTGAGCGTCCCATGCCTCATACAGATCCTCCTCCCAGGGAGATTTGGGGCCCTGCATGGCTGGGGCCTTAAGATATCATTTGGTGTTGGCCTGGGCGTTGGCCTGGGCAACCTTCTGGGGAAGCTTAGGTTTCTCTTTTTGAAAAACAGGGTAAGTAGTGTGGCTCTGAGAAGGGAAGCATTGACTCGACAAAGGAAACGGTAGATTTCCCGTTAACAGTGCGTTTCAGAGCATCAGGAAGAAGGAGGGGGGGGGGACACGAAAGTGAACCTGATTTTGCCAGGCAGAGATGGAGGGCCGGGCATTTCAGGTCAGGACAATGGCAAAGAAGGTCACAGGGCATTTTCTTTGGAAGTTGGAAAGTGGTTGGGTGTGGCTGGAGTGGAATGCATGTCGGAGGGGTGGATGAGGGCAGTGGGTGGTGAGAGCTGAGATCAATGGGAGACTTAGCTGGAACGCTGGAACATTTCATTCTATGCTGTGTGGGCCCATGTACACTGCCTTCCCTTCTGGTACAATGGCTGGGCCATCGGTGCTCCATCCAGCACACAGCCCCGGCTTTTCCGGTCCATGCCCTCCCCCCACCCCCCCGTCATCCTCATGCCCTGCTTTAGCAGCAAGGAAGCTCCATGAGCTTCACTTTGTCTTTTTGTTTGCAGTGATGTCTTCTCAGCACCTAGACAGCTCACAGGGCAAAGCAAGCACTCAATCAATGGCTGCTGAATGAAGTTAATAGTTGTTCAACAAAAGCCATCGTCAAATACCTCTGAGAACTTCAGGGTTAACCATAAACAGCTTTCCTTTTCCAGAGATTTTGAAGAGCCCTTAATGTGCTAACATGCAAGTGAGAGATGATGGTGGCTTGGACCACGGTGGAGACAGTGGATGTGGAGAGAAGGAGATGGCTTATGGCTCTGTATTAGAGGTAGGGTTGATAGGACTTCTTGATGAAATGGACATCAATGTTTATGGAAAGGGAAAAATGAAAGATAACGTGTGTGTGTGTGTGTGTGTGTGTGTGTGTGTGTGTGTGTGTCTGAGTACCTGAGTTGATCGCTGCCCCATTCACCGAAGCTCTAAAGGAGTTGGTAACTGGTTGGACAAAAGGGGAGAAAACAGCTGGAGAGCCGAGCAGGGGCCAGGTCCTCTGGGCCTTTTCAAGTCACACTAAGGCTTCTGGACCTGACCCTGGGGTGATGGGGAGTCTGTGGAGGATTTGAAAGGGGGAGTGGCATAATCAGATTTGCACGTTAGAGAGGTGTCTCTGTTGTAATTCTGCAAATCACAGCCTCCGCACTGTGCCAAGCCCACTCCATTGGGAGAGAAAACGTAGCCATGACACAGCAGACGGCATGAGTCTGGACCACTGGGGTGTGTGGGTATTGAACTTACGGGGTCGAATGGTTCAGAGAGATGGGGGTTCAGCCGTTACTAATGGCCGGGTGGTGGGGGTGAGGCTGGCCAGATGTGCACACGTCTTCCAGCTGCAGACTGTCAGAGCTGGGTGAGCACTTAAGGTGCGTCCACTCCAACCCCCTTCATCTGTCGACAGAGACACTGAAGTACAGGGAGGGGCGAGGGGTTGCCGGGAACCACGTGTAGTTGGACTGTATGACCGAGTGAGGGGAAGGGGCAGCCCGGGAAGCAGGAAGCTGGGAAAGTCGGCCCCGAGCGTCTGGAGATCTGCTTTTAAACCTCTCTCTGCTCTGAACTCCCTGGGCCTCAGTTTCCCCATCTGAGCAATGAGGGGCTCAGGCTGGAATTCAAACACAGCATGTGGTCCTTCACTCGTCATCCAGATTCATCTGAGAAGCCCACGGGCACCTCCCGCAACCCCTACTTGCCACCCCGTCCACGATGATGGGCAAGGGTGAGGTTTCCAGGACAACAGTTTCAGACCGGCTCCTGTGGGGTCCTGGGGGCCACCAAGAGCATCTGAGGAAACCAGCCAGACCCAGGCCCTGGGAATTCAACGAGGTGAAAAAAAAAAAAAATCCCTACCTGCTCCAAAATTTACACCTGAGCAAAAGGAAAATTTTATCCAAACAGCAAATCTGCTAGGCTGCAAGTTTAATAAGCTATTAAACGGCACCATGTGAAACCTGCAATCAAAGCAAAAACACTGTAAAATAAATCAAGAGAGATAAGAAAAGATTTCACATTGTTAAAAGTTTATGCTATTTCTGACTTCCCGAAATGTTACCATTAACCTGGGAGTTAATCAGAGTTTTTCATTTACCCGTTGTTCAGAGACATAATGAGCACTTTAACAGGGTAAATAAAAAGATCTAAAGAAGCAATAAACGCGCAAGTCACAAGTGGCAATCATCTACCTTGCGAGGCTCGTGCGGTACAAAGCGGCGCACAGCTGGAAACAAATGGTTCCTCAGAACACTGTAAATAACCTCCAAGCCCACTCCTAATTAAAGCGAAGCCCCACTTTCTCATGGGTATTGAATCTATGAACCAATTAAGGAAATATCATTTCTTTCCTGAAAGGGCTGTGTTTCTCTCCCTCCCTCCCCCCCACCCCGCCCGGTCTCTCCCTCTTTCTCTCCTCTCTGTCACTTGCTCTCTCTCTCTAAAGACTTTCCACCAAAGAGCTGGCCACCCCGCCCCCGCCGATGTTCCCGAGCTGCAATAATGAGACATCCGCGCTTTAAGCAAATTTTGCACCTGTAACCTGCAGAAATATAGCCGTAGCATTTGAAAAATTACCTCCGTGCTGCACAGTGCCATGAAAATTTATCTTTGAGATGATTTTATTGCATGGTTACCCTAGGCAATTAAATCAATAAATCTTAACTGTCAGGAAGGTTGGCCCCGTGCCAGAAATAAATGAAATGCGTGAAATCAGTAAATAAAAGGTTTCTGACAACTCATTCCAGAAATTATTTAGCAGTTGGGGTGGTGGGAGCCGTTTCTGTTTCACTCCCCAGCCTTTATGGACGGGCTTTCTGAGAAATGATCATGCTAGCAAACAGCAATGGCTCCGCTACAGAGAAGTCAGAGTCTGCCGGGCCGCACATCATAGGCCTTGAAAGACAGGAGGGAGATAGAGCCACATGGCCAGAGGTGGCAGGCCAGGCCCAGCCCGGGCTGGGGAAAGGTCTAGGGAGCAGCTGGCTCCCTGATGCCCTGGGGAGGGCGCCGGCCCTGTCTCTTCCCCTTGGCCACTATGTCCTCCTCCCTGTGGCCTTTGACCTGATGGGAGGTACCTTCTCCTCAGGGGACTGAGTTGCCCCGCCTGCCTTGTCGCCCTGCACCACCTGTGGTCTGTTATCAATCTATCAATCTAAGGAAGTTTACTCCTGTGGGTAAGGTCTGTCTGCTGTCTATAAAGGCAGGTCTCATGGACACAAGTTGCTGAGAACAGAAGCCAGTGTTTGGATATGCCCATTCTTGCCTTAGCTGGCTTTTTTCTCATCTGAATTTCCCTCCCCTGGCCATAGGTACACCCAATGAAGGTCCTTTGGGGGTGCCTTCACAGATGTGATGAGGGCTAAATGGCACTGTTGCGTGGGCTGTGAAGCTGATGTGCATGTTTGAGGCCCATCTGAGAGCCTGAGCAGGGCCCATGGCAAGTTCTACCGCAGGGCCTTTGCACATGCTGCTCCCTAGGCCTGAACTGCTCTTTCCTCTCTGCCTTGTCTACTTTCATATTTCAGCTCAATTGGCACATTCTCGGTGAAGCCTTCCTTGACTTGTCACATGCCCCTTTACAGGCTCTTAGAGCTCTGGGCACTTCTTCCTGACAGTATTCACCTTTGTTGTAATTTCACATTTATTTGTGTGATTAACCGCTAAATGGCTCTCTGTCCCACCATCTCCATGAGGGCAAGGGAGGGCCTGGTTTTGCTCCCCCATGAGGCCCCAGAACCCCATCCTGTGCATACAGTGACTACCGAATAAATGGACGAGGGCAGGTGTACTCAATGGCTCGGGCAGCCATAGCAAAGTCCTACAGTCTAGGGGGCTGAAACAGCAGAAATGCATTGTCCCCCAGTTCTGGAGGCTGGAAGTCTGAGACCAGGGTGTGGGCAGAATCGGTTCCTTCTGAGAGCAGAGACGGAAGGATCTGTTCCGGGTCTCTCTCCTTGGCATGTGGATGCTGTCTTCATGTTCACATAGCATTCTCCCTGTGTGCAAGTCTGCTTCCAAATTTCCCTTTCTGTAAGGACACGAGTCAGATTGGATTGGGATCCACCCTGATGACCCCATTTTAATTTGTTTAAAGACTCTGTCTCCAAATAAGTTCACATTCTGAGGTACTGGGGGTTAGGACTCCCACATGGGATTTTTTTCTGCGGGGGGGGGGGGGGTGGGGGTGGGGGGTAGGGTGGCGGGATACAATTCAGTCCATAACTCGAGGCCACTGACCCAGGGGCAGAAATTCCTTAGATGCCTCAATGGCAAACACTTTAGAATTGTTCTCCAGGTCAGAGCTAAGGAGAATAAGAGGTCTCTCCCCAGCTTGCTCCTGCCACCCTGCACATTTAAGTCCAGGCACCCGTCCCTGGTGGGACTGCAGCTGAGCCTCACAGCCACGTTGCCAGGGCTGCACAGGGCTCTCCTGCAGCTAAGTGGAGGGCGGGGCTAACCCAAAGGTATGGACCCAGACAAGAGTCCTCAGGCTTGGGTGTCTTTAGGTCAAGGCCTGCTTTCTTTTCGCTCCCCCCGCACCCGGTCCTCTGCCCTGCAGTTGACAATTAGCTCCTACTGTGGTCTAGGGAGGCAGGAGCTGGGCCCTGGGGAGCGCTCTTGAGGAGGAGAATGGACTCGGGAGGATTATGTTGGGCTGGAAATGAGGTGGGCGCTTCCCGAAGGGAGAAGGGCTGAGCCCGCGGAACAGAAATCCCATACGACCCACATGGGAGGCAGTGCTGCAAGGAAACAGCTCAGGAGGGGACACAGAGCCCAAGGGAAAGGGATGGAAGTGTGCAGGGACCCGAGAGGGAGACTTGGAGGAATACGGCTTGGCCCCTTGGTGAATCTAATGCTCTCTGGGGAGCAGAGCTTGGCTTTTCCGGGAGGGCCTGGGAAGTGGAGGCCAGGAAGGCAAGCTGTCCCTGGTGAGTTCCCGGGGCAGGAAACTCCAAATTATCTTAGGGAGGCTTCAGCTGTAGTCAAAAGGAACGAGCCCTTGGGCTGCACGCCACCCATCGAGACACCGGGGCCCCCTCCAAGTGGCGGGAGACCCTGGAAGGGAAGGGAGGCATCTGATGGGGATATTTTCCTCCTGTTTTCGGGTTGGTTCTCCTCTTTGAGGCTCAGCTAATGCAAATCTCTTTTTTATAATTCTTGCTGGCAAGTTCCCAGGGCAGATAATTCCCCATCAGCACATCAGGAGCACCAAGGTGGTTCTTTTCAAATTAATGGTTTGCAGCAATATACGAGCATTGCTTTTGAACTGGGGGCTGAGCGATGGCAAAGGCACGGTGTCTAATAACTAAGGGCAAACTTTGCGATGACAGCCACCGGATTTCAAAATAATAATAATTTGCATTTGATAGCACCTTTCTTCCGACTAACAAGCTTAACACAATTAATTCAGTAACGTGTTATGCTCCTCTAAGTAGCACAGAAGTAAGGTTTGCTTGTATAGTTTTCTGCTTGGAGAAACTAAGGCAGAGAGAAAAATGGATGGATGGTGGGGGTCACAGTTCCAGAAGCTCTAGGTCCACTGCTCCAGGGGTTGTGGAGAGGGCGACGAGTCCACTGGACAGGAGGTGAAGTCTTCTGGGGCCCAAGAGGCTTGTGGAGGGTGGGAGTGTAAGATGGCCCCCAAGACCCCCTCCTCCAGTGTACATGCCCTGTGTAAGCTCCCTTGAGGGTGGGCCCAAATCGATCATCAGAATTTCTGGGGGTGGGCTCCAGGAATCAGTAAGCCGTCCAGCTCAGCCAGGGTTGAGGCGCCCCGGCTCAGAGGGCAAGAGATGCGCTACGCCCCAAGTCCAGGGCCAGCGCAGAGGCCAAGGAAACAACCAGTAGGGCAGGAGCTGGGCCGGAGTGCCAAGGGGCCCCGGGAGTACCTGGGCCACCCCTGGGGGGAGCGGCTGTTTCCCAGGGAGGGCTGTGCTTCAGGATGTGCTTAGCGGCTGCCACAGGACATGTTCAGTGAGTCGAGGCCAAGACTTGGCTGGTTTAGGGGGTGTCTGGGGGTGCCGGGAGGGGACCCCACACGGAGCCTGCCACCACTCCCTGCCACTTGATCCTTCAGGGCTCTTTCTGACACCTGGGTATAGCGAGTTCGAGGGATTGATGGAGGGATGGGGGTGGGGTGTGAACGAGGAGAAAGACGTGACCACAAGGTGTCAGTAGCTTGCAGCAGGCTTCATCTGGGGGGACACTGGCAGGTATGCATGGGGGTGGGGATGTCTCTCACAGGACGAGACCTTCCAGAGGCCTCCACCCAAGAGAGGAAGAGAGATGGGAATTCCCAGGAGGGGGTCGGAGCGTGGGCGGAAGTGTCTAGGTGATGTGCTCAGCGCCTTGGGTCTTTAGAGCCCCAGGGTTTCCCTTATCTATGGTGAACAGATGTCGGGCAAAGTTTCTGGGTTCTGTAAAGCAAGCAGCCTCTAGATGGGTAAAAATCTGCTCCTTTGGGCTCTGTTTGAAACCAACGGATGTGTAAAATTTTTGAGCTTTTTGCCAGCGGCCTTTTGAGCTAACCGGTTTCAGCCGACTGTGAAGAAGTCATTGGCGCAGAGGCCACCCTTACCTCCTTCAGTACCTGGAGACTCTGGGGAAGCTCTGCCCCTTCTGCTTAGTCTGGAGTTTTCTGTTCTGCAAATGCTTCAGCCCAACTAAAGTTTGTGGCGGGGTCGCGGGCTGGGGTGGGGAGGATGCTTTTCTAACTGAACTTCCCTTCCTGCTCCCTGGGTTACGCTGTGTCCTCAGAGTTGGGAATTCTGGGAGAATCTCAGCTCGCCACCATCATCATCTGCCCAGGTCCAGCCCTGCCCAAGGTCATGTTTCCAGAGAGGTGCAGCCGCCCCCCTCTTGGGGGTTAACCTCACATCTCTGGGCCACTGCGGGGCCTGTCTTATTTGGGAAATGAGAATATGTTCAAGTGAACTGTGGTTGGAACCCCCTGGGCAATTTCTGGAGAGTTACAAAAGCGCGAGAGGAAATCTCTTCCTTGGAGAAGAGTACTCTGAGCTTGGATTCCTGAGGGGTGTTTTCTCTAGAGCGCTAGAAGCACCGTTATCTCCTGTTCTCTCTACACTCTCAAAACCTTTCCCCTCCCCCCCCTCAAGAAGGAGGGTAGGATGAAGCGTGGAGAGTCACAGGGCTAGAAAGACAGGGCTTGAGGGTCAATTCCTGCCCCCGACTTGCCTCCTGAACTCACACGCTAGGTCCTGTGACTGTCGGGCCCAGTAGACCCCCACTTCATGATCCACACAGAGCCCATCACAGGTGCCAAGGCCCTGGAGAACGCATGTCAATGTCCAATTACCGTACCTGAAACTTATGAGGAAGATGCCCCTTAACAAATTACCTAGATCTCGCTTCTATTACAGCTAAATGTTTTAGATTTTATTTCCTTTACTAAACAAGGGGGAAAGGGGACAGAATTGCCTAGCTAGCCCTAAAAGTGTTTCCTGGAGAAACTCACAAAGTTCAACATATTCTTTGTCCAAAGCATGAGGCTCATTGCGCTCCCAGCCTCCCCTCCGCCCGGCCCACGTGGTACTTTCTGCCACAGCGTACCCACCTGTGGCCCAGCCCCTGCCAGCAAGGCGACCGCGTGCAGTTCCTCACTAACACCCTCAGAGGGTGAACACTGCTGACCTTGATAATGGCAGCGTGTTGGGGGAAACTCTTTGGGGCAACACGTTCCTCAGAGTTGCCAAGAGGGGCTGTAGGATGAGAAACTCCTGTCTCTGTGACACCTTGCTCACCTCCGGGAAGCTGGCAGAAGGCTGATATCATCGACCCCGTTTTGTAGAGGAAGGAAGTGGGGCACGGAAAGGTTGTTTCCTTTGAGCCCGGCAGCAAGAGCCCGAGCTCAAGTCCTACTTCAAAGCCCAGGGCACTTGCTCCCCGGTGATGCTCTGCCTCCTTTCTGCGCTGGTGCCCACGTGTGTGTCATCAACAAGGAGTTAAGCCACACCAGGCCTGTCTTTGAAGTGGACTGATTTAAAGCTCAACCAGTCCAAGGCCTGACCTTGACCTCAGCCAGGGTGTCTGGCCTGCCGAGAAGGTGGTGCTTTCTCTTCTCTTCGCTACTTCCAAGCATAAGGGGTCCCATCTCACCACACCTTTCCTGAGTTGCTCACTCCAGTCAGGTCCTGATCTCAGTCCTCATGGAAGGAGGCGTTTCTGGAAGGCTGGCCCAAGGCCTTTCCTTTAGAGTCTGCCGGAAGGACCAAGAGGACATCCTTCCCCGAGGGCTCAGGGCCCTTCCTTACTTTTGTTTCTAGAATGAAATGATGCTCTAGCAGCAATAGTATTCTGCATGACAGTGAGAAGTAGTAGGTGGCAATGGTTAAGATCAACAGCTTTGGGGCCACACTGTCCAAATTCCGGCTGTGTGACCTTAGGCAAGCTGCTTAATCTCTCTGTGCCTCTGTCTTGTCATCTATAGAACAGGAATATAATAGTACCTATCTCATAGGGTCATTAGGAAGATTATATAAGTTGATATATAAGAAAGTGCTAGAACAGTGCCTGGCACACAGTAACTGCTGCATAAACTGATCAGTTAGCATATCCCAGCCTCCAATTTTGAAAAATGTCATTCTGCGTTTTTCCTCCCAGCTCTTTTCTGCACGCAGGCACACGTTTACCTAGGCATGATTCTAATTTATGACATCTGGTTTGTTTTTGAGTGAAGGAGAAAGCAACTTGTTTGCTTGAGAACAAATTTATAATCCGTTTAGCTCTATTTACTCAGATTAACTATTTCTTTATTATCTCCTAAGAAAAATGTTCATATTTACCCATACCGTAGCCTTCAAATTCTGGAAAGGATTTGGAATTCTTGGTGAATTCTTCAGTTTCAGCCACAGTTAGCTACATCAGTGTTCATACCTGGCCTAAGATCACAGCAGTGTCAGAATATCCGGCCGCACCAAGGGCCGCTTGCTTGTTCACAGGAAATCCAGCTCAGCTGATTGTTAATGTCACGTTCACGTACAAGGGCTCTGTGCCGTGTAGTGTATTAGTATTGCAATTTCTCACTTTGCGTGCCCAGGAAAGAGACTCGGTATCAATGAAATTTCAAGGTACCTGAAACTCCCTTGGTGCCGCCTGGAAAATGTTAAACATTTTGAAGGAAATAGTTCTAAAATATATGGCTCTTCTGCCTTAGTTATGTCCTTTTTACTATATAACTGAACTGAAGATAACTGAACCTTTTCCTGATGACGTCATTATTGTGACCTAAAATGATGGCTTACGCTTCTCTCCCGCGCCAGTGGCTGCACGCCCCAGCCAGAAATGGCCATAGTCGGCTGTGCTTTTAAGTTTTTAGTCTAGTTGTACAATTCAACGGCCACTGCAGTTGCAATTTCATACTTTGCAAGCCTTTTTGTGCTGTGTACTAGGAACCCAGATAACGAAACATGCGATCATTTTCTCTTCAGTGGGCTTTGGATGCTAGGCCAAGGGTCTCTCATCAAATCAATTGGCTTTGTGAGAGTATTTTCTTCCTGGCCCTGGGTTGTAAAGCCGTTGAGGTAAGTGGGAGGGTTGACCGTACCTTAGAAGGCAAAAGGGGTGGTAACTTGGTACTTATGGCTGGAAAGTCTGTAAGCGGAATCATCTACCTGTCTAAAATGAGATTTTCATAAAAATTTTATTTTGCATTTTTCAATAATTCAATGCACTGGCAGTATAGTTAATGCCTCTATGAGAGAGACCCACGCACCAGCTCAGCCAATATCATTTTTACAGAGACATCGTGTTGGAAAACAGCAAAACTACATGAAAACGTTTGTATACAGAGTTACCATACGGAGAACAAAGCGCCAACAAAACGCTTGTGTGCCACACATTTGAAATGCAAAGCAACACAGGCAGATACAGTTTTCTTCGCATAAAGCACACGAAACCAGTTTTTAGGAACCAGGTACCATTTCGTTCATTCCTCGATGTTTGAACAGTTACCTTGGTCGATACAGAGCATCGGAACTTACTGAAATTTTGACAAGACGAGCATGCTTGTTAAGAACAGTGACAAGCAATGGTGAATCTGCAGTGAGTGTGAAGATTGGAAACCTGCACCCAAGAAAAAGCGGTTCAAAAGCTGAATTGGATTATGGTAAAACAAAGGGGGCGCTTTATGAATGACCACCGCATTTTCATGGCCACCTAGGGTGCCCTTGGTGTGAAAAGGGTCTTCCACTAGGGGCAAGGCCTCTCGGGAACCAGGCCAGGCTATTTCTGACGGTTCCGCTCATCTACCGACATGGAGGGAGCCCAGGCCAGGACACTGGCCCCAGGGATTTGAGGTGTGGCTCAGGGGCAAGCTCACTCCAACCCTAAGGGCTCAGCTGAGCTCAAATGCTGCGGCTGAAGTGGCCTCTATCTTTCCCCCCTCCCTGTGCATTTCAGCCTATGGTTTTCTCTTGGAAACTCAGTTGGATTTGAACAGAGCCTCTTCCCTCACAAAATCCAGTGGAATTCGTGTAGCTGAACCGTAACATCATGATAATAGCTTCCAAGGGAAGAGGAGTTTCCATTTCAAATCACTGCTTTCATATAGCAATGTAGCCATGGCCTTCCTGGAACGGCACAAGAATGTTTTTCAAGAAGGAAAAGCTAAAATCCCATGAAGGACAGCAAGCCAGACGTGTTGCACATGTGTGCGCGCGCGCACGCACACACACACACACACACACACACAGATGACATGTTCTACGTGGGCAGTGACACGGTGTTGGCAAGCACCCCCTACACAAAGCACATGATGACAATTAAATTCCCATTTGTATCCTGGTTACTCAATAAATATTTCCATGACACTTAAATATACAAACTTTCTGTTTCAAATATGCATGAAAATGTCTTTTATTTTCAAGAATGAGAGAAAGGTTTATAGAGTCACATCTTCATTTACAACATGTTGCGGTGATCTTTCTGGTTCTTATATATACAGGCTAATGCGAATGTGAGGAAATACTTCAAATGAGCGCACAAGACAGGAATATGCCTCTTAGATACAAAGCAAACACACACGCTGCAGACCAGGCAGAAGACACCCCTGGCAAGTCTCAGGGGGTATTTTTCAAGTCTCAGTCAAATGACTTTACTGGAAAAACATGTGGAGTCATTTGTTAAACTGCATTAGGTCTCAGACGATGTTAGAAAAGTGCCCTTCTGTCCTTCGTACCGTTTGTCAGTGTGGGGCGTGGAAGGGCCCAGTGAACAGGGAGTGTTCCTCTTTGAAAACCCATCAGTGTTTGCTTAGATATAGACTTCATTCCCGGCCTGATCTAATGCAGACTTGTCAAAGACTCCAGATTTCAATATTTTAACGAGGGAGGGAGGGGGAAAGAGAGAGAGAGGGAGGGAGGGAGAGAGAGGAGAAATACACATTTTGCAATCGATCAAAATATTTCTTCAGTCAATAATAAGAAACCCCTTCAAAATAAAAAAAAAAGGAAAACGAGAAAGAAAAATAAAGAAAAAGATGAGCCTAAATAAAACCACCTTGACTGAAGTGTTATGGGAAATTTCTGGAACAGAACTTTTTGCTTCACATCTATCATGGTACAGCAACATCTGAAGATGTGTGCCATTGCCAGGCCTCCAACTAAAGTTCGTTGAAAAATCCTGATGTAAACTGTCTCATCTGCCTGCAACCACTGCACTTACTCCAAAATGACGTCATGAAGGTCAAAACACTGCTCCACAAAGTTCTACAATTAGACAAATGAACTCAACAGACGAGTAGTTATACTGCCACGTGATAATGCAGTTGTTATAATATCATGGTTTCATAATACGGCATGCCTGTCCAGGTGGCATGTTGGAAATCAGAACACACCTATTTTTATTAATCTGTTATGTCTGAAAAGCGTGAACAAGTTACGATTCAGAAGCTCACATTGAATCCAACTATTCATTTGTTTAGAGACAGAAAGAGCCCGAGCAGGAAAGCGAAAGCCAGAGCCAGATAGAAAGATAGAGAGAGATACAAGGAACAGACCCAGCCACCACGATCACCATCACAGAACAGAACAGAAACGAGTCTCTTCTTGGAGGAGCCTAAGGATATGGCAGTCAACTCACCAAGCGAGCCAAGGCGAAGAATCTTAGGGATCTTTTGATCCCCAGGGGCATTCTGAGCACGGTAGCTCTACCGCTCTCACGTTTAAAGGATTCATTTTATCCGAAGACAACACTACACCAAACCATCTTCAAAAGCGCTATTCCGAGGAAAATAGGAATAAGAACAGCCATTTGTGGAATTGAATAAACGTGAGGGATTTCATCTCAAACGTTTCGCTTTCTAAGATACCCAGGGAGTAGAGTCATCCGGGAAGAAATCTACTTGAAAAATTGTCTCGAGACAGAATCAATCTCATTTGTAATATCTGTGGGTGAATATGATTGATTCATGAGGATGGTTTTGAAACAGAAAATCACCGGCTGATGATGAACACATTTCTAGCTCTCCGTATCCATGCAAAACTGTCCATCGCCATGTGACTGTAATGGCAATTAAACCAGACCCAGATGGGACCATACCCAGTCAGGATGAATGTTGCAGGAAAACCACGAGGGGCTGGAAGACCCCCGCCCCCCCCACCGCCGCCCCTCGCACCGACCATGTTACTGTGCTGGTCATAGAAAGAACCTCCGAGGTAAAAGAGAGAGAGGCTGGAAGGAAAGAGTAAAGGACGCACTTGACTGTGGACACAGGCTCGGACAGAATGTGGAAATGTTTAAAGAAAAATAGGAGTTTAGGAAAAGTTCTTCAACCTTTCCAGATACAAAGCTCGTGTTAACTGTAGATGTACGGGACCAGGAGAACGGGGCCTTTGAGACTTTCTGTTCTACTCTCAGGATGATTTATGATGAGGAGGTCTAATAAAAAAAACCAGTGTGTGTGTGTGTGTGTGTGTGTGTGTGTGTGTGTGTGTGTGTGTTTAACGAAAACCTCATTCTCTTAGAAAAATATACTGAACTTTATGCCTACTTGTTAGTGACCTTGGTTTTCTTTATATTGGGTAGAAAAGGGAATTGTTTTGCTTTGCATGATAATGTCTGAATATTAATCATGGAATTGATCCAGGAGACATTCTGGTTTGAATTCAGAACAAGGACAGTAAGTAGGTACTTTCAACTAAAAACACATGTTAAACAACTTCCATCCCTAATAGCGAAAGTGAAAACCTTCTGAACAACAACGGGGAGATGGGAGAATTACTGTTTCCATATTATGAGAAAACAACACACTGCATTTTGGACTGTGCTGTTCTCCACAGAGGCCCTAATGTTTCCTAACTAGGCGAAGGCTGTCATTAGTAGGAAAATAGTAAATCAGTTATCCAAGTTACATTTACAAGTTTGAAGTACTACTTGGATGTTTTAATAAGAAAAAGCAGTACTCACCTATCCTTACTTTTAACCAACCATGAGGGTTTTTTAAACACTTATCTCACTTCCGTTTTACCTTGGAGATATGGAGATGACCCACTCACCCCCGCTGATGCGTCTACGCTTTGGGCTCAAGAGGGCCTCATCCCTTCCAGCTTAAAACCCACACCTCCAGGGCCTCATCAATTGATACAGCCACTGTGGAGAACAGTATGGAGGTTCCTTAAAAATCTACAAATAGAACTACCATATGACCCAGCAATCCCACTACTGGGCATATACCCTGAGAAAACCATAATTCAAAAAGAGTCATGTACCAAAATGTTCACTGCAGCTCTATTTACAATAGCCCGGAGATGGAAACAACCTAAGTGCCCATCATCGGATGAATGGATAAAGAAGATGTGGCACATAGATACAATGGAATATTACTCAGCCATAAAAAGAAACGAAATTGAGTTATGTGTAGTGAGGTGGATGGACCCAGAGTCTGTCATACAGAGTGAAGTAAGTCAGAAAGAGAAAAACAAATACCGTACGCTAACACACATATATGGAATCTAAGAAAAAAATAAATGTCATGAAGAACCTTGGGGTAAGACAGGAATAAAGACACAGACCTACTAGAGAATGGACTTGAGGACACGGGGTGGGGGAAGGGTAAGCTGGGACAAAGTGAGAGAGTGGCATGGACGTATATACACTACCAAACGTAAGGTAGATAGCTAGTGGGAAGCAGCCGCATGGCACAGGGAGATCAGCTCGGTGCTTTGTGACCGCCTGGAGGGGTGGGATAGGGAGGGTGGGAGGGAGGGAGACGCAAGAGGGAAGAGATATGGGAACATATGTATATGTATAACTGATTCACTTTGTTATAAAGCAGAAACTAACACACCACTGTAAAGCAATTATACCCCAATAAAGATGTCAAAAACAAACAAGCAAAAAAAAACCTATCTACATTTCCCAGAGGATTGATTCATACTTGAAAATGATGTAATAGTTTGTCATTAAAGTGTGTGTGTGTGTGTGTGTGTGTGTGTGTGTGTGTGTGTGTGTGTCCACAGAACATAACTGTGAAATCCGAGCCCTCTCTGACTGGCTGCAATCAGTACTGTGTACTCCCAACTTTGCGTACATCCCTTCCCAACTCTGTGTTCAGTGACATCCTAGTAGCTGGAAATTAGCCATGGTGGGAGCAGTTACACCATGGAGATTGGCAAATGCTACAAATCAAGTGCTTTCTGTTCTCAGAGAGCTTGTTAAACGTTTGAGCAGTAGACCAGCGGTAGCATGCCGGGCAGATCAAAGGAGAAGCTAGTTCTGTATCTGGGCGACATGGTACCAACCCAGTCTCTTTGGGGGTTTCCCCAAGGCTGCTTCCTGCCCAGGGGCTCCTCTTCCACTGATGTCACCAAGTACCGCAGAACCTCAGAAGGGCATGTGCTTCTGGGGTGCATTTGGCTAGCCTTCCGCGCCCTGCTGGGCTCTGGGCTCTAGGCTCTGAGATGTTTCCCCTACTTGGTAGCTACGAGAGCGATGCGGACCAGAACCAAACAGGTCAAGTGCCTGCAATTCCGATTAAGGTCCTGATCGGGCAGCTGGCTTCGTGCTGCAGAGGCTGGAGAATAATGATTCCCTCGGTAGGAACAGGCTAGCCACAGCTGCAAGCGTCCACGGGGGCATTCTTTCTTCAGGAGGGTTCCCAGCTGGTCTGCATGCGGCAGCCCACCAGCAAGCGCTGGTGGGCCCTGGGGGTGCTCCCCACAGCATCCTGCCAGGGGCCTGGTAGCAGGCTTCCTGGGTCTCCCCCTTCCCTCCGCAGAGTCTGGTATGAATCGAAGAGCCAACAAAATTGAGGTCACTGGCAAAAGAGTTTTGAAATTTTGAATGATTTTTATTAAACACCATTAGTCTACACTGCACAGTTAATGAAACAGCAAAGCTCCAATCTCTTAGAAGAACGATGATTGATCATGGATCGGAACAGCAGTTCCGTGTCCCCTAAACCCATTGTGAGCCTGATGAAGGAGTTATTACCATCTCAGGTCAGAAGCAGAAAGGGGCGAGAACTGCAGCCTGGACTGGAAGGGCTTCCCTACCCGCTACCCCCGGCCCCACCCGCCTCGGCCCTCCCCACAATGCAATTTGCTTTGAGTTGATGGATTACAGAGGGAAACGTGATGCTCTTGGGAAAGGGGGTTTCTAGACTTGCGAGGAGGGGAACGGAAAGGGAACTCATACTTTTTCTTTCCCCGAAAATATCAGATGGTAGGATTAATGTCTGAGACCAGCGTATCCGATTAGCCTCCTGCCAGGGTCACTCACTGCTGGTCATCAATACACAGATGCCAGTTCTGTCGCTGGAGTTTGCAAACACTGAAGAGCAAATGAATCAGAGTTCCATCATGAGAATAAGGCTGTGCAAGTGGGAATGAGAACAACAACAACGACAACGACAACGACAACCAAGAAGAATTTAGTCCGCCAGTCGCATAATAGAGCGAGCGACAACGGGCGCCATATTTGTTCCCCACAGAACTGAATTTGGGGGCACGGAATCGACCCATCCATTCAATGTTGTGTAGCTCTAGTGTCTTGCCACACATTTTCTCCATGGGGAGAGTGATGCCTCTCTAAGCAAGCAGTTCATTGCCTTACTGAGTAGTCCTACCCAGTGATCCAGTTTGCTGTCTCCCACCTGCCACTCACGCAGGTGAAATTTTATCATGTCTGTTGAGAAGTACGTGAGGGCTCCTCCCTCACAGCTAAATCAATTCTGCCTTCAGAAATGCTTTCCAACTTCATTTTCCAACTTCAGCCTCCGGGATGTGAATTTGAATAAAACACAATCCAAATTAGATAGCTCTGGGAAAGATACCGAGAGGACAAGTATCTTCCCACTGAAGCCCCAATCCAATGCAATCTAGCAAGGTGATGTCCAAAGGAAAACCCACCATTTGGAAACTCAACAAAACACATTTTAGCCAATGGTTTTGAATCAAGCAACTTGGTTATTGATTGGAGATTTGAATCGTTTGATGTCATTACGTGGAAAAAAGGCATCCCAATCTCAAGTCTTTGAAAAGTTATCAGCAGCTAATCTGCTTTTCCAATTCTGTCATCCAAATAGAAAACTACTAGTATTTTCCCAATGACATTATTAAGTCATTAACAGTCTACAGGCTGGCTAACAACATGCTCACGGCTAAATCCTACCCCGAGGACCACACTAGTATACTCTTTTCAAATTAATCCTACCTACCAAAACTCAGACAGTAATATGACAAAACCACTAAAAAATCCAAGGTTAATTAAAATACAAAGCCAAGCCAACATCGTAACACAAACTTGTCAAACTCTCTGTGGTTGGAGCTTGGGTGACAAGTGAAGGCATAGTGGCGGCCCTACGGGGGTCCCGCTTGCAGGGCTGAGATCCTTCTGTGTACTTGCTTGCTCAGGTGGACCTGCCCGTTACCCTAACTCCATGTGCTTATCGTGAGATGCGTCTCACCAAGCCTCCATCCAAGGCTCGAGCCAGGATCTCTCACCGCCATCCACGTGTCTTGTATCCCTCCCACAAACTGGTACACCGAAGAGATTTACTTGACAAAATCCCTCAATCCCTCAAATAGCTGCACACCTCCGACACACATCACCATTTACAATGTGATGAATAGAGTGCCTAGAAAACAGCAACAGTCCTTAATCAGGAAACCGAAAGACGTCCCCCCTCCAGGGGGAGGAAGGTAATTCATCCTCCACGTTTAATTGGTTTCTAAGCTGCTTTACAAATGGGTCTCTGCTAAATCATCAGGTGGTGATCCTGAGCTCGCCTGTCAGATTTGGTCATTGTGCCACTGAGTTGGCACACACTTTACATTTAGCCACCAGGGGTGACACATCAGGCAGTAGGCAGGATGCTCTGCTGCTTCCGTGCTGTGTGCCATGTAGATATGATGACGCACTGAAACTAGAGCTACGAGTCTTTCATTCGTGAGGCAATGTGCTAGTTTCCCCGGGAAACTGCCCCTAGCATCCTAATGTCTACTTTCCAGAGGTTGAATTTCAAGAAGAATCTACTCCTAAATCCATGATGGTCTAGGATTGTGGTCTAGGTTGAACTTGCAAGGCAAGCCAGCGGGCTTCATCATATAGTCATAGTCAGGCACTCTACCTGATAAGCCGTGGAAAACACACAGAGACCTTGAGTCACTGCAGAGCCATCAGCTTCATTTGGATAGGTGACACCCACCTTGGGTGTCCGGAGTCGTTCATAGGATCATTTTCCTCACTTAAGAGGCTCAGAAAAGATTCTCTCGGGTTTCATTGGTCTGTGTGTGTGTCTGCGTGTGTGAGGGTTGACGCTGAGACTGCCAACGTCCAGCTCAACCGTGCCGGGAGCATGAAAAGTGCTGGTTCAGCTGCTGGGACGCTCCCAGCTGTCAGCTTTTCACAACGTGGCCTCAGCCATTGGAGGACAACTTCCACAGCCCTTATGATACAACAAAGGGCCTTCAACTCAGAGATGACCAGAGCGGAGCTCAAGTCTGGCTCTTTTGCAACTGGGGATACAGCTAACCTTGACAATGAGAGTGCGGAGTGATCCCTTGCCGTTCTTATCACAGACTTGCGTGACTTGCTTTCAAAATCATACAAGTTTGCATCTTTCATGTGTGTGTATATCTATTATTTATCTGGTCATAACTCAGTGAAGAGAATCCAATAACTCAGCAGATGAAGGGCTATGTGGAATTAGATACCGGCAGGTAATTACAAGGAACTAACGTAGGGATGGTTTTTACTACGTGTGGGGAATTCTTCTAGTGAGCTGGAACACCAAAGATGATATTTACATTGTGATGTTTAGGGGCATAAAATGAACGCAGAGGATCATAAAGGGGTGGGGATAGTCGCAACTGATGCAGAAATATCTCCAAATCAAGGGAACTGTTCCCAATGTTCAGGGAAATGATTCAAGCTAATATAGACTTGAATAAAACCAGTGATTGTATTTCCGTCAAAAGCTAATGAGCACCCCCCCCCCCAAAAAAAAAAAACAAGAAAGAAAAGAAAAAGGAAAAGAAAGGTAGAAGAAAACAGGAAGAAGTGAAAAAGAAACCCGGTAAAATAGAAAATGGGGATAATACTTGGGGAAGTCCAGATTTTAAAGCCACTAGGAAGCAAACTGTATATGATTACTTCTAGGTAGTGACAACTTGACTTTCGTTTCCAGAGATCTGAGCAAAGCACAATAAAAAAAAAAAAAAAGTCCTGCCAGTTGTAGACCCCGCCAACCAACTGCAAAAGAGGCAGAGGTGTGCATTCCCTGGACGGTTTCCAGACCCCTCCCGTCTCTCATCTCTAAAACTGGAGTGTAGCGTTTTGGCTACTAGGGCGTGCACTGACTGAACGGCCCTCCAAAGGAGAGCTTTACACAAAGAGAATGCTGGGTGAGGATTTACGCTTCAAATCATGGAGTTCAAAAATATTTATGCCAGCTGATGCCTTAACGTCGTCGACATCTATCTTGCCACTCCTTCTCATCCTTGAAGTTTTTCAAATAGGGAATCAGGAAAGGGATACTAACTAAAAAGTCCTCTGGCTGCATTTCAGAGTGGCATTGCCGTGCTCATTAATTTTCTTAAATTTGACTTTCTGATGTTGCTACAACATCTAACCAGTGGGTTTCGACAATGAAAATTCTCATCTGAAAACTGAGTCTGTGGGAACCACAAAAGTTTAACAAAGGATTCTGAAGTATGTTCTTGTCCGGACAGAAGAGTGCAGTTTGGGGAATGGCTATTGCTGAAAATTCGAATCTTTGCAGGTCCTCTGTGCCTGCGTTCATATATAGACACACACACACACACACACACATATATATATATGTCTATATATGACATTCCGTTTCACTTCTCAGGAACCTGTTCTCACAATTGCTTTCCATTCTTTGTTGTGGGTAGTGTGGACTTAAAACAATACTGTAGGGACTGTGTCATTCCATCAAGCACAAAAGGATGGTGGGATCTGTGAAATGCATATAAAATACTGAAAAATGACTAAGTGATAAAAGATACACTGCTCAAGGTGTAGTGTCCACTTACAATGACTTCTGTTTTTCACAGATATCAAAAGAAGCATAAAAACAAACATAATCAAAGAGAATTTTCCCAAATGAGTGGAGTTCCACCAGTGCTGGAGACGGGGGCGCACCCCACTACAACAAGTGGGCGTCGATGCGCAGCCAGCACAGTCCCTGGCGAACGTAGCGGACGAGATTGGTCATGCTGCTGTGCTGGGTCAGGGGCCCCATCAACGTGTCCAGATCGCCAAAGAATTCTGAAAATCAGAGCAGACCTCGGTCAGGCCTTTGAACGACAGCAGGACCACAACCACGCGGGTGTTGGACAAGTTATCCGTTGTTCGTTCATTCATTCTTTCGACACAAGTGTCCAGAGTACCTACTAGGTGACCCAAACTCCATATGGATGTCAAGCTCTACTATTTCAATCTTTTGTTAGCGCCCCAAGCTCTACAGCATAAATCAAGTCTGTGTCACTGTGGTTAAGAAAACACAAATTCATTCAAATCTGTTCATTCATAGTAAGTTTTTTCAAATCACCATATATTTTCTCAGACGACAGATTCTCAAAGTACATTACAATCCTGTGGAGGTCTGTGAGACACACACACACACACACACACACACACACACACACATATCACAGTATGCATATAGTACCTATAAAATATATTTGTCTAAATATTTATATGTGTTTATAGAAACATATATTTATGTATTGAAAATATACACATAACATTACGTATCTAAAATAAAATGTATCTAAATATATTTTATATAAAATATGGAATTTATATTTTTGTTTTTGTTTTTGTTTTGCGGTACGCGGGCCTCTCGCTGTTGTGGTCTCTCCTGTGGCGGAGCACAGGCTCCGGACGCGCAGGCTCAGCGGCCGTGGCTCACGGGCCCAGCCGCTCCGCGGCATGTGGGATCTTCCCGGACCGGGGCACGAACCCGTGTCCCCTGCATCGGCAGGCGGACTCTCAACCACTGCGCCACCAGGGAAGCCCTGGAATTTATATTTTTATATATTATAAATTTATAGTTAGAAAGGGGTCTTTATACACAAAATGGTAGGGAGCCGTGGTCTATATGATACCAAGCTGTTTTTCATTCTATGCGTTATGGAATTGAAAATATTCTCTTTTCCTTTTGTCTAAATGAACTGAGTATCGATGTTTCCTGCCTTGACGTAGATACAGCTGGTGAGCCTAGACAGCCATTAGCGCCATCGGCCTCTAAGGCCAGATAAATGTCTAGGAGGCATCTAGTTTGGTAAGTCTTACTCCTCTAGGGAAGGAAAATGACCTGTAAGGATCTGTCGCATAGCACTTCCCCCTGCCCCCCGGCACACGGATGGTAAGACTGCCTGGCCGATTCCCCTCCAGCTGACTCGGGGAAGGAATGGCACTGAGGCCTTACTACTAAGCAGTGGGACCAGAGCCTTAGACTGTCTGCTTTGGGGCGGGGTGGGAGGTCTGTGGGAAAAACTCTATGATGCCTAGAAAGCAGCTAGGCTTCCCCTTGGCACGTCTGTCTGGCACCGCGATGATCTCGGTGAGAAGGAAACTCTTGGGCGTCCTGTTCCCTCAGCCACGAGGAAATCACTCGTGCTGGCTCGGTGTGGGGGAGGAGGCTGGAGACTACCTTCAAGTGGTTGGGATGCTCTCCTGCCTTCTTGGAAAGCAATTTCCATGCATGGGTTATGTGTGCTTGATTGCCCAGCAGATGGTATTTCACTAAACAATGCATTGATTCTTCACGTTATGTAGAACATATGGGCTCCTTCTCCGCGTATCAGCTTCATTTGATTATGTGATACTTTTTAACCTGTACTATGCAATAAAAGTAATTTCTGCTGATAAGGGAGTAAATTACTTTGGGCATTGAAAATACTCTCTTCCGTAATACAATATTAAGGGAGATGTTAAAGGACCCAGTTGTTGTCGAGTGAACGTGAGTGGGATGTCCCCTGGATATTGTGTACAAAGTCTGCGGTGGCATTCTATTTTTTTTTTTTTTTTTTTTTTTGCGGTACGCGGGCCTCTCACTGTTGTGGCCTCTCCCGTTGAGGAGCACAGGCTCCGGACGCGCAGGCTCAGCGGCCACGGCTCACGGGCCCAGCCGCTCCGCGGCATGTGGGATCCTCCCGGACCGGGGCACGAACCCGTGTCCCCTGCATCGGCAGGCGGACTCTCAACCACTGCGCCACCAGGGAAGCCTCTGCGGTGGCACTCTTCATTGGGTACCCAGGTCACCATTTTAATAAGTGTTTCGAGTCAGCAGCTGGGAAGGTAAGGAACCGGGCTTCTAGAATAAAGGCCAGAGGGCAGAATCAGCCCTATTGGCCCATTTGAGCACCAGAATGTTCTGCAATGAGCCATCTGCGGCTGTACAGGTGGGCAGACATGGGGCAGGGGTGGAGACCTTCCACTGGGACAGCCAACCTCCGCCACCTCCATTGCATGATTGGGTGGAAAAAGGTGCAGGTACGTGGTGGTCTCCAGTGGGAGGCAGAGTACCAATCAAAAGGGAAGTGCCTCAGTTTCCCCATGTCTATGTAGACAAGACAGATGTGGGAAGAAACCCCCACTTCAAGCAGTTCAGAAATGACAAAGTGTGTGAAACTCAGGGCCGTAAACAGAAGATTCCAAACTAGGTCCTCTCCCCGGCCCCTGGTACAGCCCTAGGACCACACCAGCGGGGTGCAGCATCTTTCTGCTGGTAGACTGACACGGTCATTTTGATTCAATATTAGTCAGGGAATTGAACAACTCCTTGACACACTGTGCTAAGGCCAAGATGAGCACCATCTGAGTCCAACATCAGCCCAGCCGCTACATTGCTCCTGGAAAGTTCTGTGGTTAATTTAGGAGGAATTACTTTAACAGATTTTGAAAATAGATGCAATTATGAAGGAAATCCATAAATATTGAACAGCTCTCCAGTTACCAATACAAAATAAGACAGAGAAGAGTGGAGGCCGACAAGCTAGGCAAGACTTAAGATGCTTTATGCCTTCCTGAGCAATTCTAGAACCCTTGGATTGGCCTGGTTGTCTGGGTTAGTTGTCTTTGGATTTCCAGAAGCCTAGGGAAGTGGACGAGTTAAGAACTGCCCATTACTCAGATAACTGAGGACAGGAGCTCACTGAAGGTCTCCAAGGACCCGTTGTTAATCTCGCCCTCTAGATGGGCAGTGCATCCTATAGGATAAAAGTTCACACTCTGAAACCAGACATTTCTCGATTCAATTTCTGCTTCCAATACGATGAGCTGTGATATCATGGGTGAATTTCTGCATCTCACTGAGCCTCGGTTTCAACAGCTAGGAAATGGGGCTAAATGACACAACAAATGATAAAACAAATAGTACAGCACCTGGCGTATAGAAATGACCGCATGAACACACAGAACCAACACATGCAAAGAGCCCTAGGAGTCAGTGCAAGTTTAGAGCTGGGTCAAGGGGTCGGAGTCCCAAATTATGCAGTATGCTTTGATAGCCACAGGCTCTTTCAATTATATAGATATGTCATCATATGGAGTAAGGAAAGAGAAAGAAATCTTTGTAGGATTTCTACCTCGCACTTGATATTTTATGCTAGGTGATTTACACATCTTATTGTATTCCACCCATGTCTACCATCCTTCTGGGTAGTTTCATCATCATCCTATTATATCCATTCTAGAGATGGAAGCTAGGGAGCAGCTCACAGATTTCAGTAACTTGCCTGAGGTCACCCAGCCAGTGCCCGACAGGATTCAAGCTTAAGTGATTAGGCTTCAAAATCTGCACCCTTCCTAGTTCCGTGGGACAGTTTCCCCACCCGCTTAGTGATGCCGCAATAGAGATGCAGCCAGGAGGAGGGGCCGGTAACCCACGGGAACGTCCCTCTGCATCTAGGTAGCCTGCAGCCCCAGCCTGATTCCAAGAAAGTCCTGTCACTGTCTGGGACCCAAGCCCACTCCATGCAACTTATACCATACCCTGTCCCAGCAGGGGCCACCAGCCTGCGAGATGCTAATTCTTGCCTGTACCTAGCCAGATGTCTCTACTGCTCTAAACCACAGGTCACCTCTTCGCAGTCTGATTCAGAAAGACCCACATCTGTCCTCACTTAGACTAGAGTGGGTCTGTCGCTGACTGCTGGGCCAGAATCACCGAAGTCAACTGAACGGCCAGGGCAAAAGTATGGTTTCTTTGAACTTCCCATCTTCATTAGGATAGGCGGCTTTGGGGCGAACGTGTGTGACAGCTAGGGTCACAGATGGCAGCATGAGTGGCTGAGGACCACTGACTCACCCTCTGGTGAAGCAGGGCTCTCCTCACATTTGTTCTGTAGCCAACCTCATGTGTTCCCATGAACAGGGCTCTGATCTTTCATCCCAGGTGTCAGTGGGTGAAAAACACTAGCTGAGCCTTGGCCTTGGCTTCTGACTGCAAAGTCGCATTGTCATGTACTCACTGGAGCTGACGATTAAAACGAAGGTAAAAGGCCTTGGTTCAACCTCACCTCTCCAAAAAAATAAAAAAGCCAAGGGCCTTAATCCCAATTAATTTGCAAATCATTCTTTTCTCCTTTGCTCTGTTTCTCTGCATTGATCCTTACCATTGAGTGAAAATGCGAAACAGACATTTGCCAACACATCATAGGTCAAGTTACTTTAAACTTTAAAGGAGAACTCAATCCTAGGCCTTTTTCACTCTCTCAGCAAAAACTGGTCACCACGTCAGCCCTGAGCTAACCCCCTCTTCCCTCACGTAGCCCTGGAAATCAGACAGAAAGAGAAGGCCACCATGGAAAACTCAAGCCATTGAAAGCAAGTTGACTCCACCATGGCCCGTGAGCAATGGGTCGAGCAGAGCAGCATACCTTTATTCTCTCTTGTCAGTTTGTCGGCCATGTCCCAGTGTTCGTAGCCCCGTAACACGTTGCTAGTGATGTTGACGTGGCTGGCGGCCATGTGGTGAATGCGCTGGGGGATGGTGACCGGGCCGTTGTTACAGTTCCCCATTGCGTTGATGGGAGACACGTTGTTGAGAGACACTGGGGATGGAGTGTTTCTGGGGGATGGGAAGAGACAGGCTTTGTTAGGTTGCTTGGGAAGAGTGACAGCGGCGTCCTAGGCCTCTCCCATCACCCTGGGACCTCATGAGGCCGTGATTTGCCACAGTGAGTTTTAGCATGGTGAACACATATGAAGCTTGCGCTTGCGTCCCACCAACTCCTCTCAGAGGACATCCTGTAGCTTTTGCCAGCACAGCAGCTTTCTCCAGAGGCCCCAGCGTAGAGAGAACTTATTATCACCCTGTTCCTGCCTCATTAGACCAACCCACACGGGGCCACAGGGCCAGGCTGTAGAACGAGCCATCCTTATCCTTTTCTAACTTTAAACCCTGAGGTCTGACTGCCTTTGGGAACCACTAATGACTCCATGCACATCGCTACCTTGTTTTAAAATACCACACAGAGAGCTGGGTGAATCTTCCTCTGGCATTAATTCTACCCACACATGTAGCTCTTACTTTGAATACGTCCAACAAGTCTTCTAGATGTTCCAGAGAAAGTATCAGCTCAGAGCTACGATGATTTCTCTACCTGCTGCCAGAACGGATATTGGCACTTAGAAAAGACGTGATGCGCAATACTGGTCTCTTATCAAAGTGCTTTGTGGAAACCATGGTGACAGTTTGCTCCAAATACAGTTGCCACCATAAGCAAAGTGCAATCCTGAAAAGCCTGCACACTGGGTTATAAAGAGAAGTTTGGGGAGTTCCTACGTTGGGCAGTACCAATGTTCGGAGGTAGATTTTTGTTTAATCCTTTAATGCCAGCAACAAGAAGTCGCCGGCTGGCTGCACGTCGCATGGAGGGTCAGGGACAGTCCCAAAGGCTGGGTGGCTGCCTGTGCCCACGAGCCAGACCTATACACACCCCCCAGCGCCCCTGTCCTCGTTCAGCCAGCCTTCGAATGACTGCCCATCGTGAGGCGCCCTTCTCACACTCCCTCCCCTGTGCCAGCCACCTGTTGGCAACTACCTTTGCAGGGTGGCTGTATTTCTCAGAGCCAATCTCTGCTCCTAGAACAGATGCGCACCCTGGCAGGCTGCATACACAGAGGATTTGGGGGAACGGCAGTCACCACGTACCAAAACGCCAAAGCGGGGCTGACTCGGTCTGGGAGCAACTCAACTGATGCACTCGCGTGAGACTCACGCAGGCGGTGCCTACAGCCACGGGAGGGCATTGGTCCATTTCCGCAAACAGAGTATGTCTTCTGGTATGTTCTGGCATGAGGGGGAAAGTGGATCCTCTGTGCAAGTGCTCTGCGCTTGTGTGATGGAAGAGGGTGGAGGGTGTGAAGGTTTTCCTGCTCTGTTTATAATTTCTGAGATGTTTGATACTTCTTGATGGAAAGATCTACTTTCAAGGCGGGGTGTGGTCAGGGGAGTGGTTAAACTCAGGGACCTGGGCACAGAAGTGTTAGCAAAAGAGCAGTGAATGCTAGATTTTTTGTCATGGCAGGTTGCAAATGCTATTTTCTAGTCTTTTCCCACCCAGTGGTGGTCATTAACCCGTAAATGTCAATTTACGGCCAGAAGGGAAAACGTCCTCATTTGTAATCTCTAGAGAAGACTGCAAAGGTGTCAGTGTCACAAATGTTGAGAGGGGGACCGTGGGGTGCTGGGAAAGTTCTGGAATCCCAGGGACCGGGACTCTAGCCTGGCCCTGCCTTACGTACAATTGCCGTGTGCTCCTGAGACCCCTCCCCTCGCTGGACCTTCCCTGGCCTGCAAGAACAGGCTGGATTCAGTGATTTCCAACCATGTCCAGAAGTCATAAGGGGAAACACATCACCTCCGTTTATCTCCTACATCCTGAAAAGGCCTTTTCAGTTTACAACGTTGCAGAGCTATTGAGGGGCTTTCTTTCCCTTCCACTCGGCACCTTCTTTTAAATAATCAGCGGTGGAGGCAAGGAGAGCGAGGGCATGCGTTCGGTTTTGGTCACGACGGACCTGACACGAGGGTCTGTGAGCTGACCTTGCGCGGAGCACGGCTGCATACCCTGCACACAGCATCAGATGCGTGAAATCCACGAATCAAAACCTGCCTAGGACACTGCCTCTGGCTGAAAGAGGGCTGTTGCCGCGCTCATCTTGGTGTGCCTCCAACTCCAGCTTGGCTCTCCCCACAGCTTGGGCTTCGTCGTTCGGTTCTCCCTCTGTGGATCTGCTTCAGATCTGGTGCTTTTCTTCACACGTCCGTGGCACGTGGCCACGAGTGTGTACGTCCCAGCGTAGGCTTCCGACCACTCACAGCATAAGCACCCTGGGCGTCCACCGTGCTCCCTTGCCTCCCAACCACACTCAGCCCCTGCTGTTCCTGGTAATCACGAGTCACGTCCCCGTTGGAGGTGGTGGCGAGCCCTGCGCGTGGAATGCACTTCCCCCAGGGATCTGCATGGCTCGCCCTCCCATCATCCTTCCCTAATGTCCCTATTCAGGATCTTCCTCCCCCAGGCCAAGCAGCCCTTTCTATCCCCGCTCCTTGTTTCGCCTTCCTCTATGACATTTATTATCTAGCGTATGCACTCTTTTTGTACTGTCTTTCTCTTCCAAAAGAATGTGACCTTGAGGAGGTCCTTGTCTCTAGATCCTTGTCTATTTCATCCAGCGTCATTCCCAGCATCTAGAACAGTGCCTGGTGCACATACCATGTACTTAATACCAGTTAGATAAATGAATGGATTACCTTCCAGCCATCCCTCTGTTATTATGTAGTATCCACTACACATGAGGCGCTCTGGGGAGGGAAGACGAACAACGTGCAGCAGCACATGGAGAGGGTACACGTTTGTAAAGTGCCTGGCAGAGTGTCTCATACACAGCAGGCATATGCAATAAATGTCTGGTGAATGAAAGAATGAACAGCCCCTTATCGAAACGAGCAAATAGTCTAATGGGGAGGGAACTCCATTAAATTCTGACAATCTAGGCTAAGTGCCAAAAGTGAAGCGTACACCAAGAGCTGTGGGAGCTCTAGGGGCGAGACCACTGATGTTTTCCAACTCAAAAAGGTAACAATGACAACAAAACGCGGCAGTGGCAGGAGCCACTATTTGTTAAAGTTGCCGTGCACCAAGCCCGGTGCTCTGGGCTTCACCGATATTATCTCTAAGCCTTGTGACAACTCTGTGGGCGAGTTGCTGCCACCACTGTTTCACAGATGGCAAAAGGGCTCAGAGAAATTCAGCTCCTTTTTGAGGGTCACGTAGCAAATCGGTTGAAGGGCCAGGATTTGAAAGCAGGTCTGTTTTCCTCCAAAGTCCACTCTCCTTCCATTCCATCAAGTTACCTCAAAGTCCTACACTCCCTCTGCTAAAGGATTCACCTGACTTGGGTATTCATCTTGACCCTCACCTTGAGTCCATACTGGCTTGTTTCTACCACTGTCCCCAAGCTCACGCCACGTTCACGCAGGCACAGCCCTCCCTAATCTTGGGGAGAAGTTTTGCTTGATGGGAATGTTCCCTCCAGTGACCACCAAACTCCTCACATCTTTTTATTGGCCAATGTCCCAAACATGTGGAGATATCTCTTCTCTTCCAAGCCTTTCAATATGGTACCCACGGCCACCTGTCTACCGAAAAGAGTTCTTCTCAAGGCCTCAGATGGCCTCGTTCTTTCCTCCTTCCATAGCCTCCCCAGCCTTCTTTCTTTTTATTCTCTCTGGGTGACATCTGAGACTGCTGCCCCGCCCTTTTAGACTCTCCATAACATGGTTTCCATGGCTCTCTGTGGAGGTCAAAAAAGCTGGTGCACCACCTGTTTCTGTATGGCCTGTGAGCTATGAATGGTGTGAAAAGATGGACATTTGCAGTCCATTGGATGAGCGAGAGAATTCAATCAACTGAACCCCAGTGACGCAACATGTTATTTTTTCAAAATTCCATTCCTCTCCGGAACAGACTTGTATTATAAAACTTGTACTTAACTGCTGTTATATTCTGAATTTCATCAGTGAGATGTCTGTGGAAACTTGTTTTCTCTTATGTTCTCTTTACATATGACACCCTCGGTTTTGCCTCTGGGCCGGCAAAGCCCCAAATATGTACTATCTGGCCCTTTGCAGAAAAGGTTTGCCGACCCCTGCTCTATATCAAGCGGATTTTTCTTCTCCTTCTTCCAACTGCTTCTTCACGGTCAGGGTCAAGGCATCGTGAAAGGTCTGGTGCGGGGCCAGCTGTCATCATTCGCTGGGGGAAGCAGGCTACAGTGTTGCTGGGAGACAAAGAAGCCCTCCCTGACCACCCATGGCGGCCCGCGCTCTCTTTTTCTTGGGTGTCTGCAGAACTTTGTTCATACCTGTCACCCCCCTCCACTGGACTGCGTGCTTCCCGAGTGCAGGGAGCCCTTGGAATTCCGCTGCGTCCCAGGTCTCTTGTAGGGAAGTGTACCCAAAGTGTTTGCTGAATGAATGGGCTGTAACCTCTGGGCGACCGTTTTGAGTTGCGTCATTCAAAAGCTCTCTGGACTACCAAAGGGAGTGTGCTTTCTTCAGACAGGAGCTGCTTTAAAAATCATTTCGGGACGCTTTTCATGTGACTTCACAAGCTTACAATGTGTTTGAGTTCTTTCGTAGCAGAATTAAAAAAAATTTTTTTCCCAATGATCCTTTAATGGCTGCTTACCTGAATTTGCCCTTGCTTTACTCCGTGCTCAGAGAAAATAGCTTTCTCTGGGCCTTTCAATAGTTATTTTTATTTTCTGAGCTTCCAGAGAGAAGCGTTCTTTCACTTTTGTCCGTCAGTATAAGAGGGAGACCTAATTCAACAGTTTGAACGGTACTTCCTTTCAGTACAGTAATTGAGTTAACACGTAGTTTTTAATGGATCTGCTCCCTCACTCTGAATGTTTTTATGATCTTAGAGTTCACAATCCCACTGCTTCGGGACTGTGCTTTAAACTATAAAGTGGCAAAGGAGACTATTTCACTGTTCAAGAAAGTGTTTTGATCAGAGACATAAGAATTTTGAAATGAAGAAAAATGGGGACCCCCCCCCAGCTCTTTGTGAAGGTACACATCCACTGGTGGGAAGTGGGCTTGGGGTGGTGAGGGAGGTACTGGAATCACAGGAGAAACGGGTGCTCAAGCCAGTTAAGTGTGGGCATGTAGGCAGTTCAGGGCTGAGACAGAACTAGGATTCCAAGTCGCCCTCTGAAAAGGAACCTGTCTTCAGATGAGCCTCCGATGTCACTGGGTCCGGCCCTTTCATTGTAGAGAGAGGAAGGGGCTCTCTTAGTTTACCCTGGGAGCTAAGGGCAGCTCCTGGCCCACGTCAGCTGGCTTCCCAGCTCCTGCCCTACTGCTGGAGGGCTGAGCTGCCCCGAGCAGATAGGGCTCTAAGGACGGCCGCCGAGTGGGTGAGTTCACCGAGCCTCAGACCGGCAGTAGCGTAGCTGCTGTTACATTTCAGGTCAGGGTATTTTAGTATTAATATAAAAATCATCATGAAGGTTCAGATAATTGGCTGACCAAGTGCCTTCACATTTTCAGCGCTATTATGCCTCTGGTTTTATTAAAGCACTTACCATATATCAATGAATATTTCATTGGTCTTTCATTACTGAGTGACTCATTGAAAAATCACTGCAGTGGAGGTAACTTTACCCTGCCTCCCCGAAATGGCACGGTGCTTGCCATCTCATTAACTGATACTTTTATGGCCGTCATTTGGCTTAAAGATCAAATAGTGAAAGAAATTTGGAATCACATCATCTTAAACTTTTCTGTCCTGCTATTAGCTGAAACCTGACTAGAATTCTGCGTGCACCAAAATTACTGTAGATTCAGAACTGACCTTTCCACCTGGGGTTGTCAATACCCAATATTTGGGGTCTATTCGATTGCTGATTTTCATGAAAAAATAATTTTCAGAAGATACTTACTTTCCATTGCCTACCCATGGAGATGGTATCTGAGCGACTTTTGAAGCATTTTGCTAAAAGAGAGAAAGAGAGAGGGAAATGAGGACATCTATCTTGTGTTTTATTAATTCAGAAACAGATGGAAGTGTGATTTCGAGTACATTAATATTGATTGCAGCATTTCGGGATGCCTCCTGTTTCCTTACCAGAGCTGGAATGTATGTGCACGTCAGCACACCACGATGCGCACTCGATGAAAATAGCTGGTTGGGATAATTAGTGGGCTCCAATCAGGACCATGAAAGTCACTTGATGAAAGATCTTATATACTAAAAGGCCCAGTGAAATCAGACTCAGTTCTCCAAGAAGTGGTTTAATTATCCTCATCTGAAATTTATTCTGCAGAACAAGCTCTTCAGAGTACAGACAAGCTTTTCACCTTTAGCTCCAGTTACAAACTTTTTCCCTGGGATGCAAGGTAGGAGGTCATTTCTGAAATCCCAGGAACTCGCCAGGACCAAGCAGCATTCGTGTGCGTGTGTGTGTGTGTGTGTGTGAACCACCTTGATCTGCTGTCATCACATGCATATCCTCATGGCTGATGGTTTTGCAGGGCTGCATTACAGTGGATCACTAAACAATCTTTCCCTCTGACGGGCTGGTTTAAAGAATGGGCCTCCTCGAAAAGGGAACCCCCCTGCACTGTTGGTGGGAATGTAAATTGGTGCAGGCACTATGGAAGACAGTACGGAGGTTCCTCAAAAAACTAAAAATAGAGCTACCATATGATCCAGCAATCCCACTCCTGGGCATATATTCAGAGAAAACCATACTTTGAAAAGATACCTGCAACCCAATGCTCATCACAACACTATTTACAATATCAAAGATATGGAAGCAACCTGTGTCCATAAACAGATGAGTAGATAAAGAAGATGTGGTGCATATATACAATGGAATATTATTCAGCCATAAAAAAGAATGAAACAATGCCATTTGCAGCAACGTGGATGGACCTAGAGATGATCATACTGAGTGTGAAGTAAGTCAGAAAGAGAAAGACAAATACCATATGATATCACTTATATGTGGAATCTAAAATATGACACAATTGAACATATCTATGAAACAGAAACGGACTCACAGACATAGAGGGCAGACTTGTGGTTGCCAAGGGGGGGGGTGTGGGGGAGGGGTGGGTTGGGAGTTCGGGGTCAGCAGATGCAAACTAGTATGTATAGAATGGATAGACAACAAGGTCCTACTGTAGAGCGCAGGGAACTCTATTCAATATGCTGGGATAAACCACAATGGAAAAGAATATGAAGAAGAATGTATACAACTGAATCGCTTTGTCGTACAGCGGGAATTAACACAACATTGTAAATCAACTAGACTTCAACCAAATACATTTTTTAAAAAAGAATGGGTCTCCTCTGTTGTAGTGGCGGTACACTTGCGGAGCACAGGAAAACCTGACACTCGGCACCGCCCCATGTGGACAACTCGTTATAATGGCCTCACAGGTGAGAGCCTCCAGTTTTGAACCTAAGAGAAGCTCAGCGCACCGCCAGAGGAGTGAGTTACTTAACGTCTGTTTGGTATCTTGCAGTGCCCTGAAAGCTACACAGGACAGGCCGCAGAGGACAGATGCTGGGGCTGGGGCTCAAAGCGCGACCACAGCGTCAGCACTGCCTGGGAACTTGTTAGAAATATGCCCATTCTTAGGGCACCCCAGACCTACAGCATCAAGACGCCTTTCCAGAGCCCGGGCTGACACTGTAGACATACGGTCGTGGGCAGCTGTTGCATGTGACCGTGTTCACCTCCACAAGCACTGGCTTTATTACGGCCACACCACATGGTAGCTGGGGAACCTGCTCCTTTTCCCGAGTTGCTGTCCGCACACAGCTGTGCACCCTCTCCCACCGGGTTCTGATGTCTGAGGTAAGGTCAGGATTTGATTCATTTCAAACAACAGCCTTGGTGCAACCGAGCCAAGTTGTCTGATGAACTTGGCAAAAAAAATCAATAAAATTGTCCTTTTCCTTTCAGGACCTGCCCAACAGGAGCCTTGAGCCCCCTCAACTCTAAAACGTGACCAGCGTTATGGGGGTAGAAGCCACAGAAGCTCCGAGGACCCTCAAGCCAGTGATACCCGGCACAGCGGCCACGCCTAGCTCCAGGCTTGCAGCTTTCATTCGGGCTCATTCCCACATTTCGGCATTGCATCTCGTGGTTGAAATATCTTGTTTTGCTTGCAGATTAAAAGCTTCAGGGCTTCCCTGGTGGCGCAGTGGTTGAGAGTCCGCCTGCTGATGCAGGGGACATGGGTTCGTGCCCCGGTCCGGGAAGATCCCACATGCCGCGGAGCGGCTGGGCCCGTGAGCCATGGCCGCTGAGCCCGCGCGTCCGGAGCCTGTGCTCCGCAACGGGAGAGGCCACAACCGTGAGAGGCCCGCGTACCGCAAAAAAAAAAAAAAAGAAAAAAAAAAAAGAAAAAAACAAAACTTCCGCTCCCTAGACGATGCATTTGTTTATTTATTGTTTGTTATTTTGGCAGCCAAAGCAATCAGCTATCTTCAAGTGCAACCACTGTCCTCCAAGACTCCCCATGGTCAAAGGGGGTGTGGCTGTCCCCGCAGAGCCCAGGGCGGCTGCGGCGACTTCGCTCACTGCCGAGAAATTCCTAGGCTGGCATCTCATGTAACACGAGACCGGCCATAGCCATGGCCACAGCTGCAGCCGCGTCCTCTGGTGGGTCCACCGTGCAGGGTGGGCGGAAGGCATCACCCGCCCCCCCCCCCCACCCCCCGACTGCAGCTGGGAAGCTGCCCGGGGCCATTTGTTCAGTCCAGAGAATCATCAGGGGATTGAACTATTGTACCTTCTCTCTCTGGAATCAAATCAAACCTAAGCTCTCTGCTGAGCCCCAAAGGAGAGGTGGGAGGAGCCAGGATGAGCAAGGTTAAGCCTTTGGCAGCAGCAACCTTGACATTTAATAACATGCCTGCCATGTCTCATTAGTGATTTAATCACCCGGGGCCTATAAATTATACCAAATAAGGATTACCTTAAAATATTCCATCAGTGATCTGGAGTACTTCATGGCGTGGTCCTTCTTCAGTTTGAACATCCGCAGGTAGAGAAGTGATAAGCATCGGTAGCTGTGGTGTTGAGGAAAGGACCGTGTTAATGCCACTGTGTAATCAAACCTATAAAACTAAAAACTGATTCCTATTTTGCAGTTACTCTCCTACGGTTATTGAGGAATATAAGTGAAAAAAGAAAAAAAATTTAAAAAGAGGGAGTAAGCATAGCACAGGGAACTATACTCAACATCCTGTGATAAAGCATAATGGAAACGAATATGAAAAAGAATATATATAGATGTATAACTGAGTCACTGTGCTGCACAGCGGAAATTAACACAACATCGTAAAGCAACTACACTTCAATAAAAGTTTAAAAAAAGAAAAAAAGAGTTCACAAAAGATGGAAGAAGGAGGCCGAATGTCAAAGTCGGGGAGCTATTTTAAGAAGCTACACTGATGACTTTGAGGATGGACGAAGGGGCCCTGAGCCAGGGAGTGCAGGCGGCCTCTAAAAGCTGGAAAAGGCCAGGAAGTTGATTCTCCCCTAGAGCCTCTGGAAGGAATGCAGCCTCGCTGACACTCTGATTATAGGCTCGTGAAACACAAGTCAGACTTCTGACCTTCAGAACTGTAAGATAATAAATTTGTGTCGTTTTTTAAAAAAAAAAGAAGGGTAAGCATTAAAATCCCATCTTGATAAGGGTATACATTCAGAGAGTAAATTTTTAGTCAGCGACTGAAAAAATCCACCAGTTAGCCTTCCAGAGTTTAATGGAAAACAAGAATAATGATCTGGGGGTAAGCAGCTTAAGTTGCCTTTTCAAATCCTTCTGCAACATTTCAGCTGTTTCCTGGTGGCCTCCAGGAGGCTTACCATAGTACGGCCAGCTTTTTCTCCCCGTCCGAAGCCAGGGGGCTTGCAAAGTTCTTCAACCTCATTGCATACCTTTGAAGAGAAAGGACAAGCTCAAGGGGAATGCATCTGACCCTTCAGAAAGTCCCAAAGTCATTGGTGTTCTCATCACCTAAATGCGCCAGCCCCACATGTGCTCTGGGTGTTAGGACCGAGAAGGGCACGTGGGCAAAAGTGTGCTTTCCCGAAAACATATACAAAACGACGACCACAGGAGTGTCACGATGGCACTGCTGTGATGGATGGAAGCTAGCTGGAGAAGCCAGCTACAACCGGAGCCCACGTTCCAGAACAGTGCTGTGGACCTACTGTGGGTCTGGCGTGTGTACAAATGCTGGCAAAATACTGTTTCTAAGAACATTCTAGTTAAACAATATTATTGGCTTTCAATGAGACGTGGACACAAATGTCAGTTTCAGTTGAGTTTTTGACAGATGAGGTAAATAATAACACAGCTATATGTCTGACCTGAGTGTAGGGAGGCCTCCATCACACAGTTACAATAGCTGTGTGTTTCTAATGGCTCAGGTGTGGAACATATTCCTCTAGGAAGTGTTTTTTTTTTTTGTTTTTTAAGGGAGGTACATTTCACAGCAGGTAAAGGTCTGAGCGCCCCTAATTTATGGTGCTTGTATATTTTGTCTTTCCACTCTCTTTAATCGTTACTGTTCCACACCGGGGAGATCAAAGGTTGAGTAGTTCCCATTTTTTTTCCTTCGAGCTGAGCAGATTCCATTCTGGGCATTTAGACTCTTGAAAATCAATTCATTGCATAAAATCATTGTCTGAGCTTTAATGCAATTTCACAGGCACTCGTGGTGGAATAAGTAACAGAGTTCAGTGCTGCAGAGGGAAGTTGAAGATGTGCACGCAGCCCCGACTAGCTCTCGATCATGAGAAGGCGACGGTGAGCCCGCACTTTCAGCAGCCTCCCCGGAACACCGGCGCCCCCTATCGCTCTGCTCTCCCCAGTTACTGCCCCCGTTCTGTCCAGTGAACATTTTCCAGCAAAAGGACCCGCGCACTTGACGTGGGTCCCTCCTGTTGTTGCCATATTAAGCAAAAAGGCTTCTTATGATGTCATAAATCTGTCTTTGACGGCTGGATCACTGAAATGTCAAGTCATTGTGATGCCCCTCTTGTCTTCACAAGTATATGTCTATTGCAGATTCCCAAGGCTCAGAGCAACCATAATTACTTGAATGAAAAAAATGGGGTGCTGTCTCTGCAGCCAGCATACCGTCAGGGAGAGAGTAATACAGATCTCTTCAACATAAAATTACGCTACTAAAAACCATGTTCCTATTACGGTTACCCTCTAATTGCAGCCACTGTTGAAGTGGCTTGATAGTGGAGTTCCAGTGGCTTACATGGGCCAGAAGACTTAGTTGCTTCAGCCCATTTTATTCCCAATTGAAATTTCTCTCCAAAAAAAAAAAAAAAAAAATTACACACACACATATACTAGAAAATGTAAAGTTCTACATATATAGAGGACATACAAAGTAGTGCAGGTAGAACTGGTTAAATCTGGGAGAAAAAAGACCTGATGACTTCTGAGTAAGGCAGGTGGACTGTAGCAATGTCCCTGTCCTGGCTGTGATCTTGGACTAGAGCTACGCTAGATGGGGGGAAACGGGGGGTGGGGGAGAGGTACACAGGAACTTTCTGTATCATTTCTTATAACTGCATGTGAATATCCAATTATCTCAAAATAAAGTTTCAAAATACTGACTTAAAAGTGAATGGCTATAAATTCTCCATTGACTTTCACCAGGTCCCACTGAAAATATACTCCTATGGGGAGTAAACTATCACATCATGTAGAAAAACAACTGTGCTTAGACAAAAAGAAAACAGAATTGTAAATAATAAAGGAAAAAGAAGTGTCTTCTAATGGAAATAAATATCACTCAGCGATTCACATGGCATTTCTACCAAAAATGAAATTTGATGTTTCGCTTTTCTATTTAGACAGCATGTGTTTTCCTAAAAGAAAACAAGAAAAAATAGAGAGAGGGTGAAAACACCCATAATTTCACCCCCAATTACAGATGTGACCTTATTTCCCTTCCAGGTTGGTCCACGTGCAGAAACGTGCCTTTCGTGGTTAGAAATGCAATGTGTCTCTAATTCTGTGGCTTTTGCTTTTACTTTAACATCATACTATAAACATTTTCGTGCAGCTACACAGTCTCCATCATTGTTGCACTTCAATGGCTGCAAATCATTCTGTTGAGGGTACTGCGATGTAATTAATTACCCTTCTCCTGTTGATGATTTGTTTTGCTTCTAATTGGGTGCTATAATATAGGCCAAACCGAACACTGTACAGAGAACTCGTTCTCCTCTTACAAGTCTTTTCTTCAGTATAGAAAATTCACATTTCTGGAAGTTGAATTACTGGCTCAAAAGATACGAATGCTCACTTGTATAGGTTTTCCTACACAATGCCAAATTGCCCTCAATTTACAACGATCAATTTCCATTCCCATCAGCAGCATGGAGGAGGCCCGGTTCACCATTATTTTGCGTATGTGCTAACACTAGGTATTAACATTTTTACATTTTCCTGTCAATTGAAAAAGTGCCTTGTTTTAATTTGCATTTGGGGATGAAGAGAAGGCATGGCTTTTCTGCAGGTTTGTTCGTTAAAGTTTCCCCTCCATTTTGAATCCTTATCGTTTCTGCCAGGATTTTCATCTTGTGCATCTTTGAAAACTGCAGGCAGCCTCCTATAGACACTGAGAAATCAATTTCCCCTTGAAAGCTACAAATGGCGGCGGTGGCTTTCACAGGGCATAAAGTAAGTCTGAGGGATACTTTCTATACTTCTCAGAGCAGCGAAAAGCCAAAGATGGCTGCCTGGCCTGTCAAGGGAAGGCTGGAACTTTCCTCACAATCTCCCTACTTTGGCGGCTTTAACTAAATCTTCTGATTGTACGGAACCGTAGTTTTTTTTTCTTCTTCTTCTTTATAATGGCTCCCATTCTTCTGATCTTTTCAAATGCTTTCCTGGGAAAATATGCATGCTAAATCTGTCCGATGTCTGTCTGAAGGTTTAGGTACAAGGGTCTTCAGGTTTGTAACAGTTTATTGCAGATGCAAGAACAGAATAAAAAGCAGGCCTGGCATTATCGATGAATGAAGCCAGAGGTGGCTGGGATACAAGGACCTATCAGGTGAAGAACTGCTCACTCAATCAAAAGCCATGATGTAGTCCATCCTGCAGATGAGGGTGCTTAGCCACTATTCAGAGGTAGAGGAAATTCTTGTACAAATACCTGCAGATTACTGGAAAGCACTAGAATGGCTATCATTTCTTCTCTTTCCCCTTCTTACAAGAATTTTTTGATTACCCACAAACTCCACTGCACCAAGAACAACAGGCCAGAAAATTTCATTCAAAATGCAAATGAAACCAATAATCTGTGCCGTTAATACACCCTCCCCTATTATCAACCTCTTCTCTCCCCTCCCCCTGCTACCACCTTGACTGCCCCTCAAATTCCAGATGCATGGAACGTCTACTCCACAGCTGCGGCCTCCAGAGCTGCCTTTGTGTTGGAACAGTGCCCCTTCATTTGTAATAACTGAGGCAGAAATTTTTAGAAAACATGGTTTATAACAGAAATCCCAATAGCACCGCTTTTTGTGAATTATAGAACTGCGCTTTGAAAAGACGAGTGTCCACGCCAAACAGTGAAATGCTGATACTTTACTCGCATCCACTACCTTTCCATTTTAATTTTATGAATATTGCAAATTGTAACGCTCACGTTATAACCTCCGAAGGGAATAACTGATACAAGCAGTGTCCATCAGTTATAAATTTTCCATGACATGAATAAAATGGCCAGAACGAATTATGATGACTGCTAAGAAGGAGATGCCTTGGATGAGTCATTATTATGTGGAAGGGATAGTCTTCAAACATAGCAAGCAGCTTCTAATTATGACTGGAAAGAGCGAAGGAAAAAGGCAGCAGAAAGGCACGAACCTGAGAAGCTCCACGGTCTCAGAGTACATGGTGTACGGAGACTTGGCTTCCAGAGGGTCGCGCTCCATCGCGTTGCCACATTCGGTGAAGGACAGGGCTGCATCGGCATAATTCACGGCTTTGCCAAATTTCTCAAACTGAAACAGGAAGAAGACTTGTCAACATGACGGTCCCTCTTCTCTCCTTCATCTAAAGCAGTGGTGTTCAACCCGGGGCAACGTTACACCCCTCCCCCAGGGAACATTTGGCAATGTCTGGAGACCTTTTCGGTTGTCACCACTAGGGATGAGGGGCGTCTAGTGGACAGAGGCCGGAGATGCTGCAACAGCCCTCAATGCACAGGACAGCGCCCACAGTGGAGAACTGCCCAGGCCAACAGTGCCAAGGGTGACCTATGGAGGGGAGCAATTAGGAATTTGTCTAGACAAGGATGTAACTGATTTCAGGTTCTATTGCCATGACATGGAGGCTGGTTGAGAAGAGAAAACTGCAGCCAAGGTATCATGTCTTTGTGGTATTCCTGTTGTTGGTATCTTTTTGGTGGGCCAGGATCCAAATCACTGCCTCGACGAGTTTCTCTTGACTACACTTACCAGACTGGTCAACATAATGTCCTCTAGACAGAGCTTGCAATGAAACCCTGCCTTTTACAAGCCTCCTGGACAACTAACCCGTTTAGTCTTTGCTTGGAACTCTAGATGAGCACATCATCCCCATCCCCAGGAGAAGAGTAACAAATGGATGCTATCGCCATGAAAAATGGGAAGTTGCAGTGTGACTGTTGACTATAATCACATCACTTTCACTGTAAATGATGGTCTGACATAGTGTGTCAAAAAGCCCCCAGGGCTTCCCTGGTGGCGCAGTGGTTGAGAGTCCGCCTGCCGACGCGGGGGACGCGGGTTCTGTGCCCCGGTCCGGGAGGATCCCACGTGCCGCGGAGCGGCTGCGCCCGTGAGCCACGGCCGCTGAGCCTGCGCGTCCGGAGCCCGTGCTCCGCAACGGGAGAGGCCACAGCAGGGAGAGGCCCGCGTACCGCAAAAAAAAAAAAAAAAAAAAAAAAAGACAGTACAAGCCATTGAGCTTCTGAAGTTGGAGCAAGTGGAAGAAGAGTGGGAAAACCAAGAACGGCAACGTGGGACCAAGGCCTCGGGGAAGCCCAGTGCTAAGGGATTAACCGGCTCCAATCGCTCTGTGTCACAGCAGCAATGAAGAGGTTTGACTCGTTTGTAAAGTGCCTTCTTCGTTTTCCTTCAAAGCCTAATACCTGGATGGGAGGACAGCGACGGGAGAAAGGAAACCTACCAGGGCATCAGCTTTGTGTTTCAGCTTCTTCGCCTCTTGCATGTAATAATCAGCGTTGTGAACCCTAAACAAACAAAACGAGCACGTTCAGAAAGCAATGTTTCATCTTTTCATTAAAAGACCGAATAGTCACAATTTGGGGGGGCTATAAATCCATTCCTATACAATGCCCTGAACAGGGCCGATGAATGCCTGTCGTGCATATAATAACCGAGCTTGAAATAGTCCAGTGAATGAAATCGGAAGTGCATAATGGCCCATTAGGATAAATACCCGCACCCTCCAACCCCAACCCTTCCAGCTGCCCAAACAGACCCCAGAGAACCTGGCTATAATTCTCTCTGCTGGCACACAGTTCTATCTGAGGACATGGGTAAGCAAGGAGGACCAAGCAGGCTGGGATTCAGCACCTGCCTCTGGAAACAGTAACAGAGCTCCACGATGAAAATGGGCCAGCGACGTTTCTCGATGGGGATAGAGGTGTGTGTGAGGAGGGGAGAAATCTACTTTCAAGGCTATAGGAGCTGCACTGCTGCCTCCGAGGCCTTATTTTCGGGTGACACATGCACGGTGCTCAAAAAGCCATACTGCCCCCACCCCCGTTCACCACTCCAGAGAATCTGGGGACAACATACGAGTCATCAAAAGTGAGCTTGGGTCTCCGGACATTGGTAGTGCTGCTGGAAAGAACGGGCAGGGCGGCCCAGGATGTCATCTCCAGGTGATTGCTGTCCATGAGGCCAGTAGTGATGGTGGAGGTGATGGTGGAAATGGTAGTGGTAGTGGTGGTGGTAGTGGCAGTGGCCGTGGCAGTGGCCGTGACAGTGGCGGTGACAGTGGCAGTAGCAGTGACAGTGGCAGTGGCAATAGCAGTGTTGGTGACAGTGACGGTGGCAGAGGCTGCCTTTTTTGGAGTGTCTCCCTCCTGGGAAAAAGGAGGACAAAGAATTTCCATTAGGTCCAGATTTTTAGAGCATCTTTTCATAAATGCTTTGCATGTCAAACACACTAGGAAACAAGACGAGAGAGAAGAAAACGATGCACACAGCTGGAGGATACACAGGTGACTCCGCTATATGTCATGAACTCCGGGAATCACCAGCTTTTGTTCTATGATGACACCAAACACCAAGCTAGTCACGTGCTGTGTGACTACATAGCCCCATCATCCCAGTGACACAGTCATTGGCGAAGGTCTAAATCCAGTTGGGGATGTGGGGGGGGGAGGGGACGAATGGGAAAGGGAGGGAAGGATAGCGAGAGGGAGAGAGAGGAGAGAGAGAGATTATCACCCTGACGTGTATATTTTTGATAAGGGAACCGGCCGCGGCTGGGGCTGCCTTTCCGTTCACGCGAGGCCTCGAGTGCTTTCCTGCTAGCGACGCCACAGGAGCGCCTCTTCATTTCCAGGCCTTGGGGGAGTGAAAACTCATCTGTACCAGGTCAAAAATCAAAGGAGTCAGAGACTTCTGAGTTCCACCCTGAACTGTCACTGCCGTAGAAAGAATGGGATCCAGGTGAATGAAGTAGGTGGGAAGATCTGTAACGATGTGACGCTCCGTGTCACGAGACCACCTGCCGTGTTCACACCGCTGACTCTGCCCCCATGCCCCCCTCTGGCAACTGCGGGACGATCCTGGCTGTTCCACCTCTGACCGCACTTGCCGTGGTGCCACGTGCTCCTTCTCCTCGTCTGAGCTGGGATCCCTCCAAGGCTGGCATCCCCCAACGTTCATTCCTCAGCGCTTCTCTCTTGACCTCGACAGGATTTGCCAGTCTTGTGTGCACTGGCACAGGTCTGACAATAAGCAGGTATAACCCCCCGAGGGAAACCTCCACCTGTAACCCTCTCTCTGATGCTACTGCAGTGATCGCTTCTGGAGAGTTCCACCAAGATGGCTCATCAGCACCTCAACTTGCTCTGAAACCAAACTGACATCCAAACCAGTCCCCTTGCTCTGTGAATGGCAGGACGGTCCCCCCTGTCACCAAGGCTGGTAAGGGCATGGTGGTCATCCCGGGGCCAGGGGCATCAGAAGCCGTGTCCTCCCCGCCTTGCCTTCCATCTGAGCTTCTCTGCTTGAACCAGTTGTAGATACTGAAGTTCTGGAAATGATTTCATTTCAAAACGGGATCATGCTCCTGAAACTCTTTTTGAAAACCACTGCTCTACTCCGTCCCTTATTTCGCCTTCTCCATCACCCCCGTCCAATCCACTACAAAGTCCTGTTCACTCCATCCCCCCAGTGTCTCACAACCTGTCCCTTCCTCCTCTGAAGCCTCAAAGTGCAGGCTCTCGTGGCTTCAGCCAGAGTCGATCACACAGCCTCCTGGCCGAACGCCCGACCTCTGAGCTAGCTTTTCCAATCACCCTCCATCTGCTGCCTGCCAGCCGGAGCTCCCTGCATTTCACTGCCTTGCGGCTGAGTGCAAACCCCAGGCTGAGCTCCTCTGCTGGTGTGTAAGGCCCTTCCTGACCTGGCTTCACCCTTCCCGACTCCCTCCGATGAACCTGCCACCAAACTGAACTCATCAGGCTTTCTCCACCTTCCTGCTTTGGGTCCTTCGCAGTCTTAGGGTTGAAAAAGCCTCCTCTTCGTTACTTTTTTCACCTTGCGATAATGTACTGTATTTTTTCAGCGCTTAAACTGAGGGAAAATACACAAGACACCCAAATTTACCACCTCAACCATTTTTAAACGCCCAGTGCGCTCGTGTTAAGCACATTTATATCATCGTGCAACCGACCTCCAGGGCTCTTCGATCTTGCAAAGCTGAAACTCTGTGCCCATTAGACCATAACTCTCCATCCCCTTACTACCCCCAGCCCCTGGCCATCACCCTTCTAGTTTCTGTCTTTGCAAATCTGACTCCTCGAGGTACCACGTGTAAGTGGAATCATACACTCTTTGTCTGTTTGGGCCTGGCCGATCTCATTTAGCACAATGTCCTCAAGGTTCACCCAAGTTGTAGCACATGGCAGAATTTCCTTCCTTTTGAAGACTGGATAATATTCCACTGTGTGTAGAGACCACACTCCTGTTTAATCGTTTCCCCTCATTACTAAACCCTACTTAACACTCTCAACTCAACCCAGCTCAACAGATGCCTTCCCAGGAAAACTGCCTCATGTATATGGCCAGAAGTGCTTTAAACCTTTTTGGTCCCTTTAGAGATGGGAAGGGTGTGTCTCAAGCCCTCCCCTAAGACACCAATCAGCAGCTATTTCGTATCCGAGTTTATCGAGCACATGTCTCATTGCTCACCTTAGACTGGGAGCCCCTTAGGCGCTGGGGCCGTCTCTGATTTATTACATTCCCACCCCAGCCCCGTCCCGCTACCCCACCGCCCAGTGCACTCAGCGATTTGCTGAACACAGGCCTGCCTGCCTTAATCAAAAGGGTCACTTTAGAGCGAAAAGTCAAATGTGAACATTTCTTATATCCATGAAAGTCTTATCTTTTCCACTTCATCCTGGACCTTCCGATTATCAAAACTTCGTACCATCAAGAGCTCATTGCCATAGCTGTGCTGAGAGACTGCACATCTAAAAATGGTTACGGTGGATACGTAGGAAAGCATTTAAAGTTCATCACGGATTCTATTCAACCCAAACACATAAAAAACTCAGAGGCTTCTGAACTCGAACTCCTAAGCCAGCTGCACGCTTCTACCGCCAAAGCCAGATGACCCAGACCAAACAGCTGAGTCAGCCCCAGAGAGAGCCACGTGTCCCTACGGCCAAGATAGGTGACGAGAACCCTGAAACACCATGTCCACCACGCACATGGAGGTGATGTCGGTCCTGGCACATCTGACTGGAGACAGCTGCGTTCAGCCGTGATCATGTAAGTCATATAAACACGTCCTCTGTTGACCCTCACTCATCCATTGAGTCAATAAACAGGACTTCGTGCATACATGGGGCAGAGAAGACTCTGAGAGCAGAAAATGGAAAACGTTTTTGGAGCTGGAAGAACCTGTATAGATCATCTAGTCAAATGTACTCATTTCATGGACCCAAAGAGGTTTCATAATTTGCCCAAGGTCACAGAACAGATTTGTTGCCGGGTTAGCACTATGTGTCAAGCAAGTCTCTTAACTTCCAAAAAGTCTCTCAGATTTCAAGCCATTAATAGAAAAAACTAATGGCCAAAGAAGACGCAACAGGTACTCAATCCATCATGGGGACCCCGGTGATTTCCTTAAGAAAAAAATGCCCTTGCAGGATCCTCTTGCTATCACTGTCATTATAACATCTCTATTAAGCATCTAATTATTTGTGACCATGTACTAGGCGCTATATGAAGAGAGCTGCCTAGATATGGCGCATGCCTTCCAAAAGCTTGCGGTAGGAGAAAGCCTCCGTTGGAGTTTATGACATTAATTACATTCAGTATGAAGAATAGGATTGATAGTGTAATTACTGTTTAGAATAGACAGTTTCATTCCTAACATTATAAGTCAGCATCTTTAAACGTGAATGCAAATATAATGTGGGCACACACACATACAAATTTCATTTGGAAAATGACAACTTTGTAATAGAGCAATTTCTTTATGTCACCAATAAAATTTACCTAGATATGTATGTCATCTAGTCATCTCAGATGACGGAGGGCTTTAAATTGTGGTCCTTAAAGCTCAGAGGCCTCGTGGCTTTTCACGAAGTGTTAAATGGGCGCTTTGGGTTCAGGGGCCACCAGGCTGGCGCTAGACATTTGAAGACTCATTGATTTTCATGCATTTGCTTTTTATACTACACTTAAAGGAGATCAGATGCCGTATCTCCACATACGTGCATTTACCCAAAAGGGCAGGTACATTTGCCATTAACATTCACTAGCGACACCATCGCTCATGGTTTTCACGGTTCAGGTACCTATACCTGGGGCAGATGAAAAGACATTGTGTATAGATGAGAAAAGTGAAACAACTTCGCAATTATTTATGCTAATCGAGCAGCAGTGCAGAAAATCGAAAGGATGGGATAATCCTTGAGTTTGGCTTAGAGAACCACAATTGTGTGATTTTAGCAACAGATTCACCTTTGAAACCCCATCCTTTTGAGTCACTATTTTAAAACACAATTCACACCTGCTAAGCTGGGTGGTGGAAAGATGTAACTTGGAGTCCCGGCCCCAGTTCCATGACCTTGGGCAATTCCGTCCATTTGTTCTCTCCCTTTCGGTAAATGATCAGTGCCTCCCATGTGCCAGATGCTGTGGACAGTATTGTGGAAGTGTCCCCCACCCCCAAGATCTGAAGGGATTGGACCAAAGGACGTCCAAGGCCCTGAATGCCTGCATAATAATCTGTTTGGAGAAGTAAGACTGGAATGAAAAATTCATCTTGAGTTCAGTTAGATAAGCTGGGTCAACTTGTTTCCACCTGACACTGATAAGATTTCTTCTAAGATACTTACATTTACAGGTATCCCTTTGAAAGTAGCACAGAATTTGCCTTCACTCCTCTTAGGTTTGGTCGAGGTGATCTGTCCAATCATAGGGATGGTCTTGTCTTGACTGAAGGGACCGCTATTGCCGCTGATATTCCTGCGGCGCGGAGGATCCTCTGGCAGTGGGGAAAGTGGAGGGGGAAACAGCTTTTCTTCTTTTCTTCTGTTTGCTCTCCTGGATGAATTATTTCTGTGTAAACAAAAAGTATGGGGTGTCAGAAAATTTTGTCTCTCTCTATTCTGAGCTGTCCCATGATGCTGATACTTTCAGCTAAAGTAATATGTTGGCTGATGGACCTTCACTTGTGGTGAAGAGTATACATAAAAACATAGAGACATAGATATCTACAGAGAGGGAGCCCTCCCTACAGACTGAGTTATAGATAAATGCAACCATATGTATCTAAGAATAAACACGGGTCTTTGAAACAGAACTCCATGACAAATGGAAATGTCTAATGGAATGTTGCCCCAGTGTGATATTTGTAACCTTTTAAGATTACCGTTAAGTAGGTTTTTATGGAAAATCCAATGCAGACTTTAATCCCATCATTTTTTAGGCTGGTTCCTACTTACTCTGCCCTACGACTTAACTGCATGGTCACACAACAAACAGTACAATAAACAATTAGTGGAAGGATACTTTCCTAAGAAATACTATGCTTATACATTACACAGAAATAAATAATGCACTAAACACTTTCGGGGTACATTGCAAATTGCATGTTCCAACTGTTCTACCCAAGGCATAATGAGCCCCTGACCTTAAGTTGTTATACTGAAGTACTGATGTACTCCGGTTTACAAAAGTCCATTTGAAAAATATTTTGTCATCTTTCCATAAGACATCTGCAGTCCTAGAAGCGCTCCTGTGCTTTCAAACTGATTTATCTGCCCGTTAAGTGGGCATCATCAAATAGACTGAGACTTCAAATAAAACAGAACAACTAAAACCTTATGCTAGCTGCTTAACATGGTAATTGGGCCATGGATTTTTATTTTAGTTACTGTCTTAGACTAATCAATGAAGATTACTTGAATTTTCATCTTTTCTTAGACAACTAATATCGTACTGTGCAGCCATTTACTTTTCATGATTATTGACTACAATTTTCAACAGCAAATTAAGTCAACAAGAATTTATGTTTTCCTCTTGGTCAATTTCAGTCAGTGTCTAGAGATATAGATTTACAATATCTCAAAGCAACAAATCAAAGATGAACAAGCACTCAAGTGGTTTGATTTCCTGAGATGGTAGCAGTCAACGCAGTCCCGTCGTTCCACTTCTGCCGCCCAAATTTGCCATTTGTAACAATATTTGTCATCTTCTGTTTCATAAATGCGGCCCTATGTCAATTTTTGTCAGGCAGCCGGATTTTCAGAAAATTCACTGTTTCTGCCATTACCTTAATGGATTTAAATTAATTACAGGGGCTTCCCTGGTGGCACAGTGGTTGAGAATCTGCCTGCTAATGCAGGGGACACGGGTTCGAGCCGTGATCTGGGAGGACCCCGCATGCCGCGGAGCAACTGGGCCCGTGAGCCACAACTACTGAGCCCGCGCGTCTGAAGCCTGTGCTCCGCAACAAGAGAGGCCGCGATAGTGAGAGGCGCGCGCACAGCGATGAAGAGTGGCCCCCGCTCGCCACAACTAGAGAAAGCCCTCGCACAGAAACGAAGACCCAACACAGCCAAAAATAAATTAATTAATTAATTTTAAAAAAGACAAAAGAAAGAAAATTAATTACAAAATATTTGCCCATGGATTTTTAAAATTGCTTGGGCATGAAGAGTCGTTTTAAGATAGTGGTGATGCCTGATGAAAACAATGGTGAAAACAAGGATTAGGATGCACGCCCACGAGGAGGCTCCACCAGCATCAGCCCACGCTGAGTGTAATCATTACGGAGGAATCGGACTTTGGGGAATTTACATAGAAAGGAGTCAAGCATTGCTGTGGCATCTACGGGAGTGACTGGGTTCCTTACCTATGACCACTCCTGCACTACCTGAGCTGCCGGAGAAGAGGGTGGGCTGCGAGGGGAAGAGCTGTTCCCTAGAGGCAGTCCATTTGCCATTGGCAACTATCGTTGTGCTAGGCCTCCGCATCTGCCATTGTACACGGTACATCGTTCCCAGTACAGTACATTCAGTGCAACGGGCACAGTCATCTGGCCCCCTTTCCGTCTGTATGATAGCGACCTGGAACCATGTGGCCTTTAACGACTTCCTGGGTGAAGACACCCAGGGAGCATTTTCTAGAGACCACTCTGTCACCATTTTGGCTTCTTACTATAAGGGCACCGCTTGTATAGGCTCTGGCTCTTGTATAGGAGGACAGCAAGCAAGAGTCCCCCATTTAATGCCTCAGAGGCCCTTCTGATGGTTCAAGCCCCAAAGAAGGGGCAGGGAACTCATCAGGGCCCTTCTGGTGGACGATGGGAAACTCCAGCGGTCATAGGCTGGTGTGGCACCCTTTGCTAGGTTTAGAATATTCATTGAGAAAAGTGAATGTTATCTTATAGAAATTTCCAAGGATTTAGTCTGAAGGGTCAACAAAGCACAAAGGAGCAGACAAAGCTTGAGGAGAGGGCTTCCAGGAGAAGACCTCCGAGAGGTCTGTCCTGCTCCTTCTCCCTCAACTCCCGAGATTTGCCCGGAGACATGGATTTGCTGGACAAGTGTTAAGAACCCGATCCAGGCCCTTCCTGAATGATAAATGCCACTAGGTAAACACTGCTCTCCGAACTACTACAAAAGCAGAAAGATGGTAAGGACCGTGAGGTAAAACACCATTTTATGAGAACGAATTCGAATTACTAGACATCGATTTAATATCTGATCATCTCTCTTCCATGAAATGGGGACCAGTGACAGATCACTGGGTCGCTGAAGGAGGCTCGCAATGGGGACTGATGGTGTGGCAATGCCCCACAGTTCCCTGGCTCTTCCTTGTGCCCTCAGGTGGCCCGGCCCGAATAGATTGAATCTGGGAACTGAGGCAGTACCGCCACTACAGGGACACCACTTTAGCCCTTCCTCCTTGGAAAGGAGGAGGGCCCTGGAATGACAGTGTTTGACCACTGGGAAAGAAGTCTGTTTCCCCACATTCCTGGCCCACCCTGGGGGAAAAAGGGCTGGTTTGCTCCATTGGAAGAGTTACTCATTCTGAGAACTCCAAGTATGTGAAGGGATATTTCCGATCAAATTATGCCGGGGAACACAGATGCCTGTCACAAAGAGCTTCGGGTCCACGGGGAGACGGGCAGCCTAGGGCCAACTCTCCTTATTATACTGAGCGGATCTAGCGGTCATTGGTCTTTTCCTACCTTTCATCTCTAAACAACAAGGATCCAAACAAGTGTTAGCTGATAACTTATTTCCGACATCTTATCTGTGGCAGATTGATGTCCTATCACTGATGTTAAACAGTAATCTGTGAAATCAATTGTGAGCAGCAGTTATGGCCATATTGCCTCTCTGCTCTGGGCTGCTAATAGGCTCCCAAACTGGTCTTTGATGGAAGTAATCTCTAATTTTGAATGAATTTATGGCAATAATTATCCAGACGGAATGGTTCCAGTAGCTGACACGATTGTTGGGGAAATGATATGTGTAAGACAGAAGGACTCCATCACAGTGTTTGGTAGGGAAGGCTGGGGTCGTGTGAGTGAGGACGGTACAAGGAGGCCTCCTGCCTGACTCTGGTACCTTCTGCAAAGAGGGAGATGGGAGAAGAGGTACCAGCCGATCGGCATTAACGCGTCCATCCCTAGCCGGCTTTTCCCAGCACAGAGCTGCCTGGGGCTGGGGGGCACTCCCAGACAGCTCATCTCTCTGGCCTCCCCTGGGCCTCTGAGGAGTTCAGCATGGAGCTGCTAGCCCTCAAGCTTCGTATTAGCGTTGAGAAATGACACCAAAGAGGAAGCGGCTGCTGAGTCAGCCTGTTGAGGCCAAGGGGTTGCTTTCCAGGGAAATCTTTTTATTGATCACCATCAGAACTGGAAGTTGCCCAGAAGGAGGTGATTTGGCTCAAGGGATACGTGTCTCTTGATGCTGCCCCTTTTAAACTCATTTACTTCCTCTTACCCTTCACTCAGCGCTAAAAGTTCACTTTCGCCGATTTTTGGTCATCAGTCTGAGTTGGAACAAAGAAATGTTGCTAAAAAGCTCAAGGAGTCACCCCAAATCTGGCGGCCTGAGCGCCACCCTTTATCCCACCCTTGTTAGACTGGTGGTCAGAGACTGCTGTCAGGACAGGACTCAGAGACTCCTGTTTCTTACCTAACATTCCTCTGGGACAGGACCCCCTGCCCCCGGGCCAAGGGTTCATTTGGGATTTCTTAAGAGTCTGAACAAGCAAAGTATCATACAGCCCAGGGCAAACTCACTCCTTAGTGCTGGGAGGTTTCTGGGGGGGAGCTGGTGAGATGCAAGGTGGTAGCAGGCAGATGGTGGCCGCCTCCTCCTGGCGTTGCTTCTTCTCAGGGATTTTCTCCGCAACTTCTGTTGGCTTTAACAGGAAGAAAAAATACACACAGTTTGAAATCCATGGCACACGCAGACATTTAAAAACAACGAGCAAGGGAGACAGCTGGCTTCTACTTTAAGTCCTAGACTAGGTAGGGGAGTTAAAAGTGCACCTTTGATCAGACAGAAAAGCGATCAGTCTTGCCTCGCCTACTCCAACCAAGAAGCTGGCATCTGAGAGGGTGAAGCTGTGATGTGAGCCTCTGATCGGGTGGCACAGGGATATCATACCGAAAGTGAAGAGAATCTATAGTTTTCAGACCCCTCTTCCAGCAACAACGCCTCCACAAATGAGTAGTTTAGAAACGAACACTGCAATTCTAACACGGCATAAATCCCGTCCAAGCACCCTGGGGGGTTAGGGTAACATATAAAGGTCACTTCTACAACCAAAAATATGCAAGGAAGTTAACCATATGCAAGGCACACCTTTGGACCTTCAGGTACTGGTTCTGAAGGTCCACTTTCACTGCTGGTTGTGCTGCTGTCATCACTAAGAGCAGGGAAACAGTCCCTTGTCCTATCAGACTCTTTGGTCCTCCTTTGGACCAGACTTTGGTCCCTAGTTTGGAATACTCTCATTGAATAAGTCGGTGCACAGCTCAGAGATAACACCGTCTGTGAATCTCTAAAGCTGGATGATGACTTAAACCACCCTTGCAGGACTCCCCATGGCAGTCATTCAAAATAATATTACTCAAATATCACCATGAGATGACGTTACACTAAGCGACTACTGTGAGATCCAGAGATGCAACACAACGAACTTACTGGACACAAACTCACTTCCCCAGATGGACGTGAAATGGAAGAGGCCATGCTGGGTTTCACCTTATGATTATATCTGTAGCCCTGGAATCCAACCCTAATGTCTTGCACGTGAGGTTTGTACGAGGCAAGCCGACCACACAGGTCAGGGGGCCAAGCAGGCTGGCCAGAACGTGTGTCTAGTAGGAGCCAGGATAATCAACATATAACTGGGTTGCAGCGATCCTGATGTTTGGATGGAGAAATTAACAAGGCCTAGAGGATGCATGTTGACCTTAGGAATCCCTGGTGCCCTGCTGCTGCTGGTGCGGTGGGGGACTACGGAATAATGACCCATGAATCTGGCTGCCTGGGGAAGGAGCCTCTTCATATTCTCCATCACTACACATCACGTGCCATATTGGACGCTCTTGACGTTGGTTGGCAAACCTCGATTAGCCCTAACACTTCCTCCCTGGTCATGTCAAATACTGCATTCCCCACGGAAAGCATCATTGCCTTCCCCAAAGACTGCAATCCACTGTCACCAGCCTGCTGGAAAAGGAGACTCAAGACCAAAGTAGCTCCCAGACAGCCGCGGCTCCCGATCGCGTGGCAGGCCACACCCGACGGCTTACCTTGTGCTTACGCTTGCCCTTGGGGGCCGCTTTATCCGCAGCAGTGGCGGCAGCTGCCTGCCGCCTGGGCTTTGAGGCTGTCTCCTTGTGGTCCGGCTTGGCCGGCGCCGCCTGCAGTGAGCTGTGGCCAGGCACTCGAGACAGTAGGTCGAGGTCAATCTTCACCCAGAGATTTTTCAGATTCTCGTGATCTCGGAGAGGAGACAGAGGCTCGGTCTGCATGACAGGGATGGGTGAAAAAGTAGGCTCGTCACTGGGGACGGGCGGGTTGCTGCTGCTGAAGGTGCTGAGGGTCAGGCTGGGCCCGCAGGTGTCCTTGGACTTGGCAGTGTTGCCCCCAGGAGCCATGCAAGGAGGCAGGACTTTGATCTGCAGGGTCTCTTCCTGATCTGTGTTGGAATCAGACGTAGACGAGTCGGTTTCAATGAATTCCCGGGACTTCGGCACGATCTTGCCGGGCCCTCGGTACTTCTTCTTCTCGGCGGCCAAGGGGATGCTGGGCCTCGGTTCCTTCCTAGGGACCGGCTTGTGGGCGGCGGCTTTGTTGCGGCCTCTCGGGGGCTCGGGAAGCTCCATGCTTTCCTTTTCTTTGGGAGTGCTGCTGGAGATATTTGGTTTGGGCCAGGTAAATTCCTCAATGCTGGGGTTCTTCTCGACCCTCTTGGGCTGTTTCTTGCCAATTGTCCTTTGAGATGCTGTCTCGAGAGTTGTCGACAATTTATGCTTCAGAGCCTTTGTTTCTGGAATTTTGGGGGTGGGCCGTGGACGGGCTTTCTCCCTGATAAGACTGAGGAGAGGCCTCTCTTTGGGTTCAGCCAGGACCTGGCTGGGGTTTGGCTTCACCTTGACCTGGACTTCCATTGGCTGTATGATTGGAGGAGGTACAGAGATCGTCTCCATGGGTGTTTCATTTTGGCCGCAAATAAACGACTTGTTCTGAGATGTCACTTTGTTAAGCCATTTGTCCAGCTGCCACTTGTTGGTGGAGGGCGGCTCAGGCTGCAGATTGAGAAACAGTGGCAAGAATGAATTTCACCTTTGGAGAGAAGTCAGGAGGACCCTCGGTGCACTGACTGTTGGGTGATAAAAGCTTGGGCTGTTAAGTGACCATTCACACATTTAGAAACATACACGGACTTCACATTCATCACGTTCCCTAGATGGCCAAACACTCCACACACCGGCTCCAATCTACTTAGTTAAACTAAGTTCCACTGCTCTTCTGAAACTATCCCCTACTTTGGCCAGCAAGGAAGGAATTATTCACAGAGAGTTTTTCCAGAGAGTGGGCAGGGAGGCCTGGGAGGGAATCTGGTTCCCAAAGTCCTTTGGCGGGACTCATTACTCAACCTCTTACCAGGAGGCCGAGGTAGTGATCGCTGGTCCTGAAAAGAAATGTAAGCGTGCCTCAAGTGTAATTCTAAAGGAAAGGCTTTCTCTCTGCCAGACTGCCAGAGCCTCCTATACGATGCTGTAATTCACTGCAAAAAGAAGAGGCCTTCTGTATTTTCACTGAAGGATGAAAAGATTTGACTTCCAAAAAAACACTGCACTTTCCTCGGTGTATGGGCAATAACCAATTTACGGGGACACGCATGCAGACATTAGCGTCCGCCGTTAAGCCATGGAAATGAGGCGTCAGTTCGGGTGCTTGATTCCCAAGTCTGAATTCTGCCTGTTGAACTAAAAGAGCCATCATTTTTATTAGAACTCCTCTTTTTTGAAAGGCATCAGCTGAGGCTTATGGCGCCAGCCAATAGAGGGTGACAGAATTCAAAAGACTCTGAGTAGCCGTGATTCCAGCCCGCACAGAGCAACGGCAGGTAAGTGTCAAGGCAATCGGAGCGGCTGCTACTGTCGGCAGCAGAGCGCGAGGTTAAGGGCCCCAGCTCTGGTAGCACACAGACCCTGGTTTCAGTCCTGCCCGTGAGATCTTGGGAAGGTTCTTTCTTACCCTCTCAGAACCTTATTCTCTCAACTGTAAAATGGGATAATAATAGCAAGGACCCCATAGAGCTGTTATGAGGATGAAAGGAGAGAATCCGAGTCACAAGCTTCTCACGGTGCCCGGCGTGTGATCTACATTCAAGAAGTGTGAGCTATTATGATTAGCGGTAATGTTACTATGACATCTTCTTCTGTTACTCTTTTCTGATTATTGACAAACAAGCGTGTCCAGAGCCATGGAGGGATCTGTTTGCTGTACGAGGTGCAGGCTCAGGGGAACTGAGAGGCTGGTACTCAGAGAGGATGAGAGGGGAAGGACAGGGTTTTTAACTCCAAATTATAATTCTGGTATTTTGTGGGGCTGTGTGAAATGTTTTCATGAATTACCATCGAGTACACTTGAAGAATATTAATTGAAATTAAAAAAGAAATACCTGTGACCTTTCAACCATCACGCTTCTTGGGTCTTACTTGCCGAGGGACTTTCATCACTTCAACCTAGAGGAAGGGGTGGCGTCCCCAGAGCTAGAAGTGGGTCTGGACTGGCTTTGCTGATTCTCTGGAAGGTGAAGTTGCGAGCCCAGTGATTACTAGGCCAGTGTAATAGTAACGGGGAGGCTCAAGGCTCAGAGTGGCTGAGTGAGTCACACAGCGAATCAGTCACACGGCAAAGAAATGTCTGTTAGCGACCACGCGAGTACACGTGTTAGAAGAACAAAATGCTATCGAACACCTGAGTACTTTTCTGACGTGTATACTGTGCTGAAGCCCTCATCGCACTGGAATACTGTGATTGTTGTGTTGGTGTGTTTGTGCAGGTCGGAGGTGCTGCCTCGGGGCAGGTAAGCTGTGGCTGGGGCCCCGGCCCGTCACCCACCTCTGGCGTGGCCACGCGCGGCGCCTCATTGGCTTCACTGTCAGTGGTGCTGCTTTCAGTGTCTGAGTCTGACTCTGAGCTGCTCTCAGAGTCACTGGAGCTGCCGGATCCCCCGCTGGCTGGCGCTGCAGGTGTGGGCTGAGGCGTGGCCAAGAGCGGGCTGAAAGGAAAACGACACCACTTGGTCTTAGACCAGCTGGAAAAGGGCCCAGGTCAGCATAAAGGCTGATGATTTGTGAGGGGCAGGTGAGTGGAGCTTGCCATCCCATTTCACGGGAGGCCCCGTGAGTGACCCACAGGTCTGTCAAGGGGCTCTCATCTTAGCTATATGCACAGTACTGTCCTCTCGGCAAGAAGGGGCGAGTTGAATCCTCGCTTTCATCATGGGAGACTGAGGTTCAGAGAAGTGGGAGGGCTTGCCTCAGCCACGTAGCTATCAGTAGATACAGAAGTGAGACTGGGACCGTGGCCTCTCAGGTCCCTCAGGGGGCAGGGCTGTGTAAAGATATTCGCAGCCAGGTGCCCAGCGCCCGGCCCCAAGGTGAGCAGAGCTGACCATGTGAATTAGGGGATGATAGGACGCACTTCTCGGCCTCCTCCAGCAGAATTTCTGTAAACGCTTCTTAGAACCCTTACCAGGAGGTATGATCATAAAGGACCAACCGTCTCTAATGACTGATTTTAAATCTGTAAAGCAAGGCACTGGGAAACGGACACCACTTGCCGCTGTCTTTATTGACAGTCCATACTCTTCCTTACTAATCGTTTGCCCTCTGTGCCCCGTGACAAATCAACCTCAGCTGCCTCTTGGCACTCTGGGGTATGTCATAGCCTTTCTGTCCTTTTGCTCATCGTCTCTTTGGACTAGTTTTGTTCTGCTTTCACTCCAAAATGGGGCTCTAAATTTGAGGGGGGCGGGGAGGGGTCTTGTCCGTCTCTGTCTCATCAGCCCAGGCCCCTCTTTGGAGAGAAGTTTAATCACGGACAGGGATGAGCTGGGGGCCAGAGCATATTCGCTGCTGGGCTGGGCTGGTCCTCCTATCCGCCTGGCTGGCCGTCCAAACCTCACTGCCTCTCAGACTCCCAGCTCCTTGCCCAGCTCTCCCTGGAAAACCCAGTCCTGGCCCTGGAGGGCACCTGGTCCTGTGGCTCCACCTTCAAACTGGATAGAGAGGGACTCTAAGGCCCCCCTCTGCCAGAGACCATTATTCCTCGCCTGCCCCAACCCCGCACCCTCACTGGAGCCTAGCTCTCAACATTACAGCTCTTGCCCGCTGAGCCGGAGCCATGCTCGGCTGCTGCCTGGGAAGGCCTAGGATCCCTTTCAAACCAGCATGGGTGTCTCATCCGTCACCATCCAATGCGTACAGCCTTTGCATTACGTGTGCCTCGCGTCCCTGAAGACGGCCCCTTTAATCTCCCAGGTAGCTCTTTTCTTTCATATAGCCGAAGCTCATTTAAAAATGCTATCTGCTAAGTAAATGCTATCTGCAAGTTCATTCGTCTGCCAAATACACCAAGGGATTAGGGGAAGCAGAAGAAATAGGGGACTCTATCCCCTGGGAAAGTGTGTGTGTGTGTGTGTGTGTGTGTGTGTGTGTGAGAGAGAGAGAGAGAGAGAGAGAGAGAGAGAGAGAGAGAGAGAGAGAGAGAGAGCGCGACAGTGGAGCCAGGGATCTACATACGCTCAGTGCGCTTCGTTCGTTCCCTGCATTCCTTTTTAGTATTTATGCATAAAGTACCCTTGCATATTTATGCAAAGTACCCTCTAAATCTAATCAATTGTTTTTGTCTTTGGTTACTAAATAAAGACTGAGGGAAAAGCTTTAAGTGCAACTAATCCAGAGGCTGTGCCTGCCTGGCCTCAATTCCCCCCAAGTAAAGTTTCAGACACAGCACAGAGCAGCAGCAATACTCAGACTAGTGCCTGGTGGATTGAGAGACTTAAGATCTAACTTGTACTCCCATGGTTATGACTTTCAGGTGAAAAGGCTGTTTCCTACTTTTCTTTCCTATCTATACATTAATTTATGGTTTGTGTGTGCGCGTGTCTGTATACAGGTGTTCCTTATCCAAAGCCTTTGGAAGGGAGATGGATTTTGATATTCACATTTCTTTAAATTAAAAAAGTAATATGGTAGCCATACCATATCTATAATACCCCCCAGTGGGATCTGGGAAGCACCCTTTAATAAAACTCATTCATACTGCAGTTAACAGTCACAATGAGAAAAATAAAGACTTGAAATTATTACGTGCACATCAGTTTAGGTCAGGTTTTGTCATCAAATGAGTCTGTCTGAAAATAACAGTTCTCAAAACTTTTTGAATTTCAGAATTGTGATTAAGAGATTGTAGATGTGGACAGAAACCACATATGAAAAATTGACCGTAAATATATGTATAGACGCAGATACGAAATAAAGATGATTTGGAGCCTAAGAGTAGCCTTGACTGAGATCCAGTGAAATGAGAACTGAAATTATTTTCCCTAAGTCTTCCTACAGCTAAACCTATTGCTGTGTTCTCGGGAAGGATCTCACGGCCAGTCAACGTTGACAGTGACCACTTAGGGGAAACAAGTATAGAAAGAACAGGGAGAGGTACGTCAGCTTTTCATGCTCACACTGATGGACAGAAATACTTGGGGATGAGCGGGACGGTGGACTTGAATTCAAAGAGGGCCCCGTGAGAACTCAGATGGGGGGTGAAGGACTTCAACATCTTTATGAGAAAGAATTGCTTTCTCAGAGCAGTTGCACAGTTGGAAACAGGGAAGAGCCAGCATTGGTGGGAGGGAAACCCGTTAGCTGTTCAGCTAGTTAAATTCCCACTTCTGCTACATTTATTTTCATATGTCGCTAGTTTATTTTTCAAATGTATATTAAAGTGGCTATGAGGGATGCTAGCCCACGTAATGCTTGATTCCGCCTAGGAGATGAAGGACGGATGTGCAATTTCCACATTCGTCATTCCCCAACTGCATTAGACTTATTTCCCATGCACCATTTGCTTTCATATTTTAATAAATTGCTTTTAAAAAGAATGCTGGTGGTTACAACAAAGATAATAGGTGATACTAAAAACCATTAACATTTAATATATGAAACCACCTACTCCATAGTCTGTAAATATGAAAAGTGTACTCTGTGATTTCACCCCGAATGTAATAAAACTTCTCAAAGGACCTACGTTTGTGAACAACTTCAAAGTGAACTGCTCAACCTTTTCAAAGATCAGATTTTGCCACTGTGCTCATCGGGTGAGCAGTCTGTACTGAGTGGAGCAAAGCCTCATTTTAATCCTAATCCCATTTGGTAGGTCTTCACGGTCACGGGCCAGACTGAGGGCGAAGAAGCTGCCTTAGCAAGTCAATGACCCTCGTGGGGAAATCCAGGGCTAGAGAAGGGGATCAAAGAGCAGGCCAGTGGGAGAGAAGTTTGGGAGGTCTTTAAGATGCCTTCTGCAGACAGCATTGGCCCTAGTGTGGAAGCTTGAGAGTACTAGGGGGAAAAGATGGGATTTTTTTCGCGTGTTTTTTTTTTTTATGGTAAAATTTAAGTTCTTAAATGTTCCATTGCCATATACATAAACCAAAATTAAAATTAATTGCTTAATTATATTTACATAATACGCACCAAAGTATTATTATGATGGTTTTGACTGTCAAACGTTTCTATATTTAATTTCAAATATTCCCATTTTTGAAAGGCGTTTTCTACCTGTGACATAATGATGTGATTCCACACAGTTGGTTAAGGTTGCATAAACGCCAGTGCTTTTAGCTGGGACAGAGATTGGATTCTTGCTGGAAGTACAGGTCAGCTCCACGGAATCCTATTTCTGTCTGTGATTCTATCACTTCAAGAATGGGAGTAATCGTGTAAAAGATGGGTTTTAAGAGGTAGTTCAGGCACCTTAATCTCTAGACATGACAGTCTCTCTACGCTTACACTGACCAGGCCTCTTGTGCAGTCAACGGCTCAATATGTATGTGACACCATTAGATAGACAGTCCCGAAACCACATGAAAGAACTGGGACTACTTTGCCTAGAGGAGACTCTGGGGCAGGGAGGGGGGCGGTTCATGTGATGACAGCTTCAAAAACCGGAAGCTCTGTCCTATGGGCAAGGGAGTGGGCTACTTCGGAGAGTCTTCCAAGGTAAAACTAGGACCCAGGAATTAGAGATCTAGCCAGGAAAGATCTCACTTCAACATCAGAAAGGACTTAAAAATCTACAGCTGGCTGCACAAAGAAGCCACTGCTTTGTGGGCCAGGGAGCTTGATACCCTTAGGTGACCAGATAGCCGGCAACAAGGATTCCTGTTATTGATCCACAGAGGAGTTGGATGATCTTTAAGGTGTCTTCCAGCTCAAAGACTATGATCCTCATGAAATGAAAGTGCACAGGGGATTTTAAGGGAGATGGTTTGGACCTTAGAGAAAATGTGTGAGGAGATCTCTGCCCAATCCAATCTGCTCCTTAAGGCAGGTCTGAAATGACCTACTCTTGGCGGCACAGTCACAGAGCTCTTGTATGAACCTCAGAGGATTACAGCTGCCTTTCTGTACGGCTACTTCATAAATCAGAGTTTTCACTAATTCAGATTAACGGTCTCCGGAAAACCAAGCATCTGCATCAGTGCTATCTGACTCGAATCCTAATTTAACTGTAAATTCCTCTCTCAGGAGATAAACAGGGATGATGAATTGGCCATTCTGCTCAATCAAGCTGTGTGGGCATCAGAAAGGAAAGGTTCCAGAAGGGGTTATGACTTTGTAGTGGGAAACATATATGGGAAGGCTTCGACAAGCAAGTCCACAGGGTATTCATCTCGGCAGCATATTTCACAAGGCCCAGACCTTGCCAAAGAGACGTAGCATGAGATACTTGATGGGGGAGTCTATCAAGGATGTTGTTAAACCCTCGTCTTCAGTTGAGACTTGTACGAATTTCATCAACATGACCCTTTTCCGGTTTTATAGAGATCAAATGTCTGTCTACCAGATAATTTGAAATGCTTCTATACTTGATTCCATCATCAAGTTGTAAAGGGATGGCCCTGGGGCAAAGGAATCAACATGTATAGCCGATTCTTCCTCTCTTCCTCCTTTTCCTCTCTGAACTCTGGGTTCCAAAACTGGAACAATCTACGTGCCTCACCATACTAGGCCCCTAGAGGCAGACACTCTGAGCCCTGAGCCTTTCCAGCCCGGGGATGGGAGGAATCCATTTTGGTCTGAGTCAGTAGTTTTGAAATCTACCCCAACCCTCCCCCAGAAAATCCATTTAGCCCAACTGGCCAAAAGAAAGTGCAGGCAGAAGCATAATACGTAAGACAGATAAAAACACGGTTGCTCTGGTGGAAACAAGGGATTGGGCAGAATGTAGGGGAGGAAGTCCCCAGCAGCTTTTCCTCCGCCCTGGGATGGCCCCTGAGCGCAGTTTGAAAACCAAAGACCGCATATTATCACAAGCAACTCAGAATCAAGTATGTTCTGTGTTAATGCACTGGTGCCACTGACAAGCAGATAGTGAATAGCCATCCGCTTGTAATTCGGGCTACACCCTGGCATGGCTCCGAGGAGATAATCTTTGTCTAATGTGTGTGTACACTGGGATTTTGTCCTTTTGTCTGATTCTGGTGTTTGAAATGGAGTCTGCTCAATTTATTTGCAAAGCATAAGAAGGAGATGCACACCTATCCACTCACATTCATTTTCACGGGCAAGTTACCGTATATGACATAGTTTAAAGCCCTGACTGACTGAAGAGGTATGTGGTTGGTGAAATAATGACTCCCCCAAAGACGTCCAAATAGTAATCCCTGGAACCTGTGAATATGGTACCTCATGTGGAAAAACGGGCTCGGCAGATATGAATAAATTCAGGATCTTGAGATGGGGAGATGGTTCTGGATCATCTAGGTGGCCCCAGTGTCATCCCAGGCTCTCTGGGAGCCAGAGCTTGGTGTCAGGGAGGCTCTAGTAGATTACTGCCACAGCAATGGGCAATCGAAGAGGTTGTATCTTCCCAAGAAGCTGCAAGTTGACCATTTGGAACTTTCATGAAAACTCGAAATGAGCGGCTCCTCACATCTTTAGATCACCAGCAGTTAGTTCTATTTATCCTAACTTACGTGGCATCTTACTTCTTTTCTGAGGCCATAATGTTGAGTGACTTTGGCAATGGCTTGGCTACCCTTTGGGTGGAATGACCAGGCCCAGGCGCTTGTCACCTTTTCCTGCCTGTGCCCATTCTCCCATTTTCAGTCTATTTCACATACCTAAACAGCTACATTTCCCCTACTGATTTTAAAGAGGTCGTTTTAGTACAGTGAGAGGAGCATGCTTGGCTACTTTAATTTTGTGTGAGCACTTAATAGGCTAAGCACTTAATGGAAGGTTTTCAGTTTCCTCATCTGTAAAATGGGGTAATACATCACATAGGCTTTAAGAGGACTGAGTCAAGAAATAGAGGTGAGAGAACTCTGTTAACCAGTACTTCTCAACTTTAATGTGCTTACGAATCACCTGGAGATCTTTGGAACATGCAGATTCTAATTAGGTAGGCCTGGAATGGGTCCTGAGTTCTGCATTCCCAGGCGCTACAGATGCTCCTGGTCAGTGAACCACACTGAGAGGACCAAGGCTACAGAGGCTATTCAGATACAGACTGCTGGGAAAAAAGTAATAAGTTGGTGAACTGGAAACTAATGCCCAAAACACAGTTTTGAGATCAACTGTGGATTTTACTTTTCCATAACTATTCTGTATTCCTTTAGCAACAAAGAAAGTTGACTGCCTTATGTCATTTTGAATCTAACCTGGTCAAGTTGAAGCTTTCTTTGGGCAATTATTCCTGAAGAGGTTTTATCCGATTCCTTCTAATAAGCACGAGCTTCAGCTTACAAGTTTCCTGAGGCTACCTGCCTGCACTGGGAGTTGACTAAACGCGTAATTCTTTCCTCCAAATGTGCCCCATGGATCACTACGAGGGTCTGAGGGAGCGTGCCACTATCACCGCCAAGGGTCAGGGTGGTATTAAGACTGTACCCATGGTCATGGCTGGGAGCCTGAGCGTGATTCGTAATGGCTAACTAGAGATGGAGCACGTGAGGTGCGCCAGGAACCAGGTTCAGCACCTTCCCTGAATCTTCTCTTTGAATCCTCACAAGAGTCGCGTAAGGCAGGCACTCTTACTCCTCCCATTCTACAGCTGAGAATACCGAGACTTAGCACCGAACAATATCAAGTTGAAAACTAGTTTTAGGGATACTACGGGGCAAACTTCATCATGCAGTTTCAAAGGAATGGAAAAAACCAAGGCATCTGGATCCCGCCTCACTGCAGTATGAAGTGAGGTGGCGCTACGGAGAGCGTCAGCGCGTGGCCAGCAAGCCTGGTCAATGGTGGCTAATGGGCCGTTTATGTCTTGAGAACATCACAATTTGCATTAGGGAGAATAAACCGGTATTCAATTTTTTTTCTGGAAATAACTAAAAGCCACAGTGACTTTTCTGCTATCGGTCAGAACTGTTTCAACAAACAGGTGAAAAAAACTGTTACACAGCCAAGCATTTTTGTCCGTTTTGCCTTTAAAGTCTACTTTTTAAAATGGGGGCAAGGGAGAGAATGAAGGTAAGCAAGTGGACAGAACTCCGACTCCCGTGACCCCGTCTCCAGCAAAGCAGAGAATGAACGGTTGGCAGCTCACATTCGTAAGGAACCCAGAGAGGGCCGGATGTCAGGAACCCATAACAAGGTCGAAGCGCTCCCATAAAGAATTCCATCAGTCACCAATCCCAGGGGGAGCAGTGGATGACTCTGACTGGGTGACTTAAACCCAGACGCTGCTCCCCTGCAGGAATCTTGCCATTGTGTCTATAGGATGGAGCCCAACTCCCCGTCAGGAGAGCCCCAGCCATGGGCAGCCTGAGTTCCCCAGGAGAGTACAGAACGGGCTGCTGATAGGCTCAGAGCCGTCGGCACGAGCCTCTGCCTTTTCCCGTGCTGAGGACTTCTTTCTGTCACCCATGATGCTCAGAGCTGCCTCTCGACTGGAAAAGTGGGCATCCCTCTTCCAATCTCTCCCTAGACTACATTTCTTCTTTGCTGTCTCCCAACGCCAATCTCCTTATCAGTAATGTCTGCTCCCCTTCATGTCTGATCTGTTACCTGATGTATCAGAGACACTTGATCTGGAGGGTGAGCTTCTAAGGCCAGAGGCTTTACCAACCACACACACACTCTGTACAATGTGTGGTGCGCTTAAGACACCCTAGAGTAAAGCCATATAGAGGTCTTCTCTGTAAGATCTCTAAGGAGAATTGTCCCCGGGCGCACCCACTGCCTGTGGTTCCAACAGGAGATCATCATCATTGGAGCAACAAGACCAAATACTTTTTAAGTGCAGAGCACTTGATAATGTTCCAGTATTTTCACTCCCGTGACCTCACGTGATTGCTACAAGAACACTGGGCGGGGGAGAGGTGGAATGGGTAACCCCATTTTACCACTTTACCCATGATGCTCCAGGACCTCTTAGCCATGACATGGGGCTGGGCTCTGAGGCAGAGTGAGTGGTGGTGGGTTTCACCAAGCTACTGGGACGCTTTCTTAAACTGCAAGTCTAGCTTGAGGAAAGGAAAAGAATCCAGGATCCACTACAAAATCCACCCTGTAATCATACCAAAAAGCAACAGGAACACAGAGTTAATCCCAAATGTTTTCTTCAAGTGACCTAATGAGATGGATTGCAAGAATCCAGTGTTCAAAACACTGAAGGCAATCCGTCCCTTAGGCTAAGAAAAGCCTGTTGCATTTGACTCCTGAGAATGACAAAACTCACGGAGGCTAGAAGAAAAGATTTCCAGTTTACAGCTGATAACTCTTTCCACACAGAGTAGTAGTTTGTAAAGATGAAATAGGGGAAATTTAAATGTCCTTTATGTTTCACATCATTGTGTTTCTTCAAATATTGTATTTGTCTTTAAACAGGTAAGAAACATGGTACTGAATTCAAAAGCTACAGTAAGGGATACAATGAAAAGTACATCTTCTGCCCCTCTACTGTCACGTCACCCAATTTTCCAAAGTTTTCCACTGTTATCAGTTTCTTATGGTTCCTCCAATGGTACTTCATATATTTATGAATATTAATAGGTGTGCTTTTCAATGAAAAGCTTTTACGTTATAAAAGTAATACTTACAAAATAAAATTCCTGTATATGGGATGACAGGGTATCCAATGAATGGCATTCCAAGTCATATACACGATTTCTAAATTAAAACCTATATAGTTTCCTTACTGAATGTGCCTTCATAATTATGCCTGAAATATAAATAAAAGCATTCGAATACCTAAGCGAATGGCAAAAATTGCACCTTGCAAAACTGCAGTGTCTAACCCTAACACGAGGAAGAGGCAGTAACGTTAGCCCAGAGCCATGAGGGGCAGAAGCTGCCCAGACAGCCCTTCTGGGTGAGACCAGGCTGCAGATTCCCCGTCAAGAAACAGTGGCTGACTGTCCTCCACTGTGACGCTTCTTAAAGCCGTGGTCAACACAGGATGGTTTCACTTCCTCACCACTACAGACTTCTATAGGCCCAGTAATCAGGCTTTGTAACTCTTTGGCCTACTGAAACTGCTTTCTTTTTTTGTGTGTGGTGCGTGCGTGTGTGTGCGTGTGTCTTGCAGGCACTTTGTATAATGGGAAGTTTAATGTCAGGAGGTATGTGGTGCAATAGGAAAACCAAGAACAGAAGTCATCGTACATTCAGGCCTCCAGGAACTGGGGTTGTGTGCAAACCAGACCTGGGACCCACGGCAGCAGGACGGACCACTCTTGTGCTCCAGAAGTGTGACTCGGCTATTCTGCACGTGTTGGTGCCTGACATCACCAACACACTTATTCTTTCTATTATTTTTTTCTCTACCTTATAGCTTCTCTTCCCTTATAGTACCTGCTTCCTTCTGACTTTGACCTCATACGGTCCCAACCCCAACTTATTCTTTTCCACCGTTAATCCTTTCTAATTCAGTTTTTTTATTATGATTTATTTATTTTTCTTATTAGTCATCCATTTTATCCCCATCAGTGTACATATGTCAATCCCAATCTCCCAATTCATCACAGCACCACCGCCCCGCCGCTTTCCCCCCCTTGGTGTCCATACGTTTGTGCTCTACATCTGTGTCTCAATTTCCGCCCTGCAAACCGGTTCACGTGTACCATTTCTCTAGGTTCCACATCTATGCGCTAATATACGGTCTTTGTTTCTCTCTCTCTGACTTCCTTCACTCTGTAGGACAGTCTCGAGATCCATCCACGTCTCTACAAATGACCCAACTTCGTGAAACTGCTTTCTTAATTACTACCAACAGCCCCTGTCCTGCCCACTCCCTGTTGCAAATCAGATTCCGTTCTCACTTTCCTCGGCCTCGCTCCGTATTAGATTAGAAGCCTTGAGTTATTTTGTACTTGGCCCCAGTGACCATATACGGCACGAGATCTCTTGGTGTCAGAATTTACCATGACTTCCTTGCGGAGAGATGCAGCTTTTATCTACAGGATGTTCAGAGATCTTTTTCCATTACCCCTCTACTTTAGGGCCAGTCTTTATTTCCCTCTCTTCCCATGCCTTTGCTTACGCTGTTGTTTTCGGTCTAGAATGACACTTTTTCCTTCTCTTCTGCTTCCTTAAATCTTTATCCTTTAAGCTCAAATTCCCGAGGTCTTCCTCGGGTTCCTCGAAGAACCCGAGGTCTTCGCCATGACTTTAATTCTCCCAGATACTACGTCCCTGTTCTGATTTCTTTTCACTAACTTCATCACAGTTTATCACTTCATTATTCTCGAATTATGACAGTGTGCTAACCTTCTGCCTGCTCGCCTGCACTGTAAATTCCTCGATGGCAGGGGCTGGACTCTACCGTCACTTTCTGTATCGCTGGCACGATAACTTGTATATAATCTTCTTGTTACGAAAACACACTCCACGTGGCCTCACAATGAACAGAAAATCAGCACAAACAAGGTCACCTGGTAAAGAGCAATACTTAACTATGAAGTGTCTATGTACTGCCGACTCTCAACAGAAGTCATACTTGGGCCAGCCTACCCAACCCCCAAACATCCTGAGTCAGACGTTCATCTGATGAACATAATTAAGCAAATAGGTTGTCTGATGATGGATTTGTAACCTCTCAACTGGTTGGATGGCTGTTGGCCCGTCACAGCGCCTGACTCTTTCTTCAGCTTCAGTTCTACTGACAAAACGTAACATATTTGGATGGACAGTTTTAATGTAATTGGTATTTTGAGCAACAGATGTCCATGGGTCACGGGGTGCAATGTTCATGCATGAACATAAGAAATAAATGGTGTGGCTCTTACTGAAAATGAATGCCATCTATACACAGGCTTTCCCATTTTTAATTAAAATGATGATTCCATTATTTCGATTTGTGTGAAACATGAGCTACCCTCGTCATATCATTTTGATACATTAACCAGCCCAGTCTACACTGTGCCTGATATTAACTCCCTTTCTAGTTGATGATTTTTCTAGTGGCATAATTAATTTCCTCATGGAAGAGAAAGTATTCAATCAATTTGGGATTAAATTTGAGGTTGAAGGACTTTCACAAAAGACAGAACTAAATCTCCTAGCCCACATGCATTGCTAATTGTGACACACTCACATTAGGAACAAGAAGGTGTTCCCTTCCCATGATAAATGGGCCTGAAAATCCTCCCCAGCATTTACAATAAATCACAAAGACCATTAATAAACAGGCATGGCAAGAAAAGACAGATTCTACAAGAATTCACTCCCATTCTTTGCCTAAGACTACCAATGTCATATTTAAAGCTGACATCTTAAGTCTTCTATACAGAAGCCCTCCAAGTCAAAAGTCCAGCTATTTTAAACAGAATTTCCTACACCTGTTATTTTGAATGACAGCAAAGGAAATACTGGATCTCTAATCCTGTAATGCTATCTGCCTGAAAATCTTGCCTTCCAGCTAACAGTCTCCCTTCTCATCAAGGCTAAATGAAAGGAGGTCAAGTGTAAATGGGAGAAGAAGAGGGGACCACACTTTCCTCACACTTGGGGAGCTCCTTTGATCTTGAGCCCAACACGCTTTTGACGTCAAGAGGAAAAGTCTGATCATGGCCACCGGTAATAAGATAGCTAAGTACAGCCAGCTTCATTCAACATTGACTCCTGTATGTGGAACAGCAGGGCTTACGCTCGAATCTAGATCCGTAGCGACAAGAATGGCAATCCCGTATTACAAACGAACACAGAGCCGCTTAAAGGCTGATCTAGAAAGAAATGGAAACAAACTTAGGCATCTCTCCAAGAACTTGCAGGATCTGTGATAATGACAAACAGGCTAGTAATAACAAGGTCAGGGTGTTGGGTTTTGTCATTAAGAGGAGGAATTTGTCATGTGGAGGAATTTGTCATGCAGAGGAATTTGGGATATTTAGAAATTCCAAAGAAGGCAGAATTTAGAATAAAAAGGATTAAACAGACAATTAAAAATACCTTCCGAAGTTAAGCAGATTACATTTGTGGTCATCTGAAAACCTGGGAATCTGCCTATCCTGAGAGTATGTCAATAGCAACTCACAGTTATACAGGGTGCCCATCAGCTAAGCCCAAACAAATGTACATCTCAGGAATTATGGTGAAGAAAGGTATTCATAACTTGCGGGTGGGGCGGGGATTTTAAATGTCCCAAACAAGAAAAATACGCTCACTTGCAAACCACATGAGACGTGTACTGTTAGTGAGATGTGTTTTCTAGCCTGATGTTATCAATGTCGCAAATTCCCATGCACTTTCCACCAGCCTACACTACTCTAGCTTCATAATGACAAGACCGAGGTACATCACTCTGCCGGTTGGAAACTTGGGCAAAAAATTGGTGGGGAAGTATTTTCCAGAAAGGTTACACACTGAAAATGTTCCCTTTGAGTACAATTATATTTCACTACGTATTTCAGACAACTATGCCTAAATTCAAGGTATCTGAATGATCGAGAACGCGTGGGTCCATGTGTGAGTGCGTGTACATGCCTGTGAGTGTACGTATGTGCACGTGCATGTGACTGAGTGGATGCATCTATTGGCTAAAATCCAAGATGGCTAATACCAAGAGAGGTAAAATAATTTCAGCATCAATTAAGAGAGTTGCCTAAGAAGTAAAACACTATTGAGAGAAGTACCATCCCTCAAATGAGGTGCACAATATTGATTTTCAATTTTAAAAATAATGTTGCTACTAGCTGGCTAAGAACAGAAATGTTGACTTCAGTGGTACACGTTGGACATTAAGTCACTGAATAAAGAAGATATTGTTGTTGGTGAATGTTTACATTAACGCTCATTTGGGTTCTAGCCAGGTTTTGACAGCACACACCTATGTACATTTACACGTACGAGAGTCAAATGTTACTCAAGTTCTCACCATATACGCGAAAGTTAGTTGCAGAAAGAAGAATGTATAAAGGCAAAAAGTCTAAAAGGACTGAAATGGTGGTTATTTTTCTATCTGTTGAACATGACTCATTAAATATTCAGGGTAAATGTCAACTCTCTTTCAGCTGGCCATGAAACTCATGAAAATTGATATTGCTTCCTGTATATGGAAACAACTGAAGTGGTCATTGACAGATGAATGGTCAAAGAAAATGTGGTATCTGTCTATCTATCTATCGATCGATCGATCTATCTATAGGAAATAAATATTATGCAGCCTTAAAAAAGAAGGAAATCCTGCCACTTGCAATAACATGGATGAACCTGGAGGATATTATCCAAGTGAAATAAACCAGACACAAACAAAAATACTACATATTCTCACTTATACGTGGAATCTAAAGAAAAAAAACGGATTCATAGTAACAGAGCGTAGAATGGTAGTTTCCGGGGGCTGGGAGGTGGGGGGATAATTGGTCAAAAGGTACAAACCTTCAGTCATAAGATGAATACGTTCTGGAGACCTAATGTGTAGCATGGTGACTCTAGTTCATAATACCGTACTGTATACTTGGAATTTGCCAAGAGAGTAGATCGCAAGCGTTTTCACAGCAGAAAAAGGGTGATTACACGAGGTGACAGATGTGGTTGTTAGCTTGACTGCGCTAATCATTTCACAATGTGCGTGTATATTCAAACATCACATTGTGCACCTTAAACGTGTACAATTTTTATTTGTCCATCATAGCTCAGTGAAGCTGGGGAAAAAACTGACCGATAGGCTTCCAGTTGGCCACAGGGCAATGATAAATTCCTGGTTTGGAACTATGGTTTAGGTAGAACCAACCTACTCTTCTAGCAGTATAAATGAACCAGTGCAGATCTAGTACTGATGACAACTTTGATATTTTCAGTAATTAAAAAAAATCTTGTCAGGAAAAATAACAAAGCGTAGCATTCCTTTGTTTCCTCTTCCTTCTTTCCCCTCTTCCTCTCTTTCTGGCATCCTACTTGTAAAGGACTCAATATTCATAATACCGTCCATCTTTAACGGTCCTTTATTTCTGAATTGTATCACAAAGGGACTTGACGAAGTTCACTTATAGAAATGTTTCCAGTATATGTTTTTTAATTATTTGAGTCACTAGAATGGGAGAATTTTTCCCCCAGTCCCCTCTAAATATCTTGTCTGCCTATAACAGGATACTGATATGCAAAAGAACAAGTCAAATATTTAAAAGTTTTTAAGATTTATATGTCAAATAGTTCTCAATTAACTCCAATCTAGAATGAGCAGGCAGAAAGAACCTAACCTCCTGTAATTTGCATGTTATAAATGCCGTTAGAGAAGGGCAAGAAAGGGCACGGCGTCATCTGAAACACGGAGAGATTTTAATCAATGCTTCCTTTGCTGCGCTTTTTCTTTAGAGATTGCATCTTTGGGAGCCCATCCTGTGTTAATCGTGTTTCCAAATTATATACGGATCTGCGAGAGGAGACCGAAGCCACTTTTGCTCTGTGATTTTCTTTCCTTTAATATGATGGTTTACACACTGTGGTTTATTCATTTATTGGTCTGATGGTTTTTACGAGTTGCGCTTCAACATAGGTTCCTTACGAGTATCCTGTTTTATAAAGATATGGAGAATGTAATATAAGTCTGATACAATTATGGTTATGTGCCACGCAAGATAATACTGTAAGTATGACGAGAGTCTGAAAAGCTGCTTAGCAAAATGATCTTAATATACAAGGCAGTGTGAAAATGTAAGAGGAATCTATAATGACAACGAAGATTAGCCATTTGCTCTCTAACCTTATTTACAGAAGCAATCAGAGGTATTCAGGTCGAGTTAATGACCCTGTCTCCAATTAATTCAATTGTCTACAAACAGCACTGGTGCAGTGGCTGTCTTCAAGTCTGCCGCATAGTCTCAGAGGGAATACATAAGACTCCATTAAAAGTGACAATAATACTGCATTTATTACTGAAACACTATTGTATTATAAATAAATTCCTCATGTTAAATTATGCTCCACGCTTTAACAGAAATTCAATTACTGAAATAATAAAAAGATGGTGTATTTGCCAAGTGCCTGGACTATAAGTTGGCTGCTTTAGTTACGAGCGGTTGGCTGTTTTGCAATTTTTCCTTCATAGACTATTTCCTTTGAATAAATGCCAGACTTTTTCATACACATTTTATGAACAAGTTGCAAAATGAAATTTTGAGCTTTTGAATCCAATTATGAAAGACATAACTAAATCTATTATTGAAAAAAATTCTAGTAAGCCCTTTCTGCCGTTGTTCAGACTGTCTGGTAATTGAGGTAAGCACAGGTGCTACCCATTATGGACCATTGTGCACCATCTGAATTCTGGGAACTGTGGAATTCAGATGGTTTCAACTCTGTTTGTGTGAATAACAAACAGGCCTGATTCTGCACTTGTTTGTACAAGCTTGTACACAGCTCATTTGGGACTTCGAAGACACCTGCTTACCCTTTTGAAGCCAAAACAGTATCATTTATGTTCTGGCTATCCTTTCGATGACAATTTTGAAAAAGCAACAGATTTTGCGCACTCCCTTCCTTCTCGCCATCTCCTCCATCGTGCAGTAACTTCAACACATCCATGTCTTCAGTGATAGGAAAACGCGTTGAGTCAAGCTATGGTAATTATCCAATGACAAGAGAAGACACAGAACTGTACAACGCAGACAGAGAGAAACGAAGAACCATCTCTTCTCGTGGAAGAGCTCTGACAAACCAATTATCTCAGGTGGACGGGGGGTATGGTTTATTTGAGCTTAGGACCAGGAGATTTTTTCCCTTTCTTTCCTTTCTTTTGCCCTTCTTCTGGGTTCTCGCATTTGTCTTTCTAATGTCCAGTCTTCTTGTCTTTTTTTTTTCAGCTTTATTGAGATATAAGTGACATATAACACTGTGTAAGTTCGAGGTGTATAACATGGTGATCTGGTATCTGTATATATTGTGAAATGATGAGCACACTAAGGTTAGTTAACACCTCTATCACTCTATCACCTGAGAGAATTACAATGTGTGTGTGTGTGGGTGTCTGTGTGTGTGTCTGTGTGTGTGTGCGTGTCTGTGTGTGTGTCTGTGTGTGTGCATGTCTGTGTGTGTGTCTGTGTCTCTGTGTGTGTCTGTGTGTGTGTGTTCTGTGTGTGTGTGTGTGTCTCTGTGTGTGTGTCTCTGTGTGTGTGTGCTGAGAACATTTAAGATCTACTCTCCTTCTCACTGTCTTCAGATGGGTCATCTGAAAGCAGAGAACCTTATAATCACAGAGACTTGTTTCCTGCTTTCAAAATGCAAAGGGAAAACGACTTTTACCTTTGGTCTCCTCTCCTGCCCCACGGGGCCACAGGCCAGCAGCCATCAGTTGAGTTGGCTCGCCTGAGGACGATGGAGCCCGCACCGCGGTCCTGAGCTTCTGTGACGTCACACGCCAACCTGAATATTCCAGCCCTGCAGTAGCTTCTCGGTGCTATGACTAACTTTAATTATTTAATGACTTGGCATTTTCTCATTTCCCTGAGGTCTTACCTGACGTAAAGACAACTCCTAGAATATACATAGTAACAAAGCGGTAGTACAGCAGAAAACAAATCTAGATTACCCTTATCTCCAACTGGCACTCCGCCCACAGTGACTACCCATAAAAGGTGACATTCTAAAATCCCATGTTGGAATGTCCCAAATTGGGTGAAAGACATAAAGATCTCAGGAAACCCCAAATAGGGCCTACTCATCCAGACTGTTGCAGGCCTGCAGGGGAATGAACAGAAAGTTCCGGAATGGTTCCTGTTCCCCCAGGCTCGTCATCAGCATCCTGTACATGGCCCCTTTTCCACGGCTGCCTTAGGAAGCGGAGGGAATGGAGAAGTAGGGCGTGGGGGAGACCAGCACAGCAGAAGAACAAATTCAAGTCTTAATTCATTGTAGACGCTTTTCTCACTTCTGTTGTAATTCCAGTGTTGTGAACATTAATAAATACACATTTGCTCCAAAAAAAATCCCATTTTCGCGAGTCCTTATGCTGGGAGTTTGATTTCACATACGTGCAGGAAATAGTTGAAGATGCAGGGAATGAAAAATGAAACCAAGAGAAGAAATTATGGATGCAAGGTTTTAGGCTCGAAAGCTCTACTAGGAGACATCCCAATTCACCCACAGTGTTTACAGAATCTGGAAGATAATGCTTCCACTTTAGCAAACACGCTCCAAGGTCCTAGAGAAGCCCAGTGGTGAAGCAGAGCAGGCAACCCATGTCCATTTGCAAAGCCATGACTTCTATTTACCTTGTCCATCAGGCAAAGTTTCAGTCATGACCATGCTTAATAAAGCCAGTCAAGGTAGCACTCAGCCAGAGTACGTTCCTGCATGTCAGATATGAAATATGCCTAACGTGGCTTGCCGGTGGGTCACAGAAGGACTTTGGAACCTTACCTTTTCCCTTATCATTACCACAGAAAGTGCAACAGAAAGCTCTGCAGGAATATAAATAATCTGGAAACCCTCATAGACAATATTCTACTGTGTGTCTCATCTGCACTTCAAGAAAGCTGCCCTCCAGACCTTATGTACTTTTAAGATTTATCTGAAAGATACATGAAGAAGACTTCCAGCCAAAAAAAATGTACATATTTAATAGAATTAGATCTCTAGGCAAGAAAATGTCAAAAGAAAAGGCAAAATATTAAAGCGAATGCGAGGTGTTCCTCTGCACAGCTCTCCCGCTTTGATAGATATCTTCTGGGATGTCATTTACTAGAAAGTCATGATTTTACAAAACGGGGGAAAAAAAAACCTGGAGTATAAAATATACTCTCTTTATTGCTGAAGTAAGTTGCTATTTTCACATTTCTCTCTGAAATCTGCTTTTGTCAGCCAGAGGCCTTGATATTTGCCTTTATATCTGCCTTTTTACCATTCGTATTGAAAACATGGCAATTATAGAGAAATACTCAAACTGCAGGCAAGCTTCTGATTACACGGCAGGGACATGGGACGCTGTGCTTCCTACAAGTCCTCCTCTCCTTTCCAGCCTCTAGGGGGAGGCGAATTGGCCTGCGACTGAAGATCAGAGTTGGGGGGGGTCTGCTGAGTGAGCTGAGGAAAGGTCCGGGATGAGGTGACCCTTAACTTGTCCCTGAGAACAGAGATCACCAACGGCGTCACCCCTGAAAATGGGCTTAGAACTGTATAAAAACACACAGATTCCTAATGTACATATAATTTCAAACGAGAAAAAAATGAAGCTCACTGTTAGCCTATCAACAATCTGCAGCTTATGAAGAGAAAGTCTCCAATAAATCCAGTTTCAGGATAGGTGAGGTTCCTCTCTCCTCTGTGTTTGGTGTCTGAGCGCAAGACCTACACATGTTGTTAGGATCTGATGCGTGCAATCTTCTTTCGTCCAACATCCTTTTACTACCAAAATCTCCTTTTGCCACTATTACCACCCGCATTATGTGTAATAATGATAATACTCATAATATGTCACTTTATCCGGTTCTTAATATGTGCCGTGACTTGTCTGAGGTCTCACAGCCAGGAAGTGGCTAGAAGGAAACAATCCCACTTTTTCGCCGTTTTTCTGTTTGTTTGGCCGAAACACAGTTTGAAAAGTTCTGCTCTATTTTAGCCAATCTCCCATCCATATGGGTACTTCCAGACAGATCTGTTGGAGAACAAGTACTAAATTCTTGAAATATATGCTTTCATAGAATTATCTGCAGCCTTCTCTAATGACAACTGAAAAGGCTTCATGTTTACGAGCAGCAATGATGAAGACGATGGTGGTGACGATGACTATTTATTAAAGCACATACTGTGTGCCAGGTCCCTTGTCAACCACTTTTCATGAAACCTCACTTAATCCTCACAGTAGCTCTATGGTGTATACACTGTTATCGTCTTCATTCTACAGGTGAGAAAAGTGAGGCTTAGAGAGGTGAAGCAACTTGCTTCAAGATTTGAATGAGGGTCTTTCTGATTCTAAAGGCTGTGATCTTTGCTACTACACTATATTGAATTAACTTCGGGTGAATTCCAATATGCAATTTAAGTAAAATGTCCACCACCACCATTTAGATTTCTGGTTTTGTAAATACCCAGTTTTAAGAGGCAAATGGCCTTCTAAAATAACAATTTCAAAATAACAGAGCAGAATCATAGTATCACAGAATCATACAGCTGTAGAGGATCTTGGGAATTCGAATCCACCTCTCTCTGAATTGTCAGAAGAGGAACTGAGGCCAGTCGGCAGTATGTGTGTTCAGTGAGCTGAAGGTCACACGAGTGAGTCAAACAACATCCCCAGGCCCCATCGTGATAGGATCAGCTGGGGACATTTTGCTCTGGTGGTAGACAGGAGCTGACGACTACAGACAACCCAGAGAGGGGAAGATATTTTATTTAAAACAGCCAGCTATCATATTTTGAAAGCTGGTTAGTGATCGGCCACAAACCAGGCATTTGACTGACTCGGTGGGATAAAAACATAGCAGTGACAACGTGGTGTGTGTAGCCGTATATGCGTGTATGTGCTTAAAGCAGAGAATCTGATTCCATACATTTCCTAACAAGCTTCAAAGGTAATTCTGATGTACATCCAAATTGGAGAGCCTCTGGCTTAGGAGAAACGTCCTTATTTCTTTTGGACATTTCCCCTTTATTTTTATTTTTTTTTAATTTAATTTAATTTTTTTTTTTGCGGTACGCGGGCCTCTCACTGTCGTGGCCTCTCCCGTTGCGGAGCACAGGCTCCGGACGCGCAGGCTCAGCGGCCATGGCTCACGGGCCCAGCCGCCCCGCGGCTGGTGGGATCCTCTCGGACCGGGGCACGAACCCGTGTCCCCTGCATCGGCAGGCGGACTCTCAACCACTGCGCCACCAGGGAAGCCCTGGACATTTCCCCTTTAATATTGGCATTAGAAAGATAATAAGCAACTAACATTCTCCCAGTCCATGCGTTAGAAAAATTATTCAGATATTTCCATATGGTCCATTGTTATCATGCTGTTGCTAATGATTATACTGAACTATAAAGTTAATAGCAATAGCATTTTTTGTAAGTGCTCAGGCTAAAAATGTTGGAATCACAGGCTAAAAACCTTGGAATCATTCTTGACTTGTATATTTTTTTCACAGCTCCATTCAATCAACCCATCAGCAAATCTTATCTGTTCTGCCTTCAAAATATACCTCCATCTCCATCCACTCTTCACCACCCTCGCCACTACTACCCTGGTCCAAGCCGCCACCATTCTCACCTAGGTTATGGCAACAGTCTCCTTAGAGAAAGTTCCCTCTGCTTCCATCCCTGACTTCCATAGTCACTTCTCAACGGCCACAGTGTGATCCTGTTATGACATAAATCAGATCAAGTCTCTCCTCAACTCAAAATCCTCCAGTGGCCCCCAAGTCAGGCTCAAAGCCAAAGTCTTTCCAGTGGTCTACCCGCTCTTGTACAATGATTCCCAGTGAACACTCTGACCTCCTCTTCTACCATTCTCTTTCCCATTTACCCTGCTTCAAACGAACTATCTTCTTTACTGTTTCTAGCCACACCAGCTACCCTCCTGTCTCAGGGCCTTTGCATGTGCTATTCCTCTTGCCCCCAAATCCCTGTGGGGCGCATTTTCTTGTTTCCTTTAGATCTTTGTTTAGACGCCAGCTCTCACTGAGGCGTTCCCTGACCACTCTATTTAAACCTGCAACTCTACTCCATCCCTCTCGAGGGCACTCTCCCCTGATTTCTCTTTATAGCACTTATCACCTTCCAACATATTTTACCATGGTATATTGATGTTATTTCTTGTCTGTCTCCACCCAAGAGAATGTAAACTCCACTAGGTCAGAGCTTTGGATTGTTTTGTTTCCTGCTATATCTCTAGCAGGAAACAAAACAGAAGGTGTTCCATAAATATTTGATGCACGAATGCATGAGTGAACGTGAATCAATGTAAGTGTGTGTTTTGTGAATTAGGTAAGGCTGGTGGATTCAATGACTGACAAAGGAAAACACTAACGACAGATCATAGGAATAAGAGTGCCTGCTTATTGAGCAACTACTCTGTGCCAGGGGCTGAGTACTTGACACGGTCACCATGATCCTCAGAGTAATTCTCTGAAGAGATGGGACCCAGTTGAACCCAACTGGAGGGAGGGAATGTATGAGTTTGATGTTGCAGGGTGGGCATGGAAGGTTCCTCAGAGGGTATGCAGATGGATCCAGCTTCCAAGACACTGAAGCTCAGGTAACTTGAGTAAGCTTGCCTGAGATCACACACCCAATGTCGAACTACGCTAGCTTCGGTCCCATGAGATTCTTCCTCAGAAGAAAATCCAAACTCATCGCATGCACATGGAAGTTTCGAGAGTTGCACTTGGAGAATGTGTCATCCGTTCCCCTGGCTTGACAGCAGAATAAACTGGGGCCCAGAGAGGGGAAGGGTGGGGGGCAGATTTGGTGGGAGACTGCTAGTCTCTTGGTTTCCAGTGGTGTCTGTTACATACTTGCCATACTGAGGCTGACACTGGCCTGAGTCGTGTTTGCTGACATCAGCCATAGCAGCAACAGCAGCAAAGAAGACAGAAATAAAGCCCCACTTGCACATAAATAGCAAATGAATGACACGAATGATTGGCTTTAAGGGTGAACACACGGTGATCGCCTCTCCTTTCCTTTGGAAGTGGATCCTTCCCATAACAGTATTCTGAGCTAGTCCTCGGGCGCTCAGCCAGTGCAAAGACTCGACTCTCTAATGCACTTTCAGAAAGAGAACCCCACCTCCACTCTGACCTGGAGCAGGATAAAAAGATGCATTTCAGCCTTCTTCTTAACAAGCACAAGGGAAAATGAGATAATTTACCTTCGTCTTTCTGAGTCATGTTCACAAATTTATTTCAACAAAATCGGTCATTTATAGATGATAAAAGTGGTGCGAGACATGGAAATGAGAAGATGCTAGCATGGTGTGATTTGCGTTTGTCTAATGACTAAGGCCACCAATTAATTGGAGAAGTACTATTTATAAATGTACCACTCTGACAAATGGGTTATAATGGCAATTAAAACCTTCACATTTTTTTTCCTTTTTACTCTAAGAAGCAGAGATTATTGTTTAAAGCATCAATGCACTGCAATAGGCACGGACTGTGAAATAACTCAGTGCTGAGGACGCAAATCACAAGCATGGCTTGCTTATGAATTTTCAAATTCTCATATTAGCACAACCACTTGGAAAACGCATGTAGTCTTTGAGGAAATGAATGAAACCCATTACTCAGAGGCATTTGCAGCTTGCAAAAATTTCACTCAATCCCTAGAGTCCCCATGTGAAATCAGCCGGCAGCAGCTGCCGGAATAGCGCTGCCTTAGTGGCCAGGGAACTGGAAGCACTGGGTTATTTAAAGCCCCATCAGTCGCAGGTAAGTGATTCATGAGATGCCAGGCATCTCTCCAGTTCCACTAGCCAGAGGCCTCCAAGGGTCCTTGCTTTATCTGTGACGTATGTACGTGGGTTGGGACCGATGCAATTGAAATTTGCAGGTTACAACGCCAGGGGCGAATGGGGAATGGAGGACAGAAACAGATTGGCCCTGGCTACTTGAGGCGAACCAGTTTCCAGCTGCGGAAGGAATGCCAGGACAGTGGACTCCACACAGGTCACAATGGTCCAGGCTGGCTCAGGGGCACAGAGCTCTCCCCCTAGCCCCTGAGAAGCTCCTTTCCAGCACAGAAATGGCAAGTGCCCTGCATGACTCCCATCTCCACCAGGACCTCCACTTTTGCTTTTGTTACCCTGTCGCTGAGAGCTGCTGGTGTGGTTCAAGGTGAGAGGTTTCCGGAAGATTCAGAGAACCCTCTCTAATGTCTCTTGGAGGCCAGGACACGTTGAGGCCTGATGTTTTATGCACCCCTCTGGCCAACGTATGATAAGAATAATCTCACGTTAGTTTATAGCTTCTTAGAGTTTACACATCATTTGGACAAAGAATGTTATCTCTTGCTCTTTGAAGTAACCTTGCGAGGGAGCCAGTGCAGAGATTATTACCCCCTTTTACCAATGAAGAAACCGATGCCCCCTGAAGGAAACTAGACTAGTTCAAGGCCACAGAGCTAGTACGCAGCAGTGTGAGGACGCCTGGGTCTGTCTGACACCTGGCTTCTCGTGGCAGAGCTCTGATGGAGGCCATGATGCTGTGTGGCACACCAGGCAAGACGTGCTGGCTTTGTGCCTTTCAGTGGTCCAGGTAGTGGATGCCTGCCCACTTCACGCACTTGGGCTTGACCCATTTGGTAGGGCCTGTCAGAAACTGGCTGTGAGCCTCGGCTGGGAACTTCCAGAATGCTTCTGGACTACCTATGAATCTGGGTCTCTTTTCATCTTTGGTTTTGTAGGCGAGGAAAGGGGATAACACCCACTGGGCCCTGGATCCGGGACTGGCCTTCAGTCAAATGCAGACTAGCGAGCTGTCTGCAGAGAGCGCCCTTCAGTCATGGGATCAGGATGACCGGGGACTCTACAAAACACAGAAACAGACATTTCTGTCTGGTCTCAGAAAGGCTACTTTAGATAGAGACAGATGACAAGGGCGCCCGGGGAATCTGTCTTGCCATTTGAATGAAGTACTTCAGTGAATCACAAGTGGTACGAAAATACTAGGACTCTTGCCTTGGCCACACTATAACCTAAAGATAATTAGAGGATGTCAGTTTTCTTAAATGATATTAAAAGATGCAGCATTGCTTTCTGTTTGTTTGAAGAAATCTGATCGAGTGCAGCAAGACGGAATTTCATTTCATGTATCTTCCTTAACGAGTGCCGCTCCTTAAAGAGGAAGCTTAAATGAAGGGATACCAGAAACTACTTTTACTGCTCAGATGAAAATAAAGACCCGGGTAAACTGGCGATGCATTAGCTTGTACTTGACAGTGAATCATAAAGATTCGTGCTAAAAGACATGCAATTGTAACCTAATTAGTTTCCTTTATTGTTTGGAGAGATTAATTTAGAGCCAGCCCAAGAAATGCAGAATAGTACATAACCAGGAGATCTGTCGGCTCCTGTCTCCAGTCTGGGAGGACTTGAAGATTAAATCTCAGTGTGGCAATATCAAGAGTGACCCAAGTAGAAAGATGTGTAAAGTGGGTGGCGCTGGCCATCAAGTGGGGGAGGAGCCTGACGTCCTGGCAAGATTCCAAGTGGGGGGCCCAAGCAAGTCTGGGTTGGATTCTCAACTACTATTAATTAACCTTCTAAACCTCAGTTTCCTCATCTGTAGGCAGAGGACAAGGCCTCGCAGAACTAATGAGAGACGATGCATATAGAATGTGCCGTGCTCAGCGGGCGCTGAGCACAGACAGCAATCATCGCTGTGATTGCTTTCAGAAGACAAGCTGGGGTCTGCAGAGCTCAACACAATGGACAAGGCCGGCCGTCTGACAGTAGGAAATACCCAGCACGGCCTGCCTCTGCACGCCATCTTGCAATCTTGGAGTCCCTATGGGCTCCCAAAGGCAGGCCCACACTTTCATCTACTCTAGTCTCACAACTACTCATCCATCATTTGCAAAACTGTTTTTGAGAGGTGTGAATGAAACACCCTGGGATGACTCCCAAATTTGTTCCTAACAAACGATCTTGGGTGGCAACTTCCCACTCTGGGGCTAAATGAACCCAAGGAGCACTAATTGCTTTGAAGTTAATAAAGACTTTATTGGCTTCAAATAAGCGGTGTTTGCTTGGCTGCTATGATTATAGTTACACACTCTCTCTCCATAATGTAAGCTGGCAGAAATTTCTACCTTTTACAAGTTTTAAATCCCAATGGGATTGACAGAAAAGGCTATAACCACAAATTGGTTTGCAATTTTCCTCTTTCTTCCCAGCAAGTCCTGTATGGTTATATTATGATCCTTGCTTCGCACAAACTGCTTGTGACTTTTATGGCCCTTTTGTGATCTTTCTCAATTGCTTTTACTGTGAAATGCCCTTGTGGAGAGTGCTGGGGACCATTTCATACTCTTATGGTATTGATTTGCTAAACCTGATGACAGGTTTACATTTAAGATACAGTACTGTATATGAACAGAGTGGGAAGCTTATGAAAAACAGACCCAAAGCTTCCATGGAGGAGACGTTGGCTACCATTTGTATGTTCTGGAATACAAGGAAAATCCCTAGTCATCTTGGCATTCATCTCAGAAACTCAGCACGCGGCAATACCACCAGAAACATGACAATTTGGTCTCCTTAGTCATTCTTTCTCCAATACTTTTACGTTCAAATGAGGTGCAATGTAACTGAGAATACATAAAAACATTATAACATCATTTGTTCAGTCTACTAAAGTAGGGAGTTTGGCAGTGCTTTTGTTATAAACATTTCTCATGACCCTCCACGAAAGAAGCCAACATCTGGCTGGGATGTGGAACGCGAGGTTGATTGAATGGCTGTTTAGTGCTCAAAATAATAACCAAATGCAAGAAACTAGTTGGAAGCCCCTCACCTCTAGTCCAGCCTTCAGTTATCTTTGCCTTTGTGCTATAGACAGTGTGATGAGAATGAGGCTGCGTTTCAGTCCTGGAAGAAAAGGAAAGGAAAAGAGAAGGGGAGATTCTGAGGAAATGGATAAGAGCGGGAAGGCAGGCATAGAGGAAAAAGAAAGAGAAAACGTAATACAAGAGAGAAAGGGGAGAGAAGAAAGTAGAAAGGGAAGAATGATTTGTGGTAATAGAGTCCTTCATTTAAATAGGAAAATTATGAAGCTTATTGGCCTGGCCGCTGTAAGGTCCCTCTCTCTAAAGAATTCTCTAGCCATAGCATTAGTAGTTACTAATAAAGGTCTATGTTCAAGGTCCCAACTTCTCTTCCTTCCAGAATCTGGCAGTTCTCTGGATAAGTTGAAAAGTGTAAGTCTCAAGACTACCATAAAAAAAAAGAACCCTCGACATTACTCAAAGTGGCACTGAAAGGTAAACTGATGACTAGAATTCATTTTAAAAAATCAAACACAATCGCTAGAAAAAAATGAAACCTTAGGTGTCTCAGGGTTGGAGAATCTTAAATTATCTGGGAAGAAACAGAACTGTGAGGAGGGCACCAGCTGAATGCTTTGTACACTTTTCAAGTAGAGCGGCAGGGGAGGACACGTAAGCTGCACTTTCCTTTTTTAAAAAAATTAATTTATTAATTTATTTAGTTTTGGCTGCATTGGGTCTTCGTTGCTGTGTGCGGGCTTTCTCTAGTTGCGGCAAGCGGGGGCTACCCTTCGTTGCGATGCGCGGGCTTCTCATTGCAGTGGCTTCTCTTGTTGCAGAGCACGGGCCCTAGGCGCGCGGGCTTCGGTGGCTGTGGTGCGCGGGCTCAGTAGTTGTGGCTCGCGGGCTCTAGAGTGCAGGCTCAGTAGTTGTGGCGCACGGGCTTAGCTGCTCCGCGGCATGTGGGATCTTCCCGGACCAGGGATCGAACCCGTGTCCCCTGCATTGGCAGGCGGACTCCCAACCACTGAGCCACCAGGGAAGTCCCAAGCTGCGCTGTCCATGTGACATCAGGGCTTTTATTCTAAGAAGTCAGCCCAACAGATCCGCCAATAAGCTTCCATTTGAGCAACAAAAATCAACGAATATGGATTGAAGTGGTATGCAAGGTTCACTGGGAAAATGGCGAGGAGGTCATGGCAATTTGGCAAAGCTTTGATGTGGACTGCTGCGAACACCAGCAAGATGGACTCTACCCCATATTGTCTATAATTATGAGCCATAAATTCCACTCTGTGTTCTCCATATGCTACATCTTCATTTAGAAACCACGGCATTCACGGCTACTTCCATCTCAGCTCTGCAATGAAAGTGATTTCCCCATAGATCCTCAAGCAGAGTGACTCATATGAACTTGAATGACTTCCCTTTCTGCTTTGCATAGGAAAGGGGATGTGACTTGAGGGGGTGCCTCTCTCCTGAATTATACCATTATTTGGCTGGTGCCAGAAGTGGGGACCTCATGCAACCAGTGTGAAGCAGAGTGGGAGAATTTCTACTCACCCTTTTCATCTCAGAAGAGACCGAGTAAATAGACTTGTCAGGCTTTGATGTGGCGAGGCTGCTTTTGGCAAAGGACACCAACGCATACTTTGTTATTTTCTTTTATGACATAGCAAGTTTAGAACTAAAACAGAACTTCCAGTCCAGCCCTGATGCTTCCCCAGCCCTGGACTCACTCTTTACGTAAAAGGCACAGTACATGGGAAGCAGGAGAGCTGCAAGACAAAGCAGGGAAAATACTAGAAATATCTGATCCGCGGAACTGTGGCTTCTTTCGTGGCACGTGCACTAAGAACCCGCATCCAGCAGATTCAGCAGATGTTTAGCCGGCACTCACCATATGCTAGGGATTTTCATCCACATGATAGAGGCATTATCTCATTTTAGAAATAGGGAAACGAAGGCTGAGAGAAGTTAAGAAAATTGCTCAAGGCCAAGTAAGGAGCTCTTGCCACTGAACCCAGCTGGTAGGCTTTCCAATACAGGGACGAGCATCACAGCAAACCCTTGCATAGCTACGCTATTCCACGTATGCATATCAACTCATTTAATCTCCGTCGCAGCCTATGAAGCAGGTGACATCATTAGCCCCTTTTTACAGATGCAGAAAGGGAGGCAAAGAGAGGTGAAGCAAATTTGCTCAAAACTACCCAGTGGGGAAGCAGCAGAGCTAAGATGTGAACCCAGGCTCTTCATTTCTCCAGACGGTGCCTTGCAAGGTTCTTCAGAAGCCTTGCAGACAGCCTGGACTCCCGAGGCCAGTGCCAGCGGCCAGCATTTTGCCATGGAGGTGACCTAGTAGCATCCCCTGGGACAAGTGCGTGCGTGTGTGCGTGCGTGCGTGCGTCCTAAAGGCTGAGATTAACTTCACTATTTCTTTCATCCATTCATCTAAGCAAACATTAAATGCCTACTGTGTGCTAGGCACTTCCTCTTCATAAATTGGTTAAAAAGCTCAAATTATTTTTCCAATTTTTCTAATTTTCTCTAAAATGTAGAGATGATAACATTGTGTCCTTAAGATGGTATCTTTAAAATTTGGGATGAAACAACTGGATATCCTCAAATTTATCCCTATGGCTGTCCACTGACAGGAAGCTTTGGCAGAAAGAATCCATAGATTAGACAGGGTGAGAGCCGCCAGGAGCCTTACAGCCCAGCAGGCCCCTCTTTCATTGGATTCAGGAGGAAATGGGGGCAAACCAGACAGCTACTCTTAAAAGCCAACTGTTAAAATAGTTCCATCTAATAGCACGTGGATCTGCTCTTTATCACTGTCTGTGGAATGGTTAGATCTGCATGTGTGTGCAAGTGTCTTGTCATATGCATCTCTTATTCAATAGATCTTGCTGGGTTGTTCGTTGATATTCAGCCTATGAAGAACTTTCTGGTAAAATCTGAGAGGGGTGAAGAGCACAGAAATTAGAACTCAACAGAAGCAATGGAACCCCACGTTACCCAAAGGTTGTTGGAACCAGGAGGATTTGTGGGGGAGGTTTGGTTTCATTCTAACATTTAAAAAAATTATTCTGATGAATGGATAAAGAAGATGTGGCACATATATACAATGGAATATTACTCAGCCATAAAAAGAAACGAAATTGAGTTATGTGTAGTGAGGTGGATGGACCTAGAGTCTGTCATACAGAGTGAAGTAAGTCAGAAAGAGAAAAACAAATACCATATGCTAACACAGATATACGGAATCTTAAAAAAAAAAAAGGTCATGAAGAACCTAGGGGCAAGACAGGAATAAAGACGCAGACCTACTAGAGAATGGACTTGAGGATATGGGGAGGGGGAAGGGTAAGCTGGGACGAAGTGAGAGAGTGGCATGGACATATATACACTACCAAACGAAAAATAGATAGCTAGTGGGAAGCAGCCGCACGGCACAGGGAGATCAGCTCGGTGCTTTGTGACCACCTAGAGGGGTGGGATAGGGAGGGTGGGAGGGAGGGAGACGCAAGAGGGGGGAGATATGGGGACGTATGTATATGTATAGCTGATTCACTTTGTTATACAGCAGAAACTAACACACCATTGTAAAGCAATTATACTCCAATAAAGATGTTAAAAAAAAAAGAGAAGGATCAAAAAAAAATTATTCTGTATCACACTTGGGTTGACCTCTATCCAGAAGCAGAAGCTTCTGTGTATCTGAACTCCCCTCCCCGACTCCCACAACTGAACTCCACCGCCCCTGTGGCCAGAGGTTGGTGGCCTCATTTTGGAATCCCCTTCAGCGTCTAGCAGAGCAGAGGCGCAACACATTTCCATTCAAGTCCAAGAATCACGCAGAATGCTTTCCCTGGGAGAGGTACTAATTGTCCAAGTTATCTCCATTTTCATAATCCCATAGAAATCAAGCATTGTTTATCTAGATGGAAGGCATCAGATGCAGGTAAGAACCCCGAAGCTAAACCGCTTTGCCTTCAGTGACAGAAAATTGATGTTTGCTAAAAGTATGTACACGTACATACACACACGTACACACGTGACGGATTCTTTTTACAAGTCCCACCAGTCTCTTTTCACTAGCTGGAAGGTTTAATCATTATCTTTGTTCATTAATTATGTCCCTGAGACAAATCAAAGTTTGGACAGTAAAAGAGTGTCACATTTTGAGTTTCCATAGTCGCCCTGTCACCCTACCGAGAGGATTTGGGACTCATCCATCTATATAAGGGTGAGATCCAATTCACTTTTTATAGAAAAATCTAAACTCTGGTGGTCGTTTCTAATGTTATTATCTCTGTCAGTAGAACTGAAGTCTTAAATATAATTAGGCCCCATGTGTCTGCTGGCAAATGCCAAAGTCTCAGCTGTGGCTCCACCTTGACATACTCTACTTTTTCACGAAAGAAAAACAGCCCCGGAGAATCGCCCCTAACTTCCTCCTCTGTAACAAACACTACACACAAACTGTCCTCTTCCTTCTAAGGTCCAGATACTCACCAGCCTCATAAACACGTATAATCAGATCAGCTTTGGGTTGGATTTAGAAAGTGATTTGGGACGCTGTGAGAGCTGGTACACTGTGGATATCCTGGCAGAGAAGAAAACCCTTCTAGGCAAAGGGTATACGTGTCCTTCAAAGCAAACGATCATGTGTTTCCTTAGGAGTTGAAGGAGTTTTCGATTCCCTAGGCTCTGTCTGTGGGACCCTGTTCAACTCTGCTAATGCACACTGCGATTTTTAACACATGCCCGTATTTTATCTATCACACATGCTTTGTTTTTACTTACTAGTGAGTTAGATACGGTTTGCTATGTTTCAGTTTCCAAATTTTAGCGCACAGTAGTAGAGTTTGCTATTCATGCACTTAGATCTCACATCATAAAGCTGACCCTAAAGGGAATACCGAAGAATGGCATCTTCAGGGAAATCACCTTTTAACAAGGCGCTTTTGGTAATTCAGGGACAAAACCCCTCGTGCCAAGCATATGAGGTACAAAAGTAAACCATTTTAATCCCCAAATCGACAAAGTCTGACGAAAGCAAACTCTAATTGCATCCAACTAGAATTTAGTCAATTACATATGGGCCATCATGGTACAGACTTGGTTTTGAGGCATCAACTCCCTATAGGTGTTGGTATGTGAAAGGTATTACTTGCTTTATTATCTGAAAAACGTCTGCGTACTTTCTAAGGGGCTCCTGTGTAACAATGAGCACGGTGAAGGCCAAAGGACATTCATGCATGGCGAGCGTGCCAGCCAGTTTCTTGCTCTGGCTGCAGAATGTGCCAGGGAAATCTGGCAGAGCCACGTGCTTTCCATAATAAACTTGTCCTTCCGCCAGTGGCTGCTGGATCCCCGCAAGCCAATGAGCTGTTTCGAGTCTGAAGCAACAGAAGATACCTTGGCAAAGAGGAAGCGTCGCAATGAATAATGAATGACCTCGCCCCCTTGCTGGCGTGGAGGGAGGGGGATGGGAGGGCTTCCTTGTAGACGACCGACTTTGCGTGGTGGGCAGAAGGTTGGAGAACAGGAACGGTAAGTGGGAAATGATTTAGACCCAAGTGCTGGCGTTTTGCTGAGAACATCCTAATCACTGGGAAGAGAGCAGGGATGTCTGAGTGCCCATCAAGGTATCTAAGCCCCCTGGGCAAAGTCGTTCCAGTATGTGAAAAGACAAAGGGAGGCAAAAGAGGGTCCGTAGATGTGAACTACTTTCTACTGTCTTCTTTTTCCAGAAAATAGAAGAAAGATGAAACGGATTCATTGAATTCCCCCAAACTGAAACTCTACTCCAGGAGTACCAAATGGTGTGGCATTTGAATTATTCTTTAGCCGCAAATTAGCACCTCTTACGAGTTTCATGCTTTTCAGCCATTGATTTTTGATAAATCCTGATTGGCAAATGTGAGAACAGATGTAGGTGTGCCAGATGGTTTTCCCAGACTTACTCAGGTCTAACTGCCAGACTTCGGGCCAACGAAAGCTTAGAAAATTAAAGAAATAATTTATTCTCTTTTTCCTGACTCTGGGGACGGTTCTCTCTGTGCCCACTAGTTCATGCACTGCATGCAATGCTATTCATTTGGAAGAGCTCACTTATGCAACTTCCAGGCCAAAAGAAATACACCAAGGGACGGAAAACAGAAAATAGCTTCAAAAAATTAAAATATGCTGGAAAACAGGGAAAATGCCAATTATCAGCTCTCCAAGATTTTATGAGAAAATGCTTGATTCCTTTGAGCCAAACAGTGTTTACAGTTGCAGCAATGAAAATTCTAATTTTGTGCTCTAATGAACACAAAACGATCCACACTCAACCTTGGCAAAACTTATAATGACTGTGTAATTGGAGTGACTTTGTCATATTAAAATATTTCATAAAATTATAGAAAAATGCCAAGAAGTAAGACTATGGATTGGGAAGCCTTGGATATGCGATACAATAGCCATCCCCTCCCACCCCCCGTTTTATAAGTAGAATGAATAGTTTACAGAATTGAAGAACACCATTCTCACTTAACACCAGTTTACCAAAAATCCATAAGATGTTAGATGCTTCTGAGAAAGAGTCACATAATTTTATTCTAAGCATTAAACGTATCAGGTAATAATTTTCTTTTGTTGCAAAATCTCTCGATACACTTAAAATGCTATTAATTCCTCCTCACTCTACATTTGGAATGTAGAAAAGGGAAGACTTTTTCAAATTTTCTGTTGCCATTCCCTAGTCCACAACGGAGGCTATGGGGACTCTCGGTCTCCAGCATAGTTGGAAGAGAAATCCAGATCAGCGATTCATGAGTGTAAACACACAGATTTGGAGAGGACCTTGATTACACCCTAGTTCACAGACTATTGAATAGATTTGAGGCCTGATTCCCAATCCCATTCTCTTGGGGCTCTTGGATTCAGAATTGGAAATATCCACTTCTGTATTGCTAAGGCTTTTGTCTTTGTGTCACATATGCAAAGTCTAAATACCTACTCTTTGGTTTAGCCTTCTAAACCAAAAGACAGCGTCTATACAAGTAAAAGGGGGTTAAACAATGTGTAATTGGGACCCAGAATAGCCAAAAAAGAAACCAAAAACCCAAAACTTGAAAAAGAACAAATTGGGAGGAATCACACTTCCCCATTTCAAAACCTATTACAAGGCTATAGTAATCAAAGCCATTTCAAAACCTACTACAAAGCTATAGTAATCAAGACAATCAAGACAGTGTGGTACTGGAATAAGGATAGATAATATAGATCAATGGACCAGAAATGAGCGTGCAGAAATAAACTCTCACATTTATGTCTTTTCAACAACTGGGGCTGGGACAATTGGATTTCTACATGCAAAAGAATGAAGTTGGACCTCTACCTCACGCCATATACAAAAATCAAGTCAAAATGGATCAAAGACATAAAAATAAGACCTAAGACCTAAGACCTAAAACCGTTAGAAGAAATCATCGGTGCAAACCTTCATGACCTGGGGTTAGACAACGGGTTCTCAGATATGACACCAAAAGCACAATCAACAAAAGAGAAAAAATAGATAAGCTGGATTTCTTCAAAATTAGAAACTTTTGTGCTTCAAAGGACATCATCAAAAAGTTAAAAGGCAATGCACAGAATAGAAGAAAACTTTTGCAAATCATATATGATGAGGGACTTGTATTGAGAATATATAAAGAATTATTACAACTCAATAATAAAAAGACACAGGATCTGAATAGGTATTTCTCCGAAGAAAATATAGAATTGGCCAATAAGCACATGAAAAAATGCTTAACACCATTAGCCATCAGGTAAATGCAAATCCAAACCGTAATGAGATTTTACTTCACACCCACTAAGATGACAATAAACAAAAAGACGGATAATAACAAATGTTGGTGATAGTGCCAAGAAAGTGCAAGCCTCATATGCTGCTGGTGAGAATGTAAATGAGGCAGCCACTGTAGAAAATAATCTGGCAGGTTCTCAAAAGGCTAAACATAGAATTACCATCTGATCTGATCCAGCATTTCCACTCCTAGGTATATACCTCAAAGAATGATTACACAAAAACTTGTGCATCTATGTTCACAGCAGCACTATTCATAACAGTCAAAAAGGTGACAACAGCCCAAATGTCCCTTGTTGATGAATGGATAAACATGATGTGGTCTATCCTTAAATGGAATATTATACAGCCATAAAAAGGAATGAAGTACTGATCCATGCTACAATGTCGATGAACCTTGAAAACATGATGCTAAGTGAAGGAAGCCAGCCACATAAGACCACATGTTGTATTATTCCACTTATATTAAATGTCCAGAAGAGACAAATCCACAGATACAGAAAGCAGACGAGTGGCATGGGCTGGGAGGAGGGAAGAATGGCGAGTGACTGCTAACGGGCACAGGGTTTCATTTTGGGATGGTGGAAACGTTCTAAAATTGATTGTGGTGACTGTTGTACAAATCTGTGAATATACTATGTGAATTATATCTTAAAATAGCTAGTGTTAAAAACTGTGTCATCGTCTCAAAAACACCAATGTATATGTCTAAAACAGAGACAGTTTTAAGAGAGGGAGAGACATTACAGGAGATGCTGATCTGGACGGGTATGGGTATTCGTATTTATGTAATTCATCAGATCCTTACTCCAGTTTTCCAGTTCACTTTACCTGCTTACAATGGGGCTGTGGCTTGAAGACTGCTTAGGACCACTGTCTAGTTGATTCAGACTAGTGGCCCCCTTAGTGGCCCCCTTGGTAATAAGCTGGTGAACCTTCCAGGTTGTGCCCCAGTGGCTCCATAGATCAACAGTAGGTTGGCTAAAGAAACTTGTTTCTGGCTCACTGAGGTACCCTCAAATGAGAATGACTTTGCTTAACTTACTGAGCTGACATCATTAATGCAACCCAGCTTTACTGATCCCAGCATGTCTCTAAGTAGATTTTGATATTCCATAGACAAAAGGCTTCTAGGTCAAACATGCTAGGGAACCACTGCAATAACCTATATTCCCCCTCTGAGAGGTGCACAATGTCCATTAGAACGTTAAGGGCTCAAAATTCAACTTAGAAGAAAACTTTTAAACCCAGTATTTGCTGTATTTATTTGACCACTTTGCAGCAAACACACACACCCACACATGCACCTGTTTGTTTTGTTTCCTGCATAACACCTGTTAACATCCTTCAAAACACGATCCACGGACCACACTTTGGGAAACTTAACTTAGCCCATCAACAATTGGCGGAAGGAAGAGAGAGCTATGACCTTGAAGCTTTCACTATCTGGGGACGTTATCTCGCTTTGAAAAATGTTAATCTTAAAAAAGGTGAATATGGACGCATAACGCTCAGATCCCTAGAAGAGTCTTTTCTAACCTTTTCCACATGTTGGTCCATGTAGGAAAGGATTGGAATAGTATGGTTTGTAGTCAAGAGACTCCAGGGCTCCTGGGTCCTGCCACCCCAAGTGTCACAAGGATCAGGAGACCTGCATTTCTGCAATCTATGCCACTAAAAAACTGTGGGGAAGTCCTGTTCTCAATAATCCATCACCAAACCACCCTAATTCAACTATTTTCATGTCGGAGAATTAGTGGACAAGCTGTCTAGGCGATACTTGACTTACCTGGACATTGGAGAATTTGTGCAGACACTAGATTAATGTTTTTCACATCACCGTGAGATTGACTATAGTTCTGTCGAGGCGGTAGGAAGCGGGTGGAGCATAGGGGTGATTTAACACCAAACTGTCAAATCCAGGAACAGAACTGGATTCTTTGAGGAGTGAGACTGAGCACGGTTGCATCTACACACCTAGCTCTTTTTTTCCCCATCTTTAGCGAGATATAATTGACATATAACATTGTGTAAGTTTAAGGTGTATAACGTGATGATCTGATATACTATATTGCAAAACAAGTACCACAATCAGGTTAGGTAACACACCCATCACCTCAAATAGTTACATTTTTTTTTGTCTGTGTGGTGAGAACTTTTAAGATCAACTCTCTTAGCAACTTTCAAGTAGACGATGCAGTATTGTTATCTATAGTCACCATGCCATACATTAGATCCCCAGAACTTCCTCATCTTAAAATTGGAAGTGTGTACCCTCTGACCACCTTCACCCATGTCTCCCCGCCCTCTGGCAACTACTAATCTACTCTCTCTGAGTTTGGTTTTCTTTTTAGATTCCACATATCAGTGAGATCATACAGTATTTGACTTTCTCTGTCTTATTTCACTTAGCATAATGACCTCAAGGTTCACCCACACTGTCACAAATGACAGGATTTCCTTCTTTTTTGTGTGGCTGAATAAGATTCCATCAGATATAAAGTTGACCCTTGAACAACATGGGTTTGAACTGCATGGGGCCACTTATACATGGGTCTTTTTTCCACTAAATATGTACTATGGTACTACAGTTTGTTGAATCTGACTGTGGAGTTATACCTGGATTTTTGACTACGCGCAGGAGTTGGTGCCCCTTAACCCCTGTGTTGTTCAGGGTCAGCTGTACAATACAGCACATCTTCTTTATCCATTCATCTGTCGATGGACACTTAGATTGCTTCCATGTCCTGGCTATTGTGAATACTGCTGCTATGAGCACTGGGGTGCATGTGTCTTTTCAAATTAGAGTTTTCATCTTTTCTGGGTATATGCCCAGTAGTGGGATTGCTGGGTCATATGGTAGCTCTATTTGTAGTGTTTTTTTTTTTTTAACATCTTTATTGGGGTATAATTGCTTTACAATGGTGTGCTAGTTTCTGCCCCATAACAAAGTGAATCAGTCATACATAAACATATGTTCCCAAGGAACCTCCATACTGTTCTCCATAGTGGCTGCACCAGTTTACATTCCTACCAACAGTAAACACCGAGAACTTTTGAGCAACCAGGATTCCTGTGCAAATGGCACGATGAGAACTGTTCACTGTGATCATCTTGCATGGTCTTCCTAAATCATCCACGAAGGATTAGATTATGTGTGGGATGGTCTCTGGATCAGACACTCTTGTAACTCCTTGAAAATCATTCTCTCTACACGTGGTAGTTCCATTAACCAAATTATTTTGATGATCTACACGTGGTAGTTCCATTAACCAAACTATTTTGATGAACCAGGGCCCTTCTTTCCCCAGGCCTCTCAAATAGCGAAAGAAGAAATATAACTTTTTTTTTCAAACATAGCGATTTTGTTTTTACTATTCATTTGCTTCCTTATTCTTCTTTTGGGGAATCTGAGGTATACTGAAGATTTCTGTAGCAGTAAAAATTCTTTCAAGGATCAGATTTCAGAAGGCTTCACCATGTGCTTTCACTTGAAAGACAAAGCCAATTCGGCATGAAGTTTCATTATGAAGAAACTGTTACATGTGATGACACTGGTTATTGAAAATGGAAATGAAGTGAGAGGAAGCTAACACCGATGTGTATGAGATTCTGCTTTCTTTGAGTGACACAAAGAACTCAATATATCCAGTCAGCTCCGTTATCCCCACTGGGAACTGAGCTCCGGTGCTATTGCGTAGGGCTGCTTCTTCATTGCTGGAAACGCAAGTATTAAGCCTTCTGTCAGGTACATCAGTAGCTAAAGAGAATTTACTACTGGGAATTGTTTTACTTTCCCTCTCTCGGTTAAAGTAATGATAGTAATAATCTGGGCACAAAATTCATAAAAGGAGGGTCCCAACCAGTCATCACAGGCCGACATTTTGGCTTTTACACTTAACGTCTGAATTATTTTAAACCTAGAGGTAGGCATCGAGCCCATCACCTCTGATGAGTGGCCGTAAGCAGAGAGACTTTTAACAGCAACACGACAGGGGAATCGTCTCTCTCCTTCCTAGTGTAGGTTTTGCCTAAGAAGTTCAAGGGCTAAGATGCAGTATATACTTTGATGAGGGTCCACTCTGCTCTGTCTCCCACTCTTGTTCGTAAAACTATCCTTTCTGTCTTCCCGTCCGTCCCCGCCAACTCTCCCACAACCATGAAGTACCTTTTCTTCAGTCTCCAGAGTCAACGTCACCCCAAGAGCCCCCTGATGTGTGGCTTCTACATCAGTTTTCTCCTTCCCTTCCTCTGTCCTGGAGGCTCAATGTATTCTGTCTACAGTATTCTCAGTTTGCACTTGGTGGAGTTTGGGAGCTGGGGTACATTTCTGAATTGGGGTCTCCTGTTTAGCTGTGCTGTCAAGATAACTCTGGATTCTTTTCATAATTAAAAAAGTCAACAAGCGGGCAATGACTGATGGATGAGCTATGCCTGCAAAGGTAGTATGAGAGCTTCACTACTCAGTGTCACCACTCTCCCTCCATAATTCTGCCCTGTCATCCATCCAAGAGCTTCAATGTCCCAGATCTTTGTGCCAAATTGTTTTATGATCAGCGTTTGAAGTACAAACTACAGGGGGTCCTGTCATGACGAGTAAAATATTTAATGAGTATGTTAAAAGCTAGAATGTGATTACTGACCTGTTAGTCAATAAGTCCCCCAAACGATTCAAAGTAAATTTCCCTAATCTGTCTTGTTCTTTCACCCTGCCTGAAGGATCGCTAATGAATGTGCTGGCTGAATGAACAGAAAGATTGGGAACTCACACAGCATCCGCCTGGATAACGTGCCATGGGCACCAGAAACCTGTCCGTCCCATGCCCAGGTTCCTCTGGAGTACGTTCCTCATCCAGAGATGATTTTCCAATAAAATCAGCCTCGATTTTTGCAAGCATAAGAGCGATCCCCGAGGGAGGAGGTCAGGCAATTCAATTCTAGGAAATGCTGTATGAGGCAAAATGAACCCTGAAGCAGTGTTATTTCCTGAAACACGGTCTTGTTTTTTAGTTTCTCTCAGACACATCGATATCCAGTGAGAAATTTGTTTTTTAAACTCCGTCTACTGAGATGTGACCAAAGGATTTAATTACTTACATATTCATGAAAATAACATGAGATGAAGGGAGGTGTGTTTCGTTTTACTGCTGCACAGAGTTACTGCCTGAAGCCTTGTGGCTTAAAGACCAGCTCCCTTAAAGAGAGAGCCGGGGCTACTGGTCAATGCGGACACTGACCAAAGGCTTCTTGGTGCTGTGATGGTGAAGTATGGGGGTAGGAGGAACCGGAGATCAGGAGCTTCTCGGACTCCCCAGCGCTGAGGAAGAGGGCGAGTGTGCATGTTTCGGCATCGGCTGCTCTGTGTCCTATCCTGCTAGTTTCTGAGCATCAAGATGGCCTTTCCAAAAAATAGGAACTATCACGTGTTGTCACCTGTTAACTGAATGCTCTGTTTCCTTGTCCTAGAGTGACAAAAATGTGCCTTCTGTCATTCTTGAGAATGCTTAATGACATCAAATGCAACTGCCCACGCCTAAGCCCCACCCACAGGGATGCTGACATCTTCCCCGCTCCCCCCACCGCACCTTCCCTTCAAAATCAAGAGCAGGACCATATCCTGAGTGGGAAGGCGGCTATAGACCGGAGGCATCAACTGAGACAGAAAATTCTAGCTCTATATAGACAGGACAGGTCACTTTAGAATGCCTCAGAGTTAAGCCCATATGGAATCTTGACTCCTTTAAAGGAAAGCTTGGTTCCTTTCTAGGAAAAGTTATAACTCAGATGAGGGCTAACAAGGAGAGTGCAAAATCAGGCTTCCTCTAAGATTAAACTCATATTCATGCTGAACTATGAGAGTGGAACTTCAAAGTCATGTCCTTAGACACCTGCACTCATTCACTCAACAAATACTGAGCTCCTACTGTATGCCAGGGACTGTTTGAGGTACTAAGGTTATAGCAGTGAATAACAAAGTTCTCCCTCACATGGACCTGACATTCTCATGGAAGGTGACGCTTCACACCGTAGACAGGTGATAGCTAAAGAGATCGATCTGACAGAGAGACGGACAGGCGGATAGATACGGTATGCTAACAATTGCTAAAGAGGGAGAATAAAGGGGACGGGGAGTGTACATGCGGGACAGGTTGCTATTCTGCACAGGGTGCGTGTCCAACGCTTCTGCGCTTGTTTTACAAAGCCTTTGTAAATTTCCTCCTCAGGGCATTCCCTATCCACAAGAGAAAATCACTAATATTTTGAAACAATATTACATCGATTGTCTTGATTACCCACTTTTTCAACATCCATGACTCTAAATCACTCACTGTCCTGGACTAGTTAGTTTTCAAAAGTTAAACCCCAATTCAAAGGTCTACCACCCATCACTAAGGACCAGCAGAAGAACCTCACACATGCGTGATGGAACTTCCCAAAAGTCTCTGGGCCGGCAATGCTCAGCTCCGTTATTGCAGGGCAGCCCTCATTTGGGTAGATTTAAAAACACATAGCATTTTCTAGTTGCATCACATGTGAAAACAGACGTTTCTGTAGTGCTAGGAAATAGTAGGGTCTCCTGTTTCTTTTAAACATCCTCCTCTACAGTCTTGTTTCAATCACATCAAATCTATTTTTGGAAGTAGGTGGGGTTTAAATTATATATGAATGCATATACGTGTGTAGAGAGAGTATATACACGTCTATGCAGATCTCCAAAGCAAGTTCACCAGCTTGTCGAATTTGCTTAGTAAACCCTGGTATCATGATTTGAGGCCAGTTAACCTTTCACTTAGCCAATGTGGGTAGTAATACACATCTCCAGCTGGTGGTAGAGAACTGAATAAAGTGTGCTTCTCCACGGAGATGCTATTATTAGCAGATTCCTGGCCACTCCCACTTATAGGGTTTGATAACGCGGACACCAGTGGGTGTGGACGAGCCTCTTGGCTGCCCCCGGCTTGCCCTGCCAGTAACTCACAGGGCTGCCGTGGAGTTAGACAGCCATTCACTCCCTGAAGCTGCTAACAAAATAAGCAAAAATCCAGTTTTCTGAAATATTTTCCCTAACTACGTGGACCCCGCTTGCGGGAACGTGGGGGTTAAGAGAAGAAGGAAAGCAGTCAAAATATTAGGGTGTGTTGGGCTTCCGTGGTGGCGCAGCGGTTGGGGGTCCGCCTGCCGATGCAGGGGACACGGGTTCGTGCCCCGGTCCGGGAAGATCCCACGTGCCGCGGAGCGGCTGGGCCCGTGAGCCATGGCCGCTGAGCCTGCGCGTCCGGAGCCTGTGCTCCGCAGCGGGAGAGGCCACAGCAGTGAGAGGCCCGCGTACCGCAAAAAAAAAAAAAAAAAAAATTAGGGTGTGGCGAGGACAGGGAAATGGATACTGAGGAAAAAGATCTGCAACGTCATCAGCAACAATTCTATCTTGGATTTAAATTACCTCGGAGCATGAGGGTAGATGGGTGCACAGAGTATACAAATGTGTGTGCATGTAAAAACTGGATTATAACGACACATGATCTCCCGCCATGCTACAAATTCTACAAATGGAAACATTTTCCTGTGGAAGAATGATTTACCTTTTTTTTGGTCTTTTTTTTTAATGTTGACTCTCCAGATAACTGCTGTTGGTTTAGGCAAAAGCTTTAATAAAGCAGAAACTATTTGTTTCCTATTTCAGTCCCTGGCCAAAGTAAGTCATTCCTCCTGTTCTCAGTCTCCCTAAACTAGTGGTCAACGAAAGAACTTATGACCCCAGGCTTCTGACTTTGAACATGTTCTGCGGTAGACGGAGGATGGATTTCGCGTTTTGGAGCCCTGTGCATAGTTACCAGGGGGGGCATGCATCATTTCTCCAGACATAAAAATAGCCCTACTGTGCTTACAGTTGTGGATGATAAAAATACATTCAGAAAGAATTTGTACGTCTGTGGAACGAATTCAGAAAACGAAGCTAGAATAATAGTGTTATGTGTCATGCCTACCGAAAATAGTATGTCTTAGTGTAGCCTAGATGTTTGAATAACGTGAAAGGTACTGTGTGAAAATTAAAAACTTTCAAATGTAAGAAACAGTCAAGGGTTGGTAAAGCCACAAGGGGACAGCTGGAGGCTCAGAGGCGCCCTGCAGGAGCGAGAGTTGCATAGAAGTCCACAGAGAAGGATTAGCCAGATGTAATCAGAAAGGATTTGATGTCTATTTCCCCACAAACCTTTTTTAGAGGGTGCCTTATAATCCACCCCTACGTCGCACCTTTAAGTTTCCGTAACAAAAGACTCCTGTTTAGCGTTTCCTTGGTTGCGTCTACACTGTACTCCTCTCCTCTTCATGCTAAAAGTGGAGCCCGAGTCATTGGTGGTGTGTTGCTTCCAGTAAGCTTGGTATTTCCTGCTCCTGTGAAAAACGCCTCTTCTCCTTAGCTGCCTCGGCCTCCCAGATATTGCTCACAACACGCACGTGCTTTCCTCTCGTCGTGCCTTTTGAAAGTGTTGTTCTCTTTTGAATGGCTTCATCCCCACTGTTCACTGGGGCCCCTGCTGAGCTAGGGAGAGCCCCCTCCAAGCAGTTGCTCGATCCCGCATCCCAGCCACGGAAGATGCTGCATACGCTTCAGTCGCAGAGCCCGTGGGGCATGATGTGTCCGCTTCCTCCCAGAGTGTGCCAACTTTCAGGGCAGGAGCTTTCCCTAACTCCTCTGCCTTTCAACGGAGCCTGGCACACAGTAGGTGCACAAAACATGTTGGTTCAAAGAACACATGACATGACTTCTTGGAATCTCGAGCAGATCAGCCACGTGATTCTGAGTTTTCAACAGTTTTCTGAAAGATCGCTGAATGGTAATGTTAAAATAAAATTCTAGGTGTAACTCATATATCAAAAACTCAGTTCGCTTGTGTGCATGGATTAAACAAAGTCGTCCATTTTTGTTTAAGCAGCAAATGCTAATACGAGGAACAGAGTTAGCAAGTAACACGCTACTTAATGAAGTACAGGATAAAAAGAGGTGTTTTCAAAACGTTGCTTAAAAAGTGGCTGAATTTCCTTTAAAATGGTTTAATTGCACCTTTGCTGGCTTGCTTGAGGCCGCTCTGCTCCACCAATAACTGAGTGCTTTCTAGTTCCATTTTCTCATCACGGTTCTTAGTGTTAATTGACCACCTAAAGAAGAAAAGTTCTCCTCAAGCCTTTAGAAAGGTGAGTGGTGATAATGAGACACACCAACATGCTGGAAGTTTTGAAGAAACTCTTCCTTATAAAGTTAACATAATCGAAGTCGGCCTAATTGTTAAAGTGCCTGCAGTTGTGTGTATTCGTTACTTTTTGAAGCATTTGTCGTCATATTCTCAGAAACCAAACTGTCACCAAGGTTAGATGATAAGACGTTTAAAGCCAACAACAAATTTATAGGCACTGAAAGTGACCATGTGTGTCCTAAGAGGTGAGGAGAACACGGCAGCAGGTTCAAAGTGGAAAGAGTTGCTGGAATCTCAGGGTTCTGGGCAGTCCACTCTCTAGGTCTCAGTTGTCTCCTCCGAGATTCCCTAGACGATGCTACTCCAATTACCAAGGAAAAGGAGGGTGTCCAGAAATCTGGGCAAGTTTCATTAGCTACGAATATGACTGCTGGGACCTTCTGCCTCCAATTATAGCTATCTGGACGACATAGAGAGCACATTTTATTTTACGTAGCTGTTTAAAAAGAGGTTTTATTGTTATCTTTCCTTTAACTAACTTTAAAATGGCCAGAGCCGATGAGAGGGTGACTATGCTTTAGCTGACATCGTAGAGAGCACACGGATGACTGCTGGCTTCTGGGATCTCATTCAGAGGGATCTAACCCTAAACGTCCCCTCCCCTCATTGAGAACTGCTCCTCAGGACACCCACAACTGATAAAACTCATCGACAGTATGACACAGTAAAAGACACAGGAGACAGTCTATCATTTCAGACATGGGGGATTTCTTTCCTTCCCGTGGGGGACTTTGTCAATCATCTGCTCACCTCGAGTACTCTTGTTAGAGACTGGACACCAGTTAATAGGTCCTAGGTTTCTCAAACCACCTACGGAGGCCAGACCTCCACGTGGTCCTTTTATTTTGCATAGAGCGGAGCATCCGATTCTGTACCCCCATGAACCCCTGTGCTGGATAAAGGTGCCCTCTGGTCCAACACATTTGGGAAACCTTGGGTAAGACAAAGATAAGCTGGTCTCTTTCTACAGGACCTCTCTGAGCCTGCATTATTCACAGGGTGCTCCAGGAAAGGGCTGGCACAGTGTCTGCCGAAGCTCCGTGGTGCTGGAGCCTTTTGTTCCAAAAGGAGACAGTCCCACAAGACTCGTCAGAACACAGTACAGAATCCATGGCCTTATCGTTCTGAGAGGACATGGAGGTTGCAGGGATGCGCTGCGTGTCTGTGACGTGCATGTGTCCAAAAGCACCAGAGATACAGACTCCAACCACAAATCACCTTTGGTCACAGGGGTCATCTAAAAGGCTCAACCCAACATCCCTGGAGCCATGCTAATCTATCTAACGTATTTCTTTAAAACTTTAGTGATGTGGCTTGTCCCCCATTTCATGAATGCACGAGGCAGAAATTATGGGAAAAGGCACTGCGTGTGTGTGTGTGTGTGTGTGTGTGTGTGTGTGTGTGTGTGTGTGTGCCCGCGTGCATGTGTGTGTATAAACGCATATATCATATATGCAACGTTTATAATGTATGGGCTGGTAAGCATCTACATCAAACTTTAACATCAAGTATTTCCTCAAATAAGCATCATTATAAAACAGAATTTGAAGCTTTGGTTTACGTTTAAGAGGTGGAAGAACCATATAAATAACCTAGCTGAGGTGTGGAGCAAGGAAGGAACATATCCGATTTCACACCACAAGCTAGCGTTAGATTCAGGACTAGACCCCAGGTCCACGGGCTCTTTGTTTATGTTTAATAACTAGTGGACTAACTGGCGATTCACAGTAACAAGGCAGAGGTCTTCAATGGCATCCGACGCCACCAAGCTCATTTCTCTTATGTGGATAAGCTCCGAGGGCCCTAGGCCACCATTTCTTCTGAGCCTCAGTTTCCAGCCGGTCCTTTCACCGTCTGCTACCTCAGCAGCAGTGTCTCAAGCCAGCAGTCTCTGAAGTCCTGGTCCTAACGTCTCTTCCTCCTCTCCCTCTCCCCCATCTTCTCCGATAGTGATATAACTAGAAGCACTTTCCATCCTGAGAGCTTCCCTTGTACCTTATCTGTCCCCACTTAACAAACGTATGTCTCTCTATCTTGTATTTAGTTCTTTACAAACCGATTTGATCTCTCCTCCTGGACTCTATAAACTCCTCGAGGGTAAGACCCGTGTCAGATTTATTTTTAATTCCCTCAGCATCTATCACAGTTCCTGGAATGCTGGAGATCCTCAATAAATATTCATTGGATGAATAATGCACAAACGTCGTGGTCAGGAAGATCTTTGTGGCTATTTGTCATTTTCAATAATGAAACCACCATATCTATAAGACGGATCAGTGCCTAAATAAAGCCGTAATTTCCTAAGCAGAGCGGATGCGGGTCCCGATTTGTGAAAGACAACCACCACGTTGCTTAACGTTGTTAACGTGTAAACGCAAGGAAGAATTTCATGCTTGCTAACTGCTTGCTTGCCCACCCTTTTGGTAACAGATGTCAACCTCGGTTAGATTCAACTCAACTTATTAGTGCATGGCTTTTAGCCAAAAGCAATTCACATTTGCAGAAGTGTACTATCACATATGTCTTAATAACAGAAATGTGTTTTTTTTAAAAAATGTATGTGATAAGTCACATATGGTAAAAGAAATCTGTACATCTCTCAGGCCTTGACGCCACAATGAAGCTTGCAGATAATTGCTGCAGAACGTTCATATACAAGCGAGAGTCTCTCTGACACATGAAAGAGGCACGGTTTGAACATACTAACCAAGCTTTGATACAGGCATGGTTCCAATTGACTGATACGTACACCAGTATCTCTTGTCCTGATCACTGATCTTTAGAACGTACAATTTTGATTCTTATCCTCAGAGGTAATGTTGAATGTTTCAAGGTAAAATCGTTAGTGTATCCAGGTACATTATGTGCTTACATTCACTAAGCGTATATTTAATTTCTCCTTTGTATGGAGTGTAATTAATGTGTACCACCGTCTCCCTACGGTGATGAAAGAAGCTTACAACCATGAAGGTATTAAAAATAAATTAAACAAGTGGTTGAGAAATAGGGAGGGGGAAGGCGAACCTTTAGAGAAGAAAATATCCAAAGTACATAACATTGTGAAACATTTACCCTCACTTGAATCGAAAGCTTAATTAGCCTTAGCTAGATCTTGGGAAGTAGTAGAATTTTAGAAAATGTATATGCCATTTGCAATACATCCATCTACACACAACTTGGAAGCCTACCAACGTGCTCTAGTTATGTGTTTACGGGTTTCTGAGGCATCACTGCTCCGTCAACGGACCTCATATCCATAACGATTTTCAATGATCCTGAATTCGGAATGGTCTCTGTGCTCCGAGTAAGGATTAGGTGATACCTCAGCCCCAGAAAGTCCTGAACACAAGATAAAGGGCTCAGTAAATACCTACTCAGTGTTTTAGAGGACAAAAAGAGGAACGGTTCATAGTTTAACCTTCACTGTCATGGGAAGGTTTACATCTGCACCTTTTCCTACCTGACCAACCAGAGCAGGGGTCAGCAAACTTTTTCTGTAAGGGGCCAGATAGTAAATATTTTTGGTTTAGTGGTTTGTACAGTCTTAACTCTGCCACTGTAGCACGGAAGGAGCCACAGGCGATACTGAAACAAATGAGTGCAGCTGTGTGCCAATAAAACCGCTTTTATGGACACTGAAATTTGAATTTCGTATAATTTTCACATGTCATGTAATAGTCTTCTTTTGATTTTTTCCCCAACCATTTGCCAAACTCTGCACCAGAGGATGACATCCAATCACACAGAATGATCATCTTCACCAATCTGTGTTCATACTTGAGTTGTAAGTGATGCCTCCAGACCTCTACTTTTCCAGCAAGGCTGTACACGCTTTTCATTGTACGCCCAAACAATCACATGTTAATTCTCATATACAAGATCAAGCCAATAACTGGTCAGAGGCAAAGCAGTTAGTATGAAGCAGAGCAACGTAGGAACATTTTACACGTGGCATGAACCAGAAGAAGAGAATGGACGCCTTGGTCAGTTACAACACACGAACCCTTTGGCCCCGACACTCTACTAGGGTAGGTACCAGTCTTATTAAGCCTCCAGGCCAGGTGCCTGAAAGGAGTGTTTTCTGGGATGTGTCCAATTTGTTTCCTTGTGCATTCATTCAGAAAACACGTAACAAACGCTGACTCTACTTGGGATCGCAGTGCACTGTGTGTAACTAAAATTCTCTGGCAGACGTCAGAAACGGAAAGAGGACCACTATACGTAAAACTTTTCAAAACTTCGCTTCTGCTCTGCTGTCAGGCAGTTTAATTGAGCCGTGCTCTGAAATTCCTGTCCCTGAGCTGAGGTCTTGAAGAAGGCTGTCTTCTTAAAGTACCCAGATGGCTGTGGCTGGGCAACTGAGTTAGGTATCAGGTATTAGGTACCAAATGCAACAGGACACTCAAACTCACGCTGACAGCGGTATCTTATCTAATTGGAAGACAATTCTCAACACCTCCCAGTTGGTTGTGACTTAGGTTTGCTACTGGACAGATCTTCAAATATATTAAAGAGTAAAATATTGTTCCACATTCTATTAGTAACCCTTTGGCTCTTCCAGTTTTTCTGTTTTCTCGTTACAACATTCCTTAAAGTGCTAGACATTCGATACAGTCTGTACTGTGAATTAGCCAGAGCTCTTAAAAAATATAATTATCTGTAGGGTCGAATTCTCACAAGGAGCAGACAGAAAACTGGTCCCACTTCCAGGCCATCAGTACGATTTGACAAAGCCCCGCACACTGCCAATAGGCTGTCTTGTGCACGCAAAGAGGGAGCTTGGGACTCGCTTCCTATCGGGAGGGCTTGAACTTGGAGATGTCTGTCCCACTGAGGGCCAGATTTACACTCCGCCAGCCTCTGCCCCATCCCTTGTGACCCGGGGCATGCATCTGCCCGCGGGTGAACTGGAGGGAGGGGCGCAGTCGGACTACGGGAAAGAAGATCACTAATGGCCCACCCAGGGACTCAAGACCTGGCCTTGGCCTCATTAGCACCATCCTCTAATCCATGGAGCTTGCCTGCCATGGGCTCGCAGTAGAGAAGCCTTCCGGGCAAAGACAGAAAAGAAATCAGGCTGCAGAGAAGATTTCAACCTCAACCGAACAACCAGACCAAAATTCAGCTACTAAAAATGCTCCCATAGGACGACTATAGCATAATACATCTCCAGACCACAGATAGCCCTCCAGAGGCTACAGGAGGCTGATAAGGAATATTCCATGGCCTAAGAAAATTAAATTTAGAAACAAAGTACACAAGACCTTTTGGAAAAATGAATTGGAGCTTGGATTTAATGGTGTGCTAAACACTACCCTGGTGACTTGGAAAAGTTAATTATTTTATAAAACACAAGCAGCCTTCTTGTCCCTGGCATTAGCTGAACCATTCTCCCAGAAACTATTAAAAATCAATGCAGTCCCAACTAGATAACTGGATAACTAACCATATATATCCAACTCTATCAATAATAACATTAAATGTGAATGGATTTAACAATCCAGTCAAAAGGCAGAGACTGTAAGACTGGGTGGCGGGGGGAAACAAGATTTGACTATATGCCATCTACAGGAGACACACTTCATATTAAAAGATACAGATTAAAAAACAAATCAATGCACTCCCCATTTCTGCATTTGTTATCCACTCTAATGGAAGTCGGCTGACATAAGTTAACACATAGTTCCTAGAGATGTGATATTACCAGACCTGTAGTAACCCGGCAAATAGAGCAGATCTTCCCTAGGCCACATGGCTGGTGGAACTGGTATGCACCATAACACTGCAATCAGATGTCACAAACCCAAATGACAAGACAGCCATCTTTAATTTGAAAGTCTCCCTTCTGGAAGAGACAGGCTGTCTAAGATGTGCTATATTTAAAAGAGTGCTGTGCGGCTTGTTTATAATTTAAGAGTGTCTCATAAAATGCCTTGGAAATAGCTCTCTGTTAGCTAGAAAAACCTTCAGTTAAATATATTTTTATGAGCTTTTCATTAACAGAGTAGCGAGGCCTTGATGCTGAGGTGCCAAACCTCCCCACGTGGCTGGAAATCACTTGGCACATTTTCAGCCATTTACGTCTCTGTCATAGGTCCAAGGTTTGCAATTAAAAATGTAATCTTTTTAGCATGTGCAAAACCCAAAGGCTTGAAGTGCTCTGCGTTGAATATGATTATAATAGTATTTGGCATCTACTCATGGACGGCACATATTAATTTATGTAAACTGGGCATAACTCGGAGCACTTCTTCATCAGGACCACAGGAAAAATCAAAAAGCTGGTCCCTGCTCATTGGAGGGTTTTTTTTTTTTCTGCTTGTTTTGTTTTTGTTTTTGTTTTTAAATTGTCATGAATAGAGATGAACTCAAAATCAAGGTCTCTTTTATGACCTTCTTCTTTCACATGCCTGGAGTACATTCAAATGAACACTTCCAACTAATAAAAAAAAAAGAACTTACGTTACAGGATTATTCTTAGATTTTGCCTTTTCAACAGCCTGTGAACAGAAGAAAAAAATGCAATTAGACAACATTAGCAGGCATAATCTTTGCAACTAGTTACCAAAACAATAAGCAATATAAAATGCTCTTCAGAAACATGAGGAGCTAACCAAGGCAGGCTGCTGGAGATAAGCAGACCGGAGACCCAGAAAGCAATTTTCCTCTCCCGGGGAGCGTGGTTACCGGTCCAAGCGCAGCTTTCAGACACAGGCGGGCACTGCCAGGGCTGCCTGGGAAATTCAGCAGTGCCTGTGAGAGTGGGCCCTTAGGTTCATAACTCCATCCTCCTCTCTCCACTTTTTCTCCATTTTTTTTTTTTTAACCTGAGCCCTGTGCTTGTGGAAAACAGCGATCATTAAGAACTCCCCCATTCCCACTCCATCCTTTCACGTTCTGGAAAATGGCTAATATCAAAGGACCACACGGCCATCCACATTCTGAGATAAGACTCAACTCCATCCTTTCTCATGACTCCCCTAAGTTTCCTGTATGGTTCTCCTTTCTATTTGGGCTGACCATCTGTTGATCACTAGAAAGGGACTGATGATTTATTGAGACCTTGTCTCCGTTGGGTGAAAGAAGACAGAGAATCTGGTTTACTGTTCCTTTTTGTGGGTGTATTTTGAGCTCAAATAAATTGAGAACGTATACCCACTGAGAAGAGACCAGGTCTTTAAAATGGACGTGTGAACTTTGTATATGCTTGACTTATGTCTGAAATTTTAGAATTAAAACTATAAGCTCTCTGTATCTGTCTGTATGTTTATATGTCTGTGATTCAGAAAAGTCTTTCCCTCTAATTATGTGAATATGTAATATTTTCCTACCTCCAGATAATACCAACCAATTAGATTTTAAATCCCTTACGCTAAAGGAGCTCATTGTGATTGGCTTAGAGATAAGGAAGTATTCATATAATTGGCCGTTCTCAATATTTCAGAAATATCTCATCTCCCTCCTCCGTGTGCACCTGCTTGGATTACGACAGGGTGTGGAGGCAGACACAGAGGGAAATGGTCACGGGCACATCTGGGGATTTTTAGATCTCTGGTGGGAAACCGTTCACCCTGCATTGCTCCGGCCCCCTGGCTGCACCTGCCTGGTGATAGAAAGGCCGAAGTATCCATTTCTAAAATCATTTTTATTAGCAGATACCACAAAAGGGCAAGGGCTGACCGATGGCTTGGATCAATTTCCTCCCGTGGAACCTTTAAGAAAACACACACCAAATCATCGAAATGAGGAAATCTCTGGGCCTCTTGGCCTGTGTGCCTTAGGTATGGAGCCTGGTCCCAGTTTATTGCTGAACCCATTGATCTGTGTACAGTCCATTTATCATTCATGAAAAGAGCTAGTGATCTTCACAGTATATTAGAAGAAACAACTCAGATCATCTGTCAACAGCCCTCTTATTTCTGTTTCCCTCTCCACAGGGATTGCATCTCCTTCGATTCTTCTGGAATTAAAATGTTGCTAAGCAACACAGCTGGGGGCACTGATAGCAGAATGGCTACAGTCTATCAAACTGTTTAAGCACCTGGAGGGTTATAGTGATGATTTTTTTTCATACTTCTGTAGCATAATTATGTCATCAGAACCAAACTTGTACCCCGCCAAACTCTTTCAGGCTGTAGAAATAACATTCAGTATGGGGAGCGTTGAAGCAGCGGTTTGCCAACCTCAGGGCTCTTCAGACTCTTTTAAAAGGTATCCATTTGGAGACCTGTATATCTGTGAATCCTGGAGGTGGGTGAGGGCTAAGAGATGAAGAGAATCCTGCTATAAATTAGAAGGCAGAGGCAACCACTTGTAACAGACTATTTAAAATCCAACATTGGACTTGACATCCTGAATGACCAAGGCATAAGCATACTGAACCTTTCTGTGCATAACAACAACTCAGTGCACTTGGAAGCAATTTGTTTTAAATCAATGAAATACTTCCCCAGTTTAGACATTAGTGTTGGAAATCCAAGTCCTTCTCTTCTATTGAGTCTCAGGTTCTGTTTCTAGATAAATACCCGTTAATATTTGGGCACTTTCTTTGGCTCGGTAGGCAAAAATCATTTTCTCACCATCTGTGGCTGAGGTTGAATTTTGGCAAGTATAGTGAGAAAGAGATGGAATGAGGTAACAGGTGAAAATGAGAAAACAAGGACTATGCGTCTGGCTGGCCCAGTCATCTCTCACAGGTGTTTAGGGTATGAATGCCTGAGCAGTCCCTTAAAGGATGCTGAAAGGAAGAGCCAGATGCCGGCAAGGAGCGGGGGAGAGACCTTGACCTTCACTACAGAAGCACGGGCAGTCTGCACGCCCACGCTGGCCTTTTCTACCACCTTTTCTCCCCCAGTCCTGGAGGGTGGAATAGGATATGGCGGCGGGCTGACGACAGGCCATTGTGGAAATCACGTGAATCTGCTTTTCCCAATCCCTTAAAATCCAAACAAATCTGTTCTTAAAGAAGACTTAGATTATCACAAAGTAATGGACATGGTGTTCCAGTGGTTTCCTTTGAAAGCGAGCTAGATGTGATGGGCTGAGCGTGCCACTGGCCGAAGACGGGGAGGAGAGAAATCAAAGTGACATTGCTTAACCTAGCTTTGATTCAGCGACATGTTTTCTGAAAAGTCTTCTCTTCTCTGTGTGTCGAGACTGTCACTTAGACCCAGTTATTTTTCTCTAATCAGGAGGCACATAATCACATTCAAGGCCAGTTTCTTTGAAACATATGTCTTTTTATACAGTCATTATAGGAAAATAACTTCATTCAAATTAATTTTTTCCGGGTTGCTTGGATAGTGATGGAAAATAGGCTGAGAGGTTTTCTTTGGAGATTAACCCAGGATCATTCCAGAGTCCCCAGAGCTTTAGTGAGATGCTCTCATGTCACCCTCCTGTGCGCTCACCTCCAAATGAGATGGTTGCAGGGGGTGTCCGCCAGGCATGAGAAACGGCTCACCAATTTGCGATCTCCACTTTCACTGTAATTTGACTTTTTTTTTTTTTTTTTTTTGCGGTACGCGGGCCTCTCACTGCCGTGGCCTCTCCCATCACAGAGCACAGGCTCCGGACGCGCAGGCTCAGCGGCCATGGCTCACGGGCCCAGCCGCTCCGCGGCATGTGGGATCTTCCCGGACCGGGGCACGAACCCGTGTCCCCTGCATCGGCAGGCGGACTCGCAACCGCTGCGCCACCAGGGAAGCCCTGACTTTGTTTTAAGCACGCTATAAGGAATTATTAAGAGACTTTGAAGAAAAGTTAAGTGAATTATTTGCATGCAAAATATATATGGCTTTAAGGTAAAAGAACTAGTCTAGAAAATATACAAGGAGAAAATTCCTCTTTTCCTTTTATACAAGTTCCAGATACACGTTCAAGAATGTGCTATACCCTGCAAAAGGAGGGAACTCAAAATGAAATGATACAGTGTGATCCACCAAGCATTAAGAGGGTTACATATTGGGATTACGGCTAATTTTGAGTTTAAAAACATACATTAAAGTAATTTAAACTGATTGGAAAATGGAGGCTAGATAGTTAACACTTATGCTGCTTTAATTTGTAACGTCTATATGCTTTTGAAAACCTATATTCTACTTATTTCGTGCCACGTTTCCCTAACACGATACTTATCTTGCCATCAAGGAAGTTCCAACATAAGATAGGAGGATAAAGGGACTTCCCTGGTGGCGCAGTGGTTAAGAATCCACCTGCCAATGCAGGGGACACGGGTTCGAGCCCTGGTCCGGGAAGATCCCACATGCCGTGGAGCAGCTAAGCCCGTGCGCCACAACTACTGAGCCTGCGCTCTAGAGCCAGCGAGCCACAACTACTGAAGCCCACATGCCTAGAGCTGGTGCTCTGCAACAAGAGAAGCCACTGCGATGAGAAGCCTACGCACTGCAACGAAGACGCAACACAGCCAAAAATAAATAAATAAATAAATATTTAAAAAGATAGGATGATAAAATAAATTAAGATGTTAAAAAACATACTCCAATAGGGTGCAACAAGATGCAATGGGCTATAGGTGGAAAGAGTGCTGTGCTAGAAATCCACAGACCTGGGTTTGCCACCAGCTTCGCCATTTCGTATCATCATGACGTTAGCGATGCGGCCAACGCCTGTGAGCCTCAGTTTCCTCATTTTAAAAATGAAGACCATCATTCCTGCTCTGTCTACATCAAGGGTGGCTGTGAGTAGCCAACATCGATGACAGTGCTCTAGAAACCGCAGCACGCTAAGCAAAAAAGTGCATCTTGAATGCGACCGCATTCCGCGTAGGCGTCAGCGCGTACGTTTTTATTTTTACTGGACTACAGTTGATTTAGAATGTTGTGTTAGCTTGAGGTGTACAGCAAAGTGGTTCAGATACATATTATTTTCAAAATTTTCCATTATAGTTTATTATGGGATATTGAATATAGTTCCCTGTGCTATACAGTAGGTCCTTGTTGGTTACCTGTTTTATATATAGTAGTGTGTACCTGTTAATCCCAAACTCCTAATTTATCCCTCCCCCACCCCTTTTCCCCTTTGGTAACCAGGACTTATGGTGCATTTATACATTTTTATAGCCAGAGAGTTGATGGGTTTTCTGACCAGAGACCAGGATGTAGTATCAAATCTATGCAGTTATTCCAACGAGGATTACAGAAGCCATTCAGTTCCTCTCTCCATATCAGAAGCAGTTCTGGGGTGAACAGAATGCTTCTGTCTGTAAAGTCCTACTCGATGAAGACTCTGATGTGTTTAGATCCTGCCAGGCCTAGCCCGGCAGGAGAGAGGGCCCTCTACCCTCACACAGGCCTCTGCCCTGAACCTTCTTGGGATTGGTGTTGGTGGTAGAGAGGTCGGGACACCCGAGACTGTGGAGGCGCAAGTGCGCACGCTACTGCCCCTCACACTCTTCCTCCTGCAGGGAAGCCTAGGAAGCATCGTTCTTTTCGCAGAGACTTCTTCATCAGCCATCCCTCCTCTCACACCCACTCCATCCGCAGGGCTCTTTGCTTTTTCATTAACATTTGCCCCTGAGGTTGGGAAGCCCTGAGGATGCTACCCTCAGCGAACCTCCTCCATGATATGGCAGGCAGCTTGAGAAATTATATTCCCAGGGAGAAGACGCTCGTCTCGTTCCAAGGGCTGTTTATGAGCCAATTCCTGTCTCATTACCAGCATTGTATTCTTCTTGGTATCCTGCTAAGCAGCAAGTTTATTTCCTCGGGAGGGATGACGTGGCTAAGGACACGCTTGGAGTTGCTCACTCATTAAATCTAGCTTCCTAAGAAGAAGAAGGCCCTTGTCTTTCTGTTACATGGCTGCACCAAAGCTGAAGTGACTCGAGGGCCACAGTGAATTCCATGAACCATCAAATGTAGTTACCGGGAAAAAACAGAAAGAAGGAAGGAAGGGAGGGAGGAAGGAAGGAAGGGAGGAGAGTGGCTCTCTATCGAGCCCCATCCTCCAGGGCAGACAGAACATCCTATTTCTTTAGGGAGAAAATGCTACAGATGATAAAGTGGAAACTTGCGAGTCACATTCTATATACTGACTGAACTTCTACAAAATTCTTCGGTAAGGTGATTCTGCCCCAGTGATTACATATCATGAACTGTTACTTTGGTCCAATGGACAAGTATACTATATTCATAAAAATATTTGGGGGCTTTTAAGGAGCATGGCCTGAACGTTTATATCCAGACTTATGACGCTACACCACCCTGAGACTGACAGAAAACAAACTCAGTGCAATATGTTGGTCTGTTGGTCTGCTGAGACCATCAAAGTGAGCACTTAGGAGGCCTAGAGAGACTGGAGCCCTGGACTCATTTTACAAGGCTACGTAGTCAGGGACTGCTTTCCTCCGTAACCAATAATCATACTGTCGGTCAAGCATAAAATGCGATTCTGTTACCACTGTTTTGCATGCCTTTTACATTTCCTGTTGATATGTTTTTTCCTGGCATTCTACTAGCAGACACACCCAAACTGCATGTATACAATACATTTCTTGATAAGAAGTGAAAAGTCAATCATTCAGATAGTTTCAAATAACTGGGTACTACGCATTATGGAAAGAAGACAGAAGAGCAATCGATTGCACTGGTTTTTGTATTTGTATGTTTTACCTTTCATTTTTCATGGGGCAACTCTGCGAGACACAGCCATACCTTCATTTAGTGGCAGGTACTGGTAAACTGCATTGATTGCTAAGTTCAGGAGAGAAACTCCTCTATTAACAAATGAACTCGTCATTAGGGTATTCAGAGGGTCGAAAATCAATACCTACAGAATGGGTTAAATCAATTAGAGAGACATATCCTGAGAGCACTTGCACAAATATAAAAGTGAATTGCTTAATTACAGCATTTAAATAGATTGCCCTGGAATGAGTAGAACATCAAGAGGCTTACATTCTATCCTACGGGCTGAGGTATCGGCTGGCAGCACGCACGCACACCCAGGATTGCAGCTTAACAGGAGAAAACGTCACTCAGCATTTTGCAACACCTGGATGCCTGCCTGAATTTCTGACAATCTCTAGGAAGACACTTCCCACTATGTTTAACCCTCTGGTGGATGAGTGCCCAGGAGGGAACATGGAAACATCCTGTATTTGAAGCTTGAACCTGAAAGAAGCAAAAACACCTTCCCTAGCTTTAGAGTACTGGGCTTCTCCGATTTCAATTTAATTCATTGTTTTCGATGCATACGTGATGTAGGCGTGTGCTAGACACCACGGGGGCAGGATTAAAATTTTGACGGGCAGAGACTGGAGGAAATTTGTTCCAGGTGTCCGGCGCCTGAGAGTCACTTAATAAACGTGGGCTGGGTAAAAGAATCGGGGCTGATGGTAGAGTCTGAGGGGCCTGAGCACTGCTCCGGGGACGAGGGAGCGCCGGCGGCTCCCCAGCTCTGTGACGAGAAGAGAAGGGGCCTCTGGAGGAAAAGCTGGGCTCCAGGACCGTGTGCATCTGGGTCCGTCCTGCAACTGCCCACGAGGCTCGAATTCGCGCCCCAACGAGGAGGGAGTACGGAGCGGTCCAGACGGTACCTTTCCATCGTGCTTTCCGGCAGAAGGCTGTGCCCCCTCCTCACCCTCCCTGCAGCTATGGTCTTGCTGGAGACTTACTACTTCTCACTGGGACCACAGCCACTGCCTCTCCTTTGGGCCGCTGGTCTCTCTAGCGTTACCCCATTTTATGCTCCCTTTGATCATGAATCCCCCATAGCTTCCCCAGGCCCATCGAATTCCTGATCAACTTCACCCAACCTGCCGCTCAAGACCCTACCAAGGCCAGTTGAATACAGGCCTCATAGCGGGTCCTACTTGTCCCCGCATGTGTAGGAGTTTTCTGCGTGTCTGGCCCCGAGATGATGCGATAACAGGACTCAGTAGTGCCTGCATTCCATTAAGGCTGGCTCCCTCTAGGCTGACTCTTTTGCTGGATACAAAACCCTTTAGCAAGATGCATTTGTCAACTGGTGATTTTGTTTATAACCAAGGTTTTGATATACTGTAACTTAATGAAAATGAACTGTCTTTGGTGAAGAAGCACGTTTCACTCCTAAGACTCATCTGTCGACACTAATCATTCTCTAAGTGGAGTAAATACGGAGACACAAGGCAGAGCAGCTCAGCACTGGCTTATTTATTCTGCCCATTAGAAGGGCCAAGGTAAGTGGCACTCAGTTATTCTGTTCCCCTGGGGCTTGTGGATTTGAAAATTCAATTTTCTTTCCCCCAGCCAATCCGAGCCTTCTTGCCTCTGGTACTGGGAGGCACCCCTCACAAAATGACATGTGTCCTTTGCTGGGAGATGATAAAGACCTAATGGAGGCTCTCTCTCTACTATGTGTAACGAGGAAAACGGGAAGAGTATTCTTAGTGCGTAGTAGGTACCCAATAATCTAAGTATGCCAAAACCTACACGGGAGTGAATACTGATGACGTACCTTCAGTAACAGCATACTAGCGTGTTCAGGCTTTCCGTCCCTTTAGAGCATATTATACTCTGGCCAAGGACGCTACATCCATTTTTATCGTCAATCTGTATTAGAAAACCCAGTAATCCTTCCACGCTCGTTTCTCCTTTATTCTCACACTATGACTACACTCACAACACTCTGACCCCAGATGTGTGTGGGGTCTTCCCACACCAAGCAAATTTCTGCAACGCCAGCTAGGGGCCCTGCCATTTAACTCAATTCTGACACTGTCTACCTGGAGAGAGCATCACATCCCACTGGTTAAGGGCTCAGTCCCACAGGACTGCCTCCGCCCACTTCAGATGCCAGTCTCAAGCCCAAGTTGTCACCTATGCTTCTGATCAATCGGCTTATACATCAGAGGTTCCAATAGCCACCCTGGAAGCTCCACGAACGCCATACATGCTCCGTAAAGAATGGGAGGGTGGGCTTGGGAATGCCAAGCTTCCACTCATGGCTTGGTCTTTCTGGTGACCAGCCGGCCCGCATCCAGGAGCCCACCAAGAGTCACCTCATTAGAACAAAAGACACTCCTATCACCCAGGAAATTCCAGGGGATTTAGGACCCTGGGTCAGGAACCAGGGTCAAAGACCAAATACTAGAACAAAAGATGCGCCTACTGCTTTTATTACTGAGGAAATTATGAGGGATTTAGGAGCTCTGTGCTGGGAACCAGGGCCAGAGACCAACGTGTATATTCTCTGTTATTTCACAATACAACTGACTTCTCTGTGCCTCAGTGCCCTTGTTGGCAAAATTAGGCAGCTGGAGTAAAGACTCTCTGTGGTCATTTTAAGGTCTGGTAGTCTATGTTTTAATACACACACAAGTATTTCAGCATATATATATATATATATATACACACACACACACACACACACACACACACACACACACACACATAATATATATACATATACGATTCAGGGATAAATATGGAACCCCCATTGTGGAGTCAACCTCCATCAGCAAGAAATAAGATCTATTAGCAAGTTTATAGATGTTTATATCTAATGTTCCGAAGATCCTATGAGATACTTCATGATACGTGCGTTATACCACGCCATACGTTTTGGAAAGGTCTGCTGCTTTTATCTGCCCGCCCACCTGAATTTCGAATCTTTAACCTAGGATCGCTAGCTAATCTCAAATTTGGATACCTGTTCTGTGTGCTTACAATGCTTCTGCTCTTTGCTCTTGCTAAATCAATAGAAATAAGTAAATACATCTGCTTAAGAAGACAGATTCTGCTTTCCATTCCTGACAAGATCCTTGGGCGTTTGCAGCCTACCTGATAGATTTTCCAGCAGATGGCAGACATTTGGGGAACAGAATCAAGCATTCCTAGGCCCTAAACCAAAGCCCCAGAACATTTTTCCAAGCCAGCATCTAAATTTCAAAATCTTACATTTTCAGTTTGGCAAAGAGTTTTATTACTGGAGACATTCGTACTGCTCTAACAGATGCTAGAACCCTGATTGAACTCAAAACGTGGACACCTCCAATAAACTTAGGTACACGTGGTTCACTGCCTGGGGGTTGTTAGCTGATGACTAAGACAGAACCTCCAGGCTGCAGCCATGGAGTTGGGACCCAAACTGGGGCAATGAAGGGGCTTAAGGAAAAGATCAAGCTTGGACCAAAGACAGAGTGGGGATGGGAGTGGCGAGAGGAACGATGCTGTCCAGCCATTTCCTGCAGCCCAGAGGTAGCGACAAGGGCAACACGGTGATACCTGTTCTTTCCAGCACTTTGATTCCAATTGACTTAATGATTCCCAGCTTCCCAGAGGTGGCTGCTACTCCCCCTACCACCCTCTGCACAGTGCCGGATATGTGCCGTGTGCTCTCTGTAGACAAAAGGCTGTGGTCATCCCTGTCCTACCGGAGAGTTATCGTTTCTGAAAGAACAAATTGTACACATGTTTGTTTCCACTTGGACCTTGGGGCAAGCAGCACATCCTCGCCAACACATCGCCTCGTGTGATTTGAGGCCATGGTGAGAAAGTGTTACGCTAAGCAAAACAGCCATTGGGTTTGCGGTGGAAATGCTCATAGATGGACACTTCCTAAGTGGTAGTGGTTGTTCGTCAGTATCCGGTCATCAGCAGTGACGGACATGACACGTGTGCAAACACTGTGCTCCTCTGCACCTGTGTGCTCAAAGCATTTTATGAAGATTACAATAAGAAGGCAATCTACGGAGATTACGAGTCAAAATGTTTGGCACTAAAAGAAGACCTAATTACAATGAAAAAATTCAGCAAGCAGGTTTCTAAACAGTCATAGACTTGCCTGGAGCATATTAAAAATCACATCATACAAGCCCTAAGCAATTTCTTATTAATCTAGTCTCTATGCTAATACAGCCAAATGGAAAACACAATCTTGGGACTCTGAAGGCCAATGTTATTCTATTAACCTTATATGTTATCCTATTTACTTTCCTGTCTTTAATGAATAAATTAAAAGATCCGTATGGATTTTATTCTGCTACCTTCTGCAGCCTTCACAGCCCAAACGCCATCACATTTTGTGGGGCATTTCAATGAAAGGCAATGGCAGATAAACTGTTTACATTAAAAGACTCTATCAAAGTTATTTCGCACCCGGTTTCATCCTAATCCATCTGTTGTTTCTACAGCCCCGACGGGCTGACCTCTCTTGCCGTGGGTGCTATATTGATATCATTACGGAAGAGGCCTTCCCCAGCCTTTCTGCTGATAACAAAGTAAATGGAAATGTAGAGAAACCTTGGGGAGGTAACAACTTGTTCAGCGCGATGAGAGAAGAACTGTGGCTAAAACATAGGAAGCATTATAGCAGGGAAGAGTATCTGTTGTCACAACGAATGAATTCACTGTAGCGCATCAGGGGCCAGCCGAGAGCAGCAGTAAACTGTATTGCCCCCCTTTTCATTAGCAAACTTTAAACAGAAAAGTGGGCTTGAATTTCACTTAGCCACTAGGTTTGGAAAGTTCAGTATGCATCCCAAGTACAAGGAACACATCCCAAAGCTGCCAGCATGTTCAGATTTTCTGCTACCATGTAATTCATTTCATATGCAATTATCAGAGAACAACCTAGCCAGTGAGCTGGTCCCACAATAAGAACAAAAACAAATAAACAAAAACGAATCAAGTATAAAACCCAAATCAAGAACCTGGATTAAAAGCTCGAAGACAATATTTTTCTGTAAATGTTCACAGGCTTGAGGTGCAGCTCTGCTACTAGCATCTAGTTGAAAAGTCCACACGTCCCCAGTAACATGCTTTGAATTAAGTACCACATTTCTAAGGGCAATTCCTTGGCAGAAAAAGAAAGAAGATTGGGTTAAATAAAATTGGGTACATCGGAGCTACTTACGATAATGTGTCCAGACACAACTCATTAGAATGTCTTTGTGCTCAAAGCAAACTGAAATTGTCCAGCTCTGTTTTTAAAGCACCCACACACCACTCCAAGCTTTACCTATAGAGACCTTTAGCTGAGCCTGGTCACTAACTGAGCATTTCCAGCCATAGTGCCCGTTTTCGGAATTTCTAACTGGGCTAAATGAAGTCACCTAAGGTTTCAGTTTCATTCATATTAATCATAAGATGGTATTACTATTAGAATGCCCTAAAGGTCGTTTCTAACAACACCTATTTCTTTTATGGGCTTTATAATGCTAAAGTCTGACGCTGCTAACACCAGTCCGAGATGATTAGGGCATGGGAGAGCCGTGTCCGGATCTAACCCAGCTTCAAAACCCAGGCATCACAGACTGTCCTGCTGCCAGGGCATAACAGACATTACATGCTTCAAGCTGCGTAAATCAAACATCAGGATAACATGCAAGGAAACATCAAGGAGATGTTTACCTGGCTCTATGAATATGTACTGGAGGGGGCTCTGGAGTTGGGCCACCACACATTCTAGAAGCCTTTGGAATAGGTCAAATTGTGGATAGGTTAAAACTTCAAAGATGGCAATTTTAATAAACCTGTCAATACAATTTCGTTGTTAAAAAAACATTTGTGACGGATTAGGCTACTCATATTGAAAGAGAAGCACCATGTCTATATCTTTAGATCTTTCACTGAACTGCAAACACAGCATCAATAACTGCTTCTCAGCTGTAAATGAAAATGGAGTCCAGGTTTAACCCCTCATTTTCAGGAGTTCTTTTAATCCCGAGAAACATAAGAAGAAAAATGGACCAAAAGGAAAACTGCAGGTTCAGTGGTATGAGGGGCGAGGGTGTGCAGAGAACCCCACACCGAGGCACGTGCAGGAAGCCCGTCCTACTGGATCGTGCTGTGCTCAGGCCAGACCCCAGGGGACTCGTCACAGCATCGCTGCCTGCCGTGCATGACTGGGTTGAAAATGGCAATTCAATAACTGTTGTATGGAGAAGGCCAGGGTTGGGTTTCATATTTATGATGCCAAGAGTGGCAGCTGAGAAGGAAAATGCAGTCAGCTGGCTAATGGACATCATGGAGACCCCCATATCCCAACCATGCTATTGTTTTAAATTTTTATTGAAATATAGTTCATTTACAAAAAAGAATATGTGTGTGAGTGTGTGTGTGTGTGTGTGTGTGTGTGTGTATAATTGAATCACTCTGCTGTACATCCAACCCTGTTATTGAGAGCTGACTTCAAAAACAAAACAGAAAATACTGCAACTCGTATGTTCATGCAGACTAAGTTCAAAACATTGCATCCAATTCAAACACTGTTCTGGAACATTCCAATGTCCGATGTCAACTTTAAGTAATTATTTATTTTCCATTCAGGGGAAGTTCCTGAGAGAAAACCAAGGTGAGAGTAGAGTGTCACAGCAGACCGTTATAGCCTTTCTCCAGGGCACAGTGAGAACTCAGAAAGAGAAATAAGAACTGCGATCCGAAGGTATGACTCAGCTCTCCACCCATGTCAGTCCTTTGAAGAAAAACTCTTTTTCAGAGACACATAATTCTCCTGGAGGACTTGGTGCAGTGTCGTTGGCAACCTGGCCTTTCTTCCTGGGATGTCTAGGTTAAAACTTGTCAGAGCTCAGAGGGGAGGAAACGTCATTCACACCCAATGGATGTCTTTTGGGTGCAGTTAGGACATTCAACCCAGTTCCTAGCAGATCCCTCTGGGCACCAAGGCCAAAATGAAGGGCAAGATCTATTTACCAATGGACCCCAAAGAGGGGGCTTCCAGTTAATGTTTAAAAGGGCCATAAGGGAGAACAACCTCCGATCTGCGTAGCGTTTGTGGCTCTCAAAGCATTTTCTTCTACACGATCTTCATCTCGTCCTCACAGTACTCCAATGCGTTAGGCGACAGCACTTTATTCTAGTGTACTGGTGAGAGATCTGAGACTTTGAGATGTTAGGTGACTTGCCCGATGTCATGCAACTATTACGTGACAGAGCTGGGATTGAAGCCCAGGCTTTTCTAGTCCAAAAACCATGCTCTTTTTAAACCATTTAAAAAACCTGAAGTATAGTTAATTTACAGTTTGTATTAGTTTCAGGTGTACAGCAAAGTGATTCAGTTATACTTACATATATTGTTTTCTAGATTCTTTTCCATGATAGGTTATTACAAGATATTGAGTAGAGTTCCCTGTGTTATACAGTAGGCCCTTGTTGTTTATCTGTTTTATACATAGTAGTGTGTATCTGCTAATCCCAAACTCCTAATTTACCCCTCCCCATCGCCTTTGGTGACCATACGTTTGCAAAAGCCATATGCACTCAACGACCACACTTACAGTTCCTCACGGCTAGGTGCACACAGCTAATACACGTTAGGACCAGACAGAATCTTTTCATTCAAGTTGGCCACAGACTGGCTGTTTACCAAGTAGCTAATTCAGCAGCTCTCTTTAACATCCCATTCCTTACAAGAAAAGGGAAAGTAATGGATCTAGTGTCTCAAATATGAGGCTTTTTAGATCGTCACTATAGTAGTAACGATGATGATGATCTGATGACGGTGATGACGTAAAGTAGTGAGTACTTCCTACGTGCCAACCATCGTGTCAAATGATTTGGCCTGTATTCACTCACTTAATCACCGAATCCTCACTATGACCCAGTGAAGTAGTGCTACCTCTGTTAACCTCCGTTTTACAGATACTTAGGTCTTGAGCCCAAGGTCAACCAGCAAGTGACAGAGCCAGGATTCAAACCCATTCGACCACACGCCTGTGCTCTCTCGCTCACTCTCCTCCACGGCGCCACACGACTGATGTCCAAGCCACATGGACACAGCTGCTTCGCCAACAGTCCCAACCGAGGGAGCAAAATGCGATGGGGAATGTGGAGAGAGAGCACGCAAACTTCTAACAAATATTTTCTGGGTACCATCACCATGGCTTTTCCACTGAAACTATGGGCATATGTGATTGAGCATCTCTGACTTTAAAGAATCACCAGAAGGTAAAATATCTTGTTAAAAATATATTTTACATCCCCGAGTCTCTGTGGCCGACAATTTGGCATCTTTCATTTGTATTATTACGCTTCTCCCCTTCAGGCTTCCTGCTGTATTTTCCCGTTTGCAGGAATAATACTTAGCATTTAAACACATCCTAATTGTTCTATTGGTGTCTGTGCACAGGACCCGCTCAGCACGGCCAATACTGCCGTCGGGGGTGCTCGTGGTGGGGCAGGGAGAGGGGAGAGTGTTCTGATTACGAGAGACTTGGGACTGAAATGTCGAATTAGAAACTGACACATCTCAACCCCGTGTTTCATTTTCATACGTGCATTTGCAATGATTCTCTTGGGATGCTTTATGTTGTAAACCATAGCATTAGGTCTTAAGAGCTTTGGGGAAAAGATTGGTGTGAACTCACCAAATCTGGGCAATTTGGGTGCAATGATTATGCATGAGATGATCTGAGGATGTCTCCAGAAAGCTAATGGCTTTCTTATTGAACCACACGTGCCTGAATGTAGCTACCAGGTTCTGAGAACGTTTCTAAGTATAATGACGGCTCAAACCAATGGTGTGGTCTGGTCCCTTGGACACATCATTTATTGTACCAATGCATTTGTTCGGATGCTTTTCCCTCCAATCATCCTGCCGCAAATAGATGTGGCCGGAGATGTGATGGTCCCATGTGGCACCATGTTATCTCACCTGGAAAGAAAAAGATTTTGGTGGTTCCTCAATAAGTTAAACATAAATTACCATAGGACTCAACAATTCCACTTCTAGGGGGAAGAATCAAAAGAACTGCAAAAGATTAAAAGATTCAATTCAAAAGAACTGAAAACAGGTGTTCAACAAAAATATATACTGTATACACAAAGGCTCATGGGAACTCTATCTGCAAAGCCAAAAGGTGGACCCAAATGTCCATCAACTGATGAATGGATGAACAAAAGGCAGTATATATCCATATGACAGAATAGTATTTAGCCATAAAAAAGGAATGGAGCACTGATCCAGGCTACAACATGGACGCACCTAGAAAACATGATGCTAAGTGAAAGAAGCCAGACACAGAAGGTCACAATATTGTACGATTTCATTCAAACGAAATAGGCAGATCCACGTAAATGAGTGGTTGTCGAGGGCTGGGGAGTAACTGCTTAATGTACGATTTCCTTTTGGGGTGACGAAAATATTCTGGAACTGGTGTTGGATCCACAACCTTGTGAATGGACTAGATGCCACTGAATTGTAGACTTTAAAAGGGTGAATTTTATGTTATGTGGATTTTAACCACCACGACAAAAAAAGGAAAATGGTGTCAATCCACACATATTTGAAAAAGAATACTGGGCTTCAGAAAGCCAGGACTCACCAAAACTTGCTGTCACTGTGGCCTGCGCTACCGCAAAAGCATCCTCTCCCGGCCTTTGGGCTTCGGGCTTTGTAACTAGTCCTGGAACTCGAGGGCTCATTTGCGAATGTTTATAACCTTGCTCCCGCTTCTTGCTTCCTGGACCCAGCTAGGGGGAAGTAAGCTGTCATTTTGCCTTACCTCAGATATCCCAGTTCAACCTCCCCTTCAAATGAGAAGCTCTGTGGGGAAGGCGTGGCAGGCTAAGGGCCGCGGGCCACAGAGAGCTTCTCACTCACCAACCGGGATTACCTGAGGGCCTCGGCATTGACACGGTCACCTCATACATCCTAAAACCCCAGATGATTCAGGCCAGCTGACCCGATGCCACTTCTTCAGGTAAAGACAGGAAATAACAACTCGAGAAGCCAAAAAAGGAGACTGCGCTTGTGTAATCACATAGAGAAGACGCCAACATGCAAACTCTACCTTCACTTACTGTTGATGACTTGCTTGAAGCATTTTCATTAAAATGTCATCTTGCATCTGTCAAAATCAATGACCTAGGACTGGGGGGGAGGGGTTATTTACCATTATAATGTTTTTTTTTTTTTTTTTTTGCGGTACGCGGGCCTCTCACTGGTGTGGCCTCTCCCGTTGCGGAGCACAGGCTCCGGACGCGCAGGCTCAGCGGCCATGGCTCAGGGTCCCAGCCGCTCCGCGGCACGTGGGATCTTCCCGGACCGGGGCACGAACCCGCGTCCCCTGCATCGGCAGGCGGACTCTCAACCACTGCGCCACCAGGGAAGTCCCATTATAATGTTCTTGTCACTGGCATATTAAATGCAGAAAGCAGGAATGGCAGACACGGGAATTTAAGTGTGCATTTTACATTTGCTCTGGAGTCCATGACCCAGGTAGGAAAGGGACTGCTTGCATTCAGTAAACGTACCACAAGCCCCCTGGGAGACGACTGTGTTTGTTCTTGATAAAGCACCAAAGCTGCAAAGATGCAACTTTTACATATTATCCAAAATGCAAGCAGAATAAAGCGGAGAAAGTAAGGGAGAGGGAAGTTTTGGCTACGTAACAGTGAAGAAGTACTCAATTTTAAAATTACGCGGAATGGTAGGAGTTCTCGTGCGGTCAAAAACTGTAGATGAAAATGGAGTAGATAAGCCTTGAAGGGTCTTCCCTAAGCCTTTTTCTTTGCAGGCTCCTCAGAAAATATTTAGTGAATATGGAATTCTGTATTTGTTAACTATCTTGAAACACTAGTGCACGAGCATTCCTTGAAACACCCTGGTTTCAGTTTTATAACTTAGATTTCACGGTAGAAAGAACATGGTCAGGTATTGGCTTTAAAAAAAGGCGATCCTTCTGTGTTCCTTATTTGAGGCTCTCAGCACACCCAGGAGGACCCCACACGCGAGACAGTTTTCTGTCCCAGAGAAAACACATCAGCATCACTGATATCACACGCTACACTGCCATTCTCACGATTCATACATGATACCTAGCTTTCTCAAATCAAGAGGTGCAGGCTCATTGGAAATGCTGAACACACACATTCTTGCCATCTAATTTGGCGGTAAGTACTGTAAATACTTGTGATGCAGAATGGAAGAAAACAAGGCGGCAGCAAGTTTTTGCCAAATGCCCTTTGCCTGAAGGTTCATGTGAGCCGCAAGCTGTTGGGCACTGACGGTCAGCTGTGCCCTGAAGTGGCACCCCTGGGAAAGGTGAACGGAGCAGTCACGTTTATACCCTAAGGAACGAATGAATGAGTGTGGGCGCTAGGCCTCGTGGTGGAGTCACTACAGGAAAGTTACACCGCACTCAAGACCACACTTAGTCCAGGAGAGGGAAAGATGTGAAAGTGTGAGCTGCTTCGACCTGTTCCAGGGCACTATGCCTGCCCTTGCTTCTCTCCCTCTCTCCAAAGTTCACAGATGAAGCGGGTAGGCTTCTGGAGGGCAAAACCATTCCAGGTCCTCTAGCTCCCTCCCCGTGGGTCCCAAACCGAGCCCTAAACTGGTCCTACCTGGTAGAGCTCAGTGGCAGTGCACTGAGTGGTCAAGGTCTTCACGGGTTCAAGGTCATCTTCATCGCTGCTCAGCTTAAGGTCGTCTTCAAGCATCCTACAAAAAAAGCCGAGTGGCATTGACGTTAAAAAGCGTCTTTTCTAAATCATCCTCAGATACATCTTGTGACGAGGATAAAATATTGGAGCTCCAATCTGACAGCTGCAATTCTGTCAAAGGTGCAGAGGGAACCAAGATTCTTTCAGCTAATTAGATATTTGAGCTCTTATATTTCTGTCAGACTCTGCACACATCCTGCCTCTCTACCTTCCCCTAAATCAAGGGGGGGAAAAAGCACTATTTCAGCATCTCCAGAGATGACTGGAGTCTATATATTTTTACTACTGAAAGTGTAATAAATGTACAGATCAGTCAGTGTGGAGGTGGAACGTGCCGGTGGATCTCTACAGGAAAAGATGCTCGAAGTCTCCCATGAAAGAATAGGGGCATGACGGCAGCCCCCAGCTCTAGAGGTTGTCGTCAAAGTCTGCCGGGGCTCTCCGGATGGCAGAGGCAAATGGCCCGGTGAATCTCCACTGCCTTTCCGTGTCCCCTGCACAGTGGCAGCTCGGTGGCCACAAAATAGCTGGGCGAGAAATGGCTAGTCATTAACCTTTTGATATATGACCCATCTCTTCCCGTAAAATTTGATCCCAGAGACGTAAGCCCATGATGTGGATAAGAAATCTTTCTCTCCTAAGGCAAGGTACCTGAAAAATACGAGTGGTCTGAATTTGGGTGATGAACTATAGCACTCTCAAAATTGTTTATTGAGCACACAGAGCCTTCTGTTTCTATGGGGATATTAATTCCAGTGCCACCCGCTCTCCAGCTCCAAGTCTGAGCTACTGCAGGAAGAGTGACTTATTACCTTGAATTCCAGTTACACTCCTTTCAAAGACCAACTGGTGTTAATATTTTTTATTTCTTAAACGCAGGTTTAGACCTCATCCCCAGCCTCTCTGGACTGATTACTAGTTTCTGAGCACGCTTTGCTCTTTCTTGCTTCCAGACTCTGCGTCAGGCTCAGCTCCCAGGCTAGAAGTCCCTTCTTCAACTCTGGAAGTCCTATTTTTTCCTCCACGGCTCAGTCAGATCCCACCTCCGCCACAAAAGCTTTTGAGGAAGAATCCCTCTTCCCTCTCCCCACCCCAGCTCCGGCTGATGCCAGCTCCAGCTGTCCCCCGAGCACCGCCCCCAGTTCCCACGTGCACAGGCGCGGTACCTTATCTACCTCTGCCTTCTGCACAGCGTCTTCCCAGAAACGATACAGTCCACCAGCCTCATTTTGCAGACAAGCAAAGAAAGGTTCCGAGAGGCCAAGTGCTTTGCTCAAGGTCACACAGCTACTTAGTGCTAGAGCCCGTCCTAAAACTCCCACCTCCTGATTCCCACCTACGTGTTATTTCCAGAAGGGAAGCTGGAAAGCGAAAGGCAGCTTCTAATTTGATAAATAGGGGAGCGTGTTATGTCAGAGGTTATGTCCAAATGTTAGAAAGAGATTCAGGTCAGAGTGGGTTCCAGAAACTCTCCAAAGAGAGCCCAGCTCCTCCACTTTCACGCTCAGCCACATAAGACCAGGATGTGTTCACTGAGGTCTGAAACCCGAAGACGGATATAAAGGATGATTGGTGGGAAGGACAGTTGTTAAGAGTTGGTTTCAGATAAACGAAATTTGCAGGATTTATGACTGTCCTTCAAGAGACTAATGGATGTTTGGAAGATCTTAGAGGAGACAAAATGGATCTTGGCATTGCTTTTGCAGTTGCGGGCTTATAACTCTGAACAAATAATTCTTTACAGCACATTGTGCTACATGAAGACAGTATCATTCTCACAAGCTTAGAACTCAAACATTTAAAAACAACCTATGCTGGGCTTCATTTTCTGTGTGTGTACGTGTGTACGTGTGTGTGTGAATACAGTGTTAATTTACACCTAAGTGTTCAGCAAAAGAAATGATAAATGATTCTCACCCTTTAGAGGATCCATTTCTGTGTCAGGGAAGGTGCTGAGTATTTGACCAGCAGCGTGTAATTTGTGATTTGGACCTTACGAAGGAAGTTCCCATAGTAATAATAATGATTAGTCCCATGTTCCAGATGGAAACACTGAGGCCTAGGGAGGTTAGGGAACTTGTTCCTGGTCACACAGCTCGGAAATCACGGTGGCAAACATGGAACCCAGACCACCTCCAGCCAGAACTTGAGAGTATATAATGTATTCCTAGAGGATGCAACTTACAAAGGACAGAATATGAAATAAAATCAACAGCAACAACAAAAGCCCCACAAAATAAAACGAAACATATTGACCTGGGATCCAGATGTTTGGGTTCAACTGCGGGCGAATCATAAACTCTGATACCTTGGGTAAGTCATTTGCTGTCTCTGTGCCTCATCTGTGTCCCCCATCCGTTAAATGGGATAATAATTAAACTTTTTCACACGGTGGTGGTGGTGAGCATAACACGAATTAATGCATGTGAAATGCTTTATGAAAACGCAAAATAACGCAGGGTATCATTTATTAGTTTAGAAACATCACCACAGTCAGAAATAATGTACAGCATTAATACTGTTAGCAAGTAATCACAAGCCAACCCTTAGTGAGATTTTGCTCCTCTCATTTTAGTTTGCCAAGCAACCTGAAGGTAAGCCGTGGTGACTCGGCAAACGTGTCAGTGTCTCAAAGCTGGATCCACAAACGGGCTCAGGGTCTTCAGGCTACCCTCCTTCAGTTAGAACCGAGCGTGGAGACCGGAACTCAGCACTTATTTGACTCTCCAATCAGCTCTGTAAGATCTTAATATGGAAATGAAAGACCCTCCAATGTACAGCTCTGGAAGTAGGCAGTCAATCTGTACGGTGATTGACATTAAACCTCTCCCGTGCAAGAAGCCTGGTACGGATCTGGTTAATAAAGGACAATCTGGTGCATAGATTCAAGTCCCGGCAAACACAGATCAAGGAAGTCACCGGGAAGGCAAACTAATGCGCTCTCTCTGGAGGTGTTAAGCATTCATTTCATCCCACCCCTTCCCTGACCTATTAAGCTTTATTATTGAATCTACATGGACTTGTTTGCGTTTCCATCCATAGCTAATGCTGAACATTACTCTAGGGAAAGTGGAGGATTATGAAAGATTTGGGATTTAATTATTATAGCACCACCATTCATGCCCATTGCGGTTGAGGTGGTCTCGGCAGAAAAAATGGTAATCTCTTTTCATGAGGTTATAATTCCATAGATTCAGCACACACCGGACAGCCCCAGATGTGAACAGACCATGCTGACGTGAACATGTGCCTACGCGTGTGGTCGTCAACAACAACAACGACTGTTCTTCCACTTTTCAATTGGATGAAAACAGAACAAAGCAGCCCTCCTTAGTGACTTCGGGTGTTTGTTCCGGATCTAGTGGTTCACGAGGTCTGCCTTTGTGCGAAAACTCTGTTTTTACTTTTACTATGACTTGTCATTTCTTGAGTATTAAGAAGTAAAGTAGTCCATAAAAACTGTGTCAACAAAACAAAGTCCTGGTCCTAGAAAAGCTCCAATACTGAAAGTTGGGGCAGATGAGATGGAATGAACAAAAAGAAGACTGGGGAGGGCTTGGAGGAGAAAGGAGAGCCATGTTCAGGGTCTTCTCTGTTCCTAATGCTCTGGGCCTCGAGCTGATCCTGGTGGCCTCAGAGGGCTCTTGGCACTGGGACATCCTAGGACACTACGGTGTGACAGGCCCCATGTTACTTATAACTGTAACATCTGCTCTCCAGAAACATTGCTCCTTCACAGAGCGGAAAGCTTGGGTGATTTTGAAGAGGAAAAAATAGAGAGCTAGAAACATTATTCCGGAAGGTTCTATGGAAATGAAGACTTTAGTTGTGGCAGCGTGAGCCTCAGAGCAAGGGCTTGAGAGCCAGACAGACCTGAGTTCAAATACTGGATTTTTCTAATGGGTTTGCTCTCTTGAACTAGTTAATAAAACTCTTTGAATCTCAATTTTCTCACATGTTAAAATCAGTAACAATAATACCTACTTTGGAGAATTTTTGGAAGGATTAGAAAAAGAAAGTTTATACAAATTGCCTAGGAGTCAATACAGGTAGCTATTGCTTTCATCTTGGTTATTATTGCTATTGTTGTTATTATTACCTGAGCAATAGAGTTTGGAACAATTTTTTTTAAAAAGCTCTGGTGGCGACTCAAAGACTGGCAGAGGCACCGGCTAGCAGGCATCATTGGAAGCCCCTGACCGGGTGAGGAGAGGTTCAGAGATCCTTAAGGAGTTTGGAAAGTTTCTGGGCTTGGATTTATTCTCTAGAATGTTCTAAACACATCATGGCTGTTTGGGGTTTCCTGAGATCCTCCCAGAGTGCCTAAGATCCCCTGGATATCTGAAGGCCAGTTGCAAGAGGAAACACCCAGACAGTTTCAAGCGAGAGTTTAAAAAAAAAAAAAAGAGTGGCTCTGACGTCCTGCTCCTTATAGCTGTGGAGCGACCTGCAGATTCAGAGAAAGGGGCCAAGGAGGGCCCCCACTGGACGCTGTGCTCACCTTGGGCACTGTCTTTGGGCCTGCCACCCTCAGGAGGCTGTTCCAAGACACACGTGAGGTTAGGGAACTTGTTCATGGTCACACAGCTCGGAAATATGTAACCTTTGTATGTAAGACTGGGCTTCGGGGGCTGTTAGTTGACACGGAATCCTTGCTCAGAAGCAACCTTCCGAACCCTGAGTGGTTCTCCGGGCTTGTAAGCCTACACAGTGCCTTTCTGTGAATTTCAAAATGGTGCCCCTCTGGGCAGACAGCCCATCAGGCGCATTACTCATTATGGGCTGGATTCCAGCTTCCAGGTGTCAGTGGAGGTAGCTGCCATGTTGGTGGCTGATGTGCAGATGGACTACGGCTCTTACCGTTGGAAGTGCCTAGAGTGCTACTTGTCTCACCCGTCACCAGGTGCAGATACCTACTACATCCCTAAAGTACGGCCACAGCCTTTGTCTGATGCTTTTAGGCATTCGTTTCTACTGTTCAGTAGCTTTCATCGTTTTGAGTTCTGCCAGTTAGGAGTTGCCCTGTGCTGTCTTGTAGCTTCCATCTAGTAGCCTGAGCCCTGTTCTCTATAAGCCACACTGGGAGACTGGACGTGGAATGGGGATGGGAGGTAGAGCCAGTGCTGCTATTTCCATCGTGCAGGGGAGGGAAGGAGGCTGTTCCGGTCAGGTTCTAGGCTCTCAAAAATTGAGAACCATAGCTTTTGTCCCAACTATTTTGGGGCTTTCAGAGGACTAGCTTAAATGACCATTGTCCCCATAAGTATTCAGAGCTGATAGCAATCAAGTGTTTTGTTGTCGCCTTTGGCTCCAATGAATAACACAGCTGAGGTGGGCTGGGTATCCCAGAGAGTCTGGGGGATGCCTGAAGACCTGAGTCTTCTTGTCAGGCAGCCTCTTACCGTGGGCCCTTTTCTAGAATAGTATCTTAGTCCTAGTGACTCCTTAAAGGACACTTCCTCTTCATAAAGTAGGCTGGGAGGAATGAAACACGACCTGATGAGAATCGCTCACGGAATTCTGTATTTACCTACCTAGCGCTCTGTAGTCTCTGCAGCACCGAATCATTTGTGGGTAGTAAGGCAGGTGACGAGGAAGAGGCTGTGATATTTTTCAAAGTATTCATTCTGTTTCCCTGACGTGAAGGGGCTCAGGCTCTTTTCTCGGGCGAAGCTGCATTTAATTTTCTCAAGGTTTTAACTTAAAAGTCAGATTCCGTGACCACCCCACTGGGGATCCTGGACATTCTGAGTCTGAGGGCTGAGGCAGTGACAATAGTTGGAAGATCCAGACTATATTCTACGGAGATAAATCTCCAAGATCTATCAGGTGGGACCTCTAGCCTGGTGTCTCCCAGTGGGCCCGCAGCCTGGGTCCAAACTAGATCATGCACCCTGCCATGGGCAGACAGACCAGAGAAGGAGACCACAAGATACCTGTAGCTGCCGGCGTTCTCAGGGTTTCAGAAAGTGGGCATCTCATGTGCTTACTGTGGGTCCTGAACAAGAGGACTGAGAGTTCCCTTAGGGACCATCTCGTCCAGGTTTTGGCACACTGAGGCCTTCAGTCCAAACTAGCCTTCCCTCTGTTCTTGCACTGCCTGTGAGTGAAGATGATTGGTTTTCACATTTTTAAATGGTTGAGAAAAAAGCAAAAGAAGAATAATATTTCATGAGATATGAAAATGATATGGCATTCAAATTTCCTTATCCGTTAACAAAGTCAAATTGGAACATACCACACCCATTCATGTACATATCACCTGGGCTCTTGTGCCGCAATGGCCGAGTTCAGTAGCCGTGACAGAGAACACAGGGCCCCAAAAGCCTGAAATATTTACTATCTGAGCCTTTACGTAAAACAGTTCGCTGACCCCTGCTGTAAACCAGTGGTTTTCAAACTTTCCTACACACACGAATCCTCCCCTGCCAGGTGAACTCTTATAAGAAACCCATGCTTAAAGATTAAAGCCACGGCGCTTTGCTCACAGCCAGGTTGGGCGACCTCTGGGGTACCCCAGGGATCAGATGAACGTCGTGTAAAAACAATCATCTGGTCGAGTCTTATTTGTTGGAGGTAATTATGGCCCCACGGATATTGCACAGGATTTAGTTAGAGAACGCGAGTTACTTAACCTCTCTGGACCTCAGTTTTTTCCTCTGTGCAATAGGAATAAAAAGAATATCTATCTCAGAGATCCGGGGAATGCCGAAGAGTCTGTTTGGCTCGAGTCCTGAGTACAGACAAGGCAACAGTAGGAAATAAAAGAGTAAATATCCTGTTTCTAGCTGCACGTGTGGTATACATGGATTTATATCTACATCGCATACATAAGCCAAAGCTAATAACGTGAGCCTTCATGTATACGACTATTGACTTGTATCAGACTGCCACCTCTTCATCCTTGGACTTCCTTAGAATCGATCACATAAATTCAGCACAATACCAATGTTCTGCTCCATGGGCATTATTTTGAATTTGAGTTTCATTTTCTTGGTATATTTCTCTGGGTTATGTAGTTTTCTCTGAATGTGGGGACTCAAGTTATCATGCAAATGACAGACAGCCTAACAGAATTCAGTTGGCTTGCAAGAATGTTACACACGCCAAAACACTATTGTATCAGTTTTTAGGGGTGTGTGTAAAAACATCTAAGAGTGGATTTCCCTGGAGAAGATCGTAAACGAGTGAAGCAACCTGGACCTGAAAACAGCTGCTGGGATACTTGCAAAGGGGACAAGAGAATCTTTTGTTTTAAAAACTGTCCCGAGGATGCATCGTGATAGTAGATGGTGCAACTCTTCAGTAGGACTGTACGTGTCATCTTGAATGAATTTCCTTTGAGTCATACTAGGTGATATGGAAAGTCCTCCATGCGGAGTAATAGGGATTCACTCAAGACCATTTACTGGGCCTGGTATTTGCGGGTGAGACAATGTTGCACAGTTTTTGGAGCTGGGCTGTGCTGAATTTAAGCCCCAGCTCTAAAACATACTGAGTGTGGACTGGGGCAAGTTACCTACCATAGCTTCAGTTTCCTAATCTGTACCATGGAAACAATAATAGTACCTATTTCAGAAGGTCGGTATGAGGATTAGATGAGATTGTGTATGTAAGGTGGTTGGTAAACACTCAGTCACTTGCCATGACTGTGCTTGGCCCTGGGGTGGCAACTATGTGGATGACATGGTCCCTTCCCCTAATAAACTCGCACTTTAAGAAGCACAAAGACCTGATAAACAAACAATAACAATGTAATGTTGTACGTTCAATGTCAGAGGCACGTAAGAAGGGACTCAAAGGAGGAACGTCGACGTCTACCCGGAGAGTCTGGTGAAGGCTACCCAGAAGCAGTGGCCTTCGAGTAATGCCTCCAAGGCAGAATGAACTGCCAGGGAAGGAAGGAAAGAGCAGCCTGGGGAGAACAAGCAGAGGAACCAAGAGACCTGAGGTTTGGGGAAGAGTGGGGTGCTTGGTCTAGCTGGAATATACTACATGTCGGCACTAGGGAACAGGCCTGAGTCTAAGGAGGTAGTTGGGGTGAGACCGGACCTTGCCTTTGCTCTAAAGAATGACGGGGAGGGGAAAGGACCACGGTTTTTAAGCAGAGGAGGGACGTGGAGAGCCAGAGGCAGAGATCTCTGAGAGCAAAGAACCTAGATCGACGGGAAGAAGGAGGTAGCACGGACACCTGTTGGACCACCATTGTCGTAGTCCAGGGAACAGAGGGTGGTGGCCTGGGCCAGGGCACTGACAGTCAGGTTGGGGGAGAGAAGGGACCAGGTTCTACAGACACGCTGGCATTAGAATCAATGGAACTGGGACACTGACGGACGATCCTCTCGTCCACTGTCTTTCCAGCCACTCTGAGGGCACTGAGCGTATGTCACGAACTCTGCCCATCTCCAAAGCACACACACGCTCCCTCACACTGGGCTGGCCCTCTCTCTTGATGAGCGTCCCCTCCTTGTCCCACGGCTTGGCTACCTACACTAGGACCTTGGCTACCAGGGCAGAAGGAGTGTCTCTCGTACTCAACCTTTCTTTCTGGAGACACATCTCGCAAGTTCCATTCCCGACTGATGAAGCGAGGCAGATTTCGTTCCATGAAGGCTCCTTAGAGCGACCACGGCTGATTAGAGACTAGAGACCCCTGTGGTTCCTCCCAAAGTACCTCCCAATCACACAGGGTACTTCATTACTTGTCTCTCCACATCAGCTCCTAATTGGTAAAGGATTAAGTAAAGAACTCCTTTATCAAGCTGGTCCATTAATCTCCATCTAAGGAAACTCTTCAAAACAACTGAAATATTAAGTTGCTATTAAGCACCCTACAACCCGTGCCTGCTGACAGCCCCTGTGTCTTCCATTAAACTCGATGGGAGCTGGGGCCAATTCTTAGTTATGTCTGAGGCACTGCAAATGCTCAGCCGCTGATAACACAGCACTTTAGCTTGGAGTGCATTAAACTGTTTTTCAAACCCCTTTCTAGAGAAAGGTTGTCGAGAAGGGATGTTCACCTGAATTGACACAGCAGATGGGATTTCCTGGAGGCCGACGCATAAAGAATTCACATTTTCTTTCACATTGTTTAAGCACAATAGTCAAACCTGACAATTTAGGCCCATCTAAAATCTTGACAGCAATGTTGCCCAGTTGTTTATGAAAATCCCACCTGGTTTATAGGCTCAGCTCTTTCTGTTTCATCTAAAGGACACCCTCTCCCAACACACACACACACACACATACACACTCACTTTTGTTTAGGGTAAAAGGAGGCAGACTGTCTTATAACCCATACTGACAGTGTTTCGACCCTATAAAATCCTACAGCTGGACTTTCTTGGGGCACACGGAGCCCAGGGCCCCCGTGAGCATCCCATCAGGTGAGCATAGGTGAGCACCTGTCATGCACACGCATACAAGACAGGGTGAGGCCTGAGTGATCTGACTGGCAAAGATCCAGCCAGTCGCTCTTCGAGTCAGGCAGTCGCGTACTTACATAACGAAAGTAAGGAAGGTGCGCCAGCTCTGCGGTCCTTGTCCCACACACCAGAAAGGACACCACTAAAACCAGCGGGACCCGATGACGGCAGAGCGAGCTGTACGATATTCTGTGATCGAGGAGCCCACTCTAGACTTCCGTTAAGAGGGTTTACAGGCGAGGGAGTGGGACAGAATGTTCCATACCTCATCAAAACCTAGGAGGCAATTGTGTCATCACAGGCTCCCAGAGGAGATGGGGGGTGGGTGGGAGACGGCCTTGGAGTACACCCTCAAGGTCTTCTTGTGCCCTCCTGTCCTGGGACGATCGCCAGGTGTTCTGCCAACACTCAGATTATCTGTGGCTCAAGCCTCGTCCTATGTGGCCTATTGGAATACCTGCGGGGTGTCCATAGCGCCACAGCAGAGCTGTTTCCCTACACTGCCAGACATCCTAGTCAGTGGCTCACTACTCCTTAGGGGACCTGCTTTTCAGATCTGGGACCATGCTGAACACACTCATTTACTAAGGTTTCACGTCAAACGTGCTGCCTACGTTGAAGTTCTAACAAAGGCTAGGAAGAAGCTTCATTACCAGAAGCAGAACAATAGCTATTGCACTTGCTTCTCTGCTAGGAGTGACGAATGTGGGCTGAGCTAGCCATAGCTCCAGTCCAAGGACACACACCTTCAAGAACTAGCCAGTGTTCAGCATCCTTGGAGACCAGTGACTTGCCTCTTTGCACAGCCAGCTGAGTTGCATGTGGCTTCTCAGCACAGGGCAGGGCTCGTTGCAGAGCCTGAGGCTGCTCTGTAGTCAGAGAGGCCCAGGTTCAAACCCCCACTAGCTGTGTCACCTGGGATCAAATCCGTTGAACTTCCGTGAGTCCCTTGGTGAAAGGGGGATCCTAACAGCATCACCGTATAGGATTGTTCTAACTATTAAATGAGAGAACCCTAACACACAGGAATCACCCCCATCTTTGTCATTTATTGTGATTCTTGGACCAAGAGAGTTCAGCCTGGATTATCCTGAACACATCAGATGTCACTTTTATGCGGAAACAAGTAAAATTAGAGAAGTGTGTGTTCTCACGTTAAAGCAAAAGTTGCAGGAAGGAAAAGAACTGTACCCCAGCCACAAATAGCTTTTGCATGTCAGAGGTAGAAGTAGATCAATATTTTGAGTACAAAGAGAGTCTATTAATATTATTATATCCACTTTTTCAAATCTGTAAAATTCAAATCTACATAAAATACCACTGAACTGCAGATCATAAAATATTAACCTACCAGATTCCAGGAGTGCCTAAACAGTTTGATATCAAGATGTCTATTTGTACGCTACATCACGTCATCAACAAATAAAATGATAAAAAACATATGATCGTCTCAACAGACGCCAAACACACACCAGATGAAATTTCACACCTATTCCTGATTCAGAGCTTTCAAAACTAGGTAGAGAAGGGTACCTCCTTTCTGGGTAAGGACTGTATAATGGAAACTGTCAATCTAAAGGTACGTTTAGATTGTAGGTAGGTCAAAAGGTTTAATCATTTTTTAAACATGTATTTTAAAACAAAAATGGGATTGCAGATGACTGCTTCAAGTGTTTCTAAAAATCTGTATTAATATTGATTCACCGGGTAGGCAGAAGGAACACAAACAGACTAATATCATCCAATGACACCATTTGTTCTGATAATTACTCCAATTTAAACAGTTTTGAGGCATCACATATGGCTTCCACGAGGAATTCTTTCCATGTAGGTAAAGACAAAATTAGAAAGTCACATGAAAACCCTCAGTTTCCACTTCCACATTTCATAAAGTATTCATCATTTAAAAACACATCCCCATTTTATTGGCATTCGTATCTGCCTACAAGCTTCCTAAATGCAGAGATGCTGGGTAACACGATTGAAAATGTGATCCTATTGTTTTAACAAAATGAGAATTGTTTTAGAAGGGGCTCCACAATGTCTGGGCGTCTATTTCTCTAAGTAACAGTATGAGGCAAGCATTTCCCCCAGGAATTCAACATTTATGTTGATGCATTTGGCTGCAGAGCCAATCCTGCACTGGCTCTAATACAGAGGAATTTTCTGAACATTTTGAGTAATGGGACTGAAATAATTTAACGGCTCCTTCTGTGCATGTTAAATTAGTTGCATGATATATTTAGCTTTTGCAGAAAACTTGTTTACACTATAAATTACAGCACATGGCATAATCACATTGATGCGGAAAGCCAGCCATGTTGAATCATTTTGGCCATCTCTCTCCAAACTTCAACTTGGTGCAAATGAATTCTCTGTGGCTCACCAACACAGCGTGGGTGTTTCTTAACACTGGGACCCTGATGAATCCATGTAAGGCCATCATCTTAGCACTGCCACTGTCTCCATAGGAAGAGCTGAATTTCTGAGATGGGAAGATTTTCAAGATAAGCGAGTGGCATACAGATCCAAATCATTATGTACTACCACTTATCAATGGATTTAGGAGGGACTGACCTTCTGATTCTGAAACACAGAAATAACCCAGGTGCCTAATGATTAAGAACGCTGGTAAATCTAATCTCCTAAGAGGGTGACACTATATAAAGGCGAGAGCAAAGATTTGGGAGTTGCACGGACTAGGGGTCCAGACCGGGCTCTTGCATTGACTAGCTGTGCAAATGTAGGCAAACTGATTGACCTCTCTGAGCCTCCATAATTCGGTCTCGAAAACAAGGCGCCTGATATCTACTTTGCACGGATTTTGTGAAGAGTAATGTGAAAAGGTTGTGAGTGCGTAATAAACGTTACCACTTCTATTATTCCCGGTATTAGGACAAATTGGATCCTGGTTCGTATACCAATGCGTTCAGAAGCAGCATTAAGAGAATTCCTGCAGATGAAATCACCAGCTCTCTTGCTGAAGAAAGCAGTTACAGCCGCAACAGAGAGCCATCAGTAGGTTTTACATATAGTAGGTAAACATCTTAAGAAACTGGAGATCTATTCTTTCATGATGTGGCTTTAGGTAAGAAAGCGCCAATTCTGAATACTTGCCTCAACACTAGGCTAGTTCTATCCTGTTATTCACAGACTCACATGCGTGATAGATGGGTAACTAGCTGTCTAGATAGAGAGACAAACAGAGAGGTATACATGTAGATATATGGAGAGTGGCAGATCTTAATACCGGCCGGGAGTTATCAGCTCATTTCTAAAACTTTAAAGTGTATTCAGAACAAAAGTATAATCAACCGAAATAAAACAGCTCCAATCATTCGAGGAATAACATGTTAGTCAATTCAAAGCTCTCTGAATGTCACCCAGTTTACACCCATCAGATGTGAACTGATGCCTCCAGGGCTCCCACCTTGCCTCTGTTTCACGATGAATCTAAGTTGGCCGACCGTAGCTGGTGATCACAAGACTTATGCAGGTAAGCTCAGAGTGTGCCAGACATTCACTTTGCCACGTGAGTCCATGGATCACTTCATTGACTCTTTCCAAGAAATCTGGGAGGCTGCACTTGTATTTTCCGTTTTTAGGCAAGGAAACTCAGGAAAGTTAAGAAAAGTCTCCACAGAATGGGAGAAAATAGTTGTGGGTCATATATCTGATAAGAGTCTAGTAACCAGAATATATAAAGAAGCCAGGAAACTAAACCATAAAATGACAGGTAACGCAATTAAAGAATGGGCAAAGGATCTGGATGGACGTTTCTCCAGGGAAGATATACAAATGGCCAACATACAGATGAAAAGATGCTCAACATCATTAGCCATCAGGAAACAGACACAAAGTGAAAACAACCAAAATGCCCATAAAGTGATGAATGGACAAACGGGATGTGGTCTAGCCAGAGAATGGAATACTATTCAGCCATAAAAAGGAACAAAGTACTGGTACAGGCTACGGCATGGAGGAACCTTGAAAACACTGTGCTGAGCGAAAGAAGAAGCCAGACACAAAAGACCACATATTGAATGAGTCCATTTATATGAAATGTACGTAATAGACAAATCCCTAGAGAGAGAAAGTAGATTACTAGTTGCCCGGGCTGGGGGGAGCGGGAGTGAGGAATGACCGCTCATGGCACAAGGTCTTTTTGGGGTGATGAACACGTCCTGGAATTAGAGAGTGGTGATGGTTGCACAACTCTGTCACTACCACAGACCACTGAATTGTACACTAGAATGTGAATTTTATGGTACCTGAATCTCAATAAAGCTATTATTTTTAAAAAGTCACATGGCTGGGCAAGTGGGGGGACGGAGAGCTGGGATGACAGCCCCCAGCACCTGCCTGGTGCCAAAGCCCACGTCCCTAACCACTCCACTCACTGCCCTGCTTGATAGAGATTAATGGGAGGTCTTAGGTGCATTTCCACTTGCATCTATGGAGAAAACCGCCATGAGAAAAAGGGCTATTTTCCCCCCACATAATCCCTTTCTCCTTCCATTTTTCCTGTGTTAAAACTGCAATTGAAACAGCCAGCAGAAGCTTCACCGGGGAAAAGGGCTTTGTGTTTTCCAGGAGAGACAAAGCATTACATTAAAGAGACGGCTGTCTGGATGGGGCGGGGACCAAGCCCAGAAACCTTTAGCAAACATGCTCTATCCCTCTTTGACTTCAGAATTTCCAAACCTGAGGCTAGTAACGAAAGGAATCCATCTGCACAGAGGTCCCTCTCAACAGGACAAATCACCTGCCCCCCTCAATGAACCCATGGGCCGGCATGTGTATGATGTGGCCTGACAGTCTGGATGAGTTGATCTGAGCGGACATCAGGACCGATGGCGGGAGGCTCACATTCTAGCGAGGTGAGGATGCAGACTCGGTCCTCAACTAATCATTGTATACAGGGAAAATGGGGCTGTGAAACTCCTTTTCCGTATTTCGAGGTGGGGAAAAGGTGTTAGTTCTTGCTGGGCTTCTGTGCAGTCTGCCCAGGACTGCGGCGGTTTCTCCTCTGTGGAGGCCTCTCCAGGTCCGGGGCTCGGATACCTAATGCGTTTTCCAGATGCTGACATGTGGGATTAGGTAGCCGGGCTGCTAACAGGGCCCAGCGCTGGTGGTGCGGCTCCTACACTCATGCAAATGTTAGATCACAAAGCCAATTTAACCCGGGGCTCCCCTGAGCTGAGAGATAATTTGCCTTTAATCCTCTTCCGCTTGTCTATGGTCTAACTTCCCCATCTGTAAAATATGCCCACACGGCTCCTGTTCACGCAGAGGGAGTCCCCGGCGCGCGCACACACACACACACACACACACACACACACACACACACACACCACCGGTAACACTGTTTCCAATCATCGACTTTCAGAACTTGACCCAGACCTTGAACCCGACCCAGACCTTGCTGCCATCTCCGCCATCCCCTTGCATCACCCCCAACTCTTGCAACCCCGGACCTGGCCAAGGAAAACATCCAGGGCTGCTTCGGGGAAGATGCCCCGCCCCCTCGTCCGCCGCCCTAAGCAGGGGCTCTGTCCATATGTGGAGTCTTTGGCTGCCCCCTCGGTTTGGGGACCACGAGGTAATAGGGGTTCTCCCCTCTCATTCTTCTTGCCTTTTGCCTTTTTAATCGCCCACCTATCAGGGCCAAATTGCCTTGTCACTGGCTGCGGAGCTTGCCTCTGACAGAGATAGCTGCTACTGTTAATAGGCACCTTCACTCGGGCCCATTTCACTTGCCTCACTCTGACAGCCTCACAATAGCCACCTTCCCTGGAAAGAAAACTGTGATTTAGTGGAGAGAGAATGTGGGACAACAGCTTCATCTGCCTCTGGGTCTCCAGTGGGTTCTCTTGACAGACTCCCGCCGCAGAGCCAAAGATGGGACAGCCACGGGGAAACAGGCCAGTCAGGGGCTGGGTTTGGTTCAGGACGCCGGCAAAACCAGTGGTCCAGATCGCTGGCTAAGAAGGTGAGGGCTGCTTCCTCTGAAGGCTCTGTCTCCACAGGAAAAAGTAAATCTGTTTGTTTTTTCCATTACTTTCTATATTGCCCCAGTAGCCGGCTGAGCAGCCTTTTCTTAACTTGGTAATTGCAGTAACAATGTTATCTGCAAAGTACTGCTTGCAGATGCGGCCTGCGTCAGCTCCCTAAACCCGTGTCATTCTGAGAGGGTGGAAGAGAAGGGAGCCCAGAGGTGGCTTTCCTGCGGTGGAGGGCGGGCGGGGGGGGGGGGCGGCGGGCAGATTTCACGCTCCCGGGGCTTCCCACTGGCTGGGATGGGACAGAACCCAGCAGCCCATCGCTACGTCCTGCCATCTGAAGGAGCCCATTTAACAAAGGTCGTGAGAACTGCTGCCATTCACAAAAGGCAAATTCAGGAAACAGGCTGGTTATGCATTGAACTGGGTTCCCCCCACCCCAAGTTCATATGTTGAAGTCCTAACTACCAGTACCTCTGAATGTGACCTTGTTTGGAGACAGGGTCTTTACAGAAGTAATCAAATTAAAGTGAGGTCATGAAGGTGGACCCTCATCCGACATGACTGGTGTCCTTACAAGAAGAGGAAATTTGGACACAGAGATACCTGTAGATGGAAGGTGATGTGAAGAGATATAAGCATAAGACGGCCGTCTACAAGCCCAGGAGAGAGGCCTGGAACGTATCCTTCCCTCATAGCCCTCAGAAGGAACCAACTCTACCCACACGTTGATCTGGGGCTTCTAGCCTCCAGAACTGGGGGACGATGCATTTCTGTGGTTGCAGCCCCCCAGTCTGTGCGACTTTGTTACGGCAGCCCCAGCAAACGAATACAGGATTATACCCCAGTTCCCAGGGCCCCCAAATACGTGCATTGGGGGCAATGCATTCATAGCCCAAATAGCTGTGTCTTCATGTACTCGCCTCACCGTCTGACGACATGGGGAAAGAAGCAGTTGGGCGGGCGTGACACAAACATGTTTGCCAAGAGAAGGTAGCAACCAAGGGGAGTGGGGAAGGGAGGGAAATCCCAGTGACCAATTTTCTCAAGTGGAAGATAAGTGAAACTCGGGTCATCTGAGCCTCTTGAGTTGACAGAGCGTCTCCAAAGCTAAAATTTAACCAAACTCCAGGTAACTCTTCACCCTGTTTAGGAGGTCGTCTTCTACTGAAGTAAGAGTATAATTGTTACTTTGCTCGGTAAGCCGCACTGATTTCGCTTCTATTCTTGCCAGTTGTAAGGCTGAATTTTGCTTTCGGTGACTTCTGACAGTGCCATCCGAGGGCAGATTCAAACTCTTTAAATGAGTAGTAGCTTAGAACGGAAAGCGCTCCTACGCCATGATTTTTGTCCCCTAGAGAGCTTAAAATGTCACCCTTTTGGCACACACTTGGCAGAAGACCTCAGAATAAGAGGTGAGTCACACAGCACAAGAGGTCAAATGCCAGAGGGCATGACATAAATGAAAAGCCCAGAACAGAACGCAAGATAATCACTGACGCCGGAGGCACAACCAGCAATGGGGCTTATTGTTTCCCAGCCAGGAGTGAGCGATCAGGGGGCTGCAGACACGGGGCTGCTTGGGCTGCCCCGAGCCGGCCATCCCGCCCGCCTTCCCCTCCTGTGCCCGTCCCCCTGCAGTGGCACTCCTCCTCCTGAGCTGCCTGCTTTTCTGCTCTTGCCGGGGAACGTCACCCACTGCCCTGCATCTCACATTTCCATCTTCAGCCCAGACATTTTCCTGAGCTCTGGACTCACAAATCCAGCTCTCTGCTGGACAGTTCCACCACCATGGCCCGCAAACGCCTTGCGTCCAAGAAAGCTGAAACTGAACCCATCGTCTCTAGCCTGCTCCTCCCCTTGGTTTGTTTCATTTAAGTATTCATGCATTCATTCATTCAGTTTGTTTCATCTACCCGCCCACCCATCTATTATTGTGGTAAAATACACACAACATAAAATTTACCCTTTTTAAATGTACTATTCAGTGCATTTTAGTACATTCACGATGTTGTGCGGCCACCGCCATTATCTTGTTCCGGGATATTTTGAACACTCCCAAAGGAAATCCCGTACCCTTTTCCTATCACCCCCATTCCCCCGCTCGCCAGCCCCTCCATCCCTCCCTCCAGGTTGCCTCTAGGCAACCTCTAACCTGCGCCCTGCCTCTACAGATTTGCCTAGTCTGGACAATACATATAAATGGGGTCACACAATAGGTGGACTTTTGTGTCTGGTCGCTTTCATTTAGCACAAAGTTTCCGAGGTTCACCCGTGTTGTCGCATGGATCAACAGTTCATTCTCATGCTTCGTTTTTGCCTTTCTCCATAAGTGTCACCATCCGCCCACATTTCCAAGCAAGAAAGCTGGCAGTCACTTAAAAATGTCTACTCTATCCCTCAGCTCACGTATCTTATCAATCACTCACTCCTCCCGATGGGACCACAGACCATCCTTTTCTGGTGTGTCTACTCTTCTCGATCGCTACCTTGTTGCAAGCCTTCAGCACCTCTCGTCTGGGCCACAGCGATCTTTCTACAGCATGACTCTGGCCATGTCGTTCTCCTGATTGAGATCCTTTGAGGGCAACGGAGGCCACAGTCTCGGGAAATCAGTGCTGGGATGTCTGGAATCTGTAGGGTGGTGTGGCCTTGAGGGAAGTGCGGCCTGGGGCCTCTGGACGAGGTTGCTTTAAAGGGTCTGGCAGGGGCTGGTGGTCGGGGGTGCTGGCACCGGGACATATCGAATGAGGTCTGGGGTCAGCATCACAGCGTGCTGACTAGGAAGGGCTGCCCGGTGCTCCGCGTGAGAAAGTGAGAGGAACCTGGGAGCATCGCTTGGGCCTGACGGCACCTACTTCTCCACTCAGGGTAGGTGTTCGGTGAGAAAGGAGATGCCTTGAGGGGCACAGGGCGGGGGAGGAGTCGAGGCCCCTGGCTCTAGGGCTTTGCCTGGGGAGCAAGGGGTAGTTATACAGCATCCGGAGTGCCTTCCGGCTGGGATGGTCAGGTGTTCGTGTGCCACCCTGAGGCACTACAAGGTGTGCCACACGAGGCACAGGCCAGGATGAAAGAGCAGAGATCGTCTGCAGCACTGCCAGTTCCTCCGTTTCTATAGCACGTGGACACATCAGAACCCCACATGACCTCCGGGTCGCCAGCTGGTACTTGAAACAGGACTGTTCACATGAAAGAAAATACTCTGGGGCTCATCTATGTGCAGGCCTGGCTGATCATGAAAGGCTATTTTAATTGTGTTAGTCGGGGATGGACTCTGTTCTGCTGATACAATCTGGCTCTCCTGAAAGTTGCTCAGTAACCGAAAGGCCCTGCTTGGGGAGAAGGCTACCTGGCTCTGCCAGCCTGAGGCTCGAGCCTTCCCACATTCCTGCCACCAGGCTGGTGCCTCTAGCCGCTGTGGGTCTTCCCCAGATGGGCTCTTCCCCGGAGAACTGCCCTTGGCAGACAGAGCCACCTGGCTCTTGGATGGGAATCCCCCATCCAATGAAGGGACGAAGAACGCCCCGTGGGTGCGGGCTGAAGTCAGGCAGCTTGCTCGGCTGGCTTCCCCCGCTCATCCTCACTTTCTTCAAGGTTCCTCCCTTACCACGCGTTCTCAGGAAAGGCCATCATGCTGCAAGCATACGAAAAATCTGTCGTGTTACTAAAAACGGCTTGAATCCATTCTTTGAGTTCCTTATTAGCACTAAATTGAATACATGCAAAAATACCTACTTTTGCATAATTCCCAAGCTTGCAATTATACAGCGAGGAGCATTTGCAGAAACGTAAAGCATCTTTCCACAGAGCTTCGCTTAATATTTATTAGAACACAGTCACAGGCTCCTTCATCCCACACTGACTCTCCGTCAGTGGAGAGTCGTTCTCGCGATACTTCAGCCCTCTTACAAGGCTGGTGGTACTTCCCATTTTACAGATGCAAGTGATTAGAAACAGAGCATTGAAAAGATGTCTCACACAGCACATCACAGAGGTCTGTGCCAGTACAAAACATCTTCTATGTTCTATACTAGTGTGAACATCTAGAATGTGCTCAGATTCTTTTTCTCATCCTTAATACAGCCTCTTTTTTTTTCTTTTTGCTTCTGCTTCTTTAAGCAGGGACAAACAAACCAACAAAAAAGTGCCTGTCACTCTATCGTATTGTTTTTCTACTAATTACACTTTATTTAATTAAAAATAAAAGCTAATGTATATCCTAGGCAAAGAATCTTACTGAGTTGACAGCTTAGAAATGTGAAGCCTCTCTTTGTTTAGGGGCACAAATACTCCTTGAAGGCTAAGAACATAAGTTTACCTACATTGCCCTCCCCTTGTCCTGGAAAGAACAGCTCTGGGAGTCAGCGGGGGGCGCCATAGAAATAACCTTGTCAATCCTTCCCTGCCAACAAGGGTGCTAATTAGTGCCAATTAAGAGCCTCATTTTTTTGTCTGTGGAACATCTGTCCATAGGCATTGAACTCAAACCCCCAACTCATTTTATCAAGCCCCAAAATATCAGACAGCGATTCACTTTGGTCCCTGCTAACGCAGCTTGATTTTAAACTCCTAAGAAGTTCCGAATCCTGTTCCTCTCAGTCAGGGTCAGCTACTATATTCTTGTACACTCTCACTGTCATTCATATTTACCTTATTTTGACAAAGATGAGTCTTCGTGAGGTGTGAGATGCCCTGGTCAAGAAGAGAAGTGGCAAAGATAAAACCACGGGAGACCCACGTTTCTGGCTTACCCTATAGTCTGCCTCTTTTTTTTTTTTTTTTGCCTCATTTTTTTAAAAGCAATGTATTGTTACCTAGATAAATGGTCTTTGTTTTGTCTTTTTTTTTTTTTTTTTTAATCCTGGTGGGGTAAAGGCCAGTGTAAAATAGCTTCTTTTTAATTGAACCTATTCTGTGTACACAGTGTGTCCATAAAGGCGTCTCCATCATTAGCGTTTGGTCATGCAAATGAAGGTGCCCCGCTGTTTCTTTCTCCCTTTATAAAGTGCCCTTTCAATCAATGTTTGGGACAGGACAGGACCCTTGTGACTTGCAGCTTGTTTTATTCTGTGTGGCCACGAGAGGACTTTCATTCATCGCAGGGTAGCTTTATAATGACACGTTATCACGGACAGTACCTAGGCTATTTCTTCCTGCTGCAAAGAACATGGTATATTTTCTGAGTTCACCGCAGACTGGGAAAGCTGTTCATTTCATCTGGCAAAGATGCCTTTAATTCTGGTGTTTTTCTGGATTCTATTATGAAGCTTTTGTCCTTTCACTTCAAAGTAAACAAACACGTGTACTCATTGATCTTTAGAGGACTATCAAATTTTACTGTAAAACGCATTATTGCCATATCATTGTCTTCAGTTCTCTAATAATGTTAGTTCACATTATTCAATTTGTAACCCGCCTCGTGCAGTGAAATGTCATGAGTCTTCTCAGAGTTAGAGTCTCACAAGAAGTAGAAAAATAAATTTATTTAAAACAAGATGGAGTTCTGGCTGCTAACACATTATAAATTGCTCTATTTTAAATGTCTGAACTGGGCACACTTAAAATACAAGGGCATATTTCATTAGCGTTTATGCAATTTTTCAGGCGACTCTTCCCAATGTTACACTCATCATCAGATGAGAGAGCTTGTCAGGAAAAATTACACTTAATGGTAGTTAATGGTGGCGAAATTCAATGGACTTGTTTCTATTTTGTTTTACTGTTGCTGGAAATAATGAAAGTATTACATGAATAACCCTTATGTTGCTTGCAAAACGTGTCCAGTTCCAACGGTAGGTAACATAAAGCTTTATCTGATTGATGAGACAATCTATGTAAACCTATTTTTATGTCTTACTTGATTCTCGCCATTAGCCTGAGCTAGGAAGTAATTCTGAAATATATCTCCCAGCAGCAATTTGCTGCACAATTCCAAATTAATCTGCATCAATCCATACCTGTTTCTAGGACACTGGAACGCACGTTCGTGAAAAAGAAGTACATTCAGACTGCTGTCCTGGTGGAATTTGGGGGAAAGTCAAACCACTGGGCTTCACCTCAAATAGCAATGCTTACCTCCCCAGAGGCAACACCCGTTGTCTCTACACCCCATCAACGAGATGCCTAGTTCTCCATTGCTAAATCAGAAGTTACAGACTCATGTCGCTGAGCTGGATCCCCAACCAGTTGGAGTTGGACATCCTTTTGAAAAACCATATCGGTTACCCATCCATCCACTCGGGCCTTTCAAGGTAGGCCAACTGGCAGAGTGACATTCGATCAGTATTCTGCCTGCTCCTCTCTGAGTTAAACGTCCCGCATCGCCATGCACCAAATGATGAAGACGTGGTCTGAGGGCACTGGACCTCAGCGAAGGACACACAGTGCAGCATCAGCGAACCTGTGAGCCCTGGTTTGATACTTTTCAATTTGCTTCTGCCTTGGCTTTCATCGGAACTCAGTTTCAGTGAAAGAAAAGCAAAGTAAGGATCTTCTACCCCAAGGCCAGATCCACCCTGGGCATGATTTGCCGGCAGAATTTTATCTTATGGCAAATGGCAAACATAAGAATCTTCTGACTTGGAAGAAAACTGAAATTTCTACTTCTCTTTGTAATTGAAAATATGCATTCCTTCTCACATGGCCACCTGGATTTCCAGCATCATTCCCACCCTGTCCCCTTTCTCCCTGTAGACACAGCAGATACAAGGATAGCATGAGAAGGCTCAACTCGCAGTAAGAAGCGTCCCTACAAAATGATAACTTTACAACTTGACAAGATAAGCTGGGCATCTGCGTCTACACTTGGTATTTCCTCAAAGAATAACCGTGAATCTAGACTGGAAGTTTACTGGTGTGCCTTTGAATGCCCATGAAAAAGTAACGTGTTACTCAGATGACGTTTCAATCTGAGATCGCGACCTCAGTGGATAAGTAATCAATCCACAGATTTTGTAAACACTAAAGGCAGTGGGATGGCCACTTCCTAGTCCAGTAACCAAGATAATACAAAGAAGAGCTCCGATGTTTGGACAGTGAGTTTGACGAGATTAGGTGTGTGACTGCCATCATCTTCCCCCCGCCACTTCCAACCTCAAGGAGGGCACAGTCTTACAAACAGTACTACTGTACCGTCGTCTCGCAGCATTTTATATTTTCATCCTTGTTATTTTGAGTGTGTGTGTGTGTGTGTGTGTGTGTGTCTCATTCTTCCATTGCTGAATTTCTTCATTTAACCCTACTAGTTTGCTGAGAAACACGATATTTACAAAAATGCGTCTGACACACGTGCATAAAATCAGTAGTGATAAGGACGCATGAGAAAATCTAAAGGCAGAGAGTTAATCCCAGAAATAAAAATGTCAATATTTGAGTTCCTCCATATTATAAAGTAGGTGTTATAATATATGCCAAAATACTATCACTGGTCCATCTCTCTCGACAGATTTTACAAGCTGCATATTACTAATATTGAGCAACCATCAGGAATAAATACGAAGAACAATGTACAATTGGTGAAGGCAGAAAGAGCCAGCTACTCAGAGCTCATCTCCGCTACCCGTCAGTATTGTGGGTGCTTTCAAATCCAATCAACTAATTATCTACCATCAAGCCTCACACAATGCGAACGAGATGACATAATGAGAATTATAAATTGCTTGTATGTTATATTCATTCTTGTAAAATGTGTTCAAAACTAATGTTTATGTCCATAAAGTAATTAAAAATGATAATTAAATGGAGTACTGTGTACACAGAAACATCTTGTTTTAAGTGTGTAGCTCAGAAACACCAGGGTAGGGGGTTATAATCCCAGTTTAACTACGTGGTAAATGTTCCTCGTAATAAGAGATCTGTTATCAAGGAAGTACTTAAGGACACATTCTTGGCCTCACTGAAAATACGATTTGACTGTTTGGGAGGGAATACATCAGCTCTAGGTTACTCGTGCTTTTAGAGCCAAGTAGCACACAGAAAACCAGGGCAAAATGGGAAATTCTTTCCTTTAGACTCTGGCTTGGTGTGATGCAACCCCCCTCCCCAAATTGAAAAAGAAATGATCTTTTAATTGTGTTTTTTCTCAACCTAAGGTTATGCAAGTTTGCATTCCCAAAACGCATTCCCACAGAGGGTGGAGGGAAGACAGCCCAGAGAAGACAGCCAGCTGGGGAAGACAGTTAGAAGGGAACAATCCGCGCGCTTAGATTTGAGACGTGACTTCATTACTGCATTTTCATATTGTCTTTCTCGGCAATATCTAATAAAAAGCTCTTAAGCACATCCCAGTCCCTGGTTTTATAAAACATGGCAATAAATTATCTCCTAAGAATGCTCAGGGAGTCTGCAGCGTTTCTTTCTCTATTCAGACAGCTTTTCTCCCCACAGTGAGGGAAGATGATGGGGGTCACTGGAGTCAACCACCCAGGAGACAACTTCTAGCTGCAGGTGGTCTGGAGAGAAAGAAAAGAAACCTGACCAAAGGCTCTCACAAAAGAAATCTTCCAGAAGCAAGGTGGTGAGATTTCAGAACACCCTCCATATCATGAATTCAAAAATAAAGCCTCCATGATTTCTGAATACAAATTGTAATTTCACTAAGCTGCCTAAAAGGGACATTTGATTTAAAACATACTCTCTGATCCGGCGGGGCAACTAGAGGAAAAGGGGCGTGAGGGTGGTAAGATAAAAGAGAATGAGCATCTCCACTCCAGGTAGATACTGAAGCTGTGTCTATATATATATATGCACAGAGAACTCGGTAATGATGTCGTTATCTAGATGGGCACAAGCCCAGATTATTCTATTCTGGGAAAAATATTCTGTGGCCAAGTCAGTTTGGGAAACACTTCCTATTCTACACCCCTCCAGTAGAAACGCAGTGAACATTAGCATATTAAAAGCTCAAAGAATTCCTACAATGAAAAGACTTGTTAGGCTTTTTTTTAACCCACTGTTTCCCAAATATATTGGATCATAAAAGTCACTTTTTTTCTGAATAACAACTAATATTCCATGGTAAGCCTTTCATACTAATATTTTACGCTAAAGCACTTAGGAAAGGTGAAATCTAGACATTTCATATCTAAAATAATTTTGCCTTACACGTCCACATAATTGACAGAAAACTGAGGTTATTTTCTTTCCCTCTGAAATGATTTGCCTCAAATATTCACATCATTTGCATGGCATAAATAAGACCATACAGCCAAAGCTTCCGAGGGAAGTTGTTTGACACTAATAAGATTTTTTAAAAAGCCACAGTAATAATCCGGATTTTCAATTAGAAGATGAGAGTCAATATACTAAAATTCTCAAATTAATCACCCAGCGTTACATTCATGACTCTCCCGCGGACCTGCCTGGCGATCACAATTGCACGCAGAAATGGATTTTTTTTTTTTATAAAGTGGAGAAGTTCAATGTGTTCTTTGAAATTATCTGAGACAACTGCATCTGAAAATAAGTCTGAAATTAGTGCTCTACAAATCAAAGACCCAGGATTAATCCTGTATAATCAGCTCAGAAAAACCTCTGGTAAAACTGTTCAAGCTGAATTCCATACGGAAATTCAAAACTGTGTTTGGTCAAGTGATTGGGTGACGGCTTCAAAGGCTTGCATTTGTTTCAGAGGCTGCTTAGTTTCATGCAGAGGGAGATGAGTTTCCCAGAGAAATCACCTCAGATGACTGGCGAATCCACAGTACTGTATTGCCGTAAACGTTCCTGCATGGTTTGACCCTCTCTCCAACAGAGACTAAACACCTTTGTTTTAAAAAGCCAAGCTGTCAGCACCTTATTGAAAGCACCCCAGTGAAAGCAGGGAGCTCTGTCTTCTTCATCTGAGATGCACTTAGAGTTCCTGGGTGCAGAGATCTCAAACGATGCTGCATGGCTCAGCCCCGGCCGGCTCTCTTTCCGGGGCATTTTGCTCTACTCGAAATGATGATTCCAGGTAACATTTCCACATTGGCTGCCAGGGTTCTTTATTTTTTCTTTCTTTATGTATTTTTAACATCTTTACTGTAGTATAATTGCTTTACAATGGTGTGTTAGCTTCTGGTTTATAACAAAGTGAATCAGCTATACATATACATATATCCCCACATCCCCTCCCTCTTGCGTCTCCCTCCCACGCTCCCTATCCCACCCCTCTAGGTGGTCACAAAGCACCGAGCTGATCTCCCTGTGCTATGCGGATGCTTCCCACTAGCTATCTATTTTACATTTGGTAGTGTATATATGTCCATGCCACTCTCTCACTTCGTCCCAGCTTACCCTTCCCCCTCCCCATGTCCTCAAATCCATTCTCTACGCCTGCGTCTTTATTCCTGTCCTGCCCCTAGGTCCTTCAGAACCATTTTTAATGATTCCATATATATGTGTTAGCATACGGTATTTATTTTTTGCTCTCTGACTTACTTCACTCTGTATGACAGACTCTAGGTCCATCCACCTCACTATAAATAACTCAATTTCGTTTCTTTTTATGGCTGAGTAATATTCCATTGTATATATGTGCCACATCTTCTTTATCCATTCATCCGATGATGGACACGTAGGTTGCTTCCATGTCCTGGCTATTGTAAACAGTGCTGCAATGAACATTGTGGACATGACTCTTCTCGAATTACGGTTTTCTCAGGGTATATGCTCAGTAGCGGGATTGCTGGGTCGTATGGTAGTTCTATTTTTAATTTTTTAAGGAACTTCCATACTGTTCTCCATGGTGGCTGTATCAATTTACATTCCCACCAACAGTGCAAGAGGGTTCCCTTTTCTCCACACCGTCTCCTGCATCTATTGTTTGTAGATTTTTTGATGTTGGCCATTCTGACCGGTGTGAGGTGATACCTCATTGTAGTTTTGACTTGCTTTTCTCTCATGATTAGTGACGCTGAGCATCCTTTCATGTGTTTGTTGGCAGTCTGTATATCTTCTTTGGAGAAATGTCTATTTAGGTCTTCTGCCCACTTTTGGATTGGGTTGTTTGTCTTTTTGATATTGAGCTGCATGAGCTGCTTGTAAATTTTGGAGATTAATCCTTTGTCAGTTGCTTCATTTGCAAACATTTTCTCCCATTCTGAGGGTTGTCTTTTCGTCTTGCTTATGGTTTCCTTTGCTGTGCAAAAGCTTTGAAGTTTCATTAGGTCCCATTTGTTTATTTTTGTTTTTATTTCCATTTCTCTAGGGGGTGGGTCAAAAAGGATCTTGCTGTGATTTATGTCATAGAGTGTCCTGCCTATGTTTTCCTCTAAGAGTTTTATAGTGCCTGGCCTTACATTTAGGTCTTTAATCCATTTTGTGTTTATTTCTGCATATGGTGTTACAGAGGGCTCTAATTTCATTCTTTTACATGTAGATGTCCAGTGTTCCCAGCACCACTTATTGAAGAGGCTGTCTTTTCTCCATTGTATATTCTTGCCTCCTTTATCAAAGATAAGGTGACCATATGTGCATGGGTTTATCTCTGGGCTTTCCATCCTGTTCCATTGATCTATAATTCTGTTTTGGTGCCAGTACCATACTGTCTTGATTACTGTAGCTTTGTAGTATAGTCTGAAGTCCAGGAGCCTGATTCCTCCAGCTCCATTTTTCTTTCTCAAGATTGCTTTGGCTATTTGAGGTCTTTGGTATTTCCATACAAATTGTGAAATTTTTTGTTCTAGTTCTGTGAAAAATGCCAGTGGTAGTTTGACAGGGATTGCATTGAATCCGTAGGTTGTTTTGGGTAGTACAGTAATTTTCAAAATGTTGATTTTTCCAATCCAACAACATGGTATATCTCTCCATCTATTTGTATCATCTTTAATTTCTTTCATCAGTGTCTTACAGTTTTCTGCATACAGGTCTTTCGTCTCCTTAGGTAGGTTTATTCCTAGGTACTTTATTCTTTTTGTTGCAATGGTAAATGGGAGTGTTTCCTTAATTTCTCTTTTAGATTTTTAATCATTAGTGTATAGGACTGCCAGAGATTTCTGTGCATTAATTTTGTATGCTGCTACTTTACCAAAGTCATTGAATAGCTCTAGTAGTTTTCTGGTGGCATCTTTAGGATTCTCTATGTATAGTATCATGTCATCTGCAAACAGTGACAGCTTTACTTCTTCTTTTTTGATTTGGATTCCTTTTATTGCTTTTTTCTCTGATTGCTGTGGCTAAAACTTCCAAAACTATGTTGAATAATAGTGGTGAGAGTGGGCAACCTTGTCTCTTTCCTGATCTTAGAGGAAATGCTTTCAGTTTTTCATCACTGAGGACGATGTTGGCTGTGGGTTTGTCATATATGGCCTTTATTATGTTGAGGTAAGTTCCCTCTATGCCTACGTTCTGGAGGGTTCTTATCACAAATGGGTGTTGAATTTTGTTGAAAGCTTTCTCTGCATCCGTTGAGATGATCATATGGTTTTCCTCCTTCAATTTGTTAATATGGTGTATCACGTTGATTGATTTGCGTATGTTGAAGAATTCTTGCATTCCTGGGATAAACCCCACTTGATCATGGTGTATGATCCTTTTAATGTGCTGTTGGATTCTGTTTGCTAGTATTTTGTTGAGGATTTTTGCATCTCTGTTCATCAGTGATATTGGCCTGTAGTTTTCTTCCTTTGTGACATCTTTGTCTGGTTTTGGTATCAGGGTGACGGTGGCCTCGTAGAATGAGTTTGGGAGTGTTCCTCCCTCTGCTATATTTTGCAAGACTTTGAGAAGGATAGGTGTTAGCTCTTCTCTAAATGTTTGATAGAATTCGCCTGTGAAGCCATTTGGTCCTGGGCTTTTGTTTGTTGGAAGATTTTTAATCACAGTTTCAATTTCAGTGCTTGTGATTGGTTTGTTTATATTTTCTATTTCTTCCTGGGTCAGTCTCGGAAGGTTGTGCATTTCTAAGAATTTGTCCATTTCTTCCAGGTTGTCCATTTTATGGCATAGAGTTGCTTGTAGTAATCTCTCATGATCTCTTTTATTTCTGCAGTGTCAGTTGTTACTTCTCCTTTCTCATTTCTAATTCTATTGATTTGAGTCTTCTCCCTTTTTTCCTTGATGAGTCTGGCTAATGGTTTATCAATTTTGTTTATGTTCTCAAAGAACCAGCTTTTAGTTTTATTGATCTTTGCTATCGTTTCTTTCATTTCTTTTTCATTTATTTGTGATCTGATCTTTATGATTTCTTTCTTTCTGCTAACTTTGGGGGTTTTTTGTTCTTATTTCTCTAATTGCTTTAGGTGTAAGGTTAGGTTGTTTATTTGAGATGTTTCTTGTTTCTTGACGTAGGATTGTATTGCTATAAACTTCCCTCTTTGAACTGATTTTGCTGCATCCCTAGGTTTGGGTCATCATGTTTTCACTGTCATTTGTTTCTAGGTATTTTTTGATTTCCCGTTTGATTTCTTCACTGATCTCTTGGTTATTTAGTAGTGTATTGTTTAGCCTCCATGTGTTCGTATTTTTTAATCTTTTTTCCTGTAATTTATATCTAGTCTCATAGTATTGTGGTTGGAAGAGATACTTGATATGATTTCAATTTTCTTCAATTTACCAGGCTTGATTTGTGACCCAAGATATGATCTATCCTGGAGAATGTTCCATGAGCACTTGAGAAGAAAGTGTATTCTGCTGTTTTTGGATGGAATGTCCTATAAATATCAATTAAGTCCATCTTGTTTAATGTATCATTTAAAGCTTGTGTTTCCTTATTTATTTTCACCTTGGATGATCTGTCCATTGGTGAAAGTGGGGTGTTAAAGTCCCCTACTATGATTGTGTTACTGTCGATTTCCCCTTTTATGGCTGTGAGCATTTGCTTCATGTACTGAGGTGCTCCTACGTTGGGTGCATAAATATATACAATTGTTATATCTTCTTCTTGGATCGATCCCTTGATCATTCTGTAGTGTCCTGCTTTGTCTCTTGTAATAGTCTTTATTTTAAAGTCTATTTTGTCTGATATGAGAATTGCTACTCCAGCTTACTTTTGATTTCCATTTGCATGGAATATCTTTTTCCATCCCCTCACTTTCAGTCTGTATGTGTCCCTAGGTCTGAAGTGGGTCTCTTGTAGACAGCATATATACGGGTTTTGTTTTTGTATCCATTCAGCCAGTCTGTTTTTTTTTTGGTGGGAGCATTTAATCCATTTACATTTAAGATAATTATCAATATGTATGTTCATATTACCATTTTCTTAACTGTTTTGGGTTTGTTATTGTAGGTCTTTTCCTTCTCTTGTGCTTCCTTCCTAGAGAAGTTCCTTTAGCATTTGTTGTAAAGCTGGCGTGGTGGTGCTGAATTCTCTTAGCTTTTGCTTGTCTGTAAAGGTTTTAATTTCTCTGTCAAATCTGAATGAGATCCTTGCTGGGTAGAGTAATCTTGGTTGTAGGTTTTTCCCTTTCATCACTTTCAATATATTTTGCCACTCCCTTCTGGCTTGCAGAGTTTCTGCTGGAAGATCAGCTGTTAACCTTATAGGGATTCCCTTGTATGTTATTTGTTGTTTTGCTCTTGCTGCTTTTTTTTTTATGAAACCTTTATCTGCTCTTATTAGATGAAAATAGGCATTTAAAGTATTCAGACATTTGTGTAATGTAGCTACTAGCAGAGACTGCTCATTTTAAAGTATTTACTTTTTTTTTTTACATCTTTATTGGAGTATAATTGCTTTACAATGGTGTGTTAGTTTCTGCTTTATAACAAAGTGAATCAGTTATACATATACATATGTTCCCATATCTCTTCCCTCTTGCGTCTCCCTGCCTCCCACCCTCCTTATCCCACCCCTCCCGGCGGTCACAAAGCACCGAGCTGATCTCCCCGTGCCATGCGGCTGCTTCCCACTAGCTATCTACCTTACGTTTGGTAGTGTATATATGTCCATGCCTCTCTCTCGCTTTGTCACAGCTTACCCTTCCCCCTCCCCATATCTTCAGGTCCGTTCTCTAGTAGGTCTGTGCCTTTATTCCTGTCTTACTCCTAGGTTCTTCATGACATCTTTTTTCTTAAATTCCATATATATGTGTTAGCATACGGTATTTGTCTTTCTCTTTCTGACCTACTTCACTCTGTATGACAGACTCCCTTGCTGCTCTTAATATTTTTTCTTTGTATTTAATTTTTTTTTAGTTTGATTAACATGTTTCTTGGTGTGTTTCTCTTTGGATTTATCCTGTATAGGCTCTCTGCACTTCCTGGGCTTGATTATTTCCTTTCCCATGTTAGGGAAGTTTTCAACTATAATCTCTTCAAATATTTTCTCAGTCCCTTTCTTCTTCTCTTCTTCTTCTGGGACCCCTATAATTCAAATGCTGGTGCGTTTAATGTTGTCCCAGAGGTCTCTGAGACTGTCCTCAATTCCTTTCTTTCTTTTTTTATTCTGCTCTGCAGTAGTTATTTCCACTATTTTATCTTCCAGGTCACTTCTCCGTCCTTCTGTCTCAGCTATTCTGCTATTGATTCCTTCTTAGAGAATTTTTAGTTTCGTTTATTGTGTTGTTCATCATTGCTTTGTTTGCTCTTTAGTTCTTCTAGGTCCTTGTTAAACATTTCTCATATTTTCTCCAGTCTATTTCCAAGATTTTGGGTCATCTTTACTATCATTACTCTGAATTCTTTTTCAGGTAGACTGCCTATTTCCTCTTCATTTGTTAGGTGTGGTGGGTTTTTGCCTTGCTCCTTCATCTGCTGTGTGTTTCTCTGTCTTCCCATTTTGCTTAACTTACTGTGTTTGTGGTCTCCTTTTGGCAGGCTGCAGGTTCTTAGTTCCCGTTGTTTTTGGTATCTGCCCCCAGTGGGTGAGGTTGGTTCAGTGGGTTGTGGAGTCTTCCTGGCGGAGGGGACTGGTGCCTGTGTTCTGGTGGATGAGGCTGGATCTTGTCTTTCTGATGGGAAGGACCGCATCTGGTGTGTGTTTTGGGGTGTCTGTGACGTTATTATGATTTTAGGCAGCCTCTCTGCTAATGGATGGGGTTGTGTTCCTGTCTTGCTAGTTGTTTGGCATGGGGTGTCCAGCACTGTAGCTTGCTGGTCACGAGTGGAGCTGGGTCTTAGCGCTGAGATGGAGATCTCTGGGAGAGCTCTCACTGTTTAGTATCACGTGGAGCCGGGAGGTTTCTGATGGGCCATGTCCTGAACTCGTCTCTCCCACCTCAGAGGCACAGGTCTGACACCCGTCCGGAGCACCAAGACCCTGGCAGCCACATGGCTCCAAACTCCAGGGCAACCCACTCCGGAGGCACTCCTCTGGACATGCTGCCTCTCCCCTTCTGTCCAGGGTTCTTTAGAGAATTCATGTTCCGAGCGATGCTACACCACGTCTCTAGTTACCGATCTGTCCATTTCACTTTGGCTGTGAATATTCTGCACTCCAAGGATTACATTCCGTTTCCAATGTTAGTTGTGAAAACGGCTCTAATTTTCTCCCTAATTTACTGTTAGATTTTCAGCTCATGGAATGTGTCTGTGAATCAGGCAAACTGAAGGGGGAAGAAGGGACTGATGGATTCGGCTCCCATGAGAACAAGAACAAGGCCGTGTTTGATTGACTGCTGCTGAAATATGGCATTTTGCTAATTATGAATGAGCATTATGGAACGACCTCTGAGGCAGCCTGTGGCATCTCCATCTCTGCTTGTGTTAGTGAAAGCTGCTGGACTATACGTAATTAATATTAATGATGAACACACTCTATAAACCATGGACCCCAGTTTTTAAAACATATTTTTACCTTTTTATGCTACACAAGTAAGCATCACTTTGCACAATAGATCTGTTTCTGGATAGTGCATGTAAATTGATGTTTTGAAAATCAAACCATATTGTGAATGCATGGCGTGAGCTTACTATTTAGAGGAAATCTGTAGTGAATCATTTTCAGAGTGAAGGATTCTTTTTTAAGGGTGAAAAATTACCTTTTTATCTGTTTGGAAATATATGAGAGAATTTTTGTGACAGGTTTGCTTCAAGTGGGAAAACATCTCTATATGGCTTTTCTTCTTCTCTCCCCCGTAAAACTGTGAGTTCCAATCATTCAGTGATAACCATCATGTGGCCAAACTACACTGGGAAGGAGTAGGCATGTGGATGTGCATCTTCTCAGTTTTTTCATTCTGAGAGACCATCACGATTCGTCTGCTTTGTCCCTTGCTTTCTTTTGCAAAGGAGGAGCTATTTAAATGCTATTTATGAGGAACGCTGCTTTGAAACCTTTGTACACATGCACCAGTCACATTATTGGAATTGAACTAAGAAAATAGTTTTATACCATAGGTTCAAATGGGGGAAGTTATCTGATGACTTTAAACTGGACATGGTTTGACATGCTCTGGTGTGCATAATGAACTGTCTCATCATAGCTCATCAAACTTTTTCTTACATGGAATTAAAGACAACAGATCTAAACTGAACCATGACTTTACAAGTCAAGTTAGTTTGGTTTAGATCTAAAAGTTTTAGCAAGAGTAATAGAGGGACGTATTCTTAGGAATAACTCCTAACATCCTATAGTTTTGGAACAGGGCTTCTAGGAATTTAACATAAAACTTTATACAAAAGAATGGTCTCCGGGAGCTGTGTTCTTCCACAGAGGTGGTCTCTTTACCAGGATAATTCAGGCTATCCAGAGACAAGATCACTTTCCAGAACATGGAAATTCATTTACTTGTACTGATATATTTATTTTACCTACAGTTTCACGTTCTTATAATAATAGAGGTGCCAGTAGAAAATACAAGTGGTGTCAGATTCTAAATTAGGTGACAGATTGGAAAGATTTCATTGAACCTCCTTTGACCGTATTTTATACTTAATTTATGTCACATTCAGAATCAATTTGCTAAAGACAGTTTTTTGCTCAGAGTTTTTATCTTCTAAAACTGTGTTAGACCTTCACTTAATATACCACTTAACTAAATCCCTTACAGTATACTTGTCCTAGCAAGGCAAGAAGAAAGATTAGTCTGTTGGGCCTGAAAGAGATATTTTAAAAAACACACACACACAAATATTTTTACACAGTGCATATCTACTTTGTGGTGATACTTTCTTAACCCAGTGCTAAGGAGTGAGGGAAATAGCACCTCGGTGGATTATTTTTCATAGTTCAGTCAGCAATGTGTTTACTAAGTCACTGTTACAACTATGTGTTGATATATTTTGATATACAGTATGTTCCTCAATAGTGTGTCTTCTGAGATTTCATTCTTATTTTTAAAACCTATTTAAATGTTATTTTACCTTCCCTCGCAGCAAAAACAAGCTTATTTCTCAAGGGATTCAGAGTCAAACCTGATCGTAATTAAAGGCAGAGTCTGAAATGTCTTTTTAGACCAAGGAAACAGAAGCAGGTTTGCAGCAGCAGGAATGATTTGCCCAGGCAAGGGAACAGAGTGTTTGTTTCACAGAATGGCGGGGTCTAGTCCATGAAATTTTATTCACGTTTTTTTGCTATCCAGACAAATCCCCTATGCATGCAAAAAAAAAGGGAATTTAGAAAAGGACTCTGTGTTACTTGATTAGAAAACTGCCAACGTGCTTGTTGTAATATTTCAGAAATAGTTATTCATACAGATGTGAACCAAGCAATCCACAATTATGACTCCACAATTATGAAATTACCCCAGTGATGATTTTACCAAAGGTGAGAGGCTATCCAGGGAATCAGGGGCACAGAATGTCTTTGGTCAAGTTCTGGTCCTCTGTTATCTCTGAGGAGGTGTTGCCATTTCCCAAGACAATGGAGTCCGGGTGGATTCCGGGATTGGCCATTTCACTGGTAGGCAGGAAGGCTGCGGTTCAGGGCTCTCTTACCAGAGTCAGCCCGACACAGAGCCCACCATTACTGGCTGCGAGAACTTAGTTTCCATTCATGAACCTCAGTTTCTTTTGTGTAAAATGTGTAAGAGCGGTGCCGACATCTCATCGGGTTGTGAATATTCAATTAGCTAGTGGACATAAAACACTCAACATAGTGCCTGGGCTTCATAAGTTCTAGCTTTGATTTTTTAAAAGTAGTCACAGGATTAAAAGCACAAGTGTGGCTGTGATAAGATGCTGTGATGAGCTCCCAAGAAGAAGGAAGTGCCTAGTACCCGAAGTGCATGCATTTAAGACATATCTGCCATTCTTCATTTTTATCCTCGGGTCCTGGGGTAGCTGGGTCAACAGAGGAAAGATTCAAGGTAGTCCAGGTTTGCACGTTCTGGAGACGTCTTCCTCCAACTGGGAGCCTCTGGGACAAGTCAGGGAAGGGAGGGAAAGGTTCCCCAAGTGACTGAAGATTGGAATGTAGTGTAAATGTCACTGATTCAGAGCACTGAGGGATAACGACAGTACTGACCCTAAGCGTAATGAATAGCAACAGTTAACGTGTATTGAGAGCTTCCTATATATCAAGCACTGCGAGAGGCACTTCAATCATTTAGTCCTACCGTGCCGGTGCTATTACCATCCCCATTTTACAGATGAGGAAACTGAGTGACAGAGAGGTTAAGCAACTTGGCCAAGGTCACGTGACTAAAAGATGGAGAAGGTGGAATTTGAACCCAGGCAACATGGCTCTGGGGCCTGTCCACTTCAATCTCTACATTACATGGCTTTCCATGACTAAACTACTCACACATGCACGTGCACACATTCAAGCATTTTTATTTCTTCTCATGATACTACCTTTTCAATATGGATTGAGGAATCTAAGAATAAAAGATCTCAAAAATGTTATTATTGGGCTTCCCTGGTGGCGCAGTGGTTAAGAATCCGCCTGCCAATGCCAGGGACACAGGTTCGAACCCTGGTCCGGGGAGATCCCACATGCCGCGGAGCCACTAAGCTCATGTGCCACAACTACTGAGCCTGTGCTCTAGAGCCCGCGAGCCACAACTACTGAAGCCCACGTTCCGCAAGAAGAGAAGCCACTGCGATGAGAAGCCTACGCACCACAACGAAGAGTAGCCCCTGCTCGCCGTAACCAGAGAAAAGCCCGCACGCAACAATGAAGACCCAATGCAGCCAAAATAAATAAACAAAATAAACACTTTTTAAAATGTTATTATTATTAATTCAGAATAACCGACACCTTCTGGATCCTTATTTTACTATGTACCATTCACTCGATAACAATTTCTGGTTATCTACCGTGTAGCGGGTCCTGTACTAGTTGCTAAGGAAACACAGGCGAATCCATACCACACTTCTCCCTAAGGAGCGCACAGACTTGTGAACCTATTATGTCAGTAGAGCCAAAGGTGCTACCTGAGGTTCCAGAACCCTCTGGAGTGGAAGACTGGTGGTATTTGCTGGGCTTTCCCAAGCATTCCTTGGGTTTGGAGGAACATCGCAATTTGGTCATCACTATCCCAGTCTCCTCGGCACACAGACTGACCAAAGCAGACTGAAGAGACCCTCAAGTGACATGAGAGGCAAGCTCCCCTCAGGTCTTCAGGCAGAGCTGCCCCTCTGTGCAGGCGGAGAGTTCCTGTTGCTCTGCATCCCTCCCTCCTATAACTACCTCATATTGTCCAACTGGTTTAATATTTGCTCTCTGTTGCATGGGAAAGAGTCTGCCAGCTTCCTCGGAGTGAGATCATCACTTCTGGTGTGAAACTGCTCCTTTCAGAGAGTTACAGAGGTATTTTTTAATGTGTTGCCTAAGAAACACACATTCCAATCCTGTTGCAGCATGTCAAAAAAAAAAAAAAAAAGCCCGATCCAATTTTTAAAAATCCTGGAACCACAGGCATAGCTCACAACTAATTATAAAGCCAGACTCACCATGGACTGCCGTCTTGAGAGAGAAATACAAAAGGAAGGAAGGATGGAGAATCCCCGGAATTTCAATGCCTCAATCCCTCATCTTTTTCAGAGGTGAGATGCCCTCTATTGCTTGGTTCCTATTGCCCTTGGCTTTAGGAGCATGAATATGACTTCCAGCTCTCTATGCCACTGGGCAAATCAGTGACTGCCTGCTCTCTTGACCTGCAAGCCTGTCGTGTGCCTGCTCTGCATTTTCCCTCCTGCGCAGACCCTGGGCCCAGCAATCTGTGGTTTCAAAGTGGCTGCCGTTTGGACCATGGGTCACTGAGGTTTTCTGGGAAGGACCCCCAGAAGTATCTTCTCTGAGTGTCTTTACATCTCTTCTGTGTCTCTTGGCTTCCTGCCACCCTGAATATCACAGCTCTCTCTGAATACTATAAATTGAGCTGAGGTTGATTTAAATTTCATGCAGAAAACCACTTTGCTTCAAACCACAACTATTTTTTTATGTTTAAAAAATCCATCAAGATATAATCTTCTAGCACCGCCCCCCAAAACACACACACACACACACACACACACACACACACACACACACACTCTTTCTAGCAGACAGAAAGGCAGATTATTTTAATCAAGAGGCTGTCACTGAAATTGTAAGCAACGTTTCTTCGAAGTTCATGGCAGCGGTGAACTTTTAAATTTCTCAGTGAGTGTCAGGATCTAATTTTCAAGGTGTGGTTACCACAGTAGCAACCTGGAATTTTAATCCCGTTGTAAAGGTCAAGACAGGTCACTGGCTTCAGGTCCTCTTCAACCTCAGAATAAGAGAGACAGCTCCCCCCCCCCCCGCCAAAAGCATGAAGATAAAGGGTGGACCTAACCCCCAAATTCCATTCTCTAAGACAGTGAGATTGTAAAACATATTTGATTTTTTTTCACTGTTCAAATTCTTCTGCAAATGCTCAAACTATCACTGAATCAAATAATGATCCCTTGTGGGTGGGTAGGTGGGTAGGAGAATGGACTCACTCTTCTCAACACGGTGGAACGTCCAGAAGCATGCTGGGGACATCTAACCTAAGCAGGAGAGAAGTGGCCTCCTTAGTGGCCGGCTTTCAGTCCACTGATCTCGGCGTTGGGAGTTGATCCTTTGATTCAAACCACATCGACACAACACTTGTGAGAAGTCATGGCAGATACTAGCAAAAAGAGCACTTAACTAGGAGTCGAGAAGTGGGACTGAGCCTTGCAGCAGTGAGTTGTGTGAGCCTGGGGCCCGCGCTTAAGCCATCTGAGCACGACTTTCCTCACTGCTAACACGGGGAGAGAACAATGCGAATGATGGACGTCAAAGCCCATTCAGGAGCCCATCCGACGGCAGCGCATTTCGCGACAGAGTCTGAGCAATAGCGCTCCTCCACGTTGTATCTGTTGAAACAAAGGCTCAGAAAACGCCAGGTGACTGCATCAAGTCACACAGCAGGAAGTGAGGGAGCTGGGATTTGAGCCACCTGGCAGCTGAGGTCCCTCCCCTCTCCTGGCTCCCAGAATTGAGTCAAGCCTGAATGTAATGAAGACAATGCTGTGTGTGGAAATGGAAAATGTCATCGAACCAGAAGAGTATTATCTGTCTCTGTACTTAATTCATAATTGTTCAATTGAAATTTTATAGGGGTGCGGCAGATAAGGTATCAGAAAGAAAAGTTCAAGTTTTGTCATCCAAGAATCCTAGAGTGAAAGTCCGTCTCCTTCCATAACTGGCTGTGTAGTCCTGAGCCACTCACTGAAAGGCTCTGAGATGCAATTTCCTTCTCCATAAGGTCAGTTTCATCTTACAGAGGGGTTGTGAGGACGGCAGGTGAGCAGAGCAGTGGCGCAGCGCAGAGAACTCCAGGCAGGCCCGGTTCCTGCGTCATCAACGGCATTGGCTGTCCAGCCATGGGTGTTTGGGGGATTTGCCAGGTGCCCTCTCTGAGCCTTTGAGAGGACAATCCTGGGACTGGTGATGGTGAGGACATCCTGCCTCAGAGATGCTATGAGGATGAAACAGCTAATGCTTGTGAAATGTCTGCCCCTGTGCCTGGCCCACAGACGGCCCCTGTAAGGGGTGACTGTAAGGACCCAGACACACAGTTCACATTCAGTTAGTTTGCTTCCCTTCTGTCTGTACTACATGATGTATGAAAATGATTTTGGAGAAATACAGAATGACCCTCTCAATTTCTAGATATACTAGACAATTTCTAGATACTATAAGCAATAGGTACTTTTTTGGATTTTTCTCTTGAAAATCTAGAAATATCCCACACAGTGATAATATTGAGCTATCTATCCGGGATTTTTAAAAAGTGGGCAACTTATGCAGCAATGAGGTCACTCCTGAAATTAGGCAATGGTGGAGGCAGAACCGTAAGTTGGTTTCTCTGTAAATCATGACCTTCTAAGCCCTCTTCCCCCTCAACGCTCTCTCAGGCACCCTGGAAACTTTGCCAAGGACCAAGCAGTGTGTTACGGGTTGTACTTGGATGCCAAGACCTCACAGGGTAGCAAAGAAAAACAATTTTGTTCCTTTGGGTTTTAGACGGCATACTCCAACCCCACCCTGCTCCATCCCAGTGTAGGCAGCATATTTGAAGATGTCAATCAAATAGCTTTGAGACCTTTTCCTTTTCTGGTCCTCATATTACAGTGGACAGATGAAGCACAAAGAAAGGCATTTGTCAAATTTTTCGACTGACTTTACTACTGTAATCGTGCAAGCATCTGCCGTGTTCTACCAACGCTGCTCCCCACTCATCAGCGAAACGGAAGGGCTTTTAGCAGCTCTGAGAAGGTGTTATCAAGAGCAGACCATTTAAACAGAACGTTCCCAATAACGTAACTGGGGCAAAGTATCTGGCTGTTTGTGAAATGCTTGATTGATAGGATGGAAAACAGAATGAATAGCTCAGAAGCGTGGTGAACATTCCTTCTCATCTACTCCAGGCTCAGTTGGGTGGGGTGTTTTTTTGGGGGGGGGGCGGTGTTTCTTTTTAATTTCTAGGAATGATCCATGAGGCTTTCTGCACTGCTGCTATATTTTCTTCATCTGGGCCTGGAAGACTTGTCAGGGCTCTGATTGATGAGTTCTGACCCCGCAGCCATCTAGGGGACATGGGGACAAGGCAGCACGTCCTGATGGAAGTGCAGAGTCCTCGCTTCCAGGCCCAGCTCCGCCACTCCCTAGCTGGGGGACTTTGGTAAATATCTCCCCCCCCCCCCCCCCCCCCCCCGCCGCCCAAGCCTGGCTTCTTTGCACCTGGCTATCTAACAGGGTTGCTGCGGCCCTCACATGAAGCTAATACATTGTGTGAAAGTGCTATAAGATTATCAATTGCTGGGCACATGAAAAGTAGCCCTGGTCATAGCATTTTAGAATCCAGTAAGTGAAAAAAGAGTGTGCATCTCATTAGATCAGATGCATTAGAGGGGGGTCTGATATTCTGGGAGACAGAGGATGCGCATGCATGTGTATGTGTGATCAAGACATTATGTTCAATTACACAGCTGGAATTATTTTTACTTTGGTCTCTTGCTTATGAACTTCAGCAACTTCCACCAGCATTATTTGCTTCAGTACCATTTACTGTTCAAAATCTCGAGGAGAACTTAGAAATAAGGCCACTGGTTGATAACGTTGGGAATAATTTTTAAAAATGATTCTGCCATGAGAATATATCAATAAAATAAAGCAACGTTCCAATAATATAAAGCAATTTCCACATTGGTAAGCATGAAAAGTAATGGACAAACCTGTCATAAAAACAGACCCAAATACCAGTTCTCTTCTTTTTACTTTAATATGGCTAAATGGAGATTTCTGGAGACAGATGTTGTTCCCATCACAGGCCACCGAAATCACCCTCAAGGGGACTTTGAGTGGTGGTAAAGTCCCTTACGGGCTTGGATCTTTGCACCTCACCAAAGGAAGCATCTTACAGGCATGGTGACACCATCTGGCTGCAGGCCCTGAGCTGAGGCTGGACCGGTGCCTGCCTCTAGAGTACGTATCAGCACCCATCAGCGTGTGCTGTGTGTGAGAGGCCTGACTCAATGACAATGTCCAGATCCAATCCTTTCCCTGATCAAGGGACCGTTTTGGCCTCCCCTGGGGTCAGTCTACTTTGGTCTGCTACCAGGGCAAGATGACAACTGAATTCAAATTGGGAGGGCCCTCTCCAGACGGCCCATGGGATGGCTTTAACGTGGGTTGACAGCCTGCGCTCTGGAGTCTGTCCGGTTGTGGCTTTGTTACTGTGGCCCTTTGGGTGACTCACTCAGTATCTCTGAGTTTTGGTTTCTGCTGCCGTAGAATATAACAGGGCTGACTCCTTTGGGCCTGTAAAGAAAGAAAGCACCTGGCACGCCGCAGGCACTCCGCAGTTATGAGCTAGTTGAGGTATTGGCGTTACCCGTGCAAGTCTAATCCTCAGTAACCTGTGAGTTCCCTGAGGGTAGGATGTGCAGGGTTCCACCCTGAGGTACCACCCTGCCTCGCTCAGAGCCTTATACACAGTAGGGGCTCAACCCATTTTTGCTGAAAGGAATGAAATCGTGAATGAATGAATATAAAGATGGATGCAAATCGGGTAGAAAAGAGGAGATCCTTGACTTTTCCCTGAGAGAAAGAGAGAGGGATGTTTGCTTCTAATTACAGACGTGTCTCATAATCCAGCTGAAACATACAAATCTTGGGACCACGAACAAAGACGCAAAAATCGAACCTGATCTTTCAAGATTTATGCTCCCTGAGCACAAACGCTATGTTTGCAGCTTCTGTAATGAAAGTGGAAATGCAAAGCTCCCGTCAAAGGAGGCCCGGTTTTCAGTCTTGGTGCCCGTCAAGCACCAGCAGCTTCAGTGCTTCTTGACGCGAACATTCCAAATGCCAATATTGCTTGTTGTCACATTAGCCAATATACAGTCCTCAAAATAAAATCCTCTTGGATGTCTGATTACTCTTCTTAAGGACCTCATGCTGATTCATTTCAAACTGTGAATTACCTTTAATTCACAGCTTGAACAGGCTGCCAAATTTTGTTTTCTCTGCTCCCAGGTGGCTGTCCCTGATGCAGTGGAGAACTTCCAAAAATATATTAAGTCCTTAGGAAAAGTTGGCAAGCTCTACGACGCAGGGCATACAAGACAGGTTAAAAGCAAGAGTTGGCATACGTCTCGGTTTGAAAGCCGGAATGGCTGCAACCAGTGACAGTCACCAAGATTCCCAGTTTATTGGAAGAGTTTAGTTTGGCTTTTGTAAGCCTCAAACTGATTAGTAGTATTTCTAAGTTCCAAGTACCAAATCATGTATTCTGATTAAGAGTTAATCTGATTACGAAAATAACAGTCATTTTTTCCCCCTGCCTCGTTACGCAGTTACTTTGCTACGGAAAGCGTGTAGCAGACCAGACATCTACTTAGGAAAGAGTAGGTGAAATTGCTGGAGGTGGGAGTTCCTTCTCAAATCAGATTCTCAAAGCAAACGTTTTCAATGATGAAAATTTTGGTAGAAAGATGGTCAGGATTTTCATGAATGTGTTTTTCGTTTCTTGGGGTTTTCTGGTAAAAAAATTTGTTTCAAAATTCATCTAAGAAATGGTGTAACGCTTGTTACTGGTCATAGCAAACCAGAAAACATTCTCATACTCTCTATTCCCTGTGGTAATGAAATCTTCATACCACATCAATACAAGTTTAGAGATAATGATCTTTCAGTTAAATCAAGCAATTTTGACCAGGTTTTGAATCATCTAAAACAGAGAGGTATAATTTCTCGTGGGACTGCTTCCCATCAACTTCAGTTCTTCAAGTCTGTTTGAAGGTTGTGCCCCGACCCCATCAGATACCGTGAGAAGGGACAGCCCGGTGGGAAAAGAGAGGGCTTTGTGCATTCAAGCTTTCCCATGAAGAGCAGTGTAACTGACTCGGCCCTTCTGTGTACTCAGAGCCAACACGTCCATTCGAGATAAACAGTCAATTTGTCCTCCCACTGGACTGTGTATACTTCGTAAGGAGGGACAATATTCTAGCTTTGCTTTTCTCATCTGTAAAATGGGAATAATTTGGAGCCCCTCCAGGGTGGCTGCTAAGTATAACGGGGTGGTGTATATAAGAGCACCTGGCATGGGACCTGGCACCTAGCCTTGCGCACGACCCAACAGCACAATGCTTATTGCCGCAGGTGTCCGCCATTCCTGTGAGAGTATAATGTCCTTTCCTCCTAACTAGTGCTACATTCAAGCATTTGTCCATGTGGCATGCCCACCTGTCACCCACAGGCAAACTGGCCACAACGAGACTGTCTTGGTCAGGCCTTTTGTCAGCTCTCTGGGTCCATGGCTGCGATGTTTTCAGACCCGTACCTAATACCGTAAGTGGAGGAACTGGTATTGTGGCAAGGAAAGAACAGCCTATGGCTGCATCTGCCTTTATGTTGAGCTTTTATGGACATTATCCAGGAATTTTCAACAGCACGCCCTAAAACACAGAAGCTACTTGATTAAAAGGGGGTCTGGATGATTTCCAGCCAGACAGAGTCTAAATGCCAACAGCCGAGGATGACAAAGGAACTGCCACTTTCTCAACTGTCCTCACAAAACTAGCTAAAGTCAAGAACTGACTCGACAGAAACCTTTGAGCTCATGGTTGCTGTCTGGAAATGCTCCTCAGGAAGCATCTGACCTGTCCCTATTCAGGACGGCTCATAAAAGACCAACAGACTCATGTATTGTGGTAAAGCCACTGTATTGACAAGTAATTGACAAGATGTCATAACCAGCTAGATGAAGCCATCCGACCCAATGAGGAAAATCCAAGTTCTTTGGATTTAGTTTCTGTTCTCTCCTCCATTGTTCCTTAATGGCTTCATGAAGAAACTAGACGGTAACCCAATGTCTGGGGTGTCCATTCAATCCCTGAATCTTCCAATTGAAATAAATGGGTGCTTCAGAGGCAGAACAAACGTGATATTACTGTACAAATACACAACTGCACAGCAGGAGAAATACAATCTGACCTTCGACAGCCCATGCCCCACTCTCTTTCTGGGGAGAGAGACCTTTTTTGAAGGAGGCTTGAAACTCCATTGGATTTCGAAGACCTGGGTGAGGCCTGTTCCGAGACTATAATACAACTCAGACTCATGCAGGCTGAGGGAAACAACACGTGTCAGGTCTTCTTTCCTCCAGAAGTTATTAAGGGTTAAAGTCAAATGCACTTTGACCTTGAGTTTAATTACTAAAGAGTATAGCTGTTTACATTTGAATTGTGACAAGTGTTTGCATATATACCTGTATGCGTATGCAATCGGCTCATTGCTTTGCTTCATTTCCCTCAAGCGACTCTAACTCTATACTCTGAAATAAAAATAAATTCCCCCATGATTTAAACTCACACCCTCTGAATCCTAGGTCAGTGCTTTCCCCCAATACCATCACTGTCCTGGAGCAGAGGCTCAAGCCCAGATCTTGAAATTCCTGCAGTCCCACGCTCTGGCCTCCTGGGCAGTCAGCTGGAGCAGGTGGGATGTCACCATTTAGAGGGACACCCCATACAAAGCACTGCGTGTCAATGGAGCATATGCTGAGCGAGAAAAGCTCCCGTTCTGCAAAGGTCGGTGATCCTGCCGAGCCAGGAGCACAGAGCCTGGCCGCTTCCCAGCTTGCACTCAGGGACTCCTGCACCAGTGTTTTTCAGACCTGGTGCCTGGGCGTGCAGTCCTTATAAACAATCCAGGCCCTCATGGAAGAGCTGCATTTTGTTATCCAGGGAAACGAGGCCAAGATGAGGCAAACAAGTAAAGTGGCCCAGCAATTAAGGGACTCTGATCTACAAGACTCCCGTCTCTCTCTACTGCAGTGAGGGTTAGGAGCTTGCCCAGGACATTCACAAGCGTTGGGAGGGCGTCTCTGCTGCAGCAGGGCTGACCTGGGGCTGCTTCCCACCAAGCTCCAGCCACCAGCAGTCTGTCCACACTCAGGATGCTCTTAGTTGCCTAGAGGATTGCCCCGCCAGACGGAAAATCCTAGAAGCTGACTTAAAAAGCACACCGTAGTGAAATACGCGAGAATGACTGGAATGGCTAAGCTGATAATAATTTGGAAGCTAAAAGTAAAAATAATTATTATAACTCTGACCTGCCCTGTGTTAAACCTATACCCTACCCAAGAAGGGAATTTATTCCAGCCGAAGTCTGATGAACAATGCCTGGCCTTCGGGTCAGGCAGCTAAAAAGAGAGCAGTTCACTCATAAAACAGACTCAGTGTCTTCCAGTTTTATGGGTGCCTCCTATAGAGAACGTCAGCCCTACTGAACGCACTGTATACCCTGTGCTATGAAGTGCTGTTCTCTGGAAATGCAGCCTCTAGCTATAAACCACAATTGACAAGTTTATTTCCGTTAGTTACAAACTATTGAAATATTGCATTTTATGGTCTATGTACTCTTGTTTTAGGAATGGGATCATTTTACAATGGAAAAATATTTGTATGTGTTTTCATATTTGGAAACCTGCACTGATTTCCTGAATGCTCAACTGTGTGTGTGTGTGTGTGTGTGTGTGTGTGTGTGTGTGTGTGTGTGTGTGTGAAGTTTACTGGCTTTGTAGTAAGAGTGGTAAGTCAGGAGTGGAGGTAAGGAGAATAAGGTCTATTGTTTACTAGGATAGCAAGGGGGAGGGCAATTCAAAATGATTCCTGGAAAAGCTGAAATGAACAATATCAAAGATGATTTTGATTTCCACGTTTCCATATCATTTGGTCCTTAAATCAAGGTTACCGTTTTATTTTCCTCTTGTCTCTTTTTTTCCCCTCGATTCTTTAAATGGAGGATTCTCGGCTGTTGAAATGGAACCGTGAATTAGAAGGCACAGATCGGGCCAGAAAACCAAATAAGAGGTCTGGTGATGGGGTCAGGGCTTCGGGGGCTTTGCCACTAAACAGAACCAAGAATGTGGAAATACCAAAAGGTGAGCAATTCACTTCAAGTGTGCCATTAGGCCACTTGAATGTCATAAGTTATTTCATTTTGAGAAATTTCAAGTATGTGACTATCACTCACACAGAAAAGTCAGCTTCCATTTTCTATTATTAAGAATGAAAGAAGTTGTGAGAGAACTACTCCCTTGATACTCTCTTGGACAAATGGCTATTACAAAATCTACAACGGTTAATCTGAGGAAATTGGGCTTCTGAACTTCAACCTAGCGTCACGTCATCACTTATTCCACCTCTTCCTGGCTGCCCTTACCTTTAATATACAGTCTCCAGATGACCTGCAAACAGCAAGGTCCCGGGCTGACCGGCCAGAGCAAATCCACCCAACCTCTCACGTCCGAGCATGGCTGCTCAGGCGGGTCCTTTCTCCATCCTAATCGGCGGTGGCTGAATATTACATATAACGATGGCTGCGGCTGAAGTTACACAACGCTCCAACAACTACTCCAGAGTCACAGTTGTTTTGGTGTCCCAGGTATCGACCCAGCCTGTAGCTCTACACCATTAGAGAGCCTAGTGATGATTCGTTCATTTTGACTGTTACTTGCCTATCGTGGGAAATCTCATTCTCCCCTCTAACCACACCCCATGTTATCATGAGGCAAGGTTCCTGTTTTCAAGGAGCAGGAGAGACAACAAGATTCGCTCGGCACTGAAGCACCTCTTCCTTGCGAAATGCCCCCGAAGAAGCGCGTTTCAGAAACCTGAGTACTTACGACTAGAACGGTACTCACTTTGTAGAAGCTCTGCTGGTCGGGTCGCTCCACTCTGAAAAGCAAACGCACAGACATTTACCATCCATGTTTTCTACTGTCAAATGATCATTCTGAATGAAAGTGGTCTTGAACATGCAGCCCTTCCAGTTACACTCTTTCACAGAATCCTGCCATGAATAACAGATGGGAGAAAAAAGAAACCAATTGGATGCGTCACAGTGTGACTTTTTATTATTGTTGTTATTCCATGTTTTCATGATATGAGGTAGGAAGGAGAAGAAAGTGAGGGAGGAGAGGAGATGCTTGGATCAAGAAGGATTTTTTCAAAACACCTACTTTGTAAGGCGAATCCTGGGGTCAGATGCTGGGATTCCTATAAGGAAGAACACATACAATACAAACGTTAGTTAGATGATACAAGAGAAGCAAAAGGTCTATTTGTTATCGCTGAAGATATAACTTGACTAATGTTGGCCAATAGGAAACCACTGTTAAGAATTCCATTAATTAGGCTACTGTCTGCAGCTCTATTTGAAGGATAAACGTTTGCCAGCCAAACCAGCTACAACACGGCCATAACTGCCGTTTTATCAGAATTACACATAAGACTGGTATCTATCTGGAAATGTGTGCGACATGGGAACAAATGACCCATATGTGTGAGATTCAAGTGTACAATTTGTCACTCAGCTAGGCAATGACACCTCTGTGGAAGTAAAGGGGACTCAGTTCAAACAAACAAGTGATTGTGATTTTTGTAGAAGTGTAAATAACACTGTAATTAATAGATTTGCTCAGTTGTTCTATTTTATAGAAACAACTCCAATTTTCTACCTTGACGGTGACACATATGCAATAGACGTATCTTATTTTCACAAGAGACATGTTCTTAAAACTTCATCACAAACTTGGTGAAGTACAGCAAGCAATTTGAACTATGCAAGTGGAACGAATTATCTAAAGGGATTTAAATTTTATTGGAAAGTCACCCTCAACACAATTCATTCAGTGTTTTGAGAAATCCGGATTTGCACACATCAGGCTCTCTGGGAGCGTGGACACCTGTGTGGATCCTGACACAACTTGTAGGCAGAAGCTCTGCCTTGACGTACAGGGCATGCACAGCTCCTCGCAGATGGAGGAGAGAATTTCAAAGGCAAAGCAAGTGTTCCAAAACTGGAGACAATGAATTCAAGCAAATACAAGAATTCATTATATCAAGAACATATATATATATATATATATATATATATATATATATATATATATATATATATATATATATATATATATATACACACACACACACACATACACACACACACATACACACACAAACACGTATGTATAACTGAATCACTTTGCTATACACCTGAAACTAACACAACATTGTAAATCAACTACACTTCAACAAAAACATTCTAAAAAGAAGAAAGTTATATCAATGTGCTGCAAGCAATCTACTCTTTAAGGCTAATCTTGCCACCCTATGGAATAAAAATAACATCACAGCATAATTTACTTTTAAGAGAAATATGCAAGAACAGTGATGCTGTGTTTGAATCAAAAGTGACCTTCCCAATCGATCTAGCATGATTCTGTTGCCCAAGAGACTTCTCTTCTGGCACGATTACTACTCCAGAAGACGACCATAAACCCCACAAGAGATAGAAAAGGCCTCTCAACTAAAGGGCTGTCACCGAGCCCACGTAGTTTGCTGCCCAAAGCCTTCTTCCCCTCGCTGCTAGACAACTGACTTTGGACATTAGACCCTAACAAGCTTGGCCATTTGATTCCCACCCGTTAGCAAATCATAGATGGTGAGAAAGGGGAAACACTTCTAGAGGCACAGCCACTAGGAAAATTGAGACGTGAAAACCGACAGCACAGGGGGCCAAAGAAAATGACACAGCAAAGTCAGAACTTAAAAATCACAAGAGTCTATGCCATTCAATATAGAGGCAAGCATTCCTAGCTATCTCAATAGCTCCCGAGGACACAATTACAGCATAGTATAATATTACAGCACTCTACAGTAACTGATGCCCACAATAATGTCTGAGTGACCAAGAAAGGCTAAAGCATGTTCAGGACAATTCTTATAGGAAGTCAGGAAAATATTAATTACATTTCAAAATGATTCCTATTACGTGATTCCTACGGAAGGATAACCTTTGGTTATCCAAGAATTTCAATTATCCAGATCACTCATTTCCTCGAGTGCCAAATAAATGAGGAGTTAACCATTTGCAGGTCCTTAATGACATACCAATATTTCTACTTGTTTTTTTTTTTTTTTAAAGAGATTTCATTACAGTTGTATAGGGCAAGTTTGGGCTTGTATACCTGGGGTGCTGGCCCTTTCCGCCATGCAAGCTCTGTCGTGAATGGAAGAAACGGATGCTTTCTGAGAGGGTGGTGTCACCTAGTCCTGGTGCAAGCACTGAGGAAAGGGCCAGCGCCCCAGGTACATGTGTTTGCTGGAGACACCCACGTTTTGGAAGATGGAATTTGAACTGGAGCATCTGCAAATCGGTGTGACAAAACATCACCAGAACACCTGGATCTGAAGACTGGTTCACTCGTTTATTAGCTGAGTGAGTCTGAGCATATTACTTGACTCTGCATCTTAGTTTCCTCCTCTGGAAATTAGGGATAGTCAAATTACCGACCCCTTGGAGTGGTAGTGAGGATTCGATTATTTACTATATATTAAGTGCTTAGAACCTGGCGAGGCACATGGAAGCATTATATGCACTGTTAATATTATTGTTATTTAAAATGTACTTTTCTTTCAAGCCAACATTTTGGCAGGAATCAAGCGAAACAAAAGAGTGGGTGGGTGGCCCTCCTGGTTTCACCATTTTATCCCACTTGCTTCTACCTTTATCACGTGGCTGATGGTAGCACAGATAATTGGCAGAAAATGCAAATCAGGCCTGATTCCAAATTGTGCACTTACTACAAAAGCCCATTTCAACAACCAGGTCTACTGTAAACACTTGCAAATGTCCAAATTGCGACTTGCACGAATTATCTCCAAAATTGGAGAACACAGCTAAAAACACTGCAATCGCTGTACAAGTGCTGGATTCAGTGCCCGAAAGAGATGAATTGATCCCCTGGCTGAGATGCCAGGGAGAAGGATACCAAGCCCAGGGATGTCTGACGGGGAGAGCGGGGCTCCAGGAAGGCATGACACAGCCCAGGGCAGGGACAGAGAGGGTGGCGGCTCATGGTTCCGACCCCTTTCAAAGGTGGGAGGGGACAATTAAACACAGTGTAGGCCAGTGTTACTCTCAAAACGATGACTCTGAAAACTAAAGGATGTGATTGGGTTTCTCTTACAAATAAAGTCCAAACTCCTTGGCTGGCATTCAAGGCCTTTCCCACAGATGCACTTATTTGCTTGGGGTTTGTGTCTCTCTGCTCCCCATCACACAAACCAGGATGCAGTCACTCGAGACCGTAATAGTCTACATCCCATCATATCCCTTTGGGTGCCTTTGCCACCCTGTTCTGCATGGAGTGCTCTTCTTTGGGGCCCTTCTCCACCTGTCAAAGTTGTAAGCAGCCTCCAGATGCTGCCACCTCTGAGCACTTCGTCAATGCCCCCAGGGAGTGTTAGATCCTTCTTGGGCCTTTTATTCTCTATGAAGACATGTGCTACATTGTTCTGTCGTTTTGTGTTTTTCTTCATCCCTAATTTTAAGACTATCATATGTCCTCAGTAAGTAGTTTTTGAATAAATGGACGAATGGGTGGATAGATGGATGGATGGATGGGTGGGTGGATGGATGGATGGATGGGTGGATGAATAGATGGATGGGTGGATGAATGGGTGGATGGACGGGTGGATGGATGGATGGATAGGTGGATGGATGGGTGGATGGATGGGTGGATGGATGGGTGGATGGGTGGATGGATGGGTGGATGAATGGGTGGATGATTGGGTGGATGGATGGGTGGATGAATGGGTGGATGGATGGGTGGATGAATGGACGGATGGGTGGACAAATGGGTGGATGGATGAATGGATGGGTGGATGAATGGGTGGATGGTTGGGTGGATGGATGGGTGGATGGATGGATGGACGGGTGGATGAATGGATGGATGGGTGGATGAATGGATGGATGGTTGGATGAATGGGTGGATGGATGGGTGGATGAATGGGTGGATGGATGGGTGGATGAATGGATGGATGGATGAATGGGTGGATGGGTGGATGGGTGGATGAATGGGTGGATGGATGGGTAGATGGATGGATGGATGGGTGGATGAATGGACGGATGGGTGGACAAATGGGTGGATGGATGAATGGATGGGTGGATGAATGGGTGGATGGATGGGTGGATGAATGGATGGATGGGTGGATGAATGGATGGGTGGATGGATGAATGGATGGGTGGATGAATGGATGGATGGGTGGATGAATGGGTGGATGGATGGGTGGATGAATGGGTGGATGGATGGGTGTATGAACTGGTGGATGGATGGGTGGATGAATGGGTGGATGGGTGGATGAACGGGTGAATGGGTGGACGGGTGGATGAACGGGTGGATGGACGGGTGGATGGACGGGTGGATGGACGGGTGGATGGACGGGTGGATGGACGGGTGGATGGACGGGTGGTTGGACGGGTGGATGGACGGGTGGATGGACGGGTGGATGGACGGGTGGATGGACGGGTGGATGGACGGGTGGTTGGACGGGTGGTTGGATGGGTGGATGGATGGGTGGATGGACGGGTGGATGGACGGGTGCATGGATGGGTGGATGAATGGATGGGTGGATGAATGGGCGCATGGATGGTTAATTGGATGGAAGGAGGAAGAGAAGAAGGAAGACATTATTTTTTTTCTTTTAAAGTGTGTTATTAGAAAATCCATGTTTACTCAGGCATTTTAAAAGCTGATGGTGAGAAAAAATTCTTACTGAGAGCAAGTGAGGAAAAAAATTATATGAAACATTTGACTAGAACTGTAGGAGAAAAAGTTCTGTCAATATGGTGTGTGAAGGTCTGCCTGCTTGTGAACGAGGACTACAAGTGATACACAAAAGTGAAAACTGATCCATTAGACTGAAGAGTACAGGGTTTTTAAATTAAAAACAATCTTGGATGCTGTTCCACCATCTACTGGGTCTTTCTTAAGAGATGAGTTCACTCCTCTCTCCAATCCACGAGCTCTGGGCACAGTAGCTCGGCCAGTGGTGGTGCTCTAGGCATTAGGATTCGCATGCCAGCGTCTGGTGGACATTCTCTCAAAGATGCTCTTTCAATAAAATCCTATTTGTGTTAACATCCCGAAGGACACGAGAGAGTCTACATTTTGTGGAGCTTAGAACACCAAGGCCATTTCTATTTTTAAGAATCCAACGGGAAGACTGGTATAACTGACATCAGATCAAGGAAAATGGAGCAAGGAAGATAGATAACTGACCTGTCCTGGGATGGAAAATGTGCTCTGCTCAGAGTTTCCAGAAGTATGCATGGCAGTGAGAGGAGTAGGCCAGGGATGGGTCATCTCCTGATGAGGAAAAACAAAGCAACTTTATTTGCGAGCACTTTGAAAAATGAAACACCTTCTTGGCACTAAACATGGTAGAGGCCCTTTCTAAATACTTACTGACTTAATTGGCCTACTTTTTTTCAGGGGAACATTCGGTCCATTCCCCTGCTCCGCACTGGTGCTTGAAGCCTATCTGCGAGACAAAGGGCCACCCCACATCCAATTGCACATTGCCAGTGACGGTGAGCTCACTACCTGTCCCGTGTTGAGACAGCCTGATCACACTATTCTTCCTGGCTGGGAGCTAAAAGCCTGTCTCCCGGGAGTTTCTACCTCTGGATTGTACTTTGAAGCCGCACAGAACTCATCACCTCTTCTTTTGCCTGAGAAGCTGTTGGGAGACAGCAGCCATAGCCCCTGGTGCTGTCTTTTCACCAGGCGGACACATTGGTGGCTTGTTCATTCATTGATCAAGAACCTTCTACTTTTCTTCTAATGCTTGAGCTCTGCATTCTGTCAACTATCTCAGGTGCTCCCAGGAGGGACTCCGCATTGCCTGGGGCTCCTGTAACTCGTGGTATCCTGTTTCTGGTGTGACCTGCCAGCTCAGGGGAGGGCGGCACCATCACCACCCTCGTTCTGGATGCTCTGATAGTCATTTCTCTTGATGTAGCCTAACAGTTAGTGACAAGATTGCAGCTGCGCTATTGACACAGTGTGTTTGTGAGTTCAAGTCTTAACGTTGGAAAAGCCCCTCTGGTGCCCACTCTCTGCTACCAGCGGGGGCACCTTCTCAGTTCTTTCAAACGCTCCTTTTGAAAAGAGGTGCTGTTCAAATCTTGCTTGAGTCTCAGGGCTCGTGGCCAATGTGCTTTACCTGAAGAGTGAGGATAATTAAATCACATGCTCAACATCCCAGCCTGTGCTGGATTCATCAAACATTTTGGTATATAAACATTAAACCTAAAAATCAATGTAATGATGGAAACGAAGGAGAGCTTGGAGGGTGGGGTGGAGGGGATCAAAGTTTATGAAAGGCCTTCTTAATGAGCCAGTTACATAATACTTTTCCCCAGTCTTTATGGGTAACATAATTAGTCATTTCAAAGGTAATATTAATAACTCTCAGGTAGCACTAAAACATGTTTTTTTCCCCTTCTATAATTATCCAGTTCAGAAAGAGTCTTTGATGTATGCAGAGCTGTAATGCAACGAGATACTTCACAGATTCATTCACAGTGGCACTGCTGCAGCAGAATTTGTAAGTACGGTTCAGAGGAGCCCTGACACAGATTATTCTACCTGGCGCTATTTAAAAAGAGGCTGTAAGTACATTAAAAATGCATACAAGATTTAGAGGGGATGCTTAACCTACTTAAGAGATAGACTATTTCCAAGTGTTTTCGAGTTGTGCATTTGTATGCAGTTGATAACGTTCGTGACAAATGCTACTTATGTATTCATCAAAACTGGCCCAATGTAACTCTACGCGACAACAGTTGAAAGCTGAATTTCCAGATACTCTGTGTCTTTAAAATACTCAATGATTTCTTTTAAATTTTATATGGTTTTTCCTGAGTAAAGCTGGTCTTCTCCAATATTAGTCCCATCATTTAAAACCACAGTCCCCAACCCCTGGCCCGCAGACCGGTGCTGGTCCGTGGCCTGTTAGGAATCGGGCCGCCCAGCAGGAGGGGAGCGGCGGGTGAGTGAGCGAAGCTTCATCTGTCGCTCTCCATCGCTCGCAGTATCACCTGAACCACCCCCCACATCCCATCCGTGGAAAAACTGTCTTCCACGAAACCGGTCCCTGGTGCCAAAGAGGTTGGGGACCACTGATTTAAAAGACACAGGTTCCTACTGAGCCAGAGTCAACCAAAGGGCAGCAAGGCCCAGTCTGGGATAGGCGTACTGTCTCTGCAGCAACCATGGAGCATGCCTCGACCAATGAGAGGCTTCGTTATCCATCCCTTTCCATCACTGGCTTTTCGAGGTGTGCCTCCGGGTTTATTCAAAGGTGTTTCAGACATCTGGATGGATGAATCGCTTCTCGAAAGTGTACCTTCTCCCCCAGGTCTGCTGTATTTACTGGGCGGCAGAATGGGATGATCTTGAGTTACTGTCGGAGTGCGCTGCCCCGCTGGCCCATCCACACGAAGCTATTGATACGTACACTGTCACATTTTCAATGACAGCTGAGTCTCTGTATTTGAGAACGTGGGATTTCATGAAGCAGCAAGGTGGCTCCGCGGCACCACCAATGCTTTTGATTAAGATAGGGCGGGGGCAGCCGAAAGGAAGATAATTTCCTGCAAGACTGTCTTCAGCAAAGAACCTGGGTGCAAGCTCTTCCACTTCTCAAAATGAGTTAGACCTGGAACGTGCGCGAAGCTCGCAGCAGATTTTTCACTGTTATTCTTTTCACTCACACTTGAAAGATATTAACCTGCTTTTATGTTCTTGCCACTCCCAAGATAAGAACGCGCACACACCCTGATCCACCTGTACTAATCCTCCTCCTGTTCTCAGGTGGAGATGAGCACCTGCTCCAAAGTGTCGCCAAGACTTCGGCAACAGGCTCCAGGGCTGAACACCTGTACTCAACACAAGCATCACTGCTCCGCTAACCCCCCAAATCACACACACACACACACACACACACACACACACACACACACACACGCACACGATATTGGTCTGAAACTCCTTCATCTCTGGGCTCCTTTGCTCCTCCCCGAGAGAGACAAAGCAGGGATTCATCCCCGCACTGGGCAGTCGATGTAGTGGAGGCTGCAAGAGGCAGGGCCTCACACTGGCCGTAAGCGATCGCTGGGGATTGGGTCCATGGTGCACACTCTTTCCACGACACTAGATGTGTCTCCCCTTCGTGAGGCTAACTAATGTGTTTTGTGGAGAAAGGACCCAGTAGGCAATGCTGTTCTACTTCTCAGTATTTCACAAGCAATAGAGCATTCGACGCAATTTCTGACAATGGGGCAGATGCTTATACTCCTGTGATCCGAAGACTCCCTAGTCAAACCCAGAAAAATCAGAAAAGGCCCTTTTCCACCAGCGATTCTTTTCCAAGCATATCCTCCAGGACTGGGACTTGCGCAAAGCCAAAGAACTTGTGGGCAGCCCTGCTTGGCCCAACTTAGAAACAGAAATGGGGTGCCCCACGTGCTGAGGGGCAGAACACAGTCTGAATTCCAGACTCTGCTGATCTCAAATGCATCCCATACTCATCGAACACAGAGCTCGCTGTTACTTCAAGTATCTAGTATGTTGTCCCAAGCCTTGTCTTATTCACCTGTCTCCAGTGCCTAGTCCGTAGTAACTGGCTAATATGAGATATTATCATTAGTTTCTAAAGTTTCTATGTGTGAATTATCATATTATTAATAAGAATAATATCGAGATTTACCAACTGATTACAGCCTGTCAGGCACATAGCTCCCGCTCTTGGACTTTCTGTACCACAAACTAAAGAGGCAGCGATTAGCATCATACTTGTTGGACAGATGAGGAAACAGGCACAAAGAGGTGAAGTCCCTGTGATGGACTCCCTGCATTTTGTTCTACTAACTCGTACTATTATGTACCAGTCACCGGGATCCAGAAAGCATAAAAAGTCAAGTTCCTTCCAGCGAAGAGCTCAGTCTGCTTGACACACTAAGGTGTCAGGGAGGAGTTCTCTGTGTGAGACGTTGGGAAAGGCTTCACGGTGAAGGCGAGGGGAGCAGTGTCTGTGCACGTACGTGTGTGTATGTGTGTGTCTGTGTGTCAATAATAATAATAACGGCTCATGTTTTATTGAGCCCTCTGGTGGAAACAAATGCTTTCAGAAACATGTCATTCAATCAATAAGATGAATTTTAACAGAGGTAAATGAAAACTGCAATTATATTCTACAAACCAAGTGTGAAATTGCAAAATGAGAAAAAGACCACCTGACTTAGCTGTAACTCATGGGCTAAAAACCCAAAGATTTTAGTTGACCCCTAAGTAAATCTGAGGGATTTGGCAGCCAAAAGGACCAGTGTCAGCTCAGGTGATGTTTAGGTAAGCATGATGCCCGGAATGTGGAAGGCAACGGTTGGCTATATAACAGTACATTGTATGAGACAGACCACATCTGAAACAGACTGTGCCACCTGGATGCCCCATTTCAGCAGGGGCATTGGAACCTCTTAAAAGGGACGGTTACCACAACATTTATAAATGCCCTTTAAGAGAACAGGGAAAGTTTAGTCCATGGAAAAGGGAGGCTGAGGGAAGGTCTGAGAGGTGCATTCAGATACCCAAAGGGCTGTCACACGGAAGAGATTTGGGACCTGCTTTGTGGACCAAGGGGTTAGGACTAGCCCTATGGGTAGATGTTATTAGGGAAACAATTTCAGCTCAAACTAAGAAAGAATTTCCAGTTGTGTGAGCTTTCCAACCACAGAGCCTACGGCTTTAGAAGGCAGCGAGTGGCCCATATCTGAAAGGCGGGATAGGCCCTGGCTAGGGTACTGGGAAAGGGATTCCTAGAAAGGCAGGGGTAGGGGTGGGGCTAGTGGACCAACTGCACTGCCTTACACAATCATGTGATTATATCCTTTATCTCTGTAAAGTCAGTGATATTGATGAGAAGATGCAAAACTGAAAATGGAGCAGTGCGGGTTTTTACGTGACATATAAACATGGCTGCCCAAACTGGCTAAGGAAATTGATCCTGTGCTCAGGGACGGTGGGGAAGTGCTGGGCGCCAGGGAGCCTGCTGTCTCACAGTGAGGCGGCTAACAGCCCAATTTGTCTGACTGTTTGCTCCGCTCTTGGGAAGCCCAACAACAGTGGAACCACAGACTTTCCTGGGTTTGATCACTAACACTTCTCCCAAACCTCTCTAGCGGTCTCAAAACCCTGTTCCATTTAATTGAATGAATATTCTTCTGTTTGGAACGCTCTTAAGACAGTCTCCCGAGCTTGTATCTCTGATTTCTATGCAAGCGCTGATAGGGAAGAAGTATAAAATCAACTGGACTTCCCAACGCAAAATGCAATCCACCAAGAAAACAAACAAAAAAGCCTAAATCTTTTAAAAGTTTCTAACAGCAAGTTATGATTTCATTGACGTGGTGTAAAAACCCTGGCATTATTCCTTCAAATAAATAAATGACTGCTTTATTCAAGACTCTTTAGTGTTGGCCGTTGTTTCAGGGAATCTGGAAATTTTCTCCATTGGCCCCTGGACTGTACACGCAAAAAGTCCAGCTCACACCGGCTGCCGTTGTCCTGGCAGCCCCCAAACCAGGGTTCCACTAAAAAAGAGCCTAATTCTAATTTAGAATTGGGGAGCACAGAGATCAGTGACCCCGCGGCTTCAGCATGTGCTCATTCAGACAATCTGTTCATCTTCTTGCCATTGCCAGATGCAATCAATTCCACTTCATCCACTGAATGTAATGGGATGTGGATGGCCATATGCAGGACCTAGCCATGCACCTTCTTCTGGACCAGTTACTCCAAAGGCTGCGAAAGGGGGACAGACCACCACAGTGATATACTGGGCAGAATTCAACCAGATCCATCGAGTTCTGCAAATTTCGGCAACAGCAACCTGAGGCCACAGCCCATGCAACTAATGGAATTTGACTCCCCAACAGATGACTGCCTTGTAAATATCGATCCTTATCAGGACATTTGTCTCAATTAGTTGAACCAATCAGAACAGAAAACTGGTGGTCCCACTAGAAAATGCTGTTAGACTGAAATTGCCTTCTTTGGTAAAGGCAATATTCGTACCAGTTCAAGGGTAAGAAATGTAAGAACTGGCCGCAGAGGAATGTTTTGCAAAGATCAGGGGGCAAAAAGGAAACCTAGGTGGAGGGCTTCTGCTCAAGAGTCCAGTTCAGGCAGCAGAGGAATCTGAGGTTTCTCAAAGGCCATTTCTTACCTTTTTTGAGTTTCTAGCTCTTCTGTTTCAAATTAGTTTACCATTAAGTACATCCAAATGACACTCACTTAAAATATACTGGCTTGATTGTGTGTGTGTGTGTGTGCGCGTGTGTGCGTGTGTGTGTGTGTGTGCGTGTGTGTGTGTGTATATATATAATCATCCATGTTGCTGCAAATGGCATTATTTCATTCTTTTTATGGCTGAATACTATTCCATTTTATACACACACACACACGCACACACGCACACACACACACACCCCACATCTTCTTTAGCCATTCATCTGTTGATTGACATTTAGGTTGCTTCCATGTCTTGGTTATTGTAAACAGTGCTGCAATGAACATTGGGGTGCATGTTTTCTCCGGGTATATGCCCAGTAGTTGGATTGCTGGATCAAATGTTAGCTATATTTTTAGTTTTTTAAGGAACCTCCATACTGTTCTCCATAGTGGCTGCACCAATTTACAGTACATTCCCACCAACAGTGCAGGAGGGTTCCCTTTTCTGAACACCCCCTCCAGCATTTATTGTTTATAGATTTTTTCAGGATGGCCATTCTGACGGGTGTGAGGTGATACCTCACTGTAGTTTTGATTTGCATTTCTCTAATAATTAGCAATGCTGAGCACCTTTTCATGTGCCTGTTGGTCATCTGTATGTCTTCTCTGGAGAAATGTCTATTTAGATCTTCTGCCCATTTTTTGATTGGGTTGTTTGTTTTTTTGATATTGAGCTGCGTGAGCAGCTGTTTGTATACTTTAGAGATTAATCCACTGTCGGCTGCATCATCTGCAAATATTTTCTCCCATTCGGTAGGTTGTCTTTTTGTTTTGTTTATGGAATACTACTCAGCCATAAAAAAGAATGAAATAATGCCATTTGCAGCAACATGGATGGACCTAGAGATTATCATACTAAGTGAAGTAAGTCAGACAGAGAAAGACAAATCTCATATGATATCAACTTACATGTGGAATCTAAAAAAATGATACAAAGGAACTTATTTACAAAACAGAAACAGACTCACAGACATAGAAAACAAACTTACAGTTACCAAAGGGCAAAGGTGGGGGGAGGGATAAATTAGGAATTCGGGAGTAACATATACACAATTATATATATAAAATAGATAACGAACAAGGACCTACTGTATAGCACAGGGAACTATACTCAGTAGTTTGTAATAACCTATATGGGGAAAGAATCTGAAAAAGAATATATACATATATATATATACACACACACATCCACATATATATGAATATATATATTCAGTTTTATATATGTATAACTGAATCATTTTGCTGTACACCTGAAACTAATACAGCATTGTAAATCAACTATGATTCAATAAAGACAAATAAATAAATAAAAATAAAATATACTAGCTTGAAACAATTCTCTGGGCTTTCAAAATGTTACAGCCATGTTTTTTTGTTTTTTGTTTGTTTTTGTCTTTTCTTTTTCAGAGCCATTTTACTGGAATGGAATGACATGCTATATCCTCCTAGCATGAGATATTGCTTTATGGTTAACCTCCAGATTGCTGCTTCAGCTCCAGGTCAGCTAAACCAACGTGATAAAACCTACACACCTTCACTGGCTTCTCCCCCCAGCAACATCTTGAATGATCTACTTTTAAGTTCATTCACTCTAAAAACATTTATTGAGCGTCTACTCTCTGCAAGGCATCTAAGAGGTGGGCCACTAGACCAGGTCCAGGCTCAGGGTACAGCTGGACTCTAGGTAGCCGGAGTCTTCATAATAAGAATGAGTGTAAGATAATGACACTTATTAGTTGAATGGTAATTCAAAAGTAGGACTAAAATCAACTTGTCAGAGTTGGCTGTTTTTTTTTTTAAGAATAACATGCGGTTCATTATAATTTTCCCAGAATCACCAGAGATTTGTTGATCTCTCACTGTTAGACAGATACACAGTGTGTATGCAGCAACACAGCAGTCATTTAGAAAGCCAGCTTCTACTATAAGTGAAAGGCACTGGAGAATGACAACTCCAGTCAAAGGGAGACAGAAGGATAAATTTCCCTCAATCCCAGTCTAAGCCTTTTCAAAGACTTACACAAGATGCTAGGATTCCATTTCTAAGGGCTGCTGTAGCTTTCTTTTTCTAAAAAATTTATTTATTTTATTTATTTATTTTTGTCTGCGTTGGGTCTTGTTTGCTGCGCGCGGGTTTTCTCTAGTTTGCTGCGCGCGGGTTTTCTCTAGTTGCGGTGAGCGGGGGCTACTCTTCGTTCCAGGGTGCGGGCTTCTCACTGCAGTGGCTTCTTTTGCAGAGCGCGGGCTCTAGGCGCACGGGCTTCAGTAGTTGTGGCGCACGGGCTTAGTTGCTCCGCGGCACGTGGGATCTTCCCGGACCAGGCCTCGAACCCGTGTCCCCTGCATTGGCAGGCGGATTCTTCACCACTGCGCCACCAGGGAAGTCCCCAGGTTCTGGGTTTTGAGAGTACTATTTTTGCGGGAGGGCCCTTCCAGAGCCTCCTGTGCCCTTTCCTCCCCAGAGCCTGAGGATGAAGGAATCATCACTCTCACTGAACTTGCCCGAGGTACTGCCCACAGAGCCAGGTGTGTATGCCTTAACTTTTCTCATCTCTTTTGCAAGAACATTCGCCTTATTTCTTTCTAGCTACTTAGACCGATTTCTGGTTCTTCTTTATGTAGTAGGGGCACTGCTCGGAACCAGAATCTCATTTGACCAACATACTCTACGGAAGCCTCAGGATGGAAAGAAGTTATTCAGAGATACTCTAAACACGGTCGAGGGTACTAGTCGAAAACGTAAAACTAGACTTGGTTTTCTTTAATGATAAGACTCAGAATGAAGACCTAGACAGGTCTTAAGAGATAATCTACGTGGCTGCTTCCCACTAGCTGTCTCTTTTACGTTTGGTAGTGTATATAGCCCATGCCACTCTCTCGCTTCGTCCCAGCTTACCCTTCCCCCTCCCCGTGTCCTCAAGTCCATTCTCTACTTCTGCGTCTTTATTCCTGACCTGCCCCTAGGTTCTTCAGAACCACTTTTTATTTTTTAGATTCCATATATATGTGTCGGCATACGGTATTTGTTTTTCTCTTTCTGACTTACTTCACTCTGTATGACAGACTCTAGGTCCACCCACCTCACTACAAATAACTCAATTTGGTTTCTTTTCTTTTAATTTAATTTAATTTATTTTTTTATACAGCAGGTTCTTATTAGTCATCCATTTTATACACATCAGTGAATACATGTCAATCCCAGTCTCCCAATTCATCCCACCACCACCACTCCACCCACGCTTTCCCCCCCTTGGTGCCCATACGTTTGTGCTCTATGTCTGTGTCTCTATTTCTGCCCTGCAAACCGGTTCATCTGTACCATTTTTCTAGGTTCCACATATATGTGTTAATATGCGATATTTGTTTTTCTCTTTCTGACTTACTTCACTCTGTATGACAGTCTCTAGATCCATCCACGTCTCTACAAATGACCCAATTTCATTACTTTTTATGGCTGAGTAATATTCCATTGTATGTATGTACCACATCTTCTTCATCCATTCATCTGTCGATGGGCATTCAGGTTGCTTCCATGACCCGGCTACTGTAAATAGCGCAGCAATGAACACTGGGGTGCATGTCTTTTTGAATTATGGTTTTCTCTGGGTATATGCCCAGTAGTGGGATTGCTGGGTCATATGGTAATTCTATTTGTAGTTTTTTAAGGAACCTCCATACTGTTCTCCATAGTGGCTGTATCAATTTACATTCCCACCAACAGTGCAAGAGGGTTCCCTTTTCTCCGCACCCTCTCCAGCATTTGTTGTTTGTAGATTTTCTGATGATGTCCATTCTAACTGGTGTGAGGTGACACCTCATTGTAGTTTTCATTTGCATTTCTCTAATGATTAATGATACTGAGCATTCTTTCATGTGTTTGTTGGCCATCTGTATGTCTTCTTTGGAGAAACGTCTATTTAGGTCTTCTGCCCATTTTTGGATTGCGTTGTTTGTTTATTTAATATTGAACTGCATGAGCTGTTTACATATTTTGGAGATTAATACTTTGTCTGTTGATTCTCTGGCAAATATTTTTTCCCATTCTGAGGGTTGTCTTTTCATATTCTTTGTAGTTTCCTTTGCCTTGCAAAAGCTTTTAAGTTTCATTAGGTCCCATTTTTGTATTTTTGTTTTTATTTCCATTACTCTAGGAGGTGGATCAAAAAAGATCTTGCTGTGATTTATATCAAAGAGTGTTCTTCCTATGTTTTCCTCTAAGAGTTTTATAGTGTCCAGTCTTACATTTAGGTGTCTAATCCATTTTGAGTTTATTTTTGTGTATGGTGTTAGGGAGTGTTCTAATTTCATTCTTTTACATGTAGCTGTCCAGTTGTCCCAGCACCACTTATTGAAGAGACTATCTTTTCTCCATTGTATATCCTTGCCTCCTTTGTCACATAGATTAGTTGAACACAGGTGCGTGGGTTTATCTCTGGGCTTTCTATCCTGTTCCATTGATCTATATTTCTGTTTTTGTGCCAGTACCATATTGTCTTGATTACTGTAGCTTTGTAGTATAGTTTGAAGTCAGGGAGTCTGATTACTCCGGCTCTAGTTTTTACCCTCAAGACTGCTTTGGCTATTCGGTGTCTTTTGTGTCTCCATACAAATTTTAAGACTTTTTGTTCTAGTTCCATAAAAAATGCCATTGGTAGTTTGATAGGGATTGCATTGAATCTGTAGATTCCTTTGGGTAGTACAGTCATTTTCACAATATTGATTCTTCCAATCCAAGAACATGGTGTATCTCTCCATCTGATGGTATCATCTTTAATTTCTTTCAACAGTGTATTACAGTTTTCTGCATACAGCTCTTTTGTCTCCCTAGGTAGGTTTATTCCTAGCTATTTTATTCTTTTTCTTGCAATGGTAAATGGGAGTGTTTCCTTAATTTCTCTTTAAGATTTTTCATCATTACTGTATAGGACTGCCAGAGATTTCTGTGCATTAATTTTGTATCCTGCTACTTTACCAAAGTCATTGATTAGCTCTAGTAGTTTTCTGGTGACATCTCTAAGATTCTGTATGTATAGTATCATGTCATCTGCAAGCAGTGACAGTTTTACTTCTTCTTTTCCAATTTGGATTCCTTTTATTTCTTTTTCTTCTCTGATTGCCGTGGCTGGGGCTTCCAAAACTATGTTGAACAGTAGTGGTGAGAGTGGACATCCTTGTCTTGTTCCTGATCTTAGAGGAAATGCTTTCAGTTTTTCACCATTGAGAATGATGTTTGCTGTGGGTTTGTTGTCTATGGCCTTTATTATGTTGAGGTAGGTTCCCTCTATGCCCACTTTCTGGAGAGTTTTTATCATAAATGTGTGTTGAATTTTGTCAAAAGCTTTTTCTGCATCTACTGAGATGATCATATGGTTTTTATTCTTCAGTTTGTTAATACGGTGTATCACATCGATTGATTTGCATATACTGAAGAATCCTTGCACCCCTGGGATAAATCCCACTTGATCATGGTGTATGATCCTTTCAATGTGTTGTTGGATTCTGTTTGCTAGTATTTTGTTGAGGATTTTTGCATCTATATTCATCAGTGATACTGGTCTGTAATTTTCTTTGTTTGTAGTATCTTTGTGTGGTTTTGCTATCAGGGTGATGGTGGCCTCATAGAATGAGTTTGGGAGTGTTCCTTCCGCTGCAAATTTTTTGGAAGAGTTTGAGAAGGATGGTGTTAGCTTTTCTCTAAATGTTTGATAGAATTCACCTGTGAAGGCATCTGGTCCTGTACTTTTGTTTGTTGGAAGATTTTTCACCACAGTTTCAATTTCATTACTTGTGACTGGTCTGTTCATATTTTCTATTTCTTCCTGGCTCAGTCTTGGAAGGTTATACCTTTCTAAGAATTTGTCCATTTCTTCCAGTTTGTCCATTTTATTGGCATAGAGTTGCTTTTAGTAGTCTCTTACGATGCTCTGTATTTCTGCGGTGTCTGTTGTAACTTCTCCTTTTTCATTTCTAACTTTATTGATCTGAGTCCTCTCCCTCTCTTTCGTGATGAGTCTGGCTAATGGTTTATCAATGTTGTTTATCTTCTCAAAGAACCAGTTTTAGTTTTACTGATCTTTGCTACTGTTTTGTTTCCATTTCATTTATTTCTGCTCTGATCTTTATGATTTCTTTCCTTCTGCTAACCTTGGGTTTTGTTTGTTCTTCTTTCTCTAGTTCCTTTAGGTGTAAGGTTAGGTTGTTTATTTGAGGTTTTTCTTGTTTCTTCAGGTAGGCTTGTATAGCTATAAACTTCCCTCTTTGAACTGATTCTGCTGCATCCCATAGGTTTATTTTATTTTATTTTTTTGCAGTACACGGGCCTCTCACTGTTGTGGCCTCTCCCATTGCGGAGCACAGGCTCCGGACGCGCAGGCTCAGCAGCCATGGCTCACGGGCCCAGCCGCTCTGCGGCACGTGGGATCCTCCCTGACCGGGGCATGAACCCGTGTCCCCTGCATCGGCAGGCGGACTCTCAACCACTGTGCCGCCAGGGAAGCCCCATCCCATAGGTTTTGGATCAACGTGTTTTCATTGCCCTTTGTCTCTAGGTATTTTTTGATTTCCTCTGACTTCTTCAGTGATCTCTTCTCACTTATTTAGTAATGTATTGTTTAGCCTCCATGTGTTTGTGTTTTTTACTTTTTATTCCCTGTAATTGATTTCTAATCTCATAGCACTGTGGTAAGAAAAGATGCTTGATATGATTTCAATTTTCTTAAATTTACTGAGGCTTGATTTGTGACCCAAGATGTGATCTATCCTGGAGAATGTTCCGGGCACACTTGAGAAGAAAGTGTAATCTGCTGTTTTTGGATGGAATGTCCTATAAACATCAATTAAATCTATCTGGTCTATTGTGTCCTTTAAAGCTTGGATGATCTGTCCATTGGTGTAAGTGAGGTGTTAAGGTCCCCCACTACTATTGTGTTACTGTCGATTTCCTCTTTTATAGCTGTTAGCAGTTGCCTTATGTATTGAGGTGCTCCTAGGTTGGGTGCATATATATTTATAATTGTTACGTCTTCTTCTTGGATTGATCCCTTGAGCATTTTGTAGTGTCCTTCCTTGTCTCTTGTAACATTCTTTATCTTAGTCTATTTTATCTGATATGAGTATTGCTACTCCAGCTTTCTCTTGATTTCCATTTGCATGGAATATCTTTCTCCAACCCCTCACTTTCAGTCTGTATGTGTCCGTAGGTCTGAAGTGGGTCTCTTGTAGACAGCATATAATGGGTCTTTTTTTTTGTATCCATTCTGCGAGCCTGTGTCTTTTGGTTGGAGCATTTAATCCATTTACATTTAAGGTAATTATCGATATGTATGTTCCTATTACCATTTTCTTAATTGTTATGGGTTTGTTTTTGTAGGTCCTTTTCTTCTCTTGTGTTTCCCACTTAGAGAAGTTCCTGTAGCATTTGTTGTAGGGCTGGTTTGGTGGTGGTGAATTCTCTTAGCTTTTGCTTGTTTGTAAAGCTTTTGATTTCTCCATTGAATGTGAATGAGACCCTTGCCAGGTAGAGTAATCTTGGTTGTAGGTTCTTCCCTTTCATCACTTTAAGTATATCATGCCATGCCCTTCTGGCTTGTAGAGTTTCTGCTGAGAAATCACCTGTTAACCTTATGGGAGTTCCCTTGTATGTCATTTGTCGTTTTTCCCCTGCTGCTTTCAATAATTTTTCTTTATCTTTAATGTTTGCCAATTTGATTACTATGTGTCTCGGCGTGTTTCTCCTTGGGTTTATCCTGCCTGTGACTCTCTGCGCTTCATTGACTTGGGTGGCCATTTTCTTTTCCATGTTAGGGAAGTTTTCGAGTATAATCTCTCCAAATATTTTCTTAGGTCCTTTCTCTCTCTCGTCTCCTTTTGGGACTCCTATAATGCGAATGTTGTTGTGTTTAATGTTGTCCCAGAGGTCTGTTAGGCTGTCTTCATTTCTTTTCACTCTTTTTTCTTTATTCTGTTCTGCAGCAGTGAATTCCACCATTCTGTCTTCCAGGTCCCTTATCCATTCTCCAGTCTCAGTTATTCTGCTACTGATTCCTTCTAGTGTATTTTTCACTTCATTTATTGTGTTGTTCATCTCTGTTTGTTTGTTCTTTAGATCTTCTAGATCTTTGTTACACATTTCTTGCATCTTCTCCATCTTTGCCCCCATTCTTTTTCCGAGGTCCTGGATCATCTTCACTATCATTATTCTGAATTCTCTTTCTGGAAGGTTGCCTATCTACACTTCATTTAGTTGTTTTCCTGGGGTTTTATCTTGTTCCTTCATCTGGTACATAGCCCTCTGCCTTTTCATCTTGTCTATCTTTCTGTGAATGTGGTTTTTGTTCCACAGGCTGCAGGATTGCAGTTCTTCTTGCCTCTGCTGTCTGCCCTCTGGTGGATGAGGCTATCTAAGAGGCTTGTGCAAGTTTCCTGATGGGAGGGACTGGTGGTGGGTAGAGCTGGCTGTTGCTTCGGTGGGCAGAGCTCAGTAAAACTTTAATCCACTTGTCTGCTGATGGGTGGGGCTGGGTTCCCTCCCTGTTGGTTGTTTGGCCTGAGGCGACCCAACACTGGAGCCTACCCAGGCTCTTTGTTGGGGCTACTGGCAGACTCTGGGAGGGCTCACGCCAAGGAGTACTTCCCAGAACTTCTGTTGCCAGTGTCCTTGTCCTCACAGTGACTCACAGCCAACCCCCGCCTCTGCAGGAGACCTCCAAAACTAGCAGGTAGGTCTGGTTCAGTCTCCTATGGGGTCACTGCTCCTTACCCTGGGTCTCGATGAGCACATTACTTTGTGTGTGCCCTCCAGGAGTGGAGTCTCTGTTTCCCCCAGTCCTGTCAAAGTCCTGCAATCAAATCCCGCTAGCCTTCAAAGTCTGATTCTCTAGCAATTCCTCCTCCCATTGCCAGACCCCCAGATTGGGAAGCCTGACGTGGGGCTCAGAACTTTCACTCCAGTGGGTGGGCTTCTGTGCTATAAGTGTTCTCCAGTTCGTGAGTCACCCACCCAGCAGTTATGGGATTTGATTTTGTTGTGATTGTGCCCCTCCTACCGTCTCATTGTGGCTTCTCTTTTGTCTCTGGATGTGGGGTATCTTTTTTGGTGAGTTCCAGTGTCTTCCTGTCTATGATTGTTCAGCAGTTACTTGTGATTCTGGTGTCTTGCAAGAGGGAGTGAGAGCACATCCTTCTACTCTGCCATCTTGAACCAATCTTCTCTTTTTATTTATTGGAGTATAATTGGTCTACAATGGTGTGTTCGTTTCTGCTTTATAAGAAAGTGAATCAGCTATACACATACATATCTCCCCCAATCTCCTCCCTCTTGCATCTCCCTCCTACACTTCCTATCCCACCCCTCTAGGCGGTCACAAAGCACCAAGCTGGTCTCCCTGTGCTATGTGGCTGCTTCCCACTACCTATCTATTTTACATTTGGTAGTGTATATAAGTCCATGCCACTCTCTCACTTCGTCTCGGCTTACCCTTCCCCCTCCCCATGTCCTCAAGTCCATTCTCTATGTCTGCGTCTTTATTGCTGTCCTGCCACTAGGTTCATCGGAACAGGTAATAAAAGGGGGGGGGGGGAGGGAGGGAGGGAGGGAGGGAGGGAGGGAATCTAGAGTTAGAAAAGAAAAAAGAGATAACGTAGTGGCAACTCTGTTCACTAGAACTTTCTGCAATTATGCAAATGTTGTATTCTGTACTGTCCAATGATAGCCACTGGCCACATGTGGCTAGTGAGCACTTGCAATGTGCCTAGTGGACTGAGAAAGGAAGCTTATATTAAACTGTAATTAAGTTTAAACAAGCAGCTGTATTAAGCAGCTCGAAACAGTCAACACTTCAACTTTACAGATGGAAATTGTGAAGTACGTAATGCTTAAGTGACTTGCTGAGTGTCATAAAATAAGGCAGTGGAAGGTTGAAGACTAGCTTTAAGGTCCCTCGATGCCCAGTCCAGTGTCATTGCCACATTGCTTTCTTCTTAATCCCAGTTGTCCAAAAGGCTGGCGCTGGGTGGGCTTTACTCTGTAACACAGGCCAGACTCTGACCGAATCAGCATAGAGCCTCCGTAGCAGACCACTATTCACTTCTGTATCATAAGTGCTGGGTGTGTGAGGTTGTGGTGGGGACCCTGTATTAAAGAGCAGGAAAGAAACTGCAGAGTTTGAGGTGGACAAGGTTCTCAGGTTTCCTCCAGTGACAATAGGTCCTGAGAAGTTGACAGCAAACTGAATAAAAATGATCGGAGGCCCAGACAGCCATGATGTTTTCGTCTGCCTTAGTTTTAGATGGGCCTTCTTTCTTTATTTTGTGATTCGGCCATTGCTTTTTCTTTTTCTTTTTTTTAAAAAAACCAGGTCAAGAAGCTCCTTTCTTTATTTCTCCCCCTGTTCTTCTTTGTCCTTCAATATTTTGTTCTTGGCTCATCCTTGATTTCTACACAACTAGTGTCATTTTCTTTCTACCTTTCTTCCTCTGCCCACTTCTAACCTTTCCAATCATGCAGGGCTCTGTGAGCAAGAGAACCCTCAGAAGTCAGGACAGGTAGGAGCAGGGGAGCAGCTGCCATGGCTTCAGGAATCCTCGTGAACATACAGGAGGAGGTGACCTGCCCCATTTGCTTGGAGCTTCTGACAGAACCCCTGAGCCTTGACTGTGACCCCAGCTTCTGCCAAGCCTGAATCACTGGAAATAACAAGGAGTCCATGATTGGCCAAGAGGGGGAGAACAGCTGCCCTGTGTGCCGTGATTCGGCCATTTCTAATTAACCTAGTGCCAGGGGAGAGCTGGGTGAGTCTGTTGGTGTTAGCGTGTTCATCCCAGGGATGAAGGACCTTGGGGGTGTGCTGTGTTTTGACACCACTTTTGCTGTGAGGCTGAGAGTGTTTGACAGCAGCAACATACAGGTTTCCAGCAACAAAAAGGTCTTAGAAACTCACTCTGGAGGAAACAACACATCTCATGGAAGCTTCTTTCTTGTGAGCACAATAATAATAAGCATAGTGAATGGTACCATCTCTCCTCTCTCCGGTTATAGGCGCATATGGGGGTCCCACCTTGTCTTTTCATCAGTGCCTTGTTTAAAGTGATAATGCCAACATTATTGTACTTTGAGGACCAATAGTAAAAATAGGCTCCAGCAATGGTATTAAGTAATAATTGGCAATGGAAAAACTTAGCAGAAAAAGCGGCGCTAAATACATTGTTCGGAGAAATAAGTAATGGAGTCATTATAATGCCTAATATTTGTATGAATATTCTACTCACTAAACACTATTATCTGCTTATTAACTTACAATATCTTCATGGAAAATCCAATAATAATTTTACCGTCGGTGGGTGTAAATAACACTATGAGGTGGTTTTCTCTAACCATTCCTCTACAAATTTAAGTCATTCAACAAACACAGTGTACCTGTTCTATGCACTTTTTATACACCTACACTTGTTACCTTTGTGTGCATACGTGTGTGTGTGTAGGAGGAGATGCTGGGCTAGGGCAAAGGGACGGAGAGATGAGTTTGACACCGACCTCTAGGCTCTGGGGAAGCATAATACCTCTGCTTGAATACCTTTGGTGACAGAGACCTCACCTCCCTTTAGTCCTTAGATCCACCAGTTGGATCAGAGAGAGAGGGAAGAGGTAACATTGGGTGTTCCAAGCACTATTCTACAGGCTTCACGTCTATCACCTCATTCAACCCTCCCAGTAATCCTGAAAATTAGGCAGTAGTATCTCAGTTTTGTAAAGGAGATCCAGAATGGTTAGGGTACCCAAGAATGTTTAGCTGGTGAGAAGAGCCAAGCTCTACTTTCTTAACCATGATGTCTCCCTAGAACAGTTTTCCTCTTATTGCTCAGATACTATCCCCCTGTAACTGCCCCTCAGGGGCTCCACCATTTGAGGCTTCCTAGCCTAAAGCCGGCCTCTGAGTCTCGCTTCCACATGGTAATTCCCTCAGGCAGCTTCGGCCTGCTCCCTCTTCTAGTTCAAGTTTCAGCCATTCCGACTGTGAATCCACTCATTACCCCGCTTACTCTTTGCTAAATGTACTTCAGTTCAGCAGCATCCCCCTTAAAAAACTTTTTATGAAAGTAATGAATTACAGAAACCAAGAACATTTAGAAAACAAAACACTCACCCATAAGCGTATCACTCTAACACAATAAGAACTATTATTTCAGAGTATTTTCCTTTAGCTTCTTTTATTCATATGTTTACATAGCTACAAAATTTAAGCACATAAAATGTTATATTCTGGTTATTTCGTTTGATATTATATTGTAAGTTTTCTTCCCATGTCGCTATATCATCCTCAAAGCCACCTTTTTAATGGTCAATTATTTTTTTGAGTGTATAACTCAGAATTTGCTTAACTATTCCCCTATTGTTGGATATATAGTGGCATTTTTTTTTGCTATTACAAATAATGTTGTAATGATGTTCATATAGGTTTTTAGGGATTTGGATTTTCCCCAAGCATACATTCCCCAAAATAGAATGATAAATTATCAATGTCTCTCTAAAAACAGGGCAGCCAACCTAAATAAATGGGGAGGAATACCATATTCATGAACTGAAAGATACAACAAGGTAAAGATGTCAATTCTTCCCAAATTGACCTATAGATGTAACGCAGTGCTAACAGGTATTCAAGCAGGATTCTTTGTAAATGTAGACATCATGTTCCTAAAATTCATATGGAAAGGAAAGGGAACTAGAATAGCCACACCATTTTAGAAAAAGAGCAAAGTTGGAGGATTCACACTATCCTATTTTAAGACTTACTATAAAGCTACAATATTCAAGACATTATGGTATTGGTGAAAGGCCAGGGACATGGGCCAAAGGAAGAGACTACAGAGTCCAGAAATAGACCCATATAAATAAGGTCAATCTACTTTTTACAAAAATGCAAAATCAATTCAATAGTGAACGACAGTCTTTTCAACAAATAGTGCTTCAACACAATGAACAAAACAAGCTTCAACCTACACCTCACACCACATACCAACGTTAATTCAAAACAGATGAAAGACATAAATGTAAACAATTAAACTATAAAACTCTTAGAACAAAACATGGAAGAAAAATTTTATGACCTTGGGTTAAACAACAAGTTTATAGTCTTGACACCAAAAATCACAATCCATTAAAGAAAAAAATGATAAATTTGGCTTCATCAAATTAAGAAATTTTGCTCTTAGAAAGGCCTCATCAAGGGAATGAAAAGACAAGCCACAGACTGGGAGACAATATTTTCAAATAACATAGTTGACCAAAAATTTATATCCAGAATACAAAAAGAACTCCCCCAATTCAACAATAAGATAAAAGACAACCTGATTTTTAAAATGAGCAAAAGAGAAGAGGAAAAGGATGGAAAGTGTATAGGCAAATGAAGATAAGATGCTATCAGCAGAAAAAGGAGTATTCTGTTTATGAGATTTTTTTTTTTTTTTTTTGCGGTACGTGGGCCTCTCACTGTTGTGGCCTCTCCCGTTGCGGAGCACAGGCTCCGGACGCGCAGGCCCAGTGGCCATGGCTCACCGGCCCAGCTGCTCCGCGGCATGTGGGATCTTCCCGGACCGGGGCACGAACCCGTGTCCCCTGCATCAGCAGGCGGACTCTCAACCACTGCACCACCAGGGAAGCCCAATGAGATGTTTTATACAAACCTCATGGTAACCACAAAACATAAATGTACAGCAGAGACATGAAGCAAAAAAAAAGGAAACTGAGAAAAACGTCATAGAAAACCACCAAACCAAAATGGCAGACAGAAACACCAGGAAAAAGAAAACATGGACATACAGAACAACCAGAAAACATAAGATAAAATGGCAGTACTAACTCCTTATCTATCATTCATCACCCTAAATGTAAATGAATTGAATTCACCAATCAAAAGACACAGAGTGGCTGAATGGATTAAAATACAAAACCCACATGTTATATGCTGCTTCCAGGAGACTCACCTCAGTTGTAAAGGCTGTTGGTGAAGGGATGGAAGATGATACTCCAAGCAAATTGCAGCCAAAAGAAAGTGGGTGTAGCCATACTCATATCAGACAAAACAGACTTCAAGCCAAAAAAAAGTAGCAAGAGATGAAGATGGACAATATATAATGGTAAAGTGAACAATTCATCAAGAAGACATAACAGTTATTAATATATATGCACCCAAGATAGGAATACCAAAATATATAAAGCAATTATTAACAGACCTAAAGGGAGAAATTGACAGCAACGCAGTAATAGTAAGGAATGTTAACACCCACTGACGTCAATGTATAGATCACCCAGAGAGAAAGTCAACAAGGAAAATAGAGGCCACAAATGAAAATATCAGACCACATGGATTTGAAAGGTTTGTACAGGACATTCCATCCAAATGCAGCAGAATACACATTCTTCTCAAGTGCACATGGAAGTTTCTCAAGGACAGACCATATGTTGGGACACAAAACACGTCTCAATACATTTAAGAAGACTGAAATGATATCAAGCGTCTTTTCTGATCACAGTGGTATGATACTAGAAGTCAACTACAAGAAGAAAGATGGAAAAATCACAGATATGTTGAGATCGAAAAACACACCACTAAGCAACTACTGGATTAATGAAGAAATCAAATGAGAAATTTTAAAATACCTGAAGACAAATGAAAATGAAAATATGACATACCACAATCTATAGGATGCAGCAAAAGGAGTAGTAAGAGGGTAGTTTATAGCAATACAGGCCTACCTCAATAAACAAGGAAAATCTCAAATAAACAACCTAACCTAGAGGAATTAAACAAATAACAAATGAGCTCACTGTCAGTAGGAAGGAAATAATAAAGATCAGGGCAGAAGTAAATCAAATAAAGACTGAAAAGACAATAGAAAAGATCAATGAAACTAAGAGCTGGTTCTTTGAAAAGATAAATTGGCAAACCTTTAACCAGACTCACTAAGAAAAAAGAGAAAAGGCTCTGATAAGTAAAATCAGAAATGAAAGAGGAGTGACTCACTTTGTTATAAAGCAGAAACTAACACACCATTGTAAAGCAACTATACCCCAATAAAGATGTTAAAAAAAAAAAGAAATGAAAGAGGAGCAATAACAATGGATATCCTAGCAATACAAAGGATTATAAGAGAATATTATGAGCTGCTATACACCAACAAATTGGACAACCTAGAAGAAATGGACAAATTGTTAGAATCATACAAACTTCCAAGACTGGATCATGAAGAAATAGAAAACGTGAATATAGACTAATTGTTAGAAAAGAGATTGAAACAGTAATCAAAAACTTCTCAAGTCCAGGACCAGACAGTTTGGTAGATTTGGCCAATTCTACCAAATATTCAAAAAAGATTTAATACCTATCCTTTTCAAACTCTTACAAAATACTGAAGAGAAGGGAATGCTTCCTAACTGATTTTATGGGGCCAACATTACCTTGATGCCAAAACCAGACAAATACAACACAAAAAAGAAAATTACAGGCCAATATCTCTGATGAGCACAGATGCAAAAATCCTCAACAAAATATTAGCAAACAGAATCCAACAATACACTGAAAAGGATCATACACCATGATCAAGTGGGATTTATTCCAGGGGTGCAAGGATGCTTCAACATCCATAAATCAATCCATGTGATACTCACATTAAAAAAAATGAAGGATAAAAATCATATGATCATCTCAATAGATCTAGAAAAAGCATTTAACCAGATTCAACACATATTTGTGACAAAAAAAAAAAAAACACCTCTCAATAAAACGAGTATAGAATGAATGTACCTCAACATAATAAAAGCCATATATGGCAAACCCACAGCTAACATCATACTCAGTGGTGGAAAACTGAAAGCTATCCCTCTAAAATCAGGAAGAAGACAAGGATGCCCACTCTGGCCACTGTTATTGGAAGTCCTAGCCAGAGCAATTAGTCAAGAAAAAGAAAAAAAGGGCATTCAAATTGGAAAGGAAGAAGTAAAACTCATTATTTGCAAGTGGCAAGTTTTTACATATAGAAAACCCTAAATACTCCATCAGAAACCTATGAGAAATAGTAAATGAAGAGAGTAAAGTTGGAGAGTATAAAATCAACGTACAAAAATCTGTTGCATTTCTATATGTTAACAATGAGACAGCAGAAAGAGAAATTATGAAAACCATTCCATTTACAATCACAGCAAAAAGAATAAAATAGCCAGGAATAAATTTAACCAAGGAGGTGAAAAACCTGTACACTGAAAATTATAAGAAATGTTGAAAGCAAATGAAGAAGACACAAAGAAATGGAAAGCTATTCCATGCTCATGCATTGAAAGAATTAACATGGTTAAAATTTTCATATTACCTAAAGCAATCTATAGATTCAATGCAATCCCTATCAAAATCCCAAGGACATTTTTCACAGAAATAGAACAAAAAATTCTAAAATTTATATGGAACCACAAAATACACCAAATAGCCAAAGCAATGTTGAAAAAAGAAGAGCAAAGCTGGAGGTATCACCCCCTGGTTTCAAACTATATTACAAAGCTACAGTAATCAAAACAGCATGGTTCTAGCAGAAAAAACAGATACACAGATCAATGGAACAGAATTGAGAGCCCAGAAATAAACCCATACATATACGGACAATTAATTTACAACAAAAGAGCAAAGAACACACAATGGGAAAAGGATAGTCTCTTCAATAAATCATCTTGGGAAAACTGGACAGCCACATGCAAAAATGGTAACTAGACCACTGTCTCACACCATATACAAAAATCAACTCAAAATGGATTAAAGACTTGAATGTAAGACCTGAAGTCATAAAAATCCTAGAAGAAAACATAGGCAATACACTCTTTGATATTGGTCTTAGCAATATCTTTCTGGATATGTCTCCTCAGGCAACGGAAACAAAAGCAAAAAGAAACAAATGGGACTATATCATAACAAAAAGCTTCTGCCCAGCAAAAGAGACCACCAACAAAATGAAAAGACAACCTATTGAATGGGAAAAGATATTTGCAAATCACATATCTGATAAGGGGTTAATAAACGAAATACATAAAGAACTCACGCAACTCAACAACAAACAACCAAACAACCGATTAAAATGGGTAGAGGAGTCGAATAGGCGTTTTTCCAAAGACATACAGATGGCCAACAGGCACTTGAAAAAAGTTCAACATCACTAATTATTAGGGAAATGCAAATCAAAACCACAATGAGATATCACCTCATGCCTGTTAGAATGGCTACTATCAAAAAGGCGAGAAATAACAAGTGTCGGCGAGGACGTGGAGAAGAGGGAACCCTTATGTGCTGTTGGTGGGAATGTAAATTAGTGTAGCCACTATGGAAAACAGCATGGAGATTCCTCAAAAAATGAAGACTAGAACTACCATATGATCCAGAATCCCACTTCTGGATATTTATCCAAAGAATATGAAAACACTAACTTGAAAAGATATATGCACCCCTATGTTCACTGCCACATTATTACATAGCCAATATATGGAAGCAACCTAAGTGTCCATCAACAGAGGAATAGATAAAGACGTGGAACATATATACAATGGAATACTACTCAACCATGAGATGAAATCTCATCATTTGTGAAAACGTGGATGGACCTTGAAGGTACTATGCTCAGTGAAATAAGTCAGATGGAGAAAGACGAATACCATATGATTTCACTCACGTGGAATATTAAAAAAAAACAACAACAATGAATTTTAAAAACCAAACCAAACAAAAACAAATATATAGATACAGAGAACAGAGTAGTGGTTACCAGAGGGGAAGGGGCGGGGCACAGGGATGGCAAAATGGGTGAAGGGAATTGACTGTATGGTGATGGATGGAAATGAAATATTTAGTGGTGAGCATGCTGTCATGTATACAGAAGTAGAAATATAATATGGTACACATGAAACTTATATAGTGTTATAAACCAATGTTACCGCAATAAAAATAAATTTGAAAAAATGGGCAAAAGATCTGAATGGCCACTTCATCAAAGAAGATATACAAAAATGAAGAAAGATGCTCAACATCATTTGTCATTTGTGAAATGCAACGTAAAACCACAATGATATACCACTATACACCTATTAGAAAGGCTTAGATGAAAAAATAACAATAAGATCAAGGGCTAGCAAGGATGTGAACAACTGAGTCTCATATATACAGCCACTCTGGAAATGGTACAGCCACACTGGAAAACAATTCAGCACTTTTTTATAAGTTTAAACATACACTTGACTCAGCAGTCCCACTCCTAGGTATATACCCAAGATAAATGAAAACATATGTCCACACAAACTTCTGTACATGATTATTGATAGCAACATTATTAATAATCACAAAAAAGCCTAGAAACAACCCAAATATTCTTCAATAGGTGAATGGATAAACAAACTGTGGCATATGTATGTAATGAACTATTGCTGCATGCAACAACCTGAACGAATTTCAAAGTCATATGCTGAGTGAAAGACGCACTATGGAAAGTTTACATTACTGTATGATTCTGTTTATATGACACTCTGGCAAAGGCAACACTGTAGGGACAGAGAAGAGGTCAGTGGTTGCTAGAGTTTGGGGGTGGGGAGAAGAGTCTGACTGCACAAGGGTAATGGGAAGGAACTCTCTGGATATTGGAATTGTTCTGTATTCTGTTAAAGGTAGTGATTACAGGAATCTGTGCATATGTTAAAACTCAAAGGATGGTAACTAAAAAATAAAAGCTAAGTTTTACCGAATGTAAGTTTTTTAATGTGCTGGCCAGAAATCAATACCACATGCCAAGTGTAGTCTAAGTAGAACAAAGCAGAGGGGATCTATCCCCCTCTTATTTCTAGGTGTTCTAGATTAGGGGTCAGCCAACTACCTCTCACAGGCCAAATCTGGCCCACTGACTGTTTTTGTCGATAAAGTTTTATTGCAACACAGTCACCAGCATTCTTTTCCATATTGTCTATGGATGTTTTCATGCTAAAACAACAGAGTTGAGTAGTTGAGACTGAGAACATAGGCCCTAAAAAGCCAGATATATGTATAATCTGGCTCTTTACAGGACAAGTTTTCCTTTACAGGAAAAGCCCTGCTGTAGATACTTGTCTTTAATTAATACAGTTTTAGGCAGCAATATATGTCTACTCTTAAACACTGGTGGACTCAAGTGAATAACCATATAGCTATACTCCTATGAAACTTCATTTTATCAGATTTAGTCCATCTGGTAAGCTGTTTTCCTGATTCTGACCTGTGGCGTTATTAGCAATCTCACCTAGCTTTATTGTTATCCAGTGGGTCAGGGTCTGAGTTCTGTAATAATCACTTAAAACCTACTCTTTCACCCCTGTGTCCTCATGGTGAAAAGCAGAATGCGTAACGGTTAACAGCATGGATTCTGAAGCCAGACTGCCTGGGTCGAGATCTTGGCTGTGCCACTGGTTAGCTGTTGAACTTGGAAAGCCACTTAAGCCCAAAGTCCTTCCATTTCATTATCTGTATCGGGGGGTGATACTAGTATTTGCTCCCTGGCATTGGTATGATGATTATATGAGTTACTATATGTGAAATTCTTAGAACAGTGCCAGGTACAAAAAACTGCTATGTAATTGTTTGGTATTATTATTAATGTGTACATTCAGTTCAGGCCAACCTGAGTTCCAATCCTGTTTCACCTGCTTAGTAGCTGTATGATTAGGTGACCTGGAGGAATTTATTCAACCTCTCTGAGGCCTCCAGGTTGCCCTTGACCCATTAAGCGGTGGTCTCTGTGTAATGAGCTAAGCACTGCTGGAGAAAATCACACAATCTACAGATTGGGACCTATGCAAACTTCAGGTCTGCAGGATCACCCGACCCTTGACATTGCCTCATAATCTTACTGTATCCCTTAGATTGCCCCCTCTCTCCCTTTCAATGACTATTTCAAACCTTCTCTGATCTCCTCAAACATCTGAACTTTCCCCTGACTGCCTCCTACCCCTGCCAGCTTATCAGGAGACAGTCAGGAAATGAAAAATGTAGAAATTCTCCCATATTTACTTCTACTATTTTATGAGTTTGTTTTTAATCTCTCATACATCTGGAACTAATATTGTTGTGTGGTGTGAGGTAAAGATTCAAGAATAACTTAGGGAGAATAGAAATGTTTGAAATATCATTTTCCTGTCTCAGAATGGTATGACTTTCCATTTGTTTAAATATGCTTCGGTATCTCTCGTAGTGACTTAGTGTGTTCATATAGCTCTGGCACACTTCTTGTAAATGAACGCATAAGATATAAATGGAGTCTTTTTGCCCATTATATCTTTTAGTTGATTGCCTTACATATAAAGACAATTTCTATATATTTAATTTGCATACTGAAACTTTGCAGAATTGTATTGTTCATAATGATCGTTTTGGTTATTTCTCTTGGGGTTTTCAGGAAAACAATATGTATAATCTACAAATAATAATCATTTTACACATTCTCTCCCATTTCAATACCTCTTATTTCTTTAGTTTGTTTAATCACCTTGGCCAACCTCCAGAACAATATTAAATAATAAGGATGATAAAGAATATCTAATCTTTTTTCTCGACTGTAATGGAAATGTCTCTAGAGTTTCTCTGTGAAATGTGACACTAGCTTTTGGGTTGAGATGGATATATTTTATCACATTAAGGATGTTTCCATCTTCTTCTGTCTTATCAAGAGTAAGTGTTGAGTTGTGTCAAGTATATTTTAGCATTTACAAAGATGATCATGTAGTTTTTTTCTTTCTTATTCTATTCATAAAAGGCATTACATTAATGGGTTTCCTAATATTGAACCAGCTTTACATTCCTGCAACAAAAGCCACTAAGTCATGCTGCATATCCTTTAAAATACTATCTGATTCTCTTCGTTAGTATTTCATTAAGGAAATTTGCATCAATATTCACAAGTGATATCATTCTGTAATCTTCTTTTTTATATACTGTTTTTGTAAGATTTTGGTATCAATATTAGGTACTAGTTTAGCTTTTCTAAAATAATACTTAGCAAATGTTTCTTGTTCTATGTTCTGGAACAGCTAAGCTATATTATACCTTAATGGTTTGGTTGAATTTTCCTATGAAACCCCTTCTGGGAGTGATGACTTCAGTAACGGGTGGGACCAGTCTCCATTTCATTGATGGTGATAAATCTGTTTAGATTTTCTCTCTTCTGGAGTCAGTCTCAGTCAATTATATTTCACTAGAAAAATTGTCCACCTCGTCTAGATGCTTATATTTATTTGTACAGAGGTGAGTAAATTGTCACCTGTGATTATTTTATTTTCTCTGTATCTGAGAGGTTATTTCTCTTTAACATTCCTTGTTTTATGTATTTGTGTTTTTGCCCTTTTTTTCTTGATGAGGATAACTAACAAATTATTTATTGCTGTTACTCCTTCATTTAGGAGAAAACAGATCCTAAATGTGCTAATTCTAATGATTTTCTGTTCATAATCCATTACTTTGCAGTTCTTTATTTATGTACTTTTTAAATAGCCTCTTTAAGCTCTTGTATCACTGCTTTGGATCTTGTTTTTTAGGTAAAACTGCTTTTTAAAAAAATTTTTGGCTACGTTGGGTCTTCGTTGTTGTGCACAGGCTTTTCTCTAGTTGTGGTGAGCGGGGGCTGCTCTTTGTTGCGGTGCGCAGGCTTCTCATTGCGGTGGCTCCTCTTGTTGCAGAGCACGGGCTCTAGGCGCGTGGGCTTCAGTAGTCGTGGCTCGCGGGCTCTAGAGTGCAGGCTCAGTAGTTGTGGCTCACGGGCTTAGTTGCTCCGCAGCATATGGGATCTTCCCGGACCAGGGCTCGAACCCACGTCCCCTGCATTGGCAGGTGGATTCTTAACCACTGCACCACCAGGGAAGTCCCAAAACTGCTTCATTTTTTTTTTTTTTTTTTTGCGGTACGCGGGCCTCTCACTGTTGTGGCCTCTCCCGTCGCGGAGCACAGGCTCCGGACGCGCGGGCTCAGCGGCCATGGCTCACGGGCCCAGCCGCTCCGCGGCACGTGGGATCTTCCCGGACTGGGGCACGAACCTGTGTCCCCTGCATCGGCAGGCGGACTCTCAACCACTGCGCCACCAGGGAAGCCCTCATTTTTAAACAATTCACACCACTACGTTGGTCATAGCTTTAACGTGTTCCCTAGCAACGTTTCTTCTGCTACATTTTTTCATATGCTATTTTTTTAAGTTTTGCATAGCTCTCATAGTGATTCCTGTTTTATTATTACTCGTTTTTTAGGGACAGGCATTCTTCCTGGAGCAGTTATTTGCAGGATACGTTTGTGGCAGTGGCGGCCATGGCTTAATATTACCAGACTAGCGGGAATTCTCTTCTGAACACCAGGGTGTGCCACCCAGTGCTTCGGCCTTTACTTCTGCCTTATCAAGAAACATCAGCTCTGCAAGCTGCTCTCAAAGCAGCCTCTGGCTCTTCCACCTTTGCCTCAGCAACAACGTGCTTTCCACAAATGTGGATTAGTTATGTAATTTCTCATCCGGTTCGGCCTTTCCTACTTCTCAAAATACGCACGTCTCAGAGTTGGCCCACGGAAGCTCCCATCACAAACCTTCACACCCGTGCCCATGATTGCAATATCTTTTTTGCCTTTTGTGGTGTGCCTCTTATCCTGAAAATCAGTGCTTCATCATCTATGCCCCAGGGCCATGACCATGGGAATCATCTCTTGGATTCTCCCCTGTTTGATCTTTACAAAATAGTGATTTAGGCTTATGGATGTCTTCTGGTTAGAGCAATTTCGGAGTTTACATTTCTTTTTCTCATTCTCCATAATGCTTTTGGTGAGTTACAAGAGAATGGGGCAAGCCTTGCTTTGTGCCTTCATTTCAGAACTGGAAGATGCCTACCAAATTGATTCTGAGAGGCTACCTTCTCCATGAGACACTGGTTTTACCTTTACACAGATGCACATGGAGTGGTTAACCTCCTTGCATTAGACATTTTTTCCCAACCCAATCCCACGAGCACAGCTAGGACAAAAAAAAACTGGTTCTTAGACAACAGTTGGAAGCTATTACTTCTTTCAGATATGCCTAGACTGCTTTTTGGCAAACGAATACACTGTTTCATTACCCTCCCTGTACATCCAAGATACAGAAAGCAGGTGTAAATTCTACACGTGGCTTAAATTCTCACGTGCTTTCATTCAACTCAATAGAAAATAATAAATCACTATATTTGCAAAAAGAAACAAGTTGACAGAAAACAGGCTTATTTTTATAGCACACCCAAGATATATAGGGACTCATATATTTACTCAGCTATTTTAAAGGGCTTACTCTTGTTCGCTCCCTGGACAGCTAAATGCTGAGTTGCTAAGTTACTGGTATTTGACATCATCTCTTCCCTGACATGTCCCAGGTTTGACAGGTTCCCATGATTCACTGGGCCAGTCACCTCGTTACCCACGTTACTCATTTACCCAATGACGTCTGGATAATCATTTAAAATTCACATCATACACTAGCTGCAAACCCCCAGGTTCCCCGTGAAAATATTTAAACTGCTTTACAGGCTCTAAGTGAATCTGGAAGCCCACTGGATGGCTTACCTACATTGCTCACGTAATAGTTGTTATAATTAAATTTAGCATCTTTCTTCTGGGTTGGTTTGTGTGTGAGAAAAGAGGAAATGATTATTGGGAGGCAAATAATGGGTAATATCTCTTATGGGCTAATTTGGTTCCATGAATAGCTCACCTCACACATGCATGTTATGTATGAAGTCCATTAGTGCTTTGAGTTAGCTTCAGAAAAGGTAATACTCCACATAAGTTACCCATTCAAGGGCATTTTCACCTGCTGACAAATTTACATATTTCCCAGTGTCAGTAGGTAGGAACTAGTCATCAGAATAGCAGAGGGTGCAATCATTGGTTAGTCCGTTTATTTGACTCCATCAGTGTTAATGTTAATTACAGTCTAAATTATATTTAGCAGTTGTTGTCTTTCTTGGATGGAACACTATATTACTATTTCAAGAAACTATAATTTTGAAAGTCCACACCAGAATAGGATAGATGCTTTCTGAATCATCCTGGGAGGATTAGTATTTAAGACGGCTATGGAGAAAATCGTTTGCATGATTCCAATTTGAACATTATTTATACATTAATTTGACAGGATATAAAATCAATTGCCTAATTATTGGTTAAATTTATCAAAGGAATTCTACTGAAAGGTGCTTGATTATGCTGCATAGTTATGATAATATAATCAAAATTCCTTTCAGACGTAATTGTCTGATCAGTTTTGCTCCCCAATCCATTTTTTTTCTCACTCTTAAGATGGGCTTTTTCATTCGTTTCCCCTTTAAAAGTAAAAACTAGCAAGCACTGTACATGGCCGTCCTCTAATTATTTGGTAAGTTCTTTCCACACTAAAACTGTGCACTTAAACATAGACCTAATAAGCAGAATTGCCATAATTTAAAATGTTGTAAACACAGATCACGCTGCAATCAAAAGAGGTGCCCATGCCGGTGTTTACAGACCTGATCCATATGGCAGGGAGAAATCTGTAAGACGATAGTTTATCAAATCAAGTTCCCTAAATCCTAGCTAGCAAATTCAGCATCCCTCATAAACAGTGAATTACCCATACAGATGTTTGCTTATGAAATTATCAACTACGGAAGGTACTTAGCTAGGAAACACAATCTGTTCGGCGTCAAATCTAAGAGAAGTGCTGTATCTGCATTTGTGACTCTGGAAAGGATTTAATTGATAGTCTGTTGATATTTTTAAGTCAATTCTTGCTAAGAACAAATAAATCATACCACTGCAGAAGAAATAATCATTGAACATCCATCCTCAGCTAGGAGCATTTAGTGCAGACTGCTCTCCTCGGCTTAACTCTTCCAGAAATGATTACTCTAGGACCCATAAAACCCGGCGGAGCTCGAAAAGAAGCCGCCGCTGTGGCCCAGATTATTACATACGAGCAGCTTAGGAATCCCTCATATGACAGATGAATTGTAACTGCAGAACGCCATCACTAGGGCCAGAGTTATTATTATTTTTCATTTCTGTTGGTACTCGAGGGTAGCTTGAGTCTGAAGAGAAAATGGCATGCTGATGGAAACAGGTACGCAGGCTGGGCTGCGCTGCACAGATGTGCTGCCTTTAAGTTTCTGATCTGTAAAGTTTATAATAAGCAATAATATACTTGACAAGGAGCAAAGCCCTCTGAATTTCCACAGCCTGTTTTGTGGAAGAAGGGCAGGTGGCGGGAAAGGTGTTGTGGGCTGATGAATTCTGATTTGTTGGAAAAACTACGTGGAATTATTTTGGCATAACTGAGTGTGTACGAATTAAGGAAACAACAGAAGCTGAAATGAACTGTTGGTTGATGCCATTGTAATGTTAATCGTAAGAGCCCGGAGCTTGTGGAATAAGGATGGATTCAGGTAAGCCAACAGGAACAGAGAACAGGAGGGGGCAGCAAGAGGATTGTTAGAACCGGTTGTTTGCCCTGAGGGCGAATTACTCAACCTCCCTGGCTTTCCATAACTAGTAACTAATAATAAAATCTTTCAGTTCTGTTGTGAAAAGTAAATGACATAATGCACTTAAGTATTCTGCCTGCATGAAGTCGCACATTACTACTATTACTTTTTTATTAGTAGCAGTAATTTGTTATTGTTATTCTTTTATTATTTGAAATTTGAAATGCGATTTGAAAATATTCAAGATGTCCGGAAGAATTCATTCCTAAGACCGGCTCAGATTTTGTCGGTGTGCTGGTATTCCCAGTTAGAGTTGCTAGGAGTCAGTCTGCCGAGCATCTGAGGCAATTTTTTTTGAATCCAGAGATTTTCACTGTAGGTTTGTGACACGGTGGTTGACAGGTGTAGGGCAAAGCGAAGACCAGACTCTCCTTGTGCCTCTGCCATATGCTAGCCTCACCCAGGGTGGCAGGTCATGTATAACCTCTCTGGGCCCCGATTTCCTGAAACACTGGGTTGGCCAAAAAGCTCATTCGGGTTTTTCCATAACATCTTCCGGAGGACCCGAACGAACTTTTTGGCCAAGCCAATAATAATGGACTACCATGGTTCCTACGATCAAAATAAGATAATGAGGTTCAAGTACTCTGAAAGGCAGTCACGTGCTAGAGGGACATACGTTCGTCGTATCAGATCAAGTCAGCCCTGGAAGACCAGACAAGGTGGGCTCCCGGGTAGAATGAGAGCCAGGAGTGCGTGGAAAGAGAAGCGGGTCTGAAGGGGAAAAATGGCGAGAGGGACTTTCAAAGGAAGCCAACTGGTTTGAACTTGAACAGCGTTTTGAAAAGGGGGCCCAAATCCAATGCGTTAGGCCAAAGTACTTCCACCGCCTGGGCACTGAGGGGCTGAGAGCGGGCAGAGGCCAGTCGTGTCCTACTTCGTCTGTACCAATGTGCGATGAAGTGACTTTGCCTGCTGGGCTGTAGAGGGAAAAAAGGGGGACTCGGGGAGGTGGGAAAGTTGGGCGAGCCGACAGACGGAGGTCTCTCCCCGTTACACGTGCCAGCGGTGTGTACACATTACAGACTCGTTCACGGCAGAGGAGAGGGATGTAAGGGTGCAGAATGACCCCCTGTTCTCCAGACGAGGAAATTGAAAAGCCACACAGCTAGGAAGTGATGGAACGTCAGGAACAACCAGCGGCCAGCTTTTCCCACCCCTGGGCCAGAGCATCTTCCTCTGCAGAGCCCCCTTCAGTGAGGGAGAGAAGATGACCTTGCTCTGGACTCGGCTTAGTTGGAAAAGCACCGAGGGGGTCAGAGAGAGGAGGAGAGAAAGAGGAAAGGTATCTCCCCCCTCCAGCCCCTTCAAGAAGGAAGCAGATTGGGAGCAAGGTGACCAACAGACTTACTGTGGGATCGTCTGCAGGGCTCCGAGGCCCGCAAACAGGACCGTGAACGTGCTGTAACAAAAGTGTCCAGCAAGCACTCTGTTGTGCCGTGTACTGTGGTCTATAAAATTCCAAGCATGGAGATTGAAACATGTCACTCTTCAATAAAGGAAAGTCCACTCATTAACGGTATTGCGAGAAAACGAAACAAAACAAAGACCCCAGAATTCTATACGATGTATAGCCCTTCGAAAGAAAAAAAAAAAGCCCATTCCCCCAGATTCTCTTTCAAGAACAACAGAAAGACTTTTGTTACTTTCCCAAAGGGAGCTACCTATTATGAGCTTATTAAGGTAACTACTTCTTTTCTTTCCGTGTTTAAGCGACATTCTGTTGTTTCTCTAAGCTTCTCCAGCAGCCTGGAGTCGCCAGCCTCTGCCAGGTGTCCAGCCGGCTCCCCTCGCTCGGTCACTGTGTGGGCCACCTAGGCTCCAGGGCCAGGCTGCTCTGAAGTGGGGAATTCCAACTGTCACAAATGAGGTGGTGATTCTGAAACGGGTCTGGCATTCCTCTGGGGTTCAGAAAAGACCACTGACTTCATTTGGAAAAGCCAGACTACTGTAGGGACTAGAGGAAGAGGTTTCTTTCAGCATCGCCTTTCTCTAAAAGGCAGGTGGCCACGACCCTCACAGGATTGGGTGTATTTCGTACATCTGCACTGTCTCCACGCGATGCAAGGTGCAGGGAGCACGCGGCTGGGTTCCGAGGGTGCATCACGCTGTGGATTTCATGGCGGCTGCCCACACTCCCCACCCCACCTCCACCCCCGGCCCTTGGATCCCAGGGAGAGATGATGGAGGGGTTCCTGGACTCTTACCAAAGTAACCAGTACTCCCCTAACTCAGATCGTCTCATCTCTGATCAGAGTGACCGGACTCCCCTCTTTAACAGTCGGTAACAACGTTCTTGGGCTGGAAAAGGTGCACGAATGTCCACAGTGGGGGAATCAGGCGCCCGGTCAGCTCCATGGTGAACAGGTTTCTACGCCTTTTTATACCTTTGGCTGCATCTTCACAGGGTTTGCTTCCAACACTTACCAGGGAGAGTGTCGGGGGAGCTGAGGTGACTTGGGGAGGTGAGGAAAGGGGATGAAGAATTTCCCCGGGCACAGAGATGGATTTCTTTCCCCAGTGGAAAGCCAGCATGTTTTTCTCCCGGCCACACTGATCGTTTCTCATAGTAAATAGCATTTATATACCTCTCGGCAGCTTATAAGGGAATTAGGACAGGCATTATTGTCCTCTTTTACAGACAAGGAAGGGAGATTCAGAAAGATGAAGTTATCTGTCCAAATTGCAGAAGTGACAAATGGTGGAGAGAGAACTCACTCCCATGATTCCTATTCTTCATATACCGCAACGCCTTAGGATGCCAACAGGCAGACACGGGAGATACATTTCTCTGCCTCGGCTTTGGTTTCTCCTTTTGGTTTAATCGTGTACTTTGGGAGAGGTCATTGCCACCTTTTGCAGCTCTGTGCTGTCTCCATGCCATTCTCATGCACCGGTTCACCCCCATTAGTACCATCTCCCACAACTTGCCATCATTCTCAAGTCTCTCCTCATCTCCTCCCCTCCACCCTGCCGCTTCTCATCCCCTCGTTGTAGGCCACAATCTCCACGACCGTGTCCCATCAGCAACGTAGCAGGAGGCAGCAATGCGGCTGACCTGAGATCCCAGAGAACAGAAAGGCAAAGATTGCGGGTAGGATAATTGAACAGGAAACGTTTCCTAAAGGAGGTGGTGAGTCTCTGTTCAGCCCTGAAAAGACTCAGAAGGATGCGAGAAGGCGACAGAAGCTTGGTGAGATCAGGAGACTAGCTTGATTAGAGAGCAAGAAGACGAGGTAAGAAATGAGACACTCCCGGAAACAGAAGAGGAATGACTTTAAACAGCTTGAGCAGGTTGACTGCTTCATTATTAAAAGGCAGAGAGATAAAGGTTTAAACTCACCCGCAAGATTTCTTCAACACAGCTTGGGTCACTGGGAAGGCTCACCTAAAACAAAATAAACAAAAAAAGAAAATTAACCATAATCTAGTTATTCTCAGAAAAGCATGTTGTATAATATTTTACCCTGTCGGAAAAACTGCAAAGGAAGTAAATATAGCTATACATGTGGGGTTTTCCCCCTATGAAATACAAAGCAGTAAGTATCTGCAAATGGCCAATTTTGTTTTCTTTTACGGAAGCAGTAAGACCACAGTACAAGATGCAGAGAGGGCCTGGCTCTGTCACTGATTTGCTCCGGGACACGGAGCCACCCTCCCCTGTCCCCCGAGCTTCCCTTTGCTCATCCATCCAAAGAAGGAGCTCTCCTTCCTGATCTTTGAGGCCTCTTCCACCCACTGACATACTTTACCATGTTATTCATAATCACAGATTTGTAGAAGAGGATGCCTATATGAACCACTTCTGTGATTAACTGAAGTCCCCTTTTAACTCAGGAGTCCAATCAGATGCCTACAGAGAGAATCTCACAAAGTGAACGCCCTGAGCTTTTCTCCTCAGTGTGACACCTTCCTAATCAATCAAAATTCAAGCGACTAGCAGAGCTGTACCGAGTACTGACTCCGCACCGGGCACACGCCCTTTCCTTCAGGAGCTCCAGAGTCAGTGAGAGCAAGAAACCAAATGCCGAAGTGAAACACCAGCTCTAAAGCTGTGTTTGATGAGGGACCTGAGGGTGGGACCACCAGCTGGAGGAAGGTCTACCAGGTGTGACGGCACCTGTGCAGGTACGGGCATCCCCCAAACCTTCCGAACTCTCTCCTTCACACCTTCTCCACGAAGGCAATCTGATCACCTCCACTTCCCTCCAGTTCCAGTAGGGAGACCATTTGGTCTCTTTCACTCACTGCCTTGGGAGGTAAAAGGCCAGCCCTGTAAAGAGAGTACTGCCACGGAGGCTGTAGGTTCCAGGCCTCTCGCAAGGGCCATTAAGTCCTAATCCCCTAGTCACTCTGATAGATTAAGGTATAAACACAACTATATTTGAGGAAATGGGGAAGAGAATATGGCCCCAGTTTCCCTCGATCTTAAAAAAATACTTGCTACAATCATCAGTAAATCTTAAATGAGCATAACAGTCACTACTGTACATACATTAATTTCAACCAATATTTCTTGACTACCTTGACTACCTACTCCATGGAAGAGTCCCTGCTCCAAGCAGCATAAAATCCCTAGTGGGGAATCAGAGAGTCAACAATAATGAGGGGGCCATCCAGCCTGGGTTATAACCCAGTGTGGTTCCAGTGTACACATGCTATTCTGCTGTCATTACTGACAGTGTCCCTTTTCACCCTCAAAAATGTCCTGATTCGGACGACAAATTATACAGTCACCCTTCCAAGAACACGAATACTCTAATATTGAGCGGAAAGAACAGTAGAAGGAAAGGCTGACAAATTGCCTGGGCAGACATGGTAAAGAACCTTAAATACAGGCTCCTGATAGGGAACCACACGTGGTTTGGTCTAGCAGAGATCATTCATTCATTCATTCAACAAATATTCTTTGAGGGCCAGGGACTGTGCCACCAGGCTTGTGGCCGGCAAAGACACAACGGAAAGAAGCAGAAGGAGACACAGTTTCCTCCCTCATGGAGTTTGTAGACTCAGGAAGAAGGTGGGTGTGAAGAAGCACATAGGTAATGGACGACTGTTACCATGGTAAGTACTATAAAGCAGGACATCCCATGGACACCAGTCCTGCAAAATGAAAGGTTCCGTGTCCAAAAAAGTATGGGCAATGCTGCTATGCACCCCCCTCTTGGTAACCCACGATGCAACTTAGAGGCTCTGCGACACCTATGTAATTGGTTTAAAGCAGCATGTTCCCAACTTTCTTGACTACTGATTGTTGGGTTTTTAGTTTTCACGTGTTTTTTTTTTTCCAATTAACAATGATCGCCATTCCATAGAATGGGTGTTTGCAGAATATACACTAGGAGAGGCTGGTCTAACATATTACAGGATTACAGAACTCAACTGATTATTCTTAACAGCAAATAAAATCTCATTCCAAGGACTTCCCTGGTGGCGCAGTGGTTAAGAATCCGCCTGCCAGTGCAGGGAACACGGCTTCGAGCCCTGGTCCGGGAGGATCCCACGTGCCGCGGAGCAACTAACCCCGCGAGCCCCAACTACTGAGCCCCTGAGCCACAACTACTGCAGCCTGCGTGCCTAGAGCCCGTGCTCCGCAACGAGAGAAGCCACCGCAATGAAGAGCAGCCCCCGCTCGCTGCCACTAGAGAAAGCCCGCGTGTGGCAACGAAGACCCAATGCAGCCAAAACTAACTAAATAAATTTTTTAAAAAATCTCATTCCATTGCTCAAGGCTCTAGCAACCGTATTTTCCAAGACAGTTGTTGAACTTCTAACATATACCTTCCCCAAACACAAAGGTCAAAATGATTACAGTCAAGACTTCAATCTTCAGTGTGGTTGTCCCACTGTATCTGTTGGGCTGCCCAACTCTCATGAGAAGGTCTTTGTTTTCCCTTTGCCACACAAACACACAAATGTTAATTTTGAAATAAAAGTGGGAAAAAAGTATGAGCCACATGCAGACACAGCGAGGACATTTGCCTACGAGTCTCAAGAGTTGGGTGGGAGGCTGATCTTACCCCTTGGGAACAGGACTTCACAACCTTACCCCTCTGAGTTCCAGTTTGCTCAACTATAAAATAAAATCGAGTAAAATAAAAGGACGATAAGAGTAATACCTGCTCCTTCCAAAGCTCACAAGGGTTTCTGCGAGCAGCAAATGAAATAAGGTATGTGAACGCGCTTTGTAACCCGCAAAGCCCCTCGTGCTGCGTTGGGTTTTTAGCCCCTGCCCTGCTGGTCTCCTCACTGCCTTTATTACGAAGCCCAGTCTTCTCGTCTGCACAAGGTAAGATCTGACTCACTCTTGCCAACCGCAGATATCATGTCTACACCTGGTATTATAAATATCCGTTTCCTTATGGGGAAATGCTGTCAAAATAGAAAGAGTTGTGGACTCTGGGGAAGAACTCTGCCGACACGGACAGTCAAATAAATATGCATCCATACCGAGCGTTCAGATTTTTTTTTTCTTTTTTAGAAAATACTGGAATCCAGCATTGACATGGAGTCACCAGTCCTGCAAAGTCATCTAGCCCTGCTCCGCTGCTCTTTTCACCGCAAGACAACTCATTTGAGCCTCAAGTGGTTCCCCCCCCCCCCCCGCAAGTGCTTTTGAATTAGCCAGCAAGCATCTCCTCTGTGCCTAGAACAGTGCTGGGCGAGGGGGGTCGGTGACACAAAGAGCCGTCAGACTTGGCCTGTTTCTCTCGGAGTTAAATGTCTAGATGGGACGGGAAAACAAACAATTGAGACCCACTGGGACATACATTGTAAGGTGGTGACAAGGGTAATAGGATCGCATTCATTCGCCCGTCCGCCTATTCATCAGTTCTCCCATTTACTTCTTTAGACAACAAATCCTGACTGAGCTCACACTGTGCTCAGGACGGTGCCAAGGGGAGGATTTAAAGACACCGAAGACAACCTAATTTCTGCCTTCGAGACTCCACGCAAATTGGGGGAGACAAACATTTACAGGGGAAACAGACAATACGGAACAGGAGGTCTGACTTGGGTGTCAGGGGTACCTACCGGGTTCACGGACAGAGCCATGTCCGACAGGAGGTCCCAGCCGCCGAGGTCCCCATCGCAGTCCTCGCCCCATAAGGGGGTGAGAGGCCAAGGATTTGCCATGGCCGAGCAGTGCCGGGGCCACCTAAGGCCACTTCACGCTCAGAGCCCCCTGAGGAACGGCACCCAGGTCACTCACACTGCGCTCTGGACAGAAGCCGGGCTCAGCCCCCGCTGCCTGGTTGCTCTGTCTGTCTGTCAGTCTGTCTCTCACAGCCCCGTCCTCTCGCAGGAACTGTGGAGGAGTCACTCGGACAGGTGTGACAGGAGACAGGAGGAGAACTAGTGGTGACACTGGGATTAGAACTGCCGCCTGACGAGTTGCCAAGCTGCCGCTTAATTCCGGAGCCACCTTCGCCTGCCTTTCAATGCACTCTTGAGTATTCAGAGAGTCCACAAAGCGCAAGTTAGCCACTCAGAGCCGGCGATCTCCTGCATCCCCCTCTCCGCCCCCTCCTCCGGGAGCAGAAAGCGAGCTGCACGCCGCCCCGGGAGGCTGTGCTCTCACTCCTGGCCCCAGACTACCCTCTCGGGCTGGGCACGGACGGGGTCCTCTAAGGGCCAGGGAAGGCAGGCGCCCGTCGGGCAGGTGCTGAGTTGCCTGAGAGCCCTCCCAAGTGCCTACCCTCTCGGCGTGTGACAGTGCAGGCTGCCACCCCATGTAGCCACACAGGGACCACGCGCAGATCATCTGCCTGGTGATAAAGACATATCTTAGGAAATAATCAGGGTACCTTTAAATCATCAAATATTCAATTAACTGCAGCAACAATAAATGAATTGCATAGGATGTTTTAATCATTCTGGAATTAATCAGTTTGGAGCACACTTCTTGGCGATTAGGGTAATACAAGATATCAAAAATACCCTGATTGTGGCATTGAGAGACACTGATAGAAAACACGAAGATTCATGTAAAACATTAAAAGAATCATGATCATCACACGGTTAACCCAGTAGAGCGGGATGCGTGTCTCTGAGTACATTTTTATTAAGTGATTGTGAGGGAAAAGAGGTCTTTTTTTTTTTTTTTTTTTCTAAAATCACCCTGAAGTTTTCCCACAAAACCTGGCCATCTAAGTCCACTATTCTAGGCATGTTTCACCTTGACAAAGACTTCGCCCAGTAAAATTCACAAATTGCAAGTTTAATTGCCAGTGAACGCTTGGATTCTCCTATCAAGCGCAAGTGACACTGAGTGACACATCACTAACACCAAAATCCATGCTACCGGCCCAGTTAAACAAGATCCGCGACTGACACCGCCGGCAGCTTCCAAACTAATTCCATTTGTATTTTCATTAACAAATTGCCCCATTCATCCCCACGACTGACTGACGACACAGAGATCCCCTGACACGGCATCACTAACAAAATGAAAACTCAGGTTATGATATTCTAGTAGCAAATGAGTTTTCCGGCTTTTTAAAATGTTTAATCCCCATCATCGGTCATTTGTCCAAACAAGGAGCAGCAGCCTCTGAAGTTCCCATTCGCACTCACTTTGAGATCCCTTTATTTCCCCTCCCCATCCAGGGAGTCCCCGTTTTCCAACTTGGAAAAGGACGAACCCAGTTCAGGTTAAGATCTTTCTGTCCCTTGCTTCCTGCCTCACCTTAACCTGGCCCGATTCTAGTTTGTATTCATGAGTCTACGGTTAAACGGGAACAGTTAACATAAACTGCAGACAGAAATCCTCAGGTGATATAACTTTAATCAAAACAAAGAAGATTTCACAACAGTCACATGGTACAGCCAACCAGCTCATCTTCCCATTTCATTTTAATACAGCAAAAGTCCTGGGTGTCCAAGGAGTTGGTATTTAAAATACTGCTTCCGGCTAATTTTTAAGGGTGTCACATGGTCAAAATACCCCATGTAAAACAAGCTAATATTCACCATTCGCTCTAAGAAAAGAAGCAATAAAAAGTAGAGCATGATCGTCCCCGCTCGCTGCAACTAGAGAAAGCCTGTGCGCAGCAACGGAGACGCAACACAGCCAAAAATAAATCAATAAAATAAATAAATTTTTTAAAAGTAGAGCATGAAGATCAAAGGAATATACCACTTGCCATTTTAAGCTAAGTACAGAAAGTGACCCTGTGTCTAGAACCTTACGTGGAACTAAAACTAAAAAGGAAGACTCAGCGATCACATTTTATTTATTTGAGCAAATCAGTGAGATAATTTACTGTGCCTTCTGGGGGCATAAAGGGGTAGGGGAAAGAGCATGGGCTTTGAAGCTGGAGGGACTTGGATTTTAATCCCAGCTCTGATACTTAACTTGCTTTGTGAACTTGGGCAAGACACTTGAACTTCTCTGAGCCTCTGTTTCTCTTATCTATATAAGGGAAATAAAATTCCACTTCGAGGACTGTCGTGAGGTTGAGATGAAGTGAGGCATATAAAAGTACCTTAGCCTGGCAGTGGGTGCATCTGAAGTCTCCATCAACACCTTTTATTCGAAGTTCCCTCTAAGGCTCTTGGAAAGTTGTCAGCACCCTGAACCTTGGAACCACTGAGTACATAGTTTAGTCGCCTTGGAAATTGGCCCCCATGACATCTTGTGAATGTCGCTAATTATGAAATCCTATTCAGGGGCCCAGTGCATAAGGGGTCTCAGGCTGCGGCTCCATCTGGTAGCTCTCACTGAAGGTGACAAAGGAGGCTGGAGATGGGACTTGAGGGGGTAAGACAACAGAGAGCGAAGGGGGGCTGAAGGGGAAGGGGGGGCGATGTGCTTCATTATGGGGACAGCTCTCCGCTGATTACATTAGGTATGGGCAACGGCGGAATGCATATGCAGAAAGGCCCATCATCAGTGGAGAGGACCTAACGGCAGATGGAATTTGAAGTGAAGAGTACTTAATTCAGCGGGCTCTGAATAGCCATTAGCTCACTGTTCATTTATTTGGTCTAATAACTAGTTTCTATAGAAGAGTGAGCTATAAATGGGGGGTGGGGTGGGGGGTGAAAGTCTTAAAGAAAAGGTACACATCTAGAAAGATTACCCTAAGAAACCAAGAGCCCTTCTGGAAGAGGCTGGCTGCCTGACCCACATTCCCCCAGGACGCCCTGCCTCTGGTCACCCACCCGAGCTGTGCCTTCGCTGCCGGCGAGGCTCCCCAGGGACGGAGCCCCTCCTCCCACATTCTCCAGGCTTCTCGCCCAGATGCCTTAATCCCGCTGCTTTCACTCAAGCTGCATCCTCCTCCTTCTCTTTGCCGGCCTCCCAGACTCCGACCCAACTCGCTTGCCCCTTCCTGCCTGTGCTCTTCCCAGCCTTCTGTCCGCTCTCCGTGTCTGCCCTACAACCCAGAGACCTTCCAGCCACGGTCCCTGCCTTCTGAAATTCCTAGGCATGCGTACGACTCCTCAGGGCCCGCGGGATACCCACTTCTGTCCCATCCAAGTCCTAGCACGGAAACCAAGGACCATTTAAGATTAAAGTCTTCATTCCACGAAATCCCTACTTACTGCACTCCCATTAACATTAATGGCTATCTTGTGTGCAGGTCCATATGTAGTAGCCACATCTCAACTTCAATTCTCTACCTCCTACACATGGACCATTTTCTCACTGATGCTAATTGTCAGATCCCGGGTACATTTCCTCTTCTTCTGCTGACGGTTCTTAAATGCACGGGAAACACAAACTGATTTTTGTACTAACTAATACAAACGTGAGGAAAAGAGTTATTTCATGGAGAACTATATTCAATATCCTATGATAAACCATAATGGAAAAGAATATATATTAAGAAAGAATGTATTGATATGTATGACCGAATCGCTTTCCTGTACAGCAGAAATTAACACGACATTGTAAATCAACGAGGCTTCAATAGAAAAAAAACACGAGGAAGCAGGCAACTCATATACCACATGTAGCAGACACGTACTATAGGCCTCAGCTATAAAACTAATTTCACACCTTAGTCATCCGAAGATGAAACTGCATCAAAAGACCATTTACAGTTTCTTTTGTGACGAGTCCACATTCCAGATAGCATGGCATACGATGTATCACACATCATGTATTCCAAAGCCACCCCTGAATCCTTAGGAGTGGCTAGGGGGACAGGAGGAAAATCAGGCAAGCATGATGTCCCAGAAAGCCAGAGAAGGAAGTGTTTCAAGGAGAAAGCAGCCGTTCAGTACGATAAGGATGCAGAATCGGCTGGGTTCGGCCGATCCTAGGCCATCTGGGCCATCGGCCACCTTGGACAGAGCCGTTTCAGCGGCATGCTGTGCATGTGAACCTCACCTCACCGGAGTGTGCTGCGGAGAGAGTGGGAGGGGCGGATGCAGGAGGGAATAAACAATTCCCGCTGTGACAGGGAGCAGAGAGACGGGGTGATAGGATGTGGTGATGCGGTGTCGAGGTTTTTCTTTGTGTTTTAAGAGGGATGGTACTAAGGCATATTCACATACCAATGGGCATAACTCAGTGGAGAGGGGAAGAAACGTATCGCAAAAGAAAAAAATGGATGATTGTAAAAGCAAAGTCCTTGAGAAGGCGCGAACAGATTAGGACACAACTGGAGAGGCTGGCCTGAAAGAGGAGCGTGGACCCTTCTGGACAGTTCTTCCATTGTAACGGCAGGGAAGGCAGAGTGCCTTAGGTACATAAGCAATTGGGTTGGAGAAATTAAAGACGAGAAGATGAGGGGGTACTTGTCTGATTGTATCTATTTTTCTCTATGAAGTATGTGGCAAGGTCATCAGTGGAGAACGGGGCTGGTTATTGGAAACATGCGGAGAAAGGAAAGGTGGAAAAGGTTCTGTTGGAGAACAGGAAGAGGGGTAGGCTAGGAAAGTATAATAGAACTCTCTGGCAATACTGAAGAGCGAGAAAGAGGGAGCTATCGTGTGAAACACTGAAGGAGATGCTGTCTATGCCCACAGTACGGAGATAAAGGAAGGAGGAGGTAGGGGAAAGGAGACAACTGGAGGCCAAGTAGCCTCTGGCGATTTAGAAGGAGGTGGCGCTCTGCTCCCCACTATCAGCTACTGCACTTCCCCACACTGATCAGCTAATTAACCACAGCTCACAGTTCTCCAACTGCTCTAATCTATAAGGGACTTCATTCCGAATGGAACAAGCAGAGCGCCCAGGAGCACGAGCAATGATCTGCTGGGATCCCACAGTGGTGAATCTCACATGACCCACAAGCCCGGACGAAGTGGAGCGCGGGGCCTGAGGAACGCCTCTCTGGGGGCTAAATGAATTCAACTTTGTCCCTCGGGAAGTAGAGAGCGCCATCAACCCATATCCTCCTGAGGGAGATCATTCCTACGGAGCATTGGAAGGAGTTTGCAAATTGTTTAAAGAAGAGCTGTTTTTAATCACTTAACTATTTTGTCCTTAAGAAAACTTTTACACATTTACTATGTTAGCAGGAGACATTTTAAAGTACGATTATCTTTTATAATACATCTTGGATTGACAACTTCTTCTAAGCATTTATGGTTTCTAGAGATACAAGACTTCCTCACCAGGGGGGGAAAAATGAAGTGGGAGTTCAGATTTTTCTGGTAGCTTCTGAAGACACTACCACAGGCATATTACGGGGTCTTAAATTACGTGCTGTGACCCCATTTAGAAAAGAACCTTTTAAATATGTATCTTTGGCTCCTACTTTCTGAAAATCTTTCAGAAAGGAAAGGTCTTCCCTTGACATTCGCAATCCCTCACCCTAAAGAAACTCCTTTCGTCGTCTTCTAAACACATAGCTAATGATTTAAATGTCTGCTTTAAAACAAGAAACCTAGATTTCAGTTTGATTTTGCTCTATAGCTACATTTTCCTTAAAGCATCGTCAGTGGAATAGACTTTACAAATTGTACCCATACATGTCCTCAATAAAAAGGTGACAACAGAATACACTTGATAGAAAGTGTCTCCTCTTTCAGACTAACCTCTAACGAACTTGGCACCTTCTTGACTCTCTAAATCCTGCGCTTAGGATTGTCTTAATTGCCAGTGGTTGACACCGCGATGCCACAGAAAGAGACCTACAATTGCTCTTCTCTGACAGCGATGATCTGAGAGAACAAGCCCTGTGCACGGGAAGTGAATCCTCGCCAGCTCCCCTATTATTTATAACTCTAATTAAAACACTTTTATCTATTAATGCCAAGTGACACTACTAAATATATTCAGGGAAGTTCACATTTTTTCTAGGCTTCTGGAATCTCTCAGATCTGCACCCACTTACATGTGGCTTAACTGCTCACTAAAATGAAATGATAGCTAAGAATAACTCCCTTCCATTAGATTTATAAATCTCATTAATTAATTCGACACCTCCAATGGTGTAGAGACCAAACTCCACTGCAAGATCTAATTAAAGAGAAGTAAAAAAAAAAAAAAATGTTAAGAAACAACCCTGAGATTGAAACACAGAAGTAACTGTTTAGCCTCAAATTAATGAGGCGCTATGCTAAGGAAGCATGTCCATTAATCCCTAATGAGGACTTTAAACACATTAAAACTTCCTAATACAAAATGTTTGCCTTCCTTTTATCCAATAACAAATAAGCCAATAATTTTCTGGCTCTAAATGACACTGTTAACTGTCACGGCATGTTTTATTTGACAAACCCTCCATTCAAATACTGTAAAACCAATTAATTTGCCTGCTGTGAAATGTGTTTCTTGGTGGCTTTTATGTGATTTTTTTTCTTCTCAAAGGAATGTAAATAGGAGGTCAATGTAGGTGCCTGGTATTGCTTAAAAAATATGCCACAGTAGCTATAGGTTGTCTCTCCTGTTTGCAATTCAAATGAGTTGAAAGACAACCTTCATTTTCAGGTCACAATCACAGACTGGTTTCCTGATAAGGAAACCGTGTCAGAGTAATAGTTTGATTACCATGAAGAGGATGCCGTATTTGAGAATGGAGAGTTGGCAAACTTACCACTTTGTTCGATTGCAAATAATGTTTCACGACCCTGGCCCTTACCGACCTGGCACGGTTACCTAGCTCCTGCTTCATCCAGCCCTCCCCCAAATGCACCTGCGTGTGTGCCCAGGAAATCACTCTCTAAAATTGGAGTTTATTCCTGATGCTTTTATTTGAAAACACCACAATCTGTTACACTTTTTTGTTGGCAGAAAAATCAATAGAACAAACACAAGAAGTTCCTGTTTCTTAAACTTCCCCTGGGCCTTACTTAGTATCTCCAGTTAGCTTGAGAGATGGCCCTAAGAGCCCTTCTGCCCAGCATTTATGGAACACTCTGAAACACTTGGCTCGTAGAAGGGCAAGGCACTTTTCCAGAAAATCACTCTGCAAACACAGACCCTTGACACCGTGTCGTAAAGAAAGGGTCTGTGACATTACGTGTGGGCCCGCTCTGTGGAGCACCTCGAGCCCACTGCCTCATACATTGAAGACCAGAGAGGGAATGATACGCGGTGTCCCATGGTTTATGGAGTCAAACAGCTTACGCCAATTAACACGAACAGCATATGCAGGACACCAACGATCCTAGCTTGTCTCACATCCACGTGAAAACCAGGGACTGATTATTTCTTAGCTGTGAAAGTAAGCAAGAGAAACAGACACCTGGCAGGTGCTTATAATTCCAGGTACAATGACAACACCTTACTGATACAAATAAAATACATCCAGTGAAATAACCACACTTACTCCTGACTGGGATCAATGTGTTGGGGTATTTCCAAACTCGGTGCTTGGAAAATCTGTTCACGTTAAGAAACTTGTCCCAGATGGAAAATATACATTGCATCCCTACGCACAGTACAGTGCACTAGGCATTATGGGAAATTCAGTAGATGATAAAGAATAAATGTCCACAAGGAACATCTACTTAAGAGTAGACAGGACCTATATACCAAAAATGAGTAATGACAGTACAAGTTGGCACAGATTTTCTGATCCCTGAATCAGGCACATGGGCAGAAGGATTTTACTTTGGGGATGACATGACTTAGATGGCCAAATATGGGAATGTCCAGACTATCTAATATGGGGAGAATGAAAGTGATTATTTCAAATCAGCACTCTCCTAGAAATCCCAGACTGTGTAGTGACGCTACTTTTAAGAGACAGATGAATGGCTTTCACGATAACTGTAATAGGAAGTCACAGGTGAAAAAAACTGTCCATGGCTCTGGGGTGATCATGCAAGGAAGTGGGACTTGCCCTTGATTTTGAATAAGAGAAAAGATTCATATAGGTAGTGACTATGGCACTGTATGACTTCGGGCAAGTCACAGTTTCTCTAGCTATAAAACCAACGGGTTGGCCAAGGATCTAGTCTCTAAAGCAACTCCAATCTGTTAAAATGAGTGTATCAATCTGTGGTCCAAAGCAAATTAATTTCAAAACTTGAACTTGTGTTCACCAGCTGATCTCTAATTAAAAGAAGTCTCCAATCGAAAATGAAAAGCTATAAATTTCACAGGGACAGAGCCTGCGTGATCGACAGAAGTAAAAATGTCAAGCCGTCCTGGCAAATATTTTCAAAATGGCAGCAGATAACGTGCTTCAGGACTTCAGTGGAAACATTAAACTGTGGACAGTTCCATTTTTCATATTAGGGAGACCACTATGACAATTAGATGCCATCCTCAAAAATAACGTGTTGGCCACAAAGACAGAGTGCCTCAGTCATGTGAGGGCTTCTCGTTAAGTTAGAAGTTCTCGCTAAATGGTAGTGAAAATATAATCGGTACTTGGCTAGAGGTCCATACCCTTGAAGCCAAAGCATGTAGAAATGGCTCTGTTTGAAACGATTTTGAAAAATCCCATAAGAGCTCCTACATCTTCCGTTTTTAATCAAGATTTGGGAATGTACTGAGACCACCAGACATCAAGCGTGCTCGCGACCTTTTCAACTGTCAGACCAGATAGATTTTTATCTTCTGTGAATCCACCGAAAGCCTCAAAGGTGCAGTGCCAGAGCGTGAATCCATTTCACTAGACAGTCATTGAAAGTATAATTCAAAGTGCAACTTATTTTCACATTTTCTACCACAATACTTTTGGCAGCCCAGGGCAGAAAGTCAAAACCTGGTTTCCAATGGAGACCGCTTCCAGTGGTTTCTAAATGTTGGCAGCAAGAATTCCTTCTTGTCAAAGAGATCAGCAGTCACTGGCTTTCATTAATTTATTTTCAATGACTGCTGCTTGCTCTCAGGAAGCCTTTCTTTACCTAAGGATGTTGACCTGCTGTTGGACCCCATCAGAAACAGACACGGAGAGACACTGATATATTAGGAGATGGGGAGATTCCCTCCAGTGGCCTTCATAGACTGCACAACTTCCATTTATTCTCACGGAGGCCATGAGCACAAAAAACAAGATTTGTGGCGAAGACATACAGCTGGAATCTACAAAAGCTCCCAACACAAGATGAACAAACCCAGCGATATATATTACACTGTAAAGTGTTATCTGAAGATCTTTAGAATCAGTTTGAAGGTCTTTCTTCATTCAAATGAATTATCATAAAGAAGGGGGACTTCTAAAATCTAAAATGATATACCAATTTAGATGATGTGATTACAAATACTTAGTGTGCCTTTAGTTGGGTACCCAAAAGGCTCTGGGCCGAGGGCTGGCTGTAAATAAACATTTATTATGATCACACTGATCTTGAAATTATCTAGCTGAGCACTTAGGTATACTTACAAAATGCATTTCATTAATTTCTAAATGTTTTGTCTTTGTTTTACAGTATGTGCTCAAAAGGAAAGCACTGGCAACTTATCAGGGTGCTATAAGGCTTTTAGGCAGCATCTAACATCTATTTTGTCGAGGTAAGCTTTGCAATTAGCGTTTTCAAGAGTCTCAGTTTCTCATCTCTATAAATGATAATCTAACCCCCAGTGAGATCTCCTTTATCCTTAATGTGAAGATATTAACCCCTTAATTCAAAACTCTAAGAACAGCACCCTGGTGGCATATGAAAACAAAAGGGAATGAGGCCATTTATATGAGGGCAATATTAAGAATATGGCCTACTGTTATTGCTACTAAGACCAAGGCTCAGATACATAAATCCTAGGAAGTTTCGTCCTTGCTGGGCTACTAAGTCCTTTCACATCCTCTCTGCTCCCCACCTGCCACCCTGTATCATTTGCTCCTCATGACAGCCCTGTAAAGGAGGCAAAGAAGATACAATAAGCTTCATTATAAAGATGAAAGAAAATCTGGCCCTTCAAAAGGTTACATGACTTGTCTGAGGTTTTCTGGCCACTTGGCGGTGAAGATGAGCCCCGAGGTTTTCAGCTACCCAATCCACTGTGTCTTTCGCTATTTCGTGCTCCTGGTCTATACACATGGACTTAGAGTGCCCACTAAAGCCTGAGGAATTCAGAAGCCAAGTTCAGGAACTGCAATGAAGCTTCCCCCCTAAGATGAGAGGATACTTCTCTCTGTTACAGGGCCAATAATGTTATCCCCAATTCCAAACTGACTACCAACCGACAAGGCCAAAAAACCCTGATGGCCTACAATGAGACCTACAAGAGTCTGGGCATTGAAGAGCACCTGCCATGTCACCGGTAGACCAGGCCCTTCCTCCAGCCAGGCCTCCACAGATGCTAAGCAGTGAGAACTCAGGTTCAACACCGAGGCCAGCACCTTGCTACTCAGATACCTGACTGCCCTTTAGCTTTAGTTCTTGGCAATTTTAAAGCCAACTGAAAGAAGTTCCCACAGCTTCGTTGGCTGTCCAAACATGCCGTGAAAACTGGCCTCCCACGAACACCTGGAGTCAGTGTTGATTTGAGGAGTCGTGAATCGGTGGGGAAATGAGCTTACCAGCGCCAGCCTCTCCAGTTGTCCTAATCTGTTCGCTCCTTCTCAAGGACTTTGCTTTTACAATCATCCATTTTTTTCTTTCGCGATACGTTTCTTCCCCTCTCCACTGAGTTATACCCATTGGTATGTGAATATGCCTTAGTACCATCCCTCTTAAAACACAAAGAAAAACCTCGACACCGCATCACCACATCCTATCACCCCGTCTCTCTGCTCCCTGTCACAGCGGGAATTGTTTATTCCCTCCTGCATCCGCCCCTCCCACTCTCTCCGCAGCACACTCCGGTGAGGTGAGGTTCACATGCACAGCATGCCGCTGAAACGGCTCTGTCCAAGGTGGCCGATGGCCCAGATGGCCTAGGATCGGCCGAACCCAGCCGATTCTGCATCCTTATCGTACTGAACGGCTGCTTTCTCCTTGAAGCCCAACATACTCTCCCCCTTTTATTGTTCCATTCAAGGAACGAGGAAACAGCCAAATCGAGCTGGCAAGGGCAACCCTTCCATCCTGAGAAATCTGGTTACTGAGCGTGAGATGGGCACTCTGAAAAAGGACTGCCCCTGACAGCCATTACAGGTAGATAGAAGCCTTTGGCCCAGAGCGTTAAAGCTCTGACTGTGATCTATTAAAATTGCTGAAGGGCAGAGAGGAGAGGGACCAGGTAAGAAATGAAATAACTCTATGCTAAATGTGTCATCTGTCCCATGCAAAGCTAATGCTACTGGTTCCTTCTCAATGGAACACTTTTCAGTTGCTTGTCCAGTAATGGATACATTCATCTCCTGATAGACTGTTGACAGAGAAAGGGCCCTAGAGGCTATATACTCCAACCTCTAACGTGCAGCCCATTTTAAAGGATGAGGACAAAAGAAGTGCAGAGAGGTGAAATGATTTGCCCAAGGTCACACAGCCATGTGAATGGAGGGCCTGAGACGAAACTCTGGTCCATCGGGCTGAAAAAGCCAAGTTTTTGTAGTCTTGGCTTTACCACTGCTTACATAGCTCCTATGACAGGGAACTCATTATTTCCTGATTCCATTTCATTTAAATCAATTTATTTCAATTTAATGAAGCAACTCAAGAAACTCTGAGTTCCTTCTACTGGAAGATCAAATAGATCTATCCACACGGTACCCTCTATATTCTGTTGGGCAGTGAGGACAGGGGAATTGTGCCTTACCTTCCCTCTGAAAGCGGCATCTAAGTGGAGCAGCTCTTCAGAAAAGTTTAAATAGTGTGAAGACATGGTGATTATTAAGACGGTGATGAAAATATTATATGTCCAAGAAAGCAGTGGGCAACAGGAAGAGAAGACACAGAAAAGGGAGGTGAAGCGTGGCACCTTTTGATATACTTGCTCTGCAGGCATCCAGCCGTGCAGACCCCAGCCTCCCCTACCATCACCACCAAAGGCTGGCTCATCAGAGAGCCAGAATCCAGCTTTGCCTTGAGCCAGTTATGGTGGCCAATAGACTGCATGGAGCTCCTCCTTAGATTCTTCGGCTGTAGAGCGCGGCGAGCTTCCCTGGGGTTACGGGTCATGGTCATTGCCTTGGCTTCCACAGCACCATGTTCAGGCTAAACGACTGAGCCAATCAAAGCGAGGAGACAAGGAAATACAAAGCTAGCAAATCGGGAGCACTGAGAAGGCAAGGTGGGATGAATAAACCCGTTTTGTAAATTACGATTTAAGTGCAGAAAATAACAGTAATTTGTTAATTTCTGGAGCGACGTGCATTGGAGCAGCTGCAAATACCCCCACTACCGTAAATGATCTATCCCTGCCTCCTCTCTAAGGATGTTTATTTCAAAAGTGAAATTTGGCACATTGAGTGGTATTTCTGGAAGGTTAGTCAGTCTCCTGTCTCCTTCCTTCCTTTTCCTTGTCTACCCAGTTTCACTAATGCAGTCCTGACACCCAGCCCTTCAATGGAAGAGCCACCCCAGAGGGGAAATGATCGGTTTTAATGGGGCTCCCTAATTATGCATTGTGGTATATGCCATCATCCAAACCCTGACCTAATAGCAACCTCCAGGCCTAGTCCATCTAGACTCTAGAATGAACACTTGGTGGTAGCTGCCCCCAAGGCACACTGACTACCACCTGCAGACCACCGGCGTTTTACATAATTATTTGCACAATGCTTACTATGCTAAGTTCAAGGTAAGGTGCAAAAATGAAAACTACGTGTCAACAAAGCCTTTTGTTGTTATAGCTTTAGTGTTAAAATGGTCATATAAGTGGCTATTTTTCACAGAAATGTTAGTTGAGCACTTAACAATGGGCCACTTAATCTCCATGACAACACTGTGATGTAGGAATTATTATCCCCATTTTATAAATGATGAAAGTGAGGTTCAGAGAGGTTAAGCAATTTGCCAAAGGTCACACAGTTCAGACGTGATAAAGCCAAGGTAGAAAACCCTGTCTCTCTGATTTCAGACCATTGTATAAGAAGATTGACTCCCAATTGTATTATCAAAAAGTAAGGGATGTAGTACCCCCTATTAAAAATATGTGTTATGCTATATTATTTTCACTTTGCAAAAGCCTTTTGTTGTGCCAATGTAACATAATGTAGTGAACATGAAAATACAAGTTGGAATTCAGTGAGCCTAACTTTCCCATTGTTCTGATGAGCATAAGGTTATATATACCCGACTCTGTAGGATAAACAAGCTATCGTGATTATTTCTTTACACTCACAACTGCTATGGCCAATACAAGCACCTCAAATTAATCTATACAAAGTACAATGTGTAGCTCAATGAGCTATTTCATAAGCTCTCAAAGAGAAACTGATTAAAATGGCCATGAGAGAATTTGGTGCCAGAAGGTAAGATTCTGCCGAGACTGTTGAATAGAGACAAGTAATTCAGGAGAGAAAGTTTAAAAAAAGATTTAATTGACTTGCTGTGGGTTTCTTTCTGTATTTGAAACTTCGGTGTTTGTAAATGTGAAATATGTATGTAACAGTGTATCTAGAATAAATATACATCAGCCCACAAATGATATCTAATTTTTCAAAGCCTGCCTGTCTCACACGTTCCCTCTAATGGGTTCACTACTAGTTTGTTTAATCTATTTGGCTCTAATCAGAGAAAACCTACTCTTTTCAGTATTATCATCACTCATAGCTTTCAAAGTGAAGAGATCTTGTAGTCCAATCATGTCTGAAATGCTTCTTTGCCCTTGATCGTGGCCAAGCTGGCCCTCTGACAACCAGTTCCACTCTTTGGTCAATTCAAAATACCAATAGACTTGTATTTCCATCTCTGTTTCCGGAGCTCTGGGTTGGACAATAAATATGTCTCATAATGGTCCTGCCTAATTCTATCCATAAGAGGGGATTTATTTTAATGTATGGTTTACCGTGGGAAGAGAGGGGTGGCCAATGGGAAAGAACCCTGCAGCTGAGGTCAGAGGGCCCTGGTCCTATTTTTCTCCTTAGATCTCTCTCAAGTTCCCCACCTATGAAATGAACAGACTGGAATAGCAGGTATCTCCAGTTTTGCAGAGCTTCCCAAAGTAAGATTGCTGATCAAATAGATTGGTGATACTGATAATCAGTAAGACGGCAAGTCATTTCATAATAATCTACAAGTAATGATTCCTTTTAGGAGGGTATGTTATGCTGTCATCCAGAACAGTCCATAAAGGCTGGACTATTAGGCCTTCATTTTGTCAAGGCAACTTTTGAGAGCCTCAAGATACATCATTTGAACCATCCCTCACTGTTTTTATTCTGGTAGTTGGGGGCCATTTTTCACACATCTGGCTGTGTGTCTTGGGCGAATCACCTCTGTTCTCTGGGCCAAAGCCTCCTCACTATGAAATAAAGGGGTCTGATTCTCTCTGTGGTCTATTCTGGCTCCTATATTATATAGGAGCCTATATAACTATGATTCTTAAGGACTCATGAAGTTTTATGGTGAAATCATCACCTCTGGCAATAACCAGTATTTCTGTCCTAATTCAGGGGACACAGATCCTGTTAGAATGGCGGTGTGATCAGCCAGTGGGAAAACAAATGGAGCCAAAGAAAACTTAAACCCACCACCCTTTTGCTGCATCGAGCTCCTACTCCTTTTCTGGGGTCTAGATAAGGACTGCAGGAGTAGATTCGTAATTGTCTGAGATAAGGCACGTGTACGTGTTTTATGAAATTGACATACCGCATCTCTGTAGAGGCAACACGTTCTTAGGATACACTTCAAAGCAATTTAAAAGCAAATAACAATCATTTCAAGAGAAGACAGAAAATCATATTTTTCAGTAGTTCTGGTGGGAAATATACCATCACAGCTCCTAAATTCATCAAGAAATTAATGCCTTCCAGGAGTGTCATTTCCCTCTCTAGAACATATTCAAGTGGGTGTCACTGAGCTCAGCCTCTTTTGTAAATATGCAGGAAGTTGTATACATGGGCACAATAATCTGGGCAAACACACACACATGCCACACAGGCAAGGCTTGCAATGCTCATAAATTGTTTTAATACGTTGAAAAACAAACCAGAATAAACACTGCAGCTTAAAACCTGAAATAGATGTAAATCTGTTTTAAAAAACCAACTGAGTAATAGGTGAGTTGTTTATTCTGAGAGGCCCTCCAGGGCTGTGCCGTCCCATCCCCAGCCCCCAGACTGCAGGAGCTGATGGGGGACACAGAACAGAGCAGCCGCTGAAACAAAGAGGGCCTCATTACCATGCCAAGCACAACAGCCTTCAGATGTGATGAGAAACGTGACTGAATGACAAACTGGGCCTGGGGAAATTTCAAAATATGACCACCCAAGCATACAGAAGAGGCGGGTGAGGACAGGGGCAGGACAGTGGGAAGGTGAGCCGACTCCGTACAAAGAATGACAGTTTAGGCCCCAAATAGAAATAGCGATGGCCCCTGGGACCCGCAATCACGCAGATTTTATATGAACAGGGATCCACACAGACACAGTTCTTGAGATGTGGCTTTGTGGAATTACTGAAAACAGAAAACCTAATGGGAGGACGGTGTTCATGCTTCATTTTTATTGCATTAGGCCGTTTAAGTATGCATTTTTACACACCATTCAAATACTGCTTTCGAGTGAGAATAAAAGCGATTGCCACCTGTGGATAATTCTGACAAAAGAGAAACAATCGCCGAAGTCTCCCTCCCACCCCGCCCCTCCCAAAATGATTTTTCTGTCATGTCTAAGCCAGTTAGAATGTGCTGCCAGAGGTACCGGAGCTGTGCTCAGTAGGGAGAGATAGATCCACTTTTAGATAACACAGATGATGATATGGCCATCCACTAAGAAGGCTCACATTGGGACCGGGAAGCTGAAAATGAACAAAGTCCCCTTAACTGAAATGTGGACTTTCTTCTTCCACCAAATGTGCTACTATACCTTTAAAGGTGTCTGCTCCAGTTGCAGAAGGACAAGATAACTGAGAAAGAGAGTTTGCAAATTCCTCTGCTCAGATCAATAAGACTCCCCAGCTCTGGAGTCTCTTTATTGATGACAACCTTTTTCATTGTAGTGATTAGAGACTCAGCAGCTGTTAATCACCTTCAACATGACAACTACACGTAGCTATATCTCTGTGATTTACAGCAATTGACAAAGTGTTAAAATCAGTGATTATGAGGTTGGCTTTTTGGTGTTAGTGATTTTCTGATCTATTTCAACCAAACAGCAAATAATACACATTAAGCCACTGTTGCCATGTCGAGACAATGCTAACGAATTTAGACTATAAATGAAGAACAATGTCAAGTGTGAACTTTCAGTTTTCCTAGTCTCAGAACAAGTGCCTATTTTCTGCTTCATAACTATTGGATGTTGTGGCCAATCTATGCTACATTATTGTTATTGGAAGGTTTTTTTGTTACAAAATGACACAAATTTACGAAATGTAGTAGACATGTTTCAGTTTGCAGTGATAATGGAACTGGCTCTGCCTGTCTATAAATTAAATATCACATCTCAAGGAGGCCACAGTGTTGACTGTTGTTCAAAGAATCATTCAGAAAGCTGATTAACCTTTCACACCATTCTAAACCACTGCCCAGATTCCTTGCCGTTACACAAGTACTGGGCACAAAACCAAGAAATGTGATGAAAAAGAGACCACCTTAACCAAGAAGTTAAAAACCTAATTCTGGCCCACAGTTGTGACTAGACACCTAGGTTTTAGTCATCCATACATTTTTTTCCATTCATTTATTCGGTAAACTTTTGTGAGTAATAACTACCCTTTCCTGAGCATCTATTACTGAGCATCTATTATGTGGAGGTACTTGGTATATATGTGTGCGTGTGTGTGTGTGCTATGACGCTCATAATACCTATGATATAGGAATTTAGAGAGATAATTAGACTCGGACCGGCTAACTGGCCCATGAATAGAAAGACATGAGATGAGAACCCAGGCTTGTCGGTCTCCACTACATCAGGCCCATTGTTTCTCCTACTGTCCATTGCTTCTCCTACTGCTTCTCCTACTGTCCAAGCGTGGCACTAGACAATGCTGTAGGACCTTCAAAGACATATAAAACACAGGCCATATCATTAATGGTCATTGTTATGGGTTGAATTGACCACCCCCAAATTCATGTTGGAGTTTTAACCCCCAGGACCTCAGAATGTGAACTTATTTGGTGATAGGGCCTTTTCAGATATAATCAAGTTACAACTGGGTCAAGTACAGTGGGCTCTGATCCAATATGACTGGCATCCTTATAAAAGGAAAATTTGGAAAAGACACCCACAGAGGGAAGACCATGTAAGACACAGGGAGAAGACAGCCATCCACATGCCAAGGAGAGAGGCAAGGAACAGATCCCGCCCTCATGGCCCCCAGAAAGAACCAACCCTGCCCACACCTTGATCTCGGACTTCCAACCTCCAGAATTGGGAGACGAACATTTCTGTTGTTTAAGCCACCCAGTCTGTGGGACTGTTACAGCAGCCTGAGCAAATTAATTCAGTCATATAGCCTAGTTGGTGGGATGAGACCATGTACGTGAATGCCTGAGCTACAAGGCAGTCCACAGAAAATGACAAAAGGAAGGTATGAACAGTGTTTAATGGTGGGGGGGTGGAGATGGAGTTCATGGATGGGGGAGGCGGGTTAATTTCCCATATTTACAGATTAAAACGACAACAGAAATAATAACAGCAATAACAATAATGATACAAATTGCAGCCACATTTACTAAGGCCTTAATATGTGCTAGGCACTGTGCTAAATGTCCCACAAGGATTCTCTCATTTAATCCTCACAGCAACCTGTGACGTGAGTTCTAGCATTATCCCTACGTGCCACTGGTCACCTGTCTTCTTCCAGATCAAGCCCACACTCAGGTGATTCCCTTGCCCCTAGCCTCTATGTCCCCTAAAAAGTTTCTGCCGTACTGCTCACAAACTGATTTGTCTTGTGTGGTCCACGTTCCTTTTGGCATTGGGCTCACAAAACAGTGTTAATCAATTTTTTACAGCTGACCTGCCTTCGTTCTAGCAGGGAGGATATGTAAAGATTCTCCTAAGAGAGCCAGTTCCTTAGAGCTAGGCTTACAGACCACAAAGTCCAAACAACAAATAGATGTCGCTTGCTAGACGGGCCTGAGGTACAGCGGGCACGTGGCACATGCAGCCCGGGAGTCCACGTTCTGTGTACAAGTGGGTCTCTGGTTACACAAGTCCATGAACGTCTCCCCTGCAACACCTCCCCACACAACTCACCCTCTCCCCACCCCCCTTCCAAGCACACAAACTACAGATCATCAAATGCGTACTTGGCTGTGAATACTCGTTTTTAAATTTACCAACTGTGTTATGAAACTAACAGATGGTCGCGACAATAACAGAAACCTATAGCTATGCTGACCATATCTTTCCAAACAAAAAAGTAGAAATTATCATCTCAAAGTTCTTTGTTGTGTGTCGTGTGTGTGTGTGTGTGTGTGTGTGTGTGTGTGTCTGTGAGAGAGTGGGGAGCGGGAAGAGAGAGGGAGAGAGAGAGAGGTGGGGTTGGAAGGAGGGAGTTGAGTATATTTGCCTTGTAATTCTTACCCACTTCATTCACTTATCATATACCTAAAATCGGAGTTCCTTCATATATTTCATTCAATCAAAGCTCTTCTATAAACTGGGCACTTTGCTAGGTGCTAAAACTTGGAGTGTTTGTGGAATGGGTTTGTAACCTGGGATCCATGAGTGGGGCTTAAGGGGGTCTGAAATCGTATGCAAAATTATATATGTGCGTGTGTGTGTGCATTTTCTGGGAAGAGGCTCTGTCTGATCACTTTCAAAATATACTGAAATTCATCAAAAGTTAAAAACTTCTGGTTTATGGGGACTACTGGGCAGAATATCTGAAATTAGGTCAGTTTTGAAAAATCGAGGGCGTATCTATTGTATAACTTCCACAGCGCGAGACATGCGCCTGGCTCCCGACCGCAGACACAGACGACTTCAGCATTTATCAGTCCTGTCTTGTGGCCGGGGAGGCTCTTCCCAGTGCCTTGCACCCAGGACACAAGTGAAATGAGGCTGAACCAAGTGAAGACAGGAGCGAAGACGTGGCGCACGGATGTGACAGGAGTCCCTATTTTAGTCCTATTGACATAAACCATCAGAATGTTCCAGAAATCACCTACATTTCACCTCCCAGGCCGCGTCTTACCCTAGCAGTGGCATAAATATTCGGGTATCGACTTCAGATAAATAAGATTCCTGAAACCATATGGGTGACTATAAACCCCCGACTAAAAGCTAATCTCACCAGGCAGGGGAACCATCAGTGAAAAGATGAGTAGGGCCGGCACGACAAACTAGCTTGTGTGTGACTGTGTGTGTGTGTGCTTCTGTCTGCTGCAGCGCCGGGCCCGAGAGAAACCAGAGCATAAACAGCTGAATTCAGTCAAAGAGCTGATTGTTTCTCAAATGTATATGTTGCGGCTCCCCAGCGAAAGACGCGCCAGATCGACCTCCGCTGATGGCCTGCGGCTTTGTGTGTGTCCCCCACTTCTGTCTGTCTCGGAGCAAGGCGGCCCAGGCCTGGAGACAGTGGGCTGCTCGGAGCGCTTCTGTATGTGTAATTAGTCACGGTGCACCTGTACCTAACTGCATTAACAATTAACACAATTACACACACAATTGTGGAATTGCCCCCACTATTTGAATAATTAGTGAGCTAACAACATGATTTGCAGGTGCAATTGAGCAATTATGTACGGTTCCAAAGTGGAATATGCATATTTAGAGTCTTGGACGAGTCCCATTGCTAAATCTTCTTCCAAATGGTCAGATTAATTGTATTATTAGAAGGAACGGTACTCCGCGAGAGCTATCTAATCCTTAGCATTCTGAGGTACCTGGGAAGGGAGCACCTCCTCAAGGTATTCAGCTGGGGGTTTCAGCAAACACAGGCGGCCCTGCCGGCCTGCACACTCTCCCCCAAGCCCCGCCTTCCTGAGTGGGGGATGCCTTTCCCAACTTGGTTTTAACTCTCCTTTAAAATGCTGCTACCAATTCACTTGCTCCCGGGGGCTTTTCCTAACGGAGCCCTCTCTCTCTTGAGTCTTAGCTTGGGGGATCCAAAAGCCCAGCACTAGAGGCCAAACAAAAGCATCACCCCAGCTGCCTCCTGCCAGAAAAAGGCCCGGAAATGCCGTGGAAGTGACGAGGTGAGCAGGGCGAAGCCAGGAGTGATGGCGCTGTCAGATGCTGACAGTCAGGGCTGGCACACCTTCCTAGCTCTCCGGCATTAGGTAAAATTTCCTCTGTCTATTCTGCTCTCTGGTCACCCCCAGGCTGGGGGTTCCTCTGGCCACTGAAAAGGACATTCACTAAAGGCGCGGGTTTCAGACGTGCACCACAGCAAAACCAATTGGGCCCATTACTGTGGACCGCTCAGGAAGAGACGCAGAAGCTAGACTGTGCTGGAAACCCATGCAGAGACCACTTCGTGGTGTCCCCTCTGTTCACAAGCGGCCCGGTGCTTGATTCTCCTGTGACCTCACAGATCTCTTCGGGAGAAGCTACAAATCCCTGTCAAATCTGTATATAGTTCATCAACTCTGCCCAGTGTTTTGCTATCTTCAAAGCAACAGAAGGAAACGCCATCTCTGGGTCTAATTTGAATTATCGGAGATCCTCCGCAAACCAAGGCAATTCTTCCTTCTAGAGACACTTAGTTAAAACGTCACATCGGGAGATGGTTATTACGTTCCAGAATGAGCTTTAGTCATCGATGGGAGATGTGTGGTGCGTGCTGTAAGTGGCAGAGGTCAGAGGAAACCGGAGGCGCGGGCCTGCTTTTCACCCTCTGTTTAACCAAGAGGATGGGGGTCATGTTTTGGTTTTGTGTTTATGTTTTCTGAATGCCAAGTGAGGGGAAAATGTCAGTAATTTCATACTTCCGTCATCTAGCCAATAAGATTCAAATAGAAAGACATTCAGATCAAAGATGGAAAGAACTGTTTTTTCCTCCCCCCAATGTACTTTGCTCCTTAGCATGGCAAATCAGAAATGAAGGCTGGAACAAGGGTCACGTGTAAAGATTCTGGTATGCTTAAAAGTGTCAATCCGGGCTTCCCTGGTGGCGCAGTGGTTGAGAGTCCGCCTGCCGATGCAGGGGACGCGGGTTCGTGCCCCGGTCCGGGAAGATCCCACATGCCGCGGAGCGGCTGGGCCCGTGAGCCATGGCCACTGAGCCCGCGCGTCCGGAGCCTGTGCTCCGCAACGGGAGAGGCCACAACGGTGAGAGGCCCGCGTACCGCAAAAAAAAAAAAAAAAGTGTCAATCCACTTTTCCTCATTTGTGCTTTGGCTAATTTTTACAGACTGGGAAAATGAGTGGAGATGGAAGATAAGCTCTGTGTGCTAAGCTCTTTCCAACAAGACTCCAGGAAAATTATTATTTGGGAATATTGCATTTTTCAGCCACGTCAATGCCATTTTTTTTAAACTGTTCAGCTGCATGAAGAATTACCCAACTGGTTGGAATAGATTTCTTGACCCACGTATAGCTACATTAAATGGTGTAATTTAATGCAATGTAACTAAATTAGCGCCAATTAGACAGGCTAAATTAAAGGGCATGTCACTAATAAATTTTATGCTAAACATATTACTGATGATAAGCTCACTAAAATGCATAACGAAATAAAATATTCTTTTTAGCCTAGTTTAGTCCCAATAATATCCAGAAGTCTTTAGTATGAAATATATCAAGCAAAACCCTTACTTCCTTATAGAGGAATGGGAAAATAATGTTCTGCTGTATTAACTGTGGCTATGATTTGTTTTTATGTTTGTTACTATGATTTTAAAACAATATTTCCAAAACATTTCTCCTCAGGCGGACTCAGTGTCCTAACTTCTAAAAGTTGGTAACATTGATTGATCTCCAATTTTATTGTAGGGCAGAGATAAGGTGTTGTTTCAGACAGTATTAGGAAAAACACAGGCTTTGGTATTAAGATACTAGATTCTAGCTGGGCTCAGTTCTGCCATTTATCAGTTGGATCTGCTTCATGGTTTCCAAAAGGTATGTCCCTGTCCAGTCCCTGGTATCTGTGAACATTACCTTCTATGGCAAAAGATGTGATTAGGTTAAAGACCCTGACAGGAGGAGCTTATCCTAGATTATCTGGGTGGGCCCTAAACACAATCACAAGTATCCTTACAGGAGAGAGGTGGAAGGATTTTGGGGACAGACACAGACAGAAGAGTAGAAGACACACAAACACAGAGGAGAAGTTGTTATGAAGAGATTGGAGTGATGGGGCCATAAGCCAAGGGCTGCCGGCAGCCACCAGAAGCTGCAAGAGGCCAGGGATGGATTCTCCCCTAGAGCCTCCAGAAGGCCCTGCAGACACCTTCCGGTTGTGCTCCTAGCCTCTAGAACTATCCGAGAATAAATTTCTGTTGTTTTAAGCCACTCAGTTTGGCGTAACTTGTTACAGCAGCCATAGGAAACGAATACAACGTTGGCCCTCACTTTGCTCAGCTAGAAAATGGGGCTAACCTCACAGATTCAATGTGATAAGCTTCCAAATAAGTAAAAATAACAAAGGCTAGTACTTACATAGCACTTACCGTGTGCTATTGAGGAAAGCAACATGCATGCTAGCACAGGGGTCACTATTATTCCAGCCTGTCAGTTGCAGTAGTTCTAATTTTATAAGCTATTTTCAGTTACCACAATAGAAAAGCATCTCATATAGAAGTTATAGGTATAACTTGCAGGAACGTGTGAACCAAAAGAAATGGACAACTCTTTCCTGACCACCTAATCAACTTTTGTAAAAAATGCCCTCCTTGACATCAACTGTATCTAAATGAACAAAGAAGGCTCCACTACGCTGTAGAGCTTTTCACTACAGGCAGATTCATTTGCATGAATAATCATTCAAAATAAGGATGTGTTGATTGTGCATAATTACAATGAATCAAGCAAAAGAGCTGAACTACCCAATCAATAAAAATTACTCTGCAGGTTCCAGTCCAATAAAGTCCAACTCACTCTTTCTGATAGCTCAAAAGGCCCCCAAAGTTCGTTATATGATGAAACAGTTACTGATTTTTATTTTTTCTGCCATTTGGCTTAAGAACAAGGAACAGACAGCACTGGGCAATTGCTCTGCAGAGAGCAGTCTGTCCAGTTAGTTATAAACTGTACTCCCAACCCACTGGTCTGAGGCCAAAGAAATGAAATTTCCCCCTAAGCAAAAGCAATATGTTCTCATAAACATGATGGAGAAGGAGAGATGAATTCCAGAACTGTACAGGTGGCCCTTTGACTGTCTGGTTGTTCTTTTTCAAGCAGTGGCCATGAGTATTCCGATAGCAGTTGCCAACTATATAGTATACCTGTATTTGTGTAGATATAAATCTGACGGGAAACACAAGAAAGGTTAATGAATAAGGGAGGATATGAGGTCAGCAGAGTGGGAAGGAAGAGGGAGAATTGGAGGAAGAGATAAGACCATTAAAGTGTTTGTCATTAAGTGCAGGAAAACTGTATGGGTCAACAGGGCATTAGACACAAACTGCTCCAGACTCTTTTATTTTCTCCCATGTCAGCCTGTGCTCGTACGAGGAGGATATAACATCTATCTCATGTGAAAAAGGCAATAATCAGAGCTCAAATAAGTGCTCAATCCTGGCTGGTGATTATATGTGAGGTTCCTGGTATGTCTCTTCCTCCTTCTAAATAATTTTTATAACTTTTTAATCATTATTTGAATTGTCGTGGCTAATATTCATCTTAAGGTTTTCGACCGCCTTGATTCATTTTTGGAGAAAGTTGGGACATAAACCACTAACGGTAAGTGAGTTAAAAAATGATAGGATATAGGCAGTCATCCTGACTCACCATTTCTGACCAGTATATGCTGCTAGTTGTATCTGCAACAACTCAAGATGAGTCCAGCATCTTCATTTGAAGAGCAATCTCTCTAAAATGGAAGTTTTCTCCCAAAAGCTCAAGACTGCGTATGCGAAATAACTTACTGAAGCATGGTGGTCACTCATCTCCCACATTATAACCCTCTGCAAGATGAATGGCTTCTAACTCTGATTTCCTGAGAGAAGCCTAGTTTCCTGTGAATTTGGGGGCCTCCTCGTTCCTGTTTTCTATATATTTCTAATATGGAGGAACTCTGGAGACCCAACATCCTTCCCTAGATGGTTTCCACCCCGCAAAAAGAGAAAAACTACCTTCTGTCCTATTTTCCACCAGAAAATCTCCCTGCGCCTGAAATGCGAGCTAATTTCACTAACCCTTTGACAACGCTCTTTTCTTCAGCAGCTTCACACCTCTATAGCATCCTCATCATTTGCATTTGTCATTCTGATTAATTCTCTCCCCGATTTTGCATATTTCCAGGATGAATCTCATTTACTACTCAGGACGCTACCCTCTTCATAAACGCTTGTGAAATTGCGCTGGTCCTCAATTTGCTTATAAGAGGCTGCTTAATAAGAGCTGCAAATGGCCTTCATCGGAGGGTCACTTTCTCCTCATAAAGATTTGAAGAAAAAAAAAAGTAAGCACAACCAATGTACAGTTACTATTACTTTCATAGTTTCCCACACTAATTACTTCTTTTCTTTAAAAGATACATAATCTTATTTTATCTCATGACAAAAAAGGGCATGGTATTTATATAAAATTTAGGAAATGCAGGTAATGAAAAAGGAGACTCTGCAGCCCCCCACCTAGAAATGACTAGAGTTAACATCTTGGCATATGGTCTTCTAGTGCTTCTTTTTTTTAAACATACATATTTTTTTAAACAAAAATAATTATACCACACATAACCAACTGCTCCTTGATCAATGGATGGATGAGTAGCTATTATACTTTGTCTTCTTATGTTGGTTTGGAATCCATGGTACTTTTAACTCTGTGACAAACGAACGTAAACTAAAATGTATAAGGCATCTGTTTTCTCAATACCAATTCTAAGCTTAAATATCTCCTATTTCTTCATTGCCTTCAACTCTTTGGAAATTCCTAAAAATGAAATCGTCACACAGCTGTCATTAGAGGATAAAAAGATTATATCCCAAACAGACTTTTGGAACGGTATCTGATGAAAATTTTAAAGTAACCAAATATTATACCTGAAATTCATTGGGTGCTCAGGTGAAAAAAACAAAAAAACCCAAAACACCTTGAAAATGAAAACCACTCTTCTATAATAATCACATGGTATTTTAAACAGCCAACATTAAACTCATCAAAAACAACAGTTTGCCATTCTTTCCTCTTGGATTCTACATTTCAAACATCCAAGCTGCTTTCAGATGCCTCTATAATCCTTTCTTCATGGCTACACACTGTGATGCATAAAGGTTGAGAAATCGAAGTTGTCAGCCATTTGAGAATTTTTAATGTATCAAGCATCGCCTTCTAAATACATTTCTATTTCATCTCAAAAACAAAACATGAGTGATTTAGTCTAAAAAAGTTAGTCTGCTTCATTAACCTATAACTGTACCAAAGTGAGTCAATTACATTGCCACCTCAGATGTGTGTTGAGATAATTACCCTGAAAAGAAGATGTAAGGATGCCCATAAAAGCAGTGAAATGTGACCTATTAAATCAGGCTGTAACCTATTATGGGTCAAAAAACACATTTGTAGGGCCAGCAGTCCCCTGCCTACATCCAGTCTTGCATGAATTCTGCAGGTGTCTTCTGCAAGTAAACTTTCGATCTGTCCTTTCATTTCAATTGGGGTCGTCTTCCTACCTTCACGACTCCCGGATACCTGGGATGCATGTACACACCTCAGAGAACTAATTGCCTACTTAAAATTACGTCCCTTGAAATCTATTGGCAAAACCCAGCACAGCAACAGGCCAAGATCCTGCTGTATTAAATAAGCAGGGAGTCGCTTGGGTTCACTTTCCTAAGTTCTCCCCTTGTTAATATTTTGTAACATTGATTTCCATCTCCAAATGCAACATCTGTTAGAGCTGGAGAGCACATGAGTTAGCAATCAGATTGACTGAGGATCACCTGGTGTGAGAGGAGAAAAAATATTTACTACTGTCCTTACTTGGGTCACTGCCAGTCATAACACAGAGAAGACGGTAATGGGGCTCAAAGGTGGCTTCTATTCCGGGAATTCAATGGATTGGAGGGACGTTCATTAGAAGGCAGTACAATATGGAAATCAGGATTCATCTTCTTGCAATTACAGACGGAAAAGAGGAGAAAGCGGTTGTAAGGAAGAAATGCAGGTCTTGGTCCTGTTTGTGGCAAATCATCAGGTCCTTCTATAACCTGATACATTGTATTTGAGAACTGATAGTTTCTTCTCTTAGATGACACAAAGAAGCCAATTAGTCCCAGGCACACTGTAATCCTGTTCTGCGGTGTCCATAAAATCACCCACACTGTTGGAGAACTCAGCATATAGCTGTAGTTCACGGCTAAGGTTTCTGACAGCCTAATAAGAAGACAACACAGGTGACCTCTGGAGAAATCCGTGTGCAGGCCTCCTTATACGCTGTCCCTTCTGCGAAGGGACATACAGAGCAAGTTCTGCCCCAACTGTGAAAATGTGGTCACATGCCCATGATGCCCCTGCAGCCAGTTGGAGACTTGGCATTCATGGTTTGGGGGCTGGCCACGTGGGCCCTCTCTGCCTAAATTCCAGATTCCCAGAAAGAAAGCAGGTGTTCAGCATAAATCACATTGTTTGTAGGAACAGTCTAGGCCCAATGAGCCAACTTTTTCAGTTAGGGAATGTCTTCAAAGCCAAGTTCCCAGAGGCCAGCCAGGGGCCAACCTTGCAGGCAGGCCCTTCTAAAGGTTCTGGTTTCAATACTTCAACGTTAAGTCTTTTCTGCACAAATACACTTGCAGTGAAATGCATTTATACCGTATGAACTGCAAATAATTGCAGTATGTACCCAAAAAGTCAAGACAAGCAGGTCAAAGGAGTCTCTGTGTTAAAATATGTTTTATGATCGGTCCTCATGAAGGAGTGAGAGATCTGCCCCATTCAGGCTCCTCAAACGTTCTATCCAAGGCTTCCGTGAGGCCTCTCCAGACTACAGGAGCTGTGGCCATCCCTTCTACTTCTCATTGGATCATGGAGGACCTTGCCATATCACTTATGATGCAGCTGAAATTTGCATGAGATTCCACCCGTTCATCCTTGTCTCCTGCCCTTGAAACCACATACTTCCCTCCAAGTCCACAATTACAAACACCACTGATATTTCAAAGTTCAGATCAAATATCATTTCCTGCTTCTGAGGCCTTCCCCAAAAACCCTGGCTGGCGCTCATCTGCACCTCTCGTAGCAGTTTCTATCTTGAATTATAGTTACTTGTGTGCACATCTTGCCACAGACAATCGTGGTAAGTTTCTGTTCTCTCCAGGCTTTCCGCCAACACACACCGCTCATGTCTAACCCAGTACTCGCACGTAGTAGGCGCTGCCCAAGTGTATGTCGGCTGGCTGGCTGGCTGGCTGAAGAATCTGGAAAGGCTTTGAACCGGCCCAGATGAATTTCGCTGATAACTGGACTCAAAGAGAAGGCACACATTCACAGGGAACACGCTGCCTTCAGCAGCAGAAATGACAATGTTGCAGAACCGTTTTTACTGGAATGCAAAATGTACTTCTTTGAAATGAACTTCCCATTTGGAGAGCTGAAAGTCTGGGGATCTTTCCTGGGAATCGGCCCAAAATTGCATAACAGGGCAATGACAAGGGGCCTGGGTTTGGAAGCTGTTCAATCAATTTCGAGTCCTGAGTCGGAGGAGTGTCGTTTTCCACAAGACTCCAACAAGCCTGGCTCGCTCCCCAAACGGTCAGAGCGTCTGTTCTGGATTCCCACTGAAACAACAGCCCCAGAGGGGAATGGGAGCCACGTCCAGGGTGGAAGGGCAGGACCAAAGTCTCTGTTGCCTGTGTACTAAGAAATGGCTCTATGTTTCTGACTGAGCTACCCAGGGACACACTTGGACATAAAGTACCAGGCATTTACAACTGTTTAAAGTTTATCGAGAGGGAACAAGAATACAGCACTGCCTGCCAGCCTGTCACCTTAGTCTCTTCTGCTACAGGTTTGTGCTCTGGCCATTCGTGAAAACCAGCCACCATCGCTGCCTTTTTCTCCCCACGTATTCAAAAGAGCCCCCACGTAAGGACGGTACATCTTGCCTTCCACAAAGAAAGTCCGCGTTGTCAAGGTTTTTATGGCACGCCTTTTTATGATAAAAAAGCCTAATGTATCTGTTTTGGCATATGATTTTTTCATACATCAAGTTTCCCTCCAGCAGGGTCCCCGCTGCACTTTGGTGGGAGAGATGAGACGCAGCAGTCTCAGCGCAGAGGCAGCCTGCGTGCCCAGTCACGTACACGTGCCCAGCAATGTACACCCTGGCTGCACGCACGCCCAGCTTCCTCAGCCTCTCTGAATTTTAGCTTTCTCATCTGTAAGTGGGAGAAAACACCACCTCCTTCAAAGGGACATAGAGGGGAATTCAAGAAGAAACGTTGGGATAAAAAAGTCAGATGATGGCAAGATCTGATTCCCAAGTCCGTGGGGTCTGGGAGGAACTACACTCCACGGAAACGATCGGTTGTACGCCAAACAAAAAGAAACAGAAACACGGACGGGGAGAGCAGGCAGCGGCGGCGGCAGCAGCGCTGGGGGAAAGTGGCTTCTTCCCGGAGCCACACCGAGGGGAGCTCCCGGTCGCGACTTGTGGCCCTAAGCACTCTCCCAAGTCCAGCCCGCTCGGCGAGGACTTCCGTCTCCTGGCCGAATCTTGTCAAGCAAGCTGGGATCTATGAGTGGAAAGGTGACCAAACCCAAAGAGGAGAAAGATGCTTCTAAGGGATTGAGAAATATCAAAGAAAAGGGGGACTGAAACGGAGTAGGACCCTGCGCGACCTTCTCAGGGAGACGATGGCGGAAGAGAAAGACGCGGAGATCACCTTCCTCCCCACAGATACACCAGAAATACATCTACACGTGGAACAACTCCTACAGAACACCTACTGAAGGCTGGCAGAAGACCTCAGACCTCCCAAAAGGCAAGAAACCCCCCACGTACCTGGGTAGGGCAAAAGAAAAAAAGAAAAAACAGAGACAAAAGAATACGGAAGGCACCTGCACCAGTGGGAGGGAGCTGTGAAGGAGGAAAAGTTTCCACACACTAGGAAGCCCCTTCGCGGGCGGAGACTGCGGGAGGCGGAGGGGGGAGCTTCGAAGCCGCGGAGGAGAGCACAGCCACAGGGGTGCGGAGGGCAAAGCGGGGAGATTCCCGCACAGAGGATCGGTGCCGACCGGCACTCACCAGCCCGAGAGGCTTGTCTGCTCAGCCGCCGGGGCGGGCGGGGCTGCGAGCTGAGGCTCTGAGGTTCGGGCTTCGGTCGGAGCGCAGGGAGAGGACTGGGGTTGGCGGCGTGAACACAGCCTGAAGGGGTTAGTGCACCACGGCTAGCCGGGAGGGAGTCCGGGGAAAAGTCTGCACCTGCCGAAGAGGCAAGAGACTTTTTCTTCCCTCTTTGTTTCCTGGTGCGCGAGGAGAGGGGTTTAAGAGCGCTGCTTAAAGGAGCTCCAGAGACGGGCGCGAGCCGCGGCTAACAGCGCGGACCCCAGAGACGGGCGGGAGACGCCAAGGCTGCTGCTGCCGCCACCAAGGGGCCTGTGTGCGAGCACAGGCCACTCTCCACACCCCTCTTGCGCGGAGCCTGTGCAGCCCGCCACTGCCAGGTTCCCGGGATCCAGGGACAACTTCCCCGGGAGAACGCACGGCGGGCCTCAGGCTGGTGCAAAGTCACGCCGGCCTCTGCCGCCGCAGGCCCGCCCCGCACTCCGTGCCCCTCCCTCCCCGCCGGCCTGAGTGCGCCCCCGAATCAGCGGCTCCTTTAACCCCGTCCTGTCTGAGCACAAAACAGACGCCCTCCGGCGACCTACACGCAGAGGCGGGGCCAAACCCAAAGCTGAGCCCCTGGGAGCTGTGAGAACAAAGAAGAGAAAGGGAAATCCCTCCCAGCAGCCTCAGGAGCAGCGGATTAAAGCTCCACAATCAACGTGATGTACCTGCCTCTGTGGAATACCTGAATAGACAACCAATCATCCCACATTAAGGAGGTGGACTTTAGAGCAAGATCTATGATTTTCTCCCCTTTTCCTCTTTTTGTGAGTGTGTACGTGGATGCTGCTGTGTGAGATCTTGTCCGTATAGCTTTGCTTCCACCATTTGTCCGAGGGTTCTATCCGTCCGGTTTTTTGTTTTTCTCTTAATAATTTTTTTATTTTAATAACTTTATTATATTTTATCTTACTTTATTTTATTTTACTTTATCTTCACTCTTTCTTTTTTGCCTTCCTTCCTCCCTCCCTCCCTCCTTTCTTTCTTCCTTTCTTCCTTTCTTTCATTCTACTTCTACTAATTCTTTCTTTCTACTCTTTCTCCCTTTTCTTCTGAGCCGTGTGGATGAAAGGCTCTTGGTGCTGCAGCCAGGAGTCAGGGCTCTGCCTCTGAGGTGGGAGAGCCAACTTCAGGACACTGGTCCACAAGAGACCTCCCAGCTCCACGTAATATCAAACGGCGAAAATCTCCCAGAGATCTCCATCTCGACACCAACACCCAGCTTCACTCAACGACCAGCAAGCTACAGTGCTGGACACCCTGTGCCGAACAACTAGCAAGACAGGAACACAACCCCACCCATTAGCAGAAAGGCTGCCTAAAATCATAATAAGTCCACAGACACCCCAAAACACACCACCGGACGTGGACCTCCCCACCAGAAAGACAAGATCCAGCCTCATCCACCAGAACACAGGCACTAGTGCCCTCCACCAGGAAGCCTACACAACCCACTGAACCAACTTTAGCCACTGGGGACAGACACCAAAAACAATGGGAAGTACGAACCTGCAGCCTGCAAAAAGTTTGAGACCCCAAACACAGTAAGATAAGCAAAATGAGAAGACAGAAAAACACACAGCAGATGAAGGAGCAAGGTAAAAACCCACCAGACCTAACAAATGAAGAGGAAATAGGCAGTCTACCTGAAAAAGAATTCAGAATAATGATAGTAAAGATGATCCAAAATCTTGGAAGCAGAATAGACAAAATGCAAGAAACATTTAACAAGGACCTAGAAGAACTAAAGAGGAAACAAGCAACGATGAACAACACAATAAATGAACTTCAAAATACTCTAGATGGGATCAATAGCAGAATAACCGAGGCGGAAGAACGGATAGGTGACCTGGAAGATAAATAGTGGAAATAACTACTGCAGAGCAGAATAAAGAAAAAAGAATGAAAAGAACTGAGGACAGCCTCAGAGACCTCTGGGACAACATTAAACGCACCAACGTTCAACTTATAGGGGTTCCAGAAGAAGAAGAGAAAAAGAAAGGGACTGAGAAAATATTTGAAGAGATTAGAGTTGAAAACTTCCCTAATATGGGAAAGGAAATAGTTAATCAAGTCCAGGAAGCACAGAGAGTCCCATACAGGATAAATCCAAGGAGAAACACGCCAAGACACATATTAATCAAACTGTCAAAAACTAAATACAAAGAAAACACATTAAAAGCAGCAAGGGAAAAACAACAAATAACACACAAGGGAATCCCCATAAGGTTAACAGCTGATCTCTCAGCAGAAACTCGGCAAGCCAGAAGGGAGTGGCAGGACATACTTAAAGTGATGAAGGAGAAAAACCTGCAGCCAAGACTACTCTACCCAGCAAGGATCACATTCAGATTTGATGGAGAAATTAAAACCTTTAGAGACAAGCAAAAGCTGAGAGAGTTCAGCACCACCAAACCAGCTCTACAACAAATGCTAAAAGGAACCTCTCTAGGCAAGAAACACAAGAGAAGGAAAAGACCTACGATAACGAACCCAAAACAATTAAGAACATGGGAATAGGAACATACATATGGATAATTACCTTAAATGTAAATGGATGAAATGCTCCCACCAAAAGACACAGACTGGCTGAATGGATACAAAAATAAGACCCATATATATGCTGTCTACAAGAGACCCACTTCAGACCTAGAGACACAAACAGACTGAAAGTAAGGGGACGGAAAAAGATATTCGACGCAAATGGAAACCAAAAGAAAGCTGGAGTAGCTATTCTCATATCAGACAAAATAGACTTTAAAATAAAGACTATTAGAAGAGACAAAGAAGGACACTACATAATGATCAAGGGATCGATCCAAGAAGAAGATACAACAATTGTAAATATTTATGCACCCAACATAGGAGCACCTCAATACATAAGGCAAATAGTAACAGCCATAAAAGGGGAAATCGACAGTAACACATTCAGTGTAGGGGACTTTAACACCCCACTTTCACCAATGGACAGATCATCCAAGACGAAAATAAATAAGGAAACACATTAAACAAGATGGACTTAATTGATATTTATAGGATATTCCATCCAAAAGCAACAGACTACACATTTTTCTCAAGTGCTCATGGAACATTCTCCAGGATAGATCATATCTTGGGTCACAAATCAAGCCTTGGTAAATTTAAGAAAATTGAAATTGTATCAAGTATCTTGTCCGACCACAGCGCTATGAGACTAGATATCAATTACAGGAAAAGATGGAGGCTAAACAATACACTCCTTAATAACGAAGTGATCACTGAAGAAATCAAAGAGGAAATTAAAAAATACCTAGAAACAAATGATAATGGAGACACGACGACCCAAAAACTATGGGATGCAGCAAAAGAAGTTCTAAGAGGGAAAGTTTATAGCAATACAATGCTACCTTAAGAAACAGGAAACATCTCGAATAAACAACCTAACCTTACACCTAAAGCAATTAGAGAAAGAAGAACAAAAAAGCCCCAAAGTTAGCAGAAGGAAAGAAATCATAAAGATCAGGTCAGAAATAAGTGAAAAAGAAATGAAGGAAACAATAGCAAAGATCAAAAAAACGAAAAGCTGGTTCTTTGAGAAGATAAACAAAATTGATAAACCAATAGCCAGACTCATCAAGAAAAAAAGGGAGAAGACTCAAATCAATAGAATTAGAAAGGAAAAAGGAGAAGTAACAACTGACACTGCAGAAATACAAAAGATCATGAGAGATTACTACAAGCAACTCTATGCCAATAAAATGGACAACCTGGAAGAAATGGACAAATTCTTAGAAATGCACAACCTGCCAAGACTGAATCAGGAAGAAATAGAAAATATGAACAGACCAATCACAAGCACTGAAATTGAAACTGTGATTAAAAATCTTCCAACAAACAAAAGCCCAGGACCAGATGGCTTCCCAGGCAAATTCTATCAAACATTTAGAGAAGAGCTAACACCTATCCTTCTCAAACTCTTCCAAAATATAGCAGAGGAAGGAACACTCCCAAACGCATTCTACAAGGCCACCATCACCCTGATACCAAAACCAGACAAGGATGTCACAAAGAAAGAAAACTACAGGCCAATATCACTGATGAACAGAGATGCAAAAATCCTCAACAAAATACTAGCAAACAGAATCCCACAGCACATTAAAAGGGTCATACACCATGATCAAGTGGGGTTTATTCCAGGAATGCAAGGATTCTTCAATATACGCAAATCAATCAACGTGATACACCATATTAACAAACTGAAGGAGAAAAACCATATGATCATCTCAATAGATGCAGAGAAAGCTTTTGACAAAATTCAACACCCATTTATGATAAAAACCCTGCAGAAAGTAGGCATAGAGGGAACGTTCCTCAACATAATAAAGGCCATATATGACAAACCCACAGCCAACATTGTCCTCAATGGTGAAAAACTGAAAGCATTTCCACTAAGATCAGGAAAGATACAAGGTTGCCCACTCTCACCACTATTATTCAACACAGTTTTGGAATTTTTAGCCACAGCAATCAGAGAAGAAAAGGAAATAAAAGGAATCCAAATCGGAAAAGAAGAAGTAAAGCTGTCACTGTTTGCAGATGACATGACACTATACATAGAGAATCCTAAAGATGCTACCAGAAAACTACTAGAGCTAATCAATGAATTTGGTAAAGTAGCAGGATACAAAATTAATGCACAGAAATCTCTGGCATTCCTATACACTAATGATGAAAAATCTGAAAGTGAAATCAAGAAAACACTCGCATTTACCACTGCAACAAAAAGAATAAAATACCTAGGAATAAACCTACCTAAGGAGACAAAAGACCTGTATGCAGAAAACTGTAAGACACTGATGAAAGAAATTAAACATGATACAGACAGATGGAGAGATATACCATGTTCTTGGATTGGAAGAATCAACATTGTGAAAATGACTCTACTACCCAAAGCAATCTACAGATTCAGTGCAATCCCTATCAAACTACCAATGGCATTTTTCACAGAACGAGAACAAAAAATTTCACAATTTATATGGAAACACAAAAGACCCCGAATAGCCAAAGCAATCTTGAGAACGAAAAAAGCAGCTGGAGGAATCAGGCTCCGTGACTTCAGACTATACTACAAAGCTACAGTAATCAAGACAGTATGGTACTGGCACAAAAACAGAAAGATAGATCAATGGAACAGGATAGAAAGCCTAGAGATAAACCCACGCACATATGGTCACCTTATCTTTGATAAAGGAGGCAGGAATGTACAGTGGAGAAAGGACAGCTCCTCAATAAGTGGTGCTGGGAAAACTGGACAGCTACATGTAAAAGAATGAGTTTAGAGCAGTCCCTAACACCATACACAAAAATAAGCTCAAAATGGATTAAAGACCTAAATGTAAGGCCAGACACTATAAAACTCTTAGAGGAAAACATAGGCAGAGCATTCTATAACATAAATCACAGCAAGATCCTTTTTGACCCACCTCCTAGAGAAATGGAAATAAAAACAAAAATAAACTAATGGGACCTAATGAAACTTCAAAGCTTTTGCACAGCAAAGGAAACCATAAGCAAGACCAAAAGGCAACCCTCAGAACGGGAGAAAATATTTGCAAATGAAGCAACTGACAAAGGATTAATCTCCAAAATTTACAAGCAGCTCATGCAGCTCAATAACAAAAAACAAACAACCCAATCCAAAAATGGGCAGTAGACCTCAATAGACATTTCTCCAAAGAAGATACACAAATCACCAACAAGCACATGAAAGATGCTCAACATCATTAATCATTAGAGAAATGCAAATCAAAACTACAATGAGATATCATCTCACACCGGTCAGAATGGCCATCATCAAAAAAATCTAGAAACAATAAATGCTGGAGAGGGTGTGGAGAAAAGGGAACACTCTTGCACTGCTGGTGGGAATGTGAATTGTTACAGCCACTATGGAGAACACTATGGAGGTTCCTTAAAGAACTACAAATAGAACTACCATATGACCCAGCAATCCCACTACTGGGCATATACCCTGAGAAAACCATAATTCAAAAAGAGTCATGTACCAACATGTTCACTGCAGCTCTACTTACAACAGCCAGGAGATGGAAACAACCTAAGTGTCCATCATTGGATGAATGGATAAAGAAGATGTGGCACATATATACAATGGAATATTACTCAGCCATAAAAAGAAACGAAATCGAGTTATCTGTAGTGAGGTGGATAGACCTAGAGTCTGTCATACAGAGCGAAGTAAGTCAGAAAGGGAAAGACAAATACCGTATGCTAACACACATATATGGAATCTAAGGGAAAAAAATGTCATGAAGAACCTAGGGGTAAGACGGGAATAAAGACACAGACCTACTGGAGAACGGACTTGAGGATGTGGGGAGGGGGAAGGGTAAGCTGTGACAAAGCGAGAGAGAGGCATGGACATATATACACTACCAAACGTAAGGTAGATAGCTAGTGGGAAGCAGCCGCACAGCACAGGGAGATCAGCTCGGTGCTTTCTGACCACCTCGAGGGGTGGGATAGCGAGGGTGGGAGGGAGGGAGACGCAAGAGGGAAGAGATATGGGAACATATGTATATGTATAACTGATTCACTTTGTTATACAGCAGAAAGTAACACACCATTGTAAAGCAGTTAGACTCCAATAAAGATGTAGAAACAAAAACAAGAACACATCCTCATGAGTTTCTGCCAAGGCAAAAAAAAGAACACATTTTGGTCAGCGTACCCAGAATGCCGTGCTTTTGTCTTCTCCCAATCTCTGCTTGAGACAGCAACTTTTCTTTTGTATTTATTCTCCATGTGATGTCTATGGGAAAGCCTTATCTGTAGCCTAAGCCATTAGTCTTCTGAAAATGAAAGGTCCTACAGACCACAGTCACTTAGAAATAGTGTGTGCGTGCGTGTGCGCACGCGAGCACATACACATTTTTGTTCCATTTGAAAAGAGAACCCCCTAACCCCAAGCAAGACACTATAACATTGTCAGGGCAGCAGGGTGGGAACAGCAGGCTTGCACCACTGAGGACCTGGGAGTGCGGTTCTGGAGGTGTGAACTGCATTTAATGAAGGCCTCTTAATCTCAGCTCTGAGTCTTGAGGAGGAGGGACAGTTGCAGGTACCTGGAACACACGTCCCAGATGCAGGGGCCGCAAGGGTTCACAAGTTTAATCTGGGCAGCCTAGGTGACGAGATCGCTGTAGTCTGCCTGATGGATGCTATAACCTTCATAGGAATAGAGGGAGGCGGGGCCCGGGAAGGCTGGGAGGAACGTGTGGGGGTGGGGCAGGGAAGGAAGCAGAGCAAACTGCAGGAGGGGGACCAGGAGAAGGCTCCTGTGGGGTGAATAAGAGTTCACCAGGCAGGGAAATTGGGGCCAGCCCAAGCCCCATGCTCCAAGCAAGAAGGAACAAGCCAAAGGAGGCGTGTGGCCTGAGTTAGGCACCAGCCAGTACATCTATAGCCAGCCTCACAGGGACCCTGGCCGTTAGGAGATAAGCATTCAGATTACATTGTCAGTCTCTTTATATCGGAGCCACACTTTATACTCATTCTTTCTATACAATGGGCATGGTTATCATGGCCTACTTCACAGAAGCCTTAGAAAGAAAATGAAATACAATTGCCTTCGATGATGTCTGCAAATGTAAAAGGCTATCTAGCTGCGCAGTATTGCTCATTAAAAAAGCATTCAATATCCCTCACCAATATTACAAGCCAAGTTGTGAAAATAAAGCTGTCTTATTTCATTAAGAATAAGCAACTGAGTCGGTAATGCCAATAATCACCCTCTATCAAGATGGCTGTAATTTGTTTGTCAGCCTTTTTAAGTTCTTAGCAAATTCGTTTGTTCAGCGTGTAGTTGCAAGGATATTAGGAAATCACAGGCTTTGGAATGCCTTTCTCCCTTAAGACAGGCAGGGCTTTAGGATGCCGGAGGCCTTTGTTGGTGAGCCTTGCCATCAATCGGCCTATATGTCTAAATCTCTCCATTGAAAACTCTCCTCTGAGTCCAGCATTGGAGGTGTTTTGCTGTTTGTTTGTTTCTTCACAGTAGAAATCTTTCTGGGATGGTCACATCGATGCCATTTGTTACATCACAGTCATGCTTTCTTCCATGATGTTGTTTTCTCAAATAAAGTCCTTTTACTTAAGTTATTAATGCTTAGTTTTTACAACTACCTCTTAACTGACTGTGATCATTTAACCTACATCATCTAACGATGTTAATAATACAACTTGGACCTTATGATAAATCGTCATTTTTTATTTTGGCCTTGAAAATCCTCTCTCCCTTCCAATTGCCTTTTCTAAACACCGTGTACAATAAGGAATCACTTCTATAATTCATGTTGGCAAAAACTGTATCACCTGTATAACGGTCATCTGAGAAGTTATATTCGGTTGGCATTTTGGGTTTCTATTGTTGTGGTCCTTAAAATCAGAACTAGTTACTTTCTCTTCTGCTCTTGGCCCTTTGGCCAAAACCAACCAAATAAACAAAAACGCAACCCAAACAAAAATGTGATGGCCAAGGAAAGATAATGCTACCCATAATCAAGGGGGAAGCCACCCTTCAGTACCTCTTCTGGCATTTCTAAGCACTGGAAAATTCTGGGAGAACACTAAGCCAGGAAGAGAGCTGACAATGATCAGGATCATAGAATCAGAGAAACCTCAGGCAGCATCACCCTCGATAAGTAACCCTTGACAGGTCAGAATCCTCCTTGCTTCTTAGGAAGGAAATCTACAACCTCATGTAGCAATCCTCTGCAATGCTGTGAAGGGCCCTAGACAGTAAGGCATTCAATGTTACCCTAAACAGAAATCCTGTGTGCTATGCAAAAAGGGGTTCTATAAAGCCCGATCCATCTACTTTTGGAAAGCAACTAAGGTACACTTTGTTTAGGCAGAGACAAAACTCTTTACCACCATCAGGAAGTAAGGGGCTTTGAAAAAAATTTCCTTTGGTGGGTCCGGGTCCACCTCTCTTGCCAGGAACTGATACATTTCCAACAAAGATAGAATCAGGAGTTTCACAATCCACAGTAATGTGTATCATGATGTGACAGAGTGAATCTAATGGAAAAGAATGAAATTACCCCCAAAGGGCCCTGGAGATTTAGCTAGGCAGCTAAGCCCCCAGCTGCTACTGAACAGACCAGCAGCTTCATCTTGGAAGAAGGAAAAGGTAAGAAGAAAAAAAGAAAATAAGAGACAGGACAAGAGATCAAGGAAAGCAAAGAATACTGAGTAGTAAAGCAATACCATAGAGTAACGACCCCTGGGGCCCCATTAGAAGCCCTAGAACTCTAGAGGGCCAACACCTCACCCTGCTTCTCCCAACTGCCAGGATCACTGGAAATGTCACTCAAAGAGATTGATTCTAGCGAGGAATTCAGGAACAAATATTTCAAAAGGATCTGTCAATGGGAAACAAATTTTCCCTTTGAGTAAAATCATTCAGAAATAGCAAATTTGAACTTCAAGATGAAATAACGGGACTGTATCACAAGGTCTTTTGACATCTGCATTTCTGAAACTGTCACAAACACTTTTTGTACATGCCAGGTGAATGACTGGATCCTCTGTTTTTATAAGGCATGGTGTATGTAGGTACGCATACAAAAAGAGACTTTGCAAAAGGAGATGAAAGGCAGATTTTAACAATAAAAGCAGAGTCTCAAAAAAAAAAGAAACAAAACAAAGCCAACACAATTATAATATGCCACTGACAGAAAAAAATGAACGTTAATTCTTATCACTGCTACTATTAAGGTTGTATTCCTGAACTCACTTCCTGCTCTGATCTTGAACAAACAGGCAAACAAATTTGCATGTCCAGAGTTCAATTATTTCAACAACTTATTTTATGGCAAAACCCAGAATTCATCCAAACTGGCATCCTTTAATGGTAATTCTAATTAGAACAAGCATTGCATTTTGTATGCTTTCCAATTATGCATGAGAAAAGTCAGCATAAGTGTCTTCTCTTATCATAATTATCTGTTTCTAATTTCAATTTTGGCTATGACTTTGCAGTCAATGATGTAAATGTAACTGTTCCTGTCAGATGAAGATTAATTTGATTTAAGTCCTCTTTGTTCTAATTATATATTCTATTTCTGCTCACTATGCAACTTTTTTTCTAAGCCACATCTGTATTTTATCACAATGGGGAATTTCTTTGGTATTTAAAAGGCGACCATAAGATTTCTTTTTGGCACCGTTATGACAATTTTCATTAAGCTCGTGCCAAAGGATTTACTATTTCAGCTGACTAATCTACAGATTAATGTAATAATTATTTGAATATTAAAGCATGAACTTTTCTGAAATGAAGTCTCTAAAAGTTATTGCTCTAATTACTCCCTCTGCTCCCAGGAAAACCTTATGGTTGTTAGTTTATTCCCTGAGCAAATTCCTTTATTGGGTGATACCTTACATACCACGCTTCCAACCGGCTCCACTAGAGAGGGGGGTGGTAAAAATAAAAATTTAATCACTTGGGCATCAAAGCTATGTATCCGGAGGTCCAGAACCTGATATCCCTCAATTCGTCCTCAATTCCTCTTACTGATTTCCTACCTTGCTCTCTCATAAACACAATCAGGTGAAAAGAAGTAGAAAATAGCAAATTAGACCTGTCCTAAGGTCTTCTCATTTGTTCTAAGTAGAAAATGTTTGGGGTGTGGCATCATAAAAGCACCAGACTTGAAGCTTAACCCTCCACAAACATGTTCTACACTTATCTCGGAGATCAGGATTTCAGGGTTTGGTTTTTACTCCCCTAGAAAAGCCCAGGAGGTAAGATACGCAGTATGATTCAATTCAGCAAACATTTTTTGACTGTCTGGCGCACTCACTACCAAGCACCAGAAAAGTTTTTACCAGGAGAATATGGGCAAATCTAGATGCCTTGAGCCTATAAAATGCTTTGAGATTCTCAATACTCAAAAAGATTTTTGAAAATCAGTATCTGTTGTTTTGAGAATGGCCACGGTACATTTGTTTGAAGATAGAAAGTAATTCAGCAAAGCACAGCCAGAGTTCAAGAAGTAAGTTATGCAGAAAAAGCTTCACCAGCTTGGCCGGTGAAGGTCAGTGGCCTCATGCCGCCCGCACTTTTATCTTATATTCTACAAGTTCAATCCTGTTCTGTCACAAAATGTAAGGCTGCTTATGGAGATAAATATAATACAATGATATAAAAAATAATGGAAGGAATAAAGACAGTGGGATCGGGTCAAGATTAAGTAGCCCAAATGTTTTCTAGGAAAGCCGGGATACTTACTCCAGGGGGGTCAAAAAGGAGGAGCTGTTTCCTGGAAGCCAGAGCAAAGAGGGGCTCCCAAGAGGCTGGGAGATTCAGAAGGTGCCTGACATGAGAACCAAGCAATTAGATGCTAAGGAAGAGCCCTCTTCCTCGCACGGAGATCAGAGGAAACTTGCTCTTCTGACTCTTCGTGATGAGATGCTGAATGACACTACGGCTCATGCCTCAGTAGCACCGTGATACCATAAGCGGCACAGTGAGGTTCATAACTGGAGACAACGGTGCCGGGAGCTAACGAAGTCTAAACTTGCTGAGAACTGTATCACTCACTTTCTCAGTCATATACTGATTCATTCAGTGATTTGTCATCTATTCACCAAACATCACTAAGTCCTCCTGTGCAGTAGACACTATGCTGGGCATTGGGGCAAACACAATGGAAGACACAGGCTTTGTTCCCAGTCCATGAGGACGGTGACAGTGTCTGCTGTGTTCACTGCAACATCCCTGGCACCTAGCACAGAACCTGCCATAGAATCAGGGCTCCATAGACATGTGTGGAATAAATCAATGAATGAGTCTAAAGACCTAGTGAATCATAGGGAGTTGACCTAACATCAGAGCTTGAACGGAACAGGAAAAAGCAGGAGATTGGCTAGCGAATGCTTTCAATTGAGGAAATAATGGAAGAGGCTTTGGGACTTGATTTTGACAGACAGTTGAGTGGTGACGTCACAATCATTCACTTTCTTTATAACTCTGCGTCCCCACTCCCACCCAATGCAGACACACCAGACAAAGCTGTAAGTACAATGACTGTCTCCTCAAACTGCAAAATACCAAAAAATAGTTTAAAATAATTTTAAAAATACTACAATCTCTAAAAGTTTCCAAATAGCTAAATATTTCAACTGTAGTTGGAGTTTTCTTACTAAAAATTTATTTATTTCTGTGACTTAAAAAATATAATCAAAGCTAATTTATTTGAAAGCACAAGAGCAATAAAACATTTTTCAAATGTCTTATTGTCACCTGAGATGGGCTTGATCCTGAGGATACAAGAGGGAACACGGCAGATACCACTCGCGCTTTTTTCCATAACATCACTCTTGATTGTCACCACGAAGCCGAATCCGGCCTGAGCTTTCGGTGCCAATGGCAAATCCATGAAGTGGTAGGGAGCTATAAAGCTATCTTCAGATTATGGAACTGAGGCCAGAACACATAGAGACAATGTTATTCAAATGTAAGACTATGCTTTACATTTTCCCTCTAAGGCTGCACGGATGGAGGAAGTAACATGGAAAGAGCCGGAAGCAGAAGAGGTACACTGAAATCCTCTACTGGCAAATAGAGGTGCTTAGGTTCTATAACTGTGGGCTTGGCACTGAGTGTCAGCTTAATACAGCCATATTGAAAAATCTTGAATATTTATATTTGGAAGAAATGACTTCAAACTTTATTTTAACATCTTTATTGGAGTATAATTGCTTTACAATGGTGTGTTAGTTTCTGCTGTATGACAAAGTGAATCAGCTATACGTATACATATATCCCCGTATCTCCTCCCTCTTGTGTCTGCCTCCCACCCTCCCTATCCCACCCCTCTAGGCGGTCACAGAGCACCGAGCTGATCTCCCTGTGCCATGCGGCTGCTTCCCACTAGCTGTCTACCTCACGTTTGGTAGTGTATACATGTCCATGCCTCTCTCTCGCTTTGTCACAGCTTACCCTTCCCCCTCCCTCCTCATATCCCTCCCCCCTCCCCATATCCTCAAGTCCATTCTCTAGTAGGTCTGTGTCTTTATTCCCATCCTGCCCTAGGTTCTTCGTGACATTTTTTTTTTAGATTCCATATATATGTGTTAGCATAAGAGCTGCATATGCTATTTACTCTATTGACAAACTCGCCGACAATGCCTTGCTTAAGGCACTTTGAAAATGCTTTAAGTGTTCATGTCGATGAAGGATGTGAACTCTCAGTGTGCACCCTACACATCAGAGTACTTCACTCTTTGACACACAGAAAATTTCCAATTTCTTTTCAGTGATTTTGCTTCTTCTCGACAATACTAACAGGCAGCCCTTCCATTGTGCGGTAATTCACTGAGTCCATCCAGTCGTGAGTATGCAGTTGGCACTTAAAGCCTCTCTCCCCGAAGACATGTGACAATGACTGAAGGCCATCTTTCTTCCTGAGGAGACACTGAGAGACACTGTTGAATGCTGGGGGAAATGTGTGTGAACTCTGTCAGAAAAGAAGGAAGAAAGGTAGCATCTCTGATTCGCTCTTTATGCTGCTTTCTGTAATCAGGTGGTAGAGACAGGAGTTAGAATCCTTTGAAAGGAGGTCCATCGAAACTCCACTTTGGCTTTTCAAGCAGCTCTATTCAATGCCGCTTGACAGTCTTCAAGAGGTGTGTCACTGTTTTCATTCTAAATCCTGGTTTGGGGAGCTCCTGGTTTGCTTATTAAACCTGGCATATTAGGTCTCAGCTTGGGAGCGACTTATTTTTCCAATCGGCTGAAAATTCCAACTATGGTACATTGGAACGAAGAAAATCACAAATGGTCTAGTTTCCATGTTTTGTGTTTAACTTAAAAATGCTATTTATTATTAAGAAAAGGGTAAAATTGGCTTTTGGGCAGATCAGTTTGTTAGAAAAACGAATAAGCTCTTTCGGGTGAATTTTTCACTCTCTAGGCTCTCTACCTGTGGCTCAAAGCGAAAGGCATCAAGAAATCCTCTTTCATCAATATGGGGGAGCTCTGCAACTTTCATTAGTCAGCTGCTTCACGGGTTCCTTCACGAGGCGCCGGAGAATTGATGAAATTACTGGATCCACTTGGTGGGACAATGATTTCTCATCCCAGATGGAGTGTGGCTTGGGTTTCTCATAACCACAGGACGTAGGGGAAGTGAAGTGAAACACAGGATCAATGTCCCTGAAGCGATTTGAATCTATTTATGATGGATATACGGAGGATAGGAGGCATTTCCATTAACAAAACCATCCCTAGGATAACATAATGCTCCTTCCAGCCTCGAAGTATAATGGAAAATGTCTCCACCCTCAATTTCCCCTACTGTGATTTGGAATCAACACTGCACACACTGCATTCTGTGATTATAATAATGTCAGTTGAGAACAATGTCAGAAAATGTCACTTTCAGAACCACTTTGCTTCTCTGAATACATTGCGCCCTCATTGTCACGCTGCGTTCGTTCCTCCTTATCTCAGTAACAATCCTTGAACTCCGTCCACATATTTCTTGAGGAGCAAAATTGTTCATTCTTTCTGGTTTGGGTTTAAAAGTAGCTTTAGGTCATAGTTCAAAAGAGATAAAATAGGCCCCAGAACCCATAAAGTCATGCAAATAATAAAGTCCAGGACGAAAACTCCTTTGGGACGAAAGCTCCCAAAGGAGAATGGTTTATAATTTTGTAAATATCTTCAAGGATCATGTGAACCAAAGGAAAGACTCTTGCATAGAAATGTAGCTTTCTGAAAGGTCTCCCTCACATGAGAAACCCGCTCTCTGACATTTCCAGGATTTAAGACCAGTGACCCGGTGACACCAAGCAAAACAAAGCAAACGACTGTCCTCGTTTGTCCAGGACTGCGTAGATTAGCATTGAAAATGCGGGACTGCTGGTCTTCCTACCTAGGACATGCCCACCTTCCCTGGCAGCAGGGGCTGAATCACTGCCTGGGCCTGGGCTCAGGTGGTAAAAATAAAAAGTGATAGTGTGTTCCTATTTTTGAGAGACGCCTCTTCCACAAAGCTTCCTGAGTGGCAATGATCAGCCTTAGACATTGGATCATCTACAAATGCATCAGTAATAGCTAACAGAGAGGTAAGGGAAAATATTTTGGAATAAACATTTAGAAACTTTCGATATGCTTAAACTTTCAAAATAACGAAACTTTCCAAGTGATGCTAAAAGTCTACAAATAACAAATGCTGGAGGGGGTGTGGAGAAAAGGGAACCCTCTTATACTGTTGGTGGGAATGTAAATTGGTGCAGCCACTGTGGAGAACAGTGTGGAGGTTCCTTAAAAAACTACAAATAGAACTACCATATGAGCCAGCAGTCCCACTACTGGGCATATACCCTGAGAAAACCAAAATTCAAAAAGAGTCATAGACCACAGTGTTCACTGCAGCACTATTTACAATAGCCAAGGCATGGAAACAACCTAAATGTCCATCAGCAGAGGAATGGATAAAGAAGATGTGGTGCATATATACAATGGAATACTACTCAGCCGCAAAAAAGAATGAACTAATGCCATTTGCAGCAACATGCATGGACCTAGAGATTATCATACTAAGTGAAGTAAGTCAGAAAGAGAAAGACAAATACCATAGGATATCACTTACATGTGGAATCTAAAATATGACACAAGTGAACTTTTATGAAACAGAAAGAGACTCTCACAGACAGAGAGAACAGACTTGTGGTTGCCAAGGGCGAGAGGGGTGGGGGAGGAAAGGATTGGGAGTTTGGGATTAGCAGATGCAAACTAGTACATATAGGATGGATAAACAACAAGGTCCTACTGTATAGCACAGGGAACTATATTCAATATCCTGTGATAAACCACAATGGAAAAGCATACGAAAAAGAATATATATATATATATATATATATATATATATATATATATATATATTATATACATATAAAACTGCATCACTTTGCTGTACCGCAAAAATCAACACAACACTGTAAATCAACTGTACTTCAATAAAATTTTTTTTAAAAAAGGAGAAGTAGGGGATACTGGCATTTTCTCATCCCACTGGAGGATGTTTGACAAGTATCAACAGCTTTAAAAATGTTCATACCCCCCCGATCCAATAATTCCACTTCTAGAATTTTATCCTAAGGGAAAAAAAGCCAGACATGCATAATGCTGTTTACTGAAGTTTTCTATTTACAGTGCTGAATAATGGAAACAGTTTTAAATGTTCAACAAAGGGGGTGGTTAAATCAAATATGATGTAATCATGTTCCATAATATTATATAATGAAGCCTTAAAATAAAGTTTTAAAAATTAATGAGATGCGAGAATGCGCAAAAAAGCATGACGGAAAACTGTATACACAGTACAGTTCTGTTCGGGGGAGACAAATAACCAGATGGAGAGAGCCATCTCACTGAGATATCTACAGTGGTCATTGCTGGTTGGTAAGATTATGGGTAACTTTTATTCTATTCTTGGCATTTTTCTGCAGTTTTCCAATTTTCCACCGTCAACTTCTATCACTTTTATTAAACCAAGTCACTGGAAATGTCTGCCAAAGAATCACCCCAAAAAACAAACAAGCAAAACCACAAAATCTGCTGTCAAATATTTGAGGAGTATCTCTACGTCTTAGAATCTACTAATAACCCTCATTTGGGGGCACCTAATAGGAGCCAAATACCATGTTAGAAGCATGGCATAGTAATCTATATTGTTTTCTAATTAATACTGTATGTACGGTGCTCTGAAATTTAAATATTTATATATGCATATATGTATATATTACATGCATATTATACACGTATATGTATACATGCATATACACATAAACATGTATATATGTGTGTGTGTGTATATATATATACACACACATGCACACACACACATATACAAATCAGCAAACCACTCCTGTAAACGACCGAATAGTATATACTTTCAGCTTTTCAGGCCCTATGGTCCCTGTCACAACTACTTAACACTACCCTTGCAGAACAAAAGCAAACACAGACAATAAATAAATGAATGGGCAGGGCTGTGTGCTGATACATCTTTATTTACAAAACCAGGTGCCTGTAGTTGTAGGTGTCTGCTCTATACCAAATGAAATTGAATAGAATTCACACCAGTGAACTATATTATATGAATTATATGAAACGTAGGTATTTGTGTAAAATTTAAACAGGATGCAAAAATTGTTTTTAGAGGGGGCAGGAGAAAACTGGGAAGTGATGGATATGTTTACGGCATAGATTGTTGGCATGGTTCCATGGGTGTAGACTTATCCCTAAACTCATCAAGTTGTATACATTAAATATGTACAGCTTTTAATATGCCAATAATACCTCAATAAAATGGTTTAAAATTTTAAAAAAAAGGAAATCACATACAGTACTGGCCACAGCCAGAAAGTTATATTCTGAGGCAACATTGTTATTGAATAAAATTCCCTACGCACATCAGAATGTTATTGGATGGGACAGACTTCTACAGTTTGACCCCCTCATATTATGTTCCCCTTTGGAGGACAAGAATTCCGGTCTTCTGACCCTTTCGTTGGACACTATGTACTCTTGTCATGTGATGGCTCCCCGACATTTCTGAACATTCACTGCGACCAGGGTCACTGGGTCAAAAGTAATGACGAGACATCAAGAGTTCATTTTTTACATTTACGCATCTCAGTTTCATATATGCTACTTGCTTTCCAAAACTATAACTTCCAAGAACAGACATTGTGCAAAGCTGTCACGTGAGCCCTCAAGATATTCATTCTCAACTATCTAGACCTAATCAGCCAGAGAGTGGGGAAGCTTTCACTGCAAAATACTTGCTTCATGGATTTTATTTTTAAAATTCAAAATTATGCTTTTGGTCATCGTGCCCAGGCAGGTTTCAATACTATTCAGACGTGGTGAGTAAATACTCAGATTCACTAATAGGTAAGGAAATCCAAGAAAGAGGGAATGTATGTATACGTGTGGCTGATTCACTTTGCTGTATAGCAGAAACTAACACAACATTGTAGAGCAACTATACTCCAATAAAAAAATGAAAGATAAAAAAGATAACATAAGGAAACAAGTCAATTTTTGATTTGTCTTTTTTATTTCAAATAAATAAGTTGACTATTTATTAACTATAAAGGACACAGGTAACCACTATCGCATGAAATGTTCACATCCCAAAGGCATCAAATTCGGAAGGCTCATACTTCACCAGCCAAGAGGAAAGCATAGTTAAATGCTTCATGTAAGATCATCCCAGTTCAAGGTACACGGCACAATGAGGGGAGACATTTACTGTATTAACCTGTTAACTGTTCTTGCCTTCTGCCAACCTTAGCCACCTCTGTTCTTCGGCCAGGGCAGCTCTATTTAAATGTTAGCCCATATAAAACATAGCTAACCTTTTATGCTAAGTACTTTACATGGAATATTCCGCGTGATCCTTACTGACTGTCTAAGGTAGGCACTGTTAGTGTCCCCACTTTACACATAATGAAAATGAGACTCAGGGCAGTTAAATATCTTGCCCCCACTAGTATGAGGCAGCTCCTGGATGCCAGTGCAGGCTGTTATATTCTAAAGCCTATTATATGCTAATCCCCGATCCTACACTGCTCCTCACTGACACAGGCCCACTCTCTTTAAATATTTTGTTGGTCAAGCTCAGTCCATCAAACTTGTAAATAATCACTAATCATAAACATTAAAACCAGCCGATGTTTCAACTTCAGCTGTTCTGCTTCACTCATTTTCCTTGAAGGGGCAAAGGGCTCAGATGACCAATGGCATGTTTGTTTCCGGGAAGGTATTCGGGAGTTCCAAGCAAAATTTAGGAAACATCACATAAGATGGCTTGGTAGACAGAAGCAGAGAGATGGATACACACACACACACACACACACACACACAATCTGTGTGTATAATAGTATATATTATTATATAATACATACACAATCTCTGTGTATATTATATATTATTATATATCATATATTATTAATTATATATAAAACATTAATCGTGTAATATACTGTAATGTATGGTTAATTAATATTTTATATTATATAATGAATATGTGATATATATGATATATATTTTATATACACATATACACATGAGTATAAACATATACATGGATATTTTACTATATGATAGTTTTGACAATGTTTAGGTATTTGGATTTTGTTGTTAGAAAATTCTAAATACTTCCTTTACCTAACCAATAAGATGCTGTCAGCGTGGTGCTGTGACCTCATTTCAGACTATCTGCGCATGTGCAATGACCTCCTCTGTCTTTTTTGTTTTCTGTCGAGAAATTTGGCCCGGAGAGGCAAAAATCAAGCAACAGGAGATTTCAGCTAACTGCAGAACCTATCACCCCCCACCATCAGTTTGTGATTTAGTGTAACTTGAACAGGAACCCCTCTGCTATTTTGTTGAGGAACAAATACACCGTGATCCAGAGCTAGGAGGTCAGACCCGAGGCTCTGATTAAGGTAGATTGGGAAAAATGAAAACGTTTTTCTGTAACTAAATATCATAATTAAGCACAGACAAAGCCTTGAAATGCCTCAGCATCACAGTGATTTGAAAACAGAAGTGACAAAAGCAGTTTCAGTCATGATCAAGACGGAGGTAAATATATAACATGGAAAGAATTGATTGAACATGGGAGTTTCTGGTGTGAGTGCAGGTAAAACGAGAACCTGATGCCAAGATGGAAAGGGATTGGGAAGTTTCAAGTATTAATCTATTCCCTTAACTCCTCAACTTGTTCTGAGAATTGCAAAAATGTAATCATCACTACAAGGAACATGAAAAACCCCATCTACCGAGCGTGAACCCCATCAGCGTGTCCACGTGTTCATCAGATTTAGCCACAGCCCGTAAAGATGCTATGGGAACAGCCCTGTTATTTATTTCCTTGTAATTCTTTGCATATTTCTCTTAGCCCTCCTAATAGATCATGAGCTTCTGGGGTGGGGGGCAGGGGTTACATATTATTCCTCTTGTATTCCTTAATGGTACATTTAAATTGAACAGTCTCTCATTGGAAAGAAAAGTGCCTCTACTCATGAGAAGTTACCACTTTTCAGCACTTTACACACCCGCTTCAACAATGGCTAATTGTTCCTTCAACAATGTGTAATCAATACACGAAGGCTGAATGGATTCTCTAACAGGGCTCAATCCTGCTGGTGCTGGGAAAGGAAATGGGGGGGAGGGGCAGAGCAGAAAGAAGGGTCAAAGTTGACTCATTCCGTTAGCTGGCATCAAGAAAGGGCAGATGTTTGGATCCATACAAGGAGCCCATAAACAGCCCTGGGATCCTCAGGGCAAACGAGTAAATCGTCTTCCCCGTTTTCTTACCTTTTTCCACCACCACAAGCACTGACATTTTGTGATTTCTGGTCACTTCAGAGATAAATCTGAATTTTTTAGGGAGTTTTTTTGAGGGGGAAGAAAGGTTCAAAACTCAGAAAATAAGAAGACCAAGAGTATCCTGGTCCGGGGACTTCCCTGGCGATCCAGTGGTTAATGCTTCGCCTTCCAAAGCAAGGGATGTGGGTTCGATCCCTGGTCCGGGAGCTAAGATCCCATATGCCTCGAGGCCAAAAAAACACAACACAAAACGGAAGCACTATTGTAACGAATTCAACAAAGACTTTAAAAAAATGGTTCACATCAAAAAAAAAAAAAACAAACTTAAAAGAGTATTCTGGTCCCCAGACTGTTATCATGAAACTCCTTCTGAGGCCTCCAGGGGTTTTGATATTACCAAGGCTAGTTCTGAAGAATGGGTACACATATGAGGGCAATTCTAAGGTCAAGGGCATGATCCTGATTGTCTTTGCTACAGGGAAATTTATTAAGAGGAAAAAAACACAGATATCAACTCACATTTCCCAGAAAAAAAAATACTTTTTAGAGATGTGGAAAACCAAGTCAATCCCCCGAAGTTCTGTAGGATTCAAAGATGCCAACCACAATTATTGGTAATTAAATGTTGAATTAAAGCTTATTAGAGTTAGCTTATTAGATTAGTAGAGATAAAAAGTCAACGGTATGGTTGCTCGTGTGTGTTGCATATTATATATATGTAGCGTAATGAGGTCTCATATAATCAGTGTGCAGTGTACATTGGTGCCCTTTTAACAGGATTTGGAACATCATTTTACTAGGTTCAGTGATTTTGGAAGCTTATAGTTGTGCTTTCTGCTTTCCTGGTCTACTCTTGATCAGAGCCCTGATTGAATGAATGGGAAGATCTTGATCAGAAACAAAAGGCCCCCTATCACATTGTTCCTTCATGAGCAAAAACAGAGTTTGCTTAAATATAGGGAAATTTTTGAGTTTGCACTATGTACATCTCAGCTAGAAACATCTAGGAAGATTGGGAACCAATGATTTTTTCAGAAAGAGTGGGAGAGACGTTTGGAAGTCTAAGTGGCAGACCAGGTAGGAATGGCTTCCAGGGAATTTAGAACAAAACATCGACATTGCGTCAGTGAACCAGGAAAAAATTTTCAGTCCAGGGCATTGGATAGACTCTCAGAGTCCACAAGTTATCCCAGCCATAATCAACCATGACGAGAGGCCCTTCTGCCACTCAGTAAAATGCAGAATAAACATCAGAGCTCCAGGAGACCAAAACAGAGACAGCACTATCTTCCCTCAAAAGACACAATGTTGATGTTTGCAAACCAAAGAAATCAGAAACGCTATCACAGGGAAAAAATATGTCAGACTAAGTTTAATGAGATCAATGAAGACCTTCCAAAGCATATAAGACCAGATGCATGTGTGACAAAATCAGCTGGGCCCTGTGACTGGGAGGTGGCCTCCTAACTCCACTTGCGCTATTGCCTCAAAAGATTCCTCCAGCGATATATAATTGTGCATACAATTTACCCCACAGTGTATAATTTTCTGAGCAAACACACAAACTTAAAAATAGCCTCGGAACAATCAGAGCAGTTACAATTCATGGATTCTCTTGAAGAATATAAACTAGCATTATCAACACCCAGGGACAGCTATTTTTGTAAAACAAGAAATAAAGAACATCTTTCATGACTTCCAGAAAACAAAAGTAGATTATGCATACTATAAAAGTGTGGGCTTGAGTGATCCTGGTATGGCTTCATCTCATTTCATCCTATTTCCTGCCCCACAGACACAGCTGTGGTGCCACATCCGCCACCCCCCAGGTCTGAGCACTGAAAAAGGAGAAGCGGGCCTTCCAAATGGCTGCTCAAGCTCTCCTGATTCTGGCCTTTGCATCTGGGCACAGGGGGTGAGGTGTCCGGGGCAAAGGAGGGGCATCAGCTGCAACGTGACTGAGAGGAAAGAGGGGATTTGAATGTTGTGAAAATGCACAGTGGTTTTTTTTTTTTACATCTTTATTGGAGAATAATTGCTTTACAATGGTGTGTTAGTTTCTGCTGTATAACAAAGTGAATCAGTTATACATGTACATATGTTCCCATATCTCTTCCCTCTCGCGTCTCCCTCCCTCCCTCCCTCCCTCCCACCCTCCCTATCCCACCCCTCTAGGTGGTCACAAAGCTCCAAGCTGATCTCCCTGTGCTATGCAGCTGCTTCCCACTAGCTATCTACCTTACGTTTGGTAGTATGCCACTCTCTCACTTTGTCCCAGCTTACCCTTCCCCCTCCCCGTGTCCTCAAGTCCATTCTCTACGTCTGCGTCTTTATTCCTGTCCTGCCCCTAGGTTCTTCAGAACCTTAAAATGTACAGTTTTTAAGAAACGGAGTCGATGTCTACAAATCCTCTTCTCAATGGAGAAATCATTGAGAAGTTCTTGGCAGGATGTCAAATCCTGCATTTAAGAAGACAATTAAAACAGTTTAATGCAAAAGCTATAATTAGAAACATATCTGTGCGACTAACATACTATTTTTCTTCTCTGCCGTTAAAAGAAAAAGAGGATTCTTTGCCAACATTCATTCGGGTCTTCACCAGATAATGTTGCCTTGTTGAGAAGATGGCTTCAGCTGCCACAAAGGTTAAATTAAAAAACAGCAAATGCCCAAAAAGAGGTATGTTCTTACATCACTGCTTAGCTTTTCACATAACATAATTAAATCAGGGGCGTGCTGTGGCTCGTTCAATACTAATGTGACCATGACATTCTCTCACTTGAAATCCAATTTTTTTTAATTGGAATGCTATTCAGGAATAAAACTAGATGTGCAAACTCCATAGTTGGATTATTAACGAGTTGTTTGATTCCCCAGTGCTTTGACTAAATTGTCCCCCTTTAGCCTCCCTCCCTCCCATCCCCACTCTCTCCCTTCCATCTGTAAACGTTACGAGAGCTCATCCTTGGTTCAAGGCAGCGTGCTGAATACTGGACTTACAGGGGTCGGTGGACAGTCTAGCAGTAGATAAAGGCCAGGAGTCACAAAGTTCATATAATAACTTGTTGGCTCTGTTGTATATGGAAGGTGGCTATGAATTAGAGAAGAAGGAGTGGGAAAAGCGCACACAAGGGCCTGGAGAATGAACAAACAGGTCACGGCCGAATCCAAGAGGCCTAGTTAAGAAGGCGAGGGCTGTCTATACCACAATTATTTAGGCATGTGGCCACCCAACACAAGATGGATTCTGTACTGAGAAGCTCCTGTATCCACTGGTACCCACGCACATACGATGCTGCTCGGCCCACATGCCCTGTTCCCACAGCCTGCTCCGCACCTTCGCATGCTCTAGTGTGCTTCCTCCTCCAGGAAAGCCGAGCCGGCCACACGCCGTCCTCCACGGTCAGTAGGGCACCTCAGAGCTGTGCATAAATGCATCACGAATCTAGGAATCCCAGTACCACACCCCGACACTCTCAAGGCAATTCCCTCACTCGGCAAACACTACGGAGAGCACAGAGGGAAGGATCTCGCCTTCGCGTACATGCAGCTAATGAATGAGCTGAATAGCCCTTTTGGTCCCTTCCCCTTGTCCGTAGCAGTTCAAATCCAGCATTGTGTACTGGTCCCATGTGAACAAACCAGTTGGTAACCTCATCCAAAATGTTGGTGAGACTAACAGTTCTGTACAGAAACTGGTTCTTTCCTTGAAATATTAGACAATATTGCTAGCACAGCATTTGAAACGTATCTGTGTTGTAAACATGATATCTTTAGTAGTGTCAATTATAATCCGTAAACACCGGAGAACTGGGAAATAAGCATAAATTGTTCTACTCGGCTCACAGAATGAAAACGCACTCTGGTAAATGCTTGCTGTCAAAAGAGGAGTCAAGGGTATGCCGTTTTATGGAGGCAGATTGACAGACTGATACCTCTAGTTCAAGTTGCTCATGGTCTCTCAGGGAGACGAGACATGGACATTAAGAATCTGAAAAAGAATATATATGGGTATGTATGCGTGTGTATACATATATATATATAACATAACCGAATTACTTTGCTGTACGCCTGAAACTAACATAACATTGTCAATCAACTAGACTTCAAATCAATCAATCCATCAATAAGTGACAATGCAAGACAACTTGTGACAACGCCTGAAACTAACATAACATTGTCAATCAACTAGACTTCAAATCAATCAATCCATCAATAAGTGACAATGCAAGACAACTTATAGTGAGTGCTAATAACAGAAACAGTAGCTACCACTTGCTAAGTGCTTATTATGCGCCAGACACCGTGCTCAGTCCTCTACTTCCATTATCTCATTTGTAATACTTGCAAAACCTCTACGAGGCACTATCATTATTCCCAGTTTGCAACTGAGGAAAGTAAGACTTAGAAATGTTCATTGCCTTTTCCAAGGTTACACAGTAAATACTCTGCACATCCAGATTTAAATCCTATCTGGTGCAAGCAGAGGACAGCTAGAGGTGCAAGAAGGGAGTCTGGGAGAGATGGCACAGGTAGAAATAATTGGTTAAGAGAATCCACACATTGGGAATAAATAAATCTGATGACTGAGTTTGCTCAAGGTCAAAACACCGAAATGATACCCCAGGCTGGGGCGTGGAAGGGAAAGACGTCCAGTGATAGACGGGGAGGTGCGATGAGAAGCAGAAACATACAATGTCATGGAAAGAGTTTTCGAAAGACGGCTGGGGAACGGTGGCAAATGCTTTCCCCAAAAAAGCAAAATCAAGAAAGATGAGGTCTGAGAAGGCATCACTCTGAATGAATATTAGGGGCGCAGGCATCCAGCGTTGTGGTGGAGAAAGTGCCCATTGTGAAACAAGGGGAGGAGATGGGAGTGAAGGGAGGAAATGGAAAGACCTCGGTTCAAATTCCACATCAGCGGCTTAGTTGCTACGCCCTTAATGACCTAACCTTCCCGAGCCTTGGTTTCCTCATCTGTAAAATGGGCTTCATGCCAGCTACCTTGCAGGCGGAGATGAGGGAAGAAAGTGTGCTGCATGGTGGTGCAGCGCATTGGGTCTGGGCTCAGTGCAAGTGGGGTTGCAGCGCCAGCTTGGTCACTTCTAGCCATGTGGCCTTGGGCCATTCCTCAGGCGCTCCAGATTTTATAAAGTGACTAGCCTGCCCAAAGGAGGCGCTCAAGGAACGTGGAGCAGATGTCAGTATTATCATTAATGAAATTAAAATCTGGCAATTAAACTGAAGTCTACTCTCAAAAAAGGTCAACAAAATATGCAATAAAAACAGACTATCTAGGCAGGCAACATAAATTTCACTACCTTGAACCATTCTCAAGCAGCAAAATGATTACTTTGTGCGTAATCTCAAACATGGAGGGCCAGTACAGATGCGATTCTATTTAGGGCAACAGGAAAACTAAGACGTATTTGTGGCTGAGCTCTGGGCTGGGGTTTCCCCTTTTAAAAGCCTACGAAGCACAGCTTTTACAGTTCCTCTGAAAATTAGAACAAAAATGGGAGAAACTTTTCCCAAGCCTAAAGGATATTATTCTTGGCAATAAAGAACCATGAAATTAATGAGCTGTCTACTAAAGATCTACCATTAAAAATGTATATGAGAAAACCGGTCTATGCAAACTCCATTCCCTCTGCGTGTAAACGCTACCCTGGGAGTTAACTCAGCACTTAACGAAAGTTCCATTAACTCTTGCAAACCACCGCGATCTCAGTCAGCTGTGAAAGAGGTATTTTGTTCTACCCTCCCCCCACCAATGGCCTCCAATGGGAAACGCGCTTTTCCAGAAACGTCCACGGCTGTCCCCAGACAGGGCCTGGAGTGCTCCGGTTTGCTGACCGGGATGCTGTCCGACCACTCCCCCCCACCCCGCGTTGACAGCCCCTCCCTCTACAGATCACAGCACCCATCCTCGGCAAGGGATGGATGAGGGCCCATATTATGAGGCCACACTCACTGCTTATATTGGAAAATGAGGCAATGCTGATGAAATTGCTCGTATGGGCTGACATTCATGGATGGCAGAAAGGGACGTTCCAGAAGGAGTCCAGAATTTGCTCTTCGGGAGTATTTCAGCTCCCGGCCAAAGCTCGGCGGCCAAGTGCACACGTGGGCACACCCATGCCCTGCGCGCAGTCTGTAAAGGTCACTGAGCACTTGTTAACCTTGAAGGGGAAAGAGAAACCTCAGGATTTTCGCCCGGCAACACTCCAAGCCTCTTGTAAATCATTTTCATATTCATATACTTAAGCATTAATTTACATACTTAATTTCTGACAGGCTGACAACTGCAGCCCTTCTCCCCCTCAGTGTAAAGTGAGAAGTGAATTGTTATTCAGTGTATCCGTTACAGTGGTAGTGGCGCTAACTGTATTTTATATAATGTGCTATCTGCAGAAAGGCAGATAAGAATTTGATTTAACATCCAATTAAAAGCCGTCATTGAAAAATTACTTCAAATAAGCCTTTTATTTTCTTTAATCAGTCTTCAATTCAAGCCTTCCTTGGACCTACTGAACCAAGCATCAGGACTCATGAATTTTGATTAAAAAATTTGAGCCCATTTCTAACTTAAGCAGATTTTTTTTTGTTGCACTGTTTGATAGAAATTTAATAAATCTATGAATCCTAGCCAGCATCATTTATCATCTTTTTTTCCACAAGACTGGCCTATTATACCTAGGCAGTAAATTATGAGGGAACCAGCAAACCAAAACTTTTCAGCCCGTTACTGAAGAAGAGATATAATCACTTGCATTGAACCATATAATTATAGTAGAATATGAAGCTCTGAAACATTAGGTCCTGTTTTGAATATGTAATGCCCATGCTTTGAGAGCCTAAAAGATTTCTAGCTGATCTAATATAGCTCAGTTTAGCATCATATTAAAGTATTGGCTGTTGATGAAAATAACAGCAAGAAAAAAAAAGAAACCTGCAAACAACAAAAATATTCCCAGGCAGAAATATTTGGGAAGCGACCCTGGGCTATAAAAGGCAAGTGGAAAACCAAAACCCTTTAACCTGGCGCTTTACAGTTCATGTCTTGCGATAAAGGTTCCAACTGTGTCCATTGGCTCTCTTAAGGTAAAAGACTTGGTTTTTTGCATATATGTTCAAGGCTGTACCTGTATCCTTCATAGAGTTTTAGTGGACTTAACGTATATTCAAAAATTACTAAAAAAAATGTTTTAAAAATTATTTCCTAAGCTCCTTCTGGGGATCAGGCACTATGTTGGGCCTTGAGATACAGCAGTGAGCAAGACAGGCAATTCAAAAAAGTGACGCCCATAACGTGTGATAAGTGCTTTGTGAGGACACCAGCAGTCAGGGATCAAGGGAGAGTTCCTTGCAAAAGTGTCATTTCAGCTAGGTTTTGAAGGGTGCATAGGAGTTCGTGAGGAATAGTCTACTTTACTGCCAACAATAAGTTTTCTCGATACCTCTGTCTCTGCATGTGTGAGTCAGGAAGGCTTCATGTAGAATCATAGGGTAACAGTGAAAGATGTACTTGAAAGAGATTTGTATTTTTCTAAGAGAATTAATCAAACGTCTAAAGCTTCTCGTGTGTCCAGGAAGCCCACCCCACACTGTCTGCCTCTCTGCCACCATGCCAATGACTAACACAGGCTGAATTTCCTTCTTTCCAAACTCAGCCAGACCCTTTCACATTTCTGTGCTTTGCTACAATCTGCTTCTGCCTCCTGGGATGTTATTCCCAAGCAAAGTCTACCAGTGAACTGGCCCTCAGACCTCAAGAAGCAAATCCACTCTGAGAAGCCATTCCTGATGGCAGTGAGTCCCTCCTTGCTTGAGTTCCCACAGCGTCCTGGCCATTTCTCTGTTAGAGGGGATGGTATGGCCATGGCTCACTTACTTGTCTCTCTTCTACATGAGACAGAAGGTAGCAGGGAATGCGGAAGGAAGGAAGGAAGGAAGGAAGGAAGGGAGGAAGGGAGGGAGGGAGGGAGGGAGGGAGGGAGGGAGGGAGGAAGGAAGGAAGGAAGGAAGGAAGGAAGGAAGGAAGGAAGGAAGGAATCGATAAAATGCCTTTAACCTCTTACTATGCTGATTTGTATGGCTGTTGTAATTCCTTTGTAGAAGAGAAAACACTAGCCTAAATCCTTTAGACAGGGGTTTAACGTGCTCCACCAGATAAATGGCATTGATCCTTTTAGCAAAACCAACACTTGGATTGATACAATGAAAGTAAGAGGAGGGATTCCGCCTGGCTTTGCAACCTGTGTTCTCTTATTCGTCTTCCAAAACACTCTGAGTATAAAGGAAGGCGAAGGATGCTATGAAATATTCATTTTTTAAAGGCTTGAGAGAGAAAAGGTTAGTCCATAGCTGAACGAAAACTAAGTGGCATCTTATAAACAAGGGCCGGAATCCAAAGAAGGAAAAGAGAATCTTCAGCTAAAAGCCTATCAGGGATTCAAGATTAATGAAGAACAGACGTAGGTAGAAGGCTATAGCTTCTTGTCTGCCTATAGCACCATCACACGCTACTAACAAAGTAGCCATTTCTACTGATATTTCTTCATTTTTAGCTCTGGCTACTATAGTTTTAAATTGACAAGCTACACGGTGCATGCTTTTTTCCCTTCCAATAATACAGTCTGACTGTCAGCTTATACCTACTGGTTCTTAGTGCACATATAATTGTCACAGACACTGCAGGCCTCAGGATTTAAAGAATTGGCAACAATAATCATCACATTCATATAAAGGCACAGGCGCAGGAAGTCTGGGTTAAGTTTCAAAATACTTTTAAAAACATTTGCCAAAGTCTCTGTTTGTTTCATTTTTAAATCAATGGACATTTCAAGTAAAATAAAGTCCATATGTTGCTGATCCATTTTAAATTAACTCATCAAAACGTTGTTTTGCAAGAAGCCAAGAAGCGCTTGACTTCTAAAAGAAATCCGGGGTTGGGGGGGGGGGGTGGTGGCGGCGCATGGGGGAAGTGGTGAATGGAAATTAGAAAATGTCTTCCACCTCTGCATCCCTGCCTGTGGAGCATCAGAGAGCTCACGTGTGGTCAGCCATTCACTGTCCGGAATATGATAGATGTGTAACAATTTTAGAACTTGTAGGCGTGGCGAGATCAGTTAGTCCAATCTTTAGACAGTCCGACATTTTACAGAGGAAGCCAAAGGGAGCAAATGATTGGTTCAAGGTCATACGGCAATTAGAAACTCGACAACATGGAAACCTAGGAGTGCTGATCATTAGTTGATGTACAAAAGGACATTGATAAAGGGATATTTATAAGAGCAATAATCTGCCAACAGTTCATCTAAGGAAAGCAGGTAGCCGGGCACAAAGGTCACCCCCTGCCATGCCATAGAGAGACAGCTTGGGAAATCCGAGCATATCCTTTATTTCCTTAGCCAAAGTCCTACATGTTAAAGGATATCCTGAATCTTCACTGAATCCTCCCTTCACCAGTGAGGGGCACTCCTACTTTATAGATAAGAAATCAGAAGGTGATCGTGACAAGTCTAGGGGTGAAAAGGGAAGCCTGGTCAGCTTAAAACCTGACAGCTGCAGAGGCTTCTCTCTCCATGCCTTCCTTCTTTGGACCTGATGCAGAAACAAAACAAAGAAGAAACAACAACAAAACATTAAGGTGACTCTTCCATACAATGATACCATTGTAAATATTCAAAGGCGCTCAGAATGTCAGCAAACGCCATGTTTCCATTTGGGGCACTGTGACCTTGAAAAGGGGCAGCACATGCCAGGAGAAAGGCACTGAGAGTGTAAAATTATAATTCTGAAGACAATCAAATGACATGGGAAAATGCTCGTGATATTACTTTAAGAGGAGTAAAACAAGGTGCAAAACTGATTGCAATGGAAATCTCAATTCTTATTTCCCATACGCACAGACCTGCACAAATAAGCCACCTGGTCAATATTTCTGGGTGGTGATACTATACTTGAACTTTGTTTTCTTCTGTATACTTTTTATATACATGCAAAGTTCTTAACGTTATACAATAATAAAATTTTATCAGAAAACACAGACAACACCCTTGGCTATGAGCTGGATTCAAGCCCTAGTCCCACCTCTTACTGGGATTTCTTAGGCTGTTTCTATACAGAAATACCCGTAAAGTGAAAAGAATATAATATAAGCACACATTTACCCATTTCTTCCTATACATTCCTTATGAACACATTTATTTATGCCCCTAGCCCCTCTTTTAAAAGCCTTTCGAACAAATCCATTCTATAGTTAGCAGTTTTTTTTCCCATTCTCTGCCGGGATGCCACGCCCCTAATCACTTAGGAATCTATTTGTGATAGACAAGCTAGTGAGGACTCCATTTTTAATCATATAACTAGCATGCCCTCCCCTGACCCCCAAAGTCCTTTTTATAGATCACACTAGAGCTTTTGCTTTTTCTACCCAAGTACATCCTCAGTCAATGTTCTTTGTTGTTGGGTGAGTAGACACGTTCAAGAGAAGAAAGAATTCAGGGCCCTCCAGTAAAATGCAAAGAGCAGAAAAAGAAAATAGGAAATTCATCACGTGCACCCCCGTCACCATTATATACACATATACACACACTTACAAACACACCCATCCTTCACCCACAGTTCAAAGGTTCATTACTGAATGTTAGTTTTTATTGTTTAACAAGACATGAAGAGCAAAATATCCATACACAGGAAAATACTGCCAGGAATTCATTTGTATTTTAGCCTATAAAAGACTTATCACAGACGTCTTGAATTTAATAGATTGAAACATACGGAGCTACCATCCTGATTTTAACTCACGTGCACTAAGAGAAATGTATCTGTGCTGCTCACTTATTTTTCCAATAAAAATGTCTCTGATGAATTGCATTCATTTCTTTAAATAAGCCGGAAAAAGGTGGAGATGCTGGTAAAACAAATTTTAATATTCTAGTATGTTTCAACCCTTTGACCTGTTTAAAAATGATAAACTACACGATAGAGCCATTATATGATTCAGCCGCGTTCTACCCCCAGCACAGTGTTAATATGACTTAACAAAATGCAAAACAGAATGAAATAAAAAGCACAGACTGTGTTTAAATTCCTGACAGCTAAATGTAGGACTGAAAGACAGAATAACTAAGGAAAGGGTGGGTATGTACATAAATATCTATAGAACCTCAAAAAGAATTGGGCATCAGAGAATCTTAGATAATATTTTTGTACTCATTCTTGGATGAATAATTATTTCTACCAGGTTTTGGTTTTTCTACCCTCAAAGATAACATGCTGTCTCTTGCTTTAATGCCTAAGATGTATGTGATTCCCACACAAGCCACTTGCTCCTGTCACTGCAAACTCAACAGTCTATTCTTATCGGAACCTCCGCCTGAAGAGTTTGGGAGATCTAATCTATAGCTGTAGGCACACACTGACGTTTTCTTCAGAGTCAGGTCCTAATGCTGCCACCTGCGGGCTGTGTGACTTTGGAAGAAATAACAGTCTCCTTCTCTGGATCCAAGTGGACTCACCTATCAGGCACACTAGGTGATCTCAGAGGGTCTTCCAGTTCTCACACCTGTTTCTCTGCACATATTCAAACCAGTTGAAGGCATACAAAAAATATAAAGGTGCAAAACTTACAGAAAACCAAGTTTACAATGGACTATTTTGGTAGACAGATTTCATGACCTCCATTATTTGGTGGGAGTAGTGGGGAAGGGGGCCTCCTCTCATTGGTAAGTACTGAGCTGGACTTTTAAAATCGTCTTAATTCTTAAAATGGTTTTGGTGAACATCTTCAACATTGACACTGGTCAGCCTGAGCCAACCAAGAGCATGGCCTGTCTTCAGCAGTTATCGTCTATGTCATTCGTGGATTCAACAGGGAAAGATGCAGTGGGAGCCAGTTTGATGGAGTAAAAAGATCACAAGGTGGGGGGTCCACATGGACTTGGGTTTGAATTCTGGTTCCATGCTCACTTCACGGCTTTGGGAAGACTGGCCGATCACTCAGTGGAGATACAATACTCGCTCTTACTTCCTAGGGTGTTGGGAGGTTCAAATGAGATGATGTGCATGAAGGCCTAGCAGAGTGCCAAGCACACAGCTGATGCTCAGTAACTTTCTTCCTTTCCTTTTCCAGTTTTTTTTTTTTTGCGGTACGCGGGCCTCTCACCGTTGTGGCCTCTCCCGTTGCGGAGCACAAGCTCCAGACGCACAGGCTCAGCGGCCATGGCTCACGGGCCCAGCCGCTCCGCGGTATGTGGGATCTTCCCGGACCGGGGCACGAACCCGCGTCCCCTGCATCAGGAGGCAGACTCTCAACCACTGCGCCACCAGGGAAGCCCCCCTTTTCCATTTTTGATGGCTAGTCTCAAAGTACCCCCATCCCCACCGTCCGTCCTCCAACCCTGGGCGGAACTCCTGAGAGGAGAAGAGATAAGACCTCAAGGCCAAGAGCCAAAGAAGGGCCTATTACAGGAAAGGAATCCATAGACAACATCTGAAGGCAGAGAGAGTGCAGAGCAAATGGTTGCTTCTCCACCACCCTCCCTTTGTGAGCCTCATGTGGCCTGGGAGGTCCCCGCGGGGCAGATAGACGGCCAGGGTACACAGTTCTATCCCCAGGCTTCTGTTCCCACATCATTATATTTATATAAGCTGATGCCATGCAAGGATATTTAATAGTCTTACCGAGAATGGCAGTGTTGTTGGAACTGAGACCACCATATGGAAATAGCTGGGTAGGTGTTGGTCTCCTTCCGTTGAGATTACAGACTATACTCACACAGCTACATAACAGGCTACTTTTGTCTCCCTGAACAAATTAGCATTTGGTCAGGCCCACTGTCAAATTAAGACATTTTCCTGTGCTTGGTGAGACTGAAAGCCACAATTTCCAAGCATTAATTATATCCACTGGTGGGCTGTGCATCTATTGATACGTTAACGCAATGGCAGCGCTCCAAAGGGGAAAAAAAAACAACCTACAGGCAGAAAAACACAAATCATGGAGTTTCGGGAAGTGTGACTTCTGCTTTAATCAAATTGTATTTTTGCTCGTCAGTAGTGTTTTAAGTTTTTCGTTTTCAGAAAAGTCACTTTATGGACTCTATCGTGTCAGAGATCATAGATAAACCTACTGAACGCCCACCTGCAGAGTACTAGCCCAGTTCCTTAGACGGAATAAATGTTCGTTTGAATGTTTATGCAAAAAGAAAGAAAAGTATAGTAGGCTTCAGAAACATAACATTTTACGGCAGAAAAATCCTACAGTATGTAGTACATAAGGTGACAGTGCTGGAGACACGAGTGTTGTGTCACAAATAATCTATTGACTAAATGCATGACACTTTCACCCATCCATCATCAAATGTCCTTAACAGATAACATAAAGCATATGGGCAGTATGCTGCATGAGTGCTGAAAATAAGCTAATATTTGATTATTTTATTCTCGCCGGTTCATTGATGGGGAAAAATAGTGAACCCCACCTCCAGACAAAACCTTGCAGGGAAAAGAATAATTATTATAATTGTTTGAGGTCGACCACTGTCACTGATGGAAAGTTAACTGCGTCTCTAAATCAGAGTCAGTGATAACCTCTTGACCAAAGATCAAATCATTTCTAAGCTGGTGCTATTTATACACAAGGAGAAAGGAAGCCACGAATATGTCATTGAGTATTGTTTGAATACAAGAGTGGTCTGCTGGGTTATTGGTTTATTCCTGCCTCTAGTGACAGGTAATTAACCTGCACAGTCACGCGCCCATTGCTCCAAGTACATTCCTCATCTCAAACAGAAACTTCCAAATAAATAACCCTTAATAGTTTTCAAAAAATGAGTATAGGGGGCATCTTCTTTAGTCCTCCAACTAATGCTAAGAGGCCAGTGGAGCAGGTACTAGATATTCCCATTTTTTTTTTTTTTTTTCGGTACGCGGGCCTCTCACTGCTGTGGTCTCTCCCGCTGCAGAGCACAGGCTCCGGACGCACAGGCTCAGCGGCCATGGCTCACGGGCCCAGCTGCTCCGTGGCATGTGGGATCCTCCCGGACCGGGTCACGAACCCACGTCCCCCGCATCGGCAGGCGGACTCCCAACCACTGCGCCACCAGGGAAGCCCGACATTCCCATTTTATATCGAGTCCGAAGATCAGAATGCTGAAGTGATTTACCCCAAATCACAGTAATAAAAAAAAAACAAAAGAAACATGGCAGAATTTCCCCTTGCACTCTGGGCCTTTTGAATCTGTATCCCAACTGCTTTCTAAACTCTTCCTCTCTAAAACCAAACGGGGCTTTCTGTCCTGTTCAGAAGTGACTGCTAATGTCCCAAATGTTACTTCGAAGAAAAGGTGGAGGTTGCACTCCGAAGGAAAATTCCACTTCTTAGATGCTCGGGGGTGGGGTATAAAAAGTAAACCTGGGACTTCCCTGGCGGTCCAGTGGTTAAGACTGCACGCTCCCAATGCAGAGGCCACGGGTTCGATCCCAGGTTGGGGAACTAAGATCCCTCACGCCGTGGCCCAAAAAGAAAAGTGAACCAGTGGTCTGATATAACAAGTAAGGCCAGGCCCACACTCTCACAGACCAGATCTCCCCATTCCTATTAAAGCAGCCCATTTAGATGGATGCAAATGTCGCCACCTTGATTTAGGTTCTCTGGAACTGGTCCTTCACCAAAAACCAGCTGGGAAGGCATATATGCAACTAGGCTTAGCGCTGCCGAGTCCTGACGTGTGCACACATGCAGAGGAACGCTTCTCTCGAAGCTGGGCTAAGGCGCCTGGAGAAGCACAGAGACAAATCCTTTGGGGTCTTTTCGGGGTAGAGGAGCATCAGGGAATTTGGGCCACTCAGGGAACCGGATGCCACACGTAGAGGTGATTGCTTGGCTGAAATGACTTGTCGGGAAGAGCTGATCTCAGAGAACGGCCTCTGGGGTCTTGCCCATGTGTATGCAGAGAAGCCTCTCGGCTGCGAAACTCCTCATTCTGGACTCAGGTGATCCAGCATCATCTGGGTTGCCAGTTGCTCAAATGGAGTTTCCACAGCTCGCCTTCCTGAGGCCACACCACCATCAGAAAGTCACATTTTTTGGCAGTGCGCAGCTCAGCTCTCACTTGACTGAATTTCCTGGTCAACTGTTTCTTTTTGCTTTGTTTTTTTTTTCTATAGTTTTTTTTTTTTTTGAAGTATAGTTGATTTACAATGTTGTGCTAGCTTCAGGTGTACAGCAAAGTGATTCAGTTACACACACACGCGCGCGCACACACACACACGCATATATATCTATTCTTTTTCAGACTCTTTTCCCTTATAGACTATTACAAGATATTGAGTACAGTTCCCTGTGCTATACACTAGGACCTTGTTGGTTATCTGTTTTACATATAGTAGTGTATATCTGTTAATCCCAAACTCCTAAAACCTGAACTGGTTTTAAGTCCCAAGAATCGTTTCACTTGTTTGTTTGCTGGTGGTAAAACTGACATGCATCGTTGGCTTTAGATGTTTCTTTTCTTTCAGCCCTGCTAATACTGGCCAACCAACCCCAGATGTTTTGAAAAACGCAATTCTGACGTCAACATACCACAACACATGTGCATCTCATGAATGTGCACTTTTGCCTTTTGCAGAGAGGGCACGGGGGAGTAGGCTGGCTTCCTGAAAGAAAATGTAATCTAAATCTCCCCTTAATTCGGCCTATTTATTTCCCTAACCCACTGTAATAGCCTGAGGTCAGTTAGCAGAGGCATTCTGTTCTTAAAGTTGCCATCACCGTTTCGAAAAATAACAGAGCACCTTTCAGTCACTGGGTCCTTGGGCCACAGGCAAAGGTGTCTGCCAACCTCTGAGATACTCCTGCACTTCAACTGAGACCCACAGACAGAAAGGGAAACTCACCACCCAGCAGTCTAAGGGGTTTGGAACATCCCGTGAGCTGGTGGTAGGCAGCCTCCGATCTGTTGCAAACACCCTAGAGAGGTTCTCAAGACAACTTTGGAGGTTGCATTTGTTTTATAAAATGAAGTTCTGTGAATTAAATGAAAATGGATCCGAGAGGATTTGCAAATGAAAGGGAAACCATAAGGGATTTTTGCTTAACAGAAATGGTGTCACCCTTTTATTACTTCCGAATGTTTCCTCTTATTTAAAATATTCAGTACTGGGGCGGGGGGTGTTGACTTTTCTGAAGATCTCGAAGCCCGTTAGCAGAAGTATTAGCAATGTTATTAACGATGATTTCATGCCAAGAATATGCTAGCACTCACACAAATGCGTAGAGCATTCCTACAAGGCAATTACCATTGGTGGCAAGAATTATTATCCCTATTTTACAGCTGGTGAAAAGGAAACCTAGAGATACCAAGTAATTTGTCCAACCGTACAATGGAGGGTTGAGACGATTACGCGGCCAAGTCAAGCCAATAAAAACAAGTGATTGAGAGGAAACGGTCTCCCTCCCCGCCATCACCCTGGAATTAGCCAGATCACTCTCTGCGTAGATTAAATTCACTGGATAATTGTTCTAGTTCCCCCTTCCAGCCCTCATCACCCCTCCCCTGAACCAGTGCAATAGCTTGCTGGTCTGTCTCCCCAACTCCAGGCCCCTCCAGTCCACGCTGCACCCTCCACCAGAATCCGAACAAGACTGAGCACCCCGGTCCCCTTCTCACAAACCTCTATAGAAAAGACCATAAGCTCCAGAGGGGACATTTAGACCTTCACCATCCACTCCATCCCGCCGCATCTCCTTTCACACGGTCCCGTGGACACCATGCCCGTCCACTCTTTCGTGCTTTGTTTCTGTTCCTTCAATAAGAAATGGCCTTTCTCCATATTCTACTCATCAGCAGGAATCACATCCATCCATCCTTCCAGCAGGACCACATCCACAAGGCCTTGCTCCAATGGTCTTCCTTGGTCCCTTCAGTCAGAAAGGCTCTGCTTCCCCAGACTCTGCTGGCCCAAGTTTTCCCTTCAACCTCTGTTTTACACACACATCATCCTGGCTGGTTTACATTTCTGTTCTCACCCCTCTTCAGATCCACCCCATGGAGCCACAAAGACAATGTCTAATTCATCTCCGTGTTTCAGTGGTTAGTTCAGAGGCTAGAACACAGGAAACGCACAATAACCCTGTGTATGGAAACAGCCAAAGATACAGAGGTGTCCCCAGTAACGAAACACAAAACCAGGTATATTCAGAATAACCCAAACCTTCCCAAGTCATTAGATCCTGATTCCTTCTAAAAGCTTAAAACTGTTAAGCTCGATGAACAAAATCTACATTTATTTTGTCTGTCTTAGCTCCTAAGGAAAAAACATTGTAAGTTGTATATTGAATTTTACAATCTTTGCCCAATCCCCAAATATTTGATTTACTCAATGAGTGGATATGTTTTCCATTTATCAGATTTCTTGAGCTGCATGGAACTAGGCTTAGAGGCACCTTGGAATAAAGTGCTTATAAGTTACTGTCCAAAAGGATTTCACAATTGGACCTGCAATTCTAAGCACACTCTTAAAATATGCTTTAACGTGACCAGAACATTTTCAAACAGCTGGCATAGTCATCCAAAAACATAATTACTTTTCAGGAAAAGTTGCTTTTTATTACTCAGGGGCCAAGGGGAATGAAACGCAAACACCCTAATTTGTGCCAATTCCTAGACGCGCTGCGCCGAAGCAAAGTGGGTAAGTGCCCACCTGGGTGTAATGTTACAGAAACTCGCCCATCGTCCTCCCCAGCTCCCCAGCCAAGTGTCCACTTGGGGCCTCCGGCCTGTGGACTGCGCTAGTTTTATCCCCTCTCTTCTTGCGCCAGGAAATGGGTTCAGGAGACGGCAGAGATTCCTTTAACAAGAAGCCAGGTCTGGGGGGGGCTAAAGTCTGCAGATTTGTTGTTCAATAGCCTAAAACAAAGGAAGATGACCAGTCAACCTGGTGATGTGGTGAGAGCAGAGGTTTTTACTAGTGAGGCAAACAGACCCAAGAGCCTTGTAGGTGAGCATCTCTGTGGGCAGGAGTGTTTGCCAGCCCCTCTGACATCCAGAGGTCTGTTTTCAAAAACAACTAGTTCCGCTCTCTGGACAGTATTTGGTAAGTCTTCCCTGTTCCAACAGCTCTTCTATAGAACTCCTCTTCCCAAAACATCGACACCATCAACTACCAAAAACATACAAAACACAACCTCTCCCTATAGGAACTCTGTTGATCCTCGAATTGAAGAAGTGAGTAACGTCTGCAACAGAAACTTCAGCCTTGAGACACTAGGAGACTATACGCAGCGCTAGCAAAAAGCCACCTAGGTTTTCTCTAATGGAAGCTATTCCCACGCTGAAGCAAGGTGAGGGGCTGAGGGTGCAAAAGCTAGCCTTGCGGGCAGAGTGAAAAGAGTACATAGAGCTGGAAATCAAAATATCTGTGTTCGGGTCTGGACTTCATTACTTGTTTCTTCGGAGTGATTTTCAGTATGTTCCAAGCTCCATTTTTTTTTTTTTTTTGAACTATAAAGTGGGAATGAAGATGCCAACCTCAGGGGACAGCTGTGAGAATCCATGGGACGATGCTTTGTAAACTATAAAGTGCTGCGTCATTATTGACCCATTTTTCACTCTGTCCACTCAACTTCATCTCCAAATGTTCTAATGTCAAAGCCAATTCCCCATTTAAGGGACTGCAGTTTAGCATTCATTGTCACTTGGAGCAGAAACCACCAATTCTTCAAAGCGTTATGGTGGCAAACGTAATGCGCGCAACTGGCAAACAAAGGCTTAGCTGGAACCTCTGACCTGATTCCCAGATGCTGAGAGGGTCTTTTTTTTTTTTGCGATACGCGGGCCTCTCACTGTTGTGGCCTCTCCCGTTGCGGAGCACAGGCTCCGGACGCGCAGGCTCAGCGGCCGTGGCTCACGGGCCCAGCCGCTCCGCGGCATGTGGGATCCTCCCGGACCGGGGCGCGAACCCGCGTCCCCTGCATCGGCAGGCGGACTCCCAACCACTGTGCCACCAGGGAAGCCCCGAGAGGGTCATTTTTATAGGGCCCTTTGTTTACTGATATATTTCTATTGTTAAATGGATCTTAAAATTTGCTAAATATGCGTCTTTGAAGTGTTGGGCAAAAGAGCTCAATTCCTATCGGTCAGATTTAATAAACTGAGAACAAAATGCTTCCTTCTCTGCCTCAGTTTACAAACGCTTAGCAGTTAGGTAATTCCAGACAGATAATTTCAAGGAGAAAGGAGCGGATCTCCATTTTATTATGCTTAAGTAGGGTTCATGACCTAGTGGTCATTATAAATTTCAAATAAATTATAGATTAACAAACATCTAAATCTGACTGTAAAGCCCGACTCCTACTTCCTCTTCCAGTGGGAGGCCACACTGGGAGCTCCGCTAACCTGTACTGCCCGGGGGGACCTCATACTTGTCAGCTCTGTTTGCAGGGGGACCACGTGCGCCCTCAGATACTGTACTTGCTATGTGTCCCCGATCACGACACCACCTCAGCCGTGGAAGGTGTTCAGGTCAGCTCAAACGTCTGGCCAGAGTTGTGCTGTACCTGAAGCAACGCCCGAGGCCAGGTCAGAAAGGTTCCTGGAGAAACTCAAGAAGGAAGTCAGCCAGCTTTCTAAGGCCGTTATGAGTCCCTACGCCGATAGGAAACTTTTGCTGTTTTGCCTGCTTGGGGTACTGAACACCCTCAGATTCTGGGAATCTGCAAATTTGGTAGAGTTGCTAGGTAGAATGGGCCGACGAGACCAGACCCCAGGAAAAACCTTGGGCACTCAGTCTCAAAAGGGCTCCCCTGGGCACATCTCACACGTGTTGTTGCATTTTTGCTGCTAGGGATAGAGCGTTTTGTGTACCCCTCATGGGAGGAACACAGCATAGGAAGCTTGCATATAGATTCCTCCAGAGTCTTCCTGATGTACCTTCTCCCTTACAAACCTGCCTGTACATCCTGGCTGTGTCTCTAGAATAAACCTGAGCCATGAGTATGAGTATATGTTAAGTCCTAAGAGCCCTTCTAGCAAGTCAATGGCCCCTGGGTGATCTCGAAAACCCCTGAAACCATACCCACGTGGACATCACTGAGGAAACTGGCCTGCTGCCCTTCAGGCACTGGATTATTTTTATTTAAAATTCCTCAAAAATATATTTGCTGCTAGTTCTTCAACACAGTCTAGAGGATACCCTTGGCCATCTTGAAAGGCCAGGAAGACAAATGAAAGTAACCCAGTTTTCTGTCCACAAAGGTTTCAATATGACAAATAAAATAACTTGGAGTTGCTTAAGTTCTTATAACGAATTATCTTTTGGGGGAAAAGAATCATTTAGAAATTACAGATGTCTAGACTAATTCTATTAACTATCAGAAACAGAAAGAAATCATTCAGTAAGTGATCATTTATGTTGAATAAGAAAAAACAGAGAAAAGAAAAAAGTATGGACATATACACACTACTATATATAAAACAGATAACTAATAAGGACCTAGTGTATAGCAGAGGAGCTCTACTCAGTACTCTGTAATGACCTGTATGGGAAAAGACTCTAAAAACTGAGCTGATATAGGTATATGTATAACTGATTCACTTTGCTGTACAGCACAAACCAACACAACATTGTAAATCAACTATACTCCAATAAAATTTTTTTTAAAAAGAAGAAAGTAGGAAAAGGGAGAAATATGTTGAAAGTTTATCAAAGATGAACATTATATCAGAAAAGTGAAAATGTCCTAAAGCTACCAACCCTTTTTTTTTAACATCTTTATTGGAGTATAATTGCTTTACAATGCTGTGTTAGTTTCTGCTGTATAACAAAGTGAATCAGCTATATGTATACATATATCCCCATATCTCCTCCCTCTTATGTCTCCCTCCCACCCTCCCTATCCCACCCCTCTAGGTGGTCACAAAGCACCGAGCTGATCTCCCTGTGCTATGCGGCTGCTTCCCACTAGCTAGCTATTTTACATTTGGTAGTGTATATATGTCAATGCCACTCTCTCACTTCGTCTGTCATACAGAGTGAAGTCAGAAAGAGAAAAACAAATACCGTATGCTAACACATATATATGGAATCTAAAAAAAAAAAAAAAAAAAAAAAAGCTTCTGAAGAGCCTAGGGGCAGGACAGGAATAAAGACGCAGACGACGTAGAGAATGGACCAGCCCTTTCTTGGTGAGCCAAGTTTTCTTAGGCCCCAAGCTCCATCTTTGCTTGCCCACAAAGGGGGAGGGAACACCCTTTAAAACGCTGTGTTAAGTTTCTGAGGCTTTCCCAGAGGTCATCGAAAGCTCTCAATCAATGAGAGTGGCTACAAATAATGTTGTTGATGTTATGATTTTTGGAATTTTTTATTATTGTTCCTCTTATGATGAAGCAATGCCTCCATGGTATGAATGCAAAGAACTCTCTCAGAGGCGGGGCACGCTCGCGGGACTTTGGGCGCCAGACACCGCAGGCTCATTTGTTACCATGATCTAAACGTGGGAAGAGCGTAGCTCTGAAACCTGCCATTCGACAGAAGCACAGCGGTCCTTCCAACAAGGGCACCCTAATCAAACAATGCACTAGACGATGCTGGTGTGTATAAAGTCCCAGGGAAAGCTCGAGGATGTGGGATATTTTCATTTGCCTTTGTCCGTATTCCAGGATGATTTACAGTTAGTCTTTTGTCTCCTGGGAATGGGGTGGGAAGAAGTGGCTGACCTTGACCTTGGTAGTGACTTGCCCCACCCTTCTCAGGCGTTTGCTTGGCAATTAACATGGCTGTGTAATTAACACGAGGCAATGGGCCCCTTTCCTCCTGCCCCACCATCACCAAAAAAAAAAAAAAAAGAAAAGAAAAGAAAAAAAGGTGTTCACACCTGAATACAATTTTGGTTACAGAACAATAAAGGACAGGTGACAGGCCCAGCTGGAAGGCCTCTTTTTCATTTTCCTGTGGCCACAAATCAGACATCTCGGGCTCACAGCAGGACAGGCTCCACCGGCAGTAATTGGCACCATCTGTAGCTGTCAGAGCACTGGCTGGCATTCCAGCATTCCATCCTTCCAGTCAAGGCATTCATCACTCGTCCAAAACTCAGCCAGCTGACACTGAAAGATTAACTTGCATTGATTTGCTTGGCTAAACTCTCCTGAGCTTCAGTTGGTACTGAGCGTTCCTGTTTAACAGCCATCCCCATCACAAGATGTTTACAAGGTGATTGTCTACTGAAGGATTTTTTTCCTTCACTCCGCATCTTCTGCCTAATGTGCTCTCAATAATTAGACTTTGGAAAATGGTGAATTAAAACCGAGAAAAGCGAGCGCCGCGTACAATCCCTGCCAAGTGCCAGGGCCCCTGGGCTGGATAATTAGAAAGTCTCCCCTTTATCTCTCAGTTGCATTAAATTCCTCCCTTGTCCCAGCGTTTGTAGGCGGTGTAGAAGATGTTTCTACCTGCGATTCTGCCAGAGGACATGAAGGGATCAGTCCTCTCAGGGGTAACTCATGGGCCGTGAGGTTGGCCTGCCCCTGCCTTCCCACTCCCCAGCCCGTGGACATCTCCTGGCTGCCTTCCCTGGGCTGCGCCCAGCACTCGGCGTGGGGACTACAGATAGGCATGAAACTTGGGCCCTTCTCAAGCTTGGAGTGGAAACCCAAGTCAATCAGTGCTGCGGCACACTGTGCCGTGTGACGTGGCAGGGAAGTGACAAGAGCTCTCTAGTCCTGAAGCTTGAGAAGAAGGCGCACCTATCACAGAGCAGAAAGGGGGCCGGAGAATGCTACCTGGATGTGAGACTTGAGTGCTGAAGGTTGAGAGAAGGAATTAACAAGACCATGAAACACAACAAAGAGAGGGGAGTTCCTCAGAGGGACAGGGTGTAAGAAGGCATTGAACATGACACAGTATGGGGGCTTTGAAGCTCCACAGGACGTAGTTCAGCACCACGGGAATGAAGGGTGCTTCTGGGGAAATGGTGCCCGGTAGTGAAAGGGCGGGCATGTGTGGCCTTTGTGTTAAATCAAAGAGTCTGAACTGTATCGTATCAAGTGTTGGAGAATCTCTGAAGGGATGTTCGAAGCGGGGTGACGGGGTGCAGGGTCAACGAGGGAGAAGAGGCTGGAGGCGGAGGACCAAGTGAGGAAGAAGTAGCCGTGCTCCAGGCAGGAAGGGTGCGGGGAGATGAAGGTCAGCTTGGCAGCCTGTAATGGCTGACCCTTTAGAGAGGAGCGAGTGGAGGTGGGAAGAGGTAGGAGGGTCTAGAACCTCTTGCAGGTTTTGTGGGGGTTTTTTAAAGATTTTTTTTTATGTGGACTCTTTTTAAGCTCTTTATTGTTACAATATTGCTTCTGTTTTATGTTTTGCTTTTTTGGCCGCGAGGCACGTGGGATCTTGGCTCCCCGACCAGGAATCGAACCCGTACCCCCTGCATTGGAAGGCGAAGTCTTAACCACCGGACCGCCAGGGAAGTCCCCCTCTTGCAGGTTTTGTTCTTGCGAGCCTGAGTGGAGGCAAGGCCAGTCCGCCAGGTGGGGAGTAAGGCGCAAGGTGTCAGCCAGCGTGAGCCCCGTCATCACAAGGCCTGGCTGTGACTGTAACTCTGCCATCACCTTGATTTTGGACATCCAGCCTCCAGAACTGTGAGATGATACGTTTTTGGTTTTGATGCCACTTGGTTTGTGGTACATTTTTACAGCAGCCCTAGCAAATGAATAAACTTGTGAACTGATACAATCAAATAGAATCATGCCTGCTCCATGAAGCTTAATTTGTCTCTTCAAGCCTGAAATCACCCATTCTTTTTTTCTTTTTTTAAATTTATTTTTGGCTGCGTTGGGTCTTCGTTGCTGTGCGCAGGCTTTCTCTAGTTGCGGCGAGCAGGGGCTACTCTTTTGTTGTGATGCACGGGCTTCTCATTGCAGTGCCCTCTCTTGTTGCGGAGCACGGGCTCTAGGCGCGCGGGCTTCAGTAGTTGCAGCGCATGGGCTCAGCAGTTGTGGCTCGCGGGCTCTAGAGCGCAAGCTCAGTAGTTGTGGTGCACAGGCTTAGTTGCTCCGCGGCATGTGGGATCTTCCAGGACCAGGGCTCGAACCCGTGTCCCCTGCATTGGCAGGCGGATTCTTAACCACTGCGCCACCAGGGAAGCCCATCCATTCTTAAAAGTTAGAAAACAATCATCAGTCCACAGTCCTTCCTTGCTCTCCATTGCTAGGTGGGTGGTACCATCCCCATAGGGGGCTGACATAGACAACCTATCTCCTGGGACAGTAATAATAACGGCTCTGAATTATTAGTGGGTTTCCTGTGATAACCCTGTGATGAATAGTCTCTTGTGTGATCCTCACAAGTTATTTTTTTTATTATTATTATTTTTGCAGTACGCGGGCCTCTCACTGTTGTGGCCTCTCCCGTTGCGGAGCACAGGCTCTGGACGCGCAGGCTCAGCGGCCATGGCTCACGGGCCCAGCCGCTCCACAGCATGTGGGATCTTCCCAGACCGGGGCACGAACCCGTGTCCCCTGCATCGGCAGGCGGACTCTCAACCACTGTGCCACCAGGGAAGCCCCTCACAAGTGATTTTAAATGCATGCGTCTTATTCGAACCAAACGATGACACCACGAGGCAGTGTCCATTATCCCCATTTTACAGGTGAACAAACAGTGGCCCAGAGAAGGGCTTTCCCCAATGCCACGTAGCAAATAAGTGGTAGAGCTAGTTATGTCCCACTCCACAGCCTGAGCTCTTCACTGCCATGTTCAAGTTTCCATTTGTCCGTATGTAATTATTTTTCGCCTGGCTCAATTTTGTTCAGTTTCGTGCTATTTCCTGTGTGTGAAATATTCCTTCACATTGTGGAACATCTTGCTTTGACTGTAAAATATACACTCAAAAGAAAGTGAGATGAACTCTCTGGGCATAGGTTTTAAGCCTATAACGTCAAGAGGCAATTCGACGTGTTGTAACCCTGGTGGATTGGAACCAACTCAGCTTCCTGAAGCAGGGAAAGTATCCCAGGGTCCTGAGAGAGGTTATATAGATATGGATATAAATATAAATATATCAATATAGATATCTTTTTTTCCCCTTCTGAGCATCCCAGAAAACATACATTTCAAAAGAATAATCCTAGATCCATTTCAGGAAAAAAAAAAAACACCCCACAATTCCCAGGACCTTCCTTGGAAAGCAAAGCAAGTGCTAAATTGCAAGTCTCACTTAAATTGCCACCCTCTTACTTGACAATGTAAATAAAGTGTTCTGTGAATGAAAATATAGGAGTCAGAATAGCATGACAAATATCTGTTTATATAGTTATTATCAAAATATTGCTAACAAATACGCTGTCGCCATCTTTCGGGGAGTAATTGATGGCAACATGAATGTTTAATTTGGTACATCAGATCAAAAGCAATGAGGAATAGCACATGTGTTGCTCTTTCTACCTCTATTATCACTGTTACTCGTAATAAACATTTATGGAGCATCGACCATAGATACTTACTAAGCTCAAAGGGGGGAAAAAAACAAAGAAATGACAAGATTTACAGGCAAAAGAGTAAATATATGTGTACGGAGGCTTATGGATAGATGACTGATGAAAAGAAAGGAGGAAAGGAGATGGTGCCCACGGTTATGGGTTTGAGGCCTCTCTAGAAATCCCCAGGAACGAGAGCTACGTCTCCATGAGCTGTCCAGCAACAACCTCTCCCCGCCAAAAAGAAATCAATACATTTCCTTCAAAACACAACTCAGCAGCCACTTGGGGCAGGAGGATTATTGTGGATGGGGTGTATGGTGTCCATCACTGTCGCTGGGGAACCAAGCCAAAGATGGCGTGGGAGAGAAAGTGGAGTTGAAGGGAAGGATTAGAGAAAAAGACTCCAGAGAGGATGGCAGGGGCAGGAGGGAAACAGGATGAGAAGAGAAGCAGCAGGGAGAGCACATGGAGGCAATGGTCTAAGTCATCTAACTGGGCAAAATGAGCGTTCTGTAGCATCCCACGTGGTCACTGCCACGCATCACTCCTTGCAGCTCGTCTGTAGTTCTTAACCGATGAGCAGCTACTATGTGCCAGGAACTCAGCTAGGTGCTCTCATAGGCTGTTCTGTTGCTATCGTCATTGCTGGTATTGAGAAAATAACAAATCCAGGCAATAATAAGCTAACTACGACCTCAACCTCAACCCCGTGATGTTAGCTGGCGTCATCACTCTCGAGCGCACGGGTGCTTAAAGAGCAGATAAATGGGTGGGGGGCACTTGGGGGGCAAGGATTCTGCAGGATCATGTCTCAGGATGATATCCGCTTTGGTTCTTCTGTCCACTGTTAACAACTTGAGGATCTCAGATGCAATCCATTAAGCCCTGGTTTTCTTTAGTTCCATAAGGGACAGCCAGCCAGTTCTCACCATCCCCACTCCTTTAACTAGTGCTTGTCTGAGTTTCCCTGCTTAGTGAGCAGAGGACCCACAAAATTCTACTTACAAGGAACTGAACCTAAGCCAGTGTTTAGGATACTCTTAAGCCAAAGGAATCGTCTCACTGTGACCAACGACTCATGATTTTGAATGTAGAGGGAAGAAAGCTCATTGTCAAGGCATCGGCTGATGGCAGACCTTCTACTGCCTACTCATACTTCCCACCTTCCTCTTAAAGAAGCGTTGGAATGCACAGAGCCACTTTCAGAACTTCAGGGACCAACAGAGAGAGGTGAAGCCACTCTTCTGTCTGGGACACACAGATGTGACACTGTGACTTTCCCCTGGGTCAACCACAACCCAAACTCACGTATACTGCTCCAAGCATCCTAGGTTTACTGGCCCCAAGAACTTCTGTGGACTCACCATGTTATTCATTTTAGGTGATAATAAAGAAGCCAATCATGACATGGCCTCAACCTCAACCCTGGATTGCCAACATGCCCCGTCCATTCTTGGACATGTGAGTGCCCCATTTCTCAATCAGACAGGGACCCTGGTCAATCCTAGGACCCTGTATGCAATTACTTGATTAGTGTAACTGAAAATACAGTTGGTTTATTTATCCATTTACTCAGCGGAGCCTAACTGCACCCCTACTGTGCTCACTCCCCTTGCTAGGCGCCCGGGGAACAGAGATGAATAAGACACGTTTCTCTGTTCTCAAGGGGTCAGAGTCTCCACACGTGTGCTGTCACAAAATAAAAAATTCTTATCAACATGTAAACACCAGTAGATGTTCTATAGACAAAGGATATAAGATTTTAAGTTTTCTGAATAACAGCTTTTATATTTGATGACTAATAACAATACTTTTCATTTATGTAAGCAAATTATACTTTTCAATGCATTTTCACATCTTTGAGTCATATGAGCTCTGCCATGACCCCATGAGATAGGGAGGGATGGTATCTTCACCTCTAGATGAAGATGCAGAACGTGCAGCTCTGAGGTTAAGTGCCTTGTCCAAGGCTGTCCAGCTGACAGACACAAGGGCTGGGCCTCAAACCCACACTTCTCTTCTTCAATCTCCTGCTCTTCACAGGTCACCTGATTGCCTCACTTAAGTTTAATCACCCTGAAAAGAAACCCTGTAGCTTTTAAGCAATCATTCCACATCTTCCCTACTCCCAGCCTCTGGCAACCGCTAATCTGTTTTCTGTCTCCACGGATTTGTCTATTCAAGACAATTCATATAAATGACATCATACAATACGCGACCTTTCGTGTCTGGCTCCTTTCACCTAGCATAATGTTGTCAAGGTTCATCTACGTTATAGCAGGTATCAGTACTCTGTTCCTTTTCATGGCTGAATAATAGTCCATTGTACGGATAAAGCGCATTTTGTTTATCCATTCATTCACTGATGACATCTGGGTTGCTTCCAGTGTTTGGCTATCGTGAATAATGCTGTTATGAACATTCCCATACAAGTTTCTGTGTGGACATATGTTTTCAGTTCTCTTGGATACATACCTAGGAGTGGAATTTGTAGGTCAAATGGTAAGTTTATGTTTAACTCTTTGCAGAACTGCCAGACTGTTTCCCCCACCCCCATTTTTTTTTTTTTTTTTTGCCTAGTACTTAGTATGTTCCAACACATTATATACTTTTCTTATTAATTATATGGTAACAAAGTGTTTCATCTTGTAATCAAAGGATGCGTGCTGCAAAAGACTTTCACGGTTCGGGCAACATCTAAAATATACATAGACCGTCTAAGATGAAAGCCTTCCACAGACAACTTCAGTGGTGAGACCTGGGCAGTCAAGGGGCATCTATCCAGAAGATGAGCCCTTGAAGAGGTGATGTAGCCACGTTTTGAATCTTGGTCCATGGGGAGCTGACTGAACCATTTCATGCCTAGGCTATCAGTGAATTCATCTATCTAGATTCCAAAGTCTATACGTGGAGAGCTACTGATCACAACTGAAATCTCACAGATTCTCTTTGGACATAAGTGTTTACATGATCCCTGTCATCTTCAAACACATACATACAGACTGTTGGGCGATGTGCAAGAACCTTCTCCGTGGTCTGCTCTCCATCATCAGAAGAAGAGGCCAAGTCCGGCAGCAGCAGGGGAAGCCGAACTTAAAAGCAGCTAGTGTGTGTGTGTGCGCATGTGCGCGCTCACACACACGCATAAGCTTGCGGGCACTGGGGAGACGCACATATACGTGATGGCCTCGGGCTTCCTTGGTGGAATGCCTACTGAACTTGTTCCCCTCTGTTTGTATGTCTAACCAGAAGCTGAATTCGATGAGATGAAAGGTACTAGAAGAACATGGTAACTGAAATCCATTTTCACACATCGCCTGATAGGTAACCCAGATCCCCCGCTGCTCGGCGAACATAACATGTCCTTTCCCATCTCAGCGCTTCTATCGGTGCCACTCTCCCAGCATAGACTGGCCTTCTCCACCCTCTACTGCTCAAGGTGACTGAGAAGTCTCCTGAAGGCCACCACCACGGTGAAGGCATTCCCGGTTTCTGCTGGAAGACGCCTTCATTCTTTACCCCCGCGCGCTCGTGCTACTCTTCCCTTGTCGTCCTCTGATTCCTATCTTCATCTTCAGCCTCCTTCCTCACTCCACCAAGACTCTGAACTACTTGAAGGCAGGAACTCTGACTTACCTCTGAGCCCAGCCTGCAGCTACTCAGTAATATTCGCTCTTGCATTTATTCATTCTTTCAAGCACTTACAGTGTGTCAAGCATTGGGATGGTTAATTTTATGTGTCAACTTGGCTGGGGACGTGGTGGCGAACAAGACACAGGAGGCTCTTGAACGTATATGTCCGAAGAAGATCTATGAGGTTTCAATCGGGGTCAGTGGCTGTCCACGTATAGACTTTGTTTTTATTTTTGTTTTTGTTTCACATATAGACTTTGGACCTAGAAGGTGACATTCTAAGAGGGAAGGAGACTGTAAACCGATCATTGCCATAAAATTTTGGTTCTCAGCAACCTTCTTATATTAGGGCCATGGTATATACCGGTTCATTTCGAAGAGTCTGCGTGAAGATGCTGCATGAACACCAAGTGGCACGTAGTACGCACTCCAGTCACCGAATCCATCCGACAGAACCGAACTGAACTAGCAGTATTTTAAAATCAAACCCAACTATGTCAAAGCAATAAAAATCAACATGATGACCATACTCTAGTTCAAACTTGAGTTTCAGAGTTCTCTATCTTAAAAAAAAATGCACCATAACTAAAGCCACAAAGTAGAGATGCAGATATTAGTCTGAGAAGGAAGACACAGTCTAAGGGAGCATGTTTTAAATAATTAGGGAGCAATTATATAGAGACATATATATTATAGCAATTATATAAAGACACATACCCTGAATCTTCCTTTAACAAATAGTGTTCTGTATGTTTCATCTTCCTAGTACCACAGCAATTAATCAAAAGTTTACATATTTCTTCAATCCAGATACAACATGTCAACGACTGCCGTTAAATGCATCACAGAAATGGAATGTTCCTGCAGAAAGTTTCATTAAGTCTAACATGATTTACAGGACTTAAGACACATCGCTGGGAGATTGTCTATCACTGCAGCAAGTACTCCCGGGATAGCTTGACCCACTTGAAATTGTTTTAGCTGCACTGTTACCTGGGTCACAACTGATAGCAGCATATATCAATTACATTGTAGTCATTTAAAACATGCTTCCATGCATCTGGTCACCCAAGGAGTCACTTCTTTGCATTTTCATACCCCGAAAGTGCCGTTATAACAGAACTTCTTGAGCAGGCTAAGATTAACTCATTTACCTAAATAAGGTTCCTAGAAGACAGGCTACTAGGAAATATGTCCCCCGAAGATTGTAAACATCTTCTTCCTGCATTTCTGTAGAGGCAAATTTTTCAATCTTCTTCATGCTTTCTTCTCAGCCCCTTCTATTTGAGAACTGACTATCTCACCTTGATTTCTTGAGAAGCATCAATAACCGGGCAGCCTTTTCAAGTTTATTTCTGCCGATGGATAGAAGGGATGGCTTAGATGTCTCTAATTAATTAGGCTGACTGCTAGTGGTTTGGGGAATGTAATTTCTTGTTAGAAATTTTGCATATCCAGTGGAATAGGAAGCACTGGAAATTCTATACTGGAGGCATTTCCTGCGAAATCTACTGCTAATTATTTAAGATCACGGCAAACTGTGCATCCTTCACTGCAAGGCTGACCTCCTCCGCCACTGCGGTGCTGGTTCTAGGACACATGGGTTTTAGAAAATTCTCTTACCAGGAGAAAGGACTAAATTTGATGCATTTCCTTTTTTCTTTTTCTTTTAACTTTAATTTTTATTTATTTATTTTTATTGGGGTATAGGACACCAAGGGGGGAAAGGAGAGTGGGGTGAATTGGGAGATTGGGATTGACATATATAAACTAATATGCATTTCTTTATTCCCGAAAATGCTATGCCTAGCTCACGTCGCTCAGAACTCTCCATGTTACTTAGAGTAAAATCCAGGGCCCTTACAAATGGCCGGCAAGATGCTCCAGGACCCGCTGTCAACCCGCCCCAAACACAACCTCCACCTTCCTGCTTCGCCTCCTGCCATGCGCCCCTCTGCGTGCTCTGCTCCAGCCCCAGTGGACTGCTTCATAGTTCTTGGACATAGCTTTGCACTTGCTGTTCCCCTTGTCTGGAAGGCTCTTCCCACACAGAGTCCCATGTGCTCAAGTGTCGTCTTCTTAATGGGGCCTCTACTAACCACTCTTAAACATTAGGCCCTGAAGCCACACCCCAATCCCCTCCCTGCTTTCCTGCTTTCCGTTGCATCCCGAATAGTCTATATTTTACATACTTAGATTATTTTCTTCTCCCACCCACACCCCTCCGTAGAATGTAAGGTGGATGAGGGCAGGGACTTGGCTGGTTTTATTCATTATCACATTTCTAGTGCCTAGAAAAGTAACGGGCACATAGTAGGTCCACAGTAAACACTGCTGGATGAATAAGAATGCAACAGCTCCTCTCTTCAAATGAGACCAATCATCATCTATTAAATTTCTGATTATATTTATTAAAAACTACATTTAACAGCTGATTTTACTTTTGGTTTGGTTTGGTTTTGGTTTTTTTTTTTTTGCAGTACGCGGGCCTCTCACCGCTGTGGCCTCTCCCGTTGCAGAGCACAGGCTCCGGACGCGCAGGCTCAGCGGCCATGGCTCACGGGCCCAGCCGCTCCGCGGCATGTGGGATCTTCCTGGACCGGGGCACGAACCCGTGTCCCCTGCATCGGCAGGCGGACTCTCAACCACTGCGCCACCAGGAAAGCCCTACTTTTGTTTTTAATTGAGAAGGGGGCTGCCCATTCCATTCTGACCACCGTTCATCTTGCAGGGAAGGATTCCAAACCAAAGAGGCTGTCTGGACAGAGAAACACGTGATCTTTCAAGTTTTGCGTTGGTTGTCCTTGTCCCTAGGGATAAGGGACCTCCTTCACTGTCTTGAGGAGGAGTGAACTGCAGATTTTTTAAAATACGGAATTCTACTTCAAACCTTTTCATATGCAGTATAATGGTGCACTTTCAAAATCAGAGTTATTTTTGTGAACTTAATCTTTAGATGTAACTCCATGGGTTTGGCATACGGCAACATTCCCAAGTCACGAGGATTCTCGGTCTTAATGATAAACACAGACTCTATTCTTCCAAATCCTATGATTACCTCTTACAACTGCGAGTTGAAAAAGACTAGAACAAAATCCCTGGTGAAGTAATCTGAGCCCTAACTCTTCTAGGTTAGGACGAGGCAGGTGTAACCAAGTGCTTGAAAACCATTACGCTTATTCATGTCCGTTTATTGTATGTGGATCACAGTAGGGACTCTAGTGCAGTGGACAGCTGAGTAACTGCTACCACAAAAATCCACAAGTGTAGATGGGGCAGGGAGGGGGTGAGGGGAGAAGGACGGGTATGAGACCGAGTGGCAAAGAGCTCTTGAACTAGTACCACGCAAGACATTCAGGAGGCAATGTAGAGAGTATCTCTCTAGCGAGAGGCATGTGTTAAATGACACAAAATGGGCCTAGCACACACTACCCTTTAAGCAGTGGTAGCGGCTCAGTCCAAGTGATGAAGTGCTTCCATTTGAAATTATTAATTGCCATAATGGCTTGAACCCAGCAAAAGGGATACACTGGATAGAAAGCAAAGGCGAACAATATTGTCTTCATTAGCATAAGATCTTCCAGGTTCCCCACTACACTTTCCAAGGGGAATGGAGAGACGCCTCAATTTTAACCAAATTTTTATGATTTTAGAGCAGCCGTGGTTATGCATGAATTTCAGAATACATTTACTTGAAAATTCATTATATGAAACATTTATCCCATGAATAAATTAGAGACTCTGAAATACAGTGCAATAAAACTTTTGCTGCTAGAAGAATTTTTATGGGTGAAATAATGTGAAAATTAGTAATATCAAATATGATTCCCCTTAACACAGACTAGTCCCACACACAATTATTTTGACATGGTCTGTCATACGTAATAACGTAGACTTTCAAATAATGCTACAGAAAGACTTGTAACAATTCTTATCAGAATTTAGAAATACATGATGAATCACTGGGTAAGGAAAATGTCAGTTTATCCATTTTACAGAAAGATTTTTTCTTCCCCAGAGCCAAACTGAAGACTTTCTGTTCTCTTTTAGAGATTTCGTCAACTATGATACATTCAAGCGAGGGTAAAACTATTCTACGTAGAGCCAACGTCTTCATTCCCTGTTTACTCAGTTGCTCTTGACGTTGCTGTCTAAACTCGGCATATTAAGCATTTTAACGATTCTATTTGACTATGGCTGGCACATTTAAACACACGTTAATGCCTGTAACTTCACCAGGTGTAATTCATGACTGAAAAAGGAGGTTTCTAAATAATTAAACAACATATAAAAACAGCAATCAGTACGAAGAATACTAAAATAAGCCCTGTCATTATTTTCAAGGTAGATAATAATTATAGGTCAGCCAGCCAACTGACCTAAAACCAGTGGCTCTTCCCACCCTATGGAACTGTGAAGATTTCACAGATGTAAAAACGTGAAAATTCCCTCTGAGGAATATGGCATATGCCTAGAAGATAAAACCGACGATTTAAATAGAATTTAGCAGGGGAAAAAAACGCGTAAAATAAACCCACTGTGCAAATTATCTATGTGGAGAGAATGCCCTATCCCAACACAGTTTTCTAAAAATCAAAATGTATTTTATTTCCCAAAATACTATATTGCAGCATTTCTGCTGGATAATGAAAGTTTTGGAAATGATAGCGGTGCTGGTTACACAACACTGCAAATGTACTTAATGCCATGGAATTGTGTATCCAAAAATGGTTAAAATGGTAAACTTGATCTTGTATATATATACACATATAACCACAATGAAAAAGTTTTAAATGCTACGTGATTTACAAAATCGTAAGAATTTAAATGTTTCCATTCGTCTAAGCAGGAAGATAGGACAGAAGCCTGGAAAAATGATAAATGTTGCTCTCAGATCTACATTGCCTGTATGATGGATGGAAAGTTCTATCGAGGGAGGCAGAGAGGAAGGGTATGGGGAATCATCTATTTTCAAAGAGATCCATTTTATCACTGCATGTTTTAAGAGCCTTATTTGTCTTTAGTTCTGTTGTGCCGTTTTTTTCATCCAAGTCACTGATGCAACGAGAGTAACTCGATCGAGCTCGTCACCAGGTGAATGCCTAATTTCTAACCTAGAATCTCCCCTTTAGAAATTGTGAACTGGCCTTGGAGACTTTATTTAACTGGGTCTCCATTTCCATATCTGTTGTTTGAGGAACCCTTTCAGTTCAAATAATCTATGACTCTTCTAGAGTCTCTGATCATCACCACAATGACATATTTTAGATTAAGTATTTATAGATCATCAATCCGGTCTCGCATCAGTCTTTCACAATTTATATTAAGCTTATCATTGACTCATGGCCATTAAGTATCTTAGAAAAGCCCTCTAGAGAGGGTCTGTCTTAAAAGCTTGCCTTCAAGCAGTTCAAGTATTGTAATTCCCACTTTGCAGGAAAGGCAATTGAAACGATATAGGTAATGATGCCTTCTGAGGTCAGGGAACACGCAAACTGTGGAATGGGTGTCAGAATCCAGTTCTTCGGGCCACTAGTATGCTACCCTTTCATTATAAGAAGCCGTTACTCTACTATATACTTTATACTTCGATATTTATTGAGTGATTACAATATGCCATATACTATCCAAGCGACTTTACATGATTACACAATTTTAGCCTTACACCAACTCTACGAGATAGCTACGGTACAGTTTTGCATACAGTCAGAAAACAGACATTTATTGAGTGCCAGCCACCGTTCTAGGTGCCAAGGATATATGAAGGCATGTTTGAAAATAGTCATTGTACTCATTCGAATCCTACCTTTTCACATTCAGGTTAATAGCTGTCCGTTAAATGACTACAGCACGTTTGGCTAAGGGCCCACTTGACCCAAAATTTGATTAACCAAAAAAGTTGACTCATAAAATCTGGGTCTGAAGTGGTCTGGTTTGCATCATATTTCTAGACCTCTCTTTCAAGCCAAAGTAGCTGTAATATATTCATTTAGATTAGAAGAAAGGCAAAGAGTTAACCTGCTGGAGATTTCTTTATTGCTTGTGCATCTCCAACTCAGTTTACTTGATCAAAGAATATAAGAAGAACGTGATTACTTGTAAAACTCACTTTTCACCTGGACTACAATGGTGCGTGTGAGTAGCTGTCTCTAATGGAATGACGTGAGGCAACGTAAACTTCAATTTAATTCATTTTGATTCCATGGTATGACTTTATAATGCTGTGAAATCTCTATGTTAAAATACACAGTTCAGGCTCTAATCCATGCAAATTTACAGACAAGCTCATCTATAATACAGGAGTCCCCCCCCCTTATCCATGATTTTGCTTTCTGGGGTTTCACTTACCCTCAGTCAACCATGGCCCGAAAACATTAAACAGAAAATTCCAGAAATAAATTCATTCGTTTTAAATTGTGCACCATTCTGAGTAGCGTGATGAAATCTCGCACCATCCTGCTCCATCCTGCCTAGGACAGGAAGCATTCCTTTGGCCAGTGTCTGCCTGCAGTTAGTCATTTAGTAGCCGGCTTGGGTATCAGATTGATCGTCATGGTATTGCAGTGCTTGTGTTCAAGTAACCCTTATTCTACTTAACTATGGCCCCAAAGTGCAAGAGGAGTGATGCTGGCAATTCGGATATTCTGTCGCTGTGCCTCATCCATAAGCTAAACTTTGTCATAGGTACATATGCAGAAGAACAGTACTACCTGCATTTTCAGGCATTCAATGTGGGTCTTGGCTTGTATCCCCCTGTAGATAAGGGACGGGGCTACTGTACTCTGAGGATTTCGAAAAGCTCCAATTATACTAGAATATTTTGCAATGAGTGGGCATGTACAAAAAACAAAACCCGAAATACTGGAGTGGCAACAATGATAAGGCAACACATGCAGCTATAAGTTAATACGGCTTAAAGGATCTGGGGTGCTGCACAGTAATTCTGACAACAAATAATTCTTATTCTTTTTTAAGTTTATTTCATGTTCCTAATCATTTGAAATCCCAGCCCCTGATACTGTCACCACTAAAATTCGAGAGACCATCCTTTCTGCATCTCCTTTTATCTTAGCTATTCTTGGAATAAAGGACAGGCGTTGCAAAGTCCTAATGGTGACACTGGATCAAAACTGAAACACAATGAAAACACCGTGCCATAGGCCAGTTGGGTTCAATGGATATATTGCACTATATGAAAGAAACATTCATATTGAAACTGGATGGATTTGGGTTCAAATCCTTTATTCTGTGACCTCAGGCCAAATAACTTAATCCCTTGCAGCCTTGGTTTCGACATTAATAAAATTAGGAGGCAGATAGCGCCTGCTTCAAAGAATCACAAAAATTAAATGAAACGATGCATGCAAGAACCTACCACACCTTTTGGCACATACGACATACTCGATAAATGTAATTCACCTTCCTTTCCACAAATGACAAAAAAGAAAACATGTCTATTATTTAAAATTCTGTAATGGTATACTCCTTATAAAGTGATACATATGTCCAATTACGTGACAGAATTTCCAAACACAAAAGTGCCAAAGAGATTCTACTTTGGAGAACTAAAACAGATGAATATGTTAATGATTACAATGCACAGATTCTAGTCTCTACAATGAATAGATAAAACTTTAATAAAAGATATCTTTGTACAAATACGGAAAGCGGAGCCACTTTAACTCCTCAAATAGATGTACTGGGAGGAATGTCAGAGGTCACCTTATTATCATCCCTAGAAATAAGAATTAGATTGTCTCTCTGTATATTCGGAATGCGTGTTGAGATTCTTCTAACAGTCTAGGTTCTTCCAATTTGCAAATCAGACCTATTGGTATGAAACTAAAGCTGAATTAAAAGCTAGAACAGATCAAAACTTTCCAAATTCAATTAAAACAACTCACTCCAGCCAACAACTCCAAAGCCCTCACTGTGGGTACAAGTGACTCTCACAGGCTCTGTGGACACAAGGAAAGACAAGACATAATCTCTGCCCTCAAGGAGGTGACAGACTACTGAGAGAGGCGGCTTGGCTCTAAAACCAGACAGACGAAAGAATGTTATCTATCCTAAAATAAGAATCTTCTGTCTACGCGTAAATCAGACATCATATTTGTAGACAGTTACTGTTTAAATTGGCTGATGATTTTTCCCCACTACACTCAAAAGTGAGTTTCACTCACGGACTATGGAAGAGCCTTGCAAACGGGCAGCGAAGCAGAACTAGAAATGCAGAAAGCCATACTCTTTTCAAACGAGCTCTCCCATTTTATTCTTTCTATGCTTAAAGAAAAGCGATCCTTGGGTTGCAGGCTAGATCCGACATCAACACACCCCATGGTCCTAACCTGAACATCCCCATTCTGGAAAACGAAACACACAGGTATTTAAACGTATCTGGGACAACTCGGTTCAAGTGCAGGCATTACAGTCCTGGGAGTTCTCATCTCGTGTGCGCCATTAATGCGTGACGGCGTGCGGGTTTTCTCAAAGTTTTCAATAGCTGAGCTTACTGTGATACGGAGTTTTTACGCTAAGAGGAATGCTGGTGGACTCGAAAGTGGGAGATCCTTTACGGAAACCATGAACAGTTCCTTCTCACCTATGATTCTACTGCTCCGTGTGCCAAGGTTAAGCACTTGTTTCCTTGTTGGATGGACACGGTCCAAAACAATATCCTGTCCATATGGAACACTCACCTCTGAAATTGCAACTGTGGTGCAAGGCTCAGAGAAACAAGGTTTCCGAGTTCTCTGGAGGGCGCAGGTGCTTCTTACATTGACGTTAAGAGAGTGACATCAGAGGCTAGATACTTTATAAACCACATGAACCAATTAAGGAGTTGGAGAAACCCAGTTGCTTGATGGAGGATTAAAATGTACACTGACAACCTAAGTCCATAAATATTGTATGAGTTGATAAGGAGGGCCCCTCCCAAACATAGAGAACCATGGGATTGCAGGGCCGGAAGGACCTTTTAACTGTGGTCATCTAGCTGAAATCCTCATCCGATACTTAACTCTTCTGAGCGGCCTCTCGTATCAAAGGGTTCTCTAGCCAATCTTCACGTTCCTTCTGTGACAGGGAACTCAGGCTTCCTATGCCTCCGCATGAGGCATACATTATTGAACACGCAGCCAAAATTGGCCTCCCTGAAGCCTTCTTCAGATGACTGGGATTCCATCCCTTAGAGCCACCCAGAACAAGCTTAATTCCTCTCTCCTTCCATTTGACAGACTGTCAGCTATCCGCTGAAAGCTCTCGTGTTCCCCTCAATTCTCTGACTCTGCTTCACATGACAAAGCTTGGAGCCCTCCCCTCTCCTTCCTTCTCATGCCAGTTTCTGGTCCCTTTAAATGTGAGGCACCCAGGCCTCAACGAAACTCTCCTGTCACAGTTCTAAAAGTACAGAGTCAACTGCAACGATCACTGCCCTTCTGCGAGATACTATGCTTCCTACTCGCCGACTAAGAGACTGCTGTTTTGATCACGATAAAACATGGTATCCCGTAAAAACCACCAAGCGGCTTACTGTCTCTGCCAGGAAGTCATGCCTGTTACACCTTGACCTTCTGCTAGTTCCTTGGATCTCATTTAATTCTAGTAGATTTAATTTACAAACATTTATGAAGCACCTACTGTGCGAAGGAAGGATACTGTTAGGGATTGGGGATACCTTGATGAATACGACAAAGGACCTACTCAGGGAACCCGTACTCTAGAAGGAGAGACAGAGGTGTTACCATAAAAAAATGAAGGTGTGATATATGTTATGATTAACATATTCAAGAAGGTCTAAAGAAGAAGGCATCAGGGCTTCCCTGGTGGCACAGTGGTTGAGAGTCCGCCTGCCGATGCAGGGGACACGGGTTTGTGCCCCGGTCCAGGAAGATCCCACATGCCGCGGAGCGGCTGGGCCCGTGAGCCATGGCCGCTGAGCCTGCGCGTCCGGAGCCTGTGCTCCGCAACGGGAGAGGCCACAGCAGTGAGAGGCCCGCGTACCGAAAAAAACAAAAAAAAATATATGGGGAGGGGGAAGGGTAAGCTGTGACAAAGCGAGAGAGTGGCATGGACATATATACGCTACCAAACGTAAGGTAGATAGCTAGTGGGAAGCAGCCGCATGGCACAGGGAGATCAGCTCGGTGCTCTGTGACCACCTAGAGGGGTGGGATAGGGAGGGTGGGAGGGAGGGAGACGCAAGAAGGAAGAGATATGGGAACATATGTATACGTATAACTGATTCACTTTGTTATAAAGCAGAAACTAACACACCATTGTAAAGCAATTATACCCCAATAAAGCTGTTAAAAAAAAATTATAACTCGTTTCCAAAGTGTAACTCTTAAGAATAGAATAGTTGGTTTTTTGGAAATAGAGTTACAGATACAGAAAACAAACTTACAGTTACCAGGGGATAAGGAGGGGGAGGGATAAATTGGGAGATTGGGATTGACATATACACACTACTGTGTATAAAACAGATAACTAATAAGGACCTACTGTATAGTCCAGGGAACTCTACTCAATACTCTGTAATGGCCTATATGGGAAAAGAATCTAAAAAAGAGTAGACATATGTATACATATAACTGATTCACTTCGCTGTACACCTGAAACTAATACAACATTGTAAATCAACTATGCTCCAATAAAAACTTAAAAATAAGTAAATAAATAAAATAGCTGGTTTTTTTAGTATGTGCAAAGCATCCAGGTGAAAATATAACACGCAGTTGGAAAGTTGAGTGTGGACAGGAGATCTGAGTGCAGTGTCATCAGCATGGGTGGCAGGGAGAGGACCATACAGTTCACCCTGTTGAATTCTATCACCTTAGACTCACCACTGACACCCCGCCTGTCCCCCTGGATCAGTTATGCCAAAGCAAGGGATTCACCCTCAAACAGCTATGAAACAGAAACTAAATGTCCAAATCCATGACTCACCTAGAATGAACCTACGGTTTCACCTTCCAGGTTGAATGTACCTCGGAGGCTGCATACACAAGTCACGAGAATCATTTTCCCTGGGACCCGCACCCAGCCATAATATCGGAAACAGGTACCATTTTAAAGGAGCCGTTTGGCATGGCACATGTTCTCCGTTTAAGAATGGGAGGAGCCGTTCCTGTTTAGTGATGACTGCAGGGCAAAAAAGCAAATCATTCCCTAAAATAGCTTGGTCGAGGCTTCGCATCACTTTGTCTTCACGGTCCTGTGATATGAAAAGAACTCTGGTATATCATTTGCTCCTGAACTAGGAGATTATGGTAGATATTCGAGTAGAAAAATAGCACGTTGTTAAAGGCAACAAGAAATGCTGACAGCAGGATAGAGAGGTCTCAACGCCTTGACACCACACCTTGATTAAATACTTTTATACGTACTTTTGTCTGTTCTGGTCCTCAAAGTCTCTATCTCCCCCTGACTGGTTTTACCATAAGATAAAGCAACCAAATCAAATACAATAGATAAATATTGGCAGCTCTCAGCCTCACTTCACCCTGAGCCTAACAGGCAGTTAGGCTTCAGTGAGTTTGCTGGCTTTTCCGAGTGGGTCTAGAGGGGCTTGTTTACCTAGGATCGAACCTTGGGCAAGCAGTTCACTACAGCTCTACAAACAAGCTAAAATTATGACCTTATGCCATTGTTTCTCACAATCCAAGGCTTTGATGCAGGCTGTCTGCCCTTTCCAGTATAATTGGATATGAAGCCACTTTTGTTTAAAATGAGTTGAGAAGACTCGTCATTCATTGTGTGGGTTTGGATAATTCTGCTGTTTAGGTTTCACTGTGTCCAGGTGACTCAGAAGAATCCTCTGCAAGGGAATGACAAATCGGCCTGGTTTAGAGACTCCAGGAAGGGCTTTCGTGGGACACTCCTGACAGTGCTAAATATTCCTTCACCAGGTGAAATGAACCACCCGTACCCCTACTGAAGCACTGAAGGGACAGAGCATTAAGACAGGGGGAAAAAAGAACAAATGAGGGATCGGTACTGCAGCATTGAAAGGAAAAAATATTGATTACGGAGAAACATGCTTGGACATAGTGCTTCTTTCTTTTCTCCCCCCCCCCCCACCCCGCACCAATGCTTCTTTAACACCATTTCTACGTTTACACCACATCGTGCCCAGTTTCCAACAATGCACACCATTCTAATGGAGCTACTGTGGCTCAGTATTTCTGACAAGGATCAAATAAAATTTCCTATTGCCGAGCAACATAGTTCAACAGCTTTAAGTATGAGAAAATTTAGTTAGGAGGTTTGGCTTTTTAAAAATGAACTATAGTTATGATAGAGTCCATTAACCAATTCTAAATTAAAGTGGAATTGAAATAAAATTATAGTAGAACATGTATAAAAGAACATGTGACATCCACATGGATACCAAGTGAATCCATTATACTAAGTACTTTTCCAGTAATAGCAAATGAATGCATAATGACGGCACACTTAAGATCAAATGAAACCTAAAAATATAAATGTCAAAATATCTGTACATGGCTCGTTCTCATAATTTACCTTTTCACTGCACACCAAATACAGAGTCAAAATGCTTCCATGTTGAGGAGTTTAGTCTAACACTTTTCACTTGTGAGTTGGGTTTCATGATTGTAAATGGAGTTTTATGTAAATCAGAAAGACAGATGATAAATTTCATGGGTTGGTCATGGCAAAGATGGCAAATTTCACAGTAAGTCACAGGCTAATGTACAGACACACGACCACAAATAAAATCAATTGAACTGCTAAGCAAATCACTCTTCGGGGTTAAAAATGAGTGCATGAGTGTGCCACAAGGTAATTCCACACGATGTGCTGGAAACTACATTCTAAAGCAACGAGCGTAGAAAAGTTCTTTGGGAAAACAGCGCTCTCCTCTCCTCTGGGTAAGTATACCGATCATTTCAAAATACTATTGCTGTTTCTGAAAATCCAAAATCAGGGATAATTATTGCAAATGATCCATGTTACATTTTCAATGCAGAGTCCCTTTAGCTTAGCTTTCGTCATTTGGGCTTTACATGTATTCCCTTGAAGCTCTGTCACTTAACACGGCAATAAATAATAGACCAATGGACACATTTTTCTTTTCCTTGAAGGAGTGGATGTCAGAACAGATGGAAGGCCCTACACACTTTTTAAAGTCTCATGAAAAAAAGGGCATGTGAAACGCTAAAGCTGGCCAGTGTTCACCCAGGCATTGAGAGACAGGTCAAACATTTTCCACATGTGAGCTCAGGCTCATCAAAATGCCTACTAGCCCATCACTTAAGACACGATTTTGTCTGCCCATTCAAACACCGCTTTTTTCTAAACCTACGAGGTCCATTTCAATATTATGGACATGATATAATTGTTCCTGCCAGCATTACAGATTTTCGCACAGCTGAGTGGAAGCCACAGAGGCAATTTACCATAATGCTGTGGGCACACGGGCACAAAACACACACACACACACACACACACACACACACTCTCTCCCTCTCTATCATCATATCTGCAAAAGAAAGGTTTTCACAGAATACAAAGGACAAAGGTCCTAAACGACAAGCTGAAATTTTATTAGGGGAATTCTAGTTAATTTTGAGCCTTCTAATCTCTAAGAGCTAGAAAGATTTCCAGCCACAGAAAATATTTTTGACAAGACATTTGCTTGCCAATTAAATCCTCAGGAGTACAGCAACAGAGTAGGGCTAAATACAGATAATATAATTTGGCCTGTTGTTTGCACAGCAGTAAATTAGAATCTTGAAAAATAATTGAGTCCACAGATGTTCTTTCTAAACAACAACAGAAAAAATTTCCAATGCCTTACTGCACTTATATTCCAAAACGCCCCTTGTAAGCGTCTTCCTGGAAGCATCGGCAAAAGGCCAAGGTCAGAATAGCTTAGGGGAAGAATGGACCAGGGGAGGGGAGTTTGCGGAGGCTGAGGGGACTTAAGTGGCAAGACAGGGGCTGGCTGAGGAACATGGCGGGCCCTAAGAATGGCATCTCTCCACTTCCACAGCACACCCCTCTTTGGATCAATATGGGGCTCAAATACTCCCTTGGGGAACTCCATCACTTCAGGTGCCTGGTACATTTAATTAAGCTAAGTAGAACGAGCGCCTACCCGGGAAGTCGGCCTGCTCGCCTGGCCCCGCTGCAGAGAAGGCTGCTTTGAACAGAGCATCAGGAAGTAGAGATCTGGCAAGTTTGCAGTTCATCTGTTCAATCGAAGTGGCCAAGGTAGATTATTTTTTGTCTGAATTATCAAGTTTGGCTGTTCTCTGTTGAGGAAATGACCCAGATAATTGCCAAATCTCCACTTCACCAATCTCCACGACCCAAATATGTCACCGATCTTTTGAGGATCACATCACTTACCCTGACAGTTCCCCCATTTGTTAAATAAGATGAACAGCGCCTGACATCACATCTCATTTAGAAAGCAATATGTAACCTTCAGGTGAAATGCATAGATTACTGTGTGTTGAAGCTTTAACAGAAAATACAATGACAAAGACCAATACAAATAACATTTGATATTAAAATCTTGAGCTGCTATTGGATATATCTAGTCTTTATTTTGCCCTTCCTTAGGAATACTGTCTGATCTTGAAGCACTCTTGGTGTGTACGTTGCTTTCCAAAGGAAACATATGGCGAGCGAAGATGCAAAGGCAGGGGCCCACCAGCTTCCTAGCAGTAGTGTCTATTCTGGCAGTTTGTCTAAGGACAAGTGTGGCTTTCACGGAGTTAAATTTCTAAAACCGATTCTTCCCCCTGAAAGACCTAAACACAGACCCAGTGTGAAAGTTCATCATTATCTACCAAGAGTCGTGACTTGCCCTATCACTTGGACTTTGTTCTGATTTTGTTATGACAGCACTTGGCCTCCAGATACTGCCTTCCAAGCTCTTCCAAGTATCAGCGCCACCCAGATGGCATTATAGATGCCTTTTTCAAATCCCGCTTCTACATTTTCCTTGACTGCTCTACACACGATTAGTCATTATTGTAGCAGCTTACTCTAAGCCAAAGGATATAAATGTGTCTAGAATCTGACTGGCAGGGGTGTCATAAAACAGTGCAGACTGAGTGTGTGTGTGTGTGTGTGTGTGTGTGCGCGTGTGCGTGTGTGTGCCTGCGCATGCCCTCACACATATGCATGTGTGCGCACACACTGCATATACACAAATGCATTAGCTCGCTTTCTACCTCTCCCTAGGGAGAAGCAGAAATATATTTTTTCTCATGATAAAAAGCTCGGATTGATTCCCATCAATCAATCAAGCCCTGTCTTCCCCTATCCATCTCTGCCCACAGCACCAGTCAGCAAACTCCTGAAATGTTTCCTCGAATTATGGCCTAGCTACTCCATCAGAAACCATAGCATTATATCGATTTGAACAGTGGCGTATCAAAAGTCGAGGCCCATATAACATGATGCATTCCAAAACCACCTGGGGAAAAGATTTTCTCACTCTCGTCAATTGCTGTCAATTGATCTCTCATTGCAAAATAAACCACAAGAGTCCATAAGATATATATCTGCTTACCTGGGTATTAAAGAAATTCAGTCCTATATCAAGTATACAATCTAGGCTAACACACTAGGTAGAGGAAATACTGGAATTCAAAGGGCATCCACTGCTTCAGCTAAACATTTCATTTTATTTGTATCCTAAGAGGGAGGCACACATCTGTAAACATTTTCAAAGTTTCAAGCACAATGAAGAGGCGCTGCCTACATTATCATCTATGCAGAGCATGCAGTTTAACATTTGTTTATGCAAAAACCATATAATTGGAAACTCTGTCCACTTTCTGCTTGTGCTAAGTATTCTGTGTATAAATACTTTTTCATAGTAGATAAATAAGGTTTTTATTTAGGTCTTATCACCTTCATATTACATATTCATTGAGTTCTAAACTGCCTTAAACAGCTCTGTAGCTGGGAAACATTATGAATTCAGCTTTGGCACCTTGGTATTAAATTTGCATAGCAGGTCACGCGTCGCTTGACATACATGCAAAATTGCACTGCGGCTATTTTATTACAAGCCACAAAAGATATTCAGAAACTGCATACAGCATCAGAAATAAATTAAAATGGATCAAAGACCCAATAGGAAGCCCATTTTTTTATTGTTTCGTGATGTCTAAAGCCATTTAGATGTTCTAGTCAGTAAACAAAAGTTAGACTAACAATTTTTAGTCTTCCTGGTTTTATATTCTAATTACCAAAGGTTAACACATTTTTTTAAAATTACATCAGGACCGACTTTAGCTGTAGTTAAGAGTTAAATATTAAATCCCCTGTACTAGGATGCCTGCAATTACTTGTCTACTCTAGACACACACGTGTGTGTTTGTTGCCATAATAAAATTATGTTTTGTTGCAACACATTCAGCATTTGCACTTCCCTCTGCAAATTACCTGTCCTGGTATTTTATGTTCAAATACATTAGCAAGACATTTTTCTAGGCTAAAGCTCTGATACGTATTACAAACCAGCTGCAGCTGTATCATTCCTAGATGCTCACAGACACAACACACCCACTGGGTCCTTGCAGACCCAATGATCCCAGCTACTCAGGTATGAAGACTATTCATCAAATTGCCAAAGTTCATAATTGTAAATATACTTAAATTGACTCCTTTTTAAAGGGAACTATAGATAAGATAAATGTCTCCTGTTGGAGAGGGAGGAGAGAGACCGAAAAAATGGGGAGAGAAGAGGGCTTTGCAAGCGAGGGAAAGTGGCACGAACAATGGCAGAGAGAAAGAAATGTGCCTGAGGAGTTTGGGGGTTGGTGAACGGCCCGAACTGGCAGCTGCAGAAAATGTCGTGGCAAGACATAAAGACAAGGGCCATAATTCCCAACTTTGTTTATTCATCTGGGACAGTAGCTCGCAGTCTAGAATGATGACACTCTATGGTTAGACACGCTCTTTCAGCTGAACTTGATTACAACCCTTAGTTGGCCGTTGAATCAAAGGATTTCATTCAAATGGGGTATCACAAATTTCGGTACATCAAAATCTATGTTACAATTTCACCCATAAAATTGTTCGTTCATTCACAAATCTTTTAATCTAAGGCCAAGGCCTTTGAGCACGGATCGTGGACTGGATTTCCACCACTTACTTTTCACCTAAGCCACACGTATAATGCATCCTCAATGATTGCTCCTCTGAGATTCTTAAGAGCGGAGTAGGAACTTAAGGACACGTAAGAAGCAATCTGAGTGCAGAATCTTTTAGATTTTTATCATTTTTCCTGAATCTTTAATGGTTGTCTCACCAACACCTATTTTGACTGCATTTTTTAAATCAACTGAACTTGACTGATGTGAGACTTATGGGTATGCTGGGATGGAGGGAATGTATTTTGCATGTGGGATGGACGTGAATCTTTGGGGGCCAGAGATTGGACTGTGGTAGAGAATATAATGCTCCCCAAAAGATGTCTATCTCGATCCCCAGAACCTTTGAATATGGTACCTTACATGGCCAAAGGGACTTTGCAGACGTGATTAGGTTAAGGAACAGGGAGGTACAAGACTCAGTGCCAGAGAAGAAGGCACTGTGACAACAAGAGCAGAGGCAGAATGGGGTATGAAAGGATGGAAGCAGAGGTCAGCCTCTAGAAGCTGAGAAAGGCAAGAACCAAAATTTCCCCTAAAGCCTCCAGAAGGAACACAGCCCTGCTGGCATGTTTATTTTAGCCCGATGATTCCCATCTCGGATTTCTGATCTCTAAAATGTAAGAGAATAAATTTGTTGTTCTAAGCCACTAAGTCTGTGGTCATTTGTGACACCAGCAATAAGAAACTAATAGAACTGAGTTTTTCCAGAACATTCAACTTCATTTCACATTCATTTTTCTTTGGTTTATGCGATACCAAATGAAATGACAGAATTACAATACTAAGTACAGCTGGCATTAACAGCACTGGGGACAACAAACACAGCTAGCCCCCACTCGCCATACAATTCAACTGGTGGGAGCCGAAGCAGCAGGTGTACCCCAAAGTTGCCTCGGGCCATCAGCGCAGACGTCAGGCGCTGCAGCCAGCAGATTTCCCACAGGGCTTAGAGAATACTGGCTAATCACGCAAGTTCTCAACTGGGTGGAGGTAAGTGAAGGGAGCTGCTTCCCTGGTATTTAGTATTAGAGCAAAGGTTCTCACCACTCCCACACCTTGCCCTGTTCTTATTGCCATATGGCACAAATACCTTTTTGAGTAGTAAAGTGAATTTGTAAAACTATGTTTAAGTTTTGAATTTAGAATGAGAAATTTTGATGGATTCTCTAGCCTGCTTGTAGATCACTTCGAGAACGGTGCACCTTTGGGAGTTAACTGGAGCTGTGCCTATGAAGATACACAGAGAGACACGTTCAAAGCTCATCTGAAAGTCTTCACAAATCCTAGTCCCTGGCCCTGGGACAGAAACAGAGGTCAGCATGACTGCATCATTCCAAAATAACGTGGATGTTTCCTGGAGTTTATTCTCATGAGATGTGGTTGAAGATTTGGCATTATAAGACTGCTAAGCCACAACAGTGGCGCCTGGTCAAGAAAGTACCGCTTCTTCTTCTAAACATCCATCAACAGATGGATGGATAAAGAAGATGTGGTGCCTATATACAATGGACTATTACTCAGTCATTGGAAAGAATGAAATAATGCCATCTGCATTAACATGGATGGATCTGGAAAACAGAAACAGACTCACACTGACTTAGAGAATGAACTTACAGTTACCAGGGGGGAAGGACAGATTGGGAGTTTGGGATTGCCACGTACACACTGCTTATTTAAAATAGATAACCAAAAAGGACCTACGGTATAACAGCAGGGAACTCTGCTCAATATCCTGTAATAACCTAAATGGGAAAAGAACTTGAACAAGAATAGATACATGTACATGTATAACCGAATCACTTTGCTGTACATTTGAAACTAACACAACATTGTTAGTCAACGATACTCCAATATAAAATACAAATTTTTAAAGAGAAGTGAGATTAAAAAAAGAGATTTGTTTCTTTGTCTTGTAAAATGAGTCTTTTTCTAAGTCTCATTAAGGTGCTTGCCTTAGGAACCTACCGTGTGGTCAAATAACGCCAGGATGTTAGACTTGGCTTTTGTTTTACCTCAGAAGGCTCTGCTTTTAGGTAAATTCTACTGGCTGACGGGGTGGCTTACCCCCGGCCCTGCCTTGGCTTTCTGAGAGATCCCCCAAGATAATAATACCTAACCAGAAGCACTTTCTCTGGAGTACACTTTTTTTAAAAGGAACAGATTAGTTCAAAGCATTATTACAGACCACCGTGCGAAATTCCCACATTCTTAGCAGTCTGAAAAATGTTTAATTTATGTTTATGTATTCTTATTCAAAATGTTAGTTAACAGCCTGTAGGGACCCAGTAATAGGACCTTTTTTCTTTTTTATGTTTATTAGCTACATTAATGACTGTTTCTGCAATTCCGCTGCAAAGACTTTTGTTAATGAACACCAATTAATTCTGAAATGATTTTAAACAAAGGGTGATGAGAATAACCAATCAGCCATGACAGTGTAAAGAGCAAGCAGGCTGCCGCGGCCTAAATTCCCTGCGTTGATGATTTGCTGCCAGATGGCGCTGTTATTCATCAGGCCTGTCTTCCGACTCTATATGCGTGTGTCAGACTAGACGATCAAGATCTCAGACAGAGTTGGGGCCCTGTCTCCGAGGGCACAGATTCCATCATGACCAGGTGTCAGTACCATCCAAACGCCCAGCTTCACCACCTGTTACCAAATGGGGTATTACTGTACTGCTTTCTACTTAGTAGGCACTCGAGAGATACTTGTGAACTTGAAACGAGGCTAGAAGTAAAACCTAGTCCACATAAACAGTAATTGAGTGGACAGGCTGCACGGTCATTACTAATGCGCCTATGAGGCTCCATTCACAGTTCAAAACATTCTCTTTTCAAATGTAAAAACTAGACAGAAATTCTCAAAACCCTTACTAGAAATGGTTAATCAAGTAATTTTCCTAAACCCGTTCATTATCATTACACGACAATTGCAGTATAAATGCAAAATACTTATGTGCATGTATCTCTCCTCCGGTGTGAGAGCATCAAAACATTCAAAGAAACCCCAGGACTGAATATACCCAAACATTGTGCTCAAGGGTAGCTTTGGAACTTTAAGAACTTCACTCCCACCCCTGCTCACTCCTCCTTCCTTTACCCGGCAAGGTTGATGGACACTAGACTATATGCAATGATCCCTTCAAGTTTAAAAAGAGCAGGGCCCTAGAGCACTGACCTTGAGTTAAGGGTCTTCTCCAGCTAACAGAGACTTCCTCACAAGGCACTGTCAATAGGCTGGTCTTAGCCAATTGCATAGCTCTCTGTCCTTGGGTATTTCATTTTTAAGTGGGACTCTGATTTTACTTTCATTTTGAAGGGGTGGCACGAGGAAAGGGACATGAATTCAATGTAAGTTGACACCGAACGACAATTTATTGCCAGGCGAGGCCAGAAACACTCATTCAGTTGAAAGAATGGATTCTTTCTGGGAAATCCAACAGTTTCGTCTCCTTTGAAAGACACAACCAACGGGCTTTGGTTCTCACATGTGTACAAACGAAAGAATTATGTCAATATATAGCAAATGATGGCCTTTCCTCAAGTGGCTTGGTCCAGGAGGCCAGAAAACAATATCAGTTTGAGTCAATTGAAGAAGACATAAGGAAAAGATACTTCAGGCTACTCCAGAAAGGAATGGTGGAAGAACTAAAAATAGGCATGAAAGTCACAAGCGAAAAATCTATTAAATGTACCGCCATCAATGTAAAGACCGGTCTCTCCATCAGATGCGAGGGATATGCATATTTGTGTAGGTGCACGTGTCCACGTAGTGTCCCCAGTGTCCCAGATCCCTGCCCCTATTCCAGACAGAAGCACTCACTCCTCCAGCAGCCGGGAGAGTTGGCTGCTGACCGCTCTCAACTGAGTCATCTTTCCGGGAATGGCTCTTACTCTAAGAAAGCGCCTCACCCAAAGACGCACCCACTCCCTGGGGACAGCCAACATCCAGTAACTGGTTGATGCAGGGGTTTAAAGGCCTGGCACCTGACCTCAATTCAGGACAGCTCCGAAGGGCTATCTCACTTTCTTTTACTCTTTCCTAAGTATTGATCCTAAAAACACTCCTCAGAAAACTTCCCATGTACAACTCTGCATCTCAGAGTTGACTTCCTGGGGAAACTGACCTGTGATAGCATCACTGTAGGTTAATAGCATCCTTTCTCTCTGCATACATATACAGCGTAACTTAAGAACGTAAATAGAATACGCAACTACATCTTAGGTTTTATATGTTTATATATAATATATGCATAGCACCAAAATAAATGTGACTTTATGTTGCTAGAAATTAATAGTACATGATTTTAAAAAATTACACAAAACTCAGCAAAACCAAAAGTGGTCATTTAATGTACCTTAATAAAAACATCTTCTTGGGGCTTCCCTGGTGGCGCAGTGGTTGAGAATCTGCCTGCTAATGCAGGGGACACGGGTTCGAGCCCTGGTCTGGGAGGATCCCACATGCCGTGGAGCAACTAGGCCCCTGGGCCACAACTACTGAGCCCGTGCTCCGCAACAAGAGAGGCCGCGATAGTGAGATGCGCGCGCACCGCGATGAAGAGTGGCCCCTGCTTGCCACAACTAGAGAAAGCCCTCGCACAGAAACGAAGACCCAACACAGCAAAAAAAAATAAATTAATTAATAAACTCCTACCCCCAGCATCTTAAAAACAAAAAGTCTTTTCTGAGCAAAAACATGAGTATTGAAGCAGCACATAGAAAAACAGGCCAAATTTTCCAAAATATCATGTGCAGCCCATGGGCCTTTTGAAACAAATTGGCAAAACTGACCAATATACTGTGTTCTAAATGCTTACCTTATCACAATAGAGGGTAATCACAGGGACTTTGTTTTGTTTGATTTTGTGAGGAAAATCATTTATCCCTCAGGCTAAAAGCAAAAATACTAAGATGAATCATTCTTTGAAACTTTACAATGCTTAGTTTTAGGCCAAGATTCCCATGGCCACAAGATCATGATGTTATCTGAACATTTCATTGAACTTTAAGAACCTTATAAATTCAGATGAACATGTGGGGACAGTTCTATCTTTACTTTTTCTTAGGAGACCCCTGTAAACCCAAATCGCTATATCTGATCTAATTCCAGTTCTTCTGAGGAACGCTTGTATTACATCTACAAATCAGGCAAGGAAGAACATTTTGGAAACTAAAAAATTATACAGACTATGATTCCCAAGACTAATTGTTTTTAGGTAAAGCAAATGTTTCCGACTAAACTTTACTCATTAACAATTGTCATTGCCTACAGCGCCGATAGACGGTACCTCCAGTGCTTAGTGATGGCTGTGTTGCCACGGGCTCTAAGGCCTCATTCAGGCTCCCAGGGAATCAATGCTCCTATCAATTAGTCACATCGGTCATCACCGTCAGCCAGCTTCTACAGGATATGTCTACCCTCCTGAGGACGACACAAAATGTTCAGTCTCATTGCACACCATTTTGCCCAGCACACCTGATGATCCAGCCATAGCAAACTACAGTGGCTCCACTCACTGACACGCTTTTTCTGATTCCCTAGCCTTTATGCATACGGTGCCCCTAATTTCTCCTCCTCACTTGGCTTCCTGGCCAATTCCCACGCATACTTCACGATTCAGCTCTTCACTCACATCCTCTGGGAATCTGGCTCTTTTAGGCCGAATTACTTCTTGTGAGTTAGTGGCTCCCTGCTCACATCTCCTTCATTTCACTTCTATTGCAAGCAGGTGTCTCCCCTCTATGAGTTTCTGGAGGAGATGCCACCTGCCACAACATAAGATACACAGACACAGAAGAAACATTTGTTGAATGAATGAATTAAAAGAGGAAAACGTATTTACATTTTAAGTTTGCTTTTCATATGTTTCCTCCACCAGGGTCCTAGGTCCAAAATATATTTCCAGTGCTAGTCAACTAATCAAGAAGGAAGGTTTTATTAAATAATAGCCCACGGGGCTAGAAGCACAAACAGAAGGACAATTCCATCCTTTGTTAATTATTTTTACCTTTCAGGGACATTATCTAGGATTGTCTCTTTACATAGACATACTATGTTTCCAACTCTCAGAACCCTCTGTATGAAAGTTCCAATTACACTGATCCATTGGGAATGGTCTTATTTAACAAAGGGCTTTAGATCCTGTTTTTGTCAGTTTATGAATTAAAAGATCCATTGGAAGTGAGGAATGTACTATTGCTGCGTCTATAGAATCAACAGCAAAACAGCTTCAAAACTATTCTGAACCTAACTTTCCAGAATATTCGCTAAGGGTCGTGAGGGCTTACCACACACTAGGTGCTGTTCTAAGCATACTACATTGAACCAACTCATTTAATCCCCATACCTTTTGGGGGTAGAATCTATTATCATTCCAGTTTTGTAGATAAGATAACCAAGGCCACTGGTCTTGGAGAGCACACACACTTAAAACCGGGGGCCTTGAGACTTCCCTGGTGGTCCAGTGGTTAAGAACCCGTCTTACAATGCAGGGGACGCCGGTTCAATCCCTGGTCAGGGAACTAAGATCCCACATGCCACGGGGCAACCAAGCCCGCGTGTCACAACTAGAGAGCCCGAATGCCACAACTACAGAGCCCACCTACTCTGGAGCCCACGTGCCACAACTAGAGAGAGAAAACCCACAAGCCACAACTAGAGAGAAGCCCACGCACTGCAACAAAGGGCAACTAAGACGCGAAGCAGCCAATAAATAAATATTAAAAAAAAACAACCCTGGGGCCTCCCCAACACTCCAGGAGCCCACTGTGAGAATCCCACTCCCCAAATGACTTTGCGTACGTATGAAGATGGCCTTAGGCTGAACTGTGTCCCCCAAAATTCATATGTTGACATCCTAGCCCCCAGTATCTCAAAATGTGACTACATTTGGAAACAAGGTCTTTAAAGAAGTAATTAAGGTAAGGTCATGGGGATGGGCCTTAACCCAATATGAGTGGTGTCTTTATAAGAAGAGGAGATTAGGACACAGACATGTAGAGAGGGAGGACCATGTGAAAACCCCAGAACAAAACCGCCATCTGCAAGCCAAGGAGCCTTCAGAAGAAACCAAGTCTGCCAACACCTTGATCTTGGACTTTTAGCCTCCAGAACCGTAAGGAAATAAATTACTGCTGTTTAAGCCACCCAGTCTATAGCCCTAGCAAACCAAGGCAGACATGAGGCACCTTGTCGAAGGTCGCAGCGCTAGTATGAAATTCAAACTCAGGCAGTTTGGTTCTTGGGTGAATGTTCTTAACCACCAAGCTCTACTGCCTCTCAGCTGAGATGGTCAGCCACACTCCCTCTAGTGAGGGGCCTGGCAGGGGTCTAATCACTCTCACATGATGAAGAAAGATGGCTGGACGGAGGGTCACAAGACCTAAATCCTGGTCCCTGCCCCATCACTGGCACCAAGTAAGTCCCTGCTGTCCTTTGGGCCTCATTTTCCCCAAACGTCTACATGAGAGGTTTGGACTAGATGGTTCCTTCCTTTATTCTATGTAGTTCAGTGAGTCTACGGTCCACATCGCCAGAGAGCCGGTTGTAAGGACAGGTCCAGTGGGAGACCCAAAGCTTTTACCCAGGGTACTGAGTTATCCTGGATTTGCCATCAAATGATGACATATTCTGACAGTTTGAGGCATCCTCTTTCCCAAATATTTGATTACTCCCGCTGAATTGACCAGGTTCCCTCTTGCTGACAATCCCTCACTGCAAGGTGCCGTCAGGGCAAGCAGCCCCTCTCCTCTGGAAGATCTACGATCCTAGATACCTCCTCGCCTCCAATCTGGGTCACATGACATCAGGGGCCCATGGATTCAAACGGGCTTTCCGTTAGACAAGATGTCAGGCCTGGCTGAGAAAGCCTGAGTCTTTCAGTAACATTTTAATTTCATATTTCATCTGCACACGGGTCTGGAATTTTATGCACACAAAGAATACTTTAGAGACTGCGAACAATGCCGGTCAGTCGAACACGCCAGAGAGAGAACAGGTTATTGATAATTTATATGTTTCACAATGAGCAAACATAACCAATAGATTCCATTCACCTATAAGGTGACAAATTTTCCAAGGCCAGCCAACTCCTTTCTGAGTATCCAAGTGTGCTTTACAGCAAGTCAACTCAGAGGAGCTAAGGATAAAGTTTTCCAAATATGCTTGCAAAAAGTGAATGAGAAGATATGATCACGTAATTATGGCATTCTGCGAACGGACACGTATGAAATAGTTAAAATAGCTTTGGGTACTGAGGGTAAGGGCAAAGCCCTCTAGATCTGGCAGCTTTGCCAACATCACCAAAGGACATCCGTGGTTCACCTCTGGTCTCCCCAACAGCCTAGCGGCATTGCTGCTCAAGTCAACTCAGCTGAATCTATCAACTAGGAAAAGAGAGACTCACTGCCCAGCAGTGGCCTCGGAGAGCAGACACTGAAGACCTGGGGCCTCCCCAACACCCCAGAAGCCCACTGTGAGAATTCCACTCCCTAAATGTCTTTCCATACATACGAAGATAGGCCTTAGGCAGGACGATTGTTTGCTAGACTGTCCGTATCTGAGAGGCAAGTGTTAATTGACTGAACTGTGTCCGCTCAAAATTCCTACGTTGAAGCCCTAACCCCCAGTACCACAGAATGTGACTGTATTTGGAGATGGGGTCTTTAAAGAGATGATTAAGTTAAATAAGGTCAACAAGGCAGGCCCTAATCCACTGTAAGCAGTGTCCTTATAGGAAGAGGAGATTAGGACACAAAGACACATGGTGGGAGACCCTGTTAAGACACAGGGAGAAGGTGGCCATCTTCAAGCCAAGGAGAGAAGACCCAGAAGAAATCAACCCTGCCTACTCCTTGATCTTGGATTTCTAGCCTTGAGAATTGCGAGAAAATAAATGTCTGTTGTTTAAGCCCCCCAGTCAACGGTACTTTGTCATGGCAGCCCGAGCAGACTAATATAGCAAGATCACCACGGCCAGCATTGACTGGGCCCCTACCTAAGTGCTACGCACTGTGCTAGGTGCTGGGGATACAATGATCAACAAGCTTACCTATACTCCCTGCCCTCAGGAGTTTACAGGATATTGGAAAAGAAACATATATAAAGAGGCAATCAGAATGTGCATATATACACTACCAAATGTAAAATAGCTAGTGGGAAGGAGCCGCGTAGCACAGGGAGATCAGCTCGGTGCTTTGTGACCACCTAGAGGGGTGGGATAGGGAGGGTGGGAGGAAGACGCAAGAGGGAGGGGATATGGGGATATATGTATACGTAAAACTAATTCACTTCGTTATACAGCAGAAACCAACACACCATTGTAAAGCAACTATACTCCAATCAAGATGTCAAAAAAAAAAATAGAATGTGAGACGCGCTTCCACTGGAGTGAGGACAGGGTGCCCCGGGGATGGAGAAGAGGGGCGCCTGGCTTGGGAAGTCTTCCTAGAGCGTGTGAAGCGTAAAGTGAGGGCAGAAGGCAGTGTGCGAGGAAGTGCCAAGAGAAGAAGCTGGCCGGTGCGGAAGGGCCGGGTAAAGGCATTTCCAGACGTTTCATCTATATCTTTAGATAGTGGGCGGCACTAAAAGCTCAGCCTGGCCGCAAGGTGGAGAAGGCACGGTGTGGAGGCGCAGGACCAGAGGCAAGGAAACCAGGCGCAGAAATCAGGTGAGACGCGATTTTCACCTGGCATAAAGTGATGGCCAAAGGGTTGGAGCCGCACTTCCAAATTAAACGAGGGAGGGCGGACTTGATGTCTAGTGCGTAGCAGGTTACTCAGTACAGAGGAAAGGGAAGGAGACGGGGGAGAGGAGGAGAAAGGCAGGGGGTAATGAGATTTATCCTACGTAAGTCCGAATTCATCACCCAGCTGGGTTTCTTCCACAACTTTCAATGTTTCAACATCAGTGTCTCTTAAACCTATTGGCATACCATAAAGAAACAAGGCTACCTCCATGAGAAAACTTTCGATTTTTGTAATCTCCGTTATTTTTAAACGTCTAAAAAAATCCAAATGCATCCAAAAATGGACGAAATTACAGGCTTTAAAACAAGGTCTGGGCAAGATTTTTTTTTAAAGAGTTGCAACTGAAACCTGATAATTTGTTCTGTTTTTAAGAAATGGCAACCCTGTGATATAGAGACGGTTACTTATTTACTCTCTCCCTGTTCCGATGAAAATGCCAATACATGTTTTATGAAACCAAAACTGATGATTCGTACATCTGAAGGAAGTCAGGAAAATTCCCCTGGTCATAAGTCACTGCTTGAGCATTACACTCAAGTGTCTCTAGAGACCACATCAGCTCTTAAGTTCCCCAGGTTCTTGTGTATTCCTTCGGTGCAGGCATGCTTTATTTTACCTGCCTATGTATCTATACCTATCTTGTTTTTCAAGTATTTTTGTTCGTTAAAGGAAGGCGTTCAATCAGTAGCTATCTAATGAATTAATGAACTAATGGTTTTATAGGAAACGCAAAGATAAATAAGGCACAGACCCAGCTGTCCCACAAATGATGATCCAAACGGCATTAGAAGAAGACACATATGAACGCTAAGTACCCCAACGGAAGGAGCATTTGGGTAAATGTCGTCAAGCACTGGACAAAAATGTACAGGATTCCAGGGCTGGGAATTCTTCCAGGGAAGAGGATGGAATGAGCTCTTTCTGGAGGCCGTACCGTGCACCGCGCACTGTTAGACACGATCCACATACCAGGTGTTATTCTCATCCCCGGTTGGAGAAACTGAGGTTCGGAGAGGCTAAGTCACTTGCCTAAATGTCCCTCAGCTGAGGTCAAATGCCCGTTGCACTGGTTCATGTCCCCTTTTGCTTTAAAAGGTGTCCCACTGATAACAATACCTCATATGGTCATATGAGCCATATGCTCTCGATATTCAGCACAGAGTAGGTGCTCAGTCCTGCGCGTGGCTGGATTCACTGATTCCAAACGGAGGGCAAAGAGAAGGGCCCACTGCTGCTGTAAACCGCGCTACATCTCTCTGCCTGGGCCTATTACGCTTTACATGGAAAATGAGATCGATGATTCCGCCTCATTCCTCAATTTTGGCATGGCTTCAAATATATATGAAATTGTCAGGAGTTTGTCAGGATGGAAACCATCACAGAAACCTACCATTTCATTACCATTTTTATTAGTTATCACAGAATCATTTAGATGTTTGCCAAAAATCACAGACTTGAAAACTTCCACCACTAACAGTCTACCGAGTTCCACGTCCGCAATTTCTGGAACTGAAAAAATGCATAGGCCTTCGGGCTTCAAAGAAAAAAATGGAAGTACATATCCGTGTGTGAGTGTGTGTGAGTGCAAGTGTGGGGGGCAGGGGGAAGACAGGAGTGGAGGGTGAGAATCACAGATTTTCTTACCTGGACACATTGTATATTAAAGTTCTAAAGGTTTACAAAAGAGTTAAATAGAACTGTACTTTTCAAATGAAAGACAGTCATATTTTGGTAGGGGTCTGGGAGGGAGCTATGAAGTAAACAGGAGATATGTGGCAATTTTGAGCATTAAATTCCGAAACCACATACATGAACATGAGGTCGGAAATGGCTCACACCTACAATGCTAATTCGCCAGAATTGCTGCCACTCATTATAAAAAAGCATAGCTATTTGTCCAATGGGATTTTATTCTCCCATCCTAGAGCTTGGGCCTTTCACTCAGGTATTCAGAATTCTGAACACCTTATCCAATACTAAAAAAAGTTCAAACTCATAGGAAAATAAAGTCACCACTTGTAGTAATTTGTGCTAACCAGGAATGAAACCTTACAGCTCTAGGCAAATGCTTTAGATGACCCTTCAACATCCTCTGATAATTCCTGCCACGGGACAGGCATAACTCACTGGGTTGAGAACGTTCCTAGCTTTGTTTAAATAATGCACGAAGTAACTAGTGTGAGAGTGTAATTATTAAACTCTTTTTAGCCACTGGTCACGACTCTTCCACCTCTCCTCCCCTCCCTCCTGGAGTCAACGCTAGGACCTGAGCTCACAGTGCGTGACCTAGCAGATCCCTCCTCACTGCCCACGACTGTGGTTCAGAGTCAGTTGGCTCACATCGGATTTGACTCTAATTTGGGTTTTAACACGTTTAATTTGAACTTAAGCACCTCCAGAAGTGCCTTTAGTCGGAAATGTCTAACCTGGAATCCTGTTCTACGTTATGCTACTTAAATCAGAAAAGCTTTTTTTTTTTTTTCCAAGTACACATTTACTTCCACTTAGCCGTTGGCGCCTAAGAACTGCTTTGGTTTCGAAACATGTATAATATAGATAACGCCCACGGAAAAACAGGTTCTAACAAACCCAAGGTTAAAAGAGGGCAATGTTAGTCAAAATGAAGACATTTCCCTTTTGAGTTTATTGTAGGACAATGTGCAGGTGCAGTGAGCTGTTTTCTCCTTTACCAAATAATTACAATTGCATTTCTCAATTTAGCTACTGGGGTGTTCACTCTGGAAATTGATACTTTCTTACTGAGGTACACTTTCAAACTCAGGAGCTCTGCTCTGACATTTAGAAAACCAAATAGGTGTGTAGGTGGCCAGGTATATATTTGTTCTAAGTGCCTAAGTGCTATTCTGAGCGGTTATAGGAATTTGTGCTTTGAATAGACGGCCCAGGTTAGGAAATGGGACTCTGCCTCATTAACAATGTACTTACAGGTGATCCCTTTAGCAATCAGACTTGCTATATCACCTTCTAAAAATGTTTTGCAGAGCTTTCCTGGTGGCGCAGTGGTTGAGAGTCCGCCTGCCGATACAGGGGACACGGGTTCGTGCCCCGGTCCGGGAAGATCCCACATGCCGCGGAGCGGCTGGGCCCGTGAGCCATGGCCGCTGAGCCTGTGCGTCCGGGAGAGGCCATAACAGTGAGAGGCCCGCGTACCGCAAAAAAAAAAAAAAAAAAAAAAAAAAGAGAGAGAGAGAGAGAAATAAAAATGTTTTGCAGAAATGTATTACATTTCTCAGAAAACGCTGTTTGGGCTCCCATGTAACATGGCAGGAATATGCTGCATTTGAAGCTAAACATACCAACCTAAAGGCCAACCAAAAGCTTCCTTCAAAATCAAAACTATTGGACATGGCTGAATTCAAAGAAACCATGATTCTAAGGGCCGACTCTTACCAATTCAAAAAGCCTTCTGATTAGTAAGGGTCAGTTATATTCGTGAATTATTTTAGAACAATAATGATTCTAAAATAGCCTCCATAACTTCCTGTCCAATGATGATGCTTTTACATTTTTTAATGCTTTTCAGATCTAGACTGAAATGTACATCAGCCTATCTTCATTTAAAATGTTTGCATAGCCTTACACACAGGGTAACTTCTGGGCAATTACGTATGGGTGACATTAATGTATGTCAGGCACAAATTCATTTGAATGATGAAAAGTCAACAGAAAGCAAGTTTCTCTTGGGCAATGTTGCCTCATAGGGAGACATGCTCTAAATAGTTCCCCACGTCTCAGTAGCCAACAAAAGTCAGCGATGCCAGAAAAGTCTTTCACCCCTCGGAAGAGCTCAAGTCTAAACCTTGACCAGGAATAGGCAAAGCATCTGGGGCTGGTGTTGTGTCCAGACAAAGGCTGAGTGGAAGGAAGGACAGCCAGGTTTGGAAAGTTTCCAGACAAGAACTGCAGTTACAACTTATCAATGCAGAGGGGAGAAACAGGCCCTCAATGTAAACTCTATACTTAAAAAGACATAGCTCCCACCTAAGACCGGCATGAGCAAAATTAACACAGCAGTAATCCAGTGCCACTTCAGACCCCCCCCCCATCCACAAGAAAGTAAAGTGGAAAAGAATAATTCTACGTGGGCAACTCTGGAAGTTCATATACATCCAATGTTAGAGCTCAATACACGATATTTTAACCTCAAACGTCAACCCATTCAGTTATGGGGTACTCGGTAGACTGATACACTCCTGCTTACAACCACAGTGATCAAGAACACATACGTCACTCCGCTTGGACAGATAAAAGGATCTGGGAAGCTCTCACCATGCATGCACAATGCACTTTACAGTTTACACAGAACCTGCACATCCACAACCTCAGTATATTTTCATACAGCCTTGGAAGGAAAGTAAAGCAGGGCTTACTCCTCCCTCTGATAGGGCTGAGAAATGTTCGGCTCAGAGAAGAGATGCGACTTGCTCAACGTATGTATGGCCAATACAAGGAGACCCCAGACCACAACTTAGATCAGCTGGATGATGGACGGTCAAGTTCTCTTCTGATCTCTCCAGTCATTTCACCTCACGCAAGGGTTTGGTGTGGCAAAACGCATATCCACTGGCATTCTTGACCCTCCAGAGCTATTGTCCTTCTAATAATAATAACAGAAATGGAAATAATAATATCTGAGGTTTAGGAATTACTACCTATCCAAATCATCAACTTTTTGGAGTTTCTCAGTACAAAAAAAAACCACCGAAATAATACAGGTTAGGATCACTTAATATAAATTTTTGATTTAAAAACACAGTGTTAACTATTGCAAAGCAAATCACAAGAATTTTGTTTTGAAAAAGAGTTTCCTTTTTCATGGAGGTGAATAAGCATGCCCTGATCTATTATGAAGGTTCGAATCTTGCTATAGCACTAGGCTTGCTTGAAACACCCACCATCCATCCACACCCATCCAGCCATCCATTTACCCACCCACCCACCTGTCCACCCATCCACCCAGTCACCAACTACCTATTCGGTGTCTAGCCTCGGACAAGACCTCATCGCTCTTCTCTAGTGCTTGCATTTTGCATCTTTCCCAGGAGCAGGCTGGTCCGGCAGTTGTTTCTTTTGCTCGTGTAACCTGTGAGACTCAGATTCACATGACACTTGGCTGTGGCCCACGGTGGCAGGGGGCCTTTGGCACTTCCATTCAAAGGACTGTAGATGTCAGGAACAAGCGCAGCCCACATGGTGCGTGTGCTAAAAGTACTTTCAAATAATTACTCATTTTACTTTGGACAAAATAACTGCAAAGCAATGAAAAGCTGAATGGAAGGGCTTTTGTTTGTGTAATGAGTATTTAGTCCACCAGTTTTCTTAAAATTAGGATTACATATGTTTAAGGCCTGCAATCAAAACGTTCACCGTACACAAAGCCAACTTGAGTCACCTGTACGATGACCAGCTGAGTAACTTTTGATTTTAAACCCAACCACCCATTGCCACCCTCCTTTTATTCCTTCAGTAAATATCATGCTTGTAAAGCTACAGAATGTTTGTACAACAACTACAGTATGTATTTGTCACCTGCTGCTTTTGTTCTGTTGTTGTACAGGCTTTTGTGTGTATACATTTGTGTTTGTGGGTGTGATTGTGTCTGTGTGTGCGCATGCATGCTCCTGCCCAAATCTTGAGGCATCCCTCAGTACATCAAAACAAACCATGCGAAACACATGGTGATGGTTACAGGTGTCCCTGAGAAGTACAAAGGCACAGAGCCCTCAGGACAGGGGGAGACAGAGAGACCACGAAACCCCATTTTAACATTCTGTTGTTCACACACATACGTACATACACAAACACACATACACGCCCCTTTCAGTGCATGACGATCTCAACATCCGAATAGAACATAAGGCTCATTTTTGAATTTGCTTATTATCCTAGGAATCCGGTGTGGGATTATACTTCTCAGTTAATCTTGCCGCATAGGCTCATTCTCTTTTACATACTGGGGATTACTTCAAAGCACAAACAGTTTGTTGATTGGTGGGACTAGAAAGAAGAGAGACAGCACTCGATAAAATAACCTAGCTAAGCACTAAGCCCCCTGCTCTCAGGGGGACATACACAGCCGCGTCGTGGAAAGTACTGTGTGCCAGGCACCTGGCCGTGTAATCATGTGACTTCAGTTAACTCATCTGATGCCTCAATACTATGAAGTAGGGGTTACTGTCCTTGTTTTATAGATGAGGAAACTGACACTCTGAGGGCTTGAGAAACTCGCCCCAGTCACATAGCTAGAGGCGATGGAGCTGCAGTTCAAATATGGCTCTACCCTCTACCCCTTTCCAAAGCCATTTTTCCCCCCACTATACCAAAGTTCTCAATTGTGGGTACATGGATTCCCCGGAGGGTCCAGAGATTGCTTTCAGGAAGTCTAAGCGACTGTATACAAAATTGTTTGGGTGTATCCACTAGCAGATTTTTCTGGGGGGAGGAGCTAGAGATTTCATCAGCGCCTCAAAAAAGTCTAAGGACACACAAGACAGTGCACTACCATGATTTCATCCTAGTGCTTTACAGGACCTGGTGCAGATGGCAATACGTCCCCAGACCCATCCTAGATCTGCCCGCCAGCATGCACCTCGGCCTACTGTGGCCTCGCATAGCACTCTGGTAACCATGACATTTTACCTTGCTTTGTTGTTATTCGAATACATATCTTAATTGCCCTGCTAGAAGTAAGTTTCCTGAATGCAGGGCACGATCTTGTCCAACTCTGTCTCCCTCAAAGCCCCAGCACAGTCCTCTGCACGTAAGAGTTGCTTGTCAAAGGTCAAACGAGGTTGATTTAGTGACTGGTTTGTTACTTATCAAAACTGTTCTTACTTCTCTTCTTGGTCTTTGGTCATCCAATTCCCCTCACCCCCGAGCCTCACCTCCCTGAATCCTAGCCTGCTTTGCTGGCCAGTCTCAGGGCCTTCATCTTCAAGAAAGGCCTACACTTAAAATACACTTATATCTGTACTTCGTTATCACACGACTGAATATACTTGTTCTTGTGACTACTGTCTAATTGCCTCAAATATGCTATGGCCGCTTCCGTTCTTCAGAGGCTTCATTAACTTATTCAGCACATGTTTAATGAGCACCTACTCTTTGCCGGGAACTCTGACTGCAACTGGCAAAAATCCAGTCATCTCTTCTTCTAACATCTTCAGATCCCTGATAAAGATTGAAACTACATTATGCATGTAGATGTGCCCGATACATAATAAATGAACGAATAAGTATCAACCTTACCCTGAGATTGCCTTTGTTCTTCATAATAGCTCAGAACAGGCTCGCTTTATTCCTTCCATCTTTAGAAGCACTGATTTGCTCTGAAACTGGTATGCTTATTCAGAATTATAGGGTTTATTAAGCTTAAAAATACATTCTAATTAATTTATATAGTTAAAAAAGTAATCACCTTCATATTTATATTTGAAATCCAGAGCCACATAAATGGCACTGAGAATCTTCAAATAAGCTGCAGTCATTGCCTCCTTGCCTTGGGAACGGAGGTGTCAAAGCTGATAATTCAGGGACCTACAACCTTGGGATTTTACATACCCAGGAAGGGAGGAGAGCAGGGGTAATGATGGAAACTTATTTTAAGGAGAATCAGAACGAGAAAAAGCGGCGTGGGCTGTTCTAACGGAAACGTGTTTAGACTGGCAAGGTGAAGGGGTAGTGGAGCTTCCACTTGGCATCAGTAACGTCTTAGCCGTCCAGGATGTTACCCAACCAACGGAAAAACCAAAGCCGTTCATCTGGGACATATTCTGTCCGTGGCCTTCTGTTTCTCAAGATTCTTCTTTTTCAAATACTACATAAATGAATAATTAAAGAGCCAATTGAAAATAAATATTAAGAGTTTTCCTAAAGCATGTTCTCAAGGCATTTTTATCCCATTTAAATTTTAAAGGTAACTATATTGCCTACTGCCAAGAAAGTTAACACTAATTATTGGAATAAATAACGCTGTACAGCTTAAACAGAGATGCAAAGACAAAAATGCCTAATGGCTTATTCAAAACAGGAAGCACAACGCTGTTCTTTCTAGCTTGAAGTGCTGTATCCTCTTGATATATGAAGATGCAATTTTTTAAAAACTTCTCTTAGCGAAGCCTCTTTTTCCCTATGCCATTTGACTTTACTATAAGATTGCCATTAAAAAAAATTAACAGTCGTCTTTCTCAGCAGTGATTAAGTACAATTTTTGTTTGTTTTATTATACGGTCTTTATGTGTATATTGTTAATATGGTTTGGAGAGAAATATATTTATGTCTACCTATGTAAATCACATAAGGAATGATGTTGCAGTTAAAATCCACAAACTAAATCTAATATTAATTTCGTTCTCAATTTATCTCCAACCCAATATGTATTTTAACATGCTAAAGCACTGCTACGTCACACATGGTGATTTTTAACAGCGATTTGGACTAATTCTATGTAAGAGCTGAAACAGTGAGGGAACAAACGTATAAAGTGCCTTTTTTGGTTCTGCCTGTGTAGAAAACATTGGCATTCAATCTTTCAATCTTCCCGAACTCTAAAGTCTAATTTCAGGACGATTCAATAACACACTGCAGCTACAATTTCATTTCTTTTCTTCCCAGAAGGTGAAATGAACATATTTATGTGTTAGGGATGCCTTTTCCTTCATAAGTCAAAATTTAGAAGAAGGTAGATGTTGTTTTTTCCCTATGGCTAATATATCTGCTGGAGTGCCCCAACTAAGGAACTTGTGTCTGTAACTCTGAGTTGTGAAAAGTGGCCAAGTGCCACGTTGCACTTGATTATTTTTGATGCAAGCGCTCGCACATGAAGGTTTCACCTGTGGCTTTTAAGGACTTTCCCATTCCTGGGTGAGAAATGTGCAGCCTAATAGCCGACTAATGCATTTCTATTAAGCCAGCTGGACTTACTGGCTTTGCAGAGTCCTTCCATCATCAAGAACGTCTAATTCTATAACTTGTACAGCTGTTCTTTAAGATGCTGATTGCTTTGTTCTTTTAACTTAATGTACTGAGCTACCAGTCTAGAGTTCAGGCTCAGCTCTATAACTTAGTCATGGTGAGGCCTTTGGTGAGGTCTCCTGGCATCTGGCTTCCATGTTGTTCACTGCAAACAGTGAGGCTCTCAGCTCCCAACCTCTCTGTGTTTAGAATAATTTCAAAATAAGAAAGTATAGAGAAGTTACAGAGAGAATTTCAAACAGTTGAGAACAGGAGTGGATAAGTAAGGTAAATATATTATTATGATTAATTCTCCTATCATTGAAAAAGACCATTTGAATCCTAGAAACTATGGAGTGCAAATTCTAGTTTGCACTAGTTTCAATTAGTTTAGTTTGCACTAGTTTCAATTAGTTTCTATTCTAGTCCTTTCTTCTGCCTCCACACCAGAAATTCATCACCTTAACTGAATGGCAATCAACATGTCCACCAAACAAAGGCAAGGAAGTAGAGCTGAACAGTTTTCCAGGTAACAATTTATATAGAGGGTCAGTCATCATAACCCTACACCAAGTCTACCAAAAACAAAAGATGTGCTCTGTCACTAAAGATTGTATCTCGGGGTGGCGGCGGCAGGGGGGGGGGGGGGGGGGGGCGGGGGATGGTGGTGTGGAATGGAAAGTTAACCGCAGCTCTCCATTGTAAGCAGGTGCCCTGTGTAGACAGCTTGAGTCTAAAGGAAAAAAAAAAAATCGGGGAAGACCATAGCAAAGTCCACAGCTATCACTACAAGAGAAATGCAACTGGTAATGTGTTCATTTGACTTCCAAAAATTACAAAATACAAAACATGATTTAATATTTAATATACTCCATAACTTATAGGAAATTTCATTTCCACTTCTATGATTTCTAAGAAAGTATTCAGCATATTTTCCCATGTTCTCTAAAGTACTAATAAAATCTTTCTGAGTTAACACATTAATTTTAAGTGGTGAATCAAAAAAGGCCATTTATAGGAAATAAATCCTTCATTGGAGCATAAGAAAATAATCATGATTTTTCATACAAAGCTTTGCAGAAGCACTGTGCGAACATTAATCAAATATCATGACATTCAAAGCCTATAATATCATGACAGCATGACAATAAAAGAGATAAAAGAAAGAAACTTATCTGCTTTGTGAAGACTTGGGTGTCAAAGAAAAGAATCTTGGGTAATGGTGTCACCAGCCAGAAACCTCAGAGTCGTTTTAGATCCTCTCCGCGGGCTTCCTCTCAATGGCCCATCTAATTAATCACCGAATCTCATCTAATCAACCTTAAAAATCTACCTCAAAATCGGCCCTAATTCAAACTGCTAGCATTTCTGGCCTGGAATATTTCAACAGCCTGCTCAGTACTCTTTCTGCCTCAAACCTTACCAGCCCTATGACGACATCAACTCCCTTTCCCCTACTCTCCTGCCAATCCCCCCATCCCCCCACCCCCACCCCCACCCCCACCCCGCCAATGTGACTTTTCTACAACATCATCTGCTGTACTCACAGCATTAAAAGTCTCCTCCTGGGCCTCCCTGGTGGCGCAGTGGTTGAGAGTCCGCCTGCCGATGCAGGGGACACGGGTTCGTGCCCCGGTCCGGGAAAATCCCACATGCCACGGAGCGGCTGGGCCCGTGAGCCATGGCCGCTGAGCCTGCGCGTCTGGAGCCCGTGCTCCGCAACGGGAGAGGCCACAACAGTGAGAGGCCCGCGTACCGCAAAAAAAAAAAAAAAGGGGGGGGGGGGGTGTCTCCTCCTCGGGACTTCCCCGGTGGCGCAGTGGTTAAGAATCCGCCTGCCACTGCAGCGGACAAGTGTTCGAGCCCTGGTCCGGGAAGATCCCACATGCCGCGGAGCAATTCAGGCCCTCTGCACAACTACTGAGCCTGCGCTCTAGAGCCCACGTGCCACGACTACTGAAGCCCGCGCGCCTAGAGCCCGTGCTCTGCAACAAAAGAAACCACCGCGGGCTTCCCTGGTGGCGCAGTGGTTGGGAGTCCGCCTGCCGAAGCAGGGGACGCGGGTTCGTGCCCCGGTCCGGGAAGATCCCACGTGCCGCGGAGCGGCTGGGCCCGTGAGCCATGGCCGCTGAGCCTGCGCGTCCGGAGCCTGTGCTCCGCAACGGGAGAGGCCACAACAGTGAGAGGCCCGCGTACCGCAAAAAAAAAAAAAAGAAACCACCGCAATGAGTAGCCCCCGCTCGCCGCAACTAGAGGGAGCCCGCGCGCAGCAACGAAGATCCAGCGCAGCCAAAATTAAAGAGATCAATTAATTAATTTTAAAAAGTCTCCTCCTAACTCCCCAAACACAGCTGATTCTTTTGTGTCTCATGAATCCCAGGAGTCAACGGGCTCACTTACAACTTGATGTGGCTTTACATGGTAGAGTGCCTATACGGCCACTTCTTCACCAAGAAAACTTCTAATCACACTTCAAGAGCTAGCACTCAAGTTACCACTTCCTTCAAGAAGCTTTTCTGAACATTTCAGACACCCTTCATCATTCTCTCAGTTCCCACAGAATAGTGAACAACCATCTATTACATTTCACTGTGATTTTTCTGCTTTTGTGTCCATATGCCCTGACTTAAGCTACTTAAGATCAGGCAACATGTCTTCATTATCTCAGTCTTCCAGCTCCTAGCACAGTGGGTGCTCAACAAAAGTTTGTTGAATGAATAAATAAAGTCAATCAATAAAAGAAGATATGAGATACACGGTCTCTTCTAATGGATCTTTCCAACAATGCATATGATAATATTTTCAGACTTAAATCATCCCAATTCATGATATCAGACTCAATGTGAACAACTCAAAAGGTTACACTGTTGTTTATACGTTTGGCCCTGGGCCAGATGTTGCACTCAAATATCCAACAAAACTATTTCCTTTGAGATTAATTTTAGGTGGATTGTGGATTCAGACTTAACTCTCTGATGTGGGTCCTTTTTGCCTGGGAAGGCATGTTAGATCTTCCCATCTCCCCAGTGATCCGAAGGCCACATTTGTTCAAGTAAATAGAGTAGAGCTGCAGAGAGATAGTTTGGGTGTCTCAGTACAAAGGAGAGACCAACTGGTGAGACTCCACTCAGGGTGAGCATCTTGATTTCATTTCCAGCAGGTGCCTGGGAGGGCATTTCTGGATGTCTCTTGGGAAGCCGGCTTCCCCAGTAAGTTTACATCAAGACCTGGAAGAACAGGGGATGCTGAAAGGCAGAGGAAGGTCAAAGAATAGGTTTGCTCTAAAACCAGGGTCATCTCCTTAACCAGCTTCAGGAGTCATCAGTCCCATTGTAGAGTCTATGTGAATGGTGACCCCTGGAACTGCAAGATGGCAGCCACTTCTCCCATCAGCAACCTATTTAATGAAACTGCAACACAGTTGTAGCATTCTTCAATGGTACATACTTTAAGCAGTGAGCTATCACTGCTTATATCATAAAAAGCACAGCCCTTGAAACTCCAGCCAACTGCCAGGGCTTTACACAGTCCATTTCATTTCGACATCCGTTTTTTCCATCAACCCACGCATTTCAACTTGAAGCTTCAGCTCAACCTCATCTCACCTTTAAAACCTCAACAAAATAGATCCTTTCTCCTATCACTCTTTCATTCTAAGTCACCTCAGAACCTAGTACTGCCGTGGAGGCTGGGCAAAAGCTTCATGAAGTACCAAGAAAGCCATCATTCTCTAGCCTTCTCCTCCCAGAATTCCACTGCTTTCGCAGGTTCCCCCAGAGAGACACACGGACAACGGCACAGGCATATGTACACATGCATACACAAACACCCCACACGCCGGCTATGAAGAGCCTATAGGGGCTTCCACAGACCATCAGCCCTTTCACCCCACTTAACCCAAAGTCACAGCCTATGCCAGAGGACATGCTATTCCTAGAATCTTAGAAATCCCTTCCACCCCACACCCAAGTCAAATACACACTTTTGTCCTCCCAGTCCAGAATCCTAATTGGGTTTAGACTAGGTTCTTCTCCCTCGATAAAATGATAGGACCAGAAACTAACACAACATTGTAAAGCAGCTATACTCCAATTTTTTAAAAAAAATGTCCCTACAGGGACTCCCACAAAAAAAAAAAAAAAAAAAAAAAAGATAGGGCCAGCTTCCTTTTACTGGTTATCTGTGAGATCATCTCTTTGCATCTGTGATTCTGAGCCCACACCGAGCACGCAAATGGTCCCCTGTTCCTAGGAGCTTAGGCACTCCAATTCTAAGAAAGCAAAAGAGAAAATGACCTTCACCCCATGAGTCACTAAGGAAAGAGAACCCTCCTGAACAGAGACGTGATTTGTGGTGTGAAGACTATTTCTAATCCTGGGTACCAAGCCTTCTTATCCATCTGCCTGCAGGCCTGGAGGAGCCTCTCCCCCACCGGCCAGCTCTACCTTCACCACCAGCACCTTTCCTGATCCAGGATTCTGCTCTCTGCAGGTTGCAGAGCTGACCTTCCTCCCCTCTCTTCTCAAAGCCATCTTCCTATTGATGACAGGTAGAGCAAGCCAATGTTTTTTGCTGTCTGAAGCTTCGTCTAGATCTAGCCCAGGGGTCAGCACACTGTTTTGCAAGTCAAATGCAGCCAACGGCCTGTTTTGGTATGGCTCACAGGCTAAGAATGGTTTCTACACTGTAAGATGGTTGAAAGAAATCAAAAGAATATTTTGTGAAACATGGAAATAGGGGATACTTGAGTTTTGGTATTCACATATAAAATTGTATTGGCATACAGCCATGCCCCTTCATTTACGTATTGTCTATGGCTGTTCCCATGCTACAGTGACAGAGTTGAGCATTTGCCAGACTGTGTGTCCCACAAAGCTGAAAATATTTACTTCATGGAAAAAATTGCCCACCCAAGCTCTAGTTCATAATCAAGTCAACTGCATTAACAAATTCTTTTTTCTCTATTACTTAATTAGGAAGAAACATGATAGCTACTATCTAAAGGATTTTTAAAAATCACTTCTCCACAACTGTATTTAACAGTTTATCCACAGTCAAAGTGAAGAGCTTAAAGAGAAGTTGGCTCAGAACCTTTGCGGACTAAACCTGAATTCAGTTCTGAGGTACAGAAGCCCACCTCCCTCTTGTGGACTGGCTTGGGTTTTTCATAATCAACACTACTGGCCTCCCTCCATTCCCAGTCTGGGATGTGCGAAGAAATGACACTTCTCGTAGTGGGTTGACTCGTGTCCCCCCAAAACTCATATCTACCTAGAACCTCAGAATGTAACTATTTGGAAATATGGTCTTTGCAGATGTAACTAGTTAAGGATCTAGAAATGAAATCATCTTGGATATAGAGTGAGCCCTAAATCCAATTACCGATGTCCTTTTAAGAAGAGGAGAGGATACAGAGAGACATACAGAGGAGAAGGCCACGTGAAGACGAACGCAGAGAGTGGAGTGATGGGTCTACAAGCCAAGTAATGCCTGGGGCCACCAGCAGCTAGAAGAGGCCAGGAAGAATCCTGTTCTAGAGCCTTTGGAGGGAGCTCAGCCCTGCCAATACCTTTTTGGATTTCTAGGCTCTGTAACTGTGAGAGAATAAATTTCTGGTCTTTTAAGCCACCCAGTTTATGATACTTTGTTATGGCCGTCTATGGAAAACAAATATATCTCCCATTTCCAGACCCTGGTAAATTTTTCAAAGAACTTTCACAGCTAGTTAGTTCCCGGATTCTCACAGTGATTTTCTGAGTAGGCAGTCGATGGATTCCCTGCATTCTTTTGCTAAGGTACAGGGAGACTCACCCATTCAGCATCTACGGATAAAAGCCAGGGATCCTTCCTGCTCCTTGCTAAGTACTCTTGAAATTTGATGATCTGTAAGTTTTTTCTATTACTATACTTGGGGGGCTCAAACATTTGAGAGACTTCTTACTCCTTCTATAACAATTATTTACATGCCTGCTTCTAATTGACCCCTCATTCACACCTAACGTTCATCTAGAGGATGGCTGTGTTTCAGCCACAGAAATCCAGCTTTTACCTCTGTTGTCTGATCATTCTGCTAAAGTCATCCTACCAAATAGACAAAAACTCAGGAACTTCATGAACCAAGAAGATGTCCTCTAACAAGTTGTGTCATATGTTACTCATTTAGGAATATTGCAAAAACACTACTTCTCACCATATTTGTAAATGAAAAACACATGAGTGCAACCTGTAATACCATAGGAAAAATGGCTCTTTTGGTAGGTTTGGCCCCTGACTTTTGAAATATGAACCCATCAGGGGAATTTCAACTTACGCTGGATTCAGCTCATTACTCTCTTGCCCCTTACATGCCAGTAGAGAAGGTAATTTTAGAAAATTGAATTTCCATGGCATCATGGAAATGGCACTGATGACCTGGGTTCTAGTCCCAGCATTGCCATTTGCTGGCTGTGTGACTTTAGGCAAGCAACCCTTGGTCTCTCCCAGACTACATTTCTGCATCTGTGGAACGAGAATGATAATAATCCCAGGACCCGTGAGAATCAAATCAAAATAAGATGGCTGGGGATTTGGGGGAAATGGGGAGATATTGGTCAAGTTTCCGTTATGCAGGATGAATAAGTTCTGGAGACCTAATATACAGCGTGGTGGCTATAGTTAATAATACCATACTCTACGCTTGAAATTTGCTAAGAGGGTAGATTTTGTGTTCTCACCACACACACAATCGTTAGCATGATTGTGGAGGTTATTTCACAGTGTTTATGTATATCAAAACATCAAGGTGTACAACATCTAGCTGTACACCTTGAACATATACAATTGTTATTTGTCAATTACACCTCAATAAAGCTGGAAAAAAATAAGATGATGTATATGAAAGCAACTGTAAACCCTAAGTATAAAGGTAATAGGTTTTTGTTATTGTCACCTATATTATAAACTCTATTCGGTAACCAAAGCATAGCACTTTTTAAAAAGATAGTCAGTTAAAGATCGTTTGCTTTCACGTCAATTAAAAAAAAATACTTAAGAGACTTACAACAGCCATAAAGAGTTTTATAACTCCTTTCTAAAGCCCTTCGCATTCACTGTTTGGCTTGAATCAATATGGTTATCTACCCGTCAATTTTTCTTATTCTTTAGCACAGAATGTGAACAGTCTGTTTTTTACGACTGGCTCAGAATGTACTAAGCTAATCGATATATCCAGTGATAACAGGATGATTTGGAACACACGTAACAAAAGCTTATCGCTTTACTGCATACTGAATCTGTCAAAATATTTTCCTAGAAGTCATGTGAAAACAGAAGTTCTCCATCTTTCATTATGTTAGTGGGTGGTGACAAAAGGATTAGGACACTATTTCCTGAGTTCACAGCTTGGTGTCTTTCAGTGAAATGCAGCCTATAGCTGTTCATCTTTCTTTAAAAAATGAGTTGAAATATAATGATACTCCACGCCGAATTGGTATCCAATCCCAAAAGAAGATCCAATTCTAGTTTGCCCATACTGGCCAAGTCTTCAAAATTCCCCAACTGTTCTGAAGGTTGGGACTGAGAGGTGGGCAGACAAGGCTCACACACTCCAGGCTGTCAAGGCCCACACTCTTGGAGGGAGGCAACAGCTGAAGGACCTTTACAGACAAGGTGGGTTTGGGCTTAACTACAAAGGAGAAGCACGCCCTCAGAGATTTACTGCTGGAAGAAACCTCACTGATGAGCTAATCTGAATTCCCCATCTAACTGAGAGGCCTAGAGAGGTAAACTCACTCTCTCAAGTTCACGCAGCAAGTCCAGGCCAGAAGTGAAACCCACATCTCAGGAGACCTTGTTCAAACTGTACTTTGTAATATACCACACATCCCCTCACAGAGGATTACTAAAGTGATGAATAAATAGCAATGTTTTAAAATCTATCCTTATTAATGATGATTTTAATTGGCATAGTATAAAAATTAAAGGTTTCCTTTCAGAATAAGAGTAAATCAATCTTTCCAACCAAAAAAAAAAAAAAGAAAAGTGTTAAAAGTGACAAGGGATTTAAAAGCACAGAGCACCAAGACTGTTGCACTGAAACCAAACAGTCTAATTAATTTAAAAAAATGGAATGTTGAAATAGCTGACATGGTTCCAGGATGTTGATGGCTGAATCACTTACATACAGCCTTAGAAAAGAAATATATATGCTAAAGAAGAGGACTTGAGGAGATGAGAGGGGGAAATAAAAAAAGACCCAGGCATTTGCACAATCTTTACTAGGCCAAAGTTGAGCTCTCTTCCCGAGTTTGACTAGAGAAAATGGAGGGAGAGGGGCTAAGGAAGGACGGGGGAGGAGAGCGTCGTTTGCAACAACCATTTCAGCACTGCTCTAGAAAGAGCCTTGGGAAAGCAGGCGGAGGAAAACCGATGCCTACAGAGCAAGAAATGAGATGTGCTTTCGGGTAAGGGAATAGAGAACGCAGGAGCTCAGAAATTACTGCTTGAGTCAGTGACAGGGATTGGCCTGAGAGTTCCTAGGCCACCACCCATGAAGCCCCTGGGACAGTGGGGTTTCAAGTTCAGCATCACAATCTGCATGCCACAACACCTAGGCATTCAAGACACTTAAGACTCTGGCTTTTTGAGCCCCATCTCACTTTGGTCCGATAAACCCTCAGTCACAGACAAACCGGCCTATGCTCAGAATATACCTTGTATGTTCTTATCTCCCTTTTTTGTACCTGACAGTCTCTCCACCCATCACTAATTTGCACGCACGTGAACGGTCCTGCCCTGCAGATCCCTCTTCACCTATTGTGATTCCACCCAGTATTCAAGATCAAGTTCAAAATCTACCTTACTGGGCTTCCCTGGTGGCGCAGTGGTTGAGAGTCCGCCTGCCGAAGCAGGGGACACGGGTTCGTGCCCCGGTCCGGGAGGATCCCACATGCCACGGAGCAGCTGGGCCCGTGAGCCATGGCCGCTGAGCCTGCGCGTCCGGAGCCTGTGCTCCGCAACGGGAGAGGCCACAACAGTGAGAGGCCCGCGTACCGCAAAAGAAAAAAAATCTATCTTACTCTGTAAATAAGTTCACTTGTACCATCTTTTTCGATTCCCCTTATAAGTGATGTTATATGATATTTGTCTTTTTCTGTCTGACTTCACTAAACAGAGACAGACTCACAGACTTCGAAAACAAACTTATGGTTACCAAAGGGGAAAGGTGTGGAGGGAGGGATAAGTTAGGAGTTTGGGATTAACATGTACACACTACTATATATAAAACAGATAATCAACAAGGACCTACTGTATAGCACATGGAACTCTACTCAGTAGTCTGTAATAACCTATATGGGAAAGAATCGGAAAAAGAATGGATATATGTATAACTGAACCACTTTGCTGTACACCTGAAACGAACACAACATTGTAAATCAACTATCCCCCAATATAAAATAAAAATTATTAAAGAATCTATCTTGCATTCTGTCTCTGTGAAACCTTCTGGGGTTACAGCTATGCGTCACTTTCCGGTGAGACACCCTTATGATTGAGACGGTGGTCTCAGCCGCCCCTCCCCAAGACACCTTTTTGTAATCACCGAAATATGACAACCTTAAATAAATCCTCTCCCAGCATCTCTGACCTCTCCATCACAAAGAATGTGAGGCTCCAAGTTCTACTGGCATTACTGACGATGCTTTTCAGATGCTCGGCGAAGGCTACTTCATTCAGCTTAGAGAGACACTGAAGTTGCTGGGGGGCGGAGGGCAAAGGAAGAGGGGTGGTGAGGAAAATGAATTTTAATCCCAATGAGACCAAGCAGTTGGAAGAGTTAGTCAAAAAGCACAAAGAAAAAAGCAACTACTATGCAATGGATGGGCAGAGAACATACAAAGCTTTCTGGATCCTACACTTCTATGGGATACATCTTAAGGTCAAGGTCTCTGCTGGCACCCTTGAAAGTGTGAGGCCTTTCCAAGGTTTCTCCATTCATTCCCAGTGAGGTGGGGATTAAAGCAGTGAGAGCCTTAGACTGAATACTATTTTATTTCCCTGAGAATGGGCAAAAAAAGAAATCCACGACGTACATCAAGTGAAAAATGCTTAGCACAGGTTGCGTACAGCAGCTGGACGGCCTTCCGTTCTTGGAAGGATCTGCCTCTACGGTTTCTGTGTAGCTGCCCGGGTGCTTCCAGCACATGAATGTTAAGTTCCCACCCTTCTCTGCAGTTCTCACACAAGGGACCTGAGCTTCCTATCCACGTTTAATAAATAAAGCTAATTACAGCCACAGCGTTCACCGCATAGGATATAAAACAAGGCAGGCACAGGCACAAATGCGAGGAATACCTTTCAGCTGGCGGACAAAGGCAGCCACTGAAATGAGCTAAAGCCAAGTCCCATCATTCCTTCAGTTCCGCTCAACTTTTCCAAGAGGCTCCTAATTTCGAGGCAACTGGAACCTCAGATAGTCTTAGGTCACAGCCAAGAGCACCTTGGAAAGCCAATGACCCTTTATGGTGATGACACTCCGCACATTCGTACTGTACTTATGGACGCTTATTGGGATGAAAGCCTATTGGATGGAAACGCTGAATACATATATGAATGATGGGACTTGGCTTTAGCTCATCTCAGTGGCTCCCTTTGTCCGCCAGCTGAAAGGTATTGCTGCATTTGTGCCTGTGCCTGCCTTGTTTTATACCCTATGCAGTGAACGCTGCGGCTGTAATTAGCTTTATTTATTGTACGTGGATAGGAAGCTCAGGTCCCTTGTGTGAGAACTGCAGAGAACGGCGGGAACTTAACATTCGTGAGCTGGGTGCACTCGGGCAGCTACACAGAAACCGTAGAGGCAGATTTTTTTTTATCCTAATGAAAAAATAAGCAAAAACATCTGTAATGAAATCATGTATAAAGCTGCATTTATTAACAAATTCGTTTCCTAATGAAACACCATGTGCAAGCAACCCTCAGTTTCCACTTGATATAAATAGGTCTTTTACTGTTTTCAGATGCAGTTCACAGAAAAGTCTTCTAAGCGCAACTGCAGAACACATCGGTCTTTTGTTTGTTTGTTTGTTTGTTTGTTTCCTGGAAAGATAGTGAGTTAAGCTTTTAAACAAATCATTTGTTTAAAAAGCGTGCTTCCATTGAAAAGCTGACCTTTGGCAAGAAAGCTGGATTTTATTAGTATCCTTTTTAGTTAGTATTTATTAGTATCCTTATTATCGGTACAGAAATTCTAAGAAGCAAGGAAAGTTTCAAGGATGGGAAATAATTAAAATGTCTCCACTACGTACACAAGTGTAGACACAGAAACAAATAAGGGCACACACACACACATGCACATTTCATTCCAATAATAAATAGTTTATGATCTCTCAACTCACTAATATCTTCATATCTGCTTATTCGTGTATCTTAGAACGTGTCTTTTTCCTGGTCATTCAACCCCCCACTCCGCCCAAATACACTTCATGAACACACATCAGCCTCCTGTCACTTGAGCCAGGGAAAGAGCTGGGAAAGCTCAAAGAAATCCTATGACTGCTCTGTGGACGAGCCTTGTCAGTAATAACTCAAAATAATGCTACCACTCATTGTAGATGGTTACTTTGACCAGGGACCCAGAACCCCAGGCCTGGAACTCTTGGCGCCAGGGACTGGGGCTGAATTCTAATGCTAAGTGCTTTTGAAAAGTACATCAAGATTTAATAGGGTGAATGTCCAGACTCGGTCAGAGTTTCAGCCACATCAGTTCCATTAGGTTCAAAGTTCCATAAGGCCCCACCCTGTCTGTACTTGCACTCACGTTTTAATCTTCTAAGTTCTCTCTTAGGCTGGCTAACTTCTCATTCCCTTTCCGCTTATTTTTGGTTTTCACATTGCCCTTGAAACCTGTATATTACTCTCCTGACCTCAGGGCCCTAAGCTTCTCTCTACCCCTCCTTCAAATCCTTCCTTGACACCTAGATTTTAAAATAAGTACTTTCTTCATTGATCTCTTATCATGACTTCATTGCATCCGACCCATTTTTCAGACAAGGCTCTACCGAAGTTTGTTTGTACCGTCACTAAAGGCTGCGTACACATAGGCTGCTCCGTGGGGCATCATCACCAGAGCTGACGACAGCTCAGACTCTCTTTGGAAATGTACCTCTCATTGCTGTGCCCGAGCACTGAGTGAAAGCATGGAGTCGTTTCTGAATCTGGGCCGGCCATGTTGAGAATGTATGAGAGAGAGGATTACAGTGGAGTGGATCTCAGTGGGTCTGTGAGCTGTCACTCTGCCAATGAGGTGTTGATACAGGATAACAGACTTCTTGATGGGCCAATGCTATTTCCAGACCAGCCCTGAGTAACAGCACTGTCGTGTAAAGAAAGAAGAGCAGAAGAGACCAGGGCGAGAGACGGGGCAAGAAAGATGTCCCACCTCCCACTAGGCTCCCCCTCTTTCAAAGGAGGTTGCTTTCTGGCTTTTAAGTATCACACTCCTGTATTAAGTCATCAGGTGGAAATTAGGATTTAGGATTTCCAAATGACCATGCAGGACAAGAATAGAGTAAGACACAGGCAGACAGAGTACAATTAAGGAAATACAACTGAGAATGGATCTTCTAGCAATTGTTTACCTTTGTTCGTGTTATTTGACTAACATTATGGCTTAGGAAATGTAATCAAGTAACGATTTTTGAAGTTCATTCATTCAACAAACATTTATTGAGTATCTACTATGTGCCAGGCGATTGCTAGGCACTTGGGATACAGAGAAGAACGAGACATTCCTTGCTCTCAGGGAGCTCACAGTCTAATAGAGGAGACAGACACATAAACGAGTAACTACCATACAATGACGTCAGTGCCAGCCAAGGTGTATATAAGGCGCTCGGCAAGCCCAGAGAAAGGACTTTGTCATTAAGCCTCGTGGAATCAGGGAAACTTTCATGGAGAAAAGTGACAACCAAGTAGACTTGAAGGAGAAACAGGACTTCACCAGGAAGACAAAGGAGGGTAGGGAGAGACATTCTAGGCTGAGGAGACAGCAGGCACAAAAGCAAGGAAGCGTGACAAAGCAGGACATGACGGGGAACCACAGGTGGCTCCGCGTGGCTGAGATCTCATCTGCATGTGAAGAAGTCGTGAAGTATGAGGTCGGGAAGGGAGTATGAAATCAGAGAGTGAAGAGCTTTGTATGTGGGACTAAGAAATTTGGACTGTTTCCTGGAAGCAATGAGAAGGCATTGAAGAATCCAAAGCAGAGAGTGACATGGTCAGATCTGCGCACTGGATCGGCCTGGATGGAAGATGGTTTGAAAGAGAGGTGAGCCTAGAGGGAGGGACACCAGACAGGAGGCGGCCCAGGCCAGAGATGCTCATGGGCGCTTCGAAGGCGGTGAGGGTGAAGAGGTGACAGACTGGAGAGATACTTGGGAGGAAGCTTGACGAGACCTGATGATTGATGATGATACCAACAGCAAAACCGCCTGAGAAATGAAATAATACTCAAAACATGCATCGAGCAAATCCAAACCAAGGGCCCCCGTCCTCCCTTCCTTGGCCTCTGAAATCAGCGCATCTGCTGAGTGTGAATAAAAGAAGACCCATAGGGTACGTGTGGTCAGACTTCTCTAATTCAGACACCACTAACTCGGACTCTGCAATAGTTCAGACAGACTGTCTGTGAGTCCTATCGAGTAAGAATTTCAACCTACTTTCTTCCTCCGTGTCTTTTCAAGCCTTCAGTCACCAGTGAAAGCAGTGGTTTCTTCTGCAGTCAAGCGCTTGAGGTGCAGTAGACAGCCGCTTACATGGTGGCATCTGAGAGGCGCCCAATATATGCCCCCCACCCAGGGGCCACAAGGCCTGAGATCCAATCGTTAGCGATTCATTCCTTTGGGAGAGGCTTTGGCCCCTCTGGACTTCTCTTTTATAAGGCAATGCTTTTGGCTTTGACAGAAGGGATCAAGGTAGTACAAGAGGGTTAGGTAGGCATCTGTAGAAGAAGGTGATGCAGAAGGAAAGACTGAGGGATACGGAAGATAATGTCAAGATCTTGCCAAGGAACAGCCCTGCAAGCGCTCAAGAAACTACGATTCTTAAAGAATGCCTTCCACTTCCGGTTCCAGCAAATCACACTTGTACATCCTCGTACCTTAAGGAACTTCTGTGTTTTATGTTTATGATACGCTATCAGTTAGTGAAGGCCTAGGGTGACTCACAGTCTTTTCATGTACCTCATCCTGCTTAGGACCAATGAAAATCTCCAATGTGACTGATTTGTACAGAATATTACTACAAATGCATTCTCTGAAACTATTTTATAACTCCAACTTTTCACTCGCTCAGACTGACCTCGCCTTTTGTCATTCCAAATTACGGAGATTTAACTGTATTTGCAGAGTGTTACTCGGTCAAGTCACAAGTGACAGGAGATCAAGACTCGGACTCTGACCTTGAAGAGTCTCATCTACAGCTCAAGAAGGTACGAAACAAAACAAAAAGAAACAAAACAGAACTTTAAAAGTTACTTACTTCACTTGTTTGGAGAATGGTGAACTTTGGCAGTTTAGTCTTTGAACTGGGTGCACTGGGTTTGCCATCCAAGAGTGACCCAAATGACAGATTCCCAAAGCTGTTCTCGAATTCAATTGAAGGTTTCAGCGTGGGAGAGATGTCCGGGGCTTGGTCCTGGCCATCCATGGGTCTGACATATGCGGTTGGTTTTTGCTGCCCCACGCTCGTTTTGCAGTAAACCCCTGGTGGGAAGTTTTGAACCACAAGGCCACTGCTGGGAGCTAATAAAGAAGAGGCAACTAGGGGAGACCCAGGCGCCTGCAGTGTGAATTCAGATTCTTCTGGTGAGCTGGACTGAAAGATTTCTTTGAACGTATCCCCTCCACTGGACTTGAGGTTACCGTCTTCCTTTGCAGATGGGTTTGACTCTTCAGCTGCTCCAACTTGAGGCTGTTCAGCTGGGTAGACAAAGAAGTCTTCCAGCCTGGCAGGGGGCTGGTCCTGTGTTGGGGGCTGCGTCTTGTTGGGCTGACTACCAGCCTGGCTGGCCGGTACCATGCTAGTGTTCTGACTGTCTCGTGGCCAGTCAGGTTTTGACTTCCGGTTGCTGTGTATGAGAGTTGAATTCAGTATCACAACAGAAGGTGGAGGCATCGGTGCCGAGGAGTGAGTGCTATCCTGATGAGGTGGGATCATTCGGTTCTTTTGTTCTGGAAAAAAGCTCGGTTCGTTTTTGTTGATGGGAGTCTGGGGCACGGAATTCTTTGGGATTCCCACTAGATGATTCTGATTAGAATGGTTAGTTAACAAATCCTTCATTTCATCATAGTTTCCCAGCGTGTTCTGGACTCGGTTGGCAAGTGCATCACCTTTGTTTGTCTAAAATAACAAAAAGATGGGGGTGGGAGGAGAGAGAATGAATAGGTTTGTGTTTCCTACTGTTAATGTTTCATACAGATGCCCTAAGTAGACTAGCATATAGGGTTCTTTAAAATTCTCATGCTGCCATATAATTTCATACATTTCATGTGCTATGTAAGAGAAAAAAATCAATAACACTGTTGAAAGAGCCTCTTGGAATGAGCTGTGTGATTAATGTCTGTATACTCCCTGGCCTGTTCTTACTTAAACACGCTCATTGGGAGAAAGTTTTAAATTACGTTGCTTACGAATTTTATTAGCGAAATAACTTAATTTAGGTCCAATGAGTTGAACTGTACATTCTACACTGTGATTAACAACTTCCGCTTACTGATCATTGGAATTATAATAGAATGTTCGACTTATGTCTGCTCTTGACATGTCAGCCCTTTGTGCTACATTACACCATGAAAAAGCCTTAGCCCGATGGATAAGGAAGTCAGTTAAACTGTGCTATCATGACTACACTCAGTTTAGAAAAGGCATGGGCTTAGACAACATTGAATTGAGCTAACGTATGACTAAAGTGAATCCAATTCCTTTTAATCAAAGACTGCATAAATTACTGGTGTCTGCCTACATATTCTGGGGGCAACTGTTTACATATTGATGATTCATGCTCATTTACTTTGAAATGGTGCAAACTGTTCATCAACAGTGACTCAAGCTCTCCTCTGTCTTTTCAAGGGTTTAGAAAAATTTATTCAAGAATTTAAACTGTTGGTTAAGTAAATCAAAACAAAGTCCGATTTTCAAAGTTGGCAACTACGTCATTCTATATGGAGAATCAACACAAGGACGTTTTAGTCTATTCTCTTTACCTGCCAAAGGTGTTATCAAAACCAGCTGCTGAATTCAGGGGCAAAGGGCTGCTTTGTGTCTAGGCTGCATCATCCTGGCCCAAGACGTTGCAGTGAAAGAAGGCTACCAGCACCCATGGAGCCACCTGGCAGCAGGGCCAGCGCCTGGGGAAGACGGCTACCCTGTGTAGCCTCCATGTCCCAGGAGTCATAGGCCAGCTCTCCATGTACAGGAGCGGGTGACTACCTCCCCACTGGTACAGACTCCACTGAAGACAGATGTGTCACATCTAAGGTTGCTCACACGCCCTTAACACCTGGTGTGTGCCTATTCAAGCCTGGCTTCTCAGGCTAAACCTAGGATGTATGGCTGCGTGCTGCTCTCTGTATGTCACGACGGGAGAGTGTGCGGATGAATGGAGGGTGAAGTGCTGGAAATGGATGAAATCACCCAGGGAAAGGAAACGAAGAATGAGAAGATCAGGCTCAGGAGAGAGCCCTGTGGAACGTCAACCTTTAAGAGAAGAGAAGGACCCGGCAAAGGATCCAGAGAAGGAGTAACCAGAGGGAATCGAGCTGGGAACCTTGGCCTTGTTATTACCATAATCCCCACATACTGTATAGCGCATTCAACTCGGGTCACGGGGCAAATCATATTCAAAGACTAAGGAAAAGCATGCTAATGATATGCTAAGAGGGCTCCATGGGGGATGGGGAGTTTTAGAAATCAAATAAATATAAGTCGGTTTTAGTTTTCTTATACTCGGGAACATCTTATATTGCATCACATGCAACCTTGGTGCTGAAGGAGTGATTAAACAATTACAGTTCCTTATAATCCTCAGCTGAATAATCACTCCATGTTCAGAGGTACATTTGAAAGGCATAATTTAATAGGTAGAGAAGGGCAGAAATCACTTTTATTCCCTGAAAGTCCCTAGGTTTGTCAGTTTTAATGGCAGAAATTACTTTTCAGCTAAGGCAAGAATAAACTCTTTGTATATAGCAGTCTCCTTCAACGGAGGTGCCCAAGGAACCGTTTGGGCAGCAGCCAAAACTGGCCTCTATTCAATCCCTAAATTAAAAAACAAAGAGATTTCGTTGTGGTCAGGGCCCAGTAGAATTCAACGCAAGCTGTAAATACTTGCAGGGCTGTGCTGGTCCCTCAAATAGTTTACCTCTTGGACCAGATGATTGCCTGATAAAAACGAATACCTGCCGTCTTCAGGATCTGACCCAACAAAGGGAAACAACACCATTTCATTTCCTATTTTTAAATGCCTCCATTTATATTGTCTCCTTTAATGAATTAAGACATGCTTCCTTCCATTAGACAAAGAGAATTCTATAACCTTTCCCTTTTTGCCTTAGCTACCAGGAAGCTCAAAGTTATGGACCTTTCATTGACAGTTCATTGATCATTTACCGAAAATTCTTTGAACTTTCATTGAAAGACAGTTGTAGAGAATCAGAACTTTGCCCCCAGATGTCACAGAGAACACCACAATACCTCAAAGTTCTGAGAAGTTGTTCACTCTCTCTGGGCCAACATCATCAGGACCCAAGAACCTCAAGGCCCATTTGTTTGCAAGCAAGCTAGTCACATCCCTGTTCATATTTCGGCAGTAAGTAAAAAGGACATGTCCATCTTATCTTCAGTGGAGAGACCCTGCTTAGGTTTTAACGTCTCTTCATTTCGGTTTACTGTTTTACTGATCTGGGTTTCTGATGCATGCTTAGAATTTTTTTCCATCTCTAGATTTTAAAATATGCTTGAAATTAGGAGAATTTCTAAGCTGTCCAATGTCTAAAACTGTTGTCTACATGACTAAAATTAGACGAAAATTGAAAGCTCTCCAAATAAGTCTAGAAAATCCACCTCCTACTACATAGGGTCTACTACAGTTATAAGTTCTTTTCCAGCACAAAACTATGGGCTTTTCTTCAAGGTCAGAGGCTACCTTTTATTCATCTTCATGTCCTCAACACTTAGTACCATGTCTGATGCATCCTAGGTACTCAGCAAATTGTTGCTGAATTGAACAGAATCAAATTATAATTCATACCCTGCCTATATCAATAAAGGATTTGCAGTGGCTTGGAGTAAAGGGTACATAACCAGAAAAGCAAAGGTTAAGCTAACTTGGTTACTGTGACTGAACGTCAACTTGAACTTTGAGCTTCTTGATAGCTAAAGGCCAAAAGAAAAAGCTCATAGCTTATAGAATTCTCTTGTCTGATGGCAGGAAGCACATCCTAATTCATTAAATGAGATAAACATTTGCCGGATACTGAAAAGGAATTCTTCTCATTGGTTCGGTTACAAGGTTACGAGAACCTCTGAACAGTAAAACAAGTCGTTTTTTCAGCACCAATTTTACAGAAGATGCAAAGACGTTTTTCACATGGCTTTTCCTTATGATGACTAAAAAGCAGAACTGTGTTAAAGTCTAACTCGGTGAAGGCATGTCTGCACGTGGAGTTACGGGGCCAAGTTAATAGGTCCAACCGTAGGGCCTTCCTGTACACTAATGGCATAAGGGGTGGAGCTGGGATAACCTGGGGGGATGAAGGGAGGTCAATTCCCTTCAACTAGCTTCCTCACACAGCGATTGTCTCAGAGGGACTTGTGACCAGAACTACATAGCAGATAGTTCAAGGCTGAGTTCACTGGTGACACTTTCTGAGTTGCTGATTGAAGGAAGATCCGTAACAGACGTGCTGTGGCTACAAGGAGCAATTACCATGGTCATTCTAAAACACACACTGGTAAATTCAAAACACTCATGAGGCTGGGTTAGGCACAGAGGACACACAGACACACAGCCTCAAGAAGTCCACCACTCAACAGTCTCAAAATAATTAACAGGGCTTCCCTGGTGGCGCAGTGGTTGAGAGTCCGCCTGCCGATGCAGGGGACGCGGGTTCGTGCCCCGGTCCGGGAGGATCCCACGTGCCGCGGAGCGGCTGGGCCCGTGAGCCGTGGCCGCTGAGCCTGCGCGTCCGGAGCCCGTGCTCCGCAACGGGAGAGGCCACAACAGTGAGAGGCCCGCGTACCGCAAAAAAAAAAAAAAAAAAAAAAAAAAAAATTAACAATACGGACCAGGTCGTCAGAGTCAACTCTCTGCCTTCCCAACACTGGAGGTGGGTAACTGTCAACCAGTTTTTAAATTTCTCAAGATGTCGATATAAGATCCACTGGCTAGAAAACCCAACGGGGCCTGAAATACATTTATGTCCACCTACATGATGGACGCTCATTATACACCATAGCAACTTCTGGTTCACACTAATCGTCTTCTTCATCCTCCCCGAGTCTTAAGAACCTTTTTAAGGAGCAAGGGATTCTTAGCCGTCCTGGTTGCACATTACAAACATGGCAAAAATGGAAATTTAGCCATTTCAATCAATTATAGGCTTCTTTCAATTTGGCCAATTCTTTACTTCCCGTTCTTGATAATTGGTTGAGTCCTTAAAGGTAACCTCCACAGCCATTATTTTCTAAGTAATCACAATTTCTCCATCATCAAGGAAATGCATTTTCCAAGTATCTTCAGGCATACATTACATGTCTGGTTTGTGGCTCGTGACTAACAGCACTCCTTCATTTAAGCTTTTTGCCTCTTATTACTTCGGCAAATGCAGAGCTGCCTCAGTTTGCTTCTAATGTTATCTACAAATCAGTAATATAATTGCATTGCAAGACCACTGTGCTAGGAGACTGCTGTAAAAAATGAACCTCAAAACTGAAATAGCAAAATAATTTCAGTTTTGAGGTTCATTTTTTTCTTTTATTTCATTGTGGCTAATATATGTGATTTAGTAATTCCTTTTTTTAAAATTCTAATATTTTTACAGTTAATCTCTCTAAGCTGTAAGTTGCTATTTCTTTCTCTAATTATAATAATGCTAATACCTTGAATCTGTATAGCACACTATGGATTTCAAAGCAAGGTTTCCGCGGATTGTTTGACTTGACCCTCACAATCACCGTGTGAGTCAGCACAGCTGTTCTGGTCTACTCTGGCTTCTACCTGCCCTGACCCAAATGGCCTTGGATAAGCAACTTAATGTCTCTGCGCCTCGGTTTCCTCATCCTTGTTGAGCTGTGAAGAGCTGTAAAATGTCACTTGTTGTTGTTATCATCAGTTATTTTTTCTATCAGCTCCTAGTATTCACTTCAGAGCAAAGGAAACTCTAGGTCAGAGAAATAAAGTTTCTTCCCCAAAGTCACACAGGAGGTAAGCTTATCGGGTCTTCTGACTTCTTGTCGAGGATAAACAGCTTCCTGTTACAGATATGGAATCACACTTATGCGGATACGAGGCTGCAGAGAAGCTCACCTCAAATTCCTCATGGGAAACACGGGGAAAATGCGTACCCATATGCTGTAAGGGCTAGGCAAGCACGTGAAGAGAGCTCTAGCACGGTTCCTGGCACACAGGAGGCGCTTGGTACATGCCAGTTCCTCTTCCCTCCCCATCTTTCCACACTAAGCTAGACACGTCAAATGGCTTCACATTTTTCAAGCACTTTTGAACACATCCTTTTCAGCAGCACGGCACAAACTCAGATTTCAGCCACCAAGGGATGTTACCCACCAGCACCCCAGTCTAGGGGTGGTCAACATTCTTTCCCTTCTGGGAGTGGTAGAGATGAAGCCAAAAAGGGGAAGAAATCAGCCAGGACCACGAGAGGTCACCATTTCTTCTCTCTGCCAAGAAAGGGCAGTGGGTCCTAGGGACTGATGCTCATTGGCTAGCTTATGAACTACCAAAGCCATCGGAGGGGCGATCGGGCCTTGTTTTAGGATTTAGAGTGGCAAGAAGTTTCCTTAAAGTCCTGATCAACCACCAGGAATTTTGATTTCTAATTTGGTAGGCGTTCCTACCACAACCCTCAGGAAAAGTTGTGGTAGGAATGTCCTCATTTCTACCGGTGGACCACAGGCCAGCTCTAGAACTCCCATTGCCACTGGCATGTCCAGATACGCCAAGGGTGTCCACACCAGTCCAGGTCTAGGGAGCTTTTAGAGGTGTACATCTGTTCTAGTATCGTGATATGGGGGAAAGGAGAAGCATACTGCCCAGTGATCTCCCAGGAAACCCTGAACATGTACACAGCACAAGATGGCAGTCAGTCATCAAAGCGGCAGTGAAAGAAAGAGAATTACCAGGTCATCAACTGTTAGCATTATTCCTTTCCTTCATAGTCTCGACTCCAAAGCAAAGCCTCTTCCCCATCAAGTAGCATAAAGGCGCCAGGCTACTAACGACACACAGACCTGATATACTCTTGTCGTATCAAGACAGATGACTTTTGAAAATGACAATGTTGATAACAGGTTCTTTAACTGCCTACTCAAAACGACACTACTTACATCTAAAAATAGATACGCATCTATATTACAGGCTTGTTAACGAGAAAGGGCATTTACCTTAAAGGTACAAGACCATTAATTCAACAAGACTTAAAATTATAGAGGGGGAAATAAGCCAAGGGTTCTACACCTCATAATGGTGTTAAGCATGGAGTAGATATTGAATTTTCAGAACGAGCCCTTTGAGTAAAGCTCGTTTTTCTAACCCCTCCGAAGATAAGAGGTAAAACTGGTCATTCCTCTTTCTCAAGAAGGGATGAGGCATCTATCATCCTTTGACCTCTCTTCCACTTTCTAGAAAATATGGAGGCCACAGCTTCTTATCGTGTCCCCAATCTTCCTTCCACTCTCCTGCTTCTTCCTCATCCTAACATTCCATTCCCACCTTCCTCCCCAAGGCTCATCACTCTTCACATGTTCGCAGTTTTGTATTTTCTCATCTCCTCTGGTACCTTGCTCTGCTCACCATCACCTCTCTCTCCTGTGTCTTCACCCTCGCCTTCTCCACTGACATTGGTTCCTTCCCGTCAATCTCTAAACATGTTCACGTTTCTCTCCCCTTAAAAAAAGCTTCCTCCCAAATAATTGTTCCCCTTTCGTTCTACGTATCTTCCTTTCTTCCCCCCCTCCATACAAAGACTCTCTGCAAGATCAAGTCTACATTCACTGCCTCTCTTTCTTTATTTCACCTTTTCCCATTTACTCCCCAACCCACCATGACTACCACCATCACCAAAGAAAACGACTCTCCCTTTCACCCCTTAAATGTTACTGCTCCTCAAGATTCTCTCCTTGTTCTCCTTACCCGGCCATCTGGCTTAGTGATAATACCCATTCTCACAGCTTCCACTGCCACCTACGTAGTAACACCTAACTCTCTCTCCTGACCACTCTCATTAGCTCCAGATCCATACACCCCAAGCTTACTGGATATCTCTCCCTTGACATCCACTGGCATCTTGAACCCATCACGCTCAAAGCAGAATTAATTACCTTTTCTCTACAAGCACCAACCTTGTTGTCCTCCTGAACAACCTGTTAATAACACCAGCCTCCTCTCAAATCTAAAAGATCGGAATCGTTCATTCCTATCGCACACTCCCCACCTCCAGGCAGACACCTGCCCTATCGCTTCAACTTCCTGGCTCTACTCTAAATCCAGCCTGCCATGAACCCCCGTCAGCCAACGACAATAGCTTCTTTATCTGCCTCTAGTTTCCCTTCCCTCCAACCCACCACTCTCCACACTTCAACATCATCTTTACAATTCTTCGTCTGTCCCAGCCACGTCCTAACTTTAAAACTTGCGATGACTTCTCTTCGCGTACAGACTCATGTCCAAACTCCTTGGTACGAGGTAAGAAGTCTTCGGGCATCTTTCCCCTGCCTACCTCTTCAGCAGTTACCATGCGGTCATGCCCTCACTCATTCGTGATGATCTCTGCCACTGGACAAGGAATTCCTTGAAGGCAGGGTCTACGTCTTATTTCCCTTTGGACACTAGTCTAAGACGTGGCTGGCACACAGTGGGCCTTCAATAAATCCTTGTCAAGCTAACCATATCTCTACATGCGCACATTCAAAGGCAGTATAGAAATTAAATCAATTGAGATAGGAAAAATGGATCATTAAGGATTATACTATTATTGACAAATTGAAAACTAATAGCCTCTTTGTCAGACTTACCAAATTTGGAAGGCACCTGAGTGTCTCAATCAAGAGCTGCTTACTTAGTCTCAACAAGGCACCGGGACTCTGGTCTCACTGGTCACCAGTCCAGACAGCTTACTGTCTACCCCACTGTCTCCTAAATGGTGCTCTTCTAAAATCACAACTCGTGAACATTTCCTCTATTGTTCTTTTACCTCGTAGATCATTTGTGTTTCATTACAGAAAATTACCCTGCTAGTAAATGTCAATAAAAACCAACCAGCTGCCAGCAATTCACCAAGATTCTTCTCCCAACCCCACCCCAAATAGAACGTTCAGAGGCAGTCACTGTGAAATCAATACTTGTAGACATAGAAGTGTGATCATTATTGGAGCTACACACTAGCCAGAATGCCACTAGAAAATCAACCTAGCTACACTAGCTCTTCTGGTTGAGGCAATCTCCTAACCCATGATTATTAATCACCGGGAAAAAAATGATTGGCTTTGCCCTTTCTCCTAGAACAGTGATTTTCAAAGAGTACTCGAACCACTGAACAGCTGCTAACAACCTAAAATGGAAACAGAAAGCAGCGGCCTTGTCATGGATGGCACTGATTGGGAGGAGAAACCGACATATCCATGGACATTCTGATGAAGTCTTCAGGGGCTGCCACGCTGATAATCAAAGTGAGACAAAGCGTCAGGGGGCACTCCTTGCTGTAGGTAGTGTTGGGCAGGAAAGAATTCTTTGGAGACAGGAAGTCTCATAAGTCCCTTGCAAATCCTACTGTGTTCCCCCAAGAAGATGGAATTTGTCTCTGAAGACTTCCTCAGAAACTTGCCATTGCCCCCAATACAGCGTATGTATATATTTCATTTGTAAAACATATTCTCCTGGAGATGATTTGGGTGTTTTGCAAATAGATTAAGTGTTGATTAGTGCATTCAAAAATATAACAGGCAACCATTTTCCAGAAAGATAAATGACATACATATTCAGCTACCTTGTAGGGCTCCCCAAAAAGATCAAAGCCTGAAGGAAAGAGATCGTCTTCTTGCTGGACTTCTTGATTTCTGCGCTCCCATTCCCTTTTCTTAAGTGCACTACGGTCTTGTTCATAGTGACTGACATGCAAAGAAAAAAGACAAAAGGAGACAAAGATGAATTAGGCATGTAAGTTATTTAGATCTCCCTTGTTATCAATAAGGAGAAAAAACAAAACAACAAGCCGAGGCCACCCGAACTGATACTGCATAGAGCGCAGGCCTCCCCTTCTTTATTCTCCATGGGTTTAAGACCCTGACCAGTTCTTCCGAATACAGAAGAAAACAGAAACTTGCTTATTAGAAACTGTACTCGTGACCACTTAAGTAAGGCATAATCCTCTTCCCTTGTCCTTACTTGATCACTACAGGCAATTACAGCAGAGTCCCCCAAAGTCAGTCCACTGCGCAAAAAAGTACTGAATTCGGGTTGCGTTGTGTGGCCAACTGCCTAGGGCTCAGAATTCACAGATGTCACGAAGTCCTAAGGGAAAGGAATTATCAAATATGTTATTGTGGATAAACTGGAATTCTGTCCTGGGCCCACAGCCAGTGTTAGCCTGTGGTAATGAAATCAAAGGAGAGGGAATTCCCTGGCGGTCCAGTGGTTAGGACTCCGAGCTTTCACTGCAGGGGGCTTGGGTTTGATCCCTGGTCTGGGAACTAAGAATCCCGCATGCCACGCGGGGCGGCCAAAAAAAAAAAAAAAAAGAAAAGAAAAATCAAAGGAGAGTTTAAGAACATCTTCAGAAGTCTACAAAAATCCAAGTCACCCAATCAGTCACACTCCTTTTTGTTTTGTGGGAAACTGTTCACAAAGGAAGGGGTCTGGCTTGACCAACAAACTACTAACAATGAAAAGAGGTGTAAAAACCTTTGAATGACCTTAGGGCACAAATGTTTTATAAACACTGTGTAACGCTGACTCTCATGACATTTCAGGCTTTCCCATTGGAGGATCAGTACAAAAGCTTCCAGGCTATATCTAAGATACATTCTGGGTCCTTGGATTTTATAGAATGGAATGCTTCCTTATTAAGAAAACAATTATTTTCTTCATCATGCAAGACTATGCCATCATCTATAAGTCTCACTGTAGTGGATTTTATTTTTATTTTGTTCATTGGGTTCCCCCCCCCCCCGCTTTTGATTGTAATTCCACTCCAAGTGAGTACATATACGCTGGGAAAATTTCAATTATATATGTACATAAGATGCCTAGCGGGTGCTGTATAAATGTTGCTTTCCTTCCCCATGTTAATACAGGTATCCCCTGCTTTCCAAACGTTTGCACTAAGCCACTTTAACGAGAGACCTGTGTTAGTACCTTTGTTCGCTAACGGAAAAAAAAATCCGAAGAGGATTTTCTCTTTTACAAAAAACGTCATTCCCTTACTAACATAGGTCTTTCTTAAAAGCCAAGTGGCATAATGAGAACTTGCAGAAATTGGGGGGATACTCTTCACTTTTACACCATTTTGCTTCTGAAAGTTTTCATAGGAACGCTCTACTTTCGGCTAGCAGACGAAACCTGTAATGTCATGTGAAGACTTAATTAGGTAATTGACATGCAAACGAACATAAGAGCTAAAGGATCTATAAGAGATATACTGATATAATATATAAGTACAGTCGACAGGTTTTGAATACGTTCCAAACCTTAATACCTATCATTGGTAGCCTAGTTTGCTCAGGAGTATCATAATGTTAATTTACAAAATAAGATCCCAGAGCATGCAATATCCGTGGTAGCGTAACTAGATATTGATATAGATGGAGTGTAACAGGTCAATACACCTAACCACCCGCCTTTCTCCACAGGAATACGTGAACTGACAAATTCTAAGTGACCCTGATAGCCTTATCTCCTGGATAAACAGCACTTCATTTCCCCATCTAAAAATCGTGGCAACATTTATAGAATGTTTACATGGACATTATCCTTTCATAATGCAAACCATGCCAGATACAGAGGAGCTCACCGGATCACTCATAGGTACGCCCAGCAAATGTCAGCACCGTCTGGGAACATCAAAGACACCCCAGAGCTCCACCCAAAGCCCAGGCCTCACGTCTGGGCCCCGCCTGGTCAACAAAGACGCCGAGTCCAGGTACTACTGAAAGCCAGCCCATCATTCACAGTCCCAGACGCCATCCACAGGTAGTACGTTTGTTGGCATCATCTGTCATTCCCATTCACGAGCTGAGATCAGAACCCCAAACGGCCGCCACGTGACACAATGTCTCCGTGTTGGAGGCTGATGTGGAGTCAACGGTAACATCTGGGGTCCATGAAGCGTGGAGCACAAGACTCACTCTCAGCATCATACACTGGCCCTGTGTAACCTGAGCCCATCGTCAGTTTGCCGAAATGTAAGAACGATGGGGTGTCAGGGGTGGGATGAGGGGACAAGTTAAAGCAATGTTTAGTGGGGGTGGGACCTGGGAAGAGGGTTTGCTGCAGCCATCATGCTCCGTGCACACATGAGAGCAGAAGCCTCACGCTTCCAAGGAACGCGAGCAATATGTCAGTTTTCCAGCTCTCTGTTCGCTCCTTGCACCTGACAGCCCAGAATGACAGTCCCAGGGATCCCATTTCATTGTCCCATGAGGAGAACCAAGGGACTTTGGTCTCTTGGCTTTGCAAACTACCTTCCTCTTCCTCTGAGGGCAAGATAATTAAAACCCGAAAGGAAAGAAAGGAAGAGAAGAAAGGAAACGTGCTTCAACACGCATGAGAACCCTTCAAGCGGCCGGCAGTCAGGGCGCTTGGGGCTTTCGACCCAGGCTGGATTTGTGAGAAGGCTCTTGGCTGCGTTTTGCATCAGTTCATTAAGCTACCAAATTCCAGACGAAAAATCGGAAGAGCAGATTGAGCGTGCACATGGGTGTTATCTGCTGCATTTTTTAACACATACAACAAAGAACAGCTAATTCTCATATCTCTGGTGAGAATGAACTTAATCTCCATAGAGTTTCACTGCTCTTGGAATGCAACCAAATCTCTCCCGTTTTTTCCTTTTTTGCTCAGCAGGGCGTTGTACTGAAAGCTTCACCGGGCGAAGTATAATGAGGAACAAACTACAGGGTGATGAGGTTTTCACAGTGCAGAACGTCACTGATTTCTGACTGAAACCAAAATGACTAATTTGAAGCACCAGCTAATTAAAACCCCAGCTAGGTATTTAGCCTCTTGTTATACCTACTGCTGTTTATAATTATGAGGACCTCTTTACCTACTCAATTAAAGTTCTTTGGTTTCAGGGAGGTTGTGTTTGAACCTGTGAGCCCTGCAGAGGCCACAGGAAAGCCGATGTCTGTCCCCTGATGATCTGTTGCCCCTTTACACACCCAGGCCGGTTTTCCAACCAAAAAAAAAAGGGATCCACGGCCCACGAGGAAATGCTCAAGCCAGAAATCGGAATTCATCACCATATTACTGGTCTGAACAATTCAAGTTTCCTCACACTGATGAGGAAAGAGTGCACTAGTCCTCTCAGTGTGAAAACTCACTTTCATATTAGGAAGTTGAGCCCCAAAGTGCAACTCGAGGGCTCTGCACTCTTAGCAAGTGAGAATGTTCTTCCAACTGTTTTCCATAGGATAGAAGGAAATTTGGCATGATATGGTGACACTGAAAACTCAAAACCCAGGGGGAGGGGCAAATCAGGGATATGGGACTAAGAGATACAAACCACTATGTATAAAATAGATAAGCTGCAAGCATATATTATACAGCACAGGGACTAGAGCCAATATTTTATAATAACTATAAATGGCGTATAATCTATTAAAAAATTGTTTTGGCTGCGTTGGGTCTTCGTTGCTGCACGCGGGCTTTCTCTAGTTGCGGCGAGTGGGGGCTGCTCTTCGCTGTGGTGCGTGGGCTTCTCATGGCGGTGGCTTTTCTTGCCACAGAGCACGGGCTCTAGGCACACGGGCTTCAGTAGTTGTGGCTCGCGGGCTTAGTTGCTCCGCGGCATGTGGGATCTTCCCGGACCAGGGATTGAACCCATGTCCCCTGCATTGGCAGGCGGATTCTTAACCACTGCGCCACCAGGGAAGCCCTCTATTAAAATTTTGAGTCACTATGTTTTACACCTGAAACTAATATAATATTGTAAATCAACTATATCTCAATTTAAAAATGCATTTACCCTTCAACCTAAAAAAAAAAAATCTCAATTTACTCTTCATTGACCAAAGGCCTTTGTTTTCTGTCTGTACAGCCTATCTTTTGGGTTTTTTTTAAAAAATATTTATTTATTTGTTTGTTTGTTTATTTTTGGCCGCACCGGGTCTTAGTTGCGGCACGCAGGCTTCTTAACTGCGGCATGCATGCGGGATCTAGTTCCCCGACTAGGGACTGAACCCGGGCCCACTGCATTGGGAGTGCAGAGTCTTACCCACTGGACCACCAGGGAAGTCCCTCAGCCTATCTTTCTGGAATCCCTGCTTCACTGACATCTCCACTAACTGATAGAAAAAGGACAGAAAGAAGAACAAATTCCATTTAAGTATACATTTAACTCACCAAGGCCTTGAGTCACGTTTGGTTTGAGGTGCGTGGGTCCACTTACACGTGGATTTTTTTCTATAGTAAATAGTACAGTACCACGCAATCCACAGGTAGTTGAAACCGAGGTTGGTTGAATCCATGGATGCAGAATCGCAGATACTGAGGAACCCGTGGGTACAAAGGGCTGGCACCCCTAAGCCCGCGTTATTCAAGGGCCAACTATACCCTGTTACTCACTCCAGTGCAAGGCGGTGATGGTGAGAAGATACCCTCTAGAATGGGTCTTTTATATTAGCTCTGATTTCACCCACCCATCGGTCTCCCTGGCCTCCAATAACAGAGAACCTGCCCTGTTAACACAGGAGGAATCTACGGCCCTCCAGCGATGAAGGGAGCCATCCCAAGGCCTCATCAAGGTAGTGGCGAAGGAAGATGCCAACCTGTGTCTCTTCCGTCTTCAAGTTCAAGTGATTTCTTCTCCTCTTCTCCTTCTCTCAGATATTCTCCCATCCTCGTCCTTAAACTTGATCTTAGACTCTAGCAACTCCCATTTTCATCATTAGAAGCCACAGGTACATTCATGGGGAGATAAAACCCAGGACACATGGAGCTTCACTGAGATTGAAGAAGCTCAATTATGCCGTCTTCATTAGCTCACAGCGGCAGGACACCAGGCTGATAAATGCTGGCTAGTCTTTTAGAAGAGACACTGTCGCCATCATCTAGTTCTGGTCCCTTCATTTTCCAGATGAGGAAATTGAGCTCAGTAAGGCCATGGGCCTCGCAGCAGGTTTGTGGCAGAACTAGGAGGCGGGAACTCGGGTTTTCTGCGTCCCAAACTAGTTCTCTTCCTAATACCCCATGGTTTGTCCCTTCTGACTCTCATGCTTCCATCACACTCAAGAATAAATATTAGTCTCATTTGCACTCTGTTGGTCAACTTTCCTTGATTGTATTCTATTAGACATTGTCAGTAGGGAAAAACTTCAGGAACTTCATTTGGTTGTGAGTATAGAAAAAACATTAGTTTCCTTACACCAAAATGTACAGAACCTAAAGGGATTGTAAAACTTAACTACATATGCGGGAAGAAGCTGAGCAAATGAGAGTAAAAACCAGTCTAAGTCCATTTGGTTTGTATATTTCATGAAGTATAATCATCACTGCTTGCCTAATTTGGTTATTGTACAAAGCTAGTTGGGGACACATTAAAAAAAAAAACACTGACATTTTAAAATGACAGGTTTGTTTAAAAATACTGCTAACTAATACAGGATTTATGGTAGTAACAATGTAAATGAAAGTAAATAACTCAGTCTCACTTGTTTTCGAATCCAGCTGGCACTAAAACACCTTTATTTTGGCTAATATCTTTGTAAAAGCATAAAAATACATATTTAATTCACCCACGGGACAAACATAAGCTATAACTCACTCCTTCCGGTTCTCCTGAATGAATGTTTGCCTTCTATAAAATGTGTAGATATTTATACTTACTACATGTTCCAGAATTCCAAGTGGTACTTTTTTTTTTTAAATATCTAGCCCTGTTTTGAATTTGACCCTGACCTAATGTCTGTATAGCTTCTGTTAGTTAAAAAAAAGAAAACCTCTGCCATTCAATACCTTCAAAATCACCCCCAAGTTAAAGCCTTATTTTATCTGCTAATATCCACGAGCACTGCAGTGTAAAGTGCTAACTCCCAAACTGTTCTAAGAAGCTAAAACCAGGCCATACTTATTTTGCACACGTAGGGAAGACACACGAGAACCTTGGATCTGGGGATGTGAGTATGGCCTTGAGAAGGAGCTTCTATACATCAGTAGAACCTCTAAGTCCTGTTTCCACAGCAGGACTCATACATACAACCACTCTCTTCAGCAAATGGATTCTCTCCCCACAGACACCGGCTCTCATTAAAAAGAAAAAAAATCAAGATGGGAATGAAAGGACAGAAAACACACAAGACATTTACTTTCCACATCTGTCAGCTGTCCACCCAGTCATGCCAATTTCTTTAGGTCTTGGGGAAATGGGTCAGTGCTCATTCTGAGAGTTCCCTTAAATCTGTGCTTTTTAAAACTATGTATTACCAACAGGGGAATATTAAACCTGTTTCCCTCCAGGGCAGCTCGGGGATATCCCATTCCCTCTACTTCTGAAAATGGAAGCAGATTCAGCTCGTCCGGGAGGCTTGTCAAATCATCCTCCAGTGGGGTCAGGCAGACATTCCAAGAACCACTCCTCTTGTTTTGTTTTTGTCTCACCTCCTCTCCTTCTCTTCTGCTCCCCACCCTGTTTTAAAAATTATTATAACACCTCTATTGAGATATAATTCACAAACCATTCAATTCACCCATTTCAAGTATAGAGTCAGTGGTTTTCCGTATATTCAGAGTTTTGCAACTATCACCATGATATAATTTTAGAATATTTTCACGACCCCCCAAAGCAGCCCTTTACCTTTTAGGAATTACCCCTGCCCTGAATCCTCCCTTCCAGCCCAGCCCTAAGCAACAACCACTAATCTACTTTCTCTCTGAATGAATTTGCTTATCCTGGATATCTCATACACAGGAAATGATACAATATGTGGTCCTTTGCGCCTGACTTCTTTCACTTATCAAAATGTTTTCAAGGTTCATCCACGTTGTAGCATGGATCAATACTTCACTCCTTTTTTTAGTATCTGAATAATATTCCACTGTATGGATATTCCCGGTCCTAAGTTACACCATGCTCGTTAAAGGGGTTCAATCTAGTGAGTTGATAATGATTTTTAACTGGGGTTCTCTATGTCTCCCATTAGACTTTTTACTCCTTAAGGGAAAGGTCCATGGCTTCTAAGTCACTGACAGCATGCTACAGGTGATCACAGAAAACCTTCTTGTATATAAATAAGCAATGTCAAATACAGATATTGTGAGGAAGGCACTTTTTTGTTGTTTATTTGTTTTTTTGTTTTTGTTTTTTGCGGTACACGGGCCTCTCACTGTTGTGGCCTCTCCCGTTGCGGAGCACAGGCTCCAGACGCGCAGGCTCAGCGGCCATGGCTCACGGGCCCAGCCGCTCCACGGCATGTGGGATCTTCCCGGACCGGGGCACAAACCCGCGTCCCCTGCATCGGCAGGCGGACTCTCAACCACTTCACCACCAGGGAAGCCCAGGAAGACACTTTTAAAAAGTGTTTGAAGCTTAGGGCAAAACTATTTTGGCTAGCCTACTAAATTCCCCAAATGATGCAATACTTCTAAGAAATACCAAATACTCAAGCTGCAAAGATAATTGAATATATCTAGGAATGGTAAAACAAAAACAAAAACAACCTAGTGAAAACCGAACCTGACACCAACCAAAGAAACAGGTTCTGTCATTTCTAAAGAATTTCATAGTGTGTCCAGAAATGATGGTACCCAGATTCTTTGTAACTCTTTCACTTACAAGTCTCTTGATCATTAATAACTCATTTTACATTTCTAGCCTCAGTTTTGTTATGTGTAAAATGGGAGTTCCTCTTCATGTGGTTGATGTCAAGGTTAAGTGTGATAGTGAACAAGGAAGGCTTCTGTAAGCTGGTAAGGGCTGCTCACATGAGATCGTTGACACCACGTCAGGGTCAACATGATCAGGATTTACTTTCATCCCACAAAGCTCTACTCTGCGCATTAAGTCGTGTGCTCCTCAGACACCCCTGATAAATTAGCAAGACAGGTATTAGTATTCCATCTAAAGATGGAAAACTGACGCTCAGAAAATTGTTCCAGCCTATGACAACTGCATCCAGGACACCGCTCACCTGATTTCCTAACCCAGAGCTCTTTCAAAGAGTCTAAGATGGGCTTCCCTGGTGGCGCAGTGGTTGAGAGTCCGCCTGCCGATGCGGGAGACACGGATTCGTGCCCCAGTCCGGGAAGATCCCACGTGCCGCGGAGCGGCGGGGCCCGTGAGCCGTGGCCGCTGAGCCTGCGCGTCCGGAGCCTGTGCTCCGCAACGGGAGAGGCCACAACGGCGAGAGGCCCGCGTACCGCAAAAAAAAAAAAAAAAAAAAGTCTGAGATACAAGACCCGCATATGCCAAAGATATTTATGTATAGCTTTCATGAGTTCTCTTCATTCCACAAAAACTAGAGCCAAATTTCCTAATTTTTGAGGTCTAATGTCTTTCTAGTAACAGACCAGGACAAAGTATATCTCATTAGATAGCCTTTAAAATTTTTTCTCTATAGGCTCAAAAATGATCTTTGAGATAGCGACAGGAAATTGATCAATATATGGAATTAATACACACATTAATATTGACATGAGGTTTAAAATAATAATTTCTTAAATTTAAAACATTTCTAAATATTACCGATCTTCTATAATCTGCTTCTCAATTTCGGCTGCCCATGGGAATCACCCAGTGAAGATTTTATAAATCCCCGCGCCCGAGTCACACGCCAGACCAACTGCCTGCGAATCTCCTGGTGCGGGGGACGGGGCGGGGCGGGGTTCCCAGGCATCCAATATAAAACAACGTCTAGTCTTTGCACATGATAGGATCCTTCGCATATAAACTTCTTTCGTAAACCCCTTTGGGCGTGCCTAAATCGGGTGGACTTCACATGGAGGTAAATGAAGAGCCAGGGCCCGTTACGGAACAGATGTATTCTGTGATGCAGAACTCTGCCTTGTTGGTCTACGCTGGCAGAAATGCCTCAAGGCGAAGCGCAGTTATTACAGGAGCGGACTGTCATGCACAACAACCGCAGTAACACTAACAGCCACTCTTTGTTCATTTTCGGAGGACTATCTTATTTAATCCTCGCAAAAACTCTGATGAGGCAGCGTCATCCTCACTGTGTAGATGAGGTGACAGGCGCATGAGACCCAGAGAGGTGGACACGCCCAAAAAACGACACAATGAGTAAGTGAAACAAGCGGAAGAGGCGCTGAGGCTGCCCTATCCAGAGGCCACCCTTTAGCCAAAAAGAAGATGCTAGTAGATGGGAAAGAAGGCCCCTGCCAGAGAGGCACATCCCCACATTTGAGCTCTGCTCACAGGACAGCACAGCACAGTTGATCCATGGGGTACGTCGAAGACCTGAACTCCCTGCTCCAGATTATCTAAGCAGAATATCTCAGCTTAGAGAGGGCTCGTGCAGCGTGGAATAGATTCTTCTCCAAACAGCACGCACAGGTAGACACTCAGACGGAAAACGACTGGCAACAATGTTGTAAGAGTGCACGAAAATTCCGTTTTTTACAGGATTCCCTTTTAATGGAAATGCCACTCTTTTATAGAATGACCATGACCCTGGCAACCCAGGGGTGTGCCTACAGTAGTACTCAACTCAACTTTCTAGAAGCCTGTTAAAATGTACTTTAAAAGCAATTGTTCCGGTGAAATTAAATTCTTTTGTCCTTGGACAATGTGACTGTTGGCTAAGAGACGTGGTCCAATATCCCCGTCTGCTTGAGAGATGAGTGTCTCCCCAGCAAGTGTTCCTTCCCTCCTCTCCCAGCAGCCCAGATCGCACCTTCATCTCCTTTCATCTTCCCTCAAGCATCCCCTCCTCCATACTCAGGTTCCCCGCTACAAGAAGACTCCATTGTGCCACAGATATCTAAGCACGCGGAAGTTTCTTTTCTGCTTCTGTAATATTTTCTTAGGTTAGGAAAATCATTTAAAAATAACTCGAGTTCTGACCCATTCATCAAAAATGAGACTTCTCCGTCACTCCTGGCTCACTGACCCACTGGTAACACAAACCGATGTCTTACAAGCATCTCACATTCAATGTTGCCCACACAGAGACAGCTGCAAACAATTGCATAACTCAGAAGTTTTCAAAGACACTTCCTGAAGACGAGTAGGGGCCTGGAATGGATAACACAAGCCAAGAAATACACACTCAGAGAGTGAATACAGTTAAGTGTATTTATCTATACGTTTATGTTTGCATCGGTGAAACTATTGGAAAATCGAAATGATAGAAAACTTCCTCGCTTCCCCTCTTGTCAGCATCTCCCCTGTTCCCCACTGACAAGCAGAAGGAACAATTTTTATTGTTTTCCTGTTTATTCTTCCAGTGCTTCTTCATGGACTTTTTAGTGTCAACTTGAAACTACCTCATTTCTAATTCTCTCTTTAAACGAATCAGAGTCAACGCTAAGGCTGAGTTTTAAAGAGCTGCCGGATCTAAATTTTGAGCCACTTCCAGGAAGGACATGCGAGGACGCTTCTCATAATCAGAAACGGAGCCACGCAAGAGGAGGCGGTGTCCAGCTTTGATTATCCTTTGTGGTTGGTTTGAATTCTGCCTCACGGCAGGCAGGGTGCCCGGCTTGGCCCTCTGCTCCTGATGACGCCTGGTCCAGCCCCCGTGGATCCTGGCCCCATCCCACGGGCGCCCATCCCACGGGCCACGTCCCCCGCTCCATACCTGTTGCTTCTGCCGCCAACCTACACAGAACAACTCTGTTTTTCAAGTTAGGAAAAAGCCGCCTGAAGTATTTCCTCTCCATGCCCACTAAACATCAGGAATTCTTTGCCAAGTCAAAGTTTTAATATAAACCTGGCTTCTCATAAATGACACTTTTCAAAGGTGTTTTCTTTTCAGTTAGCTATGAGCAAGTCAGTTTCAATAACTACTTAATTTAAAACAATATTTTCTCAGAAATCTCATTCTTAATTACTTTTAAACTAAGGAAATGAATGCCCTTAACAAGCAGCTTATAATGGACAGTCTTAAGCAGACTCTACTTTCAAGTCCCACCAAACCCTTCGATCCGCATACACTCACTAAACTTTGCCCGGGCTAATTCTACCCCCTCACGGCTTCCTCTTCAGGCCCCTGACCCTCCCTGGCACACGCACCCCACAGGGCTCCGGCCTGAACACACAGCGGGGGCATGAGATCAGGCCCGCGGCAAACAGCCACTGGGCACTGCTTGCCTCTGCTCTCTGCATCGTCACAGGGATCGGACAGAGGAGAGAGATCGGGGTGATGTTTCTACAAGCCGAGGAACACTCAAGATGGCCAGTAAGTCACCAGAAGCTGGGAGACAGGCCTGGAACACACGCTCCCTCACGGCCCTTAGAAGGAACAAAGCCTGCTCACACCTTGATCTCAGACTTTGAGCTTCCAGAACCAGGAGACAATAAAACTGTTGTTTAAGCCTCCCAGTGTGTGGGACTTGCTTACGGCAGCGCTGGCAGACCCCTGCACCCCCGGATGGCATTTCTCAGTCAGTTCACGGTGAAAACGTTGGGCCTCATCACAGTCAGTGTGGATAATCAAGACCTTAGGAATGATCTTTTTTACTCCAGTGACAGGATATCCACCCTCCTTGCTTCTGTCCCAGCTGAACTCTTTAGGCTTTCCTACTTGGTCTCCTTCCCCCTTTCCTGCTCTGAGAGAACCGTGGGTGCTCAATGAAACTGTCCACCAGAAAGGCATCACGCATTTCTGCTTCCCGTTTATCTGGAAAAGTGCCAATGTCAGTGTTCCGTTCTCAATAAGTATTTTTTGACCGAATGAATGAACAAATGACAGGTAAACATTCTTTCTGCCCAAGTTCGGTGACAAATATTGACCAAGATATTAATTAGTTTGTCTACTTAATCAACAAACATTTACTGGGTGCCTAGGTCACAAAAGGGACCACGTTTGGTGCTCAGAAAAAAAATAAGAAACAGTATGAGTCTTTGAGAAATTCACAGCTCAGGAGGGGAGGTAAACCCACTCTCAAATCATCACCCTGCAGGGTAACACCCACTATGGCTATAGGAACAGTGTCCTGGGAACATTCTCAGGTTGGCGTGGGGTGGGAAGCAAAACCAGGCAGCTGTGCTCCAGCTGGGTCTTGAATGGAAGTGTTCCCAGTCTGCACGTCAGCTCGTTCAAATACACACTAACCAAGTGGCACTAAAGATGGTCCCGTGGGACAAACACGGATGCGTGAACAAGGGATGAAACATGCAGCCAAGCTCAGTCCCTCAGACTGTCCATGTCTGGCAAAATTGGTCTACGACAGTGGTGGGAAAACAGCGAGATTTTCTGCTCTTCGGGGAAGCTGGAAAATGAGTTTGGTCTTTGCAAACGCTTGGATTCAGGGGTCAAACCCGAACTGCACTTGCGATACCGAGTGAGAGGAAGAGCCTCACAGAGAAATGGATGACTGAGATAAGCACGTGAATGGTGGGCTCATAAAGAATAGATGAGATTTCAAAGGGAAGCATTTATTGTTTCCTGTATTCGAGCACATTGTCTCTCAATATGATTAGTTATCAGTCTCAGTTTTCCAAAACCGGTATGAAATAAAGCGTTTACGCAGTTATGCTTCATTGATGTCAGCTAGGGGAGCATGAAAGTCTCCATGAAGGTGGGTAATTGATGCGTAAATCAGAGCTCAATCACTCTGTAATAGCAATGGTCCCACTGAAAATATGCCTGTTGAACACAGTCACCGAGAAGCCAGAGAGAGGGAGAGGAGGGCGGGAGAAGATAGAAGGCTTATTTATTAAAAATGATAATAACTGGCGATCTCCCTTCAACAGAGGGCTGCTGTCGGAGATGCTTGCAAGCAACTTGTGACCAATACATCCAGATAGTCGCCTTCTGTTCTAATGAACTGTTTCTGTTTTATTTAACTGCTCAGAGACCCTGTTGTGGATACTTCCTCTTTTGAAACATGACACATGGTAATGACATCTGTGATAATAATTTGGTTAACAATGCTCATTCTAGGTATGCTTGCCGTTGTTATTAAAATCCTTCCGTCACTTTGCATTTGCTCTCTGAAGAGCAGTGAATAAAAACGGGCAATGCCTTGCAGTTTAATATTTTAATATCTCACACTGAAACGAAAACGACTTCTTACTGTTGATCAAATAGCAGCTCCCGTTTCTATCATCCTGACCATCATTATCATTATTATCACTTACGCTGCCATGATAGCAGCTAGGGGCAGATTTTTCTTCCCCTCTACTGTCCTCACTGAATAAAGAGAAAATTCTCCACAGGAAATACTGCCACAGTAGGTTTAACAGCCAACATTCCTGCCAATTAATATGAGAAAGAAAGCGCTGGCTTTTCGTTTTTTTCCAGCTCTTATGAAAAATGCTTGAGTCAATATGAGAGGCAGGTTTGTCCTAGACATCGCGTGTGGATCCTGGGGCTTTACGCACCGGTGCATAATGCATTCTTGAGTCTCAGCATAGCGCATGTGCAAACCCCCCTTCCGTACAGAGTAAGCAGGGTCCGTGCGGCAGCACAGAGCCGCAGCATCGGAACAGATGTGCCCTGCTGTGGAGGTGAGGGCCCTCTGCTCGCCTGAGGCCACCAGCTCAGCCCGGTTCAAAAGCACGCGTGTGCTGATGGCCCGTCTCGTATCTAGTGCCGGGCCTTCATCCAAATGTCCGCGCCTTGACAAAATGCCTGCGTCAGATGGACTGGCCGCGGGTGCTTAGGGGGAGGAGGAGTGGGGTCTGACCGAGGAAGGCTCAGCCTTATCGGGAGTGTGGTGTAATTTTTTGTAGGTGAGTGGATTCCTATATTATCAATGTCCTTATAAAATAAAGAAATGCATGCATCTGGTGCATAGCAGGATTTTAAAATTTTGCTTGTCTTTTGAAAAGCAACACTCTCACATTTCCACGGTACTTGTCACTTCCCAAAGCACTTCCACCAGTCTGATCTGGTATGAGACTTCCAACAACCCTGGGAAACAGGCCAGACGGGCACTCTGACCTCCCATTTCACAGATGAAGACACTGAGACCCAGAAGGGCTAACTGCCCAATGTTCACATCGTCGCTCGGCTAATGAAGGGCAGGAACAGATACGAAGGCAAGCTGTCTGCAACCAGAAGCAGTTGTCTGGTTTGTTGGGTTTTTTTTTTTTTTTTTTCCTGCTACAGGACTCTGTGCTCTAATTGTAAAATGCGTGCTAATCCTATTCTTCCAGAACACGGGAAAAGTTGCTAGGTGGTAGAGCAAAGGGTCATTATTTTAAGGTTTTTAGAAAACAGCTTTTGATGGGCTATCATTATTAATGGACTAATAATCCATAAGTGTGTCTTTGTAGAAAAGCAATGAAATGGTGAGACACATAGCAGGTGGACTTTGGGAAGGAGGAGAGCATCTAGTGGAAAGACCTCAGAGAGTGATGCTGCCACTTCAAGTTTGAGTGACCTTGAGCCAGTCACTGGGCTGCTCACAGCCTTCCAAGACCCTCTGATCCAGAAGAGCACACAGCATAGGAGGAGGAGATAAACTATAATGGTAAATGGAAAACTGCAGTAACACGGTAACCGCTAGCCAAGCTGAGCATGGGCAACGTAGCTAGTCTGAACTGAGATGTGCTATAAGTATGAAATACACACCAGATTTCAGACTTGGTATGAAAATAGTGTTAAATATAGAATTAATAATTTTTAACAGATTGCATGGTATTTGGCATACACTGAGTTCAATCAAGTGTCAAGAAAAGCAATTTCACCTGTTTCTTCTCCCTTTTTTAAAAAATGTGGCTACTAGAAAATTGAAACTAAACAAAGTAGAATTGTGTTTGTGGCTCCCCTTAAGAGAAGACTCTGTGTCTTTGGGTTCGTTGTAACGATCTAACCTATGCGGTCCTGTTCTGTTATCCCCCCTTCTCTATTCTCATTTGTTCCCTCCATCTCATTTTCATGTAGACCTTGGGCACATATGCCAGTGTTTATTTTCATGACTGCTGTATTGTCTAATTGGTGCATTGTTGATCAATAATATGTGAGGTGTTGAGCTCTGTTTGTGTAATATGTTTAATATGCTTCTACCCAATGCGCCATATGGACGCACTGCACTGTATATTATGAGCGTATTAATGCTAAGACTCAATTGAGTATCGCTGGTGCATAGTAAACAAGTAAAACAAAATTATGCTAAAGTAGTTACTGAACATCGTGGTCCCTAATACTTGTAACGAGCGTCGCAAACACTGTGCTGGTGTGGGGGGGCCAGCGCCCGCCCTTCTCTGAAACCTCAAATGAGCCTAAGCGCTATTCCAGGCTTAATGTAAAAGTCATTTTACAAGGTGAAGGCATTCTTTTCAGGTAGAGAAACTAGAGAGAATAAATAATAGAGCGGAACTTAATCTACCAATAACTGTGTCTTTAAATCGAAACTCTGTGCGGTTGTGAAGCCGTTTATGCTTGTTTTCTTTCCCAGGTGACTGGAGGAGCTGGGAAGAATTCTGATTAGCAGAAGCCACCAGCAGTTTCTTTCTACCTGTTTCACATACATTTCACACGTCACTTTCAGGACTCCTCAGTTTACTGATATTTTCTTGGGAAACTGCCAACTAATCTGCAGCAAAATTAAACTGTGCCTTTTAATATAAAACAATCATTGATTAGCACATACTGTTCAAGCCAGATGAATCAGCAGCCTGCAAGGATGAAGTGTTTTATCACAGTAACACGCCGTTCGAACACGCTGATAGATACATTCATTCTGCTGCCGGGCACCGCGACAGGCAAGAGCACAGGCCCACACTCCGTGGCACCTCACACTCCTGTTCCCTAGCACACAGTGTGCTTGACAACAAGAATGTCTTCAGATGAACAATGTACTATGATTAGTTGAGTTTCATTTGTTAATTACAGATTCAACAAGAACAGAATGCCGAAGCTTTTCGAGTCTCAGATACCCATTGATCTGTAGCCCCCTACATGCTCAAGTAATACTGGAAGTCTAACATAATTTATTGTTACTTAGAGCACTGATTGGCTAGAGGAATTATACTCCAATAAATGATGAATCCGTCTATAATTGCTTCCATTCATCGTAATGCACGCTCGAATGCAAACTGGAAAGGAGATGATCAACTTCAAGCTTCAGCTGTTTCGAATTCCACAGTGTGTCCGTAAGTTAATGGATGTTGAATATTATGCTGATCTATATGCTGTGTTGCACTAGGTGGATCTTAAGAGACTTATATATACGCACACTCATATATATTGCACGTCCGTAGATTTCACACAGATCTATAATTGATGACCACCCGGTGGGCTTGCTTGCCTCCGAGGAAGCGGATACGATGACTCTGGCAAGACGGGGCCAGGGTACAGATTCTTCAGGAACGCTTGGTCCTGTACTGCTCTGTCCCCCACCCCTCAGGACAAGTGGAATCCTCAGGCTACTCATTTCCCTCTAGAGTGGCTCTACCTGGGGCACAGTGACACACAGAAAATTTGTGCCCAGACGTTTGGGACTCATCTTCCCTGTTGCCTCCTTGAGCAATCCTTGCCTGACACTGCACCTTCCGTCCAGGCTGAGTTCAGAGGCCCTCGTCTCCATTCCCAGCACTCCGAGGCTCCGCCACCTCAGGGAACTGTTTACTGCCAAACAGAAGGGGAGTTACTGTCTCAAGGACAATTCGCCACAAACGTGACGGCTTCAAACAACACAAATGTATCCTCTTTCTGGAGGTCAGAAGTCGGCAGGGCTGTGTTCCTTCTAAAGGTTCTGAGGGAGAATCTGTTTTCTTGCCTTTTCCAGCATCTGAGGGTCGCCTTCATTCCTTGGCTCGTGGCCCCTTCCTGCACCTGCAAGTCCAGCAGCAGAGCATCTTCAGATCTCTCTCTCACCTCCGTTTCCGGCGTCACGTCTCCTCTGACTCTGACCGTCCCTCCTACCCCCCCTCTTATGCAGACCCTTGTGATTACATTTACGGCCCAAGCATACGATACAGAATCATCTCCCCAGCTCAAGACCCTTCACTTAATCACACCTGCCAAATCCCTCTTTTAAGCCACATATTCACAGGCGTGGGGGGTTAGGACATGGACCTCTTTAGGGGCACATTATTCTGCCTACCACGGGTACAACACTTTAATCACTCTTGTCCTCCCAGTCCCTAAGGCCAGTACATGACAAACAGTAGTCATACATGAAGAGAGCCCAGTGGGTGAGGGCCCTGTTCATCTACACCTGCTCTGTCATTTACTGCCACTTCGGCTCTCCAACGCTTGACTTTTCTCACCAGTAAGTGTCTCTGGGAATTGCCGTGCCTCTCAACTAACAGAATGTATGTGAAAACGCCTGTAAAGGTAAATGGCTTTCTCCATGTTATTTAGCATCATCCTTGCATCGCTAAGAGAAGAGACACTACATGGTAGTTGAGGACAACAATCCAAGATGGATTGGTCATGTTTACATAGTCCAGCAGGATGAAATCTGTGCGTACGCGTTTATAAAACCCTACACATTAACCCATCAATTTCATTGATTAATAAGAGGGTTCCGTGACATTACAGCAACAGACATGACAATACATCTTCCCACAGGAACAAAATTATCCTGAAAGGCACCACACACCTGCAAAACACTTCATTGTGGTTCAACCGGGAACGTGAAAACAGGAGAGAATTGAGCACGAAAACAACCTTCAATCAAAGGGTCTTTCGGAGGGGACGGAGATCAAAGCTGTCATTTTCCATTACGGGGAAGATCAATTACAAAGAGGGCAGGCGGGTCAGCCAATGTCATCCACCTGGTCAGAGCCTGGACTTGGATGGGAGCCCCAGTCTCCTGACTCTTCATTGAGGGCCCCTCCTCTCCGGACCACCCTTCGGGTTTCCTGACCCCTATGCAGTGCTCTCAGCTCGCTGCTTTGGAAGACAAAGGGAAGGCGGAAGAGGAAGCGAAAAGAACATTCCCCTTCTCCCGCGATTTCTAAAGAGGAGGCTGAACAGATCAAATGACTTTGGGAAGTTTCCTTTAAAATGTTCACAAATCACTACACACTGAACAGGATTCGACGTCTGCAAGCAGCCCACTCCATGTGGAAAGGCTGTCATACTCCAGGCTGTGTGGGACTCCTTCCGGAGAGAAGGAACTTGGAAGCTCTCCAGGAAAGCCCATGGTTTGGCACAAGGCAGAGAGAGTTAGTAAATAAAGGAGGCGCGGACTCTCCGGCCAAGCGAGGGACCGAATGCCACCTTCGTGACTGGCTGTCTCAATGTCATGCTGTAGGCGCAGCCTGAGGCTAGGAGGCCGCGGACTAGGCTGAACGCTGGGCTGCATCTCTCCGATACCCGGCCTGAGTGTGTGTGCACACGTGCATCCACATCGGAGATGAGGCCGATTTATACGAGAGCCTCTCAGAACAGAAAAGCCCACAGAAGTCAATTCCCCAAATCCTCCTCTGACAAGAGGTAAGTTCATTTTCAGGGTGCTCAGGAACCTCACAGGTTGACCCAGTGATCCATGGGTACGTGCTTGGGACTGGGTGAGAAAGAGCGTTGCGTTGAGCCCTCCCCTCTGGACCTCACACCCGAGGGTACGAAACTACACCACTGAGCCTTTGCTGCTATGTTTTCAGCACTCCTGGAACCCTGACTTTTTTTTTTTAACACCTTTATTGGGGTATAATTGCTTTACAATGGTGTGTTAGTTTCTGCTGTATGACAAAGTGAATCAGCTATACGTATACATATATCCCCATATCTCTTCGCTCTTGCGTCTCCCTCCCACGCTCCCTAACCCACCCCTCTAGGCGGTCACAGAGCACCGAGCTGATCTCCCTGTGCTATGCGGCTGCTTCCCACTAGCTATCTACCTTACGTTTGGTAGTGTATATATGTCCATGCCACCCTCTCTTCGTCCCAGCTTACCCTTCCCCCTCCCCGTGTCCTCAAGTCCATTCTCCATGTCTGTGTCTTTATTCCTGCTGGAACCCTGACTTTGAGGGTTTTGAAAGGAATAGATGTAACATCTGGGTGCACTCCACCCCCACCCCCCCAGCTGACTCTGGAATGCCCTTTACAGCATCGTTGCCAAGGAATCCAGGGATGTTTGCCCCAGTTATTTATTTATACATCTGCGAATTGATAAACCTCCGGGAAGTGCATGTGGGCTTCTATCTGTACTGGAGTCCGGAGACCCGGGTTTCCATCTCAGACCTATCACAAACTAGCTTGGTGACGTCAAGCAAATTATTTAACCCTTTTGGGTCTCAGTGTCCTCACATGTAAAACACAGCATTTGTACTGGATCATTTCCAGGGTCCTTCTCTGACTGCATTCACCCTTTGGTAACTTCCCCTACCTTCTCCAATTGTAAGCTCATCCCTTTTGTATGAGCCCTGAGCCAGCCCAGCTCCTGGCAGGCTCAGGACAGGTCACCAAGGGCTTCACTCATTCCATTACCACCCAAGCTAGTGGATGGTGTTGTGTATGTGCCTAAGTATCGCAGTAAGAGTGAGAGCAGACATACAGATGGCCAAGAGGCACGTGAGAAGATGCTCGACATCACTCTTCATTAGAGAAATGCAAATCAAAACTGCAATGAGATATCACCTCACACCAGTCAGAATGGCCATCATCAAAAAATCTACAAACAGTAAATGCTGGAGAGGGTGTGGAGAAAAGGGAACACTCTTGCACTGCTGGTGGGAATGTGAATTGGTACAGCCACTATGGAGAACAGTATGGAGGTTCCTTAGAAAACTAAAAATAGAACTACCATACGACCCAGCAATCCCATTCCTGGGCATATATCTGGAGAAAACCGTAAATCAAAAAGATACAAGCATCCCAATGTTCATAGCAGCACTATTTACAATGACCAAGACGTGGAAGCAACCTAAATGTCCATCAGCAGAGGAATGGATAAAGAAGATGTGGTGCATATATACAATGGAATATTACTCAGCCATAAAAAAGAATGAAATAATGCCATTTTTAGTAACATGGATGGACCTAGAGATTATCATACTAAGTGAAATAAGCCAGAAAGAGAAAGACAAACATCATATGATACCACTTACATGTGGAATCTAAAATATGATACAAATGAATTTTTTAAAAAACAGAAACAGACTCACAGACTTTGAAAACAAACTTATGGTTACCACAGGGGAAAGGGATGGGGGAGGGGTAAATGAGGAGCTTTGCATTAACAGATACAGACCACTAATACATAAAATAGATAACCAACAAGGAGCCACTGTACAGCACAGGGAACTCTATTCAATATCTTGTAACAACCTATAAGGGAGAAGAACCTGAAAAAGAATACATACATACATATGTATAGCTGAATCACTTTGCCGTACACCTGAAACCAACACTACATTGTAAATCAACTATACTTCAAGTAAAAAAAAAAGTGAAAGCAGTGATCCGCCAGTATACAAAGCACAAATGACCATAAAACCCAACGCATGAGTACGAGCTAGAACCGCCTGCTCTAGCAGTGTTTATATACCACGTTCCTTTGCTCGAGCTGCCCCAGTCTCGGTATTAGATAACCCCCAATTCCCTTGGTGTAATGACTACCATACTGTAATTCCAAGTCAAAGTGTATCCTATTTTGAATTCTACACTCCCAATCTGTTGCCTAGTATAAATATTATACTATGTAATGTGTAAATATTAAAATCTAACTTTAACAAGTTGAGTCACAGTCACTGGAATTCGGCCAAGACTCTAACACTTTTTCATTATTTCCAAAGAAAGACCAATTTAAGAAACGCAAGCCAGTTCCAATTCACTTCAAAAGTTGGCTTAACGTCAAAGAAATTTTAATGAAATTCTGCTTAAGCATTAAACGTGAAGGTATTTATATGATTATTAAGTTAGCATTTAAGTTACATAGAAATCAGTTCGGGGTCTGTCACGGTTGGGCTCTTAGGGCAGTGAAACCCCAAATGATAGGTGCGTTTCAACACAATTCCGCATCTCACAGAGACAGGCTTTTAGACAGACACTAAGACACAACATCATTATCAGTGCCTCATTGGCTCCTTCGCTGCTGTAGGGACATGGCTCTGCCGTGGCACGCTGGCAACCTTGCACGTAAGCAAGGGCTGGACCCACAGCTGATACGAGTCTTGGACGTAAGCCTTGGGATCCTCCCTGAATCTGAGAGGGCGTGAGGCCTGGGAGAAGTCAGCTTCTCGTCAACTCTCGGGTTCTGGTCAATCCACCCCCACTCCTCACCCCGCTTCAAATGGAGCTGTAGAGCAAAAAACCCCTCCGCTGCATCTAGAACGAACCCTTCAGCCGAGAGGTATCCCACGACGGCTCACCGTGTTCCCCTTTTTAGAGCCCCTTTGGGTCTTCCTCCTTCACGCTGTCTATGGATGGACTAAACTGGCTCAGTCTGAACGGGTCTTGCTGTATCTTTTCCAGTCAGATCCCTCAGGCTTTTGCCTTGTCCGTGTGTGTGTGTGTGTGTGTGTGTGTGTCTGTGTGTGTGTGTGTGTGTGTGTGTGTCTGTGTGTGTGTGTGCGCGTGCTTGACAAAACACATATATTTTATTCCTCTCTGAAAACTTCCTTCAAGCAGCCTTATGCAAAGCAGGAATTGCCTTTCTCTCTCCTTCATGGGTAAAAGCAGAAACAGTTTTATCAATATAATCTCACTGTACATTCTTTGACCGAGAAGGGCTTTATTCATTCAGGATGGAGTGTTTACGGTGGTCAGCCTTCAGGCAAATCGAATCCTCTAGAAGCCTGAACCCTAACAAAAGGGGAAACCAAAACCCAGCGCTCGGAGAGTGGAGGGTCAGTTGGAGAAAGTGGCAGGATCCTTCCCCAGAGGTAGAAAGTGAGAAGGCAGCCCAGGGGCCAGAGCTGCTTGGCAGCAGGGCGAGGCACTGTGGTGGGTGGAGGGGAAGAAAGATTAGGAAACCCCTGCTAAATGGCCAAACGGCTTTGATCTCCTGAGAGCAAGAGAAGATGAGTTCATGCTAAGGGCTGCAGCGAGAGAGCGAAGGGCCTCGGCTCTCGGGCAGAGGAAAGTTCTGGAATGGCAGCTGTGAAGACAACCTCAGGATGAATCAGAGACTCGCCGAGCAGCAGTGAGAGAGGGGCCAGGAGGGTTAGCGAGGATGAATCTACCCGGACTCTGCCAGCACGTTTTCTTGTCTTTCTGCCCAGAAACCTGAGTGAAAAAAAATAGGGGGGCAGGCTGGCAGGGGACAAGAAGGTTCCAGAAGGGGCAGGAGAGGTCACTGTCTGCAAGGCCCACCCCAGACTCCGGTAGGAATGGGGGCCGCTGAAGTAAAGGCAGGTGCCCAGGGAAAACTTTCTACACCTTGACCTAGACCGGGGTGGGGAGAGGAATGGAATGGCTGGAGGGCAGATGTCCCCCATTTTGGCCACATCCATCATTAGAGCTGGCACCCAGGTGGCCACCGGTGTTTCCCACCTGCAAGAATGAGGGAGGGATGCCCTTGAGGACAACAAAGAGAAATATTTCCCCTGCTCCCCTATAATTACACTAAAAAGGAAGTGCAAATGTGAGTTGTCGTATCTCTCCAACCACTGCTCCCCTCATTTACCCAGAAAATCAAGACCAAAGCAAGCCCCAGGTCTCCAGTGCATCTCGAAGCCCAGTGAGAGACAAACACCTCCCGGGAAATGCCTACCTATGGGTGTTTCACAGGAAATCTGTCCCCTCTTCGGGGAGCCGCCCAGGCCTGCACACAGGGCCCTAGGAAAGTAAGTCTAATGTGTCACCCCGACTGGCCACAGGGAGCATTTCTCTGGGGGGACTAGCACATCCTCGGGATGTGCTCAGCCCCCAGGGAGAGGCGCAGCTCACAACGCTGGCCTGTGGACATTGGTTGAAATAGCTGGGGATGTTTTGCCCTAAGAAAGACAAGACTTGGGGCACAGACGGGCTCTTCGTTTCCATCTCTGAAGGGCAGGGGAGAGGGGACAGAGGCGACAGCTGGGCTCCTCCAGAGGTTGCAGGACTGCTAGTCTGGGAGGGGCTGACAAACAACAGGACAAGAGCCTGAGAGTCCTGGGAAGGCGCCTGGCTTCTGAAATTCTAATTTTCAGATTCTCTGAGGACAGCGTGAGCCATACTCCCTGGTCAGTGTCAGGTGTAACTCACATTCATTAAAAAGCTGGCTTTGTCACAATTCTAGGAGTTGCTTGGCCCAGCTCCACCTCTGCAAAGAACCTGGGAAGGGATCATCATTCTGGCAACTGAGCTGATTCCTCAGCATTTGCCATGCTTCACTCATCAAACTATACATCAATGTGCCTTTGGTCTTAAGAAAATACATAATGGGATTTTAATTAAATTACAAATTTACACGTTACCAACTGGAAATTAACTTAATAAACAATTTATTTCAATCGACTTACAGGAAGAGATTAATGGTGCAATTAATCAAATATTTGACTTTTTAAAGTTTTGATTCATTAAACTAAAGTAACAATTTGCCACTTCAAAGCCTACGAAGCTTTATCTCAGACCCTGAGGCACATCTGTGGCTGTTCTAGTCGCGATATCAGGAGCACATCACATTTACAGTTGAAAGTACCCTCAGAGGTCAACTGGTCCCGTCCCCTCATTTACGGATGAGAACAAACTGAGACCCAGAAGGGTTTTCACCGCTTATTCCTCCAATCCCCCCCCCCGCCATGCCACACACTCCCACACACTCCCGCCATACACCTGTAAACCACATGAGGGCGACTAATATTCTTTACGAGGTTTCTATTGGCCTTGGATAATTGTTTTAAAACAGGATATATTTTGGGAAACGCATATTTTATTTCAATATATCTAATAGGACTATGATAATAATTTTAAATGTACATTTATGTATGGTGCAAACGCTCGTTCCTATGGGCGATGCCAAGTAACACATCAAAAAGAAGTTCAAGTACAACTGGCGTCTTAACACACCAAGAGGAGCTTGCTGGAGATCGCCACAGTCCATCTGCCGAGGCAGAATTGAGTTTTCCATTACAGTGCAGCTGTTACATCAATCCAGAGAAGGTGGCGAATTCTTGAAGAAACGGCCGCTCTATCTTTACGGCAATGAGCATCTCTCATTATCTATAAGCCGTGTGGCTTTGCTCTGAAGACCTATCTCCCAGCTACCTTCTCTTGCTCTGAAGTTTAAACATGGATGTGACCACTTAGGCTCTAAGGAGGCCAGGCATTCACAGCCCTGGGAATTTTCATATAACTCCAAGCAAGATAAGCAACAGAGGAGGCAACCCGCTATGCAAATATGTTTCCCAAACGGCCAAAGAAAGCAGGACAAGTGGGGGCAACTAAACAACCCTTCTAATCTTGGTTCTCTCAGGCAACTACTGTAAAGGTACTTTGGTTCCTCTTCCCAATTCTCATTCCCTTAGACTCATCCGCAGTATGTGACATTGGTGAGCAGTTCCACTTTTGGGGGAAGGGGGGTATATTACATGATTAATGTTTTCTAATTGTGGAGATGATCGATAGATAGATGATAGATAGATACATAGATACATAGATAGAACTTAAATAGAAAACTTACCATTTTAGCCATTTTCAAGTGTACAATTCACTGGCCTCAAGTACACTTATACGGTCGAGCAGCCATCATCACTGTCTACTTCCAAAACTCTGTCCTCCCTCACTTTCTTGACACCCTCTTGCCTGCTTCAGGAAAGTGGAGCTAAGCAGCTCTGCCTCCTGCTGCCTTGCCCTCTCTGTCACTGTCTCCTTTCCTGACACCTCCCGCCCCTCCTGCCCCCCAAGTGACGAAGCCCCCAAGGCTCTCTCTCCAGCCCCGTACACTTTCCCACCTTGGCCAATCTCAGGGCTCGGAAGAGGATTCCACATAAAAGAGCCCCAAATCTCCAGGCCATGACACCCTCCTGAACTAAAGCCCCCAAATCTCACCGGGTTGAGGGTCCTATCTGCCTGGTCTTCCAATGTCTCAAAGTTTCTATTATCCAACTTTCTGCCACGCTTGGTCCTCTTCCTTTGCCGCTCATTTCTTTCATCGATTTCACCAAACTCCCAGTCACCCAGGACTCATCTCTGCCTCCGTCCCCTCATTTGCTCTTGCCCAGGCCACCCCCTCCTCCCTCTGGGACATGTACGTGTTTCCAGGCCATTTTACCTTCAGAAGCCAATTCTCCCCATCAGTTCTTACTGCTACTGCCCTCACTCAAGTTTCTGTTACCTTTCTCTTCCAAGTACTTGCACAGTCTCCTGTCTGATTTGACAGTGTTTGGTCTTTTCCAGGCCAGTGGTTATGACATGGGTCCAGTCTGTCTTCCTCAACTTGTCCCTCACCTCTGTTCTCTCCATCCTGTGCACAGGAAACCTGATCCCCATCCAGTCCTTCTCAGCCCCAGCCCTGCCCCAGTCCCTCCACTGTCCTGTCTCTGTACTCACACGCTCCCGCCTGGAAAGACCCTTCTTCTACATGCCTGAACAGAAGGCTACCTCTTCCATTAAGTCTTCTCTGATGTCCATGCCTAGAGTTTGCTCCTTGTAGTATGTTGAATGGCGACCTCCAAAAGATCTGGCCCCTCAGAACCTGTGAACGGGACCTTATTTGGAAATAAGGTCTTTTCAGTACAGATGTAATCAGTTAAGGATCTCCAGACGAAATCATCCTGGATTTAGGGTGGGCCCTAAATCCAAGTACATGTGAATGTTCTTGATGCCAGTGAATTATACACTTGAAAACGGTTAAGATGGTGTCCTTATCAGAGGGAGACTGGAGACACAGAGGAGAAGGCCATGTGAGGACAGAGGCAGAGATTAGGCTCATGTGGCCACAAGTCAAGGAACACCTGGGGCCACCAGAAGCAGGAAGAGGCAGAGAAGGCTTCTCTCCTAGGGCCTTCACCGGATGTGTGGCCATGCCAATGCCTTCCTGGCTTCCATAACTGTGAAAGAAAAACATATCTGTTGTTTAAGACACCAAGTTTGTGGCCATTTGTTACGGCAGTCCTGGGAAACTAATAAACCCCTCCGTCTCAGAAATCCTAGCCCCTAACTTCCTTTTCCTTTATATCAGTTATGCAATTTTATCATCTGCCCTGTTGCACAGACCACAGCATCTGGCACACAGTAGATGCTCACTTAATATCGCTGACCAAAAGTGAGAAGGCAGGAAGGAGGGAAGAAGAGGCCTCAACCCACCTCAGTAGGGGAAAGAGACTTGTATGTAGGCTGGAAAGCAGAAGGCCCGTCTGGATTGACACTCCTCAGCCCTACTCTGAACCCAAATAAGCCACCAAAAGTAAACGGTACAGAGATGATGTTCTAGAGCAACACAAGCTGAAGTCTCTGTGGTCCACGATGTCTGGGATTAGGTACTGAACAGAGAATAGGAAAGGGAGTGGCCAAACTTTGGGGCTTGTCTCGGGACCACCAAATTTTCCAGAGGAGTATCTCCTGCCAAATTAAAAAGGGAAACTCACAGTTTTAAATCCATTTACTTTTGTCTTGGGCTAACATTATAAAAGACAATGATCGAGGCTTATTCATATAATTCATGAACCTCTGGGTTTTTTTTTTTTTTTTCAGGTTATAACAGCAATAATTACCTCTGAATGGGTTTTCCCCGGGAATTAAATGACTGATGGGGGTTAATGGTCCTTTGGTTTTGCTGTGGGTCATCGGCTCCCCTGAGTCTGTCATTAATCCCCACGATCTGCTCTGCTGAAACAGGTCATCGCTGATAACGGGCTTTCGGGCTTAAATTGAACTAATGCATCTTACCTTCTCCTTCTAAGTCAGAATGGCTGAAGGATCCTCTATCTTTAGGAACAAAGACATTTTTCCAACGGTGGAAAGAAAGTGTGATTTTTTTTTTTTTTTGCAGCACATTAATAAGACTAGAGAAATGAAAGAATCTGAAGTCTTTGATGTCCAGGAAGAAGGGACACATAGCACTAGATCACTAAATAAAGTGTACTCCAATTAGCGCAAGGCAAGATGTAACTGAGAATGAAGCTGACCACACTCCTGTGCTTTGAAGTTTCCTTTTGCTCCTTTGACCTTTTTCGGGGCAGGAAGGGGTCAAAAGTCACCACCACTAAGCGTATCTGTCACTGACAAAACAACAACTCCACAAGCCACGTCAGTTTCAGGAGTGGCACGCGCGTTCAACCGGTGACGGACACATCCCTCTTGCCGATCGATGCCTAGAGGTCCGAATTCACAGCTAATGACCGGACCCGGCTGCTGGGCTGAGAGCCTCGAGAGAGATCTCCCTTCTTTGGAGTAGCTCATCCCTGTGGACAAGCAAAGACGGCACAGGAAGCAAATTGGTAGGACAAAGTCAGTGAAGAGTGGCAGGTCCCTCCTAGTCACAAAGAAATTGCTCAGAAGCCTTGCAGAGATGGATACCCCGCAAGGGGCACGTCATCTGATTAGCATGGGAAGGGTGAGAACAGTTGAGAAAATGGAGCTCCTAATCAGAGATTCAAAGTGTTGGGAGTGGTTTCCTTTGGTTCACTTGTATTGTGCTATCAGCTGAGTACAAACGAAATTTAAGACATCCTTGGGCAGTTTCTATAACTCCGTTCTTAGGCGCCTCGATGTTTCTGAATACGATTTTAAGATGCCGATAATTTCCAAATACAAAAAGGACTGTCATCGTATGGGGGGAATTAGACACGTGACAGAAAGTTTAGTTCCCCTCTGGGTTTTGGGTGCCCTATTGTCTGCTTTCAGCAGCAGTCATTTTTCTCATATTGAAAGTGACTGTTAATATTATTTTGGCATTATAAATTCTACTGATAGGTAAGCAAAGCGAAGTGTAAAGAAAGATGATGATTAAGTACATTTATTTTGAACCATCTAGTCTTATTTCCTTCTGGTCATTATTGTTCTATAAAAAGTAGACCTATACGTAAAGGCAAAAATGTAAAAATCAGTTAAAACATGCTCTAATGGTCTGCAAATGAAATATGATCAGCACAGGCGATATGAGAGGTGTATTGACGCAGGTATAGAAAGTAAAATAATGCTGATAATATGGCCACGTTACCTTTAAAAGGTGGAAGCAACTTCAGTGCTGTGGCACCCAGAGAAAGCCTTTTTTCAAAAAAAATCGCGTTGGAACCAAAAACAGAGCTAGGTCACTATAGTTTGTGTGCACAAGATTTGGGGGGGAAAGTACGTGGTAAAGGAGAGAAATCCAAAAGAAAGAGTGACTGGTGACAAGTTTAGAGGTGGTGATGGGGGAAGGACTGCGGACTTCAAAACTGCCCAGTAAAACACAAATTTTAAAGACTTGGCCCTTAAAAAAAAAGCCTATGCTATGTCTAGAGCTACTGGGTTAGAAACAACTTCAGAATTAAATTAAATGTGTGGCATTTATCAAACTGTATTTACAAAATCACGATCTGAATATAAAACTGCCGGCTTGTGGCACACCTTCCACCGACGCTGGATGCTCTAAAGGGCACACGTGTTGGTCCAATTATGAAACCTCGCGTTAAAAGAGGCAGGGTTTCCAAAGGAGCTGCGAGAGGAGATGCTTACACCGCAGACTGTGGATGTGGTGTGGCCTTTCCTGCTTGAGGCAGTTTGAAAAGCTGCAGCTTCTTTTATGCTCATGACTAACCCCTACGTAGGTCGTCCCTACAAAGAGGTTATCTGTTTTATTATTTTACTTACCTTTATAGTCATAACTTTCCTGGATCCTCAAATGACTTGAGGTGGTTTATAACATGTGATCATTCATTTTAGACCAAGTGGAAAAGGACATCTTTATTCAAATGTTTGAGCAGGAGATATACACACACACTACCTAATGGAAGTGATAATACACTCATAAACAGCTTTAGTCCTAATGTTTCTAGGCTCTTCCTTCAGTTGGTTTCTGCAAACATTAACATGGGCCTCCCCTGTGCCAGGAACTAAGGTAGGCATAACGGAATGGGGGGCGATGCAAAGACAGCATTTCGCCTTTTCAAGGTACACCCATTCCTACAGATCTTAAGCAAAACGATTTCTTTCTCTAAGCCTCTGAAATGTTTAGAAAAACAAGGTTTTGTGATTCTTTTAATATTAAATAAGACCATTCACGGTCTTCAGCATGGAAGTCAACTCAAATCACTGGCAGTTAGTTAGAGCTAAGAGAACACTTCATCTGGCCCCTTCATTTTACATGTGAGAAAACTAAGGGCCAGAGAGGGGCGCTGATTTGCCCAGAAAGAGTGCAGATCGCCTGATACCCACTGTTCTTTATAGTATATGGGGCTATCATAAGCCTTTAGGGCTAACTTGAAAGCTTACTATTATTATTTTTTAAATCTCCAGGCAATTCCTACTAGAATCAGTGGTCACACGATGCATCTCATTATTGCCACCAAGCCCGTATTTCATCCGTCCACTTACCAGGATGCCAACTCACAATGTCCTTGGGGCGCTTACAGTGTAGCTGAAAGGAAAGGTTAGTGACGACTGAGCTGAAACACTGCACTGAGCGTGTGCTGTATGCAAGGATCAAGAGAATGAGGAGGAGACACGGGGAGGAGAAGGTCGGCAGGAGGAGGCAAACCCAGCCCAGTTCACGATTCTGGCGCAGCTGGCCGGGGACCGCATCAACACAGGTCACGGGTAATGGACTCCCTTCTACACCGAAGGGTTCTGGTACTCGAGGCAGAGAGCCCCGACTTACAAGACCTCAAACCCTTGAGGGCAGACACTGAGCCTGTCTTCTGTGTGCTCCCAGCGCTGAGCACCGCACCTTCAGGGAGAAGGTGCAAATTTTGTGTGTCAATTTGGCTACACTATGGCGCCCGGTTGTTTGGTCAAACGCCAGTCTAGATGTTGCCGTGAAGGTATTTTGTGGACGTGATTACCATTTACAATCAATGGACTTTAAGTAAAGGAGATCACTCTCCGTAAAGTGGGTGAGCCTCAGCCAGTCTGCTGATGGCCTGAAGAGCAAAGACAGAGATTTCCAGGGTGGACGGAGTTCTGCCTCCGGACTGCAATACACGAAGTCTAAGTTTGCAACCTTCGGACCCAAGACTGTAACATCAAGTTGCATCTAAATTTCCAGTCTGCTGGCCTGCCATACAAATTTCAGACTTACCAGCCCTCACAATTCCGTGAGCCGATTCCTTCAATCTCTCTCTCTCCCTGTCTCTCACTATTTATATATATATATAATATCTCCTGTTGGTTGTTTCTGTGCATAACCCTGACTAATACAGGGCTCAGCCTGTGGGCGCTGAAAGAACGGAACCCACTGACAGAGCTCTCAGAAGGGCCCACCTCACCTTGACTTTTTCAGGTTTGAGAATACATAATCTTTTTTAAAAAATTTTTTTTATTTTTATTTTTTATTTTTTATTTTTTTTAAACATCTTTGTTGGAGTATAATTGCTTTACAATGGTATGTTAGTTTCAGCTTCACAACAAAATGAATCAGTTATATATATACATATATTCCCATATCTCTTCCCACTTGCGTCTCCCTCCCTCCCACCCTCCCTATCCCACCCCTCTAGGTGGTCACAAGGCACCGAGCTGATCTCCCTGTGCTATGAGGCTGCTTCCCACTAGCTATCTACCTTACGTTTGGTAGTGTATATATAATCTTTAAGTCTCCCAGGAGCTAGATTTCAAGTAAACAACTGACGATATTAAAGTAACTAAAGGCAAGTTAGTGGTCCAGTCCATTGCTCTCAATGTTTGAACATCATAAAATAGTAATTACAAGGCATGCAACATGGACCCAAGTAAATAAGATAAATCTCTACATCTATATTGACTTGTTCATTTTCTGTCTCTCCCGCTAGAATGTAAGCTCCTGGCGGATGGGCGTTTCTATTTCATTCATGAATACGTTCCCAGCACCTGGCAGAGTACCTGCCACAGAGGAGGTGCTCAATCAATAGGATGAATAAACCAATAGATTATCTTAACTCATTTTATTCAAAATATGCTCAACACTCAGAGCTAAGGGGTTCCTCTACTAGGTGAGTTGAATGCTCACCACGAGGAAGTTCTGTTTGCTCTCCAACTTGCTAATGCCAGTTGTAGTTGTTAGCATGATTACGGAACTAAACAAATAGTAGGTAAACTGATTTAAAAGGAGTGGAAAAACACACTGTTAAAAACTGAGCTTAATGTTTGGACAAACTTGATTAAAATGCATCACTAACAAACTGCTGTCAAATTAGTTGTGGATTAGACAACTGTCAAGGGTTGCTTAAAAAGAAAAAAAGAAAAACAAGGTACAACTGGAAATGGATTACGGCTGTGGCTTATACAAGAGAGTCAACATGGAATGCTAATCAGCTGCCGACACTTCAAAAAAGACCGTCAAAAATTAGTAAATAAATGCAGATGCTATACGTTAAGTTAAAATAAAATGTTTTATATATTATCATTGTTCAATAATTCCCTGCTCTAACTGACTTTCTGATTAGTCGACCAACTAGTGGTCCCAAACTCATCCAATAGGAGGGCATCTGATCTAATATAGGATAGGGACCATAATACAGAAAAGAGAATGTCCTCACCTCTGCTGTCACTTCTACTGTAGCAGCCAGACCAGGCTAGCTTCTGAGGTCGCCTCTTCTGAACTCATAAGCCTGTCTGGTTCATAAGTTTTTACTGCCTTGGACAGCTCTCTTGAAAGTGCTTTCTATCATTATTTCACATGAGTGTTGTTAGGTGTGTGAATATGCCTTGATATCACCAACAGAGGGCAGACCAGCGAAAAGAGGAGAGTTGCAAAAGACCCATCCATCCTCTCTGGTATGAGTTGGCAGCTACGATAAAGGGTTTTCATGAAACGAGTGGTCATCACAGTTGGTGCTAAAATTTGGACGCTAAACAGGCACTGCTTTTACTTTAGGAAAAATGGGGTCCTGAAATCTCCTAGAGGAAAAAAAAAAAAAGTGCCCCAGCAGGAGCAGAGAAGACCAGGTAGAGACGTAAACTAACTTGCTCAAAATCACAAAGCATGATCAGAATCTTAGCAACACTAGAATCCAGCTCTTCCAATCTGGACATCTTTTCCGGAGTAAGGCCACTCTAAGTTACAACCCCAAGGTCACCATAAAAAAATGAGGATCTGGCCACATTCTGTATTGAGCCCAGGGCCATGGTGAGTGACCCAGAAATTAATCAGGTGAGAAAAAATGCAGCAATTTTTAATTTCAGTGTCCCCTAAATGAATGGATTAACATAGTTGTTTTTGAGGATCCTAACCTTACATTTGGGGGGCGTTTTAAGGTAGCGCTATGAAGAAGAATGCTATGAGAGATAAGAGTTCTTGGAAAAATGGAAACAATCTTTATTACAAATCCAAGTCTCCTGCCATCTGTCTCGTTCCCTTCACATTTGCCAGCCACAAACCACCAAGTATGGATTTCCTAAGAAAATCACTTACTAGACTAGTGAGTAGGAATGAGAGACAAGCCTTACTTTAGACAACCAATGGCCCGAGGCACTATTTCCCAAGAGAAACTAATGCCTTTGACTCCTGTCTTGGTGACAGCTCTGCCCAGACCAGATCCCAAGGTTTGACAATGCGAACCACATTTGCAAGCTCGTGTTAGCGGCATGCTGAGGACTCAGTCCTCCCAAGCTAAGCACAAAAGGGCCTGCATTGAGGTGGTAATTACTGTCACTCTCCCAAATGATGAACTTCTAATCACACTGAGGAAAATGCTTTGTCAGGACAATAATCATAATTAAGAATTTCTTGGCAAAATGGCTACAGCAAACAAAAAATGTGCTGGTAGATAACAGAGAACTCAGAAAACCGCATAGCCAAGCGCGAAATAGCAGTCACCGAGACTGCCCCTTGGAAAGTCACCCATAGAGGCAAGATGGCAAAACACTGATGTCGTGTATCTAGGTACGTGCCTTCTCTCTGATTACTCTATGTAGCTTTTGGAGCTGGGAGCTCAGATGCACAGAATACGATACATCTTCCCCAAGTGGTTGTTTACAGAATGGACACGTGGGATATGCTGGTATAATCAACACAGAGAAGTCTCTGATTAGTGCAGCTTTTCCTCTTCCACCCATCTGTCATCTTCCAGCATTGTTAACAGCTCTGCTAAAGAGATTGTACAGCAAAGACATGGGAGCTATCTGGGGAAATCAGTTGAACCGGGACAGTTGGGGGGTTTCACGCGTATCATGCAACCTCAGGGCTCAGTCATACATTTGGTCAAAAGTCCCCGCTCCAGTCCTGCTTCAACAACAAGGCTGTGCTCCCACACCTGGCACCCGCTATGCCCAGCTCTGTCTTGCGGACATTGGCACCTGAGCCATTTGCAAGAAAGTCTGTAGCCCTAGGACAAGAGAGGTCAGAAGGGACCCCTGCAGGACAAATGATCGGGTCTTTCTGAAAGCCAGAAGGGATTGTATGTAGGGCTACTTGTGGATTCCTCCAAAACTCCCAGCTTGAGGGATTTCGAAGAGGAATAACAGGCCTTGGTGAAGGAAAAGAGAATATAAGACACCAAGAAAGAAAGAAAGAGGAAGAAAACACTCATCATCTCAATGCCCCCAGCATCCTTGGGTACTGTATTCCCACTGAACAGTTTTTGGCCTCTGAACAGTTGGGCCATAACCTCACTCGGTAGCATGGGTAGTTCTTTTACCCTGACAGGTCTATGGTCAGAAGCAACACACAAGGGGCGACAAACTGCTTCAGTTCTAAAAGTCTTGGTCAACAGGCATCAATTTGGGGGACACATCCCTTCCTGTGTAGGACTTGCCCAAATCCACTTGTTTGGTCCATTTGTTTTCTTCATAAATAAAATTATAACCAAGCCTAAATAAGCCCTCCCCAGTTAAAATGAGGCCCTCTTGTAAAATCTACCTGGTACCAATTTCTGCTGATATCATCAGACAGGGAAAGATTCATAAAGGAATGAAAAGGTACATTTTTTTAAAAAACTAGATTCATTCAATCTCAAAGGTTATAAGCTTCAGTTGTCCCCTAGTAAGAAAATGAGTTATGTTTAATGGCTCAAACAGATATTTAGAATTCTATAAGAGTTAGTTACAGGAGAAATAGAATTCAGGTTATAACTAACTTTCAGCTTCTTCTAATAAATATAAACTGTATGTATATACACACATATATGTACATATATATATATATATATATATATATAGAGAGAGAGAGAGAGAGAGAGAGAGAGAGAGAGAGGTGTTCATTGTATATACTCAATATACTCTCACTAAATGTCACTCTCTTTAAACGTTTATCGTGTTCTCCCTGCCGTAAGATACCTTTCAGTGGAAAGCAACATTTTGAAATTCAAAGCTTTATATCATAATTCAGAGGAACTTTGTTGAATCTCTTCCGGCAGCTAATCTTTCTAGTAACCAAATATTATGGCATCTTGGGGATAGATATTTTGTATGAGGTTCTTACACGCGGAGTTTATCAAGAAGGTATACATAAGACAGATTTTACAAGGAGTAAACGTAAGACGACTGTGGATCGCATCAACACTTTCTGTTTGTGCACTTGGGTAACCATGAATGAGTTAACACATGCAGAGAATAGACGCTTAATCTACAACGCCAGACATCTGGATGAAAATTGAAATTTTTAGTCAAAACCCCAGATATTTACAAATACGTGTTTTCATCTAAATATTGGATTGTGCATAGACAGAGCCTTAATGTAGGTAAGTGGAAAAGAGAACATCACAAATCTTCATGATTGGGTGAATTATTGCCTTCGGTTGGTGGGGGGCCGGGGTGGTATGCTCAGTACGCATGAAGCATTTTGAGATGTTTGCTGCGATGGGTATTTTTAAACTCTTTCTAGCCATACATAGAATGCAGAAATTAACACAAGAATGTCTTAATTGGGCCTATTTTATACACAAAAGAATAATGGGCTAAATGGGTTGGAATGAATGCCATATTTATCCTTCAAGGGAGGAAAGACATGATGATTCACAGGCTGTGAAGCCAGGAGCACCCAGCCTTCCCATGAGTAGAATAAATATATCTCCTTTCATAATATTCTGCCTTCTAGTCCTTAAAGGCCCCCTAAAGGCACAAATAGAAAAGAGATGGGAAAATCGGAAACAATTCATTTCAATTTCACATACAGTAATTTTCTTTCGGGGATTATGACGCAGACCCACGATAATGGGTTGACCACTCTGTCTAAACTTGAAAATGCCAGAACGACACTGTCAAAGTTCCACTGCACCTCTTCCCAGCCTCCTGTGTGCAAGGCAGCCAGTGACAGAGAGACTCAGCAATGGTGCATGAACTCAGGGGAGTGTGTCCTTGGCTTCTGAGAGCACTCCTGCATTTCACGAGTCTGTTTACTGTGTATTCACTCTCTTAACCAAAAACCGACTTGAATTCCCTCAGCAGGGAAATGACAGGAGGAAGAGGCAGGCACGAATTTTACTGGGTGGCTAAGGCCATAGAAACTTGCTGCAGACACTCTAGAATTGATGACAACATTTTTTGAGCTGAGCAAAAAAATGACTCTAGGTAAGAGGAATGAACTTTCATTGGGGGAATGAAAAAAGAAAGCAAGTGTGGGAAAATGACGTACAGGATCTCTTCAACAGAATCATTCGTTCAAGAAAACTTATTAGTCCTTTAGCTTTGCCTGGAAAGAAGGGTAAGTGGGAACTTTGATAAGCGTTCACGCTACCAAGCAGGGATCATTCCTCAGAGGGGGTTGCAGACCGGACTACTGTATCTCATGTGTTCAATCTGGCCCCCAGCATCAGACCCACGTACGAAATTAACAGACGCTATTCTCCGTCAAAAGGACAATTCAGCTTTTCATCTAATTCTACAATGCCTGGGATTTCAGAAAGGCATAGCAAGCTAAAAACAAGCAAAACGCGGCTTGTCGGTGTCACAGGTGTGTGTGACGCTGTGCTCTTGCAAAACTGCGTGTAAATTAAACTATCGTTAATTTCCACTTTCTCATTGGCTATCATTTAAAGAATGGTTTGTCTTCATTTCCAGTTGATCACCAATTGCTAGTTTATCCTGACAATTCAGCTCCGTGTCTCAGATGGCTCCCAGCCTTTCCATTAAGTCGTTAATCAGCTGCTCAGATTTTCTTATGCCAATTTTTTCCTAAGCTGGATATATGGTTGTTGTTATTAATTTAATGAATTGGTGCCAAAGCACCAGGCTAGGTTCTATAGGAATATATAAATGAATGAAACACAAATCGCTCTAATTCAGGCCTGAGTACAAAAAAAAAAAAAAAAAAAAAGAGGTGCAAAGTGTTCAGGGACGTGGCAGACGATTTTCCCTTCGGCTAGAAGGATCTGGAAAACTTTCTCAGAAGAGATGAGGATTTGAGGTGGATTCTGACAGATTAGTTAAGGTGTATAATGCAGGGAAGAGCATGTCCGAGAGGGGGAACAGCCTGGCGAAAAACAAGAGACTAGAGCACAGGGTTCCTGAGGGGGTGTGATGGGAGACAAAGCCGGGAGCGAAATTGTGCTGGGGTTTAAATTCCAAGCCCAAACATCTGGCCTTGATTTTGAATGGGATAGAGAGGGGTGGAAGGCTGCACCGTTCCTGAGCTCTCATAAGCAGGTGGCAGAGCCGGAGTACACCTCTAAATGTCTCCATTGTAAAGGGCTTAGGGTGAATGGTCTCTTTTGCTTAGTCAAATAAGGTCAACCCGCAGACAAGCCATTTCATGTTCACTTTCACGCGCTTCAGCAATTCTTTCCCGAGACAGCATCTGGATCCATTTAATTTTCTTTACACCCAGCCCCTCACAAATCCTGCAACCCAGGGCATAACGAGAGATCTATTTCTTAAGACCATTCCCACCACGACCTCCCGACGGATGCCTTCAAGATTTTGCACCTGCAATTGGCTACTTGCCAACACAATGGGCCACTTGAGTCTTAAAATTAAGGATTTAATGATAAGTGGGGAACTGCAATGATACATGAAAGGCTGAATTCACACTTCGGATTTCTATGGCCTCGTATGTTAGGGGGTGTAAAACGGAGGCAGGCCATAATGAAGTCTAAAAGCGATCCTTATGGCCGCCATTGAGCGTCCCAGAAAGAGCCTCTCCAATTTAGAAAGGGGAGTGAAAGACCGTCTTAAAAAAAATTGGCGATGTGATCATTATTATAGCCTCAAAAGGCAGCTTTGACACAAATACAGCAATTATTTTGTAACTTCTGTGGAACAGCCAACACCTCCCCTTCCCCCTCTTCTCCTTTTCAAGGGCCAAATTTTTTTGAAAAAAGCATATCACGAAGGCCTTGGGGATTTTCACCCACAGGCTCATAAATATGTGCACGTTAGTTATGTCTTTTACTAAAGAGAAAATTGCCTTGTACCAAATGTCCGGGCTGCCACAAGGAGAATAACCAAGTCACACATCCAGCTCTTAAAAGAGGCCACAAACCTAGGACAGGTCTGACCACGCAGCGTCTGGCTTTAAAAGTCTCCCCGATTAATGACATCGTGGATGATAGATCTTAAAACAAACAAAAATAATGAAACCGCATTTGTTCACTTGCACTGAGTAGATTAAATTGAACATTTGGTGAGAAATTAATGTCTTGGTCATTATACCAAACTCTGTACATTCAGTTGCAGTGCAATCTCATTTTTGTAAAGCATTTAAATGTGCTGTCACATAATAAGTTCTCAATAAATTTACCGTCTAGGTGGCCATCTTCTCTAATATATTGTAAGCCCTTGAGGGTAAATACTATACCTCACGGAGTTTCTTGCACATAGTAGGTGTTTAATAAATATTGAATAAATGGAGAAAAAATAAAAATAAAAGTCTCCCCGATGGCAGCGCAGACTTTTCAGTTTGGCAACAACAGCTAGAGAGTTCGCGCCCTCATACTGGGGGCATCCTTGGAGGAAATGACAAAGACTCTGCCTTATAGAAACAGTGCTCAAGAAGAGGGAGCTTTGTCTGTAACAAAGGGTTTATGTCTTTGTAACAGGGGTTTCAGACATATTCAGCAGGGGAGAAAGATCTCCATAGATTCGAAATCTCTTCAGACGGGCCTGGTCAGATATATGGACTGAAGCTTAGGTGAAGTCTCTGTTGTCATAGAGTCGTGCAGCCCTAAACATGAGCCAGGACATCAATTTCTATAGGAGACAGAGGGGGGCTCACGTGCAAGCTAAGAAATTAAATGTCAATATATTTAAATGGCATAACGTGCCTGATTAATAGCACAGGAAAATAAATCCCAGAACAAAAGGCCTGCAAAGCTAATCCCTATTCACACACACTGCTATCCAGGAATATGTATTTAAGGCTTACTGGGTGCTAAATGCTGAGTGGAGAGCTCGCCAATGTGGAAAGTCTGGCCCCTGAACTCAAGATTATAATTATTTGAAGAAATAAGACCTACTGACACGTAAAGATGATTAACCAAATTAGACACCCCCTCACAACTGCCAAATGAATGGTACAGATAACTACCAGAGGGCTCAGGGACAGGGGAAATCCTTGAAGGCTGGAGTGGGCGAGCAAGGCTTCACAGAGGAATAGGAGATGGGAAGGATGCTGGAGGAGGCCTGGGGGACGGAGACGATGTGAGAGCCGGGGCCAGGACGGAACCCAGACCGCTCAGGGGATGCCGAGTGCCCGAGCCTATCTGAATAAACAGCCAATGTAGGGCAGCAGCGAAAGACAAGTTTGGGAAAGTCGGGGTTTTTTCGGGGTGGGGAGTGCATCATGGAAGGTACGGGATGCAGGCTGACGAGTTCAGATGGCTTAGGGAAGAAGTGGTCTGTGCCAGCAGTGCTTTGAGCTGAGCTGGGAATCCCATGTCCACTGGATTAAAGGGGAAGAGACTACAAACAGGAAAAAACTGCAGTATCACATGGCCAGTGGGAGACAGTGGTGGGAGATACCAAATAACAAATGAAAGGTCAGGTAAGAAAACAAGAAACTTCTGGTTACCCACGTTTCCGATTTCAACTGGCGTATCACTGTTAAGATATTTAAATGGTTCTGGGATTTATTTTCCTGTACTGTTAATCGGGCACTTTATGCCATTTAAATATATTCCCATAGAAACGATCCGCCAAGGTGCTTATAGCACTTTCGGGAAAATCTTTCACTAAACCTCAAGGGAATGGGAAGATGGATGGGCGTTTGAGCCAGTCCTTTACAAAAGAAGAAAATGGGGCACAAGAAGTTTAATTGTATGTGTGGCAGGCTGGAAAAATGTCCCCCCAAAGATGTCTACACCCTAATCCTTGGACACTGTCATTGCGTTGCCTTACGTGGCCAAAGGACTTTGCAGAGGTGATTAAGGTACGGCTCTTGATGTGGGGAAATGGTCCTGGATTATCTTGGTGGCCCAATGTTATCACAGGGGTCCTCCTAAGAGGGAGGCAGGGGAGGCAGAGTCAGGAAGGAGAAAGGAGGGAGGAGAAGGGAAGCAGATGTCAGAGTGGTGCAGGGCCAAAAGGCAGAAAACGCAGGCAGCCTCAAGGAACTGGAAAAGAAAGGCAAGAAAAGGGATTCTCCCCTAGAGCCTCGGAAGGAACGTGGCCCTGCTGAACCATTTCAGACTTCTGCCCTCCAGAAGCGTGAGATAATAAATGTATACTGTTTTAAGCCACTAACGGCGTGATGTTATAGCAGCCATCTAAAACTGCCTATGTATATACAAATATAGTTCTCCTTTTCGCAGACTTGTTATGCGAACCACTAGACCACAGCACCTGATTTTTTCTTTTATTTCAACAAATTGCAGACAAGACAGCAAGATGTTGACCCATCCGGAAGCAGCAGGCAACGAGCCAGCTTCTCCCAAGAGAGCACCTTCCAAAATTCAAACACCTTCCTGGGAGTGCCACCTTCCAAAGGACAACGTTCTCACAATCACAGCCCTCTTAGAGCACCAGCTGCTGTCAATCTGAATGAACCAAGAAGGCTGCATCTCAACAATGCACCATGCCAGAGTCTTCCCTACCTGCCAGCACACTTGACCTTGAATGGCCAAGCTTCGGTCTCTGTCTAATCAAGGTCACATTATAAAGTTCCTAAAGGGGCCTGTTTCCTGTTTCCCACTGGGAACACTATGAAGATAGAAAAATATTTGAAAAACACCGGGCTGAGTAATAAGAATTACAAAACATTATTTTAATAAGTCACTGCTTTTAGGGTTCACTACTACAGTTTATTTAAAGTGTTTTTAGTTCCTTAGCTTTATTTCCCATTTAACAAGCTCCCCGAATCACCTTTTAAGGGGAATGTATTGTTTATATGGAGACTAAAATATAGGAAAAATACAGTTTATTCTAACTCTTAACACAGAGGACTTTGCAAAGGCTGATATGACCAGCTGAGGCCAGTGTAACGCTCTGTGGAGATAACCTGATGTCATTTTCCAAATGCCAGGTTGTAGCAGCACCCGGTGTGTCGGCCACATCAACACCCGAGCCTCTCCAGGCATGTTATCCACCAGAAACCCAGCTGGAAAGGCAGCAATTCACTTGGGGGAATCAAGCCCCAGGTGACTGCATAAGTCACTAATCTTGCGGACCATAAAGGAAGCAACGCCATATCTTTCGTGGCTCCCTCAAAAATAAAAGGAGAAAAGCAGAAAAGAGAAGCACAACTTGCACGGCCCTCATTAAATGTTCATTATTGGCAAGGATTGTTGCTTCTGTTTTGTTTTTTATTGTTTGGAGAGGAAATACATAAAAACAGAGCCATCATCTGCCACGGAATACTGAGAAGGCAGAGAGCACCGTGATCGAGTAGAATAAACCCTGAACTAGGACTCAGGCATCCTTTAACACAAGTCACCACGTCATCAACACAGAGACCATCTGCACCAGCCGTGACTCAATCCCAAGTCATTTCCAATTAGGAAATGAACAGCAGTGATGATAATAATGTACCCATCCTATGGACCAGGCTCTCGCTCTCTCTACGTGTGCAATCTCTCATTCTTTGAACAATCCATCCTAGTTTACAGAGAAGGGAGGCGAGGTTCGGCGAAGTTCAGGTTACTCAGCGGCTGAGTTGGGAATGTGTGGGGTGGAAGGGAAGAGTCAGCAAGGGAAGTCCTCTGGCAGCTCTGCTTCGACAAGAATTACAAAGTGCAGAAAAGAAGGAATGCTGCCATAAAGTTCCCAAAATTTCGACTTGGTTTTGGATGAAAAGCTAAGAAAACAGTGAGAAGAACCCCTTATAATCCAGCCAATCATTACATACACAGACTCAGATGGAACACAGATCAAAGAGTATCCCAGAAACATACCCATGTACCTTCAGAGCTTTAATATAACCCAACTAGCATATAAGGCAGGTGTTAATACTATTCCCCAAATCACATTTCCACGGTATTTCAAATATTTATAGCTTGTTATAAATTATAGCAAGGTCACATATCAAAGAATGAAAATCACCCATATTAAATTAATCAGAGATTTTAGAAAATTATACATCGCACATGGCTGAGTATAATGCATTTAATGTTTCAATGTCATGGAACATTTGCTTTATAAATAAAATATGAAAGTGATTAAGATCCCACAGACCCTCAGGAATATTACAAATCTACATGAGACCCCCCTAAGCTCTGGATTTGTATCTCTGGATTTAGGTTAGTGGAGAAAAAATTTAAAAATCATGCAACTGAACTAGATCTCACTAGTTTGTGATGCTCCACAGGAAAGTCAATGTCAGCATGGGGAAAAGTGAAATTCAATATCCCAGCTCCTAATACTCTGATTTCCTACAGCAGAATTCAAATTTTACCCTCAGCTCTGCAAGCTCAGTTGCCGCTCTCCTTTAATGGAAACTTAAGTGCACACTGAAGACAGGATTTGGCTCAAAGACTTTCTACACTGCACTAAACATTCCTGTTGTTAAAAGCACCTTTACACATATATGCCGTTACGAACTAAGACTGAATTTCCGGACAAGATGTAAAAGGCAGACTTTGGAGATGAGTGCAGAACAGTTGAAAGTATTTCACCAACTCCTCTACCAAAAACAGACAAAAAACGAAACCTTTGCCTCTTCCAGAGTCAGGCAACCTCCCCAAAGTCACCAGGCGGCCAGAAGTTCCCAGAGACTCTGAAGATACAAGTCTCCGTGTCTCGGATTTCATGACACCCTCCCCATTCCTTTAGAGAGGTGCTTCATGGTTTGTACTTCTTTCTTTAAAATCTCATTAAAATTAACTTTGCTTTGAGAACCTTTGGATAAGTTTATCACACCGTGTGGGCAAATCCACTGATGCACTGCGGCATGTCCAAACCAGGGCTGAGAATTCCAGACTGTATAATCCAATAACCGACCATGGCTCTGTTGTTAACCTTTCTAATCAAATACCAGATGGAGAGAGACGTCCGTGCTGACGGAGGACCCTGGTCTCATGGATCGTATCGTCCCCTCTTCTAGGTCTGATCAGACAGCAAAGGCCTACGGGCACACTACCAGTATAGAACTTATCGAAGAGAAAAGAAACCACACAGAGTTTTAGAACCATTTCAAAGAGACTTGTTCCCTTATAATAATGAAACACAAAATAAAGTTTCCAAGTCATAAACTCATTGATACGAATCTTCAGATGATGAAAGAAACGATTTGCAGTAGGTCACATATCCGTGACGTACAGGGCACTCCTCAAGAATTTGGACAGAGTGGTGTGTGCTGCTTTGCTGTTGCCCTCTAGTCTGCACGGGCCAAGTCCTCAAATGATTTTGTACCCCATTCTAGAGACAACCTGAGATAGTGCAAAGAACCTGGGTTTTGGAATCTGGAACATTTGAGTGAAAGATCTATTCACTAGCTGTATACTAGCTGAGTGAGCACGGGGGCCAGTTACTCTACCTGCCTGAGATTCTGTTCCCTCCTCTTGGAATACTCGGCTCATCACAAAATCTCAGGGTTCTTCTCTCCATCTTGATGCTTGTCACCCTAAAAAGGTGCTTGGCACATGAAGCCAAATTCTTATCGTGGCCTCAGAGCAATAGAGGTGTGTAATGCCCAGAAATGAGGTCAAGTGCCCTCAGAATGAATGCTTTGGAAAAAAGAGAGCAAGTTATTTATTTCACTCTCATTAACACGGGCCTAAATCAGGAAAAATCTCATTTATGTGGCATTGTGTCAACCAGAAATCTCTGTTAATTGGCACCGCTGTGTGTATCTCTTCTGCTGTGCAATGATAATTGGGTGTTCGTAATCATGACCTTGGAGGTACTGCAAAATCTGGAAGTGTCACCTGAATCGGCAAAGATTCAATTATATCCAATCTAGTTTTAGCATTAAGCGATTGAAAATGGGTAATCTTTGTATGGTACAGAAACTGAAAAATCTGCTGTAGACCCTTCGTATGTGTCTTAGTCAGCTTGGGCCGCTATGCCAAAAATACCATTGACTGGGGGGCTTAAACAACAGACATTTATTTCCCACAGTTCTGGAGGCTGGAAGTCCATGATCAGGATACCAGCATGGTCGAGTTCTGGTGAGGGCCCTCTCCGGGGCTGCAGACGGCCGCCTTCTTATTGTGTCCTCACATGGAGGAGAGCAGAGAGGGGTGCAAGCTCTCTCAAGACTCTTAAAAGGGTGCTAATCCCATTCATGAGGCTCCACCCCCACGACCTCATCTAATCCTAATCACCTCCCAAAGGCTTCACCTCTAAATACCATCACACTGGGAGGTAGGGTTTCAACATACACATTTTAGGGGGATATAAACATTCTGTTCATAACAACATGCTATGGCATTTACAGGGCTTGGGAACACGGTGTAAAATATAAAGGCTGCTAGAAAGTGGGCTGGCTTTAGAAAGTGTAATAAACCTATCTGCAAAGCTGACTTAATTTTCTTTTATTATTTTGAAAGAACGTTAGACTTTATAGAAAAGCTGCAGACACAGTACAGAGAATTCATGTACATCCTCTGCCCAGCTTTCCATAATGTTAACAACTTACATAGCTGCAATACAATTATCAAAAGAACAAGGAATCAACATTATTAAAACACAATTAACTAGATTTCACCAGGTTTTCCCCTAGTGTCTGTTTTTCTGTTACAGGATCCCATTCAGGATTCCGAGTTGCATTTAGTCGTGTCTATTTGGCCTCTTCCAATCTGCGACAATTCTACATCTTTCCTGGTCTTTCATGACTTTGGCACTTTTGATGAATACTGGTCAATTATTTTGCAAACGGTCTCTCAGTTTGGCTTTGTCAGGTATTTTATCATGATTACATGGAGGTTATGCGTCTGGACAAGAATACCACAGCCGTGACGCTGAAGTTATCTTAACTTTTCTCAGTGCATCACCACAGGGAGTCGTGATGTCAATATATCTTATTACTGGTGATGTGAACCTCCATCACTTAGTTAAGGAGATGTCTGCTAGGTTGCTAAAGTTACTATTTTTTTTTCCTTTGTAACTGATCAAAATTTGGAGGAGATACTTTGAGATTACTCTAACATCTTGTTTCTCCTCAAACATTCATGCAAAGATTTTAGTATCCATTGGTGAATAACGTCTACCACTACTATACCATGGTCTTCCTCAAATCATGACTTTGTATTTCATTCATCACTCATTCACTCAATTCACAGCAGCATGAACTCACGGATACTTATTTTGCTCTATGTTTTAGACTGCCTCACTTCTAGCTCCGTAAGATATTCCAGACTCATTTTATACTTTTCTTGCCCCAGCTGAAATCAATCACTTTCCCAAGCGATCCTGGTTCCACTTATTAGAGTATGGTGTTTAGAAACCAAAATCTGAGTGCTAGCTATGCTCACGCTATGAGCGTGTCATTTACTTTTACGCTCTCGCAGCAGATCAAGCTAGAAACTATGATATGTATGCACACATATATCTATTTATCTATCCATCTATCGATCTATCTAAAATATATGAGTTCATATTGATACCTCCAATTGCAAGCTTCATTCTAGCTTTCTCTTTTTGTTTCTTTGTAACTCCCTTTTCCAACAGTGAGAAAACTACACTCATTATCTACAATACGTTCACATGTTTGATCAACCCTAATATACACATAGTTTCAAAACTACGAAACTGTCTGAGCCTGGAGCTTTTTTGTGAGGTAGTTCATTAATAACGTTCTCTATTCCTTTTATGTATATTGATCTATTTAAGCTTTCTAAATCAAACGATCTAAATTTTGGCAATCCATACTTTTCTAGGAAATTATCAACTTTATCTAAGTTTTAAAGTTTGCATAGGGACTTACCTGGCACACCAGTGGTTAAGACTCTGTGCTTCCACTGCAAGGGGCGCAGGTTCGATCCCTGGTCAGGGAACTAAGATCCCGCATGCCCCACAGTGCAGCCAAAAAAATTTTTTTAATTAAAAAATAAAATAAAGTTTGCGTAGATGTCAGAAAAGTATTCTCTTGTGATTTTTCAAATGGGTATTTCTTCCTTCTCATCTTTCATTTCATAGTTTTGCTTCTCCTTTAGTGAGTTCGCTAGTGGTTTCTCTATTTGCATAATTTTTTTAAAATACAGGATTTTGATTTATTGATTAGATCTCTTTTTTTTCCTGTTCTGTATCTCATTATATTCCATTGTAACCTTTATCACTTCCTTCCTTGTGCTTTCTTTTGATTTACTTTGTTCTTTTTCTAGTTTTTTGATCTGGGTATTTTCTCATTTATTTCCATTCTTTCATTTTTATTGGTAAAAGTGTTCACTTCAATTAATTTTCCTCTGATCACTGTTTTAAATGCATCCCATAGATAGATTTTGTAAATTAATTAATTTATTTATTTTTGGCTGCATTGGGTCTTTGTTGCTGCACACGAGCTTTCTCTAGTTGCGGCGACCGGGGGCTACTCTTCGTTGCGGTGCGGGGGCTTCTCATTGTGGTGGCTTCTCTTGTTGTAGAGCACGGGCTCTAGGTGCACGGGCTTCAGTAGTTGTGGCATGGGGGCTCAGCAGTTGTGGTGCATGGGCTTAGATGCTCCATGGCATGTAGGATCTTCCCAGACCAGGGCTCAAACCCGTGTCCCCTGTATTGGCAGGCAGATTCCTAACCACTGAGCCACCAGGCAAGTCCCGTAGATAGGTTTTTATGTGTAGTTTTTTATTTCCATTTTTTAATCTATAATCTCAGTTTGTATTTCCTCTTCCATGCAGGAGTTGTTTAATTGGAGCTTTTAAAATATCTGGATAAAAGTGGCATTCTAGTTTTTATTTTGTTAGTGATTTCTAGTTTTATTATACTGTGATTGGAGAGTGTTGTTTGTACCATTTGTACTTTATGAAAATGATGGATGTTCGCTTTGTGACCAAAACATGGTAAATTTTTGTGAATGTGTCATTACACAGGAAGTGAAATTTTGTACTCATCAACTGAGGAAATTCCCCTTCCAAGACACAGTTGTAAAGCACAAGAAAACTGTAAGCCAACACTGTAAAAGAATTAAATATACTCTAAAAGAATATTCTCCAAAAGGCATCTGAAGATATGAAAAACCACCGTGAGTCAGAAATTCAGAAACTAAAATTTTAAATGTACAAGAAAAACAGAAAAGAATGAAAAGTAAGTTGATGAAATACAGGAAAGAAATGGAAAAGACAAATTATCTGAAAAATAAAGGTGCAGAGAGGAGAATAGTTTCAAATAAAAAATTAATAAGAGATATTGAAGAAATGTAGGAAAACAACCAAGAGAATTACAATGACACAGGGGAAAAAACGCAAAAGGGTTAGAGAGAGAGTAGTGGAAATGGAAGGAAGGCAAAGAATAAATAATATTCATATTACTAGAGTCCTTCGAAAAGAAAAACAAAATGCTGGAACAGATAATGTTTAAAATTGTAATGCAAGAAAATGTTCCTACAATAGAAAGAGACCTAAAATAATTTCACTGAATGGGCTCACTGCATACCTGGGGAAATTATCCATAATGATCAGCTTAAAGATATATGGCAGTAAAATTATTAGATTTGAAAAATAGAGACAAATTCTCAAGGCCTCTAGACAAAAACCATCAAATAACTTACAAAGTCAAGAGAATGAGACCAGCATCAGAGTTTACAAAACCAAGACAACAGTGGAGCAGCATTAAAAAAACACAAAATTCAATGAAATAAAGTCGCTAGATTTTGTATCTAGCCGGTCTGTTATATCAAGGCTACAAGGAAAAAAAAGTCTCAACATACCCGAACTTAGGGAATTCTGCACTCGTCAGCTCTTTTTCAAGTTTTTCTCAGTCTCCCTTTGATCACTGAAAAGCCTTGTATCAGAGCAGGGGTGGGGCAGAAGCATGAGATCATGCTCTGTGATTTGGCAACTTTAACTTTTTACTCACAGTTATTTCACACCTTTGGCATTGTTTGTCTTCAAATGATGCTGAGCGTCTGGTTTAGTGTACAATTTACTGTTCTTCTGTTGTTATTTCTCATGGTTTGTGGGGAAAATATTCCAAGACAGCCAGTTATGCTACTGACATTTGCCCTCGGCTAACTGCAATTACCGACTCGACTTTTAAATATGTCAAAACAGAAATCTCACATGGTGGGGGGAGGTTCCCCATCAGTTAGTTAACGAAACTCACACAAAGCTCCAAAGTTGTCTGTCTCCTAACACTTGGCTGTTAACTGTCTTCTGAGCATTTATTAATGATGCGCTGTGCGAAGCATTTTGCCAGCATTAGTTCTTACAGATTCCATTTTTAAAATCTATGGAATCGCTACCATTATCCACCTTTTACAGATGAGGAAAGTGAGGCATAGAGAAGCGAAGTAACTTGTCCAAGGATCAAAAGCAATACCACTCCATTCCAAAGCTGGAGCTCCTAGCTCTGACTCTACACTGCCTGCCTCCTTCCACCTCTACTCACCATACGGCTTCAACTGCCACACTCAAGTCATCCTTGATTCCTCATGTTCACTCAACCCCATGAGCAAGTTTCATCTGTTTCTCTCCCAACTGTATTCCTTTTCCCTCCATCTGTAATTCCATGACTCTGGTCCAAGTCAGAATCAACTCTCACCTGGACAACTGCCACGATAACCTCCCTGCTTCCACCATCACCCCCTCCAATCCATTCTCCATACTGAAGCTGGAGCAAATTTTTATTAATAAAACATAAATCAAATCTTGTCACTGCCTGACTTAAATTCTCCAATGCCTACTTCTTTCCTTTCGAACTTCGGTCCCATGCCATGTTCCAACTTAATTACTCTCTTCATGTCAATACTGGCCTCCTTTCTCTCCCTCAAAATTGCCAAGCTCATTCACACTTTAGAGCCTTTGCCTTTGCTATACAATTAGCATGCGATACTCTTCTCCTGGCTCTTCCTTCAGGTCTCTGCTCAAATATCCCCTCCTCTGAAAGGCCTTTCCTGAGCACCCTATGAAACGTAGTGCCTGCACTCCACCATTTCACCCAATCCCTCCCCATCACGTTAGCCAATGCTTTTTCATCCATGGCAGGCCTCGCCTTTTGCTTTATCTTGCCATTTACTGCAAGTAAGGAGAACATGTAGCACACAGTAACCACTAGCTATAAATGTATTGAATGAGGAGTGAATAATCAATACATTGGCAATATTTTGTAAATCAATAATGGGGACATAGTACATGCACATGTCATTGACGCTGAGTGCCAAGTGAGGGCCACAGAAGTTAAATGCCAAAGAATTTAAAAGAGCTCGGAAATCCTAAAGGCAGACGAATGGAAAATTGATATTGAAGGATGGGAAAGGGTTAGAATGCTTTTTTTTATTGGATTTGTGTTTCTTCAAGGTGCATTTGGGGTAAACCCACTGAAGAGTTACATATATGCCAGATTCTTCTAAAGCATAAACTCTCCTCTGACTGTGTTAGGAAACTTCAGAAAGGCTTTGGCCTTACTGGGGTACAATTTCAAAACGTGAAGCAGATAGCTTGCTAAATAGTACCCCTAGTGGTTTCAAAGAGTTCTTTCAGCTTCTTTAAGATGCCTCATTCCCCAAGCCAGGAGCTGAGTCACAATTCTGAGAACATGGTTCCTTAACAATATATGCGCTACATCTATAATTATAATTAGTACTTAAGTAGCAAGATCTTCCCACGGAGCATAACAATGTCCAAAAAAAAAAAAAAAGATAAAATATTGCCAAAGATTTTTTTTTTTTAATTGTGCAGTCACAAGCTGTTTGGGGGAGGTTCACCCTAGTAACTCTTGCGGGTCAGCAGGGAGTTCGCGGGTGGCGGACTTGTGGAGAGGGAAGGAGGTGAATTCCCAGGAATGGTCGTTGACGAACATGTAAGGGTCTGTTCCACCACATCGTGGGGGGGGGGGGGGGGGAAGGTGAATCGTCAACAAACATTTCCTACACCTGATATCTTCTGTATGGCGAGCTGCACATTTAATAAAGAAGCAGCTGCTACTTCTGAACGATTAATCAATACTGGTAAGCTGACATCCTAAGCACTGCTGAACTGAAGCTTTTCTTTCCCTCCCGCATTTACAAATAAAGTGCTCACTATTTGACTAAAGCCTGTCGACTTGACCGGAAAATATCAGAGTCCTATTTAAATGACATTTGCAGAGAATGAGATTTTCTCCTGGCCACTGCTCCTTATCGCTAATAATAACATCAGATTAGTGGATTTAGGCCAGCAGAAGAGCAGTGCCTTTTCTGATCCCTTCTTAAAGTAGCCCTTTCCATCTGGCTCATCAAGCCACCCTCCCACCGCCCCCGCCCCGCCTCCACTTGTTTGGGCCAATGAGCAATTGCTAAGCCGCACTTCATTGATACCAGGCGGGCTATCTACCTAAAGACCCACTGTGCTTCTCAATTCCGCACAAGACTTCTTCTCAGGTCTGCTTAGTTAGCCTAGAAAGATCAAAACACCTGAGATGATTACAGGTGCAAAGGCTCCTCTAGATAATCTCCACCAAAGGTTGATGAGTAGCAGGAATTAAAACCAAAAACTTAACTAATTCCAACGGATAGAGCTTCGCAAATGACCTTCATTCGGCTAAGTTTCGTCTGGCGTCATTTCAACTCATCAGATACTACGATGTTTCTCATTTTAGAGAAGGCTGAAGTTCTGACGGTTGATTTTTGGGGGAGAAAAACCCATGGCCAAACGCACACTTGCACACTTAGATGACTATAGGGGAAGCTGCCTTTATTATTATTTTTACACGAATCAGGCCACTTTGAAGAACGCACGCAATTTAAAATTGAAAATGCCAGGTCTCCCAAGAACAAATGGAAGTATTTCTAAAGCTCTATCATAAATAACTACATTTCATTTCCTTTTTCAACTTTTGGCACTTTAAAGGCCCTCTTACAATTCGCACCTATGCTACTTAAGTTAATAACTGACATTTCCTTTTCGTAACGCATATGTAAGTCTGAGGACCCCTGTGAGGCTGAGATAAGCCTGGAGACCAGGAGACGCAGTATGAAGCCAATGTTTCAAGATCATACTGATCGCCGACCTTCTTCTTGTGCCTATTTTGTTCTTCAATAACGTCTTGTTCATTCTTAACCCTGACCAAAGAGTATTTCTACGTGGTAGAGAACCCCATGCCAAGCAGAGCCACATGGGGCCAAATGGTTTGACTTCATGAAGCCACACGGCCTGAATTAAATGTTAGCAAGGTTAAAGTGAGACGGTTCTTTTCAAAACAGCACTAACCGACACTTAAAGGGAAAACCCTGGGTCTAGTGTCCAACTGTTTTACCTACATATTTTTCAATGCATTACACTGTTAACAAAGTTACACTAAAAACAGAACATAAGCAATCTGAAGGATGCTTCTACAGAAGAGATGCACTCAACTGGCCACTTCTGCATGTCGCATGTCATAAAGTCAGTAATGTATCCTGCATATGACAAATGTATCTTCATTTGACAGGGTCACAGTAAGTACACGGCTACATTTCCCTCAGGATGCCCACAGATGCTAAACCAGGCGGCATCCTCATTTTGAAACAAGCCTGGGCCGATTTGGATGAACATCTTCGAGAAGCAACAACTATGTAAGTTCTGTGTTATTTTCCTAGAGTTAAAATGAAACACACACACTTTTAAGAAAGCCCTAATGATTTTAGTCAAGAGGGGGGAGGGATATGAAATGAAATAAATCTGATCGTTTTAGGTACAACTCAGATAAATACAGTGATTTTTAATAATAAAAAGGGAAGTTTAGTTGGTCAAAATAAAGTTTATTACAAGGTTTATAAAAAGTTTACTATGAAGTTCATATCTTTACAGTCAACAAGAATGAAATTCTCCTGGACATTAAACGCAAACACCACACCGCCAGGCACCCCGTTAGCTGTTAGCCTCTCCTCTTTGTTGTTTAGAAGCTGCTGGTAAGAGTAGTAGGGGTTTTGTTTGTTTGTTTATTTTGCTTTTCTTTTGTGTGACCCCTGCTCTAACCCCACTATGGTTCCTAAAGGAAGAAATAACTAGGCCTGGTGGTTGGGGAAACTAATGCCAAGGGAGCAGGACCTTCTACGCTACCAGTTGGCACCGGCACAGGAAGGATATTGGTCATTTTGCTTTGTTTTGGTTTGTGTGGGTTTGATGTTTTTTCATTCCTTTTTCCTTTGGAAGAACAGGAGAGGAACCATGTCCTAGAAAGAGCCAGAATATTCTCCCCTGCTTGAAGGGCCGTGTGTTGCCATTGTCACGGCCGGAGCTGGCTGTACAGTGCAGCAAAAGTTTCAGAGCTGGAAGCAACCTGAGAGATCACGGCTGAAGCCTAGCAGATGCATTTTTTTTTTCTCTTTCTTAGACTATATAAGTTACCCTACTATTCTTTTCTGATTTCGTTCCCAAAAAGTTTAGTACCTTCAACGCAAGAACTTTCCAATTGGATGAAAAATTAATTATTAGACATCTGAGCATCTGAAGATTACATTTCACACACCCAAACCACTAAATGTACGCACTGTCCAAGGTGTAAACAATAAACTGAAAGTAGCCCCCAACAGCCACAGATGATGTGAACCAGTACGACGGATTATTTCACCTTCTAAAGCACGCATTAATAGATGAAACCTTCACACTGTAGTGAACCATTTCCTATGATCAAAGTCGTTTTTCCTTAATTTATTTCTGCATAAAACGGAAAGTGTTTCCAATTAGCAACAAGGCACCGGCAGGGTGTATGGTTATCCGGAGGTAATCACAGACCTGTGGCAGCAGAGGTACTCAACTGCACCTTTCGCTTTGTGACTCCCCAGGGGGGTGATTATCTCCTGATAATCATACCCCCCCACCCCATTGTGCCTTATTGCTTAATTAGCTACTGCATGAAATGGAGTTCTCTTTGCACCAACTTTATGTCTACTATAATTGCCCTGGGTTGGAGTTCCAAGATGAAAAAAGTGGCTTCAATAACTACATACATTTTGTTTGATTAATCGTGAAAAAATCACTAAGGGATTAAAGTGAAACCATTCCACAACTGCGGACCATATCCAGCAATTTGAAATTATTTTATGATCCTGATCAATGTAATTAATGAGAATGGCTGTTAATTAGTTACACTAGCAGGTGGGCCATGAAGATTGTATTCACTTAATAATACCAGAGAACAACATGAGATCAAGGGTTCCTGTGTGGGTTTTACCCGGTGCACAGACAGAAAGTCCCTGGTCAGCTCCGTGCTCATTGAGATGACCGCACCACCTTCTTTGCCCGCCTCTGCTTCCCCATCCCCTTCTAGGGCCTTTCCTAGGGCCACACACCAAAACAGCAGGGCTGGAGATTTTAAATGCTATTAAGCATTTTTTCAGCTTAAAAGTTCTCTGTGTTGCAAGGCCCTGCCAGCAGAGGTCCCTGGTAAACTCCACCGAGGCACTCCCCATTTCAAACAAACTGGAGATTCTCCCTAGAAAATATGGCAGCTCAGACACCCTCATCCTTATCTGCCCCATCTGATGTCGCTAACCAATCCTTTCTCTAGAGGCCGGCTGCAGTAACCCCTTGGTCGCCGCCTGGGGACAGGCAGGAAGTGCTGACACAGCATTGTCACAGAGTCGTCCATTACTAATGCTGAGAGTTTATCAGGGAGTGTTTACGGTCACAAGATATATCACGATCCCTGAGGAGCTAGTCAATATATACAGTCATTGCCATGGTGGTTTTTATTGTGCAGCAATATAGAAGGAAATGAAAAAAGTAACAAATATCTCCAATGTTCTCCCGGTTAAACTACAGAGTCCATCCATGATGTAAATGTCTACAGATATCTGTTAGTGTAATTTGCCTGTGCGCTGAGCTCTTGGATTTCATCAAACCCTGCTAACTGGCGGTTAGGATCTGCCCCACTGTTCAGCATGTCACCGTTTGGCCAAATCGAGAGAGCTGAAATGCTGACGAGCCACGCTCATGCGAAAGTCGGGGCAAATCCCGACTCCTAGACAGAGGAGGTGGGAACATGGCCGTCCCACTTCATGCTCTTTTCAGAGACAACCTCTCAAGCGCCCATTGCATTTGGGTTGGTTCCATTGGATTTGCAAGCAATTAAAGGAGAGACCTGGTTAGATGAAGGGCTCTCTGTGCAGCTTTCCTGGCCCCTCGGCTACACAGTCAAACCAAACCGAGTTCTCCTCGGATGCACTGTCGCCCATTTCCTTGGTGTTAGATGGCGTCTCCTTCAGAATTAACGTTTGAGGAAAGCTTTGCTTCTCTGCTGGTGGTCTCTCTGTCTCTCTGTCTCTCTCTCTCTCTGTCCCTTCCTCCCTTCCTGGCCATTACCTGCTTAGCAGGAGTTTCTGTTATTACTTGGTTAATTTTCTATCTCAGGGTATTTTCCACTGTTGTGTTTGCAAAAGGGAGCAGCGGATGCTTGGGATTTCATCAAATTTCTGTACGCACATGAAGACACAGAGTTAAGTCCCTCCAAAAGATTTAAGATGCACTGCAGTCTCCGGCTCTGCACTTCACCTCCGTCTCATCCCCCTTCTCAAGAGGCAACTGCTTGCAACTTTTCTTTAGGTCATTCTTTGCGCACTTGCCCCCTTTCTCTAAATAACACAATTGTATTGCTATTTGTTGATTTTCCAGTTTCTGGTATTTTCTCCTTGACTTCCCTCTACGGAAGTGGAGCATTTAGCCTTTCTTCCTTTCCCCTACCACACGCTGAAGTCCTTCCCATCCCTCCGTCTTTCCAACAGATTTATAGTAAAAGTTCAGTTCCCTGAACATTTATTTTTACATTCTTATATGTGCTCTTCTCCACTAAGCCTGTTTTATCCTCCCCACCCCCAAGAATAAACCTCCCGGGCTTCCCTGGTGGCGCAGTGGTTGGGGGTCCGCCTGCCGATGCAGGGGACATGGGTTCGCGCCCCGGTCCGGGAAGATCCCACATGCCGCGGAGCAGCTGGGCCCGTGAGCCGTGGCCGCTGAGCCTGCGCGTCCGGAGCCTGTGCTCCGTAACGGGAGAGGCCACAACAGTGAGAGGCCCGCGTACAGCAAAAAAAACAAAAAAAAAAAACCTCCCATTTTCTGCAGGGGTCAGGGAATGGAAGGATGGAAGAGCGAGGGAGGGGAATTAGGGATTTAAGGTCTTCTGACGCTGCTTTCAACCAACCCTCTGTATCTGAGACCCTATTCACTCCCACTTGCAGGGCTTTTGAGGGTTCTGTGATGTGAATCGATTCTCAACTTTCCCCACTGCCGGCTTAGGACTTGGATTCCTCGATCTGCTAAATCAGTTACTATTCGTCCAATGTTTTCAAACTTCCCAAATTTTGTTATTTCCTCTCCCATTTTCCCAGTCCTTTGGGGTTTATCCCTTTTAAAAGTCCCTTCATTGTAGTTTTAGTGTGGTTTTGAGAAAGGAGTGAAATTAGATGCGTGTGATCAATGCACCATTGAAAAAAGTCAAAGCAGTTAATTCACATATGACAATCACGAGCCTCTCTCCCTCCCTCCCTCTCTCTCTCTTAAACATCAATTCCGTGCCTGATGTTACACAGTTAGCTCTGTACACTGATAAAGGAGGTCCTGAAGAGGCTGTCCCAGATGCATTTCTGAATTGATTCCAGACCTTATTTAAGCCTGCCTGGCTCAGGAATTTGAAGCGAGGCGCAGAGTCCATGCACGGTGAGCGCATCCGGCTCACACTCACGCGTGCGTGTCCGCAGCTCCTCAGCTGAGGCTGACATCTCATCAGCTGAAATCCCCAGCCTGGTCTTCTTCCTACTACAACCGCTGCTAACAAACCACTTCCCGTGCACATCCACGTACAGTTTACAGAGTACCGAAACACATATTGACTCCTTTAATTCTTACCCCTGCAAAGAAACTGTCACGATGGTGAGATCATCCTTACTTTCTAGAACGATGCTTAAGAGCTTCGACTCTGGACTCAGTGTCACCTGGGTTAGAGTCTGGCTTCCACACTCACTATTTGTACGACCCTGGACAAATTAGCCAAACTCTCTGAGGGTCTGGGAAAGATTAAAGAAGATCACACTTGTGACGCAGTCAGCACGTGGCTGTTTACATCGGGAGCCCTTGATAAACAGTAGCTATGACCCTGATTCCCATTCTACGAATGAAGACCCTGAGATTCAGAGAGGTGAGATGATTTATTCAAGTTCACAGTGCCAATGAGGGACAGAGACGAGGCCAAGAACTCCCATCTTCGACTCAGAACTCACACTTCTTCTACCACACATGTGGTTCTCATCGTTGGCTGCATACTCCAATCTCCCGGGGAGGTGGGATAACATCCCTGTGCCAAGGCACCACCCACAGAGGTTCGGACTTAAGCGCTCCGGGTGGATTCTGGACACAGGCATGTTTCCCAAGCTCCCTAGGCGAGCTGATGCTAAGTCCAGGCTGCAAACCTATGCTCCTTACCAAACCCCCTCTTTAGTTCCCCGGTGGCCTTGAAGTGTGTATTTCATCCGCCATCAGACCCTTATTCACACCTGTGTCCTAGACCCCTGGTCAGTACACAGAAATGCAATCCTGATACACTATTTAGAAAAAGTGTTAAACAAACCTAAAAGTGGCTGCCCCCGCCCACTGTTTGACCACCGCAGGAACTCGCTGGTTTAGACAATTCATAGCCGGTCAGAAATGACTAGAAATGAGCACGTCAAGTTCCAGCTACAGTCTGGCCAAGTTTTCCTGACTACACGGGGAGGTCGTTCTGTGTGGTCAGCCTGGGCCCCCCTACAGGGTCTGCAGAATGGTCTATTGCAAAGACTGTTAGGGCAACCCGAGGGTCTGAACTAAATTATCTAAAACAGGCTTCTGGTCTTCCAAGCCAGAAAGGACACAAAGGGAGGCTTTGTGGGGGGCAAAGGGGAAAAGTGCCACGTGGGCACTCTGGGGGAATATGAAGCCAGAGGAGGGAAAGCAATAGGCCACCTCCACGGCATAGCTGTCAGGGACAGGGGTAAGCCGGGGGCTCCGAAGAAAGCCCAGGGCCCATCGCATGCAGTCAGGCTGGCCAGGAGCAGGTCCAGGATCACAGAACCTCACAGATCATTTTTATCTTCAGCAACAAAGGAAAGCTGTCATCACACATTCAGGGAAACTTTGTGAAGGTCCAGCTGGAATTTGATATGTTCTATAAACAAATGTTCCCCTTCCTTTTTAAAAAGTGCATTTAGGGAAAAAAAAAAAATAGATTGCCTATTAACGGGCCTTGGGCTTAACAAGCTTTCTTCCCATGGTCCCGAGAATAATGACCTTGTCCAGCACATGAAATCAAAATGAAAGGACCAAAGAATCTTCCATAATCAACCAAAATTAAGCTGCAGGGCCCTCACCTAGTTTCTCCGGCCTCGGGTGATTCTCACCTGCCCGTCTTGGAACAAAATCTGCTGTTCACAGAACTGCAAGCCCTAGGCAGCGTCTACTGGCCTCTTCAGATAAAAGACAATTGGCGTCGTCAGGCTCCTGAACACATTTTCATAATCAGCCTGATCATGGGTGCACGGCAGCTGCTCGATTGATGGTGTTAGACAGGGAATAAAGAGAGATGCCAGGAGTGCCCTCAGATCTGACATAACGAGGCAAACATCACTCATTTGGCTAAAAGGCTCATAAAGCCTCCATCAGCTGTGACACAGGCGTCTGTCTTAGGCAAAGCTAATGAGGAAATGTGGCGGGAAGCATTTTCCTTAGACAGGAACAAGTTGTGAGTGAGCCGCATTTTTAACGGGAAAGAAAAAAAAAAAAGTCCCGTTGAAAACGGTGCGTCGTCTTTTGCTCTGATCAGAAATGATAGGTCTGTGTTTTGAAACAATTGTCTGAATGGAAAGATGTTTGTTCAAAACTGTTCCACTTCATTGGCCAAATGCTCAAGAGCACGTAAAATTAGTACTTGAAAGTGGGCGCTTCTGGGGAAGGCCACGTGACGCAGAACGTAATTCTGGCTCTCTCAGAAAAGGAAACTTCTTCGCTAATGATGCAATAAATCCAGTCCATGCCTCGAAGGAGCTGATCGTGGCTGGAAGCCATTAAATAAGGGATTTAGATCATAATATACAAGCCACAAGAATAACCAGTATATGCATGACACTTTTTGGTATTTAAAGCACTTGTAACTGTTTTTGTCTGATCCCTAGTGACAAAAGCAGGGTAGAAGTGACTCTCAGCCTGATTCCAGACAGAAAGAAACCGAGGCTCTCGTAGGTGAATTAACTTAGCTAAAGACCCAGAGCTGTCAGGACTGGGGCTGGGCCTGGAAGCCAGGCCTCCAGCCTCCAGAGCTCTGGAACTCTCTGCCCTACCGTTGAGCCAGGGGGCCAGACTTGTAGACAAGCTTCCAGACACAGTAAAGTGTTCTCCCAATTCAAGCTCTGCCTATGAAGCTGGACATCAGCTAACTATGATGACCTATGTCCCCCCTACTCCTGGTGGCTCATGTCTGTGGATGGACCTTAGATCCAATATTATCTTTTGATGGTGCTCATACCAGTGACAGCTGCACAGCAAGGACACTAAGTTCAGGGGGAAGGAAAACTAGTCTGCACACTTTTGGACAAGGATTGTTCACGTTTCAATGAACGTACAAGTTCATTTACACGGATATGTCTGTAACACCCACGCGGCAGCAAGAGTAATTCAAAGAGAAACACCTCCTGCATCTGAGGGAATTGGAAACAGGAATTTCCTCGCTGAGGTGCCGCGCACGAGGACTCTCGGAAGGTGAAATCACAAGCGTAGACGTATGGCTTCCGGGGTGATGCTGTAGTCATCCTGCACACACGACCCTTCCCCTCTATCAAATCATAATGAAAAGGACCCATTTTACTGGGCCTTGGGGGGGGGGGGTAGGAAACATTTCCTAAAGAAAAGCAACAAAATACATGTGAAAATGCCTCACTTTGGATACTAGTAACCTCGGGGCTCCATTCTGCCTCGCCCTCACGGCTCTCTGGTGCTTCTAAAAGGGTATATGAGTATTTCTTTGGAGTCACTAGGATGCTGTCGAGAGCAATCCCACACTCTGTGCAGCCTGGGACCTTAAGCGAGGCAATGTTAGGGTTTGCGCCCACTTCCTAGCAGAGAGTCTGGGGAGGAGATGAGGCATTCATGGAGAATCACCAACGTCTCCAGGGCTCCAGAGATAAAAGAGAGAGGGGGAAGAGAGAGAAGAGGGGGAGAGAGACAGAGAGAGTGAAACAGAGAGAGAGGGGGAGAATATGAGAGGAACAGAGAGGATATGAGAGAGAGAGAGAGAGAGAGAGAGAAAATGAGAGAGAGAGAGAGAGAGAGAGGGAAAGGGGTGGGGAGAGAGGGAGAACATGAGAGGGGGGGAAGGGGTGGGGAGAGAGGGAGAACATGGCGGGGGCGCCTAAAAGCGCACAGAGAGCTTGGCCACACAGAGCGCGCCTTGCAGCATCAGAAGCCAGGCCTGGGCAGGTGTCCTCTCACCAGGACGGGAGAGGCTTAGGGAGACACAGAGATAGAAAAACAGCAGTGTCTTGTCTAGACCCCCTGAGCAATCTGATCTTTAGACAAAAGGGAAGGGCTAATTACATACTGATGGATTTGCTTCTTTCTTTTTTCCGAATAGCCAATGGCTGTCTTTGCTCCTCAGACAGACAGCAAATCCAAGGACAGCTCTGTGTTCACACCGCCAGCTCTGCTCTCTGTGGAAGGTAGTATATTTTAATGTCTACCCAACTGTGTGTTTTGTGCTAATGATTAGCAGATGCCTTTACTAAGGGAGAACCACACTTGTGTTCTGGAACCGTCTTGACGTGGAGAGCTGCTCTGTGACCGGCCTCAGCGCCTAACCCACTGAACAATGGGGCTCTGGTTTTGCTGAAAGGTAAATGGGTTTCCTCCATAATGTGGCCTTTTGAGGTTACAATAAAATAATTTAAGCATCTGCCTTACAGCTGCACTATTTATATTGGTATATTTTTTCACAGCTGACTTTCTATGATGTATCTGGGGTAACAAGATTGCTATTTAGTATAATACATTAGGCTGGTGGAAGAGAGCCTAGTCTGTAAGGAGCTGGTGAAATTTTCCTGAGAGAGAAATGCATACCCTAGAGCCACTGGGTGACATACTAAACGTCAAACAATTCCAGGGCTTCTGCAAACCTACCTGTTAGCGGCTGTCTGGATTACACAGCTGCCCCTGGACCCCGGATGCAGTGGCGTCTACACGGAACGCAGTACAAACCATATTTCAAATCTCATAACATGCCAACATGCAAATAAATAAATTCTCCTTTCCAAATGTCACCAGCTGGGTGGTTTCCAGGCAGGAGCTGCAGTGTTTTCCTGAAAGGGTAGAAGAAGCAGTCACCCTCCTCTGAATCCGAGCTCCCTGGCTTCTTGCAGTGCCCCTGCAAGTTCAGGATTCATATTCGGAACGCTGCATGGAGTAGCCCTTTGGGGATGGGTATTAATGAAGAAATGTGCTCATGCCAGAGCCCACTCTTTCTCTGAGACCGAAGGGTACAGTCTGTTCGGAGTGGCTTTTTAATTTCTCATAATTAACCCTGCCAGAATTAACATCGGTGGCATCAGTGACAGCAAATTGAAAAAGCCACATCAGCACAGTGCAACGCCTCTCACTGCCTCTGTGTTTCCGCCTTCTGTTGAAAGAGGAAAGTTCTCGAAGCCTGCCACGCAGCTTGTCTTGTCACTGCACTGAGACCTGCTGGGCTAGGTAGGACCAGGGCACTTTTCCAACTCCCCTGCTGCGAATTCCAACCTGGTTCAGCTCTTAACTGGCCACGTGCCATGTATATCCACGGATGGTCGGGGTTCCCTCTCTTTTAGTCAATGACATACAGCGGCCCGTCTGATCTCCGTGGCAGGTGTGGAGAGCCGAACTCCGAGCGCATCGTTGCATTACTACAAGTCCTAGAGCTGACTCCCCATTGAAAGACAGACCAGGGGCTCTGGGACTCACTTCAGTCTAGCCTCGTGCCAGCTGTCTCGAACATTCCGGGGCAGATTATTAGAAAAAAAGAAGACAGGGGCGTGCAGGTGACCAAACAAACACAACATTGCTCTGGTAAGCTAGACTCGCTCGGTAAGCTGGTAATTGACAGCTGTCAACTGTAATTGACAATTGTCAATTGTCTCATGCTTTGATATTTCTGCCTTTACAGCACAACTTTTCACAGTGAAAGGAAAGCTTACTCATCCGTTTACACTTAGGTTTTGATTTTTTCTTTAATGTGGACAGGAAATGATTGGTCTGGGGAAGAAAGTTCACGTGATAATTTCTGAAACTTGAATCACTGAACAACCACACGGCCTCACTGTGTTCTTTATTGGAATCCAGAAGTCGTAGGTCAGTCTCTCCTCTGGCCTACATGTTCCTCCTGGTTTGATCTCTTGGTGCAAGGTGGCAAACTCAAAAGTTGGAAGGGGTAAGAAAGGAGAGGCCTGATGAGGGGACAGCTGTGGGACTCGCACTGCCTGCTGCACACCCAGGCCTCTGCCAGGGTCGCGACCGAAACCTTTAAAGTGTCAGCATTTACCAGCAGTCCATCGTTTCAAAGAGTGACTGTGGCCGACTCCCGTAACTTCATTAGACATGTCTACATTTGACACATATGAACCAATATTGCCACTTCTGTATTAACACTGACATTTCATGAACTTGGAAACCCACTCTATGTATATGCCCATGCGAGTACATGCGCCGCCTAAGAGCCCGTGCTAGAAAGAGTAACAGAGCAGGCTATTTGCCTGCTGTTAAAAGTCCACTGACGACATCCAAAGAACCAGTCTCAGGACTACTGAAGCCACCACAGCTTACACGCACTGCTGCTCCCTGAAGAGGACCTCGGCGGACTGCCTTTGGGGGAAAGCAGAAACCCACGAAAAATCGACATAATCAACAAGCCTGCCTGGGATGCCTACGACCCGCCAAGTGCATGCAGGGTAATCGGGAGACTGTGGGACGTGAGTACAGAGACTTGGACTAACACCTAAGAAAACACTGAGCGGATCTTTAAGCATGCATGAAAAACAAATATATCTCTAAACCAATACATCTGCTTTTGCAGTAGGAGCGCAGAGAACTCTGGATTCTATCTGTCCCACCTGCAAAGGTGTTCTGGGTGAGCCAGGTGATGCAGTCGAGTTCAGGCACTTTCCACCATACAGCCTCTTTCCCTCAGCAAAGAGCTAAAGGCAACTTCAGAGTGATGTTTCCTCCTAAGGACTCAAGTCAAACTTTCACGACAGGCCTTTTTCAAGATCTGGCGCTGTAATGCTCCAGCAGTTATGCACTGGGTGCTCTTTCTAGGAGTTATTAGCCCCCTTAAAGCCATACTTTTGTAATCACCTTTCTTGTTTCAATTATGAAATTTATTCTATATTTCATGCTGCTTATTACAAAAATTCGGAAGCTACTCACAGGCACTTTGCTCAATAAAATATTCATACACTAAAATGCATGCTTTTTCATCGTGAGTAATACGTTTAGAAGTAATTTCCCATTGGTCATCCACTCTTGGAGTGGTCGGTCTTTCTGGCTTTGAAAACACTGTTAGGATCGAGCTAAAACTAATAGCTCCTGCCTCTACCTACCTATCCCTTAAAATATGCAAAATGCTGGCTGCGTAACGTTACAAGTGTTTTTGTTGAATACAGAAGTGATCTCTCCCTCTAGATTGTCTTAGTCAGTGAATCGCTAACAGAGTGACAGATGAATGTGTGAGCTCCAGTCTAGAAGATAGGCAGTAAGAGTCTCCAGCTGGAGTTGTGAGAGCAGAGGGCACTGCCACCTCATTTACTGCTGGGTCCCCAGTACCCAGAATAGCATCTGCCTCCTAGAAGGTGCCCAGTACACAAACGTTTGTTGGAAGAAACTCAGGAAGCAGGGAAGGAGAAGGGAGGGAGGGAGCAGAGGAAGAGGAGAGGCTGCACTTGATGTGTGACCTTGGGCAAGTCACTGACCCTCTAAGCCTCACCCCTCATTGGGTCAAATGAAGAGGGTGAACCAGATAATTTCTAATCCTGCCAGCTCTAAATGTCTATGATTCTGAGATTTAAATTGTCCACTGATGTCAATGGCAGTACTGATAATAAAAGAGTCCTTTGCTCACCAGTGAAATATGTAAAAGTATGCAGAAGAGCACCCCTTATTAGTCCAGTTTCTGTCCCATTCTCCAAACACTGGAGAATTCTTCGTCTGAAATATTTAAACTGCACTGGAAAGATGAACTGGGCATATATTTGCTTAATCTGTAGACTGACAGAGCGCAGATTCATAAGTGTTTCCATAGGTTTACTAAAACACTTATCACCGCTCTAGTTCAACAATTTGAGTATCATCCTCTTGAAATAATGTATACTTATAAGAAGAAAGAAAGCTAATGTCACCTAAAATGAACACATGTGGAATATTAATCTCTTGAAATTCTAAAAGCTTAAAAAGTATTTCCATCATGGTGTCGGCTGAGATCATCTTCTGCTAATTAAAGCACTGTCACCACTAATTCCCCCACTTCCAAAATGAACGTCTCCCGGAAGTGAGGTAATTCAAGTTTCTCCAAGTCTCCCAAAACCCCTATAATTCAAGGCTAGTTAACACTGTGTGCTTGCTGATCGAGCACTTATATTACAACATGCATATTTTCTCAAGTTTGAAAAGTATTCTAAGATCATACACTTCATCTGAATGCACACCTACCAAAACTAAGTTCTTGGTGTGCTCACAGTTGTAACTGTATCCCAGTGAGACACTTTCTCCATTATGCACCACTATACATGCTAAAGGAGGTGACCTTGTGACCAATGAATGGCATTATTCATTCATCTGCTTTGCCCTGGAGCCACTGATCAATTGATATCTCTTTACCTCCCTCTCATTTTCTCTCTCTCTCTCTCTCTCTCTCTCTCTCTCTCTCCCTGTCTCCCCTTCTCTCTCCTTCTCTCTTTTCATGTAATAGCAGAGGCTGGTCGAGCAATTATTTAACTCAAGGCAGTTCATATAAATAACCCCCCTCACACCTATACATTAATTAAAAGCCACCAACAGCTCTCCGTTACCTACGGAATAAATTCAAACTCCTTGATCTGATACCTAGGATCCTCCACAGAGAAGCTGTGTGACCTTGTGCAAATCACTTAACGTCTCTGTGGCTCAATTTGCCCTCATTTGTAAAGTGGGAAAACTAGTGATACTTACCTCACAGCGTTGGTGAGAGGAGTAAGTAGATTGATACATGTAAACCACATAGAACAGTGCCCAGCACACAGTCCCATATAAATAACCGTGCTGCCCCCTCCACAGTGGAGTCTCGACATATATTTCGGGCTCTACTCCCCACTGCTCCCGTCTTGAACATTCCGGTTTATTCACTTTTCTTAAGGTATACCCTGCGCTTTCCTACCTTTGTGCTTTTGCACAATAAGTAGCAAACATTATGGAGAGCAGAGCATATTATGTGCCAGGCACTGTGCTACATGTGGCATGGATTACCTCGTTTAAGCTTCACAAGATCTCTATGTGAAAGACACCATTATCCTTCCCGTTTACAGATGAAGGTAACTGACACCGGGAAGGGTAACTGACTTGACCATAACAGCAGCGCTAATAACACAGCAGAACCAATGGTGAAATTCACGCAGTCTGGCTCCAGCGCTCTCTCCTCAAAACCACTGGGATGTACTGTCTCTGTCCCTACCCACTCTCTGTCCCACCTCCTGCAACGGCTTCCCCTGCCCCTCACCTACCCGTGTGCTCTCCAAAAACACCTCAAATCTCATCCTTTGGACATCCCCCTCCCAGGCCAGTCCTCGGAGCTCTTCAGCTCTGAACTCTCAGAGCAGTCGCCACTGCCTTGGAAGCTGGGACAATCCATTTGTCGTATAATTATCTAACATCCTGGAACAGCGCCTCTATCTCCTTGAATTCTGAAAGATCTGACTTGCTTTTTGTTCATGTTTGGCTTCTTTCTCCAATTAGATCTCATGCTCTTTAAGTTCAGGGTCTGCATCTCATGTTTCTTTTATGTCCTAAAGAGCACTTGGCACAAAGTAGAAACTCAGTAAAAAAAAAAAAAAAGTGATGATTTGATTTAACCCCAGGGACACATAACTAGGTCAAGCTGACCTTGGCGCCTCACTTTTGCAGCTGGTAAGCAGACATAATAAAATTCAGGTTTTCAATCCCTTCCTTGATTATTCAATTATTCCATCAGCCATTTTCCTAGTTTTCTCTCTTGGATTCTATTGTTTCCTCTGTATTATCCTGTCATCATTTTAAACAGTGTCTCAGATACTGGCATTTGAGAATAAGTTTCAAAATAAAAACACAAAGTGACTTATTTAGGCAAAGAAGCAATAAATTCTTTGACTAGGGCTCTGTTTAATTAAAATAAGCTTTAAACTGAGGACGAGCTCTATGAGCTGATGTGGAGTAAGATCCAGGATTATATTTTTAAGTGAAAAAGTTCTGACACTTGGAACCATGTTAACGTTTCACAATGATTTCAAAAGAAGACAAATAAATTCAAAAACTCCAAAAGAAACAAATGAACTGAACTGTATTTCAAATAAATAACATAACTGCACTGGGCAAGGGGTGGCGGGGGGGGGGGAGGCAATTTTTGAATACAGTCTTTCAAGAATATACCGTTAGGCTGAACACAAAAAGAAATCTAAGCAAATACTGTATGTTACTTAGTAGGCTTCCTTTCATAGTGCCATGGATTAGCAATTCTGGAACTGCTCTCTGTGTATTCTAGAACTGAGCACATAAGTTAATATACGGTAAGTAATGGGATCAAGGTTTCCTTAAATCAGAAAAGGGAGTTATAAATATGGAAAGGGAAAAGGATAGAATGAACTGTGTGGTGTCAGATGGGAATTAGAGGAATGAGGGCAAACTCATGGTTTTTAACGTGTGTGTGCCTGTGCGTGTGTGTAATATATGCATATATATTGAAGTCTATATGAATATGTATTGAAGTCTATATGAGCGATAGATAAATATAGAAATACATGATAGACGTATGAATATATGCATGTATGTACGTATGTATATATCTGTACACATGTATGTTTTAGCTCTATCTCCTAAGAGGGCTTAGAATCAATTGCATCCCAGCAGCAATATGCACAGGGAATGCCCAGGTCTTGTTTTTTAAACGTCATTTTCCACTAAAAGTCTTCTTTGGAAAATAGCTGATTCCTGGGCTGGAACAGAGAAAGTACAAGATGAACCAGGGTATTTTATGCATAAAGTAAAGAAAGACTTAAAGAATGATGGGGGCATGTCAAAAGGACACAGGAACCACCTTAGTGGGGCTCTCATGGGTCAAACAGGGAAAATTCGAGCATCAAAACACATAATAATAAAGGATTACAATCCATTGAGAAACGTGAGAATCCACACTGAAAAACAGGAAAAAAAAAAAAAGGAAGGAAGGAAGGGAGGGCGGGAGGGAGGGAAGAAAGGGAAGAGAAGAAAATTTGTCTTCACTGTAGAAAGCCAACAGAAATATCAAAGGAATTATGGAATTTTAAAAATCACCATTTGGCATCTACCGTAATGACTGATTCCATGGAATCATCAATGAATCATCAACAAATGCTAAGTCTGTGGATTTTAATATATTCACAAGATTGTGCAACCATCACCACCAATTGCAGCACATGTTTTATTACTCCAAGGAAAACCCTGTACCCATTACGCAGTTGCTCCCCATTCCCCCTCCCTCAGCTCCTGACAACCACAAATGTAATTTCTCTCTCTTTGGACTTGTGTATTTGGACACTTCATATAAATGGAATCATACAATATGTTGTTGTTTATGACTGGCTCCTCTCACTTAGCATGACGTTTTCAAGGTTCATCCATGTTGTAGCATGTATTAGAATTCCATTTCTTTTTAAGGCTAAATCATATTCCATTTTATAGATAGAGCATATTTTGTTTATCCATTCATGAATTGATGGACATTTAGCTTGTTTCCACTTTTTGGCTATTATGAGTGATGCTTGTGTACAACTGTTTGTGTGGACGTATGTTTTCAATTCTCTTGGATATATTCCTAGGAGTACAATTTCTGGATCATATGGTAATTCTGCATTTAACTTTTTGAGGAACCACCAAACTTTTTTCCACAGCGGCTACAGCACTTTATATTCTCACAAGCAATGTATGAGGATTCCAGTTTCTCTACTTCCTCGTCAACACTTGTAATTGGATGTCTTTTGGGTTATAGTCATCCCAGTGGGTGTAAAGTGGGATCTCACTGTGGTTTTGATTTGCATTTCCCTGATGACGAATGATGTTGAGCACCTTTTCATGTATTTATTGGCCATTTATATATCTTCTTTGGTGAAATGTCTATTCGCATGCTCTGCCCTTTTTTTTTTTTTTTTTTTTTTTGCGGTACGCGGGCCTCTCACTGTTGTGGCCTCTCCCGCTGCGGAGCACAGGCTCCGGACGCGCAGGCTCAGCGGCCATGGCTCACGGGCCCAGCCGCTCCGCGGCACGTGGGATCTTCCCGGACCGGGGCACGAACCCGTGTCCCCTGCATCGGCAGGCGGACTCTCAACCACTGCGCCACCAGGGAAGCCCCGCTCTGCTCATTTTTCAGTTGGGTAGTGGGTGAAGCTTTGATGAGGAGCGAGATAATTCACATAGACTGAAAGTATCTCCCCACAAGATACTTATTAATTACAAAGGGGAAAGTACTCACTTTACAGGGCAGGCGCCACCTTAACCTGGTGCTCAAAGTTAACATCACCAGTAATGGGACAAATCAACAGTATGTACCTCCTGATATGATGCGCTGAGAAGAAGAAAACCTCACTTCTCTGATACAACTGCCAATAGTACATAATCTGAATCTAATCACAGGAAAACAGACAAACCCAACATGAAGGACACTCTGAAAACTAACCAACCTGTAATCTTCAAAAATATGAAGGTCATGAAATAACAAAGACAGACTAAGAAATGTTTCCAGACTAAAGAAGACTAAAGACTGCATGCAACACATGATCCTGAAATTTCTATTACTATAAAAGGACATTATTGGGAAAATTGATAAAACCTGACTATCTCTAGATTACAGAATAGTATTATACCAACGTTAACCTCCTGACTGTAACAGCCTGTGCTTATGGAAGAGAATATGGCTTTCTTTTCAGGAAATATACATTCAACTATTTAGGGGTGAAGAGTGCCATGTCTGTAACTCACTCCCAATTCAGAAAAAAAAAGTACATGGATAGAGAGACGACAGAGACAAAGACAGAGAGGGAAGGAGAAAGCAAATATGGTAAAATAGTAACATTGGGGGAAGCTGGGTGACAGGTATATGGGAATTCTTTGCACAATTCCTGCAACTCTTCTGTATGTCTGAAAGCATATAAAAATAAAAAGTTAGAAGAAAAAAATGAACTTTAATAGTAGTGTAAAGTTGCTCTTTGTTACTTACATTAAGAATTAAAATTGTTTAATTTTAACCCACTGACCTTAGTTGTTCTTTTTTTTAAAAAAAAAAATATAGCTGTTAAAAGCTTATTCCTTTAACAAAGCGACTAACTTCAAATAATTTCCTTAAAAAAATTGTGCTGGCCTTTCCACAACTCGGTTAAAGCATGATTTTAAAGAACAAGAAAATTACATTTTCATTTTATTTGAACAATTTTTACCTTAAAAGAAATATCCAGTGACCTGGATTTTTTTCTTTGGGGATTCTTTCACAAGAAGTGGATGGGCGTGTTCCAAGGATAAGCCCCCCCAGAAGCTGAGACTCCTAGGAGCCGAGTTCAGTGTGATAAACACAGGCCTCACTGACTCGTAACCAGTAGCAGCCATCTGGCAATTAGGAGGCACTGGGAACAAAGACACTGGGTATAAATGGGCAAGTTCACCCAGGCCAACCTGGCCCTTTTTGGAGTAGTAACGTAAGTGTTGGTTCCATAGCCGTACCTTGGTTATAAGCAGCAAAGCATGTCTGACTCAGATTGCAGTCTCTGAGCAAACAACTACTTGGCAGGCGAGGAGATAGCAGTGACCCAGCTTAGCACTGGAAAATTTTAAAAGCCACATGTTATCCCTAAAATACATGCTAGAGATGAAGGGCCCAAAGGAAAGTAGCTTAATGTAACTGCAAAAGAAATGCTGCCCATCTTCTCCTTGTCCCTCCCAGCGGACTAGAACCCCACGCCGAATCCTGTCCCTCCTGCTTGTCATTCATAGCATCTCACAATATTTACTCGAAAGAAATATTCATATCTTATCGTGGTTATTCGACTACCTTGCAGACTGAATGCAATAAAGCCCAGCTGGTAGTTTCACGACAAGCTTTCCAGGCACGGTCACAAAACATAAAACTATCTTTAACTTGGTTTCCACGCGCTGCATGCCCTGATTGCTCTTTAGTTTTATTTAGTCCCGTTTTCATGTAGGTCTCTGTGCATCGAAAGATTCCTGCTATACTATTATATGTAATAAAACAAACATGAAACAGCCTTTATATTGGGGGCATAAATGACTAATGGTATCATTTAAATATATCACTACAGACAACTCTCTTTTTACGATGGCAAATGACAACAATCACTTTATTTTTCCAAACACGTGTGGCTGTGATATACATGTTGTTGATAAAAGCCTGTTATTCCTTGGACTAAATTGTGCTTGGCCTTGCACTGAACTCAGAGAAAACTGTGCACGTGCATCTCAGGTAACATTTAGCTCCATATAGATTTGTGTGCGACTCCAATGTTATTTACAGACAAAATACATAGGAGACAATCTGGTAACAAATACGGAGGCTATATCCAGCCCTTTCAGCCATCAATAACAGACAAACTTGGGTTTTCACTTCAGCATATGCAGACTAACCGTGGTGCTTAATTGTCACAACAAAAACATTTTTATTTCAAATTACTCTTTGTGTCTGCAGCTGCATTCCTGCTCAGAGACACATTTTCCATAAGTTTACAAGGGCCCTGGTGTCTGATGCTTCAAAACAGCTCAGCTACCGCTCTGGCAAGGCATGGCTCCAGCCTAGAAACAAAGTCTGCAGCTCCGAAAGCGCTCAAGCACAGCCTCTGGGAAAAGGTGTCCTTTTGGGGGAGCCACTGGAGCCCCTCTCCAGGGGAGATCTTTTCATTTGTAATTAATTAAGGTGACAGTGGCCATTTTTGTGGGAGAGAGGTACCTTTCTAAAACGCTTGCCTAAGAGGTCAGATTCTAATAACACTTATGTCACCAGATACCTTTTATTCCCTTCAATGAACATGCATACTAAAGTGAGAAATTTCAAAATCGCTCCATTTTAAAAAACAGTATGTTTCACAGTCTGTATTCAAATATCTTTGTCTTACGGAGTGCTGCCTAGGTGACGAATATGGTGTCCCACGATGTGGTTTTCTTTTCCCCAAATAGACACATCTAGAGGTCGCAAAAATTATCCAAGGTCATAAAACAAAGCAGCTTGACAATCTTTACAGCATCCGAAATGGAACCAACAGTGCTAGAATATTTGTGGGGTACCCCCTCTGTGCTAGGCACTGCCCAAAGGGCCAGGGATAGAAAAAGAAAGAAGATAAGATCCTCGTCCTTAAGAACCTTGCAGTTTCAGGGTGGTGAGGGCAAGCATGAAAGCGGATGTGCGGAACACACCTACCGGTGCTGGGCATGGTCTGCTCAAGGGCATCTGGTTCTGTCTGGGAGGGGTGGGTACCACGAAAGGGAATAGATGACCCTCAAATGTCACCTGCCCCGATCAGTAGGAAGAAGCTAGAAAAACTGATGGGGGAGAGGGAGGCTGCTGGGAAGCCACTGTGAATGACAGCTGGGTCTTTAAGAAACAACGAAGGAGGGGAAGGACAGCCCGGGGGATGGAAAGAGATGGCCTTAGGGATACGGCAGAGGTATAGGGGAATGTCAACAAGCCCTTGCAAGCAGGTAAACTTCATAAACACAACTGCAAATTTCCAAATTCGAAAACCATGAACAAAATGAGACAAGAAAGGGCACTTGGAATTAGAGGTATTTAGAATGTTCTGACTGGATCAGTTCACAGAAAAGAATTAAAGGCCAAGAGCTACAGTAAGTGCAACACATGACTAAGTAAAAACAGTAAGATAATGCACTGACTGAGGGACCAGAGAAAGGACCGGGGGCTTTTGCTGCAGCCTCCGCACAGCGTTTGTCTGATAATTCCAAAAAGAATCGCAGAGGAGCTGCAACTTATCAACAGATGGATGGAAGCTGGCCCAGCAATGCAGCCGGAATCCTAATTAAAGCCCAGGCACAGCCTGAGAGGTGCAAAGTAGGTGGGACCTAATACAAGTGAAACACTGTGGCATTGCTGTCGGGACATTTGGAGGAAAGACAATATGGCTGGGCGGATTCACCCGAGAGAAAGGATCACCGGAAGACAAGAGGAGAATCGGGGACTCCGAAGAGGACCCCGCTCAGGGGTACTTGGCATGAGGGAGCACAGAACCAAATAGTCCACACGTGTGGGCTTCCATGCGACGGCACATTTCTGGGAGAAAGTCCATTTTAAAGAGCAAGCAGGAAACTAGAAGTAGCAACAAAAATAGGTCTTTGCTTTCCTTAATCCTTTTTAATCTCCTAGTCTTGGTTAATGGTCTTGCTAATCACTTCCTTCATCGGTCGAGGAAAGCAGAGGCTTGGGAGTCTTAGACACTGAAGCTGTTTGTGGAATAAACCTGAGGGTTTACACTCTATAAATAACTTCCATTTATTCTTATTCTTTACACGTACACTATTACTGAAAACTGGATGATAGCTCTTTGCTCTTGCCTGGTTGACTTCTTACACACACACACACACACACACACACACACAATTCAAGGTAATGACGATATTGATTCTGAAGAGACACTTTTTGAGACAAATAAAAGAGCCGTACAACTGATCTGACAGAACAGGTCTGGAAACTTCATGGGAAAACTGTAGTCTTTTTAGTGAATAGCAATTGTCTAATACTTGAAAATCCTACATCCTAATATCACCAGAGGTTTGGGGCAGCGTTAGAAAGCATGTGACACCTTAGAGATACTCAACACAGTGAGTGGTCTATGCTATTTTATTGTAAATTAAGTTCTAGATTTTCTCTTTAATAAAAAAGTAATAACCTGTGATCATGAACAGAACTACAGAAAGTATGAAAACAGAAGCTTGCATGTGAAAACATCTCAACTAAACAGAGGATCCAAATATAGAGGGAAGGAAACCAATTAAGCAATTCAAACACAAAGATATAAAAATATGTATTACGAAGCATGGATTAGTTTCACACGCTTCAAAACAAATAAATAAACAGACCCGTATTCATTTCATTGTGCTGGGGGAATTGGGGAAAATGCTTTTGTCTTTGGGGGTTAGCCACCCCTTTTGGTTAAATGTTATACTCAAAATGTGCCTAATTCTTATAATCCAAATATGTGACACTGCTTGGGTTTCCATGACTACTGCTCTGAAAACCATATTAATTATTCAAGAGGTCCATGCCATTCTCCCTGCATGCCCTAAGGAATGCTGGGAACCGCAACATGCCATTAGAAAGGGAATAGCTGTTAAACAGACTGCATGACCAAATCTAAATAGGAAAGTTATTCCCTTGAAGTCCTGACATCGTCCTGATAGCATTTAAGCAGTATTATTTAAACTCCTTGGAACAAAATGAAATGAGCAAATGAAAGAGTTTTGCTTCACATTTAATATCTCAACAATCTCTGTAAGACCTTAAAATTGTAGCCTCTGCTCATTCCTCTGATAGGATCTTATTTTCAACTAAGTTGGTTGCCTTGCACAGAACAGTGCTAATTCCTATGAAACTTTCCCCCCAAAGGCTGCCATTTCGACACTGCGGGACTCAGAGGAAATCAGATAATCAAGTTAATAAGACAAATTGTGACTAGGCATCTGGGTGCCACATCCGCCGATGCCTGAATACCACAATAACCATAATTTGTGCAGCCTGTGATCTTGCCTTCATTATAAATAACATTATCAAAGCAGAGGCAGGGAGGTCTGAGTGTATTCAAGCAACACGCACACCGCTACTGATTTCCTGTCAAAGCTAAACTCACGGTGCCAATCCTGTAGCAGGGCAATGAGGGGTGTTATCAGCCCAATTACTCAAAGATGGGGGGCGGGGGGGAGAGGCTAGCAGCCATCTCTATATGCTCCTGAGCTCCTTCAGGGGTCACAGATGCTCAGACACAACATTTGCATTTATTTTCACTTGCATTTATTATAGTATCGTTGTATATTCCATTACATTATAGCACTGTGTAATGCTTATATGACACTGTATTATCATATATCATTTTATATTACTATATATTATATTATTCTTTGTCTTCATTAGCAAAAGAGACTGATTTTCAAAGAGATGGCTATTGCAATGGGACACGAGACGAAGTTCCCAAGTTCAAGTTCCAAGGTCTACGATTTGGAGAGATTTATACAATTATTCAGCTTCATTAATACTGAATTCTTTTCTATCATGCGCATACAGGGAGGAGAAAAGAAGTGCAAATTTTCCAGAAGCAAAGAACATGAGAGAAATCAGGGTGATTTGAATACACTGAATTCTGTACTGCATAATCTTGCAATCAAATTTCAAAATAATGTGATAAAAAATTATACCCTGTGGAAATGTAATCACCTGTCACCAGTGATAAAGAAATAAAATCAAATGATATGTAACAATTATCTAAAACATAATGAACAGTCTATTTGCTAATTAAAGGGAAAACATATCATGTATTGTAATTACCATTCAATATTTAGTAATATAATTTCTCTATAGTTAACTTATGAGCCTTTTCGTGAATTAAATGCTGATGGAAAGGAGTGAAAACTGTGATAAATGCTTACCCCACAAATAAACAGCCTTTATTATTAATTATTCTTTCCATCAACCAATTACCACTCCAATTGTCAGAAAGCTAATTACAGAAGGAAAGCCAACTTGCAAAATCTATTTAGTGAGATTTTAATTCAATTCAACTACTATCTATTGAACCTGTTAGGCAAAATACTCAGTGCTGTTCAAGACAAAAGAAGTATGGCTCTCATTTACTGAGGGTCCTCGTGTCCTTCTCGTGTCCCAGGCACGGTGTTCAGCTACCAGGCGCGCACACACACACACACACACACACACACACACACACACCAGTCCACCAGCACTATGAATGTATTCATTAATCTGCACAACATCCCAACAGAGGCAGGTAATGGTACTGTCCATAAGGACTTCTGAGACCCTGTTTCATCATCTCTAAGGCGGGAATAATAATGGGTACTCCTTAGTTTTTTGCTGAGGCTTAAATAACAAGGTAAATAAAAAGCATGGTCCAGTACCAGCAAATCATAGTTATTATTAGATATTAACAGGCGAGTAAAGGCTAAGGCCAAAGCCACCTAGCACTGAATTGTTCGGTCAACTTCACGAAGCACCGCCAATTCAGCCCACTATCCCCTGCCCAAGACGCAACGTCCGCAGTCACATCCCCTTCCATGAACAGTTTGACCCAAACAAGAATAAACAAGTTGCCCGGCTACAGAACGAATCCCTGCGCTCCTATTATTAAGAGCGATTTCCAGGTCACTGACTAGGATCAAAGCGACCAAACCCAGAGCTGTGGTCCTGGCTCAGTCTGTTGTGCCGCTGCCTAACTTTGGCTTTGTCAACACCAACACTTCTAGGGCTATTCAGTCAGCTCCATTCACAAAGCCCTAACACTCCCCTTTGTCACCAGGGTGGGAGGGCCGGAAGTAATCTGCATATCAGAAAATCAGGTTCATGTATGGTGAGAATTAAAGATATACTGTGGAGAACGAACAAGCGGTTTCAGATCACTGAGTATTTTCACGAGCCACCAGGACACCATAGACATAGGTTACCCATTTTCAGGACTCAGACAATGATAAAACTCCAGTTGCTGCGAAATCCTTCCTGAACACAATTTATCCTTTCTTTGGGTGATTCAGGTCATCATAAATCCCGATGCTGCTGTGGGAAATATAGATTGGGCTAAATCTCCTCTATCCTTCTGATATAACCTCTATATTTACTCTCTTAAAAGACTGTTGGCTTATCCTTTGTCTCCTCCTTATCAAGGCAGAGTACGCGATGCCAAGAGGGAAAAATCCAGCTCTAAGCTTTTCAGTTTGGATTCTATGAAATGAAAATTCGCCAAATATTTTTAGTTTCAATTGTCAGATCAGAATGTGACAGCTGATACTGATTTTCTTGTTAAATTATGACTTTTATTTCCCCTCAAATACACAAAATATTCCAACGTTTGGCACCTTTTAGTTTCACTTTCCAGAGGATAAAATTGCAAATCTCGACATTATTGAACCTGAACTTGTTTCCAGGACTGCAAAAAACACTAACAGTCCCCATGTTTGGAAATAAGAGAGATGGAAAGCTTCCTTCCCACATGCTTTTTTTTTTTTAATGTAACTCATAATAACCCTGATGTTTAATTCAAACAGATTCTAATTTCCAGGTCATTCTTGGGGACAAAAATTTTGTCTTTATCACCATTTTAAAGAGCACAAGCCTGCTATCGGCTTGCATTTCAGACACATGCATGAGAAGCTATAGGCTAGCCCAGAATTTCAAGTTCCTTTCCATTCCACAGTCTTTTCCCCCAGGCTCTTCACTCACTGCACTCATTGCAAGCCGCCTTTATCTCTCTTGCTCCCCCTCTAGTGGAGGTGCTGGGGATCAGGGTCCCAGAGGCCCGGAGGAGGCTAAATGGCTGATCATCCAACTGGAGAGCCGGCAAACCACTGAGTGTTGAAACCCTTCTGTGCATCTTTCTTCCGGAAGCTCCGTGACTCCTACCTAACTGGACTGATTAATGTGTTCCATTGTGATTTCCCTAACAAATTTTTCAGTCTGTCTGCTATTTATTATCACTGTGCAACAGCAATTCTAAATGCCAGTGATAAAATACTCCTCCCTGGAAAAAAAATTGCGTTGGGCTAAGTTGTAAACAATGGATCTAGCTACTGTTTCAATGAAACGCCAATGAATGGTAAAGCTAGCAAGTGAAACTTTTTTTGGTAACAGCTTTACTGAGATATAGTTCATAAAAATACAATTCACCATTTTAAAGTATGGACTTCAGTGGTTCTTGTATAGTCACAGAGATGTGCAATCAACACCGTTCTCTAGTTCTAGAACATTCCACTACCGCCCCCCAAAAGAAATCCTGTACCTATTAGCAGTCACTCTCCATTCTGCCCTTACCCCAACTCCTGGTAACCACTCTACGGATTTGCCTATTCTGGTTATTTTATATAAAGGAAACTATAATTTATGACCCTTTGGGTCTGTCTTCTCTAGCATAACGTTTTCAAGGTTCATCCATGGTGCAGTATGTATCAATACTTCATTCACTTTTGTGGCTGGATAATATCCCACTGTATGGATAAAACAATATTTTGTATATCCTTTCATCCGTTGATGGACACCTGGGTTGTTTCCAGTTTGGGGCTATTGTGAATAATGCTGCTGTGAACATTTGCGTGCAAAGTTTTGCGTGCACATGTGTTATCAATTCTCTTTGATCTATACCTAGGAGTGGAATTGCTGGGTCATATGGTAACTCTATGTTTAACTTCTGGAGGAACTGCCTAACTTTTCCACAGTAGCTGCACCATTTACACTCCTATCAGCAATGGATGTGGATTCCAATATCTCCGCATCCTCAGCAACACTTTTTAGTGTCTATCTTTTACAGTACAGCCATCCTAGAGTGTGTGAAGTCGTATCTCATTGTGACTTTGATTTGCATTTCCCTGATGGCTAAGGATGTTGAACATCTTTTCATGTGTTTATTGGTCCTTTGTGTATCTTTTTTTGGAAAAACGTCTATTCAGAGGTTTTGCTCATTTTTACTTGGGTCTTTTTTCTTTTGATTATTGAGTTGTATCTGTTCTTTATATATTCTGGATACTAGTACCTTATCAGATACGTGATTTGCAAATATTCTCTCCCACTCTGCAAGATCTTTTCACTTTCTTGATGATGTTGTTTGAAGCTCCCTATCAATTTTTTAATTAAAATAATCGCTAATGCCTCAGGCTGAATAGTATTTTTTCATAGTTTCTAAAAGTGCTTCCTATATGTAGATGGACCTAGAGATATTACTCCTCCTACCACTGACCCTCTGACCCCGTGCTGATCCTTAGCTAGACTGGACCGTAAATACTTTATCAGGTGTCCATCTGTCCTTAGGACAATGGACCTCCTCAAACTTCCCAGAAAGCTTTTTAGTAGCTTCAAAATGATCGTGCTGCATTGTGAATGCCTGCTTTTGAGCAAGTAAACTCAGTGCCTTTTAAAAAAAAATTGGTATTATTTGGCCAGGAGGATTTGGGTTAGCAGCTTTTCCCGCGGGAACGCAGTATAGCTGTGAGACTTCTAGAAATCCTCTCCTTAATCAATACTACCTTTTACTTTACACTCCAAGACAGCTCCTGCCATCTGGTTTCCCATTTAAATTAAATTTGTCCAAAAGTTTAAATTTTCTTGATATCATTCAGATCTAGTTAAGCTTAGACTTAACTGCAGTGGGGGGCAGGGTAGAGGGCAATCCAGGCTGAATCGTGACAAATCTGAGTTCTAGCATATTCGGAACGCAATGCTGCAGTAGCTACTCAGGCATGGTAATCATGTCCATCTTTAAAGACCCACAGGAGCAAGGCCTCAGGTCAAGTGGCCTAACAGTAGGGCCTAGGCAACAATGAAGTAGCCCACGGGCTTGGAGTTGCTTTTAGGATCTAAGGCTTCATCTGGACCACAAGTATCAGAGGCACAGCTGCAAATAAACTTTTGGGATGAAAGCTTATTATGGGTTGCATTGTGTCTCCCCCGCCCCTGAAAAGAAAAAAAAAAGATATGTCCAACTCCTAACTTCCAGTACCTCAGAATCTGACCATATCTGGAAACAGGATCTTTACAGAGGTGATCAAGTTAAGATGAGTTCATTAGGGTGGACCCTAATTCGATACGACTGGTGTCCTTAAAAAACTGGGAATTTGAACACAGAGACAGGCATGCACAGGGGGAAATCCATGTGATGACACAGGAAGAAGGTGGTTATGTGAAAGACAGAGGATTGGCGTGAAGGAACGTCTGAGGCTACCAGAAGCTCCTACCTCGAGCCTTCAGAGGAAGTGTGGCCATCCCAACACCTTGATTTCAAACTTCCAGCCTCCAGAACCAGGAGACAAAACATTTCTGTTGTTCTAAGCCACAAATACAGTTTGTGGTGTTTTGTCACGGCAGCCTTAGGAAACTAATACACAACTCTAGGCACCGTGCAGAAGGAGAACTTTTGGTATCTCGGGTGGAAGGGTTGTCACGTCCTACAGTGGCCATCCAAGTCCCCTCGGCATCAGCAGAGTCAGCAGTAACGTCTTTGAAATGAAAAGGAACAAATACATAGTATACATCCCACATTTCTTCTCTGAAGATGCGCATTTCTACTTTACTAAACGTTACGAAACTTCAAGTCTCATTCTGGCTGCGTGTATGGTGTGTAATAAAGGGAGAGTAATGGTTGTCTGGGTCAAATTGATGAGCTCGCGAACTAAATAAGTCAAGAAATCAGCGAAGAAATCATAACCACCTCCTCACCCTAACTCATTCTTCATAACTAATGAGGATGTCCTATTGGGTGATATGAAATTTCATCATGAGCTTATTGACCATGTAGATATTGTGATGCTGTGTAACTAGTGGGGTTCAAAACAGGCTAAATGATGGTGATAATGAGTGTCTGGAGATTATAAATCGCCACAAATGTACGCTAGGCACTTCAGGTTGGTAGAAATTGTAAACAGTCTGCATCCTGATCCAATCAAACTTAAGTCAAATACAATCAATCAAGTCGGTATTGGTATAAATTAATGAGGCCAGTTAAATAGAGGCAAGGATTCTTTCCATTCTACCCACACTTATCCCTTTTTCATACACTGCCTGTGGGCTGATATTACACACGACGGTGTGGGAGAAAAAAAATCACTGAAGCAAATTTATTGAGACTTGTTTGGTAAGCATTACATGTTTAACTTTATGTCATGATATTGTCATTTATTCATTAGACACACATGTATTGAGCCCTTATTATGTGTGCTAGGCAACGAAGACCCATGCATGAATAAGAAGAGCTTCTGAACACTGGTGGCAGCCCCACACAGGTCAAACACACACACAGGTCTCCAGAAAAGCTTTGGGTCTGTCATAGCAAATCTAAGGATTTTAAATCTCAAATTCATAAAAGGACTCGAGACATTTTGTACCCTCACTTTACTCCCAGGGGAAAAGAAGCTAAAGTAAAATGTGTCTAGAAAATACAGGGTATTTCTCATTCCATGTATATCTCCCATTTAGGAAAGTTCGTTTACTTTTCTGCCAAAGTATATTTTAGCAAAACCTGAGTTCTCATTTAACAGCAGAAAGATGATGGCTGAAAGCTTGGTAAGAAAGAAATGCTCAGTACTCATCTGGTTACTTTTGGGGAAGGGGGAAAGGAACATGACACATATTGTGTACCTCCTCTGTGCAGAGCTTTCTAGAATTCTCTTAAACCTTACAGAACCCTACGAGGGAGACACCCTTCTCCTCCCCCTCGTCATCATCACCATCACCGTCATTTGTATTATTACCATTTCGTAGGTGAGGAAACTGAAGTTCAGAGAGGGGAAGTGACTTACCTGAGGTCACCACAGCCCGTAAGAGGCCACTTCATACCCTTCCACATTGCCAAATGCTGCTTCCAAAGTACAGCTTCAAGGAAGTTATCCAGCTTTCAACACCTGCTCACCGAACGTAGTCTTGTACATTTGTCCCAGTATTTTATTAGTGACCATCTATTATGTTTATGACCTATACACTCCTAAATACGTTCTTTTTATTTCGTAATCCACTCCCCCCTATGTCTTGTGTTTTCCAGTGATATATTTTAGATCTGAGGAAGTTTATATTTCAAAATGATTCATTCTGTTCTGCCAACTGCAAGGCAAGACTGCAATAAATGTTCTCTTGTTGATCAAGAGTGTGTATTTGTGAGCAGAAAGAAATACTATCTGAATTCACATCATGTTTTGGACCACCACCAACTAATACATTGACATGCCAATATACTGGATTGTTTACATACAAAGTAAATGTCAAACAAAAGGAAAACCCTTTTGTCAGTTACTAGATATTCCTCTTAGCTTCTGGGACATGTCAGATTGAAGCGAAATGCGCCTGCTTCATCCTGTCATTACATTTGACCTAAACTTCATTTAAAAGACTGGAGAAATCATTTTAAAGCTGTAGTATTGATTAGGCTTTAGAAAAGTATTTGCCTTGGAATTTGATTTAAGTCTGCCTCAACATTCACTTGTCAAGAAGGTAACAGCTTTACAAATGAAACCAAAAAGGAGGCATTTCATCCTAATTTCATTTGAAAAAAAAAGATTTTATAGAAGTAGACAAATTGCAAGGGCAACAAATTATCCTACCACCCACAGCTCAAATGCCTGCTTTGGCCAGTTTACCAGTAATCTGGTCAGGACACGACCAGGACATTTACTGCTCGATGGCAAGGAGCACACTGAAAGGCGTGTTGACAGCTGACATGAGAGCTTTCCTTATGTTTACCTTTTTCTTCCTCTTTCAACAAGAGATTCCTGTTCAGAGCCTTTCTGGCTCTATGATGCTCAGCGACTGTGGACCGCAGCCCTACTCAGCCCATGGGGAAGCCGGGATTTCCAGCAAGATGTCCCCCACTGCCAGTGAGATCAAAGGGACACAGACAGAGGCTCCCCCGCTGATAGTGGGTCTTTAACTAGCCCTCCAGTGTGTGCTGGGGACTGCTGAGCTGGCCTTACTACCATGTACACATGAAAGAACACCTCACTCCTCATAGCTACTGGTTTCTATAGAAACAAGAAAGAATCTGTTCTTTTGCTAAAATTTTCCCCTAAAGCTTTTTCTAGCACTGTATAAAACATTTATTTTTTGCTATCACAGTCCTCCATTTATAGCATCATTTAACCGATCAAAGAACAATGGGCTGAGTGAGGATGAGCGTGTGCTCCGTGTTCAGAAACCAAATCTGAACGCGCATTAAGCAGCCGTGGTCAGTTCTTCTCTCCTGGGTCACATTAGGACTCAAGTATTTTAGAGTAACTACTTGAAACAACGGTGAATCGGAGAGTGAAAAGGGGTCAACAAGGTATTTACTCCACCATGCGCTGACTTTTCCAATTCAGAATACTTCAGCGGTTACAGTATTTAAATGAACTCTGTCTCATCCGTGTCACCATAAATTATCCTTGAAAACTCCAGGGCTCCTGACCACAGGAACGTGAGTCACGGCCTTGACGCCTGTGTGGCTTTGCTTCGAGATAACGGCTGGGTTTCCCTGCTTCATTATCATGTGCCCTTCTCCAGGGACCACATTTGCTCAGGAGTTGCTAAGGCTAGTAAATATTGTATCTGTCCTCTTGTAATCACCAGGCAAACAGATTTGCCCTCCGTCACATAAAACCCCCAGAGCTGTTAGGTCATGAAAGAGGTATTGAACTAGGGCTGTGCTTAAAAACCAAGAATGGGAATCTCTGTGGCATAAATCAAGACTAAATCCGCTACATGGTTGCATGTGCCTAGTCTTCAGTCAGATTCCATTCATTTATTCCTGCCTCAATAAATATTGAGCGTCAACTATTTGCTAGTCATGGGGTTTCAAGCACTGCAGGTAAGGTGCAGCACTGAGCAACAGACACCGCCCCTGTCCACCCAGAGTTCATAGTCTAGCATGGGAGACAGGCATTAGACAAACAATCACACAATGAACCACGATTGTAAGAAGTCCTATGAAGCAGAAATACCAGGTGCCTGAGAAGGATTCTAATGTAGTCTAAGGGGTCCCAGAGACACCTGGGTGTTCTGCTAGCACCTTGCTTATAAAACAACTACAAAGTAGGGTTCCATTTCAGGTGAAATGTACTCAAAATTTGTGCGTGTTTTGCAAAATCGTGGAACTGTCAGCGATCTTGAGAGGTGAATGGCTTCGGGTGAAATCAACTTGAAACCTGTGCATGTTTTGCAAAATCACAGGACTGTCGGAAATCTTAAGAGGTAAATGGCTCAGCTCTTCAGAACAAATAGATGGTTTTCTCAATCTGGAGATTCTTAAGAATGAAGGCTCACAGACATCCTGGGTGGCTCATCTGGTGTTTGAACATATGATAACTCTGGGAGTTCCTTCTTAGCTACCAAGATATCTAAAGGACCACACCATGAAGTAATTCACCCATAAGGTGGTCTTCAGCTGGGGAGGCGGGGAGGGGGGGATACAACTGCACTGAATCCAATACAGGCTGAGCACCAGAGTCTGAGGACTAACTCTCTACTCCTAAAGCACATGTACAATAAAATAAATCCTTGGTATTCATGATGATCCAGTTTTGCCATTCACACAACCATTACCATTTTCACACTCTTCATTCTTTTTTCTTTTATCCTGTATCTGAACTTCTGGGACAAAGTTGGTCTCTGGTTAAAAAAGAGACACTTACACATGTACATTGATAAAGAACATGAGCTTTAAAGTCACACACATTGGGTCTGAACCCTAACTGGACCACCTATTAGTGTATAAACTTGGGCAAATCATATAACATTTTTAAGTCTTGGTTTTTTTCTCTGTGAAATGGGGATGGTAGTAACTCACGAGGTTGTTGCAACACACCTGAAAATGCACTTTTAACTGACATGTACTTTTATACATACTTTGTAAATATGTATGTGTGTATACCTTCCTACCTTATTGCTACTGTGAAAAGAAATAAAGGAAACCTCGTTTAAAATGGAGTCAGAAAGCTCTGAAGGGGGAGCTCTCACGCACTACCACTCTACCACTGGCACACCTCAGCAGGAAAAAGTGTACCCTGCACTCCCCAAGAGGAAGAAGCTTACTTTACACACCTGTGCAGGAGGAAGAAAGACTTTTTCTTTGCCTAGCAACAGCCCAGCCAATGAGAAACCACCACACTCAGCCAGTGAGAAGCCACCACCACCCTGAACTCCCGCTCTACTCCAAAGAACTTTCATTTAAAACAGCCCCTCCCAACTTCCTCCTTTCCTCTATAAAAGGACGGTCCTCTTTGTTCTCCAGGCTTGCCTATGGCTTGACACAGTTTGCTTGTCCTGATTGCAATTCCTCTGCTATGCTCAAGTAAACTAATTTTGCTGGTAAAATAACTAGCTATTTTATTTTTTTAATAGGATTTGTTTTTTAAAATAAATTTATTTATTTTATTTATTTGGCTGTGTTGGGTCTTCATTGCTGTGCGTAGGCATTCTCTAGTTGCGGCGAGCGGGGGGCTACTCTACGTTGCGGTGCGTGAGCTTCTCATTGCGGTGGCTTGTCTTGTTGCAGAGCATGGGCTCTAGGCGCGCGGGCTTCAGCAGTCGTGGCTCACGGGCTCTAGAGCGCAGGCACAGTAGTTGTGGCGCATGGGCTTAGTCGCTCCGCGGCATGTGGGATCTTCCCAGACCAGGGCTTGAACCCGTGTCCCCTGCATTGACAGGCAGATTCTTAACCACTGTGCCACCAGGGAAGTCCTGCTATTTTATTTTTAAGGTTGACATTTCATGGTGTCAGAAGTGGGATCCGAAGGTGCCAACACCGCTCCCCAACAACAAACTGATGACTCCCAGAACTGTGTGAGGTACGCACTTGAGCCGCTTGCACTCTCTCCTCCTGTGAGTTATCTTTTTCTTCTGAGTTCAGTAAGCCTTCCCTTGGATCCAAACTCCCTTCCTTTGGTCAAGCTCTCTGACTTTATTTGGGAACTGTTTTTGTTTTTATGAAGGCATTGCCCTTTCTGGTGAGTATTCTTCTGTTTTCTAAACTTCTGAGTTTTGAGCAGTTGGATCCAACTCGGCTAAATTATCTCGGGAGTGTCCCACTTTCGGGACCCCAGCTGGTTTTATGTTTAAAAACTATGGTCCCTCCTTATGTACATTTTAACTAAATGGATCAATTTGACCAAAAACAATTTAGAACTCCAGTGGCATTTATGGGGAACTTTTGACCTCCCTAAATTTGTTTTTCTCAGAACTAAATTAGAAGATCATGGCTCTAAAATTAAACAGACTGAATGGGATGCCTATTTTAATTGGCTCCTGCAGGCTTCCAAATTCATTCAAGACTCTAAAATCGCCTCTTTACAAAATACCATTTCTAAATTAACTGAGGCAAATAAACAATTGGAAAAAACCAAAAAGCTTCTGAGGTCTCTTTTTTCCCTCTCCCATCCTCTATGTCTCCAGGTACACTGCAGCCATCTTGTGCCAAGGTCCCACCTGGTGTCAGCTTCCTCTTTCCCTTCTGCACTGTCCCCATCTCCTCCTTTTAATCCTTTTGCTGAACTTCCCTTTTTCTCTGAACTTCTCCCCACTTTCTCCTCCCCTGAACCTATTAAAACCTGCCTCTTTAAATCAGGCCCTCTGAGGATCCAAATGCTAAACCCCTAATTTCTTATGTTCCCTGGACTAAAGCTGAACTACAAGCTATAGTCAGATTTTCCCAAAGTAACTGAGGATCCCACAGATTTGCTGAGGAATTTAATATGGACATTCAAGCTTATCAGCCTGGTTTCTCTGACTTATATCAGCTAGCTCACATGCTTGTCAGTGAAGGTCAAGCCAAACACTGGATAAAAACTGCTAACTGGGAAAATCCAGAAGAGTCCCTAGAAGTACAACCAGGAGACCAACCCTATGCTTTATTATATGATCAAACTCAGGGAATCGCCAGGCAACTCCAGTTGGCAACTTCTAGGGCTTTCCCAAAACCTAGTGATTGGAATAAGATTCAGACTTGCACTCAGAAACACAAATGAACCTCTGCACAATTATTACAGTCAACTCCAAACTATTTTTAAGGACAATTCTGGTCTCTGGATGTTGAATCCATTCAGGCAGCCTTTAACTCTATGTTCATTAACGGGCTGAACCAGGATCTTTCTCTTCTAGTTCGAAGAGGATGGAATGGGGAACTACATCCATCCAAATTTAGTTAATTTAGCAAACCGGCTCACCTGCACCCTGTACGATTCAACTAAAAGGAAGACCACTAAAATCCTCAATTTTAAACTCCAACAAATGGAGGTCTCTAAAGAAACAAAAACAAACCCTCCCAGTCTCTGCCATTATTGGAAAAAGCCAGGACATTGGAAAGAAGACTGTTACAAGCTTAACGCTCCAGACACCTCCAGCCCTCTAACCAGCCTTTCCAATGCCCTCCTAACCCCCAATGATGGGGCTCTGAGGAACTACAGGGGCTCTTCCAAATCCTCCCTCTTAATCGGCTTGAAAAAACCACTCTCCAGATTGGGAATGAATCTCTCTATGACCTTACTGACACCAGAGCCTCACTCTCAGTGCTCAAGCCCACTGTTATTAAACAGCCCCTACCTCAGAATACTAAGAGGGTTCAAATGGTGGGGATCCCAAATAAAGCTCTTCAGGTTCCTGTTTCTAAACCTATCCCCTTTGATTTAGGCCCTCTAAGAGATACCCACCCTTTGCTCCTTAGTTCCTCCATCCCTATTCATTTACTGGGCTGAGATTTCTTAGAAAAATATCATGCTGGAATTTCTTTCTCCCAAAAAGGGAGAATAATTCTAGAATTTGATAGCAGCAACCAAAAGAGCCACCTACTGAGCGAATCAAATGACCCTTCAACATCTTTTATTTGCTCCATCTCTGATGGCACTGGAGCTAATTCTAAGGAAACTAATCATTTGTCCCTATAAGATCAGCTGCCACCCTCCTTATGGGCAAAATCCTCAACTTATATCGGCAGAATCCTCCTATTAAGATGCAAATAGATCCCTCAAAGCCTCTCCCTGGAATTAACCAACACCCCATAAATAAAGAGGCCCTCCAGGGCACTAAGCCAATAATAGATGATTATAAGACCCAGGGTCTCATTATCTGGTGCACTAGTCCCTGCAACATCCCTATTTTACCTGAAAAGAAACCCAATGACCAAGGATGGAGATTTGTCCAAGCCCACCAAGCCATAAACTATACTGTCATCCCTTGTCACCCTACTGTTCCCAATTCCCACACTCTTTTAGCTTCACGCCCACCAAAAGCAAATTTCCCACTGCGAGTGATTTACGTAGCACCTTCTTTAGCATCCCCACAGATAATGCTAATCAATACCTATTTGCCTTTATTTGGGAAGGACAACAATATACCTGGACAGTAATGACCCAGGATTTTACCAAAAGTCCTTCTTACATCTCACAAATCTTAAAAGCTGATTTAGATGAGATAAAATGTTCTGGAGGCTCCACTTTATGACAATATGTAGACGGCTTGCTTCTCTGCTCCCCTTCCCAGGTCTTTTTTCAGGAAGACAGCACCCACCTACAGAGCTTTTAGCCTCAAAGGGACATACAGTTTCTAAGGAGAAACGGCTGTTTGTTCAAACCCAAGTTCATTATTTTGGGCACCTGATCATGGAGAAAGGGCTGGGCACCTAGACCCAGATAAGCTTCATAGCATCCTGAACTTCCCAAAGCCCAAAACCAAAGTCAATTATGAGGTTTTCTTGGGTTGGCTAGTGATTGTTAGAGCTGGATTCTGAACTTTTCTCTCATGGCCCAGCCTCTATATGCCTTACTAAAGAACAGCAAACCTGACCCTTACTACTTGGGAATATCTGGATGACCCAGCTTTTAATACCTTAAAGGAGAGCTTGATAAATCCTCCTGCCCTTGGACATCCTAATTATCAACTTCCCCTTTTCCTCCTTACACTGGAGAAGGAGACAAGTACTCTCAGAGTAGTCACCCAAAAACATGGGGATCACCATCGCCCCATAAGGTACTACAGTCAGCAGATAGATACTATGGTATGAGGATACCCCTCCTTACCTCAGAGCCACTTTCCTTTTACTTAAGGCCACCAAAGAGGTAGTCATGGGATCCCCTCTCACCGATTTTGTACCCCATGCAGTAGAGCCCTCCTGGATTCTCATCACACTCGACACACTTCAGCCAGTCATCTCACTTCCTATGAAATCCTCATGGCAATCACGCCTCACATAACTCTTTCTCACTGTGATAACCTTAACCCTGCCGCCTTCTTCCCTTCTCTAGGGACAACACTCCTCATGACTGACTCTGACAGATCACCTTTTGCCTCCTCACGACGATTTACAGGAAACTCCTGTCACCAATGCTGAGTTTTCATGGCTTACCAATGGTTCTTGAAGAAAGAAAATGTTAAATATTGTGCTGGATCTGCAGTTGCAACTCCTTTTAAAGTCATCAACGTGGCACCTTTGCCTCTGGCCACCTCGGCCCAACAGGCTGAATTACATGCTCTTACTTGGGCCTGCATTTCAGCAAAGGGCAAAACTGCAGACAATAGATATGCCTTTGGAGTAGCTCATGACTTACTGCTATGGAAACAGCAAGGTCTCTTTATTTCTAACGGGACTAAAATTCAAAATGGCTCTTATGTCCAGCATTTATTAGATGCCACACTCTTGCCAGCAACTTTAGCTGTTATTAAGGTCCCTGGGCATTCCAAACTTGACTCCCTGGAAGCTAAAGGAAACCACATTGCTGACATTTCCGCCAAGAATGTTGCCCTCAAAGGAACGAAAAATCAAACCTCTGTCATGTCCAAAGGGATGTTGCCCCAAATAATAACCTAGAGAAATTGGTTAGAGAAGCCCAAGAGTTGGCTCCAGAAAAGGAAACACAAGATTGGAAATCTAGTAACTGTTCATTTGATAAAAAGGGAGAACTCTGGTTTGGGCCAAATAACAATCCAGCCTAGCCAGGGACTCTAAAATTCCCATTACCGACTACCGTATATGCATTAAGCCATTGGTCTGCAGATAAAATGACAATGCTTACGAATCAGTACTGGTGAGGAGGTATCAATGAGGCCACAAAAAGCGCCTACTCTGCTTGCCACACCTGCCCAAAATATAATTCAGGAAAACCTGTTTGCAGTGCTCTGGAACACTTTAAATTGCCCAATGGACCACTGGAGGTTTGGGAGATGGATTTAATTCAATTTCCCCCATCTCATGGATATAAATATGTTTTAGTCATGGTCTGTATGTTTTCCCACTGGGTCTAAGCCTTTCTGTGTAGACAACCTGCTGCCTCTTCTGTGGCTAAAATTAGTTTAGGAAAGATTATCCTTACCCTCAGGAACCCCTCTTGAGCTCCACAGCAACCAGGGAACCCAATTTACTGGTCAAATACTACAGCAGGTCTGTGTCGTTTGGCCAGTCCTAACGCATTTTCACTGTGCTTCCCACCCTCAATCCTCAGGGCTGGTCCAATGCACTAACAGCAATATTAAGACTCAATTTGTGCTTTTTCGCAACAGGTTTGCCACCAGGACACAGGTGTCGTGAAGACCACCGCTAAACCTAAGCAAAAACGGGAAAGGAGAAGGGCCACATAAACATCGCTGTCATCGGACACGCAGATTCCGGGAAGTGTGCCACTACTGGCCATCTGATCTACAAATGTGGTGGGATCGACAAGAGAACCACTGAAAAGTTCGAGAAGGAGGCTGCCGAGATGGGCAAGGGCTCCTTCAAGTATGCCTGGGTCCTGGACAAACTGAAAGCTGAACGTGAGCATGGTATCACCATTGATATCTCCCTCTGGAAATCTGAGACCAGTACATACTATGTGACCATCACTGATGCCCCAGGACACAGAGACTTCATCAAAAACATGATTACAGGCACATCCCAGGCTGACTGGGCTGTCCTGATCGTTGCTGCTGGTGTTGGTGGATTTGAAGCAGGTATTTCCGAGAATGGGCAGACCCGCGAGCATGCCCTTGTGGCCTACACTCTGGGTGTGAAACAACTAATCGTTGGAGTTAACAAAATGGATTCCACTGGGCCACCCTACAGCCGGAAGAGACACGAGGAAACTGTTAAGGAAGTCAGCACCTACCTTAAGAAAATTGGCTACAACCCGACACAGTAGCACTTGTGCCAGCTTCTGGCTGGAATGGTGAAAACATCCTGGAACCAAGTGCTAACATGCCGTGGTTCAAGGGATGGAGAGTCACCCGAAAAGATGGCAGTGCCAGTGGAACCACACTGTTTGAAGCTCTGGATTGCATCCTGCCACCGATTCGCCCAACTGACAAGCCCTTGCGTTTGCCCCTCCAGGACGTCTACAAAATTGGTGGTATTGGCGCTGTCCCTGTGGGTCGAGTGGAGACTGGTGTTCTCAAACCTGGCATGGTGGTCACCTTTGCTCCAGTCAATGTGACAACTGAAGTGAAGTCTGTTGAAATGCACCATGAAGCTTTGAGTGGAGCCCTTCCTGGGGACAATGTGGGCTTCAAGGTCAAGAACGTGTCTGTCAAAGATGTTTGTCGTGGCAATGTGGCTGGTGACAGCAAAAATGACCCACCGATGGAAGCAGCTGGCTTCACAGCTCAGGTGATTATCTTGAACCATCCAGGCCAAAGCAGTGCTGGCTACGCACCTGTGCTGGGTTGTCACACAGCTCACATTGCCTGCAAGTTCGCTGAGCTGAAGGAGAAGATTGATCGTCGTTCTGGGAAAAAGCTGGAAGATGGCCCCAAATTCTTGAAATCTGGTGATGCTGCCATCATTGATACGGTTCCTGGCAAACCCATGTGTGTTGAGAGCCTCTCTGACTATCCTCCTCTGGGCCGCTTTGCTGCTCGTGACATGAGACGGACGGTTGCTGTGAGTGTCATCAAAGCAGTGGACAAGAAGGCAGCTGGAGCTGGCAAGGTCACCAAGTCCGCCCAGAAAGCTCAGAAGGCTAAATGAATATTATCCCCAATACCTGCCACCCCAGTCTTAATCAGTGGTGGAAGAATGGTCTCAACTGGCCATTTAAGTTTAACAGCAAAAGACTGGTTAACGATAACAATGCATCGCAAACCCTTCAGAAGGAAAGGAGAATGTTTTGCGGACCATTTGTTTTGTGTGTGGCAGTTTTAAGTTATTAGTTTTTAAAATCAATACTTTTTTTTTTTTTTTTTTTTGCGGTACGCGGGCCTCTCACTGTTGTGGCCTCTCCCGTGGCGGAACACAGGCTCCGGACGCGCAGGCTCAGCGGCCATGGCTCACGGGCCCAGCCGCTCCGCGGTATGTGGGATCTTCCCGGACCGGGGCACGAACCCGTGTCCCCTGCGTCGGCAGGCGGGCTCTCAACCACTGCGCCACCAGAGAAGCCCTAAAATCAATATTTTTAATGGAAACAACTTGACCAAAAATCGGTCACAGAATTTGAGACCCATTAAAAAAGTTTAATGAAAAAAAAAAAGAGACTCAATTTGCAAACTTTGTAGAAACCCTCCCATGTGTAGTATCCTGGCCAAAGGCACTGCCATTAGTCCTTCTAAATCTCATGTCTAAACCCTTTTAGAAGTGATAAACTCTCACTCTGAGATAATCACAGGATGCCCAATACACCTGGCACCTGCTTCTTTTGATCCACAACTGATAAAAGGAGGTCATCCTTCAAAATTATAAAGGCTTAATTGCTTCTGTTGAAAATAACCATATTCTAATAGAGCAATCTTTTCTCAGTGTCTCCCATCTTCTCTGGATACGAAGACTTTAAACATCATTCCTTACCACCTAGAGATTTCACCTATTGGACAAGACACCTCCAGAAAGAGTCCCTTCAAGCTCATTGGAAAGGCCCCTATCAGGTACCATTAACCAACAACCCTTGTGTTGCCGAACTCCAAGGAATAGACTCTTGGATTCATGTGTCACATCTAAAGAAAACACCAAACCCTGGCTGGACCTGCACACTAACTGGTGACCTGAAAATAAAGATTTTCAGGAACTGAAGTGGACACAGCCTCTGAAGGAGACAGCTTTCCCAACAGAACCAGACCAGGCCTGTATACCTTTTCTCACTGTTGCTTCTCACCCTATATTCTCCTTCTCTTTATTGGAAAGACAATACTCCTATCTGCATTTCCCAATCTCCTGGGAAAGCAGGAAACCCTTCCGACGGTTGGATCTGTCACCAGAAACTCTGATCGTTCATGGTGTTGGAGATCCCTTGGTTTTAACTGTAACCAATTTCTCTTTAGTCCCAAATGACACTGTCAGTCACACGCATAAGCCTACTGGTGTTAACTACCTGGTTAGGCTATTACAGCCAGGTGTTCCCATACCTTGTTTCAAACGTTCTCCAACCATAACCATACCAGTTCAGCTGAGCACCTCAACCTCGGCACTCTTTTTCTTATTTAAATACGATCCATTACCCTGCGCCCGAGGGAAATGCAAACAAGCTAACTCCTGTTTTCAAGGCTTTTAGAAAAGACTTCTCTAGGCTGGGATGGTACCTTACAGAATGTCATCCCAATTCCTCTGACCCCGGGCTTGGAAATGTCAATCAGGAAATTCCAGCCAACAAAGCTGCCAATAACCATATGTTAGCTGGAATCCTCTGCGCTACAACTGGCTTTATTCTTGCCTGTGGTGCTTGGCATTTCTCACGGGCATATGAATGTTTAGATAGCTGGTGAACTGGAGAGCAATGCTTATTGGGATATTTAACTGTCCCAGTCACCATTCATGACAAATCAGAAGCCTCTCATTGGTCCTCCGCATTAAAGCTCCATGGCCACTTTAAATGGGAACTTCTAGGAGGCGCACAGGACTCCAGATCTGCCCCATAGGGAAAGCCCTTCTCCCATCGGTCCAAGTAAATGCCAGTGAACGTCGGATCAGAAATCTCTCCCTAACATTAGGTTAGCTAGCCAACTCCACAGCCAAGGCAGTAGCAGCCCCCAAATGATCACTTGACTCGTTGGCTAAAGCAGTTTTGGACAACTGTACAGCCCTTTGATTATCTACTTGCTGAACAGGAGGTGTCTGTGTAATAGCAAATACCACCTGTTGCTCATGGATAAACGCTTCTGGTAAGGTAGATATTCAACCACACAAGATCAGGGAACAAGCATACTGGTTACAAACAAATGTCACGTAACTCTCCACGGTCCTTTGATATGTTCAGTTGGCTACCTTCAGGCCTAGGTGAATGGTGCAGAACAATCATACAACCTGGATTTGTCATGTTAATTTTCATTCTGTTTTGCATAATTATTTTTTAACTTTATACCTATTGCCTGTCAAATCTCTGCAGAAGTGATGCACCAGATAGAGTGATATTAGCTCAGTGCTTCAAAATGACCTCCAACACTTATGACTTTGATAAGATATAGACTTTAAGTGAGAGGTGCCTGAGAGTTCTCCCTCCTACCCTTTCTTGTTACTCAAATGTAGCCTCAGTGGTTTCCATTCTGTGTACTTTCTGTCAGACATGGGACATGACAACCAGAAAAGGTCCTTCCTGGAACCAAGGGGTAAACCCACGAAAACCTGACTGATCAGCAATGTTTTATAGGAAAGATCTTGATCAAAAGGGGAAACGTAAAAATAAATAAAGGAAACCTCATTCTGGGATCGACATGTACACACTGCTATATTTAAAATGGATAACCAACAAGGGCCTACTGTATAGCACAGGGAACTCTGCTCTATGTTATGTGGCAGCCTGGATGGGAGGGGAGTTTGGGGGAGAATGGATACATGCATATGTATGGCTGAGTCCCTCTGCTGTGCACCTGAAACTATCACAACATTGTTAATCGGCTATACTCCAAAATAACAAACAAAAAGTTAAAAAAAAAATGCAGTTATAGGAGTAGAGCATGTAGCAGGGAGCCTAGTATATAGTAATAATAATAACTAATTAAAGTGAAAAAAATAAAGAAAATGGAGTCAGGAAGCCCCAAAGGGGGAGCTCTCATGCACCAGCACTCTCTGCCACTTGCAGACCCCAGCAAGAAGTGTACCTTGCATTCCCCAACTGGAAGAAGCTTACTTTACACACCCCAGCAGGAGGAAGAAAGATTTTCTGCTTGCCTAGCAACAGCCCAGCCAATGAGAAACCACCACAGTCAGCCAATGAGAAGCTGCCACCACCCTGAACTCCTACTCTCCTCCAATGAATTTTGTTCAAAACAGCCCCTCCCAACTGCCTCCTTTCCTCTATAAAGAAGGCTCCTTTCCTTAGTTCTCTGGACTTGCTTATAGCTTGCCATAGTTTGCTTGTCCCAAATTGCAATTCCTCTGTGATTCCTGAATAAATTCATTTTGCCGGTAAAATAACTGGCTATTTTATTTTTAAGGTTGACACTACATACATACAACCTACCTTACTGATGTATAAACACATCTATATATATATATACACTTCTGACAGACTTGCTGCTCTTTTTATCCCCAGGGTTGAGCTCTGAACCCAAAACATAGTTGTTATGCAACAAATGGTTATTGGAAGAAGGGACAATAGAAATAAAAGTACATTTTAGAGTTAAAAAATCTGGAGGTTCTGTGTTAACATGCTGTTTTCAAAGACATGTTAACTGGGTTGACAAGGGTTTCTAACTGTACTTTTCCAATAAGTTTGAACCCAATTCTTCTGTTGACTCTGAGCAACATCAATGAAATAGAAAGAACTGTAATCAAATGCTCTCAGGGTCATAAACCTAGTTGCAAGCATATGGACCACTTCATTATACTTGCACCGCTAAGGTTTGTTAAACACCGTAGAATGGAAAAAGTTAACAAATGTGAGATTTATTTTTATCATTATTAAAATAAAATGGAAGAAGCTAAAGATAGCAGAGAACCTAAAAGCCAAAGCTAACATATTCAAACAACTATGTATTTTCAATTATTATGGCTAACGACCTTAAAATTTTTCTAGCTCCACTTCCTAGGAATAAAACCCAAATCATCTCTAATAAAAATATGTTCATAAATTTTTGCTGCTGATGCCTTTAGGGGAATATTGAGTAAAGTGTTTGAAACAGTCAGTTTCCTACAACCAAGAAAATAAAATACAGGGGATACAGCATGTGTTTTTATCATATATATGATGAACTACGTAATGCTCCTTCAAGCAGAGAAATATTCAACTATATACTATGGCAAAATCTTAGGCTGTAGTCACAAAGTCAAGCATTGACAGTTTCCTGGGTTGAGAACAACTGGCCAGTCATTGACATAATTCTGAACATAACATAAACCAGAGGAAACACAGAGGAACGTATAAAGTCACCCTGGAGAAATCCAAGAAGGCTGCTTAGAGAAGGTTGCACTTGAGCTGAACTTGAAGGATAGGGTACTGGTGATGGAGAAGGTGAAGGACATCTCTTCCTGACCACTGGAAGAGCAAGAGTAAAGGCATAGGTGAGGAAGGAAAGAATGAAGAATAAGTAATTACAAATGTTAAATGGTGTAAAATGGCAGAGCAGGGCTTCCCTGGTGGCGCAGTGGTTGAGAGTCCGCCTGCCGATGCAGGGGACGCGGGTTCGTGCCCCGGTCCGGGAAGATCCCACATGGCGCGGAGCGGCTGGGCCCGTGAGCCACGGCCGCTGAGCCTGCGCTTCCGGAGCCTGTGCTCCGCAACGGGAGAGGCCACAACAGTGAGAGGCCCGCGTACCGCAAAAAAATAAATAAATAAAAATAAATTAAAAAAAAAAAAAAAAGGCAGAGCAGAAGGTGTGCTGAGAAAAGGCAGATAAGGCCACATCAAGATGCCTCCAAAGCAGTACACTGAGTAATCCTGATGCTTTTTTCTCTAATCAGGAAGGAACTACCAAAGGCTTTGGAGGAAAATACCTTTCTTCCAGACAGTTCATTGCCTCTCTTGTATCAGATGAATGAGGCAGCTCCTCTATAGTTACACAGGCATTTTGGACTTCACTTTCTTAATAATTTCTTTATTAGTTACTGAATACAGTCTAATGATAGTATATCTGTCATCCAAAGTGTCTTAGACATGAACAAAAGATATATTTAAAACGTATCTGGGATTGAATTCAAATGATCACATAGAGTTGAAATTTAGTCCTAAACACTGTGACGTCAGACGGGAAAGCGCCGCTGTAGATTTACTAAATCTTTCCACAGTGAGGGCGATGTTATTTACAGCATATTTGTTGTTCTATCGTATTTTTCCTTTCTGGGTGTATTGAGGTTTCCTTCTCACGCTGCAGAGATTCCCTTACGTTATTTCCTTTTTTGTACCCCCTTCATTTTCAGGTTAACCTTTGAAAATAAAGGGTAGACGAGTTCTAAAGAGGGTCCGTTGTCTTTCCTTCCTTCCTTTCTCCAAGTATTTACCAAACACCTGTCATGTGCCAGACACTGACTTTGACACTAGATGCACCAGAAGGAATAAGATGGAGTGCCCTGTCTACCTTCAAGGAGTTCACAGTCCCGCTGGGGAGACAGCCCAGGTTGAAATTCAGTCCCAAGACGTTTGCAAGCTTACAAATGAGTATATGGAATGGGGAGTAAAAGGCTCCCAGTGGCATGCTGCAGTTTTATTTTGCTCTTGTCTCACCAAAGATAAAACTTCAATCATTCTTTGGCAAAGACTAGTCCTTTGTTTTAGAAAAACCATTTCTAGAGACTCTAGTTACATAGACATAAAGCACCACGATCTGCCTGGCCACTCAAGACAAAAATTGAGAGGACACGCTCAGCTCCTCCCTTTCACTCACCCTCTCCCCGCCACATACACACTCTGGCTCCATCAGCAACTATTTTTGACTCCACCTCCGACATACCTCGTGCATCCACTCACTTCTCTCCATCCATGCACGTCATCACTCGCCTGCCCCACTGCAACGGCCCCAAGAGCTGGCCTCCCTCGCCTCCTTCTTCACCTCCCTACGGTTTGTTCTCCGAAGGTGCCATTGTAACATGTAAATCAGATCATGATTGGCCCCACTTCAACTCCTCCAATGGCTTCCCACTGCAAGTGGAATAAAATCCAACTTGCTCCTCTCAGCCTCTGAAGTACCCACTGATCTGGTCCTTGCGTACCTCCATGACCTCGGCCCCTGTAAGGCTACCCTCCTAAACAAGCCTCATTTTGTTCCTTGAACAAGCCAAGCATGCCCCTGCCTCAGGGCCTTTTGTATTCCGCTGCTATCTCCTTGAATAGCTTCCCCAAGATACTCGCTTCACCAGCTTCTTCTCGTTATTCCGCTCTCAGCTCAACCAGCGCCTTCTCAGACCACCCAGGCTAAACTCGGCCTCTTCCACTTCTGTAACTGCATCACGTCATCCAATTTGACTTCCTTCAAATCACTTACTGCAGTCAAAAATGAGACTGCTGATTTTTTCACATCTGCCCACTCCAATTAGAATGTAAGCTCTGTGAAAACTGGCACCGAGTTCCCTCCTGGCCCCTCAGCACCTAGCTCAGGGCCTGGCGTTTAGTGGATCCCTTGCAAGAAGTGGGGAAGGAAGGGAAAGGAGAGAGGGAGGGAAGGGGATGGGAGAGGAAAGGGAGGGAGGAAGTGTGGTATCTACTATTCTTGGGAATAGCAATGAAATCACCTTCGACCTGAGTGCAGTTGTTTTCAGGTTCATTTATCTTGAATGATTGAGTTGGCCTGTCTGTAGCTTTGGTTGCCTATATAGGGCTTGGGACAGGGAAGGGAGCATGGGAGACAGATTGTTCTTTTGACTCAAGTGAGAGGACAGGACTCCAGCCCATGGGTGGCCTGTTACCTGTGAGGATGAGTGAGGCTTGGGCTCTTTCTGAGAGTTGCTTGCATGAGCCAAAGAGCCCAGGGGAGATACCCCGAAGGTGCTGCCTTCCTGAGGGGCTTCGCAAGGCTCTAAGCAGCTGACTCTCCGCTGTGTCCATGGGTTTGTATTCTAGTGTTGCACGTCTTTTACTCACCATTCAGCCGAGACTTCTGAACACTAAATCAATACACAGCCCCCAGGACAGCACTGGCTGTGTCTACATGATGCCAAAGCGACCTGCCAATTGATTAGATGCGGTTAAAAAAGAAATCAGTCAGGTAGACAGATTCAACATCATGTAGACAGCATGCAGACAGAGCCACGCTGGCACGAGCTAGCACGACCGTGTTGTCTTAAATTGCTAAAAAATTAACAATACTGGAGGCTGGGGAACTCACCACTTTCATTAACCTTTTCCCATAAGTAAGTTCAATAATTTCCCAGTGTCTACAACTAGGATTAAAACTCATGGACCCTGAATTTTAATCGCATGAGCTCCACGTGCAAGGGGCCATTTCAATACTGACTTTTGCGTCTCTGATTTGAAGTGATCATGCATATTGTATAGTTTGCTCCACCTTTTTTTTTTCTTTTAGTGGGTGCCCTAGGGTGAACCAGCTCAGTTAAGGGCAACTCGCCATTGAGCCACTGTCATAAAAATATGTTAAAGAACGTGGCTCTCTAAGAAAGTAAAGCAGCCCCCCAAAGCTTGGCCACACAGAACCCCCAGGCAAGATTCCCACGTGTTCTGGAGTATTCCGTGGCCCTTGAGGATCAGGGCATCACCCCCTGGAGGTTCTGGTTCAGCGGGGCGAGCCGGGGCACTGGCAGTGCCTGGCACGGTGGGGAAGTGCTCCCCACCCCAGGGTCCCGAGGCAGAGGCGAGGCAGGGCCCGGGCCCCAGGAGAAAGCCAGGAGGGCTTCTGGAAGTGCCCGCTGAACGCTGACCTTCGGCAAACCATCCTCTGCCCCGAGGCTTTGCTGAGCTGGGACTGAATCCTTCTGGGGTTCTGCACAGGCCGTGAAGCAGAATGGGTGCGGGGACGGGGTCACCGAGGGCACGTCATCACCCACTTGGCGAACCTGACTCCCTGCGTGCCCTCAGGAGGGAGAGTCTCTAGAAGCAGTTCCCTCTGTGGCACTTGTGTTTCCCAACCAGGGTCCCTACGGACCCAGCGGTGTGGTTAGGAACAACTGGAAAACGTCAACCCGCGGATCAAGTTCTAAAAGACTCAGAGGCTAATTTCACTTATTCATTGAACTCCTTTATGCACTTGGTTGTTGTTTTTAACAACCAGCAAATATTTCTGAGTACCTACTGAATGTCTGGCTGGCACAGTGGATGCAAAGAGCCTAAGATGTGGGCTTGCTCCTCAAGGAAGCCATGGCGCTCCGGAAGAAGCAGACACTGCAAACAAACAATGACAGACAAGCACGGCAAGCGCTGTCAGCAGAGCTGCAGAAAGCACCGGGGAAGCCCAGAGGTAAAATACATTCCGCCTAAGAAGCCTGTGGGGGGAGAGGCGGGGGAGGGAGGGGGAGGGGGAGGGAGGGAGGGGGAGAGAGAGAGAGAGAGAGAGAGGGAGAGGGAGGGAGGGAGAGAGAGGGGAGAGGGAGAGGGAGAGGGGGAGGGGGAGGGGGAGGGAGAGCGAGGGAGAGAGAGAGAGAGAGAGAGAGAGTATTAGAGTTGGGCTTTCAGGGTGAGCAGAAGGTGCCCAAAAAACCCAGTCATCAAGTGAATTGGAATTTTAAGGCAATTTTTTTTTAAATCAAAATTAATGGAACAGTTTTTCCTTTTGCCTCAGGCTCCAACGTCCCTGAGAACAGTACCATTACTGATCCTGTCTGCATTTAAAAATTAGATTTTTTTTCATTGTGGATTTTTTTTAATTTTGATTTTTTACAAAGACCCCATTAAAATATTATTTGTCTTGATGACTGAATTTCGGTGCCACCTGAAATGATGGGCTGGGGCGCGTCTGACCTGCCTCACCCTAGTCGTAGCCCTTCCCTAGGCCAGGCAATCTATGTGACGAGGGGGTAGACGATCAGTCCATTTTTCCACCCGGTCGACTAGAACAGACCAACTCGAACTGCCAGACTAACAACTTCCCCGGCATTACCTCAAACATTCAGAGTCACACCTGTTTTCTTCAAGCGGAAACCTCACCGGTCACTCCCATTTTCCCTCTATTATCTAGCACACGGAAGGCAGCAAGAACTGAGCACACAGAATTCGACAGGCAGCTCCCTGGCCTACCAGCTCCCGGGGTTTCTGGTGTCTGTCAATGGCTCTCCTCTAAGTGAAGTCAGTACTTCAGAAAAAATGGCCGTCCCCACTCATCAGAGCGCCGAATGCCATCCATTGCTATTTGCCTCCCTTCTACTAAAGTAATGCATTTGGCACCGGTAAATAAGTTCCCCTCAGCTGAGTAAAGCTAAAGAGCTGGTGCCAGTCTCTCCGAGAAGGCGGGCGGGGGGACGGAGCCATTTCCAAGAATCCCGGGCTATAATTTCTACATTACAGTGTTATTACCAAGAGGTGGTTTTGTTTAGCACATCCTTTTCCGTTTCTTTTCTTACACGTCTGGAGACAGACATGAGAGCATACGTGCTCTCTACTATTTCTTCTGAATATTCCTCTTGTTTAAAAGGGAAAGGTGGGCATTGGGAACCCAGCTTGGTGACAGAGCCGCTATATATATATATATAGGTCTCTGAATGAGCCTCTGTGGCTTCTGGCTTCAAAGATACAGCACGGTGAGCAGGGAGAACACTGAGGCCCACAAAACTGCCTCTCACTCTTAGGGCTCGTAACCTCATTGATTCCAGTCCAGATTTATGGCATCATTTGTTCCTGATAAGAACTACTCACCTGCACAACTCTACCAGGAAAAGGTGAAATAGAAGCTAGCAGGGCAAACAGAAAGGGAAAGGAAAAGTCAAACCAGGTGAGGGCTTGACAAAATCACTGCTCTTGCACGGATTCTTGCTCTGTAAAACTGGCTTGAACAGCCCTGATTTTTCCCTTCATCCTCCAAGAGAACAGCTAGAATGCTGGGGACCAGTAATCTACAACTCTACCCAAGACCCATGTGTTTATCAAAGGCAGTGAAGCATCGGATGGGGTGAAATATCAGATCAGCCTGAGTTCAAATCTCACCTCGTCCCTTTACGAGCTCTGAACCTTGGGCAAGTTACTTAATCTCGGCACCTTTTGAAAAGATGGGTGCCTAAGGTTCTCAAAAAATCATGGGTGAATGAGTGAAAGCATAGCAGACACACTGCCTGACGCACGGTAAATATTCAACAAAATGCTAGCTATTACTATCAACAGATATTTTTGAGAATATTTACATTCATTTATATTAAGGTACATTTTAGGGACTGTTCTTAACATATACAACAGGTCAGAATGAGTTTTAGTGTCATTACGGTCAATAGCTTAGAATTTTTCAGAAACCTCATTTTATTTAAATGGAGTAGAACCATAAAATAATGAGACTCTTCAGCTAGAGTTATGAACCAGGCATGAAAAGGAGGCTCATTATTTTCCAGGCACAGCTATTTCATCCTTCAGTAAAGTGTGTATTCGACCTTATCAGCCTCCCTACTCACCAAATCTGGTTCCAAATGACTTTTGGTTGTTTCAGGAAAAAGAAAACAAACAAACACCATTGCTCTCAAGAGATAAAAACCTGAGGCCTAGAATGATATTCAGAAAGAATGACACACAGATTCCAAAAGCCACTCACAAAGACAGGGTGGATGGGTACTGCTGTTTTGGACATGGTTGTTAAATTGCAGCCACTTTCTGGTCAACGGTAGGAAGCCTACAGCCATTTATAGCAAGTCTATTTCCTAATGAAACGCTGTGACCATTTCCACTTCTTGAAAATGATTCTCTGCCTATTTTGAGCGTTTATACAAAAACAGCAATCTTAGCAATAATAATCCCTCTGAAATCGTATCTTTTTAAAGTTACCCTAAAAGTGGAAAGGCCATTCAATTTTGATCTAGCCAGCTATAGAACGCAAATATTTTTAAGAGGAAACACTACGCAGCCAGAGGAGAAACTTCTTCCACACAGGGTTAATAACGAAAATGCTGATATGACCTTAAGTATGGTGGCGCCCAGAACCAGCGCTATAATTAATCTAAATGTACTGTAATTACACTAAATGTTACTTCTGTAGAATAGTTCCAAATCATGTGGCTTTTTTATGCTTAGATAACATGCAGTTTATTTCCAATCATGGATGTAGGCATGATTTGCTAAGGGAACATTAGGTCTGGAAGCAATATCTTAATCAAATCAGAATTTCTTCTGGAAAACAAATCTTTGGCTTTTGAAGAACTAGCAGCATCTAATGCCTTAGGGTAGAGATGTGAAACTGAGCTGAAATCCCCACCCCCTGGATCTCTCCCTCTGCCCTCTGGCTTCCAGTCACTCACGGGTACATCCGTGTAGCCTCCTACACTTTCTATGCTCATAAACCACCACAGCTATGTCTAAATTACACCCTGGAAACTCCACGTAGAAAATCAGTTGTAGGAAAGTTCACCTTGTGTGGTTTATTCATTTTTTCAGAACAGAAGCTGGTTCCTTTTGGAAGGAACTCATTTAAACAAAACCTAACAGCAAGCATCCATAAATTAGAAGGTTATTGGTATGTGCATAATTTGATGCATAAAAACTGAATGAATATTCCAGGGATGAAAATGCAGCCTCTTACATATGCAGAAAGATTTTTATTTTTATTTTGGTGATGTTACTTTTGTACGGGAGGACTGACTGGGATGGGACACCAAAGTCATTGGCTGCTGTCATCTTTATGTTTTGTGGTTCTTTCTCCATGCTCATCTCCCCAGTGCTGGGGGATTAAACAGTCACTGTCCCCCAAAAGAAATGCCAATCTTGCTGAAGGGCATATCTCGACAAATCCAAGTCTGGTGCTCCAATCAGGAAGCAGAACACGTTATAGATGGAAAAGGTGGTCGAGACTGCCTTATCAGGGCAGAACTTAGACTCAGTCTAGGTCTAGGACAATATGAATATGTATTTTTAAATACAGGTCAGATGAGGATTAATTCTTCTTCTTCATCATGCACAGCAATGATCAAGTACTCAGTGGGTGGATGATGAGAAGACAAAGAACCAAACACAGGTTCCAAAAGAGACTGGAATCCTCTCGCTGCCCTTTCACTACCTTTTGTAGCAACAATGGAATCAGACATCTCCACCAAAACTCTTGTTAATGTGCCCTGTTTTTAACTGGTGTGAGTTCAGTTCCCCAAACTGCAGGGTAGTGAGCAGCTCACACCATGTGTGGGGGACAGAGGCTGGAACAGTGAAAGAAATGAACCCTAGAAGCCAGGTGATCATGGAATGTGCAACGAGATCCCAGAGGTCATGGAGGCGAACCCATTAATTTGCAGGTTGGGCAACAGGCACAGGGGCGCTAAGTGACCTTGCCCAAGGTCACGAAGCAAATGAAGGGCAGAAAAAGGGCTAGAATCCAGATATCTTAACTTCTGGGCCGAGGCTCCTTTTGTTGGGCAGCAAGATGCCTCGCCTCTGCAGGGGTTGACTCAGGGGAGCGCCCTGGAAGAGCTGCACTCATTCTGCCGATGCTCGCAGGCACCAGTCCACCCATTTGGCCATCTAGCCACTCAACACACATCCATGGAGCAAAAATCGTGTGCCAGGCCTGGTGCCAGGGGCTACGCATTCAGTGAAGTCAATAAAAAACTGAAGCCTGAGCAGAACTGCAAAAGGACTCAGTACAGAAATGGGGTGAAAGACTGAGATACGGCGTGGCCCCTAATCTCACGGAGTCTGAAATCAGGACGGTAAAATGTGGTAAATGCAAATTCAACCCAACAAGCGACCAGTCTATTCCGGTTTTATTTAAATACTTGAATAATCCCAAATATTGGTAAATACTGAAGAGGATTTTCAAAATGTTTTCAGTAGGAGTGAGACTGCGAGGGGGTCCCCATTCTCCCCTCCAATCTTATCTCCCTCCACTCATCCCCAGCCCACACACACACTAGGCACATGTAAACTTGACTACACCTCTCGCTCTTCCCCAACAGCCCATGGCATTTCTCAGGTCTGCCTCTCCTCCTAAGAAAACAGCTACTGCTCACTAAACCCCTCATACAGATATGAAGCTTTGGGAGCCTGCAGACCATGCTGCAGTATCCCTAGCAACTAGCCTAGCACCTGGCACAGGGTGAGTGTTTTACAATATCTGCTGAACAAACGAATGAATGAATGAGCCATCACTGCAATACACTTTTTTTGACACCTCTGGTAGGTAAGTATCATTATCACTGTTTTACAGATGATGGAAAAGAGGCCCAGAGATGTGAAGCAATTGGCCCAAGGTGACACAGCCGGTAAATGGTGGAGCTGGCCATCAGCCTGACTATTAACTCGTGCTCTATTCATTCTTAGTCCCTGTTCTTTCTGCTGGTCCCTTTGCCTCGTCAACTTCTAACCATGCTTTAAAGGTTAGGCCTCATCTTCCAGAAGTTTCCTCTAACCCAAGGGCTGTGTCATATTTCTCTGAAATGGTGCTTGGAAGTATCCTCTTCCACTGGGCTGTGAGCTGCTCCAGGGCCAGGACAATGTCATTGTTTTTCTCTTGCCAGTTTTCTGTAGACGCCCTGCACTTACGAAGCACTCAGGAATATCAGTGGAAGGAAACTGAGGCGTGAGGACGGACAACAACAGCTCGAAGCTCAGGTACAGTTTGGGTCTTCAGATCACGTCACAGAAGGGACCTGTCTGCCTCTTGTCCACAGGATTCCAAATTCAGTGTCACTGGAAAATGGAAATCCAGGGAGAGCATTCTGTTTGAGCAGCCCCTAATCACGCAGCTCCAGAACTTGATTATACACCTTTCAGAGAAGGTCACACCAAATTTTATGCTATGTGTATTTTAATACAATCTTTTAAAAATTAGCATCCTAATTGAGATGTGTTAGAAGCATAAACTATATACCAAGTTTCAAAGACTTGTTACCAAAAAAGTGTAAAATCTCTTATTATAATTTCTACATTAATTTTCTGTTGGAATAATAATGTTTTAAATACACTGGGTTCAAAATAGAGTATCAAAATTAATTTCACCTGTATCTTACTTTTTCTCATGTGGCTACTAGAAAATTCTAAATGACACATGTGGCTTGCTTTGATCGCTGTTGGGCAGAACAGGTCTCTATCTTGTTTGGGGTGATAGTCACCTGGGTGCATGCAATTGTCAAAAATTGAACTGAACACCTAAGACCTGTGCATTTTATTGTGCTATAGTTCAATTTAAAAAATCACACACACACACGCACGCACACACACACACACACAGGAAAGAGAAAGAAGGCTACAGAAGAGTCTTCATCCTTTTTCATCCTCAAAGACTATTCTGACATAAAGGGGAAAAGCGGTACACGGGCCTCTCACTGCTGTGGCCTCTCCCGTTGCGGAGCACAGGCTCCGGACGCGCAGCCTCAGCGGCCATGGCTCACAGGCCCAGCCGCTCCGCGGCATAGTGGGATCTTCCCAGACCGGGGCACGAACCCGTGTTCCCTGCATCGGCAGGCGGACTCTCAACCACTGCGCCACCAGAGAAGCCCGCACATCTTTTAATTCCTACTAGATGTCAGGTCTTCGGTGCAATTCCCTGCCTCACCACGAAGCTCAAACTATTGCGGGAAAACCCCCTCATTTCCTATTGTTTTGCTTTACCTGCCACAAGGCAACAAATACTCAGAATGGAGCCAGGACCCTGACTGACTTAGCAGTTGTCCCTACAAAGGTCATGAGTAAGGGATGTCCTGATTTCCACATCAAGAGGTAAACAGGCTTTGAGCAAAACATATTAGAGAAAAATCGAAAACCAGCAAGTCTTCCATTCTCCCACATATGACTTCTTCATTCATGCAAAAGCATCTGCGCTGTGAAGCCGGGACTCGCTTTGTGATATTCTACTCGGTCCCTCCACTCAAAGTCGAAACAGCCAAGCGAGCAGAACCAACGAGTCGTTCAGGAACACCGCCCAGAGCACACTGAGAACCAAAGGCAGTCAGAGGCCCCACTTTTGCTCTGCTTGCCTGGCAAAGGCTATTTGGCCAATGCGCCCTCGTGTCTGACTCCACGGGAAAGAACGGGGCACTGGCCAGGGGCCCGCTCCAATCCGGGGCATGGGTTCCACCTTTCCTCTGGCCTGGGAAGAGCCTGACTCCAAAAGGGCCACATGGCCAGTTCCAGCCGGCCATCGACAGAGCTGGCACACATCGGGCGAGGCCACGGATCTGGGGTCTTCGTACCACAATTCAACGCCCACCTTCCCCCTCACTGTCTATGAGTTAGAGGACATGTGGCTGGATGCGAGGTCCCCGAGACCAGCCTCAGGTACAATGATGCGTTCGCTAGAATGTACTCGTTTATTATATGAGTACGTAAAGAAGTAACACACAGCTGTTGTCAAGTAACACTGGAAATTTCAAAAAAAAGTCCAAAGAAGAAAAATTAATGCCCAGTATGTGGATGTACCAAATTCGATGCATTTCTTCTCTTGCTGCTGAAACTTTGGACTGTTTCCCATTTTAGGTCTGTTTTATGACTTAACCTGTTTAAACGTAGGCATGGAAATCAATTCCCTACCTCCGCAAGGAGACTTGGGCATTTAAATAATTATCTTCTACCAATGTACACCACAAAGGTCCTGATTCCTCATACAACTTCTTTTCACAACATTCACACGAAATGTCCTGGGTTAATATCCCATTTGTTCTCAAATCTTTAACATTTTACCGACCCTGACAGACTTCGCTTGGCTAAATCTGAATTCTGTCAACTCTCATTGTAACAAAAATCCAGTCCTGGAGATGAGAAGCAATCCACTGGGGGCTAAACAACAGTGACTCAATATTTTCAAGCTGAGGGACCATCCTGGAGGCACAGAATTATATGGGAGAGGGAAAATCTTCCTCCAGTCCTCAGAGGAAGCTATCTGAAGATGCTTAATAAACTATTAAGCGTATCGGTTTCAATAACCAAGAGGGAGATGCAGTAGCCTCCTTTTCTGATGCTGCCTAATCACGATCCTGAGTTCCAGAAATAGCAACTGGGGGAAGGAAGAGCCGAGAGTGGTCAAACCAGATTTTTAAAAAACTCATCACAAAACCTCCATTGTCATCATCCAGGTTTAGATACAAAATGCTTGCTAATCCTCTGTAAATCTCACTTTGGCATATCCAGGCCTGGGATCCACAACAGAGACAGGATTACAATGCACCCGGGGATCAGACGGCCCCAGACACTCTTACAGGCCTGGAAAGATGAGCCTATGAGGAAAGGGAAATGAGGCTGTGATAATTCAGCCACAAGAAGAGTAGACCGAGAAAAGAATTTTATCTGCAACATGAGGAAATTACCTTAGCTACAGTGGCAAATGTCCTAGTGGCTGTCTGTCCATTCTTTCATCTGGGCATCCACTCCACAAACATGTGCTCGGAACTTACTCGCTAGCCAATTCAATGTGGTTCCAATAAAGGCTCGTTCATGTATTTGACGAGTGTCCGTTAAGCCTCTGCTATTTTCAGCTAAGGAAGGAAATACAGAAGTCATTGACACCGCCCCGCCCTCAAGGTTGTGAAAACGAATTCTCAGGACACCTTTGGAAGCAAACGACACGTCCATTTGCCTAGAATGGTTAATCCCTATATCGTGAGGACAAATCAGATAACCTCTACAAGTTTCCTTCAGCTGTATGATCCTTACTTTTGAACAAAGTAAAACCGAAAAATCAGAAACACCAAATATTTTATACCAATCAGTTTTTAATGACAGATCATATTTGGAGTCTTTTTAAAAAAATGGTAAAAGGTCTATCTAGCCAGTGTATATGAAGGCACACATATGTAAAAAGATTACATTTTGAGCCTTCTCTTGAGTCTGTGAGCTAATTGGTCAGAATCCATTCCATTAAAGGTATCCCCGTCTTACGGTGATGCTGACCGGAACAACTAGACCATGTTTTAAAGGAAGTGGGAAACGGCTGCTTTACACGGTCGCCTCCTTAGACGTGGATGAACACTGCAGATGCAGACAGAGACAAAATGCAAACGCTGAGAACTCTGTGTGTGGCCAATCATCGGGAAGTAGCGGCTGGACATCAAACATTTTCTCCCATCTCCCCAGCACAGAATGTCTGCTGGTGATACCCACTGGGCAGAGGGCACGGCTCGATGGCCACGGGCAGTGGGAGCACAGGAGTTGATCTCGGCCCTCCCACTGAGGAGTGTCCAACAGCATGACATGCTGAGCTATTTCAGGCAACCACAATGGACTTGCAGTGGCGAGATGGCTGAGTCATACTGGCCAGACTGGCTGGTCATACTGGCTGAGTCATACTGGCCACCATGTCCTGCTTAGTTAGCACGTGGCCTGGCCTCTGTCGAATCGTGAGTAAATTGTCCAGGGACAAGAGCTCGGCGGTGAGAGCAGAGGAGAGTGATAGATGGAGGATGAAGAGGAGATGGGACTCTTTTCTCAGGACACGCCTAGCCAGACGGGTAGCGCCAAAGAGAAGGTGATACCTCCGGCTAAAATCCTTGTCTCCAAGGAAGGGCTCTCTTTCCTTGTTTGAATATGATTAAACCTGGACACTTGGAAAGTCAACACTTCTGTCTTGACAGCTTCTGACTTAATAGAGGAGCCTGGGGACCAGACCCAAATCATGGAAACTCAGTTTCCTGGGTCATTCATTGCCTAATTCCCCCACATCCTTCTTGGAGGCATGTTGGAAGCTCTGCTCCTGCAAAGTATTCACAGGCCTTCCTGAAAGGTGAGAATAAAAGAATTCCCTTCCTCAGAGCCATTGCGGGGCTCAAATGAGAGAAGGTACAGAAGACGCCTGCCGCAGTCAGGGGCCCATAGCAGGGGCTCTGGTCCCTTCCACGTGTCCTGGTCTCTCCGGCCTCTGTGGTAGGCAGGCCTCTGTGGTAGGCAGGTCACTGATGGGCAGAGACACATGCCTTTTTACCTTCACAGCGGCCAGTCACAGTATTTCTCAAAGTGCCAGGGCCTGAGCAGCTGCATCAGAATGACCCTGAGCACTTAGCAGATGTGCAGATTTCTGGGCCACATCCCAGACCTACAGAATCTAAAATGCTGCTGAGGGGTCCAAGGGCAATCCTTAGGCCCACTAGGGTTTGAGACCCATTCGATCAGGATGGATCCTAAACACACGCACAGTTCCCTGTTCCGGATCATTGATCTTACATTTTCAGACGACTATATTCAAATGGAAATATCCATTGAAGAGGAATGGCTCATTCCAAAACGACAAGGAGGGTCCAAATGCCTGTGCTTAGAAGTACATTGGTTGCTAAAACCATCACCTTCTGTTTTCCAACTGGTCACCAAACTGGACTTCCTGGCCCCAATCCCTCCGGCCCAGGACACCAACGAAACTGCCCTAGCTCTAATGCCACTCCCTGCTCACTTGCACTGGCTCCCAGAGTCCGCATTCCCTGCCCGAATAGCCAAGGCTGCCAGCAGTGTGGCCACAACACAGGGTGCCACCCTCACCTTCCGCTACAGCCTGCCCTGCAGCCAGCCAAATGAATATGCAAACGGTTCCCTGGACATACTTTTTTGTTTTTGCCTTTTCTCCCTGTATCCTCCACTTAGACTGTCCTTCCTTATCTCCTCATGGACAAAGCCAGTCTCAAGGCCAGTCTCTCACCGTGGGAAGGGAGCTGCCCTTCCTTTGCATTCCCAGCAGGCTCCCCCCCCTCACAGCTCTTAACCCTGTCTACTTTTTATGTGTTTGTGGGCTGTATTACATCCTCAACCAGACTGTAAATTCCTTGAGGGCAAAGTCAACGTCTTAGTCACGAGTTTATTTTTCACAGCCCCTCGTGCTTACTAGCTGCTCAATAAATATACGTCTGGTAACACACAAACAACGAGCGAGACCCAATCAGCGCTAAAGTGTTAACATCTTCTGGCAAACTAAACAGTGTCATAGTCTCAACGATGCTCCCACCAAGACTCTACGCACACCTGGCCTGCAGAGAAGGAAAACAAGGGCACAAATCCTCAGGATTTGTCATATGACCGACGAACTGATTAGAACTATCCCACCCAAGGGATTCTCCCCCTCAGAGGTAAAGAGGAAAACCTTTTATGTTTAGAATGCTGTTGAAGCAGTCAAACATGGAGGAAATGTCAGGGAAACAACAACATGGAAACACAGCATGATACAATAGACACTGGATGTCAGAATCAGTTCTGGCATTATTTTCTTCCTGTACATTCCTCTCCTACATGGGGAGCAATGCAGACCACATATGGCAGCCACCTAAACGCTGGAGATGCCATTGTAGAACACTGGCTTCTATCAAGAAAAAGCAAAACGAAAGACGGCTCCTAAGTGTGCGGTCATTATCATAGTTGGTGGTGTGTGTGCGTACACATCCATCTTTTGTGTCTCCTTTACACGAAGAAACAGGGCACAAGATCAATTTATGCCTTTAGCAAACCAAAGAGAACAGCCATTTACCTGGGCCATCTAGGAGGGCAGGTGCCCACTGTGACCCCAAAGCCACTGCTATAAATGGGGGTAGGCTGACCCTTCTAAGTGGTTCTGTTTCCCTTTAAATGAAAACTATAGAACCAAAGCAAACTTGAAAGTCTGCGGGGGAGAAAAAGGTTTAGCAAGATTTACAAGCTATATTCAAAGCAAAGATTGCTGCATCTGACACCATTTAGGACTACTTTTTTAAAATTTTATCTTATTATTTTTTTATACGGCAGGTTCTTATTAGTTATCTATTTTATACATATTAGTGTACATATGTCAATCCCAATGTCTTAATTCATCACACCACCACCATCCACACCCCTGCTTTCCCCCCTTGGTGTCCACACGTCTGTTCTCTACGTCTGCGTCTCTATTTCTGCTTTGTAAATAAGATCTTCAATACCAGTTTTTTTCAGATTCCACATATGTGCATTAATATACGATATCTGTTTTTCTCCTTCTGACTTCCTTCACTCTGTATGACAGTCTCTAGGTCCATCCACGTCTCTACAAATGACCCAGTTTCGTTCCTTTTTATGGCTGAGTAATATTCCACTGCATGTATATACCACATCTTCTTTATCCATTCGTCTGTCCGATGGGCATTTAGGCTGCTTCCATGACCTGGCTATTGTAAACAGTGCTGCAGTGAACATTGGGGTGCATGTGTCTTTTTGAATCATGGTTTTCTCTGGGTATATGCCCAGCATTTAGGACTATTAATGGTACTTGATAATACTGATGTCACTTTTTATGTACAGTAATATAATTAGCAGTGCTGTTACTACTATCTTGCCTGTGCCACGAATTACATCTCTATAAACATAATTTACTAGATGGGAAAAGTGAAGAATTTTTTGAAATAAATCTATCCCATGGTATCACGCCAAGGTAGAAAAGATTACATTCTAGTAACAAACATTAATAATACCTACAAGTGAAAAGTTTCATGATGTTAATCAACATATTAATCACACAGTATGTCCCGAGCTCTGGAGGTGATGAGTCCCAACGTTTCTGTTTGCATCTTACCTGTAAAAACAGGCCCAGTGCAGAGAGAATCTGTTGGTAATTGTGGTTCAACATGACATGGATGGAGCCCATGCCAAACACTCAGCCCTGAAACAGTGGGGCAATATCCCTAACCCCACGCAAGAGCCTAGATACCCAACAACTATGCCGTCGGCTTGAAGTCTTACCGTTGCATCTACAAACCAGGTGATATGAGGATAAACCATGTTCACCGACAGATTCCAAAGCAAACGTAAACTCTGTTGAGAATAAAGCCTGAAGGGTAGACTCTTACTGGCAAGTGCACATGACTAGAGTGATTGGCCTGTGGAATACTCTTCCTGATGGTATGATGAAAAACAAACACCCCGGCTTCCCTGGTGGCGCAGTGGTTGAGAGTCCGCCTGCCAATGCAGGGGACGCAGGTTCGTGCCCCGGTCCAGGAGGATCCCACATGCCGCGGAGCGGCTGGGCCCCTGAGCCATGGCCGCTGAGCCTGCGCGTCCGGAGCCTGTGCTCCGCAGCGGGAGGGGCCACAACAGTGAGAGGCCCGCGTACAGCAATAAGAAAAAAAAAAAAACAAAAAACCCCTTCACTATATACAAGCTATGAAGCCCCAAGGAAACTTAATTTTACTACAGTGTTTGAAGGATAGGCTGTTTTAAGTGCACTCTCTGGTTAAGTGAAGGGTTCATTGAAAATTTTTTATTTCATCTGTTATTGCTAAAATTCCTTTGAAAATGTGTCATGTCCCTTCCACTTTTCTGCCTTAATAAGTACAGTAATAAGGTACTTACCATTCTGTATATGGAGGTGGGTAGCAGAATGGAAGGAATCTAGCCTCATTTCATGACATAACTGAGAAATTTAATCCAATTCAACCTAGCAAGTATCTATGTATTTATTTATTGTGCTTAGAACAGAGATGACTACTGCATGCTGCGGGTAGGCAGACACTGACAGCAATTGTTTCCTCATCTCTTGAATTTAAAGAAAAGAGTAGAAAAATGCTGATGTAGATTCTTCGTTGGTTGGTGTCCAATTAACTGGATCATTACTATGCTTGTAGAATGGACTAGAAAAAAAAAACGATTTAATAAGGTACAAGAACCTTAATACCACCTTGCCCTCAGAGTCCAGGCACAGAGGCCCCAGGTCTACGTCAGGTGCCTCTGGTGTCCACACACAGGGCACCTTGCACTTGCCCTTGTCACTGTTCACCGGCCTAACTGCCTGTCTGCCCCCCTCCAACCAGGACAGTTCCCGTCGCATAGCGGGCACCCTTCATCCCTCCATTCGTCCACTGCCCTGTGAGTGTGTGTCCAACGCTTAGGGCAATCGTTCTCCAAGTGGAGTCCCCAAAAGGCAGAACTGGCATCACCTCAGAGCTTGTTATAAATGCCCATTCCCAGGCCCCACCCCAAACCTAATGAAAGAGAGCCCGAGGGGGTGGGGCCCAGCAGTCTGTGGTTTAACAAGCCCTCCAGGTGATCCTGAGGATCATCCCAATCTGCATACTTCCTAGGGGAAAAGGGGACACCCTTGACAATTACACCTGGAAAACAGGTACAAACTGGGACAATCCCAGGCCAACCAGGATGCACGGTCACCTTACCTACGCTGCCTTATTATGGGGTATCCACTTCAAAGGGACACAAGGTACATCCGTCTTATTTTCAATTCCACTCTACAATGGCTCACGCTAGTGGAGTCCTGCGTATTTGACAAAGACTTTTAAACACAGTAGGGACACCAACAGCCCTCCTGTACCCAACTATGAAGTACAATCAAGACTGTGTTATTCAAAAGACAAACAAAAAGCACAGCAGGGCGAGAGAATGCACCTAGATACTTTGCACAGTGCTTCACACAGTGGCACAATATAACGGAGAGGCCTGAACCGGGAGTTCAAGGAGATGGTGTTCTAATGCCGGCGCTGGCCCCAAGGTCACGGCGTGATCTGGGGCAGGGCATTCCCCTCTCCAGCCTGTTTCCCGGGCGGAAATGAACGGGCTGCAATGACTAAAGCTGGATCGACTTGAGCAACGAAATAAATAAAAACTGTATTAGATGATAGCCATTGAATACAATAAACACCCACAAGTTCCTACTAATATAAATAAAAACGATTGAACAAATCAAGGGGAAGAAAGGATAACCCTTATTTACAAAAGAATTCCAATTACTAAAGGTAGAAGGAATGCTGAAATTAGTGGGTGCACCTTTAAGGAGCAATGGGGTATTTCCATAGTGTCAAAGCATCTCCTCCCTAATTTACTCTTGACTGTGTAGATTGTCCCATGGGACCATCCACTCTGCCAATGGCCATACGAACTGAGCTCAGTGGACTCCCAGTCTCACGTCTTTCTCACTAAAGGCTTTGTGAGAAGAAGCCTTCTTAGAAACTCCTACGCCTGATGGCATGGCAGTTGGCAAAGCCTCAAAGTACAAAAGAAAAAAAACAATAGCTGGTTCATACAGAACTGCCCTGCATCGTGCAGGAGAAAATACTAAGCTCATGAGCGATAAACACGTAGCGAAACCTGGCCACTACAGTCTGCTCCGCAGCAGCCCCAAAGCCCAAAACAGAGATGAACCGAGATGTAGACACGCACACACAGGCACCCACACACAGACGCACCCATCGTGAGACTCTCACTCGGTCCCAGAGGAAGAAACCGTCCCCCCCCCCAAAAAGAGAGGATAGAAACCCACCTATTTTCTTAGGGCATCAAGTCATTTCCCACCTGAGATGCTTTGAAGAAATAGTCAGAAGTATAAGAAAGAAGTCATGTGGGTAATGCAAACACGGAATCCCAAAATTATTTGAACTTGGAAAGGGTTAGTTTATATTTAAACCAATAAGTATTTTGTTCAGGAAAAATGTAACCATAGAATGAGTTTGGGCAGGTAGGACATGAAATAAAACACAATGCCTGATGCAGAAGGTGGCCCTGCGAGGCTCCCTGCTTAGTGACCATTCACTCCAATTTCGAAAGTGACAACCTCACCTCAGACTGTGGCAAGTCATCAGCTTAAACAGACTTGACCTTTTCGATTTCTTTTGTCTTTCCAGTTCCCTCCCAGGGGAGGTAATTAGATGTTGTGGCTTAAAAGACTTCTACCTTCACGGAACATGGAGGGACGAAAACAAATAAGTGATAGAGATGGTGGCAGCAAAGGGTTTGATCACCTACTTTAACCTTGTTACTTTAACCCTGTTCATAAAGAGTGGAAAGTAAGACAAGCAGATAATTGAGTGCTCAGCCAAAGCATCTAACCTTAAAACACCTTTAGAGCCCAATGCGATATGTCACAATACCACCAAATAACAATTCTTGCACGTTTATCTGCAGATCTGAAAGCTGCTATAAAAAAATATCACTCTAATCATTAGGGCTAGTAAATAACAATAATGACATCATTCCTCCAGAGACATCCCCTGAAGAACTAGGTGATTCCATCTTTTCCGGATCACCTCTCTCCGCTCCCTCCTACGGCGTGCTGTTCTGGGAAGGCTTTGGAACCTTATCTCACCAAACTGGGTTCAAACCCCAGCTTTGCCAGTTCCCCTGGGACCATGGGCATGCTGCTTTGTGCCTCGGTTCCCTGTCTATAAAATGAGAAAGGCACTGCTTATCCTGCAGGGTAGTTGGAAGGTTGGCAAGCGCATCTCTAACACACCAAGCACGTTCAGGTACTGGGGCTCAGTCAAGATCAGCTCCCACAAGCTAAATGTCCAACGACAGATGAATGGATAAAGAAGGTGTGGTACATATATACAGTGGAATATTACTCAGCCATGAAAAAGAACGAAATAATGCCATTTGCAGCAACATGGATGGACCTAGAGATTCTCATACTGAGTGCAGTAAGTCTGACAGAGAAAGACAAATATCATATGATATCACTTACATGTGGAATCTAAAAAAAAAGATACAAATGAACTTATTTACCAAACAGAAACAGACTCACAGACATAGAAAACAAACTTATGGTCATCAAAGTGGAAATGTGGGGGAAAAGGATAAATTAGGAGTTTGGGATTAACATCTACACGCTGCTCTATATAAAATAGACAACCAACAAGGTCCTACTGTATAGCACAGGGAACGATATTCAATATTCTGTAATAACCTATATTGGAAAAGAATGGATATATGTAGATACATGTATAAGTGAATCACTTTCTTGTACACCTGAAACTAACACAACATTGTTCATCAACTATGCTCCAATATAAAATAAAATTTTTTAAATGGATATATGTATAACAATCACTTTGCTGTACACCTGAAACTAACACAACATTGTAAATCAACTATACTCTGATACAAAATAAATTTTTTAAAAGATCAGCTCCCTTTCTCTTCTTTTTCAAAAAGTAAAGCAAAAGGACATAATCTTTGCTCATTTGATGTAAGATTTATGTATCCATGGACGTCAAGCTTTATCACCAACGTGCACTAAAGCACCGAGCGTCTGCATCACCCGCCGGCAGCTCAAGGGGTCTGGCCGGGACCCGTGCTGGGCATCTCTAACAAGCTACACCGAACGAGGCTGGTGCCACTGGTCCACAGACCTCGCTTTGAATAACCAGGGTCTAGAATTCAGGAAGCCTGCATTCCAGCCCCGGCTCTGCCATGCATAGTATGAAGACTTGCCAGGAAGGTGTCAGGAAAGCATTCGCTAACTCACACAGAAATGCCAAGGCCAGGTGGCCGGGTTCACACCTGAGAGGAATGGGAGATTTCATTACAGCTCTACCCCGCGTGATCCACCTTGTGATGTGGGGACCAAGCTCCATTTCCATGTGTGGACTCACTGGTGAAAGAAGGTGGGAATGGCCCCCAAGACCACCGACAGCTGAATGAACTCTCACCAGTGTCCCTTTCCTCTTCAGGCATTCCTTTAACAAATACGTACCAAGTTTCTACTCAGGGCTAGGCTCTCGCCTCCCCGCCCCCTCCCACCCAGGGAAACTCATAAAAAAAAGATGAGAAATATTCTGAGTTTCAGTTCCCATCCCACTTCCTTCCGTCCTATGAGGCCCTTCAGCCCGCAGGCACGTGTGTGCACGGATGGATGCCAACCAAAGGGGGGCGCTGCAGATCTGCCTCCCTTTTAGGAGATCTAAAGAACAATGCCCCAGGGTAGAGGAGCTTAAGTCATACCTTAAAGTGTGTAATCACTATATGTGCAACACACCTTCACTAATGGGTTTGAAGATGCATCCATCTGGGGGCATGCTATGATCAGTGACCCGAGACCCAGGTTCCGGGGGGCAAACGTCCTTAGTACGTCAAGGACTGAGCATGGAATTGACTGCACCGTCCCTCTAAAGGAGGCTTGGGAAATGGTGACTTACTAAGGGCTTAGGACCCAGGCCTGTGCCTTTAAGGACACTCTGCTTTGCCAAGAAGTAGACTTCACTCAATTTGACTGAGAAAAAAAAAAAACGTTTTTGGAGGCAACTGAAAACAACCCACAGGCCATGCTTCCTGGTGCTGCATATATGACTCGCACACACAGCAATGCCTCTTCTCAAAATAAACGCAGAAGTAGCAGACTATGCCCCACGGAGCCAGAACTAGCACGCGACCATTGTTTAACAAAATATGCCAAGCCCTGGTTAGCTCCAGCTACAGAGAGATCTAAAGACTGGTGGCATACACTTAGCACAGAATACGACACAAGTCATTCATTTTCCAAAGAGCTGTGCTCACTGGAGGTTAGTTTCACTTTTCCGGTAAAGAATATACACAGGGAAAGCCCAAGTCATAAGGCACAAGTTCCACGAGAATGGATGTGTGAAACCCACTTCCGCCCAGCTGGCTGCCACTCCTCAGGTGGTTCAGGCACACTGAGCCTCGGTTCACTTGTCTGTAAAACAGGGGACCACAGTGCCTGTCCTGTGGTCAGGTCATGTCCTGAGCATGAAACAGCTCCGTGAAATCCTCTACAAATGGCAGCTCTTTCTGTTACCCACGGAACTGAACGACATCTGCCGCACTGCGGTTTGTTTAAAATTAACCTGATGTGGTCCAGCAATGAACACAGACACCGGCATAATGGTAATATGATCTGCCGGACTGCTTCAAATGTGAACTCTGGCATCCACCCCCATCTCCTTGGAAAGTTAATGAATTAATGAATCTTTAAAGGACAGTCAGGAAGGCCTTAAAAAGAAGATGCCTTTTTCAGTAAGGAGAGAAAGTGGTGGATTACAACTTAATGGCTTCAGAATAATGGTAATTTCCCTATTTTCTTCACTTCCCTTAGCTCAGCTAATGGCTTCATTAACGGCCACGCTCCCCAGCGAATAATAGAGACCCTTGTCACATCCATCATAGTCACGTCACAATAAAACCAGTTAAATACAGTCCAGCTTCCTGTCTCATGCCAGTCAGCGCGAGGAATCGGAATCAGGAGAACCACCCATACGAAAGCTTGTATGTTAAATTCCTTTTAACAATAAGCACGCAACAGGCTACTGGTAATGCCACGTTAACTGTATTGTACGTGCCGTGTTGAAGAGATAACTATGGCAACAATCAAAAAGCTGTGAGGATGAGCTGCTCTTTATTACAAGTTGAACCACAATGTCTTTTTATTTCCTTCCTTCTACTCTGATCAAAGTAGCATATTTTCTCACAATTAGCACAATCATGTCAAATCTGCAATGTCATATCATAATCTAAAATGTCACTTCATAAAATCAAGCTGTTTGAATGACTGAGTTCTTTCTTTTCAAAAGCATCTGGTGTAGCTGAAAGATCTTAAATTTTCAGACCTTTTTTTTCATATTTAACATATAGTATATTTCACATTTTGTGGTTTTTCAAAGTAACATTCTTTGCAAATATTTCCTCGTTTTATCTGTCTCTAATTTCAGTTACATAGAAGGACCTAAATTTTATGTAGTCAAATCCCCAGGCTTTTTCTTTGGGTGTTTCCCACCCCCCCCCCCCGGCTTTTTTTTCCTGCACATCTTGGCTACGAAGAGGGAAACTAGCAGTGAGAAGGCAGTGTGGCTTTTGTCAGGGATGTCAGTGATTCTTACTAACCAACGTACCAAGTATGGCTGCTTCCCAGCTCTACATTGCAAGTAACAAGATTCTGGAAGTTTCCAAAGCATCTCTTGGCATGCGTTTGGCACGGCTTAGGATGAGGCCGATTTTCCTGGTGCACAAGCTACTCCTGGAAGTTAGGATGTTTTAGAAGCTGCATTCATTCACTAGGGCACCCCTAAGTGTCCTGAAGCAATAACTAACTGAATGCGACCCTAGTGGCCTGAGACCAACGGGGAGAGCAGTTACCCAAAATGCTTCCTTAAACTCCCAGGAAGTGGTGTCTACTCCGGGATAGGGGCTTGGTTGATGTGAATTATACTCAAGGACGATCTCTGTTGTGGGGAGTATAAACTTAGCATCTGTGACTGCAGCGGCTTCTCTTTGTTATATTTTGGTCCTATTTTATAACGCAATTTAATGGGATTCGTTTTTTAAATTCAGAGAAAATGAAAAAACAAGTCAATCTTCAGCTGGTCAGTGACGGTCTTTGTTCCTGATGACACTGTCAGCGTTTCCCCCTCTGGCACACAGCTCGTGGCAGATAACGATTTGTCCCTTTAATTTTAAGAATTCAGAAGGTGTTGTGCGTTTGCAGTGCTTCCCTAATCCCTCCTTCTGGCAATGTAAATATGAACCAGCTGGACCTGGTAAGGTTTTAGGTATTTCATTTTCGTCCTCATCTTGAAATACTGTTTATATTTAACATTTCTCTTTATTAGCAAATGTAATATATAAACCGCTTTGCCATTCTCTTGAGTAACCCCAGATTAACGAAAGTGCACATATTTCTGGCAGATGCCTTACAGTTATTTCTAATTGAAACAAGCTGGTGTGGAGGGCTATGAGAGAAGGAAAGAAACGATGTCTTATATCTAGCGACTCCGACCCTGTCCTTCTAAACCAGGAGTACAGACAGAATCTAACACTGAAACTTTCAAAGTGACATGTGGCATTTGCCCTTCATTAATGGGAAGCAAATGGTACTCTTTGAAATTGTGAGGGCAAGAGTGAAAGCTACTAACCTGAAGACACATATGTCCAAACTGTAGGCTAGGTAGGGTATATTTCAATCTTAGAGAATCTTGGGTGGGGGAAGGAGTGGGGGCTGTGGTGGAGAATTTCTGTGGATCTATTTTGCTTCCAGTCCACGCTGAGTCTCATCAAAATAATAAAAACAATACGTAGCTACCAGTATTGACCACCTCGTGAATGCCAGGTATTATGGTTTGCCTGTGTAATGGCTCTTATTCTACCCATTTCACAGATGAGGAAACTGAGAGGCAGTAGGACATAATGGAATGAGCACGGCCTTGGAATCCCACAGAGCTGGCTTCCGCTCACACCTCAGTCTCTCTCTAGCTGTATGACGCTGAGCGGGTCAGTAACGTCTCTAGTTGTCATTTGTAAAATGGGGAGGATAATGCCTACCTTCGGGGTGGTAAAGAGAGTTATAAAAGAAAACAGATAGGAAAGCACAAGGTACATAATAAGGCTTAATAAATGATACTGTTTTGTCTGCCCATAACTTTCCTAACACAAACTAAATTTAAAGACTGCCCAGAGTTTAAGAAAAATTACAGCTCTATAATCCACCGCATGCTTATTGGAGGATTAAAAAAAAAAATCTAGCTGGCAGAGGCTGTCTGTTTATCTGTGTGGAGCCATAAAGATTCTGCTTAGCAGAGAACATGTCAAAGAGGGACCAGAAAGGGACATGACTGACAGAGGGCAGATAGTTTGAATATCAAATGAATGTCTTCAGAGTGAATACTGAGTAGCTATTAAAGGAAACAGTATGGTATCAGAGAGCAGTCACGGGACTTCACAGTCAGCCACACCTGGGTTCAGATCTGGAGCCGACAATTTCCTTAGCTATGTGACCTGAGTGATCGCTCTGAGGCTCAGTTGTTTCATCTGTAAAATGGGGATTGTCTTCATCTCGTAAGTTCTTGTCAGGACTAAATGGGATAAGGCATGCAGGGCAGTTAGCACAAGACCTTGCCCATGTAAGGATTCATGAGTGGTAGCGATTTGGGGATCGGGGGTTGGTTTTCTTTTTCAATGCTATTCTTGACGGATCAGACTGTTCTAGCGAGCACATCAATAGCCTTTGCTTAGACAGTTCTCAGGATCTACTGAGTCGCAACCTGCATTTGTTTAACACAAAGTTTGAGAAGCACATCGGTGCTACTCAGGGGTTCCTCAGCCTTGCTATTCCAAGTGCATCCAGGGACCAGCAGCATGGGCTTCACCTAGAAGCTTGTTAGAAATGTAGCTTCCAGGGTCCCAGCCCAGACCCAGTGAATCAAGAGAGTCTGGGGCTGGGCCCGGCAATCTGCATGTTTCTAGCTGTCCGGGGACTGGGTGAGGTCCAGTGCCTTCCACACGGTAAGCATTCAATACATGCTCCATAACATCTGCTTGATTTCAATCCTTGGTAAACAGGTCCTATATTAGAAAGGGTAATTTTTCTTGGGTTGAGTCAAATGTCCATCACTGTCTCTGTCTAAGAGACTCTGATAGTGTAGGTGGGAGGTTGGTCTAATCACAGTGCAGGCCACCTTTTTGGGGAGGAGAAAGATGGTCCACGTCTGGGTCTATTTCTTAACTTACTTCATTACAAACCACCTACACCCCGACGCGTCCTGTGAGGCACCACAAGGATACAGCTATCAGAGCTTGCCTCGCTGAAAATGCCTCATTTCCTACCATTAGATGAGAGGATTGTTTAATCCCGATGCTACTGATGGGGCCATTTCTGCTCCTTACTAAGCCGCTGCCTTTTCCCCCTCTGCTCTCAGCGCTTCATTTCAGGAGGACAGGACAAAGGGGCACCCTCATTATCCCCACGTCTCCAAATGAGCCGAGCTCTCTATGCAGCTGTGGGCTAAGCAGCGGGGAGGAGAAGCAAGGCCCCCGCCAGTGGACGGTCGGCGCACGGACCTCAGTAAAAGCTCCTGGAAATAAACAAGAACCGCCGCTGCGTGTTATTTTCCCTGGAGCGCCATGGCAGGATCCAAGGGGGTCCGATTACGTAAGCACTCGCCAGAAAGAACACGTTGGGCAAATCAGAATTGAGAAATCTCCTTCTCCTCCTTTCCCTTCGAATCCCACAGCTACCATCGCAGGCCAGGCTCTCAGCGGCTTACGCCTGGACCGTGTAAATCATCTCGGAAAGCCTTATCTTTGATCTCTCGTAACCTAGGGTCCAGGTGCTCGGAAAACGTTTGTGCCTGTTTATACGTCCCTCTCTCCTAAGCACTGTCCCTCCCCAGTTCACCAAACCTCTTCTTTGACATCTGTTGCCATTTCTACTGAATTTGCTTGCAGGATATTCACAAGCCTTTTCAGTTCCATGACTACCTTTAGAAACAAAATCAACTTCTCCCTAACGTTTGAATAATTCACTGTTTTTGTACTTTACGTTACATTTGCTCAGACATCTTACCAAAATATTTTTTTAAGTGGTAGCGCACCTTACCCATGCTTGTGTATGCATGGTTCTCCAGACACGTGATATCCTTTGAGCATTATACAAGCTCTGTGGGGTGGACAGGGCAAAGGTTATCATTTGCATTTCACAGCTCGGGATACTGAGGTCCAGAGAGATGCGAGCTCTGCCATCGTTATTCTAGGGCCCGTCCAAGGTCACACAGCTTTTCAGGGGCAGAACCTTGGCCCGAATGTAGCCTTCTCACTCTTAGAGGTCCTGGGCTACTTCCACGCCTCCAGGTCACACGGAGTAATTGCTGATGAGGTGCTATAATAAGAGGCTAGTTAGCAAAAACATTTAATTTCAGGACTATTAAATTTATTTCTCATGGTCAAGGTGGACGTAAATGTATTAAAATATTTCTATTAAGACAGCTCCCCTTTTCACTATGTGAAAAACCTCCCACACACAAAGGATATTTTGATCTGTCATTTCCACGTCTGTCTTTCTAAAACATCTCAGCCCCCAGCCAGTCTGCAGCCCTTCAGGGGCCAGCCTCCCTCGGCTGAGGGTCCCCAAAGGCGGAGATGTTTTCACCCAAGTTAGCAAGACAGACACATATGCCATTTTACTACTTAAATGGTAGCAAACAGAGAATTCCCGAAGTATTCGTCGTCTCTGAAGAGGTACCTTAGCATGCAAGGGAGCTAGCTGCCCAAACTCGTCTTTTCTGAGCAAAGTTTCGAGCTTAAATTTTTCTTTCATTAAAATGCAAATATTCCAAGACTTTAACAATAAATTGTTTACGCCAGACTAACAGCCCTCAAAGGCTTTGGGGAAAAAAAGTAGGTTCAACTGCAAGCTATAGATTCAGATTTCACTGCGCACTAAGATGGGTAAAGATCCTTTTATTTTCTATTGGCTTAGTGTGTTTTAAACAGAAGTGCAGATATCATAGTGGGTATCTAGGAGTCACATACAGAGACTACAATTCCCAAAGTTCACAGAAGGGAAGCAAATAATTAGGCCAGGTCAATGTCTTCTCTTTTGGTTTCCAAACAGCTTTTATAGGACCTGGGGTAACAAGGTGAAATGAAAAACCAAAGCCTGATATGACTTAATGGTGTCTATGAAGATATTTATTGTTCTCTTTATAATAAAGTTAATACAGGTTGTTAAAAATTCTTTTAGTTTGAGATAAAAGGATTAGTAAACATGTGCAGTAGTTTCTTCATGAAAATATACTGAGAGAAGTTATACCGAGTTTCTGTCTCTAGTAGCTTCTTGGTGGGTTGGGGCCTCAGTGATGCCAACAGCACTGTGCTAGGGGCATCCACTGGGGGAAGGGACAGTTGAACCCAGCTGGCATCCTTGGACCTCCAGGCTTCCCCAAATTACGGGGGAAGTAGCCCATGGAAGGCAGGTGGCGATGAGGGTCTCTGGGAGATGATTTAGGGTCTTCAGGGATGGGAAAAAAAACGTGGGAATGGGAATGAGGGGGACCCTCCAGGCAGAAGGAACAGCTGGCAGCAGGGGCCTAGCAATTCTTTGCCACCCTGCTGCACATGGGCATCACACAGGGGAGCTTTTCTGACATGCCGATGCTGGTCACACCACCAGAAAAGCGGATGCGCTGGCGGTAGGGGGTCGGGGAGCGCAGAGAGAGTTCCAGGGCTGTAGGGCAGGGCAGGGCAGTGAGCGGGCTGGAGGCTGAGGCTGGCAGCCAGGGAAACTGGGTGGGGGGCCTCTGATCTTCTATAGACTGCACTTTCGAGAAGCAAGAAGAAAGAAATGTTCAGCGAGAGAAATAAAGGAAAAGAATAAAAAATATTTCTGCCACAATGGTGCAATGGGGAGCCCGAGAAGCTCCTTAAGTAGAGACTGGGGAGGTGGGGAAGCTCTGCCTTCCCAGAGGTCCTTCCACCCCCGGACGGAGGTGAGGAAGTGGGGGAAGGGCACGCGTACGAGTCAGGGAGCCAGATTTGGCAAATGAAAGTACAGCATGCCAGGTTCAACTTGAATTTCAGATGAACAATAAATTATTGTTTAGCAGTATAAGTATGTTCCATGTGATACTTGGGACATAATTATACTCAAAAATGTCGATGTATAGAGAAAGAAAGGGTGGAGCTAGACCATATTATGAAGGGCTTTTAAATGCCAGTCTCCAGAGTATGGATGTCATTCTTAATCAAAATAACATTACCTTTAGAAGAACAACCAGTGATGACGGTAGCAGCCATCATGATAAAGTCAGTATTATGGCAAGTCCCTGTGTCAATTACCTCGCAATCAAGAGCCCCATGACTTGGGTACCATGAGTTACCTCCATTCTACGGATGAGGAAACTGAGGCTCGAAGAAATGAAGCAGCTTTTCCAAGGCCACCTGGCCAGCAAGTGAAGAGTAGGCGTCTGCATCCACGTCTCTTTGACCACAAAGCCACGCTTTTTATCATTTCTCTACACAACCTCTCAGGATGTCACTGGCGGGGCCGTCCTAGTCCACTGAGTGAGCAGGTCACGAGATGGGATCCCCGATTTACAAACAAAACAGAACTACACGGGCCAGTCTAGGATGGCCGAGAGAATTCGATAAAGTTGTGAGGATCTAAACTTCTGGTAAGTAGACTATGAATACAAAAGAAATAAAACTTTATCGGACATCTAGCACCTACCAAACGAGAAGTATTTTTATTCTGTCATCATTAATACCATGTGTCCCAGTAGTAACAGCTAACCTCTCTTAAGTGCCTTTTACATGCCAGACAACATTCGGTTCAATCCTTACAACAATCTTATGAGGTGGATACTCTGTTATTTCACAGATGCGGGAAGTGAGGCCAAAAGAACTGACACATCGGGCTTCCCTGGTGGCGCAGTGGTTGGGAGTCCACCTGCCGGCGCAGTGGACACAGGTTCGAGCCCTGGTCCGGGAGGATCCCGCATGCAGCGGAGCAGCTAGGCCCGTGCGCCACAACTGCTGAGCCTGTGCTCTACAGCCCACAAGCCACAACTACGGAGCCCACGTGCCGCAGCTGCTGAGGTCTGCGTGCCTGGAGCCCGTGCTCCACGACAAGAGAAGCCCCCTGCTTGCTGCAACTAGAGAAGGCCCATGCGCAAAGACCCAAGGCAGCCAAAAATGAATTAATTAAATAAATAAATTAAAAAAGAACTGACACATCCATGGCTGCACATCTCGACGGGGGGAGTGCCGACTGGCACTAGAGTTTGACCTTGAACCAACACGTGATGCCAGCTTTTCAATACCTCGCTCTGTTAACGAAGTCATAATTTATGCCATTTACACATCGTTTTCAGGTTTCCAAAGAGCTTTCCCATATGCGTATCACATGATCATCATGGTAGCCACAGATGAGGATACGCAGGCACAGAGAGTTTGAACAACTTGCCTAAACCCAGGAAGCTGGTCCTGGACAGAGGTCTTTGGTCTCTCGGCTCAGGGCTGGCCCACCATTGCACCCAGCCATCCTATCTGAGGGATGCAACAAAGCTCTGACCCATATCCCGATTTGCACCTCTTTCGCTGGAGGTAAAATTCTTTTCGAATCCTTTGGCTCGTCATGATGTAGTTAGTTAGTGCGAATGAAATTTTCAAAGTCCAGACCTACCTTGCTCTAAAACCTCATTTTCCCCCACTGGATTTAGCCGGGACAAAGGGAAATCTGGCAAAAGCAACAAGAGGGATTACAATTAAGTGCGGTTTGTAAAAGAAAACCAAAGGACTTACTGAGCTGTATTGTCAAACCACAAAATTTTAACTGAAAAAATCCTTAGGAGATTTATCATTCATTAGGAAGATATTAAGTAACAAATACTGAAGGTAATGATTTACTCTTCAAATTTTTCAGAGCGCTGATATATTTTAAGCGAAGGCAAATGAAAATCGGTTTGGAGATTCTGGAAAATAAATTTATGAAGGCAGTAAAACTAATCAACTTGTAGATTTGTCTTACTAAAGTTCTTATTAGAATAATGGCATAAATATGACCTTAGTGGAAAATCCATAACTTATTCTCTTTATTTTGGTTAAACTCTCAGGAAGATCACTTGCTGTGGATCTAGATTCCCCAAATTCATTGCCGATTAGAGAAACTAAAGTGAAATACATTACCAAAGGCTGACGTGATCTACTCATCACCACAATGCCACCTTTCAACATTACAGCCATTACCACACTTGCAAATCATAATTTACACACTCCTTCCCGCAATAATTTTTGGCAGAAGGAAGGATTTCTTTTCCTCTCATAATTATCGCGCCAACGTGTTTAACCTTTGCATCTGAAAAACACAACCTGAATTTCGGAGACAGAAAGATGGCTGGCCTTGAGTTCTGTTCAGGAGTAATAGAACATGACTGCAGATTCCTGTTTGCCAGAGAAATGGGCTGAGATGAGGTTTTCCAGAGTAAGCCTTCTGGGAACCACCACTGAAAATTGGCTAAGCTGCTCCCAAGACACCGACACTTAATTTAACTCATGTTTGATGGAGTACGATGATGGTGTGCCATTCACTGCTACACACACACACACACACACACACACGAGCACGTCCAGGCACGCTATCGGGTTAAATTGTTTCTAAGTGATTTGGGAAAAACCATTGTGTACCAGAGCAAAAGCACACACAACTGGTTTGACCAAATCAGGGCTGAATTTCTCATCCACATACCTAGGAGGCATCCAAAATTACAATTACTTCCTAATATTCTACTCGAAAGACTGAATGAGATGCCTTGACCTCTTGCTACACTCTACTTCTCTCAAATATTCTTAACGACATCTCTCTAAGTACTCTCCATTTATCTTTATTTGTTTTCATCTTCGTAAAATAACTTTCATAAAGAATGCCTCTGTTAATGGACAGAAGCTCTATTTTTGCTGAATGAATGCCATAAATCCATCCTTGACCGTTCTTCCTGTATGTGTTTTGGTTGTGGTGCATATGGTGAAATAAATCTTACTGAAATGCACAATAGTGTCATCTATAGCCAATTACCATCAGCAATTGCTTTGTAAACACTCAACAATAAAACAATTTATTTTAGTGAACAGAGTCTATGTCAGTCCAACATTAAGTTAAAAAATAGCATGGAATCCACCTCAACCACAGTAGTGTTTAATTGCTACTCAATTTGCATAATTTATACAAATTAATGTAGACTCAATAATTAGCATTTTCATATGGTTTATTGGAATCTAAAAGGCATAACAGTATGGTCTGTTAGTAATCTGAACATGTTTAAACAATATGTTTTGTGAGTCACTGGCATCTTAAGTTAGCTTTGTTACAAAATGGGAATTAAAAAAACGTACAAATGTCAATTTGTATGTCCTGCCTTGCTGTGTTACTAAATCTAGATTTCAATGATGTACTTTTTGGTGATGATGATGGACTGATTAAAAACCACCTTCAAAGAGTGTTGACAACACTTGAACAAATAAGACAGGCAGAGGCCAGTCCAATATTTTATGTTTTTTAAAAGGGCAATTCGTGATCTCTTGTAAATACTTATTCTTCCCACATGGGTACACAGGCATTATAAAAAATAAATAAAACTAAAAGTTGAGGAAATCTAGCTGAGTTGTGTAGCTCTTAAAGCAACCAAACATCTGATCACTGGTAATAAAAATACAAATGTTTCCAACTTATACAGATGGACAGATGCTGTATGGCCATAATATTTCCAAATATAAAACCAATACTTGGAAAAGCACACTACCCCTTAACCACCCCTCTATATTTGTGTGCTGCTTCAGAGTCTACAAGTGCTCTTTCCACCTACACTCCTAGGGCCTTCAGAACAACCCCATCACAGAGATGAAAAGGTTCAGGCGCACTGAGGTCCCACGCTCCTCCCTCTATGTCATGCTTTCCCTATAGAAAGTGGTCATGCACAAATGAATGCATATTTACATTCCTCTTGGCCCAGTGGAATTCATGGGAGCGTTCCTGGTGAGGCTGATGAATGCTATATTTTCTATTTAAGGTACAAGGTAACGGACAGGTTAGAAAAATGAGACGTGTATCACTGCTACGTGGAAGATACAGTAGGAAAATATTCAGATCGTTCATTTTATTTGGTCATTTTATTTCCGCCTTCTTTTGTGAAGTTGAATATTCAGTCCTCCTAGAAAAATCAGTGCTTTGTGAAGACTGCTTCACATGGGGGATGGGAGGACATTGTGGCATCTGGGTTCACTGCCACCTCGTCATCCCAAGGTCCATTTGAGTGTTATGTTCAGACTTTTACTATCTTTGCTGTAATCTTTCTGATACACCTTTAATAAAGAAAGTCTGTTTTAATAGACAGAAGTTCTATTTTTCTGAATGAACTACCATGAAAACCATTTTTCCTGTGTGTGTGTCTATAGCAAAGGAAAAACCCGGGGTGAAGTTAACGTCTATTTTCTACTTTTCCTTATCATCGGTCCCCAGAGGACTCAGCTGAGCACCTTGAAGACAGTAGGCACTCAAACATCTGCTAAGTGATCGAACAAACAAGAGCAGGAGACTTTACGCTTTAAATACTCTCACAGAAATAGGCAGGGTACCACACCTACAGGCATTCTTTGTCGTGGGCCAATTCATTTCACACAAGTTCCATCATCGGCTAAGTATGGCAGTCATTTGTTTCCCTGAATTCCAAGCTTCTAATCTTAAAAACGTTGAGGCTGAAAGCCGAGTGTTAGTCGTCAGCCCCTGCTGGCGACATAGGGAAATGCAGCTAGACATTGCAAGCAGGCTAAAAGGGGAGCTAATTTCCAAGAAGGGCAACCAGAGCCAGGAGACCTCAATGCAGACAGTGAATTCTCGTGAAAAGAGGCAGACGTGGGAGGGGAATAAATATACTGGCGACACTTGCCCGGTCATCTACGTTGGAAAATGTTTTCAGCCCAACCAAATGGGAGATTCCTTGCTATTTCCATAGCGCAGTAACAGTAATGATGCTAATGTGTACTGAAGACTTATTAGGTGCTAAGCGTAAGATTATAGAATAATTATAGCTACCATTTATCGAGCATCTACTCTTCCGTTGAAACGAGCAGCAAACCTGCCCGCAGATGACCTGAGAACAGTCACAGTATGACCCAGGAACTGTTCGAGATACTTTACATGTGTGAACTCATCGAATGTTCCCCAAAGCCCTGTGAGGAAGGCCCGGCTACTGCCACCTGCTGGGCACGTTTCTTGGCGCTTTTGCGTATCAACCTGTTCAACAGCCACATGCACCCCGTGAGCCAGGAATGAAAGCGATGGGGAAGCAGCGGGTGAAGGAAGACGTTCCAATTTTGTTTTAACAATCTCTGAGACCACCTGGTAATGCTTAGGAACATCTCGGTGGGTTTCCAAGATGCTTCATTCTTCGGTTTGGAAACCTGGTCGTGAGGGTGCCCAAAACTTCAAAGCACATTGCCATGTGGTGGGACCCCTCCTACTCGGGGCATAATTCATTTCCTCCTCGCACCCCGTAGGAGGATCTGTGCGCATCAAAAGGCGGATGTTCAAAAATCAGTTCGCATCAAAGACAACGGAATAAACACGCACCTGATTTATCACTTTCTCAAGCTCCGTTCTGATATGTTAACAACCATCAGTTAAACAAACAAATGATTAGGTTTGAAAACAGAAATGTCAACACAGCCATAGTCTACTCATTTCCTCATCAGCCAGTTGCCATGGCTGTGTTTATCTGTACCTTGTGTTTGTGTACAAAGGCCCCATTTCACAGAAACAGAAAAGGTGCCTGAGAAATTCTCTGATCCTCCACGAGAAGCTGAGGCCCAGGGCCGGCGGGTGGCAGAGCTTCATCGCTACGATCCACCGAAGCCTCATGACTCCTAGTCGACGCGGCCACCTGTCATCGGTGAAGGATGAAGGGGGACTGAAGGAAAGCTTCGGTGAAATGGCGAGAGTCTGGGGGCTGGCCGTGGCCCTCACTCCCCCAGCCCTGGGCTAGCGAGGATTTTCTGACACCCTTGGAGCCGGTCGGCTGCTTTCCAGTGGCTTGTGTGGAAATCTTGATATTGAGTGGGATTTCAGATGTGGAATCTCGGACAAAATTTGTATCCATATAACTTGAGGTTATGAATTTCTACTTTATGAGCAGAGAAAGAAAACTGAAGAAGCTGCAGAAGGAAAGTCTTTAAAAGAATTTATCAGCATGTGGTATTTTCCACTTCAATCATTTGAATGGAATCTGTATGGATGTGCTAGATATCTACCCAAAAGACAATGCTCGTCTAAAAAAATCGGGGCCACTTGCGTTCAATGTGCTGGGGCCGAAGCAGATTCCATAGCCAGCTGTGTAATTTTCTGAATGAAAATAACATCCATGTGGCTTTTTAAATACACTGCTTTAAGTGAGTTGAGGACCAATGGTTTCTTTTCTACATATTCATTATTTTAAACAATTATAGCTACTTAGAAAAAAAAAAAAAACAATGAACCGAAAGGAATCCAAAATGTTATTGGGAAGGCTCTGCCCTCCCCCCACCGCCCAGTTCTAGAAGCTTTCCTGATCCAGACGATTCCCATAACATCAGGCCCAGCACCAATTGCTCCACTCTCTACATTTCAAGACCTGTGACCAGGAGTTTGTCTAAGGTCTCGGGCTGGACACCAAGAACTCCACGAGGATTTCTTTTGTCAAAAGTAGGAAGGGATGACTCATTTTACAAAAGTATTTATGTCAGTTCCACTTTAGATGGGAAGCCCAACGCAATAACTTAAAAATAGTATACAATTTACTAATGTGCTGAAGATTTCCCAAAGTTGAGAGAATACATAAAGTGAGATATACCTGTGAGGGCAAATGCCTAATAAACAAATTAACAAATCTCTCCAGTTTTTATTGGCTCCTTTGTTCTTCCTTTCCTAGCGGTGAACTTAAGAAGCAAAGTGAATTACCATGGTCTTTGCTCTCTCCCCTGGCAAAACTGTTACTTGCATATTGAGGAAGGTGAAATCTGCAATTGCAGGACTACCTGTGGTTTGCAGCAGCATCACTTTGGGGCCAGCTAGAGGCAAGTGGTCACTGAAAAGCTGGTAGAGAGGCAGGCACAGGGTCGATGTGTACACTGTCCCTCAATTGCTTTTCTGCAGTCACGAGAGGCATGAAAGCAACAAGAGAAATGGGATCTGGAGGCCAACTCGTCTGAGCCAAAAGGCAAGCAGTCGAGACGGCCTCAGATAGGTTTAGGAAGGACCCTATTAACGTTCCAGAAAACAACAGAGGCAAATGTGTGGACCAGGAGGGAGGGAGAACAACACTTCTCATCTCTTTTGTAAAACATTTTTATTTTGAAAAAAATTCAAGCTTCCAGAAAAGTTGCAAGAATATTCAACAGAAGCCCATACATACGCATCCTTCACCCAGTAGAAGTTGCAGACGCGATGGCCCTCTACGTCTAAGTGCTTCAGTGTCTATTTCCAGAAAATGTGAACATTCTCTTACATGACCACAATACAATTATCAAATAATCAGGAAGTAGACATTGATACCCTGTTAGATCGAATCTACTAACTTTATTTAAATTTTGCCAATTGGCTCAACAATATCCTTTATAGGAAAAAAAAAAAAACAGATCCAGGAGCCCATATAGGTTTATGCCTCACATTTAGTTGTCATATCTCTTTAGTCTCCTTCAACCTGGGCCAGTTCTTCTGTTCTCTGTTTTTCATGACCATGACATTTTTTAAGAATGTAGGTCACTTATTTTGTAGAATGCTCTTCAATTTGGGTTTGCTGTCTGAGGTTTCTTCAGGATTAGATTCCAGTGACGCACGTTTAGCAGAAGTGATGCTGTGTCCTTTTCAATACCTCACATCAGGAGGCATATGAAGTCAACTTGTCTTAATACAAGGCACGGTACGGCACGTTTGATCATTTGGGTAAGATGGTTATCTCCCAGGTTTCTGTACTGTCAGTTACCATTTCTTTCTCTTGCAATTAATCAACGTTTTATGGGGAAGTACTTAGAAATGATGTAAATATCTCATTACTCCTCCTACTTTCATCCACTGTCTTTAGACTCCATCAACGACTCTTGCCTGAATCAATTTTTCACAGTGGTCTTGGTTAGCACATCTGGACTGAACAAATAAGTAAGTGTATTGTGGATAATGAGAGCTAAGTTTCTCACTTTCAGAGAAGGGAGCTACCAGTAAGAAAAGGGGGAAGACTGCAATGCGGTGGTGTTTGATTGAAATAGGTGGTATCCCTATGACCTCATGGTATTTTAGTATATATACAGATGGACATATATAGAAAGAGATATAGACGTGTGAGTACGTATGTATGTGTGTGGATATGCATACGTAAATATCTCCTAGCTCTGCTTGCAGAGTGCCTTAGAAATAATGACACTCTGGTAGTAGAAAGCACACCTGGTCCCCCCATCTTGTTCTGTAAATACCATTTTCCAATAAAAGGAATTAGGGGTTCTAAGAGAAACGGCCGATTCCAGGGCTGTAGCCGAGAAGCACACGAGGAGCCTCAAGCTATTTTGTTATGCCAGAAATTAAGTGCTCAAAGATCAAAAGGACACAGGAGCCAACTTGAAGGTGCCCCCATGGGTGAAGTCTGAGAAAACTTACACATCAAACTAAAACGAGGTTGTGACATTCTACTATAGTTTTGTAAGATATTATTGGGTTGGCCAAAAGGTTCGTTCGGGTTCTTCCGTAACTTCTCACATCTTCCGTAAGACGGTACGGAAACACCCGAACGAACTTTTTGGCCAACCCAATATTACCACGTGGAAAGCTGGATAAGGGTACGCAGAATCTCTGTGCATTATTTCTCGCAACTGCATATGAATCTACAATTATCTCAAATTTTAAAATAAATAAATATAACTCATGATAGTAATGTATTATAACTCACTGAAAAAAATCAGAATCCATTCCTGCCAACGTTTTCTTGCTTACTGAAGATCATTTCATTTAATCAAAACGATTACCGGGATTGCTCTCCGCAACATCTGCAGATGTCCCTAGATCTAAGGGTCTGTCTCTGTGAGTTGTGACTGGTGTGTCTTGGCAGTTTCAGAGTCATGGAAATCCTGAACTTGGCAACCAAGATCTGGTGCTCTGCGGAGGTTCTGAGCATTCAGAGCAGTCAGGACTTCCAGATCCTCGTGCCGTCTTAAGAAGCCCACTAATTCTGGGTCCTCATACACGCATACGGAATAAAGTGCTGTTGCGTCCTTAATTCACCTCCCAACTGGATGAACTGCTCGGGATGGTCTTCCTGTCTTTGGCTGTGGATTTCACAATTCACTTGTTTTTCTAACATTTAAAATCTTTACAATTACGGCTCGGATGTGATCCCTTTCAGTGACACTAAAAAACATTTAAGTGTTAACTTACTACATCCATCTCTTTATAGCTATATATCTATAGGTAGATGGTGTTGAAATCTATAGCCAACAACCTAACGTATATTTATGAAGTCTTCCATTTTGATTACTTAAATATAAACTATTTATATATAATACAGATAAGGTAAATGCCCCAATCTGACTAATGTCGCTGCTATCTCTGAAAGTCAGCTCATTCACTGAGCTGAGATTATCACCCACATACTTGTATAGTGGTAGTTTAGTGATAAGTGTCACAATTTTGTTTGTTCTTTATGAGCTTTAACATTAGCCAGACCTTTTTGATTAAAGTCAATATTAGCTCTACAATATTGACATTGGCTGTAGTTTAGATTTTAAATCAAAGCTCTTTTAATGTCTTATGTTTGGTTATAGAAAGAAAGAAAAAGAAACCAGTGATGCTAACCTGTCTCTCTCTCTCTCTCTCTCTCTCTCTCTTTTCTCTGTCTCTCTCTCACACACACAAATGACATTTTTGTACTCACTTGCCTTTATACAGTTAGCATGGCCAATATAGCAGGAAAATATTACCCAAACTATTTCTTCCTAACAGAATTCTGACATCTCTGTTTTTCACTTTTAACAAGCTACAATTACAACTGCAGTTGAAGCTTTCTGTACGGGTAATTTGCATTCCAAAAATACTAGAAAATTCGACTGACCTAATTTCTCAAAACTTGTTACTTTAGAACAACACTTAAAAGGGAGAGGTGCCCACAACAGTTGTCAACAAGTAGACTGAGTACTTCATAAGTCGTGGCTCCAAATGGTGATGTGGCAGCCACAGCCCGGAGTCAAGAAGACACACACGCTGCCTGCTGCCTGGGTATAAAATGTCTCCGAGTTTCCGTATGAAAACAGCCCTGAGAATGAGAAAGTGCTCTGTACACCTGGCTTCTTATGTAGTCGTAAGTTTATCAGTTCAGACTTTGTCTCTACATTCCCTTTATGGTGGAAATATTCTGGAAAACTCTACGTGACTGAATGTGCATGAAAATCAAGTATCCGGGGATCCTTTTTTAGTCCCTCTGTATCTTTATTTATGAAAATGTTTTAAATTGGGGAGGGGGGTTGCGCTAGGAAAAGAACTCAATTCTACAGCCAAATTCATGAGTGAGACTGACACTTTAAAAATAATTTCCTTTGGGAATTCCATATGGTACATTTGGAAAGGCAAATTTTAATACTAAGTTCCTGGGGAAGTACTTATCTGAAAGGCAATGAAGAAATGAGAAGTAAACTGAACCATTAGCCTCCAAAAATAGAATATTTCTGGAAAGTATAAAGTCATACAAACCCTTCTGGAACAATATTTATAAAATGGGCAAATTAAAAATGGAAAGGCAAAAATACATGACTCCTCTTCTCTCTGGGGGGCATTTATGTACTTTTTTACCCTCCTTCCCACCTTGAATTGAAAGGCTAGGTTAGAGTCTACAGGAGGGAGACAGACAATTTTCAAACCATCACCACCACCAAGACCTCACACACACACACACACACACACACACACAGACTTTAAGGCAAGTTGTAGATCAGTACTGAAATGCTAACAGTAAGTTTAAGTGGCAAGAGAGAAGGGTTTTCTTCTGTGGTGTCCCATGCTTTGAATGAGAATCACACTGCCTGACAGCTAAGAGCCACTTTGAAAATCGAAGCGTTTGGTACACAGAGGAGAATTCTCTCTCTGTGTGTGTGTGTGTGTGTGTGTGTGTGTGTGTGTGTGTGTGTGAGGTCTTGGTGGTGGTGATGGTTTGAGAATTGTCTGCTGCCCAGATGATGACCCTGAGAAGTTTGTCATTTCTTTCTCAATCTGGAGGAACTGAATCCAAGGATTTTTCTGAAGCAGTGACAGAGCTGAAATATCTGCTATGAACTACACGAAAGAAAAGCAAAGCAGTTATAATTCACTTTTAAACTTGCACAATTTTAAAGCCGCCAAGGAACAGAGATTAATATTGGGGGATTATTTTAGAAACAGGCGATCCAATTTGTTTTTCTTTGCATGAAATCAAACCAAGTAGGCTTCAACTTTGATCCGAATTTCAGAACCTTTCTTATAAATGGTTGCTAACATCTCTATCTGTGCTGCAAGAGAGCTATTTTCACCAGGACTACACGGTATATAATGGAAGTCAGAGTTGTAAATCACTGGGCCATCTGTCCTTACGCTGTCACAAATCATACATGGAGGAGCATATATTGTATAATGAAAATAGACTGACGAACTTTTCGAGTTTACATGCTTCTGAGTTAAATAATCCTCTGTCCCACACGTTTCTGAGATTCTCCAACAATATGTTTGATGAATCGGTTTAATTACGTGAATGGGGTACGTGTGCACGTGTATGTTTTACAATGTCACTATCACAAATCCAAAGGAATCCATGCAGTTGACTTAACATTTTCACTTAAAATGAATACAAATCATGTTAATCACAAACAGAACCTAGATCTATTGGCCTCATTTGGTTATTAATGTTGAAAATATATATTAACATTAACAGAATAATATCTCACTTCCATCTTAATGAAGATTTATATGCGTATACATCACCCTTGCATTCCACAAGGATGCTGTCGGGAGCGGGCGTTTTAGTGGCTGGAGTTGAATTCCAATCTCAGGGATGTTTTCTCAGTGCTCTCACCGACACAAAGTTTGATCTCAGGAAAGTTCCATGATCTCTCTGTGCCTCAGTTTCTCTTTTCATTAGGGGGTGTGCCTCTGTGTGTGTGTGTGTGTGTGTGTGAGATCATATAGCCCGGTTCTTTACACTAAGGTATTGGAATGGTTTATAAATGAGTATTGTGCCAGCAGGCTTAAGTTGCAATAAATGAAAATATAAACATGATCACATCAACAAGATAGGGACATCTTAATAAAACAGGGTTGCTGAGGGTTTTTTGCTAGCCTGAGTCACTCGAAATACACATGAATCGTAAGAAACTGTGCAATTTTATAATGTAAAGGAACTGCACCAGCCACTGTACATTAAACGTCTTTTGAAAGACCTGATGTGCGCTTAAAATTGACCCCCCTCGCCGTAGCCCTAAAACAAAGAGTAAAACAGCGAATACGAAACTGACAAGGTCCCTGCATGCAGCGCGGCCCCCGCAGCAAGGAGCTGAAATTTTCCCTCAAAGCCTTTTTTTTTTTTTTTTGCGGTACGCGGGCCTCTCACTGCTGTGGCCTCTCCCGTTGCGGAGCACAGGCTCCGGACACGCAGGCTCAGCGGCCATGGCTCACGGGCCCAGCCGCTCCACGGCATGTGGGATCTTCCCGGACCGGGGCACGAACCCGCGTCCCCTGCATCGGCAGACGGACTCTCAACCACTGCGCCACCAGGGAAGCCCCCTCAAAGCCTTTTTTTTTTCAGTCCTTTGTAGATATGATGTACGCCTGTTTCCATAAACAAGAGAGTGCATGCCCACCTCCTCATACAAAATGCCCAAGAAAACACACAGAATGTGAAACTGTCCCCATCAGCAGATGGGCCGGAGACGAGCTGGTCGTCCTGCCCCACACAAATGCGAGCGGCGCCTTGCCAAGGGCCCCTGTGACAGCCCACGGGGTTAAAGATAGCGCACCGTGCACCTGCAACTTTTGGAGAAGAAGTGAAGACTTGAGGTCCAGCGGGGGTAACCCGGTTTCCTCTTGTCATCAGGACGCAGGTGGCCAGCAAACAGCAGCCACAGTTTGACTCTTTTGCATTAGATTTTTTTCGGGGCACACCTAGGAAAAGAACAGCGCGGGGAGGCTTTAGGCGCCCAAAGGAAGCCAGCTGCGCGGCCTGGGCAGCCCTCAGCACCGAGGGCAAGGTGCCCTGGCAGAAGCTGCGTGGGACGCTCCCTGCCCCTGTTTACTGCCCTGACCTGGCAATGACATGAACTCCGCAGCAAACGGATGCAACGGGGGAGAGTGGAGTGCGGTCATGGAGGGAGCGAGGCCTGGTCCAGGGACGCCATTCTCAACCTCTGCGCAAGGGAGGCCTGGACACAACTCATTTCACTGCTCTCTTCCTTTTTTACACTGAATCCACATGCTCAAAAGTAGAAAAATGAGAATTTACGATCAGGTCCAACCTGATCTGAAATATTCACGTGCAATTCCACGTGGCCCCAACTGAGAACCTCGGTGGTCACGCAGCCCTTGCTTTCACATCAGGAGCTTTCACATCAGGACCAATCCAAGGATTGGCATTAGCAGGGGTGGAAATCCCTGAAGATCACACACACACACACACACACACACACACACACACACACACACACAGAGGAATATATAATTTGGTTCTAAGCACTTCTTAATGTTTATGATAGAGAGTTAACACGTCTTGATAACAAAGACGATCTCATATGAAATATGTTCAGTTTTAATTTCTGAAAGCAGACATGCTCTTCTTAAGGGAACTTTTTAGCAAGAGGAAGGCAAAAGTGTTCCCTCCCCACTGCCCCCGGGCTGCAGAACTTTAGTGAGTTACACCTGAATGTACCTTAAGTTGGAGTGATTGCTAGAGGCTGCGCTGGGTTTGCAATTAGGCGTCCTGTGCGTTGTAAGAGGGGGCAGGGATGGTGACAGTGGCACCATCGGAAGGCCCCCTGGGATGGTACCCGGTCTGGTGATCTGCCTCCAGGCTCCTAGGCCTGCTTCTCTCAAACCACAGCCCGTGAGGAGGAAGCAGGTTAGGGCCGCGTCTATTCCAAGTTCATCTCCAGTGCGTAGTAGAGGCCACACACAGATCAATGACTGCAGCGCCCTTAGCCATCATGATGCCTTTATGCTTCACTCAGCTGTTTGACTTCCACACAAAGACTTCTTCTCAGGGGCACTGTTTGGGTCATTACAGAATGGGCTTGTCAGAGGGCTTTGTAATTGTAACCATAAACAAATTACTTTAGGAAAAAGGCCAGAGCCACCGGCAGCAATCAAAGAGATTTGTCAAGACTGTTTCCGATTATTTTATATCAGATTCCTTATTAAATAGGAAAAAAAAAAAACGAAGTGACTGCAGGTGAAGCGATAATCATTTTTGCAAAAGCTGTAACGTCTAAAGTAACAGACATACTATAACTGAGGCATGGAAGTTATTTCCACTTTAAGACATTTAATTTCAGATGACGAATTAGGATAAATGCCTGCCCTCTGTGAAGAGCTGAATGAAAGTTCTGCTTAAGGGGAGTCAATTCCCTGCTCAGTTTAAATTTACTCAGAGAGTCATTTTATCGCGTCCAAAACAGAGGCAGCTGAGCCGGTGTTAAGAAGGACCGAAAGAGTCCTGTGACCTAGCAAGTCCAGTCAACCCAGCACAGAAACATGGCAGCCCAGTGCCTGCCACGTGGAGGCCCCTGGCACACTAAGGGATTCAGAACTGAACTCGACCTGGTCGGACCTTTATGCCTCATAGTTTTACCCCTCGGCCAAACATGCGTTTCTCGCGGCAAGTGGGAGTGGGGCTGCTGGGAGGGTTCTAAAAAGCTTACTTTTTAAAATGCACAGACGCTGCTAGAACATCAAATGGCTCTTACAAACAACGTTTTGATGAGTTAAGTGTAAATGAATCAGAAACATATGGATTACATTTCCCTCCAAACACACAGGGGTCTCAAAATTAAAGAGGGAAAAAGAGCTGAATCCAAAAGCGATTGAAAATACTTCTAGACAGGCAGCAGGCCCAGAATGCATCCTGGACGCTAATGGATTTTATAAGTTTGAAAAATGTTGGAGAGTTAAAGTTCCCTCTTTGAAGCATCTCAGATGTAAGCTTGTTTTATATGATTTTTTTTTCCTTTCAATGCACAAGTGTTCAGGGCATCTGGCATTGATTATTTTCTTCTTTAAAAAAAAAGAGTGTTTAAAATAAAATAATGGCATAATTTGTTTAGACAAAACAGCCCTCAGCCAGACAAAAAGGCGAACAGAGGGTGGTGGGATAGGGTATCAGGAGCACACATCTTAAGAGTTCAAGTTTCACGAAAGCCTAGAATCTACAGCTAGCTTATGTACGCTTGCATGTATGTGGTGTACCGATATGTGTATCTATACATGCGGATACAAGTACCTACGTATATACCCGCACAGGTAAACATTATCATTAACTTATTTCCTCAGGTCTTGAATGGCCCATTTTACTGCCACACGCGGAGTATGTGCCCATGGACACGAGGAACGGTTCAAATTCCTCTTTGAATTTTCAGGCTCTCTTTTTCCCATTTTTAAAAAGAATTTGTAGTTTCTTCCACTTTGTATTATTCCGTCTACATGAGTGGAGGAAAGACATTCACTACCAGCCAAACTGAACCAGAAATTGCTATGAGTGATTTCACCTAAAGATGTGTTTAAAGACTGCAATATTTAGTCCATGATGTTACGAACAAAGATGAAAAAGATGCTTAGGTTTTATTTCAGAAGCACACAGAAAGGGAGTGGAGAAGAGGGAGGTAAATATCCATTCTCCATTGTGAGAGATGCTGACACCTCACTCCTGACCTGGAGAATAGTCAACCGCATTCTGTAACAAGCCCGTCAATAGCCAAAGGGAGTCAGGTCCCCCGCACGAAGACACTGGCTGCACAGCCTCTATTTAGATAAGGTTCCGTTAAAACGCCAATAGGCTCCGTGTGTCGAGCTCGCAAATCGGCCAAGAAAAATTTTAAAAGCCTATATATGTCAGTGATTCCCAATCCTTTTAATTAAAACAAATTTTTTTTTAAATTTGGACTGTTGATGCTGTTTTCATTGTTTTTTGCATTTTATGTGGCAGTAATCTTCCTGTTCTCCCCTTCACACCCCACGCCCCAAAAGTCAGGCAAAACATTGTGAGCTCTATACTTTTAAAATTTAAAGTGAATTTAATGTGATTTGACTTGAGCGTTATTTTCCAACAATTGCAAGCTTGAGATTCACAGCCAATGCCCTCTACTGCAGGTTTTCTCCTGAGGAATTTTAAAGTGTCATAAAAACTCAGCAGTTGAAACAACCTCAAAGGTCATCTAGTTCAACCTTTATCTAATGCTGGAATCCCCTCTACAACATTCCTGATAAGGGTCATACAGTCTTAGCTTAAACGCCAGACATACATACTCCTCTACCTAAAACTCCACGAGGTAACATCCACTCAAGTGGAAAGTGACCCAACACCACAGGCCACCCCTTCCCCTCCCCATCAAAGCTCAGTCATATGTGGGGTCATTGCTCAGGGCAGTCATGTATTAACTCCTCTTGTAGGATGAACGGGCCACGCCGACAAAGCACTGAAAATACAACAGACCACTGCCCAATTACGTACAATCAACTTCTTGAAGCAAAGGCTGTCATCTGTCACCCATGCTGATACTCAAGGTGGCTCTCTGGAAGAACACAGCTGGCTCTGTTTGGTCTTATTAGCAAAATCCATACTGCAGGGCCAAGACTCGCCCAGGACAAAATGGAATCTAAAGTCTCTTTAATAGACTATTTGCCCAAGTCAAGATGAGTCTCTAGTCTGGAATCTAAACTAAATATTTCTAAAAAGCATTTGGTAGCAAGAAACTCTTCATCTTAGGATGCCTATGAAGAGCTACGGGCATGCCCTGCGACAAAGATGTGTGAAAACATTCTTTCCCAGTTTAGAGTCCCTTTAGCAAAAAGACTTCATACCGTACAGCTGAATTCAGGGGTTTACGATAACTCATCAATAGTACAGTACAGGAAGTGGTTTGCTGAATACCGACGGAAAGGTTGCAGTAATCAACAACGCGGTGCAATGTCACAGGGGCTATATTTTGACTTAAGATCCCTCTCGCACAGCAGGTGGAAATAATGAGTACTAGACACTGAAGAAATTATTCAAGGCAGTGCTGGGTCAGTCTAGCTTCCTGGCAGCCACAAAGAAAGCCAGATGCCCTGTGCCACGCGTTTCACCTATGATTGATGACTCAAGCCCTTTCAGAATAGTGTCTTTGGAAATGGTTTGCTGTGGCTCCGGCCAATCCTCTTTGTCATGTCGATCTCCTTCCCATAAATCTCCCGAAGGAATCAACAGGGCAGTGGTCCTCAAGGGTGGGCAAGGAGTATCTGTTTCTGTCATCTTAAAGAGGGCCACAGTCCCTGCGACTGGAAGGACCTCTGCCCAACTCTCATCCTACTTTAAGCATTTAATGATCCGGCTCCAGTGGCCATGTATGCAATGGCCACCACGAGATCCCCAGTGCCTGGCCCATGTAGACACCTACCACATATGTGATGAATGAAGGAACGGATGAATGCCCGTTCTCCTCTTCAGGAGGCAGACACAACACTTAGAATTTCACCCATCACAAAGATGGCTTTCGTACGCATTACAAGGAGAGTGGGACCACTCCAGGATTTTGTGTCAGAGTGGCATGCTATTCGGATCCAATCTCCATCTTGCAAGAGGAAGCCGTGGTCACAGCCAGAGGAAGAGGGGCTTTTCACGCCATCCGAGTAGTAGTTTGTGCAGAGGTGGCCAGCGCGGAACAACAACTCAAGCCTTGCCTCTGAGGAGCTGTATTACAGGGCAGTGCTATGGCGCCAGGGTTCGAACCCCAGCTCTGCTGCTACCTACGCCACCTACCTGTGTGATCTGAGCACGTGACTTAACAACCTCTCCTAGGCCTTAATTCCCCCATCATCAAAATGGCAATCACGAACACGACTACTACCTCGCAGGGTTACGGAAGGTTGAAGAGTTTACGTGTGGAAGGCGTTCGGAGGATTGCCTGAGGTGCAGCGGCCACTCCATACACGGGATCCACGGCCATCTCCCAAGTGTAGGCCAACACGGCCACAGGGAGAGAGATGCAGTTTCCCAGGAGGCACCGGGCTTCCACATTAGTTATCTGATTTCTTCTGGAAAAGCTCCTGTTAGCCTTTCGATCCTCTGGGGTTCCCATATTGTGGCAATTAAAGGGAAAGATACCCAGAGGGAGGTTTCCCTGGGCAAAGGCTGGTAAGGATCTGCTCTTGCGCCGAACTTCTGAAAAAGTGTGTGTGGACCAGGCGGCGAGGCCTCGCTTGGTTCCATCTACCCTAAAAATAGAGCTCGAGCCTTCCAGGCCTGGCCACCTCCCACACGCGTATCTAGACAGGGTCTGCGTGAGTCTCTGCAGGCCATTATCCCAGTGCTGGGACGTCCTGCCCTGAGAAATGAGAACACAGTGAACACGGCAGGGCTGCCCTCAGACCCGGGGAGGGCTGACGAGAGCAGAAGACATTATACTTCCTCTGTGTGGCCCTTTCCCACAGATGATGGAATGTGCAGCAGAACTGCCCAGATAGGAAGGAACTGGCTGCCTTGAGAGGGAGTTTTATTCTCCTCCCATTTTGGTTTTGGTTTTGTTTTTTGCTTTTGGACCAGCAGAAGCTGGGTAAGCACTGCTAGGGAGAGTGAGGGAAGGCGATGACCAAGGAGCTGGCGTAGCTCCGATCCCCGTTAAGGTCTGAAGCTCTAAGGCTCTCCACAAGCGCCGGGACGCGTACCTGGGAGGAGGCGCTCCGGAGAAGCAGCCAGCACCTCTCCTCTCCCCTCCACCTTCGTGAGAACTACTCTAAGGAGTTCACGTGGATTCATGAAAATTGTTCCTATTTCTCCTTCGATTTGTATAGCTTTTCTGATTCTTAAAGTTCAGGTTTTAAACGGGAGATTATCGTTATGGGGAAAAAAGACTGTAGCTCACAGAGAGCCTTAATTCTCCTCTTAATAGTTCCAGAGGGGTACAGAGTATCTGTACTGACTCTAGGAAGGCCTCCTCACCCATTGTCTATTTATGAAAATTCAGCCTTATTATTAAACGCCGGCCACGTAAACAAGTGCGGCTTAATTCGCCAAAGCAAAATGGCTAGGATTTCCAATGTCTTTCCATTCTGTTGAACATGAAGGTCTAATAACTTGACAGTTTAAATTCAAGACGCCGCAACAGTTTGGGACCAGAAACTTGGAATTCAATGAAACAGCTTGCAAGATATTAAAGGCTTCTGTCCCCAGAATATGTTTTCTTTTTTTCCAGTGTAGGCTGCTTCATTCACTACAACCTTTTAAACATTGCTCTCATAAAATGCACAAGCAGTCTTTAGGAGAAATTAGTTAAACGGCTCCCAGAAAGCAGTGTTGTTTTTCCCCTTTCGAAACACTGCCGTAAGTATCCCAGCTCACTAAGGAAGGGTAAACAAGTCCGAAAATTTATCACATGTAACAGGTATGATTAAAAGGAGGACTGAAGAGGTCAGTGATGCTCATGCGAGGGGCAGTCCTGTTGTCAATGCATTAGACCTACCCAAGGAAGTGAATAAAACTGCAACTACTGTGCCGTTTACAGGAATAAATGTCAGGAACCCAAAGACAGAGATGGGGGGGGGGTGGTGACAGAGCGCGGAGCGCTGCGGAGTTGGAGTAGCGTCAGGCTTCTTCCTCATGGCTGCTGAGGTCTGGCTGGGCTCCGGGCACACTGACAGAGGAGCCCGAAGTCACAGGAGAGGCGAAGCGAGTTCAAGGATCCACATTGCACAAGCCCATTCAACGTGGGGTTGTCCCGCCCCCGATCACCACCACTAAAATAGCTGGAACTCCTTTTCAGAAAAAAGTAGCATCAGAACTTCATTCAGGAAATCCAGGTGCTGGCACACGTTTGAACAAACACGCATTCACAAATCCCCATTTCATGACCTAGCAGGCACACCACCCCGCACAGCCCACAAGGTGAGGCCCACGTTCCCAAGTGAGACCGTGATGGATTCCAAACTTCCCCAGCCCGTGGGGAATAAAAGGAAAGAGAAGGAAAGAGGAGACACAAGAAAACTGCAAAAGTAGCCCTAACGCTGGCATTGCACCTTTTGCTTCCGTTTCTGGCTCTGTAGCTTCAACTTTTCCTTACCAGTATTTACACCCCTGCGGTTTTCTGCTAGTGTCGTTGTTGCTGTTAAATGAATGTGTGTCACACGAACCCAAGACCCTGGACCATTTCTGTGGAGTCATATAGGCACATTCATTCAGTTACCTTCCCCCTTTCTAATTCCTATGAACGACAGCCAAAAAAATAATTAATTAATTAAAGCTCAATGAAGATTTATGAGGGGGACTCGTTTCCCAACTTCTGCCCCTGTAGCTGGGTGAGGCCGCTTAACTAAAACATCTCTGAGAAATGCCATGAGCCATGAAGTTTCTGACTCGCATATCATTTATGATACCCCTGGGGAGCGGGCCTGCCTAAGAAAACCGAGGCCCAGCACCCCATAAGGTTCTCATTACAAACAGGAATTTGCCAGGCCAGATGCACTGGGGGTTGTCAAGCTCTGCAAACTCTCCCCACCAAAAAACTCATAAATTTTGCAGAATATATTGCTTTTCCTTGAATTTTTATGATTATGTTCAATTTCAGGAAACTTACCCCATACTTCATCATTTGCCTTCGTTTTTAAGAGTTATCTGACGTCCATGAAGTTCTATGGACTTTCTACTAATCATGTTTTTTAAATCTTAAAAATATATGCCTACGTATTTCCAGCCAGCCATGAATTTAAAATCTCCCCCCTTCTTCCAATTTTGGTATGCAATTGCAGGCCGACCAGATTTCGAAGGTTCTCTGCTGGACAAACTCACCTTTCCATCTTCCATTGAGGCAAGGAGCCCAAAGAAAGATGGCAATAATGGTGATCAGAGTGTACAAGGTAGTCAAGACTTGGCACTGAAACCGGATGGGTGACACTGTAAGACTCAGAGGCAGGTACTTGCCTGGAGCAGTCACGGTAGCATTCACAGCCCAAGGAAAAGACTCCCCAACCCCAGGGTCAAGGGCATTGGAAATGGTGGGCTACAGTTGGGCACCTAGGCAAAGTTTGGTGTCTTCCCACATTTTAACTTGGTAGAGTGTATTTTAGTGATTCTAGTGCTATTTTGCTAAATTTACTTCTCATAATACATATTACAGGCTTGAATACTTAACCAATCTCAAATTCGTTACCAACCCCATCTTTCAGCTAATCGTGTATTAAGAGGGGCAATGTCTATAAACCGTTTTGCTGCCTAGCTGTAGCTATGGCAGTTCTTAATGCTACACCCAAACCAGAAGGCATTCTTTACACACCCCAGAAACCCAGAGGCAAGCCAGATGTAATCCTGTGCTAAATCAGATTAGGTGAAGCAGACAAAATCACAACTTTATTCAATGTGTCATTTATCCCGGGTGACTAATGCATTATTTGTATGAAGTTAAAATTGAGCTTTGAGAAACTATGAAATAAATCAGATGCCCTACTTTATGTAATTTTAACAGACAGATCCCATTAGGATTTTACTATGCATAGCTGTTGGTTAAAATCATTGACCAGTATCCTTATAAATTAATCAACCGAGGTAATACTGGCTCTGCTGTCATCATTTGCTACTAATCTACAGTTAGAATTCACTTTAACTTTTCAAGCCTCTTGAAATAGGTTCATCAAATTTCCATTTTTTTGTTCAAAATATATGAGTAACTGTGATGGTTTACAAAAGCCTGTGGTAGAAGTCTGCCACTGGTGTCATTTTTCAATGGCATTAGAGCGTGCATTGGCATTTCATTGTCATTTCAGGGTAAAATGCTAACAGAATCCAACCATAATCATCTTCATCATTCTTGATAGGAACTTTTATCACTCGCGGTCTGAATACATGTGAACTGTTTAAAGTTTAAACTGTTACAGAACTGCAAAACAAACGAATTGGCCAAAATGTCTAATTGTAGCAAAAGGGATATGGTTAAGATTTAGTAGTTAACTTTTTAAAAAAGATCATCATGGCTCTTGCATTCCTCCTGGATCTTTAATACTTGGATATGTTTCATTTCTGATTATGAGACTTAATTTAGTAAAAACCCATAAGTATCTACGGTTCCTCCTCCAAATATGTACCTTAATGCCTGGTTAATTTAGCTAATTGGGTGCTTTACCTCCACTAAAATGTCCTAGATTTCTTCAACACCTTTTATCTTTCTGTCTTCCTTGACCTGCATCTCATGACCTTTAACTGTGTACTGTAAAAACAAAAAAAATAATATTTAGAGAGTTTTTTTCCCAAGGTTAATTTTAATTAATCTTGAAGTTTTAAGTCACCCATCAACTCTGATACAGCTGATGTCCAACTCTGTGAAGGCAGTGGGGAAAAACACCTATCTTCTGGGGTGCTCGTTCAATATGGTGGTGTGCGTAAAGCATGGAACACAGTGCTTGGCAAATACGAGTTCTCTTACGCTGGCTCTCAAACCATCTTACAGAGTGCTGCAAAATGAACACATAGGGAAACTTTTCTGCACATCCTTGAGATGAAACTGCAATCTGAATCCTCCAGAGGCATAAATAGAATATGTGTTCGGTCTAAAAATACGTTAGGAAAACCCAAATCCTAGGTTAGCCTCCAAAGCAGGAGCTATTTTTAAAACAAAGAAAGAAGGGAGGAAGGAGGGAGGGAGGGAGGGAGGGAAGGACAAACAAGAAACACGAACAAGGCAGCAGGCTCAGAGGAAAAAATGCTATAAAAGTATGGAAACGAATATTCAGCAAACGTTGAAGGCATGCTCTCCCCTCCACCTTTGTACTAAACGAAAGCCCCATTCTGATGACAGTAACAATTTAAGACACCTTTTTTAAAAAAAGTCTGCAAAATTACCCTTACAGCATTGTTATAGATACTAAATGCAGGTGCACCTCGCAAAAAGAAACTGCTATGCGTAACAATCTAAAATCACAAATTTGATAAGTTTAGGGTTGCTTAGGAGAGATTACGCTCATCAACGAAGAATTCCCCACAGGATTCCTAGCAAGCAGGTGTACACAGAGAGACTTACTTTATAAAACTTTAATAAGCAGGCTATTTCAGGAGTCTAGCTGTTGAACACATCTACCTGTACCTACCTGTCTGACCATCGTGATTTTAGATCTTCTCTTAGACCTCATTCTTGCACCTCTGAACTCTCTTCACAAATCTGATCACACAAAGCATTAAGCAGGTTACTGTATATCAACCCATTGATTTATTCAACAAAAAGTAACTGAGCACCTACTGTGTGCCACTCTTCTAAGCACTGCAGATGCAGTGGTAAATAGTGCCGCCCCCCAAAGAACTCCCCCCTCATTGAGCCCACGTTCAATGCATCTTCCTCCCAAGCACCGAATCTTGTGCTTACACCAAAGAGGAGCAGAATCGAGCATCTCTTGTTGGAGTAGATAGCAGGGCAGTTACACCTCATATATAGTTATGGACTCCAACCCAATGCTGGCTTGTAAGTACTAAAGATGAGTGCCAAAGGCCTCATCAGCCCAGTCCGCTGCCAAGCCCCGAAGCACACAGGGCTTGCCACTATTCTAGCATCTCTCCCAGGGCATCATCACGGGCTAGCAGCTCAGCTAAGTATTCACAGCCTGTGCGTTAACTGCAGCTCTGCAGCATACTATCCGTGTGACCTTGGGCAAGTCGCTGAACCCCTCTGTCCCAGTTTCCCTGCCCTGTAAAATAGGGAACTCGGATAACGCAAATCAGAGCCATCACATAGGAAGTGTAAGCTCTAATTATTATTTTCACTCATTATTATTAATGTGATTCATTATGGCTTCCCACCTAGAGGTAATATTTTGAAGACCTAGCATGGCGCCTGAATGAATCGGACAAGCCGACGATGCTGCACTCTGAATTGGCTGCATTAGGCTATCACTCCGGGCCAGACACTAGGATTACACCAATAAAAGACAAGTTCTCATCCCTCAAAACAACTCAGGTGCATTGGACGCCTGTTCAAGGGCAGTACGGCAGCTCAGAGGAAGGGTGTCTAACCCGACGGGGCAAGAGTATGTGAGTTTGGGGACGCAGGAGGTATAGGAGGATTGTAGCTAGCGGCTTCCCAGAGACAGAGCTGAGATTCGAAGGATGAGACAGCCAGACAAAGAATTATTTGGTGGCCGAAACAATTCATTATAAACACAGATGTAAACACCAACCAGATGGTACCAAGGCATCAACTTACGCTTTAGGAGAAAGAAAGACTAAAGGAAAAACATCAATACACACCTTCCACAAAAATGAGCTAATAGTTTTTTTAAAAAAGGAGAAAGAACAAAAGAACAGATATATCTGGGTACATCTCAAGAGCCGCGATATACGCTTCTTTCGAAAATCGTCACTTTGCCAGCAATTGTGCCAACTTACAAACATTTGTTTCAACTGATTCAGGAAAACAAACTCTCATTTGGTATTTCTTTCAAGAATGCTTGCCTCGATATTTACATAATTCAGACAGTCAATAATTGTCCAGAATTCTGTGGCTATTCCCCAGCAAATGGTGGTCAGTGGTAATGAGAACACTCCACTCACACAGCAAAACATAACTTCAGCAACTATGTGATGAACGTGAGCTACTATTCAAGCAGTAAACTCCGGGTCCAAAGGCAACTGTTTAACAGCAAGTGTCAGCTGCTCCTGGTCTGCTAAACAGCCCCCATTTCTGGCTTTCCAGTTCGCTCTGGGCATTGCGGAGGACTGCTTCTCCTCCTCTAGCTCACGTTCCCTCTCTCTCCCTGAATTCCTATTTTACTTACATCCATGCCACACCATTCCCCCCAATCCAGGTCTACATTCCACTGTCAAGTCAGTGGGGCCAGAGGTCATCTTCTACATTCCTTTATCTCCCCCTAAAAGTGACTGCCGAGCAAAGCGTTGGGCACAGAGCAGGTACACAGTGCAGACAGCTCTGGAGAGGGTGACAAATACTGAACCAGGACACGAGAGCTCCGGACCTGACCTAGCGTTGTCACGTATGGACTGTACGTCCTTGGGCAAGCTATTTTCCCATCCTGGGCCTTGGTCTCCACATCTGTATGAAGAGGAGGCTGGACCAGATGATGGTGAAGGGCCCTCCAGTCTTGAAACACTGGGTTTGAGGAACTGATGAATATCTACACACCTGAGCCAAGCCTTTTGCCAGCAAATAAATAATGGCTAATTGATGAGACCTCTCCGGGATTCCACGGCACTCCATCAGAAACATCCATCACGCTGGAATTTAATTTAGTTACTGTGGCTGTGCCGACCTGGCGTGGAACCACCAGTCCCTTTGGAATATTAATTTATTAAAAAAAATTAGTTGACTGACATCCTGGAGGGAGAAATAAAGCCTCTGCGATTGCATTTCTCATTGTTCCCTGGACAGTTAGGTCGTCGTGTACATATTGCCACAGTCAGAAGGTTAAAGTGTCCTCATAACACGCTCCTTCTGGTGGGTTGGTTTGATCAAATCACACTAGAGACCCAAAGACCAAGGAGACATCAGACTCCTAAGAAACTTCTCCCAGTGACAGTTAAAGCCCAGGTTACAATGCAGCACCACTACAAGACGAGTAGGGTTTTATTTTTTATTTATATAAAAAGAAACCATTTCAATGCTATTGCCAGGAGATATGTGGCCTACAAAACACAAAATCTGGACTCCAGGAATATGGTTTAATCAAGGCCACCAGTATCTGCTACTGAGACCTGGTTTTCACTGAAGCCGGTCGATGATGCAAAGAACTATTATTTGGAAATCTAAGCAAAAAAAAAAAACATTCTTGGGCTTCCCTGGTGGCGCAGTGGTTGAGAGTCCGCCTGCCGATGCAGGGGACACGGGTTCGTGCCCCGGTCTGGGAGGATCCCACATGCCGCGGAGCGGCTGGGCCCGTGAGCCGTGGCCGCTGAGCCTGCGCGTCCGGAGCCTGCGCTCCGCAGCGGGAGAGGCCACAACAGTGAGAGGCCCGCGTACCGCAAAAAAAAAACCATTCTTTATAGGATGGAAGTGATGGGTTTCTTCTTTTCCTTTTCTCCAGCAAAATGAACATTGAAAAAAATAAACAGATGAGTGATTTTCACTTTGTAATGAAAACACAACCTGTTTCCTTAGCTTATTTCCCAATGTGTGGCCTTTATGCCTTCCTAGACCAGCACAAGCCTATTGAACATCCGAATCAAAGATTCCTTTCAATCACTGGCTGATTTTCTTTTCAAAATGAAGCAAAATACACAGGTATATGAAGAATAGCATTCCATAAACTAAGCAATTCATAATCAAAATCAGATTCTAGCTGGAGGGCTATTGTCAGCCCTGCTTAAATCAGGCCATTTTATTTAAGCACTCAGATAATTTCTCTCAGCTCAGTAAGTAGGTGGATGTTAGCAGCTAAGGTCATCGAAAAGATTTACTTTAAAATAAATTCAACAATTGCGAGCACTGCCCTCTCCATGGTATAAAGTGTGCCTCGCTTTGAACATGCATATAAAATTTCATTAAAGTGCAACATAAAAGTTTTACATTAGAGGAACCCAGTGCTGGACCTTTGTTTAACAGTCATGATAATTTATGGCGTGGATCTGCTACAGTTAAGTAGAAAAACAGGCTTCTCACGATGAAATACAAGTCATAAAGGCTGAAACTCAAGGAAAGCTGGAGGAATCCCAACCCTCCGACCACTCAATTCTTCTTCAGATTTTTGTCACACATACTTCTTCAACGTTCTCCGCAGAGATTGAGACACAATACCAGTCCTGTACCCTTCTACCTTCAAAGCTGGTTTTCTCAGTTCTAAGCATATCTTAGGATTCATAGAAATCTATTTTTTTAAGCACACTGATAAATAACAGGGGTTCGAGTTTTGCCTTTCCCTATTAAGCTTTTCTTGGTTACCATCCTTCTTTCTCGTTACTTTCTGTGCAAGAGACCAGACTGGCTAGGAGACCTTCAAACAGTTACAATTAAAACACTATCAGGCAGGCAGAGGGGAGGTATTACCACCAGGATCTAAGCAACTGTCTTTGGAAGACAGAAGCATTTGCATAGAGCCCTCTTGCAGCTGATGGGGCTCTCATATCAATCAACACATGTTTCTTGAGCACCTGTAATGGGAAAGGCACTGTGCTGAATGATGCAAGAGGGCGTACGCCACTGCCTAGGAAGCGGTGTGGCTATCTAAACACAAACGACTTAATGCAACAGTAGTGACTCAGTGAAAAGAACACTAAACACAAATCCTGAGACCATCCACACACTGTGAAAACTTAGGCAAGTCACTTAACCTCTCTGAACTTCAGTTTTCGTGTCTACAAAACGGAGCCAGTAAGACCAGTCCTGACAAACCCACGTGGTTATTGTGAGGATCAAATCAAATGATAGATGTGGTAAGTTACAAAGCTTTGGAAAGAAATGTTATCAAGCTCCTATGCCCAGCTTTGAGGCTCCCAATTAACTAGACAATATACCATGGTCTTCTTTAAGTTCAGGTACCAAATCTTCAAAATGAGGGCATTCGAATTTAAATGGACAGTTCTCAAGGACTTGAGTTTTGCCATATATATATATATATATATATATATATATATATATATATATATATAATACATACTATATACGAATGGCAAATTACAATACACATATTGTAATTTGCCATTCATACGTTTTCATTAAAGGGGCATCCATGAAAGAAGTGCTAAGGGATTCTACCATTACATAAATTGTTCCTTATTCAATGAAAAGAAAAAAGCAGAGTTCCATGGCTAGTCGATTACATGGTAATTCCACAGATTTTTTTTTTTACACAAGCATCATATACACAGTCCAATCCGTTTGTTTCAGTGAGAGCTAAACGCTCGAACCCACACAGGAACAATAAATAATAGGCAATGAGGTTTTGCAGAAAGGCACTTGAGCTGGAAATTGGGAGATGCGGATTCCTGACCCAGCCCTACTACTAACCAGGCTGTGTGAACTTAGGTGAGTCAATCAACCTCTCCAGGGCTGTTTGCTCATCTGTAAAATGGGAATAACACGTGTACGTTCTGACTCACAATGACCGAATGAGATGATGTATGGAGAAGGATCCCACCTGTTGGAAAGGCTCAGACAATATGTCAGTTGTTGCTGGTGCAGGCTCTGGGATCAGCTCCATCTAGGCTGGAACCTGAATTGCATCACTGAGTATCTACTGCCTCCATTTCTTCATCCAAAAATGGAAATCATAATAGGTCCCATCTCATAAAGTTGTCTGAAGGATTAAGTGAGACTGAGTATTTAAAGCACTAGCTACTCCGTCATGTTTGGGGCACAGAGTAAACACCCAAATAACAGTAGCAACAACGAGGATGCGTCCTACTACAGATACAGGTGAAACACACACACACACACACACACACACACACACACACACACACACACACGACACACTCCTCAAAAAGGTTTCTCCAGGTTGTGGTCTTGAGTTCTTAAATCAGCAACACATTTCTTTCCATTATCAGTAAACAAGTTTTTAAAATCTCTTTCTTTATCCCACAGCAATCAGAAAAAGACAAAATTAAAAGTGAAAAATGTAGTCACTGTACCAGTTGTTTTGTCTACATGACAGGCTAATCAAGTATGTGGTAGTTTCCCTTTCTGAGGTATGAGCTATAAGCTCATAGGACTATAGCTTCTAGATTGTTCCAGAGATGGCCATTTTATTGGGCTTTTACGATTCTGAAATTGTTAAATATGTGCAGATTTTTCATGCAAGAAATAGTCTCAGCAAAGAATAATGGGCATGAAATAAAGGTTCAGCACATTAAAACCATTCCTATTCAACAATAATGAGCATGTTTAAATACAATATAATTTTTATCCATCTACAAATCGCTTAAATGTTTGGAATCTCGTTTATGTCTCTAATGACAGATTCATATTTGAGGCAGTCGTTTTCAATCTTGATTTGTATATTTTAAAGTTGTTAAATGCTTGACTGAATCATTAGCAAAACAATTCATGTATCATTAAACTGATTTCTAACATGAGATAATTTTCTTCCTTGTCCAATAGACGTGCCTTCTAAGATTTACGGGGACAGCATTTATCTTTGGCGGTTTCAGTGGGTGTGGAGGAGACCTCGTCACTAGCTAATTTCACCACCTTGAGTCTCGCCCTCCCATATACTCCCTTAAGAAACTCAAGCCCAAGTGGTTTGCTGAATGAATGCTCAAACAAGCCGGAGAATGCATATTGTACCAGCAAAAAAAAAGACCACTGACTGTCTCCCTTGCAGTGGAAAACAAACAGAGGGGGAGGGGGAAAGATAAATGGCTGGAGGTAGAGAAAGAGAAATCCTGGCAACCTGGAGGCGCCGCCCCGCCCCCTCCACATTCCTGCCACCCCCAGGTAGACCAAGGTTGCGTTCCCTGTCTCTCCCCGACCTTCCCATCCATAAACAGGCCTCTTCCACTCTTCCGGAGGATTGCAGCGCAGGAGGCCTCCAAGATCTGTGTGCGCAGAGCAGGGGGAAGCAGCCGGGCTGCTGCAGTGCATGGGCCATGCCCAGCTGGAGCTGAAACAGTTCACTTTTGTCTGGAGAGCAGGGTCCCCGCCCCCCATGGCTGAGGGAAACTGGGGAAAGCGGGGCTGCTGGGGCAGCCCCGGGGGAGGAGAAGCCTGGCCCGCACATGGCCCCTTCCCAGCCCCACACAGACCTTTGAACTTTCTATTTATATAACAGTTTAGTGAGTTTAAGTCTCTTCCTGTATAACTGCCCGTTTGCAAGCTCGCCTCTAATTAGGCTACTTGTGAGACACCACATAAAAACTACAAACCATGGATGCCGGCCTCCGTCCTTCGCAGTGAGAAGTCGGCCACTGTCACAATGGCTTAACTACAATTTTCACCAGGCTTTTGAACATTGTGATTTTGCTATCACAGTGGTTTCCTTTTCCCTTTTTATTTTTTAGAATGAGCCCTTTGCTGTATCTATCTTCCCTTCTTTCCTTCTTTCTTTTTCAATAATAAAAAGAAGATAAGTAAGCACCTCTACAAAAAACCTCGGCCTGTCACGAAGCAACACCTAATCAATACGGGAGGGGTGCTTGCAGGGTGGAAAGGCTGTGCACTTGGTAGGCCCTCGGATTTTGCTGGTAAACAAGTCCAAATCTAGCCACGTGATCTCCAGACACCTCAAGAATTCATTTACTGGGTTACCACAGACAAGTCTACGGAGTGATTTCAACGATAAAATTTGATTTTTTTCCCTTTACCTTTTTTTCTTTTTTTTAAGAGCAAGTGGTGTCTTTGGTGCACACAGCCATCTGCGCCTTCCTCTTGTTTCACAGAATGGTTCATATTAAACTCAGACACAGGTGAACATTGCTCATTCACCCAGGAATCTTGAAGAACGAGAGCTCTGGCCCTTTAATCGACTCCAGAGCATGACCCATTAAGAGATTCTTGCGGTGTGTGAAGTCCAGGGCTCTGTTCCGTTAGGCACCGAGCACTCCCAGACTCGGCACATCCACACTGCAGTCACCCGTGCCCCATCCTTTCCATTTGCATTCCTCCTGACAAATGTGTATGTCTCTAAATGGGCACGCACTTTTTGCTTACTGTAGTCTAGTGTTTGCAAATGACACAGATGCCTGTGTCTGTAAAGTCTTTCCTCATTAAGTCTTGGAAGATGAGTTTGTGTTTTAGCTGGCCTGATCCAGTTATTGTCAGACATCTAGGGTTGCGGTAGAGATGGCTCAGAGCTCTCTGTTCCACAAGTGACTGCTGAGAAGAGATCCAATGGAAATGAGATCCTTAACTTGGCTGGCGCCTTTTTCTTCCTAGGACCTCCTGGGGAGTTAGGGGTGGGGAGCAATGGATGCCATCAGTCTAAGCAACTAGTTGCTCCCCAGGAGGGGAAGTAAACATATAATGAACATGTAATTGGCATGCTCTGAATGTCCAAAGAGAGTTTGGAAAGGTACACACTCCCATTCAAGGCAATAGCAAGCTTTTTAGTTCATCCACTATTCACATTGATGTTCCTTTTCTCTGTCGGGGTGTACAACACACAGGCGCACAACCGCATTACAAATGTTTACAAACACAGATGCACAAGGAAGCTTGCCCCTCACGATCAAACAGTAAGAAGGAGAAATTTTCCTGGAACGTGTGCACAGAGGGAAAAGGCCAGCTTATTTATGCAGACGCGTTATACTAATTCATCGGTATTTCACATAATATCCACGGAGTGTCCAAGTCTGCATGTTTCTTAACTGATGTGGCATAGTCAGGGATAGTTTCCAAAAAGGGACAAAAGGAAATCACAACTAAAAGAGCCCACCTCCTTTAAATATGCAACTGCATGTGCCTAAGATTAAACTGAAATTAAAACAATATAATAAACATGTTTTTAAAAACCTAATACCTTGTATATATGTTTAACATTTGAACTACACCCACAAAATCACTTATAACGTCTGTTAAATTAATGATGTTACCCACACCATGTATTAGGCAAATTGTATGCAAATAGTAATGCTGTGGTTATCAGTGGTGTGCAAAATAAACTAGCAAAGCAGGGTAAAGGCTGTATACAGGAGCGTAATATTTAACTGAGCAGTAATTTTACCGTGATCTTTACTTTTAAATAACAACAGCATGGTTGTTAAAAACTGTAACCTGTTTTTCTGCAGAGCTGATAAAACCCTGCATGGTATCAAAAATGCCTTACAGATTAATACTGATACAGTGTAATTTGTGGCTTCAAGGATTTACCCGGAATCGCTGTAAAATAAAATGTATTTAACTTCTGATTATCTTGGATTTGCAACTAAAGGAGTCATGATTTACATGATGAAGCTATTGGCTAAGAGTATGACCCTTTTCTAAAGAAGGAGACTGCCTAAAATATCACATCAGCAAAGGGAAATCCTTGTAAAAATACACAGCATTCATCGTCAACGGCTGCCAGTACTTCAACATTGCAAAAGATTTCGCACTGTCGGTCGCTACTATAGATTATTCCAACTACATTTGAAAAGGCAATAGCCAAGAGTGCAATTCGAAGTCGCTGCCGCCGCGCCTTCCCCCCGTCTAATTCCATAGGCTGTGGGGGGAAATCGATACGTTAGAATGTTATGACAAATTAACAGTGATAACGTTGGTGCAGGAGGTGAAGCTTCTGTAAAAGTTAATAGATACGCATATCTATTTATACACACGCGCGCGCGCATCACGCAGACTAACAACTTTCCGGCTCCCCAGTCACCTCTGCACCATCTTTCACAAACCTCTCGGGGACAAGCTGACGGTATTTGGGGAAGAGCCGACTAAACCTGTGAATCCGAGCTGGGTGCCCATTAAACCCACAAACCTGCGGCTGCCTCCCAGTGGGGGGCGGACGGGGGCCCGGCCGCTAATTAAATGTGCGTTGACGTCGGAGCGGCCAACTTTAGGGGCCAACTTCAAAAACCCTCAGTCTGGAAAGCCAGACGCCGCGGTCGGCCCGGACCGGGTGTCCCCCGCGCGGTGGCCCCCGAAGCCGCCGCTCGGCGCCCGAGTGCGGGGAACTTGGGCCGAGCGGGTGGCAGGGAAGGTGTGCGCGCCGCGCCGTGCGGGGACCGGGGTGGCGGCGGGGGCGGTGGCCGCCGAGGAAGCGGAGGGCCGCCGGTGGCACCTCGCCGCTGCCTGCCCCCCGCGGCCGGCCGCCGGCGTCGGGCACCTGGAAAGTTGGGGGCATTTCGGGCGGGCAGCATCCGGTGCGCTGGGAAGGCCACCCGGCCAGCCGTTCGGGGAGAAAATCCCGGCGGAGGTCGCGCGCCTCAGCCCCCGGGCAGCACCGGATCCGATTTGGGCCAGACGCAACTCTTTGGACTTGGAGTGTCAAACGGCGCCCTCGGGACCTGCATCCCTCCCTCGGTCCGCACCTCCCCCCACCCGGGCACCCGACCGAGGAGTCGCGGCGGCCGGGGCCAGAGGTGGCCAAGAGCAAGTGGGAAGGCGTCCCGGGCGCCCCACCAAACCCCGGCTCCTCTTAACAAAGGCGAAAAGCCCAGCCCCGGCCCAGGGACCCGCGCAGCCAAGGAGAAGGCAAAAATCAACACCTACCACTGCTGCTCCAAGTCCCAGTCCCTGAAAAAGTCGAATAGATCCATAGCGGCCGGGCGGCTGCGGCGGCCGGGCGTCCGTCCCTGCTGGCGACGGGTCTGCGCGGCTCTCGGCGCGGCTCGCTCGCTGCTCTCCGGCCCTCCCGCCCGGCTAAAAGTGCCCGGGCCGCATCGGCGGCGGCGGCGGGCGCCGGAGGTGCCGGGTCCTGCGCTCTGGGGCGGCGACGGCGGCGGCGGCACCGGGCGGGCAAGTGCCTGGCCGCCCGCTCGGCTCCGCTCGGTCCGCGGCTGCCCGCGCGCCCAGCGCCCCGACGCTGCGGCGGCAGCCGCTGCGGACTCGAGCCGGCGAGGCCGCCCGCCTGGCGGGCTGCGGGCCGGCGGCGGCGGCGGCGGCGGCGGGGGCGGCCGGGGCAGCGGCAGCGGCGCGGCGCGGCGCGGCAGCCGGGGCGGCAGCGGCGGCGGCGGCGGCGGCGGCTGCACAGGCGGCGGCGGCGGCCGCGGCAGCATCACACACTTACACACTCACAGGGGGCGGAGCCTGGACAGCCCGAAGCCGCGACATGGAGCCGGCACATTATCATCCCCGGATCTGGCAGGGGCTCGCTCCGCCCGCGCGCGCCGCCCGGGACCCCCCTCTGTCAAAATCAGCTGGTGGGAGCGGCCGCAGAACTGGGGAGCCGGGCCCGGGTCCCGCCCGGAGGGGCAGTTGCAGGGATGCGGGAGGGTGGCCGGCGGGGCCAGGGGGCAGGCTTCGGGAAGGAGACCCTCTCTCGGAACCCCTACCTCCTCCCACAACTGGGAGTTACGCTTCGGAACCAGAAAAGAGCGCACAAACTGCCTCGGGGATGGGGGTCGACCCCCGCTGCGGCGCGCGCAATCCCTGCCCGGGGACGCTCCTCGGGCCCCCGAGTACTGGAGCAAACTTTGGTGGGCCCGAGCATCCCTCGGCCCCGCAGCGCAGAGCACTCGGGGCCAGGAAGGAGAAGGCGGTCACCTTCACCGTCCCCGCGGCGCCGAGCGTCCGCACCCGGGCCGGGCAGGCATGCCGCAGTGCCTTGCCGGGCTGCAGGGCGCGTTGCGCACCTAGTAGGTCCGCAAGCTCTGGGCCCTGGATTCTGTAGGCTGCAAGGGTAGGCACGAGGACCACACTGTGTGGTCCTTGGGTTCCGGATTAGGACGCTGGGCAACTGGGTTGCACAACCACCGCGTGCCTTGGGCAGAGGGCTTCTGCACTTTCCTCCTCTGGGAAATGGGAAATCCTCTGAGTGTGTCCCACTATCATCCCACCCTCTGGCTGCCTGTCTCCCTTCTGGCCGGAGAATCTCTCTCCACGTGCAGCTTCCTCCCTCCCTTCAGCCTCCACTGGTGGTCCAGGATCGGGTGGATCCCTTTAGCCAATGCCCTTGGGGAAAGGCTTCCTGGCCTCTGACGCCAGAAAGCGGTGCTGGAAGGGGCGGGGCCGGGGTCTGACACTTCAGGAACAGGAATACCCTGGAGTCCCCGACCTCTTCTTTGCCTTCTTCATGTCATCGTGCAAGCAAAATAGTATTGGTGCATTGTTGAGAGCCTAAGGTTAGGACCCTCTTAGAAAGAGCGGTAGACTGAGCACTGAGCTGGGTTCTGACTGTGTCCGATACTGTCATTGGTTCTCTGTGTGACTGAGCGAGTAAGTCTCTTCTCTGAGGCTCATTTTGTAAAAGAGGCTTGATCGCGGTGCCATGTGGCTCTTGCTACTCTGGTGTTGTCCTTTCTGTTTGAATCTGCTTCTCTAATATTATCTCATATTCTCAAAATCACCCAAATAGATTTTCTTTACTTCGTTTTTCCAGAAGAAAGTGAGGCACTGAGACCAGGTAATTTGCCCAGGAGCTGACATTTCTCCTAACGGGGGAACTGACATTGGAACTGAGAATCTGGGAAGCCCATTTAGGTAGAGCTGAACCCAGTAGAAGGTGCTGCAGCTCCAAGAGGTGGAGGGCTTCAGAATCTGAGCTTGAAGGGGCCCAGAGTTTGGTCTCTTTCATATTCTTTATATGGGAAAAAAAGCATGTCACTAACATACAGAAACAAGACACTAAGATTCTGCAACTGTGGCATCCCATGAGGCTTTGCTTTGTTTATTTATTTTGCAGAGCGCCAAGTTCTTAACAAACACTAAGCTAACTGACTGCAGCTCAACCAATGGGCAGACAAGGGAAGACTACATTTCAAATTGCCTTGTCTATTTGTAAACTCCTCTGGTCAAAGACTCCAGGGCAGAAGAGCCATTGGCAAAAATGGTGCCAGGGATCTTCAAATTATCTCTGTGCCTTTTTTACTCGTGGAGTTCCAAGTATTCAGCCCTAGACTCTGAGCCCTTGAGGCGGCAGGGACTGCCCTGCTCAAATCTGTGGCCCCCAACATTAATTTCCCTCAGTAAATGATCCTCAAATTGGGTTTGATTGCTAATAATGATTGTCGCCTGGGCTAGTGCTTGACCTGCTTGAAAACCTTTAGAGGAAAACCAGAACATCTACAATTAACATTTAAATGGTGATTATGGTCACTTTGTATCGGATTCACTTTTCTCCCCAGATTATATTGATTGGGGGAAGACAGGAAAAAAATCTGTGCTAGGTAAATAAATTTCCAATAGAAAGAAAGCTGTGCCTTTAAGAGTTCCAGACCCCCCCCATCACCCCACTGGTGCACTTTCTTCCCAATCAGCAGGAGGACCAAGCCAGAGCAGAAGGAGCCAGCAAGAGGCAGCACTGTGAACAGAAATGCCTGCGGGAAGGAGAGAAGAGACGAGCGGTGCTGGCTGCCGCTTCAAAAGAGGGGCTGGGGCTTTCCCTTCCGGAGATCAAAACCGAGACGGGAGGCTGGGCTGGGTGGAAGGAGCTCCTACTCTCAGCCACCCTCCTGGAACACGGATGAAGCTGAGAGAGGCCGCACTGAAGGGACCACGGTGGTCCCAAAGGCCAGCCGGCCAGCCCAAGCCCAGCACTTGCTCTATCTGAGCATCTGCTCCTGGGCAGCGTAGAAGCTTCACCTTCTCCCTTCCTTCTCCTCCTGCCATCCCCAGCTCTGGCCTCTTTAGTGAACCCCCAGATAGGCATTGAAGCCATGCATCCTCCACCACACAGGCAGGGAAGGGAGGGCAGGTTGCAGGGAGAGCAATGGCAATGCGAAGTAAAAAGGCGATAGTATGGTACTGGCACAAAAACAGAAAGATAGATCAATGGAACAGGATAGAAAGCCCAGAGATAAACCCACGCACATATGGTCACCTTATCTTTGATAAAGGAGGCAGGAATGTACAGTGGAGAAAGGACAGCCTCTTCAATAAGTGGTGCTGGGAAAACTAGACAGCTACATGTAAAAGAATGAAATTAGAAGACTCCCTAACACCATACACAAAAATAAACTCAAAATGGCTTAAAGACCTAAATGTGAAGCCAGACACTATGAAACTCTTAGAGGAAAACATAGGCAGAACACTCTATGACATAAATCACAGCAAGATCCTTTTTGACCCACCTCCCAGAGAAATGGAAATAAAAACAAAAATGAACAAATGGGACCTAATGAAACTTCAAAGCTTTTGCACAGCAAAGGAAACCATAAACAAAACAAAAAGACAACCTACAGAATGGCAGAAAATATTTGCAAATGAAGCAACTGACAAAGGATTAATCTCCAAAATTTACAAGCAGCTCATGCAGCTCAATAACAAAAAAACAAACAACCCAATCCAAAAATGGGCAGAAGACCTAAATAGACATTTCTCCAAAGAAGATATACAGACTGCCAACAAACACATGAAAGAATGCTCAATATCATTAATCATTAGAGAAATGCAAATCAAAACTACAATGAGATATCATCTCACACCAGTCAGAACGGCCATCATCAAAAAATCTAGAAACAATAAATGCTGGAGAGGGTGTGGAGAAAAGGGAACACTCTTGCACTGCTGGTGGGAATGTGAATTGGTTCAGCCACTATGGAGAACAGTATGGAGGTTCCTTAAAAAACTACAAATAGAACTACCATATGACCCAGCAATCCCACTACTGGGCATATACCCTGAGAAAACCATAATTCCAAAAGAGTCATGTACCAAAATGTTCATTGCAGCTCTATTTACAATAGCCCGGACATGGAAACAACCTAAGTGTCCATCATCGGATGAATGGATAAAGAAGATGTGGCACATATATACAATGGAATATTACTCAGCCATAAAAAGAAACGAAATTGAGCTATTTGTAGTGAGGTGGATGGACCCAGAGTCTGTCATACAGAGTGAAGTAAGTCAGAAAGAGAAAGACAAATACCGTATGCTAACACATATATATGGAATCCAAGGGAAAAAAAATGTCATGAAGAACCTAGGGGTAAGACGGGAATAAAGACACAGACCTACTAGAGAATGGACTTGAGGATATGGGGAGGGGGAAGGGTAAGCTGTGACGAACTGAGAGAGTGGCATGGACATATATACACTACCAAACGTAAGGTAGATAGCTAGTGGGAAGCAGCCGCATAGCACAGGGAGATCAGCTCAGTGCCTTGTGACCACCTAGAGGGGTGGGATAGGGAGGGTGGGAGGGAGGGAGACGCAAGAGGGAAGAGATATGGAAACATATGTATATGTATAACTGATTCACTTTGTTATAAAGCAGAAACTAACACACCATTGTAAAGCAATTGTACTCCAATAAAGATGAAAAAAATTTAAAAATAAATATAAAAATAAAATATTACCATGGTAAAAAAAAAAAAGGCGATCTGGAATCAAAGCCAACTGCCGCTGTCAGACTGGCGGCTCCGCCATCTAGTCCCTGAGGGTCAGGTTGCTTCGCTCCCATTCCACCTCCTGGGGCACCTTAGCAAAGGTGGAAGATTCCTGTCGGCCAGCCTGCTGTCCTGGCTTTGCCTGGAAAAGCCCCTCTCTGATCTAACACAAGCCTCAGCTCAACCCAGTATTTCAGAAGTTGGAACCTCTCCCCTTTGACCTTACTCCCTCTGTTGGCTTCTCCCATGCTCTCTGTTGGGGCCCCCTTCACATCTCACCAATCTCCCCCATTCAGAAGCCTACTGGAGGGGCACTGGGACAAGAGCTGCCATCTTTTCAGAGAGGACACAATCAGAACTAAGACTTCATGGCCTAATCTCTTAAGGTGTGAAACCAGGAATCATTCTGAAAGGCCTGACTGTATAGAAATGCTGATTCTCAGACTTTCTAAAGTGGGATTTTTGACTTGAATTACTTTTAAAGGAGTTTAATTTGGAGTCTCCAGGTACTGAGCTTCATTTCAAAGAACTGGAAATCCTCCATTCTTATAGTTGGAGTAAAAACAGTGTCATGCAGGGTCTGGTAGATAGTGTCTAAAAATTAAGATTAATTTAAGAAAGTTTCACTGTGAATGTCAGTTCCATGAAATGAACAAACTGACAGCATGTGATACATGTGTCATCCTGTCATACCTCAGATTTCGACTTAAAATATTAAGTATTTGTTTCTGACCTGATGTGCAGTCAGGCTGAGTTACTTTCTAGAAGGAAACTGTCATGATCAAGGTTACAGCTCATCTGAGGAAGATTGTTTGAAGGAATTCCACGGGCTCCCTTGAGAAGCATCAACTTCCATTACTGTGGCTCTTCCTCTGGCAAAGCAGCCTGGTAGTGTCGTTGAGTTTGGAGTGAACCAGCGTGACTCTGAACTTGGGGCGGTTTCCACACATGGTCCACAATATCAAGAACGATCCTTGTGGAAGGAGGATTTCAATCTTTTCTGACTTCAGAGAATGTCCGTACTTACTTGTTTCATGTCAATGCTCCCAGAACCTGTAAGCCTCATGAGGGTAGGGCCTGAGTCTTTGTAATCATAGCCTCGTGCAAGGTCTGACATGGAGCAGGCCCTTTCAGGGTCTATCCAACCAGCCTCCATGAAGGTGGCAATCCCAGGAGTTGATTTCACACTGAATCAGGACAGTTCTCTGAACCGAGGAATGAATCTCACGAATATCCACATGTGATTTTTTTTTCACAGCTTCTGGTTCTACCACTTTGTCCTTTGGATCTCAATCATGTATCACAACTGAAAGTCTCTACTCTTGGGTTTTCTGATCACTGCCTGGAAAAGCCCCTCTCTGATCTCACAACACAAGCCTCAGCTCGACCCAGTATTTCAGAAGTTGTAACCTCTCCCCTTTGACCTTCCTCTCTCTGTTGGCTTCTCCCGTGTTCTCTGTTGGGGCCCCCTTCACATCTCACCAATCTCCCTTGGTGAGAGATTCAAAATAATCAGATCTCCATTTCGGAGATCTTCCAAAGTTCCTGGGTTCCTATTGGGTCCTAAATATCAAACGCCATATAATTTAGATAATTTTTTAAATTGAAGTATAGTTGATTTACAATGTTGTGTTAGTTCCTGGTGTACAGCAAAGTGATTCAGAATATATATATTCTTTTTCATATTCTTTCCATTACAGTTTATTATAGGATATTGAATATAGTTCCCTGTGCCATACAGTAGGACCTTGTTGTTCATCTATTTTATATATAGTATTGATAGTTTGTATCTGCTAATCCCAAACTTCCACCAATTTATCTCTCCCCCTCCCCCTTTCCCCTTTGGTAACCATAAATTCGTTTTCTATGTCTGTGAGTCTGTTTCTGTTTTGTAAATAAGTTCCTTTGTATGATTTCTTTAGCTTCTACATATAAGTGATATCATATGTTTGTCTTTCTCTGTCTGACTTACTTCACTTGGTATGATAATCTCTAGGTCCATCCACATTGCTGCAAATGGCATTATTTCGTTCTTTTTATGGCTGAGTAGTATTCCATTGTTTATATATACAACATCTTCTTTATCCATTCATCTGTCGATGGACATTTAGGTTGCTTCCATGTCTTGGTTATTGTAAATAGTGCTGCTATGAACATTGGGGTGCATGTTTTCTCCGGGTATATACCCAGTAGTTGGATTGCTGGGTCATATGGTAGTTCTATTTTTAGTTTTTTAAGGAACCTCCATACTATTCTCCATAGTAGCTGTATCAGTTTACATTCCCACTAACAGTGCAAGAGGGTTCCCTTTTCTCCACACTCTCTCCAGCATTTATTTGTAGACTTTTTGATGATGGCTATTCTGACTGATGTGAGGTGATACCTCACTGTAGTTTTGATTTGCATTTCTCTAATAATTAGTGATGTTGAGCATCTTTTCATGTGCCTGTTGGCCATCTGCATGTCTTCTTTGGAGAAATGCCTATTTAGGTCTTCTGCTCATTTTTTGATTGGCTTCTCTGTTTTGTTTTGTTTTGTTTTGTTTTGTCATTGAGCTGTATGAGCTGTTTGTATATTTTGGAAATTAATCCCTTGTCGGTTGCATCGTTTGCAAATATTTTCTCCCAGTCAGTAGGCTATCTTTTCGTTTTGTTTATGGTTTCCTTTGCTGTGCAGAAGCTTGTAAGTTTGATTAGGTCCCATTTGTTTATTTTTGCTTTTATTTCTATTGCCTTGGGAGACTGACCTAAGAAAACATTGGTAAGATCTATGTCACAGAATGTTTTTCCTGTGTTCTCTTCTGGGAGTTTTATGGTGTCATGTCTTATATTTAAGTCTTTAAGCCATTTTGAGTTTATCTTGTGTATGGTGTGAGGGAGAAAGACCACATAATTTTATGTCAGTCACTGCTTAACTACGTTTACAGTACTTGAAGATGATGCTATTCTGATTTTAAATGGTGCATTGCTAGGACTCCTTGTACATATTTAGCATAACAATAAACAGAGACAACACTGACTGAGGCTTTTTACATGGCAGACACGGTGCTCAGCATTTTACAAACATTATCTCACACCTCACCAGGATTCTCTGAGGTAGGTACTAGTATTATACCTATTTTGCAACTGGAAACTGGGGCTCTAAGAGGCTGGGCAGTTGCCCAGAGTCACAGAGCTCACCAGTGGCATAGCCAGGTGCTGCCCCCACGTTTGTTTGCTGCCAAAGTGCATGTACTAATCCGAGCTGCCCCAGAGCCTCCATTCTGTCTTCACAAATGGTTTCAACTCACTGTAGCTCAGGGAAAGTAAGCAAGGAAGGGACCATTATCTCAGTTTGACAGTTGAGGAAACAGGTTAAGTGACTTTGCCAAGATCACAAGGTCGCAGAGCTGAGTAGCTGAGGTCGGGCCACGGTCATCTAGACACCAAGCCCAGGGCTTGTTCTGTGTACCACGTTACTGTTTATACTCCTGAGGCCACTCCAGTGACTATAACACCCTGGGAGTTTGGGACTGCAGTGGCATCAGTTTACTGTTGGATTAAAAAAAAAAAAAACAACTGTCATGGTGCAATTTCCCTGATCTCAACTGTGGCTGAACTGGGGGAAGGCAGTTGGCTGACCCTTGCCCTCATGTTAAAGAAAGTCAGTCAGATAGGCAACAGGAAGCAAGAAGATGGTGGAGTAATTCTTGCTTCATCGTTTAAGGAGACTCAGATGGGTCTTTTTCCTGGAGATTAGAAATCTAGGGCTGAGATACCTCCTTAGTCGACCTTGTGGGTGTGCATGGTGGTGGGCTGGGAGGCGTCGATGGGGACTTCTCTCCTGCGCAAGACTGTGCAGCTGGGGGACTGCGAATCTGTGGCTCTCTCCTAACTTCTCAAGGGCTCCGTTCCCTTGTCTATAAATTCAGGGGGTTGGAAACACTCCAACTCTGATGTTGCGTGGCTCCTTGATTTGAAGTCCCTTTACACAACCCCGCAGTCCACGACCAAATGCAGACTATGCATTGATAATGATGAGGGAGGTAAAGTGAAGAGTCGCCACGACTACCCAGATCCATCATCTCCATCCCTGATCCAGTGATTGACAAATCTGCTTCTTGGAGCTCAGAGCCCTGTCCGTGGGCTGCCCTCATAAACCCATTGCGAAGCATGGCTGAAAAGAGTCTCTTCCCGGAGCCCACTCTGCAGGTTCGAAGGGCTGGATTCCAGAGGGAAGTCAAGCATTTTCCCAGCGGCCAGAGACGGAACCTAATGTACATGAAAGTGCTTTGTAAATGGTAAAAAGCCCTATATAAGTGCGCGCTCTCATCATCCCTAGGGCTGCTGTCTCAGAGCCTTCTCCATCAGCTGAGATCAGCAGTGCTAAGTGCACTGGCTGTGCTTGTAGGGTTTTCCTTCCTTTTTAGTTTTTTTTTTTGTTTGTCTGGCAAATGGGCACACATGCCATGGGTCCCAGAGCCTGGTTAATAAATTGTAAGTTTTGACGCTGTCAAAATAATATTAAGAAGTTTAAACTGGGAGTTCCCTGGAAGTCCAGTGGTTAGGACTCCGCGCTTTCACTGCTGAGGGCGTGGGTTCAATCCCTGGTCGGGGAACTAAGATCCCACAAGGCACACCGCACAGCCAAAAGAACAACAGAACAAAACAAAAAAAAACTTTAAACTTCTTTTTATGCAGTAATCATTTTTTTGGAGGGGGTTCAGGTCACTGATTTTCATACTGAAACTTTTAAAAGCATTTTAAGTCAGTGTCTTTGTTTAAAGCTTCTTGGTTCTTAGTATCATGTGAAGCTGTATTTTTCTATAAAGTTGCTAACAATCAAACCATGAGCAATGGTGTTAGAAGAAATGAAAAGACTGCCTAAGGTAAACTTTTAGCTGCTTCTGCCTTTCTGTTTTCAGCAAGTAAAATGCACTGATAAGCCCCTCAAGCTCTGAATTATTCTTTTTTTCAGCTTTATTGAGGTGTAATTGACAAAATTTGTATATATTCAAGGTGTGATGGTCTGATATGCATACGTATCATGAAATGATTACCACAATCAAGCTAATTAGCACAGCCATAACCTCCCATAGTTGCCATTTTGTGCGTCTGTGTGTGTGTGGTGAGAACACTTAAGATATACTTTCTTAGCAAATTTCAAGTATACAATATGATATTATTAACTATGGTTACCATTAGATCTGCATATTAGATACTGTACATTCCCTGTACACTAGATCCCCAGAACGTATTCATCTTATAACTGTAAGTTTCAGGGATGGACATGAGAGGTACAGGTAGGCCAGTTGTTCCACCAGGGAAGAGACAGCAGAGGCCTTGACCTGGGGAACTTTTGCCTAATCACCTGACCTCCTGGGGATCGCTGCTCCAAAGAGGCCACGCTGATCCCCCTCCTGGGCATATACTCACAGAAAACCATAATTCAAAAAGACACATGCACCCCAATGTTCATTGCAGCACTATTTACAATAGCCAGGTCATGGAAGCAGCCTGAATGCTCATCGACAGACGAATGGATAAAGAAGATGTGGTACATATATACAATGGAATATTACTCTGTCTCATTTTTATTCACTAAAGTGTATAATGCAGTGAATTATTCTCTGATCACTACTTTGAATGCATTGCATAGATTCTGATATGTAGTGTTTTCAATGTAGTTCTTTTTATTTTAGTTCTGTAATGTCAGCTTACATTGTCTATTTCACTCAAGAGTTGTTTAATAGGAGGTTTTCTTTTTTTTTTTTTTTTTTTGCGGTACGTGGGCCTCTCACCGTTGTGGCCTCTCCCGTTGCGGAGCACAGGCTCCGGACGCACAGGCTCAGCGGCCATGGCTCACGGGGCCCAGCCGCTCCGCGGCATGTGGGATCCTCCCGGACCGGGGCACGAACCCGTGTCCCCTGCATCGGCAGGCGGACTCTCAACCACTGCGCCACCAGGGAAGCCCCAATAGGAGGTTTTCTTAATTTCAGATTGAAAAGCATTTTCTATTTTTTGTTTTGTAAACAATGTCTACTTTAATTACATTATGATTAGAGAGTGTTGCTTGTAATATTTTTATTTTATAGAAGTTACTGCTATTTTCTTTATTTTCCAGTATTGATCAATATAGTACCTGTGTCATGGTTTATCGAGAGAACGTGTATTTGCTATTATAATGGAATTCAATGTAAAATCCACCCAATTGATTATGTTATTTAGATCTTCTTTCACCTACTCATTGTTTTCCACTTCATCTTTTTCTGTCCTGGGAGTGGTTTATCAATCTCTCCCATTATTAGTGTCATCTCCTGTAGTTTTTGCTTCACGAAGGTGGTTGATGTGTTACTTGGTGCATAAATATTCATAAATGACATATCTTTATTGTGAATTATGACTTTTAGCATTAATATGTATCCTTATGTCTATAAGAAACCCACTTTAAATATAAATAAATGAATAGGTTAAAATATGGAGAAAGATATAACATGAAACTACTAACTAAAAGGAAGCTATATTAATTTCAGACAAAGTAGCCTTCAGAATATTATAAAAAGAGACATTACATAATGATAAAAAGTCAACTCTTCAAGAGGACATAATGATCTTAAATGTTTATGCACCTAAAACAAAACTTCAAAATACATGAGGCAAATATACTAATGAATTTGAAAGGATAAGTAGACGAACCCGTACTTAGAGTGGGGGACTTCAATATTCCTCTCTCAGTAATGGATAAAACAAGTAGGCAGACAAACAGAAAGTATAGAGCTAGCCCGAACAACACTATCAACCAACTTTGCCTAATTGATACTAATAGAATGCTCCGCCCAGCAGAAGCAGAATATACATTCTTTTTAAGTGCACATGGACTATTCATCATGATGGACCATATTCTGAGTCATAAGACAAAACAACGTATTTAAAAGAATAGAAATAATGAAAGTATGTTCTTAGACTATAACAGTTTTTATATAGAAATCAGTAACAAAAAATATCTGGAAAATACCCAATATTTGGAAATAAAACAACACATTTCTAAATATCCCATAGGTCAATGACGCATTCTCAGGGGAAAATAAAAAGGTATTTTGAACTGAATAAAAATAAGAATACAGCATATCAAAATCTGTGGGACAGGGCTTCCCTGGTGGCGCAGTGGTTGAGAGTCCGCCTGCCGATGCAGGGGACACGGGTTCATGCCCCGGTCCGGGAAGATCCCACATGCCGCGGAGCGGCTGGGCCCCTGAGGCATGGCCGCTGAGCCTGCGGTCCGGAGCCTGTGCTCCGCAACGGGGAGGCCACAACAGTGAGAGGCCCGCATACCACAAAAAAAAAAAATCTGTGGGACACAGTTAATGCAGTGCCAGAGGGAAATTTATAACATTAAATAAATAAAGTAGAAAGAAAGATCTAAAATTGGTAGCCTGAGATTTCACCTTCAATAACTAGATAAAGAAGATCAAATGAGACCCAAAGCAAAGGAAGTGAATAACAAAGATTAGAACAGAGATCAGTTACATTGAAAACAGAAACACAGTAGAGAAAATCAATGAAACCAAAACATGGTTCTTTGAAAAGAGTAGTAAAATTGATAAAACTCTAGCCAATAAAAAACTAACAAGAATAAAAGTTTTGGACTTCCCTGGTGGCGCAGAGGTTAAGAATCTGCCTGCCAATGCAGGGAACACGGGTTAGAACCCTGGTCCTGGAAGATCCCACATGCCACAGAGATACTAAGCCTGTGCGCCACAACTATTGAGCCTGCACTCTAGAGCCCGTGAGCCACAACTACTGAAGCCTGCACGCCTACAGCCCGTGCCCTGCAACAAGAGAAGCCACCGCAATGAGAAGCCCGCGCACTGCAACGAAGAGTAGCCCCCACTCGCGGCAACTAGAGAAAGCCCACGCGCAGCAACGAAGACCCAATGCAGCCAAAAATGAAATAAATAGATTTATTAAAAAAAGAATAAAAGTTTTCTACTATTTTACATTTAATGCTTTGTGGCCTAAAATCTACTTTGTCTGATAATCAGTATGACTATTTTTTTTTTTTTTTTTTTGCGGTACGCAGGCCTCACTGTTGTGGCCTCTCCCGTTGTGGAGCACAGGCTCCGGACACGCAGCCTCAGTGGCCATGGCTCACGGGCCCAGCCGCTCCGCAGCATGTGGGATCTTCCTGGACTGGGGCACGAACCCGTGTCCCCTGCATCAGCAGGCAGACTTTCAACCACTGTGCCACCAGGGAAGCCCTGACTATCTCTTTTGATTTCCATTTGTCTGCAATTCTTTTATGCATCCTTTTATTTTTAGCCTTTCCAAATAGGGTTGTTTTCAGTCCAGCTTTGTATATGGCTTATAGTCGGATCTTCTCTTGTGAGCCAATTAAAGTGTTAAGTAAGAATTAATTGGGCAATTCCCTGGCGGTCCAGTGGTTAGGACATGGCACTTTCACTGCTGGAACCTGGGTTCAGTCCCTGGTCAGGGAACTAAGATCCCACAAGCCGCGTGGCATGGGCAAAAAAAAAAGAATTAATTGAGTTACTTATTTTCATTTATTAATATTATTGATGTTTTTTCTCAAATCTGCTTTAATATTGTATCATTATTTATTTTGCTATATTTTCTGGGTCTTTCTCTACAACACGTAAATTCTTTTCTTTTTTTTTATAATTTTCTTCTATTACGTAAGAAGGTTTGTATTTTTATTCTAGTATATATCATTGTTGTTACACTTCTTTTTAAAAAATTCATACCTGAATTTCTTATTTAACCTTTTAACTATTTGGTTTACCTGTTTGTTAGTTTGTTTTCCAATTCCTTTAACACATACCTAGTACCTATATAGCACTGACTTTTCCTATTTTTTCATTCACCTTCCTCCTCCCAATGTTAGTTGCATTATTTCTACTTTGTCACAGCACATAATTTTGTGCATTAATAGTCTACGATCATTCTTCCTTTTTTGTCTTAGATATATTTTAATATGCTCACCATTAGTCCTTTTGCAGAAGTTTCCCAGTCATAACTTATTGGATGAAGTTCATCCCCTAGTATATTCCTCAAAGTAAGCTGATGAATTCAGAATTCCCTGAGTTCTTGTATATTGAAAACTGTTTGTCTACAGTCTTGAAATTTAAAGGACAGTCTGGTTGGATATATCTTCCTTGGTTCATGCTTTCTTTCATTTTTTTTTCTAAATGCTGCTCCATTGTTGCCCTGCTTTGCATGTTGGCTTTGAAGAGTCTATGTCAGTCTAATTGTTTTACACGTTAATTGATCTTTTTGCCTGGAGGCCTTGAAGATTTTATTTTTGTTTTTGAAACCTGATAGTTTTATCGGATCATGTTGTGGAGCTGATCATTCTCTGTTAATTTCCCATAGGTTGATTCAGGTCTTTTTCTATTTCTGGGAAGTTTTCTTGCTTTATAGTTTTAAATCTTAAGCTCTGGATCAGTTTTGCTTTTTCTTCGCCAGGGACTCCAGTAATACAAATATTATTCCTTCTTTGCCTCTCTTCCCATTCCACTGTCTTCTCTCTGACCATTTTTACTTATTTCTTTGTGGCATTTTTACAAAGTCCATTCAAGTCTTTTTATTTCTCCTTGGTTTCAGTCCTTTGCTACTTTTAGTTTTTGAATTTCTGATTCAATGTATTAAGAGCTTGTTAGAGTATATTTAGTTATGGCTGATGGTTGACATACAGTTGTTTTTATGCTTCATGATTTCTTTTGTTTTGTTTGGAGGGGGATATTACCCTCAGTTCATGTAAATATTTTATTTCCTGATATTCTGCCATAGCTTTCTTTATTTCTTTGTTCATTTTTATGGTATTAGGGTGTTTTACAAGACTTCTAATTTAATGGTGCTGCTATGGACTGAATTATTTATAATTCAAAATTTATGTGTTGAAGCCCTAACCCCCAGTGTAACTGTATTTGAAGATAGGGCCTTTAAAGAGGTGATCAGGTTAGTTGAGGTCATGGGTAGAGCCCTAATCCTTTAGGATTGGTGGCCTTACAAAAAGAGGAAGATCTCTCTCTCTCTCTCTCTCTCTCTCTCTCTCTCTCTCTCTCTCTCCCCATGCATGCACAGAGGAATGGCCATGTGAGGACACAGTGAGAAGGCAGCTGTCTGCAAGCCAGGAAGAGAGCCCTCACAAGAAGCTGAATCCTGCCAGACTTTGATCTTGGACTTTGCAGCCTCTAGTACTGTGAGAAAATAAATGCCTGCTGTTTAGAAGCCGCTCGGTCTATGGTATTTGTTATGGTAGCCCAAGCTGACTTAATACAGGCACCTTCTTCTGTCAGTATGGCAAAGTCCAGGTAATTCTGTAGTCGTGGTGGGGTTTGGAAGTTTTTACATTTTGTCATTCTCTTTTGTCTCGCAGGACCCTAAATTTCCCCATTTTTCCTTTGTATTCCTTTTGACTGCCCAATTTCCAAATGATTCTTTTCCCTTCCTTCTTGTGTTTTTTCTTTTCCCCAAAGCTATGTGTTTTGAAAGCCGTTCCTTCATATCATGCCTGTCTTTTTACTTCATGCCTGCTTCTTTAAATAGGGCTTGACCACTTTAAACCATGTGTACCCCTTGAAATCATGTATAATTTGAAGTTCCCTCCTTGTAGTTCAAGCTCTGATCTTCCTAGAAACTTTTTTTCTAGTATTTTCAGACTTAGTGTGGACTTTGGCAGTAGATTTACAATAAACGTAGGACCTTTTGCTAACTTCTCTGTTCTGTCTCCCTTTAAGTTTTTCTTGGTCTGTCTTTCTTTGCCATGGAGCCTAACAGTAGGCCATGCATGGGCCAGAATTGTTAGAGATCACACTTTGAGAATTGGTGACTCTTCTTTTTTCACTTAACAGTTATTTGAAGTTTGGGTACATTCTCTGTCTTCAAGTTATGCTAAGGGCATGGTTTTCACGTAGATTCCCTTTTAGCCTTCTGTTTTTTTAAAAAATCATTTTGGTAGCATATGTTAGGAGGCAGGTATTTATGCTGTAACCATTGTTGTCATCTACCTGATGTCTGTTTGTGCTTACTTTTCAAAAAGCAATTTAAGGATGCTTTTTATTCCAACTTGGAAAGAAAAGAACTTTGCTCCCTGTTGTGGATGGGAGTAATAAGAACAGCAATGTTGCTACAATTTAACAGAGAATAAAGAGAATAAAGTATAAGAATTTAATATTGGGGTGGGCGGACTTCCCGTTAGCAATGAACAACTTAAATTTTAGATATAAAAGTGATGTCTGGACTTCCCTCGTGGCACAGTGGTTAAGAATCACCTGCTAATGCAGGGGACACGGGTTCTACCCCTCATGCGAGAAGATCCCACATGCCGCGGAGCAACAAAGCCCGTGCACCACAACTACAGAGCCTGCGCTCTAGAGCCTGTGAGCCACAACTACTGAAGCCCGCGCACCTAGAGTGCATGTTCTGCAACAAGAGAAGCCACAGCAATAAGAAGCCCGCACACCACAATGAAGAGTAGCCCCCGCTCGCTGCAACTAGAGAAAGCCTGTGTGCAGCAAAAAAGACCCAATGCAGCCAAATGTAAATAAATAAATTTATTAAAAAATGATGTTTAATGAAAAAATTTGTCAGACTCATCCTTAAAGTATAATTTGTATAGCTTCTTTGGCAAACCAAGGGAGAGAAGTCATGGATATTTATAAGCAAAAGTGTCTCCACCTTTCTGAAGCTGTCATGCAGGCTTGTGTTATATACTCATCAGGCTGAAAGTAACAAATACCTGATGAATATTAGCTGAAACCACAAGGATATTTACTGTTAATTTAAAAGAAGGTATGAAGTAAGGCAGCCTCATAATTGGGCAGATAGCTCAACAATGTCCTCATGGACAGGCTCTTTCCATCTCTCTGCTACACTCAAAGTTTTGACGTGTGTGTGTGTGTGTGTGTTTGTATGCACACGCGCGTGTGGTGGTGATGAGGTCTTATCACCTCATGGTCACAAGAAGGCTGCTGTAGCTTCAGACATTTTATCAGGAAGAATGAAAAGGGGAAGTCATATGTACGCTGCTATCAGGAAACTACAAGCATTCCTCAAGTTCTACAACAGATTTCCTCTGTGTCTCGTTGTCCAGAACTGAATCACGTGGCCAAACCTAGCTTTCCAGTATCTACAGGCAGCAATGGAAAAGGGGGTTGAAAATGGCTGCTGAATTTGCCAACAATGTCTGCTAATGATTCCAGAATAGTCTCCACTAGCAGTTCTAGAAAACACATCCAAGAATATCTTCAGTTCAGGTGCTTCCAAAATAACCGCAATTGTCACTAACCCTTTAAGACTACTTACTATAAGCAAGACATGGAGTTTCAAAGTTTTTCTCATTCTGACCGGTCTGTTGTATTTAGGCCTAAAGTGAATTAAGAAAATGGGTGTTTGGAAAGATGACATGGGGTGTTCAGTGGAAGTGTGGAGAGTTTGCATGCAAGGCACAGTGTGTAGAGACAGTGACATTGTCCGACTTGAGTGATTAAGAGGCTGAGAATGTCACGGTGACATTGTGTCACTGAAAAAAAAAGATGAGTACAAAAATGACTTGGTTCCTTCTTGAGTGTTACCAATTGACAATACCTAGAATTTGCACTGAATTGTAAAGGCTGTTAATGGCTTATAGGCTTTCAAAACGAGGGAACTTGGATTGGGGAACAACAGTGCATCCAAATAAACTTTAGAAGGTCAAAGAAACCAAATCACTTTTCATAAATTATTAACTAAACAATTGGGTATGGAAACTGATTTAGCCATAACTATTAACACTTAAGAATCCTCGTACTCTTCCTTCTAATAAGATCCATCTCCTTATTTATCTGTTTTGACTTCAGTGTAAACTCCACCAGCTGGCATCCTAGTGGAATATAAACATTCTATAGTTATTAAACAACAAGTCATATGTTACATACGACATAAAAACAAACAATGAACAGTTTCTTTGTTCTCTTAGGAGAATAGCAATACCCTTTCTCAAAAATAAGAATCCAGTACAAGTCTCTGGTATTTTATGGTTTGCAAAACTCTTTCATTTTATCCTCACAAGAAAACAGGAGGCATATCATTGTTCCTACGTTGCAGATGAGAAACGCGAGCTCAGACAGGGGAAGTGACTTCTCCAAAGTCCCCTGGCTTCTTAGTGAAAGCAACAGGGCTTGGCCTCAGGTTTCCTGAGTCCTCATCCACTGCTCTTTCCACCCTTTCAGGCTGCTTCCTGGACCACCTCATGGGTCCGGCTTTTGAAATGATGTGCTTCTGACTTGTTTACTTCCTCTCTTGTGCTAAAAAAACTTCAAGTCTCAACCCTGTGGTCTACTTGAGACCAATATTTCAAAGGAATTAATCCAACATCAAATGTTTTGGCCCACTGTTCCTGTCGGTAAAGAAAACATCTTGTCATCATTGTGCTAGCTCTCATTCTTCTCCAGTTGCACCTAAACTAGGCAGTTTAGCACGATCAAAAGCAAGAGCTGATTGCCAACAGCACAATCAGAATACTATTTACCTATAAATGCAAGGTCAACAGATAATGCAAAAAAAGACAACCCCGATATTTCCGTCATAGCCGTGTCAGGTCGGATGAAACCAAGATAGATAGAAAAAACAGACCCCACTGTTAGACTTTCTTCTTTAGTCTCCTTAATAATAGCAAGGTGAAACCAAAAGCAACAAGAAAACCCATAAAATTAGTATTAGGCAATGAAATCATTCAACTGAGATACTGCTTAAAGGTACTGACTAAGAATGTTCTGTATGAACTTCTAAAACAGATCCAGAGTAAAGAAGTAAGAATGAATTTAACCAAAGTTTACAAGCAACACCAGTTTCCAAGTTTCTCTTGAATGAACATGACCTTATTTTAAGCCTGTATAATTTTTCCAAACATGACGACTAGTCTGCAGGAAAAATCCTATTAAAAGGCTTAACAAGATACTTGGACAATACATAACGTCTCCCTAGGTATTTTTCTCAAATACGCAAATTCACTTTTCTATTTAAAAAAGACTCTGAGGAAAGGCCTTTGAACTTTTCACAGATATCTGAAGAACGGTTTGCTAAGATAATCATGGCACAAACACGGTGTGCTTAGCTCGCCGTGACCAACTATTTAGAGAGATGCCAACATGTGTACACGGGCTGAAATGCTCTGTCTTGCTTTGCTCTCTAGAATGCAACTGTTTTTTGAAGTATAGTTGATTTACAATATTGTGTTAGTTTCGGATGTACAGCATAGTGATTGATTTTTTCTTTGCAGATTATATTCCATTATAGGTTATTACAAGAAATGGCGTATAATTCCCAGTGCTTGTTGCTTATCCTTGTTGCTTATCTATTTTTTTTTATTTTCCCCCACCTCCCTGTCCCCTTTGGTAACCACTACCTTGTTTTCTATGTCTGTGAGTCTGTTTCTGTTTTGTGCATGGATTCATTTGTATCATTTTTTAGATTCCACATGCAGGTGATATCATATAATATCTGTCTTTCTCTGTCTGACATTTCTTTTTTTCTGACTTTTTTAAAATTTATTTTGCTAAGCATAATAGTCTGTAGGTCCATCCATGTTGCTGCCAATGGCAATATTTCATTCTTTTTTTTTGTGGCTGAGGAACTAGAATGCAACTTTTAATGAACTTCACCCAAATCTCTATATCCAACAAGCATTTTTATTTCAAAAATAGGACAAAAATGAGTAACAGGAAAAATAAGGAAATGGCGGTTAACTTTTCTATCCTCTGGTCTTTTAACTTTACATTATTTCTACCATTCCAGCAAGACTGGCCTCTTCTTTTCACTGTGTCGACATCAGCCATAGTTGTACATGCCGCTTGGCTTAAGTCTGCTCGTATGTGCATGGTTCAACACCAAATGGCAATTCCAGCCAATGCTTGATAACCCATAAAGGGGAAAGGAATGACAGTACACATAACTCAAGATGTCTGAAGAGCCCAAAGTCATTTCTATTTGGCTTTGGAAGTGTACTATCTTAGCTTAGAACATTTTGTCTTTTAATTTATCCTACTTTCCTAATTCCACTTTGCTTTGTTAACTTTAGTAGGTATCCCCACGAAATGAGACTGTAAATAATTCCAGTCAATGGGGAGAAATGGTCTGGGAGAAGAGTGAATGGGGTTGTGGGAAGCTGATATAGGCATTAAAAAATTAATGCAGGGAGGTGGGGCAGATGGCGGTGTGGGAAGACGCTGAGTTAGCATTGCCCCACAACTAGGGCACCTGCCAGCCGCTGGTGGGGGGCCCTGACACCCAAGGAGATGGGCGGAACCCAGAAGTGAACCAGTAGGACGTGTGGGGACTGAGGGGGGAGGAGAAGTGGAGGCCAGACAGGATCAGCACCCCTGAGGCCAGGGAGATCAGGAGAGGTAGGTGGGAGGGACCCTCCGCGAAAGCAGGGGAGGAACAGATGGCAATCGCCTGGCCCACTCGGGCCCTGGAGGCTTCTGAGCTCCCACGCCAGTCCCCTGCCCTCTAGTGCCCACCCCTCCCCCGGCCACATTGGTCCTGGGGGCATAGGGGGGAGGCCAGGAGATCAGGAGAGGCAGGCGGGAGGGGCCCTCCGGGAGGCGTGGGAGAGGAGCGGAGGGCGATTGCCCTGCCCACTTGGGCCCAGGAAGCCTGCTGGGCTCCCAGGTGAGGTCCCCTGCCCTCTGAGACCAGGGGTGGGGGGCACACCTGGGCCCCTTCTGTTCCTTGAGCCTAAGCCCCACCCCCCACAGACCCCAGGGCCTTTTCCAGCCCTGTGGGTCCTGAGCATAGGCCCTGCCCACTGCCCAAACCCTGCCCTTGCTTAGTCCCTGCCCTCCACAGCCAAGGCCTTTCCCCCCCACCCCCGCTTTATTTTTCTTTTTCTTTTTTTTATTGCCCTCCAACAACTCTTTTTTACTACTGTGGTACTGTTGTGCCTTCCGGTTGTTGATTCATTTATAGTCTTATTTTTATATTCTTTCTAACATATCTATTAGTTTCCTAGTCTAATTTTATTTTTTACTTTGTTACTGTTCTCACTCTTTTTTTTTCTTTGTCACCCCATGTGGCTTGCAGGATCTTGGTTCACGAGCTGGGGGGTTGGGCCGAAGCTCCTGTGATGGGAGCTCTGAGTCCAAACCACTGGACTAACAGAGAACCTCAGACCCCAGGGAATATTCATTGGAGTGAGGTCTCACAGAGGTCCTCATCTGAGCACCAAGACCCAGCTCTACAGAATAGCCTACAAACTCCAGTGTTGGAAGCCTCGGGCCAAACAACCAGTAAAACAGGAACACAATCCCACTCATAAAAAAAAAAAAAAGAGAGAGATGGCAAAAAAATATGTCACAGATGAAGGAGCAAGGTAAAAACCTACAAAACCAAATAACTGAAGAGGAAATAGGCAATCCTCCTGAAAAAGAATTCAGAGTAATGATAGTAAAGATGATTCAGAATCTCGGAAACAGAATGCAGGCACAGATTGAGAAAATACAAGAAAGGTTTGACAAAGATCTAGAAGAACTAAAGAACAAAAAAACAGAAATGAACAACACAATAACTGAAATGAAAAATACACTAGAAGGAATCAATTACAGAATAACTGAGGCAGAAGAACGAATAAGTGAGCTGGAAGACAAAATGGTGGAAATAACTGTCGAGGAACAAGATAAAGAAAAAACAATGAAAAGAATTGAAGGCAATCTTGGAGGCCTCTGGGACAACACTAAATGCACCAACATTTGAATTATAGGGGTCCCAGAAGAAGAGAAAAAGAAAGGGTCTAAAAAATATTTGAAGAGATTATAGTTGAAAACTTCCCTAACATGGGAAAGGAAATAGACACCCAAGTCCGGGAAGCACAGAGAGTCCCATACAGGATAAACCCTAGGGAAAATCACACTAAGACACATATAAAGCAAACTAACAAAAATTAAATTCAAAGAAAAAATATTAAAAGCAGGAAGAGAAAAACAAAAAAATAACATACAAAGGAATCCCGATAAGGTTATCAGCTGATTTTTCAGCAGAAACTCTGCAGGCCAGAAGGGAGTAGTTGGATATACTTCAAGTGATGAAAGAGAAAAACCTACAACCAAGATTAGTCTACCCAGCAAGGATCTTATTCAGCTTTGATGGAGAAATCAAAAGCTTTTCAGACAAGCAAAAGCTAAGATAATTCAGCAGCACCAAACCAGCTTTACAACAAATGCTAAAGGAACTTCTCTAGGCAGGAAACACAAGAGAAGAAAAAGAACCAAAAAACAAACCCAAAACAATTCAGAAAATGGTAATAGGAACATACATATTGAGAATAACCTTGAATGCAAATGGATTAAATGCCCCAACCAAAAGGCACAGACTGGCTGAATGGATACAAAAACAAGACCCATATATATGCTGTCTACAGGAGATCCACTTCAGACCTAGGGATACATACAGACTGAAAGTGAAGGGATGGAAAAAGATATTCCACGCAAATGGAAATCAAAAGAAAGCTGGAGCAGCAAAACTTGTATCAGATAAAATAGACATTAAAATAAAGACTGTTAAGAGAGATAAGGAGGGACACTACATAATGATCAAGGGATCAATCCAAGAAGAAGATATAACAATTATAAATGTTTATGCTCCCAACATAGGAGCACCTCAATACATAAGGCAAATGCTAACAACCTTGAAAGGAGAAATCAACAGTAACACAATAATAGTAGGGGACTTTAACACCCCACTTACACCAATGGACAGATCATCCAAACAGAAAATAAATAAGGAAACACAAGCTTTAAATGACACAATAGACCAGATAGATTTAACTGATATTTATAGAACATTCCACCCAAAAGTGGCAGAATACACCTTCTCAAGTGCACACAGAACATTCTCTAGGATAGAGCACATCTTGGGTCACAAATCAAGCCTTGGAAAATTTCAGAAAATTGAAATCGTATCAAACACCTTTTCTGACCACAGTGCTATGAGATTGGAAATCAATTACAGGAAAAATACTGTAAAAAACATAAATACATGGAGGCTAAACAGTGTGCTACTAAATAACCAAGAGATCACTACAGAAATCAAAGAAGAAATAAAAAATACATAGAGAAAATGACAACAAAAACACGACGACCCAAAACATATGGGACACAGCAAAAGCAGTTCTAAGAGGGAAGTTGATAGCAATTCAATCTCACCTCAAGAAACAAGAAAAATCTCAAATAAACAATCTAATCCTACACTTAAAAAACTAGAGAAAGAAGAACAAAGAAAACCCAGAGTCAGGAGAAGGAAAGAAATCATAAACATCAGAGCAGAAATAAATGAAATAGAAATGAAGAAAACAATAGCAAAGATCAATAAAACTAAAAGCTGGTTCTTTGAGAAGGTAAACAAAATTGGTAAACTCTTAGCCAGATTCATGAAGAAAAGGAGAGGATGCAAATCAATAAAATTAGAAATGAAAAGGAGAAATCACAACTGACACTGCAGAGATACAAAGGATTATAAGAGACTACTTCAAACAACTTTATGCCAATAAAATGGACAACCACAAACAAATAGACAAATTCTTGGAAAGGTACAATTTTCTAAGACTGAACCAGGAAGAAATAGAAAATATAAACAGACCTATCACAAGTAATGAAATTGAAACCGTAATTAAAAATCTTCCAACAAACAAAAGTCCAGGACCAGATGGCTTCACAGGTGAATTCTATCAAACATTTAGAGAAGAGCTAACACCTATCCTTCTCAAACTCTTCCAAAAATATTGCAGAGGGAGAAAGACTCCCAAATTCATTCTACAAAGCCACCATCACCCTGATACCAAAACCAGAAAAAGATATCACAAAAAAAGAAAATTATAGATCAATAACAGTGATGAACATAGATGCAAAAATCCTGAACAAAATACTAGCAAACAGAATCCAGCAACACATTAAAAGGATCATATACCATGATCAAGTGGGATTTATCCCAGGGATGCAAGGATTGTTCAATATATGCAAATCAATCAATGTGGTACACCACATTAACAAACTAAGGAATAAAAACCATATGATCATCTCAATAGATGCAGAAAAAGTTTTTGACAAAATTCAACACCAATTTATGATAAAAACTCTCCATAAAATGGGCATAAAGGGAACCTATCTCAACATAATAAAGGCCATATAGGACAAACCCACAGCAAGCATCATACTCAATGGTGAAAAACTGAAAGGATTTCCACTAAGATCAAGAACAAGACAAGGACGTCCCCTCTCACCACTCTTATTCAACATAGTTTTGGAAGGCCTAGCCATGGCAATCAGAAAAGAAAAAGAAATAAAAGTAATTCAAATTGGAAAAGCAGTAAAACTGCCACTGTTTGCAGATGACATGATACTATACATAGAAAATCCTAAAGATGCCACCAGAAAACTACTAGAACTAATCAATGAATTTGGTAAGGTTGCAGGATACAAGGTTAATGCACAGAAATCTCTGGCATTCCTATACACCAACAATGAAAAATCAGAAAGAGAAATTAAGGAAACAATCCCATTTACCATTGCAACGAAAAGAATAAAATACCTAGGAGTAAACCTGCCTAAGGAGGCGAAAGACTTGTACTCAGAAAACTAGAAAACACTAGTGAAAGAAATCAAAGATGACAAACAGATGGAGAAATATACCATGTTCTTGGATTGGAAGAATCAATATTGTGAAAATAACTACGCTACCCAAAGCAATCTACAGATGCAATGCAATCCCTATCAAACTACTAATGGCATTCTTCACAGAATTGGAACAAAAAATTTTACAATTCGTATGGAAACACAAAAGACCCCAAATAGCCAAAGCAATCTCGAGAAAGAAAAACAGAGTTGGAGGAATCAGGATCCCCAACTTCAAACTATACCACAAAGCTACAGTAATCAAGACAGTGTGGTATTGGCACAAAAACAAAAATATACATCAATGGTACAGGATAGAATGCCCAGAGATAATCCCATGCACATATAGTCACCTAATTTACAAGAAAGGAGGCAAGAACATACGATGGAGAAAAGACAGCGTCTTCAATAAGTGGTGCTGAGAAAACTGGACAGTTACATGTAAAAGAATGACATTAGAACACTATGTAACACCATACACAAAAATAAACTCCAAATGGATTAAAGACCTAAATGTAAGACAAGACACTATAAACCTCTTAGAGGAAAACATAGGAAAAACACTCTTTGACATAAACTACAGCAAGATCTTTTTTAACCCACCTCCTAGAGTAATGGAAATAAAAACAAAAATAAACAAATGGGACTTAGTTAAACTTAAAAGCTTTTGCACAACAAAGGAAACCATAAACAAGACAAAAAAACAACCCTCAGAATGGGAGAAAATATTTGCAAATGAAACAACAGACAAAGGATTAATCTCCAAAATATAGAAACAGCTTATGGAGCTCAGTATGAAAAAAACAATCTAATTAAAAAATGGGTGGAAGACCTAAATAGACATTTCACCAAGGAAGACATACAGATGGCCAAGAGGCACATGAAAAGATGCTCAACATCACTAATCATTAGAGAAATGCAAATCAAAACTACAATGAGGTATCACCTCACACCCGTCAGAATGGCCATTATCAAAAAATCTAGAAACAATAAATGCTGGAAAGGGTGTGGTGAAAAGGGAACCCTACTGCACTGTTGGCGGGAATGTAAATTGATGCAACCACTATGGAGAACAGTATGGAGGTTCCTTAAAAAACTAAAAATAGAATTACCATATGACGCAGCAATCCCACTACTGGGCATATACCCTGAGAAAACCATAATTCAAAAAGAGACATGGACCACAATGTTCATTGCAGCATTATTTACAATAGTCAGGAGATGGTAGCAACCTAAGTGTCCATCATCGGATGAATGGATAAAGATGTGGCACATGTATACAATGGAATATTACTGAGCCATAAAAAGAAACGAAATTGAGTTATTTGTAGTGAGGTAGATGGACCTAGAGTCTGTGGTACAGAGTGAAGTAAGTCATAAAGAGAAAAACAAATACCATATGCTAACGCACATATATGGAATCTAAAAACAAAAAAAAAAGGTACTGATCAACCTACTTGCAGGGCAGGAATAAAGATGTAGACACAGAGAATGGACTTATGCGCATGGGGCGGGAGCGGGAAGCTGGGGAGATGTGAGAGTAGCATCAACATATATACACTACTGAATGTAAAATAGTTAGCTAGTGGGAAACCAACATAGCACAGGGAGATCAGCTCGGTGCTTTGCGATGACCTAGAGGGCTGGGATGGGGAGGGTGGAAGGGAGAGGCAAGGGGGAGGGGATATAGGGATATATGTATGCATATGGCTGCTTCACTTTGGTGTACAAAAGAAACTACCACAGTACTGTGAAGCAATTATGCTCCGAAAAAGATCTATTTTAAAAAGTTAATGCAAACAATTCACACAAGGGATAAGGTCCATGTGGATTGCCAGGAGCTGACTCTATTTTATATTCCATAAAATGTTACGGAATACCTGAACGAACTTTTTGGCCAACCCAATACTATATGCAGAAGGCAAGAGTTATGCCCGGTCACTCCTGTGCCTTCATATCTGTGGGGAGAGTCTTACCATCTACAGAAAGCACAAAATATTTCTCTGTGTATCTAAATCCCTCATTGCATTATTTTGCCTATAATCATTTACACCTAAAAATGACATAATCCTGCTAAGAAGCAAAGTGAAACTAAAACCATGAAGAAAAATTGTACTATTGGGCGGGGGACACTGCTTCAGTGTCCTCCTTACTTGTTGCAACTAACAAATCCTTCCTTCTCCCCCCTCTCCCCACCCCCCGAAAAAAACCTGTACTATTAGCGTTAGGCAATGAAAGCATTCAAATGAGATTCTGCTTAAAGGGAAGTCAGTGAAGATTTAAATGAGCTCAGCCAGAATTCCAAACACAGAAGGGAAATAAGATTCAATACTGTTTGCATAAGTAGGGGAGATCTTTACAAATAAAAGCACATCGTGTATTATGTGTTTAAATTCTGTGCCTTAGATAGCTGTGTAAAGCTGGATGAGAATAAGGTAAACTCGACTCAGGTAATGACCGTCTACCAGGGGCCTTTTCAATGACAGACAACCGAAATCCAATGCAGCCATGCCTTCCAATGCTTGCACTGCATCTCTTGGGTTCTGTTCTAGCATGGTCTTGAATTATCAGGGTGGATGCTGGAACTGCGATTTCCTTTGTTACCAGATCACTGTGTTAGCTTGAAATGTCTCCTGTCCAGTTTTCAATGTCCTTTAATCAAGGTTTTGAGCTACGATTCATAGGTACTTCGATATGTAAAATTATCAGAAGCCAGATTCAAGAATGCACAACATTAAAGGTAAGACAGAGGCATTGGTAAACTCGCCTACAGAGATATGAAACAATTAGAGGAACTGTCTGAATCAGAAGGCGGCACAGAGCTCAGCGGCCAAAACAATTCGAGGCTTAAGGGTTTAAGGTATCTTTGTTCCAATGACACACCGATCTTTGGATTAAGCCTTTTTTCAAAAACTCTATCCAAGAGGTTCTTGGAGATTTCTTGTCACTGAGGGTCTGATGCCCGACATATTTATTCCATAAAGTAAGAAATAACGCCATGTGAAAATAGCTGGAATGAGTGTTATCTAGCTCCTTTCCCAGCAGTGAAATGACCCTGCCTTGTTTTGTTCTGGGAAACCTGCCAGGTGAGCTTTGGAAGGCAAGCGGGGCTGAGGTGACTGCCCTGGCTGGGAGGTTCATTCTGACACATAAAGTGGATCTGCTCCTGGGCAGAGAAGGAGGCCCCGCAGAAGGCACGCTGTGTGCTTCCCATCATTTGGGGGAGACCAACTTAGTCCTACTTTATTGAGATCTTGACTTACACAGTCCCTCGAGGCCTTCAGACGCAGAGACCCGGCTGGAATTCTAGCTCCGTCACTTGCTAGCCTCGTGACCTTGGGTAAATGACTACACCTTCCTCAGCTTCACATTCCTCATCTATGAAGTGAGGATAATAGTAACTAGTGCCTGGCATGGTTGTGATTACTAAAAGAACTAAACATGTGTCTCAGGTGTGAATCTCAGACCTTAAACACAGGTGTGCAAGATTCATGACTTCTTTTTCTATAAATCAAATTAATTCATTTTTCCGAACCCCATTTTGCTCTGTGGCAGACACATTGTCCCAGTTCAGGGCCTCTCTCTCCTCACTTCCTGCCGGGGTTCCAGGGTGAAATGCATGCAGTCATCAGCAGGCACCGTCCTCCCCTACTGGCACCCACACAAGCTGCCACTGCTCCAGCCCTCATGCCCTCTCCACACCCTGGCTCTTCCTCAGCTCCGATCTCCGCCTCAACTGCTTTGTCGTGCCATTCTTTAGCTGAGGGAGACTGTGAGGCTGCCTCCATGTCTTCAACCTAGGGACCTCCCTCCCCCCGCCCCGGCCCAGGGGTTTCTAATCTTTTTCTCCTGAGCCATGCTGGGCTTGGAGGGAAATCACCCAGAGGCTTGCTATTGCCCAGTGCACCACCTGCAAAGTGCAGCACAAGTCACGTCTCTTCTTGGAATCCCAGAACCTGCCCCCAGTTCCCAGAATCCTATCCTCTCCGCATCCCCAACCTCAGAGCTGGGGATCGGGGTCTACATCTCAGGGATAGACCCTCTTGCTTCCCGCCACCCCCTCTCCTTTCCCCCCACCTAAGAACAACCAGCACTTATACAATGATGGCTATTACTATACGCCAAGTACTGTTTTAAATACTTTATAAACTGAATCCTCAAAATAACCCAGAGAGGTAGATACTACTGTTATCTCCATTTTGCCGACAGGGAAATTGAGGCACAGAGAGGTTAAGGGCCTTGCCCAACCTCACGCAGCTAGTATGCGGTGGAGTTGGGATTCGAACTCATGCGGCCTGTCTCCAACAGTCATGCTCTACCTCTCAGAGAATATGTACCCAGGGAGTGGGTGATGGGGAACTGACTTGGAAATTCTGAAGCTAAGAATTTGGCTCTCATGTCCTTTTCATTTCTGCGGTAGCATCCTTTCACCGTGCCAATGAAGAGAACGGGATGTGAGCGCAGTATAATATGTGTATATATGTATGCCTTGGGGATGGGGTAGGTAGATAATACTTCACAATGAGTACTCTACCATACTCTGCACGCACGGATACAGAGCTCATTAAATGTTAGTTCCCATCTCCTCTCTCAAATGCTCTATCATGGAGCTCATCCTCAGAACAGAACCTCACCCCACACAAAACTAACTCAATTCTACACGAAATGTCTTAACATTAATATTCAGTATTTTAATGACAAGATTCTGTTTGCCTGATATATTTCTTTCAATTAAAGAAAACATTGAGCTCATGCCCCCATCACCCCTCCTTATCATTTTCTCAGAAGCTTAGAAAATTCTCAAGAGGGCAGGTTATAACAAAGGCCACTGTGTTGTCTTATCTGAGTCCAGTCAGCTGGGGAGATCACCACAGATACAAACATGGCACCCAGCACATAGCAGGCCCTCAAAAGTAGTCATTAACTGATTGTGAGAAGCCAAAAAGGAGGGAAGATGTCAAATGCGGAAAGGCTACATGCCACGTGCTCGAGTGGATGGTCACACGTGGCCAAGCACATTTCCTGTGCCCTCTGTCAGTGTGCTCCACTGGCCCTGGGGCATGTGTGATCTCCAAGGGCTCAGGGCCCATGTCCTCCTCTTGAAAAGTTTGGGTTTTATGCCCTTGTCTTCCTAGAATCACCCCAGAATGGCAATTAGGTTTTTAGCAAATGTTTTTTGATGGAGACAGTGTTGTGTTTATGTTACACATAACAGCTGAGTGGTCAATACGCTTCGGCCCCAGATCTTCCAGCTCTCTGTTTTGGTTATTTTGCTAGAATGCCAGAGATGGCTGAATAGCATGTTCTCAGGTCCTGGATGAATGGATGATGGTAAAATATTGCCATCTTGGAGAGTCCAGCCGTCTTCTCACAGTGATGACTTTTCGAGCTTCAAAGAGGAACAGAATGCTACCACCAGCTCGAAATGCAGATACACACCTCTGCCAACTCCCCATTACAAGTCTCTGTCTCCCAAATGGAGATTAAATGCAGTGCCAAAATGCGTCATCTGGCGTTGTGTTTTCGTAATGTGGACAAATGTCGACAAAATTCGTGTGGAGGCTCAAAACTCTAACTATTTATGAATTAAAATTAAATTGCAGTTTTACCAGGGGTAGAAGCCTTAATTGCTAAAGCTGGATTCACGGCGCCGTTATCAAAACGGCAGCACTTCCTTCCTGCAGCCAGCGATTAAAAGGGAGAAAGAAGAAAGTGCCCTCCTTAAGAATCCGCTGTGCATCCCAAGCCCGCGCTAGGTGCCTTCTGCACGCCAGCTTGGTGGGCGCTGCACATCAAAGCTGATAACAGCAGAATGGGATGATTTCAGACTGTCTACACTAGAGGAAATTGCTACATTTCAATCAATCTTACAAATCCAGTTCCAATTTTGGCAGGCACAAACAACTTATATTCTGTTTGCAAAATGTGTGTGTGTGCCTCCCCGTGTTAGCCGGGATCAGCCTCTACCCTCAGGACTTTCAGACCCTTAGCCAGGAAGCAGAGGAAACCGAAATCTGCCTGTATTCAGTCTTCTCCAAATTGGACTGTTATCGCTACACTGGGTAGTATGCCAATAACCATTATACATTCCAAATTCCTGCTGATGGGCTATCTGATTCTCATGATTTACATTCACATTTTCATACGAAAGTGTACCCCATATGCATGTGTATACAGTCGTTTCAAACAAAAATTTAGTCAATTAGGTACAATAGGTACAGTATTTAATTTATTTCGCTGACGCCTCTCCAATGGGTCAGTTATACAGATAACTGCCTCTCCATGGGGAGAATTTGGCTAGATGGGTGAAATAACCACTCTTGGAAAGTTGTTTACAGAAAACAGGCTCACAGTAACATGACAAGGTTATAGCTTGGAGCAGGTATGTCCAGAATTTTGTCCCAAGAATTTAGCCCTGCAATTGGCCATGTCAGGTATATGCGGTCAGTCCCTTGGGGAGCACTTGACACGGAGAAATATCGCAAACTCAAATGCACCAGACCTTTCATCATTAGTATTAAATCAAATGTTGACTGCAAATCTTCATTCCATCTCTGTGGACTCCCTGGGTTCACAACGGCCAATTCCAACATTTTCTCAAGCTGCCAATTCTATACACCCTCCTCAGGTGACAACTTCACACTCTAATTGACTGACATGAGCTTCTTAACTTTCTTCCTATTCATCCTAGAATTCTTCTCTGCCTTATCCATCTTTTCCAGTATCTTTCTCTCTCTTTTTAAATCCTGCTTTCCAATTCCACTCCCTCATTACTTACTCCTTAACTCTCTTAGTAGGGTTTTGTGTTCTCAACATGTTACTGAAATTTCTTTTGCCCATCAACCTTAACTTGACCTAATCCAATGTGCTGTTCCTTACTGCCCATGATAGTGTTGACATACCCTATTCCCTTCTAGAAACTCTTCTTTTCTCTTGGCTCCGGCAATCCTATACTGAAGTATTTAGATTCTCCTCTTACTCTTTGAGGGCTCCTTATTTTTCTTTACTGCTTCCTCTTCCAAGGCTTTGTGCTTCCACCTCTCTTCTTTTCCTCTTTAGGGGCAAGAGTTTCCAAACTTAGAAATAAATGGACAAGCTTCAGAGAGTTCCAGGAAACCGTGGTGCGTTTATGCCAGGTTGTGTCTGCATGTGCACCTCTGCGTTCACAGGGGCGAAAGGGTCCATAACTTTCATCAGATTTCAAAAGAGTCCATGATCCTGCAGAGAATATTAAGAACTCCTGATCTCAACTTCCTTCTTGGGCAATTTCATCATCCTACAAGGCTGAAATGGTTGCCTTCCAAATCTTAATTTTCCACCTGACCTTCCTCCTAATCTTCAGCTGTTTAAGTCGAGCTGACTCTTAATGTTTCCTCCTGGTATGCAGTAGTACTAAGCATTAGCAAATATGCCCAACCAACGAGCATCACTTGACTAGCCTTCCTTGCCAGGTGAACACTGGCAGCTCTGTACAAGATAGAAAAAGCACCCCCTTCAGGGAGGCCCAGCACTGTGGGTACATGGCTTAGTAATCGGATGGTACTTTTGTGTGTTTTTCTTGACTTTTCGATGAGTACTGTCATCATGCCAAGCCTGCATGCAAGCTGATATCCAAGCATCTTAGTCTGACTATCAAGACCGTCCATGATCTGGTCTAACCTTATGCTTTTAGCATTATACCCCACTAATCGCCTCCACTATGCCTCCACTGCAGCCAGACTGTCTGCTTGTTGTTGCCTGGGTACGTACTATGCGTTCCTTCCTCTGTACACTTGTTCACCATATTTTACCGACCTAGAATCTCTGCCTCCTCAAACATGTTTGACTGAGTCCTCTACTCTTTCACACCCTCGTTCTAGCTCTACTTCTCTGAAACATTCTTTAACCACTTCAGAGTTCATTAACTTCACCTTCTTATACAATCCGATAGCCCCTATTGTCTATCTCATACCATTGACCATTAGGGCACCCTGGTCGCTGATTCCTGGTGCAGTGCCCTAGGACCCTGCTACTCAAAATGTGGTCCATGGATATCGCTTGGGAGCTGGTTAGAAATGCAGATTCATATACTGCACTCTGGACCTACCAAAAAAGAATCTGCATAAACTGTTAAAACATAAAAAAGTTAAAAACAAGATCTTTAGATGATTCTTACAAATGATAGAGTTTGAAAGGCACTGCCCTACACTATGCGTTTATAGTTGTTAAAATATCTTAGTTTCAGTCCCTGAATGTTCCTTATCTTTCACAACTTTTTGATTTCCGGTCATGCCTTCTCTATTATTGCATCTCAGAATCCAAGATATTCTATGAAGGTTCTCGTATTTCTCCCCCTCCCCCCAAAAGTAAGATATCTCTGAATTACCACAGTGCTTTACTGTAATTAGTCATTTTCTACATGTATCTTGTATTAAAGGGTGTTTTGTGTGAGAGGCATTAAGTCTCCTGCTAGATAATAAGCTCTTTGAGGACAACAAAGGATTTTGTTCGTCTCTGTGTCCTTGACAGTTTCTGGCACAGTTCCTAACACCTAGTAATTAATAATAAATGCTTGTCGAATGAATGAATGAATGACTAATTTCATCATAACTCCATTCGAACTGTGGCGTTCACTTGCACAAATGTGACAGATAATTGACCATGGGTCATGCTGCTCATAATTGCAATGTTTTTATTTCTCAAGCCAAATATTAATTATCTAAGCTAGTCATGCTGTTTCTTAATGACTTTTAAACCTGTACCACCACAAATACAAGACTGCATGAATTTTTAACAATCTCCAAGTAGTTCATAATTAAACACCAAGTGATTCAACTCACTGAGTCAATCAATGCCTTTGTTTACGGCTTGATTTTCAGCGCTGAAGAGCCAACCGAGAAATTTTAAAAAGCTAACCAAACCTAAGCAAAGTCTGAGGATCAAAATATACAAAATAGTATCTCACCACGAATTCTGGGTCTGGATGACTAGTAAGTGAAAGATAGAAGTTCAACAGCCACTCAAGTTAATCGATACACTGACTCATCAATTCAACAAATTCTAGATGAATCAGAGGCCTTTTAAGTTTCAAAGCTTATGACTCATGTCTCTTGATCCCTGTGGACCTAATCACGGAAACTAAATGTAGAGGGGGAACTAAATGATCCAAATCCAATCTTTTAGCAGTGAAAGAGAGGTTCTGAATCAGAAGAAGTCACCTTCTTTTAGAGGCCTAGCAATTTAAAACCTCTTTCTCCAGCCACAAATGACCAAAACCATCCGCAGAAGAGAGGTCAGTTTGCCACCAGTTTCTGCTTCTGTCATAAACCTCACTGCAGTTTCTTTTTGACATCAAAATGATGTTGCCTTAAATTAGAAAGCGATTCTATTCATAAAAGGTATTTTGAAAGTATTTTGTTTGCTGACTATCACCATTTTGGAAGATGATGTATCTATAAGACTGACTTTTGAGAAGAAAAGTAGAATACTCGGTTACGAAAACATGGAAGTCCTCTCTAACCCATAGGTCTACTGCTCCAGACTCTGCATTGCTAATCCACACAGATTCCACTAATTCGGCTAGTAAAGAGGAAAGCCAAAGAAGCAGGAAGTACCTTTGGTAAGAACTGGATTTTATGAACTATGGGAGGGGGGAGGGCAGTAGAGCACAGTGACCAAAACCCTGGTGTGGAAATTAGACCGACATGGATGCAAGTCCTGACGTGCTCTCTTACTGTTTGGGTGACACTGGCTAAGCTCCTGGTCTGTGAAGTGAGGCTACTGATAGTGCCTTTAGGATTAAGTGGTGAAATGTGTAAAGTGCTAAGCAAAGTGCCGAGCACTGAGTGAGTTCTCCAAATAGGGGCTTTCCTAATTGTTAGAGTAGCTATTTGTAAGGCTACCCCTCTGACCCTGCCTTTCCCATGCCCACGGCCTCATCCAGAGATTCTTCCACCAACAGAGTCTTTTGGAGGGTCATCTGACTGGTCATCACCTGTACGTTTCTCTAGGCTGCTGCCCTCCTCTCCCTCTTTTTTTTTTGCTGTACGCGGGCCTCTCACCGCTGTGGCCTCTCCCGTTGCGGAGCACAGGCTCCGGACGCGCAGGCTCAGCGGCCGTGGCTCACGGGCCCAGCCGCTCCGCGGCACGTGGGATCCTCCCGGACCGGGGCACGAACCCGTGTCCCCCGCATCGGCAGGCGGACTCTCAACCACTGCGCCACCAGGGAAGCCCCACCTCCTCTCCCTCTTCATCTTCACGCCGACAGCTTGTCTTGGTCGCTTGCTCCTTTAGATATTCTCCCTGGCCACCACCCTCCCCAGCTCGAGGTGATCTTGCTGGTAAGTGATCTTCAGTCTAACCCTATTCTCCCTCTAGACCTCCACCTAACTTCCCTAACCACATGTCTAACCAAAGCCCTTAACCCCGGGAAGATGAAGCAAGGTGCATGAAGACTAGCATAGGGCGTGTAGGGCAATGCATCCCAAAGTATGTTCTGCAGAAGCTCATCCTGCAAGTTTTTGTGCAAGAAAAGATAGGTTTCTCTGGTCAAGTAATTTTGGAAAGTTTTGTAAACTACTTACCTCTTAGAAATTCACAGTGCACCTTTATATTTAGAGAATCAGACAAACCAAGTTAAGCAGAACACTGTTTAACTCTGTTAACTAGAAGCCACTTTTGTCTTCTGGAAACACCACTGTAGTGGAAAGTGGGATGGGTAAGGAGACTTGTATTATGGTCCAGTTTATATCTATTACTGAGTGTAGCAGCCAAGATGCCTACAATAACTTATAACCTCCAAACCCCAATAGCTCATGCTATTATTGGGAGCCGCTGTTGCAAACATTGCCAGTCACTGTGGCAAAGGGAGAAGAGAGTTCTAGAGGGTATGACGTTGAAACTAAGTGCTCAGCCCAGAAGTGGTGTGTGTCACTTCCACTAACTACTTACTGGTGAGTACCGGTCCTCTAGCTTCACACGACCATAAAGAAGCCAGGAACTGCCATTGTGAGGGGGAGAAGGGGAAACATTTGGTGAACAGTATTAATGACTACCACACTGAACTTCAATGTTGACCTCTGTAAAATGGGGAGGAAAAGAACCTCTTGTGAAGATCAAATGAAATAAAAATTTAAAGTCTTTGCAAAGTGGAAAGTACTCTACACCTCTGAAGGATCATTATCAAGGTGGCTCATGGGGTCTTTGCTTTGAGTCAAGATGAGAACACGAGCCACAAATGAACTGTGTGGAAGGTTAGGTAGCTAGAATGCTGACAAACAGAACAGGATTAATAAGAAAGGGGGCCTAATAAGATAAAGTTATGGATAATGACCAAACAAATGGCAGTGACAAGAATTATCTAAAAAATCATGACGAAGAAATTTGCTAGACAAAAATAAGCTTCAGTCCACTGTTTCCAAAAGACCACATTTTGAAAATGATGAATGAATAATGTTTTGAATTAATAACGTTTTACCATAATTGCTCATTGAAGTAAACCACAAAGGAAATCCTGTTTTTATTCAGAAATATAATCTTCATAGACAATTCTTCCTCAGGCAGACATTAGATGCTGTTTCCATTTACAAAAAGTATTAACTGTCATCTAACCTTCTTTTTTTCCCCACACAGAAATCACACAACAAAAGCCTTTCAAGAGGGAATACATTTGTGACATCTATTGTTTTTACATGTTAGAGCAGATTTCAATAGTCTGGATTCGGAAATGCGATGGTTCCATTCCATTTGTCACCATTCATTCCTCCCCTAACAAACACGATCTGCATCTGCTTGAAAATGACGTATATTTAATGTACAAACCTTACTAAAGTACTGGCTATGATAGATGCATCAGAAACAGGTAGAGGAGATTTTCTTTAGAAATTTGGAAAATCCTGCTTATAATCATGTTCTTTGTATTAACATATCCATGTCTAGGTTTTTTTTTTTTCAGTGATGCCTTAAATGTTGCAACTAAAAAGGATACGCCTGATGTTCTTGGGCCATTCAGGGACTATTGAATGCACACACGCATAGCGTCACAGAGTTTGAATCTGGACAGGCCCTTTAGCCCTGTTCATTAACACTCACAGGCCAGGACTACAAACAGCTGCACGGGCCATGAGGGGATAGATGCACAGGGAAGAGGCAAAGGTGGAAAGGAGATGAACAGAGCAGTGCCAACACCAGTATAAAATCCCCACAAGATGTGAAAAGTAATAAAGGAGCTCTCTAAGTCAGAATTTTAGTTCAAAGGAGAACTTGACGAGATAATTTGTAGATAGTCGTCTCTGTTCAAAGCACCAAACTCCACAGTAATACTAGTTATCTAGTGGAAAAGGTTAAATGTACAAATTTAGTTTCCCCCACCAAAAGCTGGAACGTGGTCAGTACAAAGCTCAAGAATATCTATAGGAAAACAAAAATATACAGCACCTTACAGAGTAAAAAAATTATGAAGTCTGACATCCCATTAAGAATGATCAGGGCTTCCCCGGTGGCGCAGTGGTTGAGAGTCCGCCTGCCGGTGCAGGGGACACGGGTTCGTGCCCCGGTCCGGGAAGATCCCACGTGCCGCGGAGCGGCTGGGCCCGTGAGCCATGGCCGCTGAGCCTGCGCGTCCGGAGCCTGTGCTCCGCAACGGGAGAGGCCACAACAGTGAGAGGTCCGCGTATCGCAAAAAAAAAAAAAAAAAAATGATCGGACATGCAAAGAAGGAGAAAAATACTACTGATAATGAGGAGGAAAGTCAACCAATTGACACTGACCCAGAATTAACACAGATGACAGAATCAGTAGATCAGGACTTTAAAACTGTACTCCATATGCTCAAGAAGCCAGAGGAAAGACTGAACATGTTAAACAGAGACATGGAGCATTTAAAAAGGATCTAAATTGAACCTCTAGAGATGAAAATAATGATGTCTGAAGCGAAATACACCTTGGATTAGGATTAACAGCAGATTAGACATTGAATGAGAAAAGACTAACAAATTTGTTAGACATAGAAAAAAGAATATCCAAGATGAAACAGAGAGAAGACGGAAGCACCCCCAAAGCAAGCGGAGCATTGAGGAGCTGTGAGACAACTTTAAGCTTCCTAGTATCTGTGCAACCGGAGTCCCCAAAGGAGAAGAGAGAGAGGGCAGAAGAAATTTTGATGAATTAATCATCAAAAAATTTCCAATTTTGATGAAAAGTATAAACCCACATATCCAAGAAAGGGGCTATTGAGGAATCCAGGTGAGAGTCGATTGTAGTTCAGAGTAGTAGCAGTACAGGTGGTAGAACTGGTTAGATTCTGGACACGTTTTGAGGGTAACGCCAATAGGATTCCTCGGGGCTTTGGATTTGGATTGTGTGAATGGATTCAAGGATCACTCCAAAATTTTTGGCCAGAGGAACTGGAAGGCTGAAATACGGCAAATGACCTTCATTCGAAAGGGACCCAGTTGGAATAGGAACCATCAGCACAGACTTGAGCCGACATTCTGATGTAGAAATCTATTTCTGTGTTAGTTTTTACTGTTAGCCTTTGCTAACCAGAGCAACAATACATAGGTAAGATGAAAATTCCTCACAAGGTCTTTCCAGGGACATGCCAAGCTCAAACTTCCAAAATGGTCCTTAAATGGGAATCACTACAACCTTTTCATCTAACCAGGCTCCAGCCCATGGGCAGACAAAATGGATTCTCATCAAAGATACAGTTATCTCAGCATCCAAATATTATGCTTTGCCATTTCATAATTATAACTCCTTTCTTAGAAACAGAGAAGACAGTGGAATGCTGTGTACATTTCAGCTTCCAGCAGCCTACCAGAATGCAGTGTCCAGGGCTTCTTTTGCTGTGGCGGAATGATTTCCCAACATCATTTACAACCCTGGAACATTCTACGCTTCCCGGTCTCTCCTGGATGTGTCCAGGAACTCATGTGTCACCTGCCAGAAGAGCAGGCACAGAGGAATAGCAGGGGCCATTTCTTTTTCTAGAAAATTGACTTTATATATAGGATCCAGATATGACAAAAAAAAATTAAGCATAAATGGACATGACTGTCATATTTCTCATCTTTACAAGAAAGTAAGAAAAATAGTAGCTCGATTTTTTTTTTCGGTACGCGGGCCTCTCACTGTTGTGGCCTCTCCCGCTGCGGAGCACAGGCTCCGGACACGCAGGCTCAGCGGCCATGGCTCACGGGCCCCGCCGCTCCGCGGCATGTGGGATCCTCCCGGACCGGCGCACGAACCCATGTCCCCTGCATCGGCAGGCGGACTCTCAACCACTGCGCCGCCAGGGAAGCCCCAGTAACTCGATTTTTTAACTAACTGAATGAAAAGAAAATTTTAAAGGAAAAAGGCATCATTTTGCTATTTGGAAGCTTCCCTACTGTGTTAGACTCGGGGCCTGTGCTCTGAAAAGTCTTCCTGGAAGTTCACTATTAACCCACAGGAAGAATGAGGTCCCAGACAGCTTTCTACTCTATAAGCAGATGCAAGTGCGTCTGTGGTATGGGGCGAGCATACTAACATACTAACATGAATATGAGCTAGGGGGTGTGAGTGGAGCGGGTGTGGTAAAGGGAGATGGGAAGAGGGGAAAACCCAAGGCTGATCGGAATCCTTGCCTTACAGAGGCTCACATACTAGTGGGGAGAATAGGCACGCAAATAACCCTATTGTGAGATAAAGACACACTGGTGCCTGCGGTTCCCTTTAGGATATAGTCCTGGTCACTCAGAGTTGGTTCAGCTCACAGAGTGGCCGCTCAGAGGTCTGTAAACCAGTCTTCACACTCTGACTTTTTAGGATGGAGGCAGTGGACAGCAGTGGCCTGTCTCTACCTGGAAGTTTCCACTGCCTGACTTTGTTAGGCCCAAGTCTGTCCCAAGAAGGCCAATAGGCCATCCTAGCCAAGAAGGGGACAGTCAGAAAACAGACATGGATCTGTTGGCTTAAGTGAAGGAAATCGTGCAGATTCCCACCCAAACCAAAATACAGACTGAAGTGAAACTTTTCTCGGGTCTGAAAAAGTTTCATAACCATCCTCAGGATGTATTTCATTTTCATGGCCTGTTTGCATGCTTCACGGCTTCCTAGTTCTACTAAAAGCAGAAGTGCCGAAATATTTTAATGAAGTTTCTTCTGATGGCACTGAAAGCCAGGTGTTAACAGTCAACAACGCGGCAGGAAGAAGATGCAGACATTCCTAAGAGAGTGGAACCTTCCATCGAGTAGCAGCCACATGATTTGGCCATGACCTTCATGTTTGCCTTTTTCTACACTGCACTTTGATTTTATGAGGGAGATCCCTTTGGAATCCTGAAGCACTCTGTAAGTAGGGAGAGATCGATTTTCCATATGTAAGTTAAGAAAATTGAAATGCAGAGATCCGCTCTGTCCATAGCAGAGCCCCAGGGGACAATGCTCTTGGTCAATTATTGATTCCAAAAATAGGGAAGCTTCTCTTTAAAGACAGGTCATTATTACTTACCTCACCTTGTGCAGAGACTGTTGTGTTCACTCATCAAACTATCGCATATTCATCTGAAATTAATTTGAGAATAGGGTTGGTAAATCAGGAGCTACAAGTGACTGGAGTTCTGTTAAGACACTGAAATTCTCTTTCACTTGTTAATGACATCGTCATTGATAAACAAGTCCATCCTCCCACCCCAAGACTGAAAGCTGAGGATGTAGGACAGGATGTAAGGAAGTCTTTGGCACGTCTATCCCAAAGTAGGGAAACTCAGCTTTTAGCTTATATTCACCAGCAGTGGCCAACGGGCACAGGGGTGAGGGGCGGCGTTTCTAGCAGAGAAAGAGTCTGGCGCACTCAAGGAACCACAACTCTGACTGGAACACATAGGGAGCGCTGGAGCAGCAGCTATACACCAAATCCAAATCACGAAGGGCCCTATAGCCCAAATGACGAGTCTCGACTTTCCCCAGAACACTGAGGGAGCAGCTGAAAGGTTTTAAATAGGGAGACTTACCTGGTTATGTTTTGTTTTTGTTTTTGTTTTTTATGAGGGACGGATTGAAGGCAGCATTGCTAGAGGAAGGAAGGCCAGGTTAAAAAGTCTAGGTGAACCACGACGGAACCCTGAGCTAGGGCAGAGAGGATGGTGATGTACTCATTCATCTCACAGATGTGATTGCTTGTCCGCTGTCCACTTAGTACTGGTCTTGCTCGTGGGCAACACTAGTGCACAACTGGGGAACCCTCACTCTCTGCCTGGAGCTTGAACTGTGGTGTGATAGGAGAAAAGGTGCGTCACCTTGAGGTTGAGTCCTGTGTACAGTACAACCTCTCCCACTGGATTAGGAGCAACTTGAGAGAAAGAGCAATGTCTTAGTTATCTTGACACCTCTGATACTAGCAAGAATACCCGTATGGACACAGCGTGTGCTCAGTAAGTGTTAGCTGTGACATTGCTTATCGTGCTATCATGAGAATTAATGAAATCATCTTTGTGACAGGCCAGAAAACAGATTCAGGGTATAAAGGGCACCAGGCCAACCCAAGTCATCTTTGGATTGTTCCCCCATGCCAACCTTTAAGAGTTCAACGGTTTATATGGGAAAAGACCCATTCTAAACCTCCGGGACCCTTCCTCTGTTATAAGTGCTTAAAGCGGCGTGCTCCTCGCAGTTGCTTCTCACTGTTGTAATTTGACAATCATTTGTGTTTATTTGAATAATGTCTCCTTTTTCCTCTAAGGCTTTGAGCTCCTTGAGAGCAGGGACAATTTCTGTTTCTGCTCACCACTGCATTCCCAGCAGCTAGCATAGCACAGAGGCTGGCACAGAGTAGACGCTCAATAGATATTTTATAAATAAATATTTACAAAATGAATAATAAATGAACAGATAGATGAAAGACCAATTTAATCCCAACTGGAGAAGTTCTGCAAAAACTTTCTGGGCATTTGAGCTGGGCCTTGAAAAAGAGAAGGTTCTCCCAAAGTGAGTGGGAGTAGGTGCGGGGACATTCTTGTAAGACCAGAACGGGCGAAGGCCCCCAAGGCCAAAAGCTGCACAGAAGGCTCAGGGAACAGTGAGTGGTTGGCTGCGGTCGGCACACAGGATGTGTGCAGGCCGGTGGTGGGCAATGAAACTGGAGAAGTGGAGACCACACAGTGGAGGGACATGAAAGCAACAAGAGCAACTTCCATTTATGGACAGCGGAGCAGAGAGGCTCTTGACATTCATCATGTCTCCTACTCAGAATAACCTGGAAGAGTGGTTCAGCAAGTGTGATCCTGGGACCGGCAGCATCAGCACACCTGGGAACTTATTAGAAATGCAGATTCTTAAGTCCATCCCAGACCTACGGATAGGTAGCTCTGGGGGTGGGTCCCAGCACCCTTTTAACAAGCCCTCCAGGGGATTCTAATGCACTCTACAAGTGTGAGAAACACTGCCTTCTAAGTTAAGAACTCTTATCCCATAATTTACAGGTATAAAAAGTAAATTCAGAGAGGTGCACTAATTTGCATAAGGTCACACAGCCAGTTAATGGTCGAGTTGGTTTGTCTAACCCCCAAGCCCCTGGTCTTCTGATATCATGACGCCTTGCTCCTGGCAGGGGACAGTTTTCTTGAAGACACTGGTGAGTGACACAACACTTTTACGGAGGGGAATGACTTGATCACATTTGTATTTTTAGAGCTTTCATTCTGGCAACATCAAGGGTGGATTGGAGGAGAATTCTGAGGCAAGGGAATCAGTTAAGAGGCTGTTGGATAGTCCAGGCAAGAGATTAGGAGGGCCAAATGATCGACATTTCGTATCTGAGAAAACTGTGGCACAAACATATCTTTGTAGCCCCATTTACTCTTTTTTTTTTTTTTTGCGGTACGCGGGCCTCTCACTGTTGTGGCCTCTCCCGTTGCGGAGCACAGGCTCCGGACGCGCAGGCTCAGCGGCCATGGCTCACGGGCCCAGCCGCTCCGCGGCATGTGGGATCCTCCCGGACCGGGGCACGACCCCGTGTCCCGTGCATCGGCAGGCGGACTCTCAACCACTGCACCACCAGGGAAGCCCCCCATTTACTCTTAAAATGTTGAAGGATATTATCTCCTGAGACAAATAGGAAATGGTCATTCTGACTTACGTATCATTTATCTGCAGAGTTAAAACATAAAAACCTTGGTGGGGTGGGGATGGTTGGAGTTCCATAAAAACAGGAAGGGAGAAATCCCTGACCCCCAGCAGGGAACCAACACGTGACTGCTTCATGCCTGTATTCTTAGGGCCTGGTGGACATGACACCTACCTGGTGAATTCATGTGTTCACCTCTTCTAACTTCTAAATGCTGGTTCTCTTCAGTCCGGAACTTGATTTTCTCATCTTTTCTCTCCTTTTGATTTCAACCTGTGGAGCATCCGGTTTTATCAGTCCTCAGATCATGGCCCATTATCACTGGCCTGCACAAGGCCCTTCCCTTGTTCCATTCATGTACTTACTCCCGTTCATCACCATCTCCCACTCTCATTTCCCTTTGGCCTCATGGGTAATCATTCTAATGTACTCAATGTGTATCCTTTTGTTTGTATGTGTTCTTATAAAATACAGAGTCATCTTGTATGCATATATTTTAACTTATGTAAATGGTATTGTATCATATGTGGCATGCTGTTTTGCACTTTTTTTTAATTCAACACAAGTTAGATTCATCTGGCCTGTTACTTATTGTTGCATAGTATTCCACACCCTGTCTGTCCACTCCCCCACAGGTAGACACCACCATTGTGATTGTCAGTGCTGCCCTGAACGTCCTTGCTTGTGTCTCCCGTTGACCTTTTGAGCTGCACACCCAGGAACTGAATTGATAAGTCAGGGAGCATGTGTTTAATTTGACCGTGTACTACCAGAGTGCTATCCAGAATGGCTGATCTGGTCTCCACTCCTGCCAGTAGTACATGAGGGCTCCTGGATCCTACATCTTCATCAGCATTTGGCATTTTCCACTTTTCAAAGTTTACCTTTCCCTTTGGGTGATCTCACTGTTGTCATTAGTGAGTTTGAGCATCTCTTCAAATACTTTCTAGCTTCCTGTTTCCTCTCTATCTTCTGTCTCCACATTCTCTACCCAGGAAAATTAGTCTGTCTCTAAACTGAAGGCTCCCAACTTTATATTTCCAGCCCTGGTCCTTTCCTGAATTCTATGCCCGCATCTCGAAATACAGTAAGTCCCCTACATATGAATGAGTTCCATTCCGAGAGCGTGTTCGTAAGTCCAATTTGTTCGCAAGTCCAACAAAGTTAGCCTAGGTACGTAACTAACACAGTCAGCTATACAGTACTGTACTATAATAGGTTTATAATGCTTTTCATACAAATAATACATTAAAAACAAACAAACACAAAAAATAAAGACAACATTTTTAATCTTACAGTACGGTAGCTTGAAAAGTACACTAGTACCGTACAGCAGTTAGCATACAGGGGCTGGCAGCAGTACCAGCTACCTCACTGCTGCTTTTACGTTTGCTTCCAGACATCCTGGGCTTGAAATAAAGATATTGTCCTCTATAAAGTATTGTACAGTAAAGTACACAAAAGCACAACCACTTGTGGAGGATGCACACACGTGACAATATATACGAGACACGTGAACTAACATACGTGATTGGACACGCGAACGCATGTTCACATCTTTGAAAGTTCACAACTTGAAGGTTCGTATGCAGGTGACTTACTGTATACTCTTGCCTTTCTCATGGAACATCTCAACTCTAACATCTAATTTAGAGCTCTTCTTCCCCAGTTCCTCGTTCACCAAAATATTACATGTCTTGTCTTTTTCATACCAGTAAATGGCGTCACCATCCACTCAGTTTCTCAAGACAGAAGTCTAAGAATCCGCTTTGTTACTTTTTGATCTTTCATTCCCCCACATCCAATCCATCGGAGCAAGTCTAGATGGTGCCGCTTCCAAAATATATCTTGAATCCATCCACTTCCCTTCATCTCTGCTCCAGCCCCTAGAATATACCATGTCACCGTTTGCACGGTGTATGCATTTCACAATATGTAATTATCTCAGTTCGTTTATCTATTTATTACCGGTGTCCCAAATTATAGTGTCAGTTCCAAGAGGGCGACAACCGTGTCTGTCCTGGTGACCCCTGTGTCCCCAGGACCCAGCGCAGTGCCTGATGCTCGTTAAATATTTACTGAATAAATGGTTTCTCTCCTTTTGACTCAACTCTCTAGGAAACTGAGCAGCCAAACACCAATCAGAATGTGAAGATAGCGACCACATGTAAGAACTGCTCCTTAATCCTTCCTTAAAGCTCCATATTGCCCGGCGTAGCATCTGGCGCATGAAGCACGCATGATAAATCGTACTGAAAGTAATGCACATATGCAGTATTTTGAATATGTTGAAAATGGCTTCTTTGTGAGTATATGGCTTTGAACATACACAGAACTTCCTCTTTCCTTGCTGGGACTGTTGCCTACATCATGACTAATGTTCATTTAAAAAGTATGAGTATAGCCCAAATTATGAAAGCTTCTGGAAGACCATACCCCCGAAGAGAGCTGAGTTCTGAAATGAGTGGACCATAGCCAAAGAAATGAGCAGGAGAGGTGGCTATGTCAACAAAGGGTTTGGTTGGCCACCGAGCTCAGTCCTTGTTTGGCAGATCTGCTCTGCATCTAAGCGAGAGCTAATTTCACAGACTAGAGACAGCCATTCAGAGAGAGGCGGCAGTCTGCTCTCTGGGTGAAGGAAGAGGAGGTAAAGCAGGGACAGTGAGAGTCGAGCTAGAAGTCACCACGGTGGTCACAGAGCTACTAAAGTTAGGGTTCTCAAATACTGCTGTGCTGTAGAATCACTTGGGGTAAATATATGAAGATGCAGATGCCCAGGCCCCATCACAGGCATGATTGATATTGTGAAGGTCCAGGAGTGGGCTTAAGAATCTGCATTTCATCAAGCACACTAAGGGATCGGACCACATTTTGAGAGAACTCATAATAGAGAGACGGACCTAAACAACAGTCTAGAACAAAGGATAAAGATGCATTTCGTAATGGATAGGCTGGCTTTAACAATAACAGAGACTCAGCTTTGGACAAATAGAAAAGGACAGAGAATGGTCCAGTGACAAGGACAGGTTTCCTGAAGCCAAGAACCATAGAGTCTTCTAGATCCAGGGGCAAAGGGAGTGACTACAAAGTCAGAGAAGGTCATGAAGCTTAGGTGCTTATGTCTCGGAGGCTCTTTCTTCTAAATCTGATCAGAAGCTTCTCCTTCCAAAAGCAATTAGTCTGTTCATTAATTTTATAAGTACCTGATACATTGTTTTGCACGAAACAGGCACTCCACGATGCTTTGAATTACTGAATTGAGCACGGGACTTTATTAACTAAATAAAAGGCCCTTATATAGCCCTCTCCTTGAAAAGACGGTAATCTACTCTGAGAGATAAAATGTGTAAATGAAACTCCAGAATATTTTCAAAATGATAGATAATGAATCCTGGTAATAGGGAACAAACTTAACATCTAAAGTTCCAAAGAGGCAGACATTAAGTTATCAGATAGGGAGCAGAGTGGGCACGATTTCTTAGAAAACATCAATCTTGAGCTGGGTCTTAACAGAAGCAGTGGTAACTTCAGAATCTTATACAACACGAATGTAATAGAAGAGATGTAATAGGACATAATTGACAAAGAGAGGAAGGAAAGAGAAGAGCAAAAGCAAATCATAAGACCAAGGATGAGACCTTCATTCCCATTTGCGTTCGGAGATGGACACAGGTATGGGTAGGAGTACAAGAAAGATTTTTTTGGTCATATATTTTTAATATTCTCCTTAAACCATCTCAATTCCACTTCCGAGAGCCTGTGCTCCTGGAATGGCAGGCTGTCCAACCTCAGTCATCCAGGGGGAGTCTACCACTTGGGATTAAGCAAAAACTCCCAGGGACTTAACACCAAAGTTCTGAGTGGGATTCTAGGTTATGCCACTAGCATTTCCTGGGACAAAAATTGTCCCCATCCCCATGGGCTCTTCAGTGAGATGGCTGTTACTTGGAACCCTACTCTTTTTTTTTTTTTTTTTTGCAGTACGTGGGCCTCTCACTGTTGTGGCCTCTCCCGTTGCGGAGCACAGGCTCCGGACGCGCAGGCACAGCGGCCACGGCTCACGGGCCCAGCCGCTCCGCGGCATGTGGGATCCTCCCGGACCGGGGCGTGAACCCGTGTCCCCTGCATCGGCAGGTGGACTCTCAACCACTGCGCCACCAGGGGAGCCCTGGAACCCTACTCTTGAGCAAAAGGCAGCCTCATATTCCGCTCTTTCACATGATCCTGCGGCCATTCTTCTCTGAGTTCTTCCCACACCCCAGCCCTGCCAGCAAGGTGGTCCAGTGCATACGTAAGAATCCCTGAGTCAAGGAATAGCCAAGCCAGACAACACTGGGGAGGTAGTAGGAAATTTAGAGAAGAAGCCAAAATTACGTGTATAGCTATATCTATATATATGCATACACACACATCAATATATATATTCTTGCTTCTTTCATAATTAAAGCAATGAAATTTCTGGTCATGGAATTTAGCTGGGCCCTCCAAATATTGGCCAAAGGCTCTTTAAATGCTTCGGGAGGCAAATTGCATTTATAAAATAAAACGTTGACCACATTCACTCACTCCTATTTTATATTTATATGGTGAATTTTGTACTAGATAGTCAAATGTGCTTCATTATGCTTTATGACTGCAATTTGCATACTGAAATAATATTTGAACTGAGGCACTTGGGAGTGATTCATAACGTTTTCAACGGTTCCTGTGCTTTAGAATGAAGGCAATATAGAGCTATACAATCGGAGAACTTTAACTGCGGTGTTTTGTCCCACTTAAACTCAACCTAAACCTTTCATTAAAAATGATGAGTTGCTAATAACACAAAGGCCACAGCAGCCTGGTCATTATTCTGACTGGGGTGAGGTCGAGCCTCTCCAGCTCTGCCCTGCTGCAGTTGTGATGGGCACCTTTCTTACTCTCTTGCTTTAAGGCCCGCCTATTTTCCTGTTGCCCAGTCTCGAGGCTTCCAGCTGGAGCCTGTAACTCCTGAGCTGCAGATTCAGCTACCCTCTCTGAGCTGAAATCAAGCCTGTTGCTAGACATGGGAAATGTGGAGTGTCTGAGCTGTTTTATAGACTCAGACGTCTTTTCTATAACGAGAGGTGCTAGAAACTGGTCAGGGGATCTTCCAGGGACGGTACTCACAGGGGGTCCACGTGGCCCCCGTGTGCACGCTTGCTAGCGTAGGCTTCTACGGGAGAACTATTTTGAGAAAAGACTCGGTCTCTAAAAAGAAAAGAGTTTGAAAACCAATGGACTACATGATATACAAATTTCTCTCTACCCTGGCATGTCCTGTCCTTGGAGGCAATTCTGATCTTGGTATCCTTATTCTCTAGGAGTTGGGTTTCAGCCCTATTATGGACTGAATTGTGTCTTCCCAAATTTCATATGTTGAAGCTCTAACCCCCAGTGTGACTATATTTGGAGATAGGGCCTTGAAAGAGGTAATTAATTAAGGTTAAGTGAGGTCATAAGGGTGGAGCCCTAATCCAATAGGACAGGTATCCTTATAAGAAGAGGAGGAGACACGAGGAGTGTATCACAAACAGAGGAAAGGCCATGTGAGGACACAGTGAGAAGGTGGCCACCTGCAAGCCAAGGAGAGAGGCCTCAGGAGAAGTCAAACCCCAGGACACCTTGATCTTGGACTTCCAGCCTCCAAAACTGTGAGAAAATAGGTTTCTCTTGTTTAAGACACTTAGTCTGTGGCATTTCGTTAAGATAGCGTTAACAGACTAATAAAAGCCCCAGTGATTCAACATTTAACTATTATTTATTGAGCATCTCCTATGTGCCCAGCACTGTTTGAGCCCTGGAGATACAATAGTAAAGAAAATAGACACAAATCCTTATCTTTAGGTCACCTAACAAGAGGCAGACTCACGAGCCAAATTGCCCAGGCTCTGCTACTCACCAGCAGCGTGAGCTTGGGCGAGCTACTTAACCTCTCCATACCTCAGTTCTCCACATCTACAAAGTGAGTATGGTAACAGTAATAATTAATGTTGGAGTTGTTGTGAAAATTAAAAAAATGATTATATGCAAAGCATATATAGTAACTGGAAGGTAGCAAATGTTAGCTATTGCTATTTTTACATTGTTGTCTACACAGACAAAAAATAAACATATTACCTAATTCCAGGCAGTGATAAGTGCTAGGAAGGACGATAAAACAGGTAGAAGACTGAGAGCAATGGGGTTTTTTAAGCATAATCCTGAATATTTATTAGCCTTAAGTTAACTGAATTCAAATGAATAAACTAAATATCATACTGAATAACTTGAATGTGCAAGTCATGCAAAGAACATTCCAGGCAGAGGGAATATCAAGTGGAAAGGCCCTGGGGTTGGAAGATGTTTGGAATGTTATAGAAACCATGAAGAGACCGGTTTAGTAAAGCAATATGAGTGGTACAGAGAATGGGTAAAGTTAGGTCAGGGACATCAGGAGGAGCCAGTTAATAGAGAATTTGATTAGGTCAGAGCTCCCCTAACTTCCCTGATATATATGGCCATCACCTTGGGCCCATGTTCAATAAACCAATTACCAGGGCTTTTCCTCTGGAAATTCAAATTCAATAGTCTCAACACCTACTCCATGGGAGGTACCATTTGGGGCACCAAGGATACATCAACTTAAAAAAAAACCCACACAGACAAAACATTGTCTCAATGAGGCATATTCTAATAGGGAAGACAGAAAACAAACATCCTTAAAATCATATCGTACATTAGATATTGGTACATTCAAAGGTACAAACAAAACCAAATCTACCAAGGTGAAATGGTAGTGCTGGGGCTATAGGTGGGTTGCACTTGTATATAAGATGCTCAAGTCTGGGTTGGAGATATAAATTGAGGAGCTGTCAGCATGTAGATGGTATTTAAAGCTGTGAGATCACCAAGGCAATGAGCATAGATAGAGAAGAAGTCCCAGGACTGACTCTGGGCCGCTCCAGTGTTTGGAGATTGGGGAGGTGAGGTGGAGACAGCAAAAGAGATTGAGGACAAGCAGGCAGCCAGTGGGCGAGGAGGAAAACCAAGAGCCTGGTATCCTGACTGTTAAGTGAAGAAGGCATTTCCAGGCAGAGGGAATACTCAGCTGTGTTGACAAGGTGTTGCTAGGTCAGGTAAAATGAGAACTAAGAATTGACCATTAGATTTAGCACAAAGAGTTTATCAGTTTAACAGGAGGGAACACAAGCAGGTGGATGGGGTGCAAGTCTGCGGAAACTGTTCTGATTGCTCCATTTTCTCAGGGAAGAGGAAGCATGGTTATCAGCTGAAAGTGAAGATGCAGAGGAAGAGACGGAAGCTTGGGGAGTGACGAGAAGGTATGAAATAGTCATCTTGGACGATGGAAGAGTATAAGGACCTAACAAATAGTGTACGGCTGCTGAGCAACATTAAGGATCCACTTGAGGGTCATGGCTGTGAATTTAAAGTAAGACCAGCCAAAATCTCGGTGGGGTTTTTCCTAGTCATTTACAGTTGCACAGTAGGTTGTGGTCTTGCTAAGCAAAGTGAGAGGGGAGCAAGGCTATTGAGGATATATGCACAAAGCAATTATAATGCTTGACCATGGAATTCAGGAGGAAAGACGTTATCAGGTGGGTGAGAGACAGTGAAAAGTTTGTAAGATCGATAGGTCGTAGGGTCTGCTGTGGTTGAAGGGATGGTTGGAGATCAGGCGTTGGAGGGAATGAGTCACGAAGACAGAAAGTGGTGGAAAGAGAATAGGATGCAAGAAACTGAAGTTGTAGGGATTGCAGTTATTTGCAATGACAAGAGTGAGGGTGTGGCCATGGAACCAGGTCAGTGGAGGAGGGAAGAGGTCAAGGAACTGAGAGGCCAGGGTTTTGGAAGGACCATCCATGTCAGTATTGAAATCACCAATAATTAAACAAAGAGTAGTATCAGACAGAGTGACAGTGGGCTAGGAGCTAAAGTCATCAAAAAAGAAAAAGGAAACCAGGTTAAGTCACGCAAGGACTGGTAGAAGAAAACAACAGTGTGGTACGGGGGAGATATTGTCTTCTGGCACGAGATTAAAAACTTTTAACAAAACCTATGGGCGATTCTTATCTTCAGGATAGTTTCTGAAACACTGCCCAGGCCATGTTGAGGACTTCAGATGTTATTCTGAGTGTGATGGGAGGACTCTGGAGGAGTTTGAGCATGAGAGTGACATGAGCCCTGATGAGTAACCCAGTTTATCCCAGCAGCTGCATTTTTGGCCCTATTCTTAGTTTAATGCCTAGATGTCTCTTCACCAATCAGCAGCTGGGTTGCTCCTTAATCAAACTCATTCCCCAAATCTGGGCCTCTGGACCAAACTCCCTATCCTTTGATGTCACAAATTAATCTCCAGATCTTGTTTTGGACTCACATCCCAATGTGACTGGGTCCCTAAAATACCCCAATCTCTAATCGTTTTTCCATGCTCCCCTGCCCATGCAGATTACCTGGACTCAAGGTTCCAATCTGGGGAAGTCTTGCTGTGATTCAAATATACATTTGTGCTGGGCTGTGTATTATGTTAGATTAATAAATTGTCTAGGCCAAGTACAATCAGAAATGGAGATCATATAGGTTCGGTTTAGTTAAAAAGTAGAAAAGCTTTCCTTGTTAAATGGAGGAGCCATTAAATGTAGAGCAAACCAAGTCACTGCTGTGTGGGAACTAGTTATGGTGGAGGAATTGAATGGAAATGCGGCAAACTTGTTGTTTCCTTGACAGATAATTGTAGACGTCATTAACACGGTCATGCATTCATTCAGAAAATAATTAGTATCTACCTTCTGTGTGCAGCCACTCTTACAGGCATTAGGGATATAACAGGGAAGACCCCAGACAGAGGCCCTGATCTGATGGGACTCCACAGTCCAGTAAGAGGGACTGAAAATAGACAAGTGAATACATAAATAAGGTGATTTCAGAAAGTGACAAGTTCCTTAAAGGTAATAAAATAGAAATCTAGGGGACTTATTCTATGCCAAGCATTGTTCTAAGTGGCTTTATCCATTTAGCCTACTTAATCCTTACAATAATATTGAAATTTTGGCACTATTATTATCACATGTTACAGATGAGGAAACTGAGGCTCAGGAAGATTAAATAATTTACATACAGAGCAAGTTACTTAACTTGTTTGTGCTTCCATTTCTTCCCCGTAAAATGGGAATAATAACAATAATTACAACTATGGCGTAGAGTTGTTTTTATAATTTAGGGAATTCATATCTGTAAATGATTCAGAACAATCCCCAGCACACGCTGAGTGATAGCTATCATTCCATTTTACAGATGAAGAAACCAAGTTTCCGAAAGCTTAAGTATCGTACACATGTTCACACAGCGAACGAGTGAAAAATGGCAGCTGCTCAACGAACATTTGTTACCTGAAGGGCAGGACTGGGGTTGTTACACAGCTTCTGCTCCCTCCAAAGCCCATGTCCTTTGCAGCACTGCATCTCTGTGCACGGGCAATCAGGAGTTAACCGTGGGCTAAAAATACATCTTATTTCAGCTCTATTCTCCACGCCTAGAGATACTCAGCAAACTGTACTGCAGAATTAGGACATGTGCGGTGTTAAACTGTGGCACAAAATCACAAGGAAACAACTAGAGGAGGGAAGGGCATTCAGTAACACGAGAAAAAAGTGAGAAATAAGCAATATGTCTCTGTTTTTCTCATCAGATTACTTGCAATAGCTCATGACTGTATTACCATTTCTTCAGATTTTAGTCTAAGGAGGAATATAATAAAGTATATGCAAGCAGTGCTTCATGAACCTAAACCAGACTTCAAGGACCTATTTAACAGTCTCAATTCCAGGAAGAAGACATTACAGGGTTTGTCCAGGTCTCATTTTCCCAATTCTGTACAATCAAGGATTCCATTAGATAAAATCTGAACAAATATTAATCAGTCTGAACTCTAAGTCACCCTAAAGGTAAGCCCTCAAACGTTGCCTACTGCCCGGCCCCGAATTCTCAGTGCTGGCTGGTGCGACACAATAGCTGTGTGTGAATTACCAATCCCCAGCACTGTTATATCCTGCAAGAGAGATTCTGGGCCTTAAGTCTAGCATGTCACATCAGTCCACAGCCCAAGTCTTTAGTAGTCAGAGAGATGCCTTGTTATTCAATGATTTTTAGTAGGCACATTTCTATCCTGAAAACATTCATTTCACAACCATCCAAGAACCTAGGAGCCCTCAGAAAACTAGAAGGGGTCTTGCTTTTTAAAAGCATTTCCTCCAATGAAGAAAACAGGTGTCCTTACTTCATGGTATTCTGGGAATCAGGACAGTATTTCCCTTAAAAAATAAAATAAAGAGGAGACACCTTCAAGATGGCTGAGGAGTAAGATGTGGAGATCACCTTCCTCCCCACAAATATGTCAGAAATACATCTACATGTGGAACAACTCCTACAGAACACATACTGAACACTGGCAGAAGACTTCAGACTTCCCAAAAGATATATATATTATTTTCCTTTCTCTCGTTTTATGAGTGTGTATGTGTATGCTTCTTTGTGTGATTTTTGTCTGTATAGCTTTGCTTTTACCATTTGTCCTAGGGCTCTGTCTCTCCGTTTTTTTTTTTTTCCTTAGTATAGTTTTTAGCACTTGTTATCATTAGTGGATTTGTTTTTTGATTTGGTCGCTCTCTTCTTTCTTTCTTTTTTTCTTTTTTTATTATGTTTTGATATTTTTAAACTTTTAATATATATATTTTTTATTTTAATAACTATTTTATTGGTTTTTCTCTTTCTTTTTTTTTTTTCTCTCCCCTTTCTTCTGAGCTGTGTGGCTGACAGGATCTCGGTGCTCTGGCCGGGTGTCAGACCTGTGCCTCGGAGGTGGCAGAGCTGAGTTCAGGACATTGGACCACCACAGACCTCCCAGCTCCATGTAATATCAAACAGCGAAAGCTCTCCCAGAGATCTGCATCTCAACGCTAAGACCCAGCTCCACTCAACGACCAGCAAGCTACAGTGCTGGACGTCCTATGCCAAACAACTAGCAAGACAGGAACACCACCTCACCCATTAGCAAAGAGGCTGCCTAAAATCATAATAAGTTCACAGATGCCCCAAAACACACCATCGGACGTGGTCCTGCCTACCAGAAAGACAAGATCCAGCCTCATCCACCAGAACACAGGTACCAGTCCCCTCCACCAGGAAGCCTACATAACCCACTGAACCAAACTTACCCACTGGGGCAGACACCAAAAACAATGGGAACTACGAACCTACAGCCTGAGAAAAGGAGACCCAAACACAGTAAATCAAGCAAAATGAGAAGACAGAGAAACACAGAGCAGATGAAGGAGCAAAGTAAAAACCCACCAGACCAAACAAATGAAGAGGAAATAGGCAGTCTACCTGAAAAAGAACTCAGAGGAATGACAGTAAAGATGATCCAAAATCTTGGAAATAGACTGGAGAAAATGCAAGAAACATTTAATAAGGACATAGAAGAACTAAAGAGCAAACAAACAATGATGAACAACACAATGAACAAAATTTAAAATTCTCTAAGAAGGAATCAATTGCAGAATAACTGAGGCAGAAGAACAGATAAGTGACCTAGAAGATAAAATAGTGTAAATAACTACCACAGAGCAGAATAAAGAAAAAAGAATGAGAAGAATTGAGAACAGTCTCAGAGACCTCTGGGACAACATTAAATGCACCAACATTTGAATTATAGGGGTTCCAGAAAAAGAAGAGAAGAAGAAAGGGACTGAGAAAACATCTGAAGAGATTATAGTTGAAAACTTCCCTAATATGGGAAAGGAAATAGTCAATCAAGTTCAGGAAGCACAGAGAGTCCCATACAGGATAAATCCAAGGAGAAACACGCCAAGACACATATTAATCAAACTGTCAAAAATTAAATACAAAGAAAAAATATTAAAAGCAGCAAGGGAAAAACAACAAATAACATACAAGGGAATACCCATAAGGTTAACAGCTGATCGTTCAGCAGAAACTCTGCAAGCCAGAAGGGAGTGGCAGGACTTATTTAAAGAGATGAAAGGGAAAAACCTAAAAGCAAGATTACTCTACCCAGCAAGGATCTCATTCAGATTCGACGGAGAATTTAAAATCTTTACAGACAAGCAAAAGCTAGGAGAATTCAGCACCACCAAACCAGCTTTACAACAAATGCTAAAGGAACCTCTCTAGGCAGGAAACACAAGAGAAGGAAAAGACCTACAAAAACAAACCCAAAATAATTAAGAAAATGGTAATAGGAGCATACATATTGATAATAACCTTAAATGTAAAAGGATTAAATGCTCCAACCAAAAGACATAGACTGGCTGAATGGATACAAAAACAAGACCCATATATATGCTGTCTACAAGAGGCCCATGTCACACCTAGAGACACATACAGACTGAAAGGGAGAGGATGGAAAAAGATATTCCATACAAATGGAAATCAAAAGAAAGCTGGAGTAGCAATTCTCATATCAGACGAAATAGACTTTAAATAAAGACTATTACAAGAGACAAAGAAGGACACTACATAATGATCAAGGGATCAATCCAAGAAGATATAACAATTGTAAATATTTATGCACCCAACATAGGAGCACCTCAATACAGAAGACAAATGTTAACAGCCATAAAAAGGGAAATTGACAGTAACACAATCATAGTAGGAGACTTTAACACCCCACTTTCACCAATGGACAGATCATCCAAAATGAAAAGAAAAAAGAAAACACAAGCTTTAAATGATACTTTAAACAAGATGGATTTAATTGATATTTAAAGGACATTCCATCCAAAAACAACAGAATACACTCTTTTCTCAAGTGCTCATGGAACATTCTCCAGGATAGACCATATCTTGGGTCACAAATCAAGCCTTGGTAACTTTAAGAAAACTGAAATCATATCAAGTATCTTTTCCAACCACAACACTATGAGACTAGATATCAATTACAGGAAAAAAACTGTAAAAAATACAAACACATGGAGGCTAAACAATACACTACTAAATAACCAAGAGATCACTGAGGAAATCAAAAAATACCTAGAGGGTAAGATAGGAATAAAGACACAGACCTAATAGAGAATGGACTTGAGGATATGGGGAGGCGGAAGGGTAAGCTGTGACAAAGCAAGAGAGTGGTATGGACATATATACACTACCAAACGTAAAATAGATAGCTAGTGGGAAGCAGCCGCATAGCACAGGGAGATCAGCTCAGTGCTTTGTGACCACCTAGAGGGGTGGGATAGGGAGGGTGGGAGGGAGGGAGACGCAAGACGGAAGAGATATGGGAACATATGTATATGTATAACTGATTCACTTTGTTATAAAGCAGAGACTAACACACCATTGTAAAGCAATAATACTCTAATAAAGATGTAAAAAAAAAATACCTAGAAACAAATGACAATGAAAACACGACAACCCAAAACCTATGGGATACAGCAAAAGCAGTTCTAAGAGGGAAGTTTATAGCAATACAATCCTACTTCAAGAAACAAGAAACATCTCAAATAAACAACCTAACCTTGCACCTAAAGCAATTAGAGAAAGAAGAATTTAAAAAACCCCAAAGTTAGCAGAAGGAAAGAAATCATAAAGATCAGATCACAAATAAATGAAAAAGAAATGAAGGAAACAATAGCAAAGATCAATAAAACGAAAAGCTGGTTCTTTGAGAAGATAAACAAAATTGATAAACCATTAGCCAGACTCATCAAGAAACAAAAGGGAGAAGATTCAAATCAATAGAATTAGAAATGAAAAAGGAGAAGTAACAACTGACACTGCAGAAATACAAAGGATCACGAGAGATTACTACAAGCATCTATATGCCAATAAAATGGACAACCTGGAAGAAATGGACAAACTCTTAGAAAAACACAACCTTCCGAGACCGAACCAGGAATAGAAAATATAAACAGACCAATCACAAGCACTGAAATCGCGAATGTGATTAAAAATCTTCCAACAAACAAAAGCCCAGGACCAGATGGCTTCCCAGGCGAATTCTATCAAACATTTAGAAAAGAGCTAACACCTGTCCTTCTCAAACTCTTCCAAAATATAGCAGAGGGAAGAACACATCCAAACTCATTCTACAAGGCCACTATCACCCTGATACCAAAACCAGACAAAGATGTCACAAAGAAAGAAAACTACAGGCCAATATTACTGATGAACATAGATGCAAAAATCCTCAACAAAATACTTGTAAACAAAATCCAACAGCACATTAAAAGGATCACACACCATGATCAAGTGAGGTTTATCTCAGGAATGCTAGGATTCTTCAATATACGCATATCAATCAATGTGATACACCATATTAACAAACTGAAGGAGAAAAACCATATGATCATCTCAATAGATGCAGAAAAAGCTTCTGGCAAAATTCAACACCCATTTACGACAAAAACCCTCCAGAAGGTAGGCATAGAAGGAACTTACCTCAACATAATAAAGGCCATATATGACAAACCCACAGCCAACATCATTCTCAATGGTGAAAAACTGAAAACATTTCCTCTAAGATCAGGGACAAGACAAGGTTGTCCATGCTCACCACTAGTATTCAACATAGTTTAGGAACTTTTCGCCACAGCAATCAGAGAAGAAAAAGCAATAAAAGGAATCCAAATTGGAAAAGAAGAAGTAAAACTGTCACTGTTTGCAGATGACATGATACTGTACATAGAGAATCCTAAAGATGCTACCAGAAAACTACTAGAGCTAATCCATTAATTTGGTAAAGTAGCAGGATACAAAATTAATACACAAAAATCTCTGGCGTTCCTATACACTAATGATGAAAAATCTGAACGGGAAGTTAAGGAAACACTCCCATTTACCATTGCAACAAAAAGAATAAAATACCCAGGTGTAAACCTACCTAAGGAGACAAAAGACCTGTATGCAGAAAACTACAAGACACGGATGAAAGAAATTAAAGATGATGCAAACAGTTGGAGAGATATACCATGTTCTTGGATTGGAAGAATCAACATTGTGAAAATGACTATACTCCCCAAAGCAATCTACAGATTCAATGCAATCCCTATCAATCTACCAATGACATTTTTCACAGAACTAGAACAAAAAATTTCATAATTTGTATGGAAACACAAACACTGCGCCACCAGGGAAGCCCAAGGTCACCTTATTTTTGATAAAGGAGGCGATAATATACAATGGAGAAAAGACAGTGTCTTCAATAAGTGGTGCTTGGGGTTTCCCTGGTGGCGCAGTGGTTGAGAGTCTGCCTGCCGATGCAGGGGACACGGGTTCGTGCCCCGGTCCGGGAAGATCCCACATGCCGCCGAGTGGCTGGGCCCGTGAGCCATGGCCGCTGAGCCTGCGCGTCCGGAGCCTGTGCTCTGCAACGGGAGAGGCCACAACAGTGAGAGGCCCGCGTACCGCAAAAAAAAAAAAAAAGTGGTGCTGGGCAAACTGGACAGCTTCATGTAAAAGAATGAAATTAGAACACTCCCTAACACCAGGCACAAAAATAAACTCAAAATGGATTAAAGACCTAAATGTAAGGCCAGACACTATAAAACTCTTAGAGGCAAACATAGGCAGAACACTCTATGACATAAGTCGCAGCAAGATCCTTTTTGATCCACCTCCTAGAGAAATGGAAATAAAAACAAAAATAAACAAATGGGACCTAATGAAACTTCAAAGATTTTGCACAGTAAAGGAAACAATAAAGAAGAGGAGAAGACAACCCTCACAATGGGAGAAAATATTTGCAAATGAAGCAACTGACAAAGGATTAATCTCCAAAATTTACAAGCAGCTCATGCAGCTCAATATCAAAAAACCAAACAACCCAATCCAAAAATGGGCAGAAGACCTAAATAGACATTTCTCCAAAGAAGATATACAGATTGCCAACAAACACATGAAAGGATGTTCAACATCACTAATCATTAGAGAAATGCAAATCAAAACTACAATGAGATATCACCTCACACCAGTCAGAATAGCCATCATCAAAAAACCTACAAACAATAAATGCTGGAGAGGGTGTGGAGAAAAGGGAACCCTCCTACACTATTGGTGGGAATGTAAATTGATACAGCCACTATGGAGAACAGTATGGATGTTCCTTATAAAACTAAAAATAGAATTACCATATGACCCAGAAATCTCACTACTGGGCATATACCCTGAGAAAACCATAATTCAAAAAGAGTCATGTACCACAATGTTCATTGCAGCTCTATTTACAATGGCCAGGACATAGAAGCAACCTAAGTGTCCATCGACAGATGAATGGATAAAGAAGATGTGGCACATATATACAATGGAATATTACTCAGCCATAAAAAGAAACGAAATTGAGTTATTTGTAGTGAGGTGAAGTGGGTGGACCTAGAGTCTGTCATACAGAGTGAAGTAAGTCAGAAAGAGAAAAACAAATACCGTATGCTAACACATATATATGGAATATATTTTTAAAAAGTGGTTCTGAAGAACCTATGGGCAGGACAGGAATAAAGACACAGATGTATAGAATGGACTTGAGGACACGGGGAGGTGGAAGGGTAAGCTGGGACGAAGTGAGAGGGTGGCATGGACATATATACACTACCGAATGTAAAACAGATAGCTAGTGGGAAGCAGCTGCATCGCACAGGGAGATCAGCCCGGTGCTTTGTGACCACCTAGAGGGGTGGGATAGGGAGGCTGGGAGGGAGGGAGACACAAGAGGGAGGAGATATGGGCATATATGTATACGTATAGCTAATTCACTTTGTTATAAAGCAGAGACTAACACACCATTATAAAGCAATTATACTCCAGGAAAGATGTTAAAATAAAATAAAATAAACACTCCCCTGCTCCTTAAATGAAACAAACTTTCCATTATCCTCCACTGACTGCATTTAGTTTGAAATATTTAATAAATCTCCCACAAACAATACTTCCTAGGATGTTTGCTGCAACTAACTGGCAAAAGAGTAGAGCAAGAAGGAAAGAAAATGGACCAGGAGTCCCCAGTGGAAACCAGCAAGTCAGTTTCATTTGTATCTTACACTCCCGGAAAGGCTCATACAAATGCATAAAGGTCCAGGCTCCTCTCCACATGGCTGTTAAGCAGGCATCATTTTGCCTGGTATTCATTTGTCTGCTGTCTGTATCCGTCCACAGACAGCAGAGCTCCCTGTGGGCAACGACCGAGGCTAACTCATCTCTGGTTCCTTGCTCCCTAGATCAGGGACCGAAAGAAAAAGGAAGAAGGAAAGGGCAACAGACGGAGAAGAGGGGAGGGGAGAGAAATAAGGGTGGGTCTCTGCACAGCCAGCCAGATGCTAGAAGTCCCTAGATGGGGTTTCCTGCTCCAGTTTGCCCTGCCTAGTTCTGTCAAGAGGCAGGGGGGATTGGACCTGAAGACCTTCATGAGCCCCCCAGCATTTTAGTTAAAGAAAGGATGGTCTTCGATAGCTCTATCCAAAGCAGGAATATTTTTGCAGGATAAGCGAATGGTTTGGTTGCATCATTCTCTCCTCCTCCTCCTGTAACCTCACTCTAACTACGTAGAGCCCCTTTGAAGACTGCTGGAGCTCCGGAGATGCAGAGAAGATAGGCACCAGAATTAGCCAGGAATTCTGAAACTCTGTGAACTCTTTGGGTGGCCCCCTCCCTGTTGTAAGCCTTCTGCTGTCTTTTCTTTTTCCTCAATTCAATTGTAAAAATTTACTTAGTGCATGTTCTTGATTGAGTATACGTTTGCATTTGAAACCCTCAGCATCATTTCAGGCAATGTGCCTCCAAACCTTAAATATTAATAGCAGGGCACCCTTTCTGAAATTTCCAGCTCACCATTGTGTAATGGTTTCATTTCTTTCTCAAGGCCAACCTCAGAATTTTCAAGGCTTTGTGACAGCAACTGATAGTGTGAGAAGCAGTTCCTTCCGAGCGCCAAGAGCGGCATCTGCTATGAGACCCCCTCCCACTAGGCAGTTGGGAAGGCTTTCCCCCAATCCTCAAACGTATTCAGCCTTCTGTGTGGCCAGGGACTAGCGCTGCCTCAGAAACGATGTCTCAGTGTGGAGTCTTCCATATTAAGACCAGCGAGTCCCTCAATTATTAATTTAACCAAAGGGATTGTGAAAACCAGCCATGGCCTTGGCGGGACTAGACCTAAGGAGGGGTAATTTGGTTGAAAGCCACATTGTGATATCCTGCATCTTTTTTTTTTACCTAAAAAAGATTTTATTAAGTAGATGTGCTGGGCTCTTTCTTTTTTTTTTTCTTTTTTTTCGCGGTACGCGGGCCTCTCACTGCTGTGGCCTCCCCCGCCGCGGAGCACAGGCTCCGGACACGCAGGCTCAGCGGCCATGGCTCACGGGCCCAGCCGCTCCGCGGCACGTGGGATCTTCCCGGACCGGGGCACGAACCCGTGTCCCCTGCATCGGCAGGAGGACTCTCAACCACTGCGCTACCAGGGAAGCCCTGGGCTCTTTCTTTATAGTAGTTTGGTTTGTTGTTTGATAGAACATGAGTTAAAATATAAAAGACATTTAGAACATCCCGTGTTCTCAAAGAACTAGATGTAAGTTCCGCTAGGACGAACACTGTCGACACCACCCACCTCTACCTCCTGGGCAGGGCGTGGGGTGGGGGTGGGATGGGTGTCTGGTGCACTAATTTAAGTTCATAGTTCATGGCACATGGTAACCAAATGAGTCATTCGAATAGAAAAGGAGTCAAGTAGTGGAGACCTGGAAGAAGCCTCAGGAAAAAGTCATTACTACAGTGCTTTACAAACTCATCTGGTAACTAGAGTTACCTGGCCATTTGTTAAAAATATAGCCTATCCAGTACCAATCCTGACGTTCTCATCGCCAGATCTATAAGGGAGGGGACCGGAATCTCTATTTCCAACAAGTTACTCTGGTGATTCTTTGACTTTCAAGAATGCAGTGGTTCTTAGTATAGTCACAAAGTTGTCTAACCATCACCAGCAACCAATTCCAGAACATTTTCATCTTCCCCCAAAGGAAACCTCGTAGTCAATTAAGCAGTTGCTCCCCATTCCCCTTCCTCCAGTTCTGTCTCTATGAATTTGCCTCTCCTGGACATTTCATGTAAATGGAATCATATAATGTGCGGCCTCTTGCACCCGGCTTCTTTCAGTTTGCATGATATATTCAAACTTCATCCATGCTGTCACATGTATCAGTACTCCATTCCTCTTTTTGGCTGAATAATATTCCATCGTGTGGATAGACTGAATAATATTCCGTTGTGTGGACATACTGTGTTTTGTTTATCCATTTGTCAGCTTATGGACGTTTGGGTTGGTTCCATTTTTGGACTATTATGAATAATGCAGCTATGAGCATTCGTTGTGTGGGCCTGTTTTCAATTCTCTCGCAGTGCGTAGCGATGGCTGGCAAAGATCAGTGTCCTGGAGTTGGAGAAACAGAGACAGGATTTGGGGAAGCCCACACATGGAGTCACTGGCAGAGCTGAATCCAGAGACCAGAGCTCTTGACTTCCCAGCCAGGACGCAGTCCCTTCCCCACAGGGGCCATCTCGGTCAGAAATCTGTGTGAACATTTAAAAAAGACTTCTTTTGAAGAAATATTTGAAGGTTTGAAGGAGTACAGAGGGTGAGCTGCCATATCTGGACAACCCATAATTGGTGAGGACTTGTCAGCCACTGGGTTGAGTAACTGCTTCTACCAAACAGTTACAACCCATTGGAGAAAAAATGGATAGCTTCTTGGGGACCCTCACTCATTTAGCATGGGTTGAAGAGTGGCTATGATAACCATTGACTCATCTACATGGAGGAAGTTAAAGTCACTTCCACCTCTCTTTCGGATACCCTGGAGTGGCACTGAGGGCCCTTTTTCTCGGAAACACTCTCCACCTGGCCTACTGCTATCGTTGCTGAACTTGGACATTTGAAGGAGAAACAGTCGGCGAACAGGCACCAATTTGTGGTGCAGCACGACTTGTTGGGGCAAATGTCCATTGGGGACTTATTTTCTAGGCACCAAATACTGATTGAAGGTGTAGTTAACTATGTATGAAAATTTAGCTCCCTCAATTAATTGCGGGCACTAAATAACGGCTGCTCCACAGAGCAGAAAAGACTTTATGAAAATTGAACCCGTTAAAGGGAATTCTCCCAGGTTAGGAGCAATAAACTACAGCAGCCTGCAGTAATGATGACCTTTAGCAAGAACAGCTAAATTCCCTGTCGGGGAACAGGTATCAGAGGTCTACATTTGAGGCTGTGCAAACAGAGCCGGCAAAGGCCAATCCAGTTGGGCTAGACCAACCATTAGTGCTGAAATAAAATTGGACTGAGTTTGGTTGTCTAATCAGCATTCACAATATTAACTACGTTCCTCTTTCATTTTTTTTTAAAAAGATATCTGACAATAAATATCTTTTCTGTGCTGGTCAGCACCTTCTCCTTCTGAAACCAACTAATCTGTAGATTAAGCAACATCTAGTAGAGAATAAGTACTCAACACATGCTTTGAATGAATGAACTGATGATGAGGTTTACTGGGGAAATAGACCCTGTCCTTGAAAGCTTGCAATGAGCATAAATGAAATTCTAGAAAGTTTACAAAGTGACAGTAATTGAGGTCATAGTAATGGGAACCCTCCACCCCCACCCCCCCCAAAAAAAAGAGTAGAATTAGAAGTTCCAAGGATACACATGAAAACATCAGAATGGCGTCAGGGTCAGAAAGGCTTCTTAGAACACATTGGTCTTGACTAGACTTCAGAGAAGTAACAGTAAGTCAGAATCTTATATAAATGAACATAAAAAGGTATTCATACATTACCCTGTTAGTAATAAGGAATAAAGGGACCATGCCCAGGGGGTCAGAAAAATTCAGGTGCTCTTTTTAAGAAAAATAAATTTATTTATTTGTTTGTTTGTTTTGGGCTGTGTTGGGTCTTTGTTGCTGCACGCGGTCTTTCTCTAGTTGCAGCGAGCGGGGGCTACTCTTCGTTGCGGTGTGTGGGCATCTCATTGCGGTGGCTTCTCTTGTGGAGCACAGGCTGTAGAGAGCACAGGCTTCTACTTGCAGCACACGGGCTCAGTAGTTGTGGCTCGCGGACTCTAGAGCGCAGGCTCAGTTGTTGTGGCGCATGGGCTTAGTTGCTCCGCGGCATGTGGGATCTTCCCGGACCGGGGCTCGAACCCGCGTCCCCTGCATTGGCAGGCGGATTCTCAACCACTGCGCCACCAGGGAAGTCCCCTGGTGCCCTCTTTAATCCCATCATCCTCTGCTGTCAGGAACTGCCTGGCTCCCTGCCCTCAGTTTGTAAACTTAGCCACAGCCAAGCCAGTTTCCACTTGGGTGCTCTATCCTGCCGACGCTTGTTGCCTACTGCTGGCCTTAGACAGGATGCACAGCCTCTGTCTCACAATGATACTAACTCAAGCGTTGCTGCTAGCTCTGGGCCTAGTACTCAGATCCCACGCTTCTGTGCTTAGGATCCGTATCCTGGGTGTGTGAATTGGTGATTTCTGTTGATGAGTTCATCTGGGCCTGCGGATCGGCTTCCCACCAGCTGCTCTGATCCCCAGTAGTATCCAGCTCCATGTTCTCCAGGACTGTTTCCCCATTGGGGTGATCGCTCGGGCCTCTGGAACCCACCCGTTTCCCCCTGCATTTGTCTGTTCCCTGGGAAAGTTGCCACTTCATGGCGCTGAGATTCTGTCTGCATTCCAGCCCTGGGCTTCTAGACTTCACCTCCCCACCTGGACCAAAAGTAACTGGCAAGACGAATCCTATACAAATCCACCTCCTAGCTCGAGCTCCTTATGGCCTGGTCCTTAACACTTAGTGGACTCGGCTGGTCTCCTATCTGCTCACTTTGTACCCTCCACCACCGACCCTGTCACCTCAGCTCTCCGAATTCCTTCATCACTTGCAAGTATGATCACCAGTCACACTTCCGGAGACTCATTCATTGACTAAATATTCATTAAGCACTTACTATGTGCCAGGCACTAGGATATGGGGACAAACACGGAGTATCTTGTCTGAGGCAAACACAGATGTTATATCATCACTCAAATCACTTTATAGGTTCTCGCATCAGCATCTCCATCTGAGGCAGTTACGCAGGCTACAAGACACTGGCTCCTCACTTTGGAGCCCCCTGGGCTCACTGAGATCACAGCTGAGCACCCTGCCCAGCCAAGTCCCCGCACTCAAAAAGGCAAGACAAAGGAAACCCTTCTCATTTTAAAGCTTCTGCCAGGTGTTTGTGTAGCTAAGTGGCCGCCATTAAGAGGTAAGCAGCCCGGTAATGGCTTCCATTTCTTATGCACCTACAGGCCGCCTGGGCAAAGTCCTGAAAGCACTAAAAGGGGGACTGACCCAGGTCTGCATAATAGAGAAAATGCTACCTCCACAGCCATCCTGGGTCAGCTGGGCTGATCGCTGCGGAGTCAGAAAACGTTTCTCTTCCTTAATAAGGACTTAGACAACCCTGTCTGGAGAATCTGTATGTGTCCTTTGGGGATGTGCTTATGTCTGTAAGCAGGCTTGTGTCTCTTTCCAATAAGTACCCATTGGATCACCTGGAAGGTGGAGGCGTGTGCCTGAGCCCTTCACTCCAGCGGGGAGCTGTTGAAGGGCCTAGGAGGGGAGAGCTGAAGCCTGTCTGGAGGTCCTGCTGAAGCCCCCGACCTACGCCCCACGATTTATTCTCAACTGGACCCGAGTTTGGGATGTGAGCTGTGGGCAAACACTGTAGCCCCCTGGGTAGGGGTGACCCTCTCTAAAGCTGTGTGGTAACCCACAGAGGATGTCTGAAGGTCGGGGTGCTCTCTGTGGAGATGGGAGCTGTTCAGGGCTCCAGCCTGAGGACAATAAAACATTCCTAAGTACTGGAGCGAACCCATAAGTGGATTTCCAGTGAGAGCTTGTGTGTGTGTGTGTCCTGTTGAAATAAAATTTATTTTTTATGGCAAGACAAGATAAATTTAAACATAAAATTTTTCCCCACATGCATGCCGCAACTAAGAGTCCGCATGCCACAACAAAGATCCCGTGTGCCCCTGTGCCGCAACTAAGACCCGGGGCAGCCTAAATAAATAAATAAATAAAATTTAAAAGGTACCTAAAACAAACAAACAAAAACACCTTTAAGACTGAAATAACTACCGCTTCCCTCTGTCCTCCTTTATTTGCATACTCATTCTAATTCCTCTGTCTGGATTGCCTTTCTACTCTGCAGAGACTACGAATGCTTACCTATAGGAATAGGACCACCTGAGGCTCTAGCTGACCCTCTTCAGGTCAAGGTCAAACTGAGGGCCAGAGTTAAAGAATTTCTTAAAGCCGGGGAGGATCCTCAAAGGTTTCTGTAAATGGATCATCAAGATGGGAGGCCACCAGTCTGACTAAACTGACCACAGCTGATATTCAGAGCCTGATGGGACTTTTGAGGGGGCCTTCTCCCCTAAGCTAAATGAGAGAAAGAAAAACATTCCAACATAGGTGAATGGGTATGTCAGTCCTTTGATATCATTTACGTAGTCGCCCAATTTTCTGAGGAATTAAAACGGCCGTCCTTGTTTTACAACCCTAGTCTTACAAGACCGCAGGTGCGGCTCCGGAAGCAACCCAACGCCTGCCAATCCTTTCACCACTCCCCAAACCGCCCCTATTTACATGAAGAGGCTCGCAAGTAGAAGACTTCTGGTCTTAAGGGAACGAAAGTGCTCCTAGGAGGAAACTGCATTTCTCCTCCTATGCCTTTAAGATGCAAATGTGATACGTGGTTTTCTCCGGGAACTCTTATCTAGGCCATTTTTTTTTCAGTTGAAGTCTAGTTAATTTACAATGTTGTGTTAGTTTCAAGTGTACAACAAAGTGATTCAGTTTTTTATATATATATATATATATATATATATATATATATATATATATATATTCTTTTTCAGGTTCTTTTCCATTATATGTTGTTATAAGATATTGCATATAGTTCCCTGTGCTATACAGTAGGTCCTTGTTGATTATCTATTTTATATACAGTAGTGCGTACCCCTTAATCCCATACTCCTAATTTATCCCTCCCTCTCCTCACTTTCCCCTTTGGTAACCATAAGTTTGTTTTCTATGTCTGTGAGTCTACTTCTGTTTTGTAAATAAGCTCATTTGTATCATTTTTTTTTAGATTCCACATATAAGTGATAGCATATGACATTTGTCTTTCTCTGCAAAACTCATTTTTCAAAATAGCTTCCTTAATTCCCTCCTTTAACTTGTAAGACCATTTCTCTTAAAAGTAGCTGTTGGCTCTTTTCTGGCTGTTAAGTATGCAAAGTACCATCTTTTTAAAATGCTAATTTCAGGAAGGTTATCCCCCCTCCAAAGAAAACAAAGGGGATAGGTGATTTGGAACTTGACTTGTCAAGGACAAATATGAATCTTAAGTGTCTTCTCTAAATATTAATAAAAAGGGTTTAGCCATCTAAACAGGTGACCTTGATTTGTTCCATCTGCCAGAAACCCAATTTGAGGGGACTTCCCTGGTGGTGCAGTGGCTAAGACTACGCTCCCAATGCAGGGGGCCCAGGTTCAATCCCTGTTTGGGGAACTAGATCCTACAATGCCACAACTAAGAGCTCACAATCCACAACTAAAAGACCCTGCACAACCGCACTGAAGATCCCACATACCGCAAATAAGACCTGGCACAGACAAATAAGGAAATAAAATAAATAAATATTGGGGGAAAAGAGAAACCCAATTTGAAATCAACCTCTTCTGTAACTGATGGATTTTCTATTATTGTACCTGATTCATGGCTGAAATTTCAGAATGGGAACAATGGGTTCTCTGTGGCTGTTTGTGTTTTGTATGCATCTCTATGTTTGTTGTAGATGTGTGGTATTGCCAAAATTAATTTGTAAAAGACCTCTATTTAATTGGCTAAAAGAAAATTAAGCACTTATAAATACTCAGAAAAAGAAACGAGCCCAAATGAATTTCAGGATCATGTGATCTAGGATTAACTTTTAATGAATGAAAACAAGTTTAAGTTTGTTGCTTTAATTAATACAGACATGTCTTTCAAGTCGTCAACATTAAGTATACTTTTACTGTACCCAGGGTTACTGGAGTCAGATAAGATCTTATTTTTCCTGTTATACAATTTGTCAGCAAAAAAATAACTTGAAATGATAAAACTTTTAAGTAAATTAAATGTAAATGAGATAAAAGTTTTTAGGTGAACTCTTTAGGAATAATTATGTTTCAGGACTGTCTACTTCAAATAGTTTCTCCAGATTTTTGGTAACTTGAAATTATTAAATTAAGTTAAATGGTGGGAATTCATTGAATATCAGATCATTTCCAAATAAGATACTGGAACATCAATTGCTAAACAAGTCTAGGTTTACCTACTTTTGTCTTTTTTTATAAAGATTTATTATTTATTTATTTATTTATTTTTGGCTGTGTCGGGTCTTAGTTGCAGCACACAGGATCTTCATTGAGGCGTGCAGGATCTTTCATTGTGGCGAGCAGGCTTCTCTCTAGTTGTGGTGTGTGGGTTTTTTCTTCTCTAGTTGTGGCGCACAAGCTCCAGGGAACATGGGCTCTGTAGTTCTGACGCACATGTTCCAGAGCACGTGGGCTCTGTAGTTTGTGGTACGCGGGCTCTGGTTGAGGCGCGCGAGCTCAGTAGTTGCGGCACGCAGGCTTAGTTGCCCCGCAGCATGTGGGATCTTAGTTCCCTGACCAGGAATCGAACCCATGTCCCCTGCATTGTAAGGCAGATTCTTTACCACTGGACCACCAGGGAAGTCCTACCTACTTTTGTCTTATTAGAGAAAAACTAAAGATATTTGGGTTCATTGGCCATGTCTTATACCCCATTGAGGAAACAAATTAGGTTATAGAATATGTTCATAAGTTTGCCAATCAGGAAATGCTGGTATGACAAGCAGTTCATAAATTACTTGCTTCTTAGTTTTTGCTACAAACTAAGGGTTTTTTAAGGTTAAGAATTCTAGTTAAAATATATAATTAAAACTACTAAAAATCAATAAGGAAAACATCGTTGTATGCAAGGAAAAAAGAAGGTAAATATAATGAATGGAAATGTATTTTGCTACGGGAAAAGAAAGTAATTTTGTCCTAAAGCTGGTTATTTCTAAATAGGAAAGAAAATAAGGAAAAAATTAATATGGATATATAAAGTTGTAAAAGGTTTGTGAGAAAAAAAAGAATCTTTAGAAAGGAATTCTATGTGTGGTCAGGACTAAGATTAGAATAAATTTAATTGAGTAAATGAATTTTAATATTAAAGGCATAGTGGTACAAAACCTGAATTTGGTTTTATCTCTGTTAAGGGGACAAAGTTTTCTTAGAATATTAATCTGCTTTTGATAATAGACTGTAAAATTTCTTTACCTTTTAAGTAGTCAGTTATAACTTTCTGAATTTGCTTTTGAAATCTTTTATTGTCACTTTGGTTAAGTGAATAAATATTGTTCCACAGTGACCTATGGTCCTATTTGACCAAGTGTTTTGAAATCTCTGTGATATTTTTTCACAAACTTCCCAAAGATAAATTCTAGTTGAAGTTCATTTGACCTCTAGCTAACTTTGAGGTTTTCCAAAAGGCCCCTGGAACACCTCAAGAGAATTATTTTCTCTCCTTATCAAAGAGATATATCAAACTAATTAGGTTTATTTGGTGTGTTAAAATACATGGGAAGCATTGTCAAATGAGTGGTAATAAACCTTAGGTAATATCGTATGGGTAAATGTCATTAATATAAACGTTCTAGAAATTATAAAAAGTTCTAAAAGTTGAATATATCCTGGTAAAATGTTATCAGTCATAATTCTAGTTCTTGTCTTAAAATGTTGTATGCCACCACAATAACCAAGTTTTTTTGTCGATTGCGTTGTAATCAGATTGTTAACTTTGCCTTTTTAAGTCTTTTGTCATTTATAGACAGTTATTGTATTATGATGCTTTTCCAAAAACTGCCTCATCTTCAAGAAGATTCACAGAAAAGACTTTTTGATAAAGTACAGGTTTCTGATAACTTTCAAATCATACTGCTGAACTGGGTAAGAAATTAAAGAATTCTAATGGAAAACATGATGGCTTCATGAAACTGTTAACAGAAGATTCAGATCAAGGTTTAGTCACATAGGACTGAGTGAACTGATGAATATGGTTATATATATATTTTTTGTATGAAATATTACTGGTGTTTAATCTGTGTTTTCCAGATATAAGGAAACCCTTTCCCTCAAGCGCATTATGACTTAACAGCAATTTGGTAAACTATACATTTGTAAGTAGAATTGAAACATTTATCTTTTCTCTCTACCTGATCCCTCCAGAAATTGGAAACTCTTAGGTTCCCAGCAGCCTTATCAGGTAAATAAGAAAGGATGACTCCTGGCAGGTACAGGAATCTGGAGCTATTTGGAGGACCACAAGAAGAAAGGAATCCACTCAAATCTATAGATATCACAGGCAGAATCTGATGGCAAACCCTTGCTGTGGCTTTCCAGGCTTTAAGAGGCCTTTCAAAAGTTTAATGTGATATTCTTCATAAAAGTTCCAGCACAGCCAACTTAAAAGAGTCTGTACTATCAATTACATTTATGTAAATAATCAGGCCAAGTTTATTGAAACTAGACTTATTTTGCAAATAACTTATTCATAATTAGATGATATTTCACAGACATTAAGGTAATTTTAGAGAGAAAAAATTATACTTCAGTGGACATTAAGTTCTGATGTTGTTGTCTTTTTTGTATTTACTGCCTAAGAGTCACTTCTCACATGGTTCCATGTTGCTATGTTACATTATTCTAAAGTTTGTTTCTGAAGCTTATCACAATAATCTGACCTTGGATGAAGATCAGATGCCCCATGACCTGCAACGAGGATATTACGCATATTGGAAAAGACATCAGGTAAAGAACTCTTTATAGCTACTCATATCAGGTGTCCTCTCCTGAATGGAATACAACTCCTATTTCTGACACCCTACTTCAACTACCAGACCAGCACTACCAGACCAGGACGAGAAGACAGGTGATCTAAGATGCTGGGCCAGGCCTGTATACCATTTGACAATTGCTCGTGCTTTTGCTTATGAACCAAATGTATTTCTTCCTTGGGTTCATTCATTTACAAGTTTCAAAAATCAATCCAGGGCTTCCCTGGTGGCGCAGTGGTTAAGAATCTGCCTGCCAATGCAGGGGACATGGGTTCGAGCTCTGGTCCGGGAAGGTCCCACATGCCACGGAGCAACTAAGCCCGTGTGCCACGGCTACCGAGCCTGCACTTTAGAGCCCGTGAGCCACAGCTACTGAAGCCCGTGCGCCTAGAGCCCGTGCTCCACAACAAAAGAAGCCACCGCAGTGAGAGGCCCGCGCACCACAACAAAGAGTAGCCCCCGCTCGCCACAACTAGAGAAAAGCCCGTGCGCAGCAACGATGACCCAATGCAGCCAAAAATAACTAAATTAAATAAATTAATTTTTAAAAAATCAATCCAATTGCCGGGTTTGTGGCCAATTACCTATGTCCGGTACTCCTAGGTTACCTTGGTGGATTTCTCCTCTCTAAGGCTCTAATTCAATGGCCCTTAGAAATTTTAATTTAGAAGACTGTGCAAGCTACCCTTACTGCCAATATCAGTAAGTGGGACCCTCTTACTTAGCCAATTAATGACACTTGTTCTAAACCCGGCCATAAATACTTCTTTTCACTAGATGTTAAATACTGTTTAGTTCCTGACAGGACCCAAGGGATTAATGGAACAAGTTTATAGCCTTGGCTTTACCCAGGTTGGTTAGGAAGCTGCACAGGTGGTTTCCCTTGGGCTCAAGGTCACCTCTGGTAGCTTGTCAATCTGCCTTTAATGCAAGCATGCTGGATTTTGAACAGTTTTCCAACGGTATGACCATTTGGCTACGATATTTGTTCCTTCACTTGGAATTGAAGATATCATTAATCACATAGAGGCTTTAACAAAGTTTACTCAGCGAGCTTTGAATGATAGTAGTTAAGCCAATAGCTCGCCCACTTTGCAAGTCTCCATGATGAGAAAAGTAGTCCTACAAAATTTCATGGCCCTTGATATTCTGACTGCTTCCCAAGGGGGAATCTGTGCTATAACACATACTGAATGTTGAGATGTTATACCTGACATGTATATTCTGCTGTAACTCATTTGATGACACATACGAAGCATCAGATTTCTGCTCTGAATGACCCTCCTCCCAGTTTAGGGGAAACACTAGGAAAATGGCTTGGTCTAGGAGGATCTTGGCTTCAACCTTTACTAATGACATTGTTATTCCTATTGGAAATTTTGATTACAGTTTGTGTAACTTATAACGTGATAGTTTCTTTCCTTTCATGCTGTGTGTCACCTACTCCTACTAAGATAATGATGTCTAAACAACTTGAAACTATCGATCACATCTATAGTTCTCTATAAATTAATAAACATGCACAAGGCACATGCAAGGTAAAATTGGCATAAGTCCTACTGGACAATTTGGAATTGACTGTTAGTCCTTTCCAGACATCTCACTAGTACAACTCCCTGAAAAGAAAGAAAGAACCAGGCTATTAAGACCCAACATCAAGGGCCACAATTGACCTAGGGCAGGTAAGCAACCACCTTGGCATCAAGGGACCAAATATTTCATCACTTAATGCTTTCTATAGAAAGATTAATGATCAAAAGGAGAAAATTAATAAAATAAAATTCATTTTTTATGGCAAGACAAGAAAAATTTAAACATAAAAATTTTCTTGCCCAAATGGGTCTTCTCCCTCCCCTTTAATGTGTATTGTGCATTTGCATTAACTAGACCTCCTTAGGAGATAACATTGCTTCTTCATCTTATAAGAGATCATGATAACCCACTACGGGTCTTGTATGTGTAGATCTTGATTGTGTCAACTGTCAATAAGTCATTTGACACATAACCCTTTGTCTCAACTGTGCTTTGATCTCTAACAGGCAGAACAGTCCTCAGAGCTTTCTGAAAGACTGTCTCCCAGGTTATAATCCTCAGGTTGGCTCAAATAAAATTTTCTACTTCTTTCTTAGATTGACTATTTTTTTTTTTTAGAAGATGTTGGGGGTAGGAGTTTATTAATTAATTTATTTATTTTGGCTGTGTTGGGTCTTCGTTTCTGTGCGAGGGCTTTCTCTAGTTGTGGCAAGTGGGGGCCACTCTTCATCGCGGTGCGCGGGCCTCTCACTATCGCGGCCTCTCTTGTCGCGGAGCACAGGCTCCAGACACGCAGGCTCAGTAGTTGTGGCTCACGGGCCTAGTTGCTCCGCGGCATGTGGGATCCTCCCAGACCAGGGCTCGAACCCATGTCCCCTGCATTGGCAGGCAGATTCTCAACCACTGCGCCACCAGGGAAGCCCTTAGATTGACTACTGAATAATTTTTTTCACTGACAGTCCCTTTGACTATGGAAACAGTCCTATGGGAATTGCAGGCTGTGGAAGAAGGTGGGAATGGGAGCGGCAAGAAGGCACAAGTAAGACAAGGAAGCAGCGGCCTCAGGAATAGATTTCGATCCACTCCTTCCTTCCCATATATTCCCACCAAGGACGCTCTCTTCAAGAGAACTATATGCATGTGTTACTGAATATGGTGCAATCGCTGTGACATGCTGTGTTTGGCAGTGTGTGGTACAGGCACTACTGTCTTTAATGACATATACGGAAATGGTGTTTAACACAGCCAGGTGTATGAATGACTACCTACAGCTGTATCTGTGTGAAACTCTGTTTAGCGACACCACACTACAGTATACTTCTTTAGGGACACACAATGAAACTGTTTTTCACAGAGCTAGGTACCTGAATGATTCACTGTGGTAATATCTCTGTGACACCCTGTGTTTAATAGGGTATTACCTTTTTTACATGCACTACTTTATTTAAAGATGAGAGTGTTGAAAGTCTATTAACAGAGCTGGGTGCACTTATTAGTAAGTATGATGATATCTCTGTGGAGTGAGTGGTATGTGTATTACTTTGTTTCATGATATACGTTGAAATGCTGTGTTTAACTGCCAGAGGCATGGGACTTCCCTGGTGGTCCAGTGGGCAAAGACTCCACACTCCCAATGCAAGGGGCCCGGGTTTGATCCCTGGTCGGGGAACTAGATCCCGCATGAATGCCACAACTAAGAAGCCCGCATGCAACTAAGACCCGACGCAGCCAATATAAACAAATTAATTAATTAATTAATTAATTAATTAATAATAACTGTCAGAGGCAGATGACCTGGGAAGGGAGGAACTCTAATTTCAGGGTCACACAAAATTGCCATTGTGGTCGGGTGAAGACACGTAAAACGGACCACGGTCACATCTACCACGGAAGCTACTCAGATCTGGGGGACTCCCCTGAGGACTGGACACTAAAACTGGACCAGGAAGAATGAATAAGAAGGAGGATCTGTTTACTGGGCACTTGCTCTTTGCAGGGTATTATTTGAAGGGCTTTACATGATCAAACCCATTTAATCCTCACAGAAGCCATTAATTTTCATTGCACAAATGGAGAAACTGAGGCATAGAAAATTTAGGTAGTTCTCCTAGATTCTGTAGCTGCAGAGCCTGCCCTTGTCACCAGGAAGCACAGAGGTGGAAAAAGAGTATTTGTGGAACAACAGACAAGTCCAGAGGAGAGAGTCTGAGGTGTGTTCAAGGAACTGAAGGAAGGCTGGCGTGAGTGATAGGAGCAGAGTGCACCAGGGAAGAACCATGTGATATGAGATAAAGCTTGAGAAGACTGCAGTGCATTGGTCCCTCAAAGCCTTGTGGGTCATGGCAGAAGGTCTGGATTTATCTCGGAGTAATGGTGAGCAGGGGGATGGCAGGGCCATTTCTGTGAGAAGAGGTGTGATTCAAGGAATATTTTGGCTTTGAAGTAAATTGAAAGTTGGTGATTGACTAGATATTTTCCTCCAGGGAGGAGACAGAGGTTGGGGAGGGGAGTGTGAGAAGACTGTGAGAAATAAACCACTGTTGTGTGTTCAGTCCCTGAGATTTCAGGACAAATTTGTGACCATAGCACAACACAACCCATACTGACTAATGCAGATGATAATTAAAGTCACGGGAGGGTCTAGGACAGAGCTTTGAGAACTGAAGATTGGGTAGAGGAAGACTGGTCAACAAAACTTGTGCAGAATCTGCGAAAATGGTAGGAGAAGAACCAAGATCATGGGGGACCCTGAAACCAAGGGTTGTAAGGCACTAAAGCATGAGGGCATGTTCAAAAGCAATGGAAGTTCTGCTGAAAGGTTAAATAAGATGAGGACAGAAGAGTGTCTGTTGGATCCTGCAACATTCCAGTCACTGGTGACCTTGACAGGACTGGAAGGATTTGAAGAATGAATTGGAGGAGAGGAATCAAGTACAACACGCACAGACGATTCATTCATTTGTTATATTACAACAAATAAATGAGGCAATAGTTGGAGGAGCATGTGGGGCCTACAAGGGCTTTTTTTTTTTTTTAGATGGGAGACACTTGAGAATACTTAAATTAAATTCTGATAGAAAGACTCAAGAAGTAATAAATAATACACATACTGGCCCCTGGCTAAGTACTTTTCATGGATGATCTCACTGAAGGCTCACAGCCATCCAGTAAGGCGGTGCTTATTCACAGTTGATAACAGTTCACAGTTGAGCACATGACGGCACTGAGAGGTTAAGAGACTTGTCCAGGATCCCACAGCTGGTGACACAGCCAATGTGTGAACCCAGGCAGTAAGAGCCCTTCGAGACAAAGAGGTTAAAGATAAACGTGATGGGTTGACCACAAGTTTCCTAAGGATCCAGAGTAGGCAGGAAGTAGTACTCTCTAGGGTACTAGTTTTCGGTATAGCATACCTCTCCATGGTAACAGCAGGTGTTGGGGAGAGGATGGGTCAGATGCTGTCAAACACATGAACTGCATGGTGAACTGTTGAGGGAGACTGTTTTCTGATGGTATCTATTTTGCCTGCAATGCAAGAGGCTAGGTCACATGCCAAGAATGAAAGAGTTAAGTGGGGGCAAGGCCCTTGGGGAAGGTAGAGAAGGTCTGAAACAGGAGGTACATGGAGTGAAGGAGTAAGCTGTGTTAAGGGCCCACTTGAGGTTGGTAATGATGCATTGAAAGTGGAACCAACTTGCCTTGTTGCATGAATTCTTCCAGCAGTGAGCAGCTGTGGATTGAATAATAGCAGCTAACTTAACTGCATCCTTAGCATGTGTCAGGCATTGTGCTAACCACTTCACACGCGCTACCTCATTAAGTATACTCAGCAACTATGAAATAGGTTCAAGTGCTGCTTTGAAGAAGCCTGCTAACTCATATTATTTCAGGTGCAGCTAGACTTTTTCTTTCTCCCTCACATCCCTACATCATCAGCTATCAAGTGCTGTTGGTTCTTTCCTCACCATTTCTTGGTCATGTATCCTCTCCCTTTCATTACCAATGGCACTCCTCTGGCCAGGCACTCTGACCTCAAGCCTGAATGACCACTGGCCTCCTTATTGGCCTTTCCCTTCCCAGCCTTGGCCTGCCTCTGCACAACTTTCACATGGCTACAAGAATAATCTTTCTTGAGGAGAATTTTGATTTGGTTCCTCCTAGGCTCAAGAAGCCATAATGTCTTCCCACTACATCTTGAATCAATTCTCAATTCTTCAGATTAAGATTTAAGACCCTTCATCAACTGGCCTCACTATTTTTCCCCAGTGTTATTCATTACTCCACACTATTTTCTGCATAAAAGTTTCTAAAAGCAAAGATCATTCATGACTGTGAATCTTATGGGCTCCATGCTTTTACCATATTTTATGGCTGCAATATACACTTGTGTGTGGAAAATAGCCACTAATTTGAAGAATTCAGTCTAGATCTCTCTCCTGAGTTTTGGTCTGGTATATCTCAGGGTGTTTAGGCAGCTACAACTCAAAATGCCCAAATCTGACCTCATCCTCTCCCTGCAACCCCTGTGCAGGCCCCAGCCCAGTACAATTATACTCCTCAACTCAGCCAATGTCACGACCACACACTCAGTTGCTCAAATTAGAAATATGAAAGTCATCCTTGACTCCTCTTTCATTATTTCTGAAGAATTATATACATACAGTAAAGGGAAAACAATTTAGATATAAAGTTCAATGAATATTTTTTTAAATAAATAAATTTATTTATTTTTGGCTGCATTGGGTCTTCATTGCTGCATAGGGGCTTTTCTCTAGTTGCGGCGAGCGGGGGCTATTCTTCACTGCACTGCATGGGCTTCTCATTGCGGTGGCTTATCTTGTCATGCAGCACAGGCTCTAGGTGCACGGGCTTCAGTGGTTGTGGCACGTGGGCTCAGTAGTTGTGGCTCGCAGGCTCTAGAGCTCAGGCTCAGTAGTTGTGGCGCACGGGCTTCGTTGCTCCATGGCATGTGGCATCTTCCCAGACCAGGGCTCGAACCCGTGTCCCCTGTATTGGCAGGCGGATTCTTAACCACTGCACCACCAGGGAAGCCCCAAGTTCAGTGAATATTTACGTACGAATACACCCATGTAACCACCACCTATATCAAGATATGGACAATTTTTCATACCTAGCATGCTCCCTAGTGCCCCTTCCCATATGTACCAGCATCAAAGGTAACCACTATTCTGACTTCTATCACTCTTGATTAGTTTTCCCTGCTTACATAATCGGGTTCATATTGTAGGTACTCTTGTCTTTCACAAACACTGTATCTGTGAGAACCATTCATGTCACTGCTTGTATCAATAGTTTGTTTCTTCTATTGCTCGGCAGTGTTCCGTGGTGTAAGTATACCCAAGTTCATTTGTCGATTCCACTCTTGAGGGACATTTGGGTTGTCTGTGGACAGTTGGTGCTTTTGTGAGTAACAATGACATGGACATTTTTGTACAGGTTTTTGGTGAGCATAGCCATTCATTTATCTCAAGTATATACCAGAAGTGGAACTGTTGAGTAGCAAGATAGCTATATTTAACTTTAGTAGATGCTGTCAAACAATTTTCCAAAGTGCTTGTACCAATTTACATTCCTACCAGTAGCATATGAGAGGCGTAATTGTTTCACATCCTTGGTAACACTTGATATTGTCAGACTTTTTAATCTTAGCCATTCTGGGGGGTGTGTAGTGTTATCTTATTGTGCTTTTAATACGCATTTTCCTAATAACTAATGTTTTTTATTTAAGGTTTTTTTGATCACCTTTCCATATGCTTATTGGCCATTTGAAAGTCTTCATGTAAAGTGACCATTCAAGTCTTTTATCCAAACTTTAAATTGGGTTGCCTTCTTGATGTGTAGAATTTCTTTATATATTCTAGACATGAGTTATCCAACAGATATATGTAAGTGAATATCTTCTCTTAGTCTGTTGCTTGCCTTTTCACTCTCTGAATGGCATCTTTGGATGAATAGAAGTTTGTAATATTAATGAAGTCAATATGTCAATCTTTCATTTTATTTATTTTTTAAAAAATATTTATTTATTTATTTTGGCTGTGCCAGGTCTTAGTTGCGGCACAAGGGATCTTGCAGTTGCAGCATGCATGCGGGATCTAGTTCCCCAAGCAGTGATTGCACCCAAGCCCCCTGCATTGAGAGCACAGAGTCTTACCCGCTGGACCACCAGGGAAGTCCCACTCTTTCATTTTATAGTTTTGTGTGTGTGTCCTGTTTAAGATATCCTTGCCTACCTGCATCCTTATTTTGACTTTTCCCTCTCCTTCAACTCTTCAACAACTAATTAGTACCAATTCCTATAAACCATGCCTCCAAAGTATATTCCAAATATATTCAATGTTTTCCGCATCCACTGCTAACATCCCAGGTAAAGTCACCATTATCTCTCATCTAAGCTACTGCACCAACTTCCTAACTAGCCTTCCTACTCTGAGAATCCTCTCCACTCCATTTTCTACACTGAAGCCACAGTGACATTTCTGAAATGCCAATCTGACCATATCTCTTCCTTGTTGAAAACCCATGAGTGCCTATCCATTTCTCTTGGAGTCTTCCATGCTACGGTTCTTTCTTACCTCTTTTGTTTCATCTGATGCCACTCTACCAACCCTATTCCCCCAGCTCTTTAATTGACCACAATGATTTTGTTAGTTCCTTGAATGTCCCATGTAGTTTCTTGCGTTTAGAACTTTGTTCATGCTGTTTTCTCTTCCTGGAATATCGTCCATCAATACTCTACCAAAACTGAACTAATCTGTACTCATCCTTGATTGATTACCATAGGATTCACCTTCTCTGAACACTCCTTGAATCACCAGGAATGGGCTTGATGCCCCTTCTAAGGGCTCTCATAAAACTGAATGCATACCTCCATCACACCGCATTGAGAACAACAGTTTATGTGTCTGTCTCCTTGACTAGACAGTGAGCACCGTGAGGGCAAGGACTGTGTCATTCTTTTCTGTATCCCTAGCTCTGACCACAGTGTCTGACAGATCATAAATGAGAAAGAAAAGAAGGAAGGAAAGGTGGAAAGAAGGAAGGAAGGAAAGAAGGAAGGGAGGGAGGGAAGGAGGGAGGGAGGGAGGGAGGAAGCAAGGAAGGAAGGAAGACATATAGGTCCATACCTAGGTGGTATTCTCCAGTTTGTAGAATGGTCCTATGCCTTGCTAATCCTCTAATAGGACTGGGCTGCTGTCACTACCACTAGTACTACAGACCCCAGTTGTTGTCTCCAATAACTTTTTCTTAAAGCTGAGAGGAAACAAATGTGGCCTTAACCCCCAAAACTCCAGGGAACTACTAAAGGCCTTTTTAGAAAGCAGTTATTGACTTAGAAAATTAAGGATGAATCTGGCCAGAGATGGAGAGTGGGTCGTTGGAGAATATTTCTGAAAGTGCTGAGGATACCAGGTAACACCAGAAAGGAGCCAACTCAGGGAATAAAGAGACGAGGGCAAACACAGACGATGTTCTGCTTGGAGAAATGTCAGAACATGGTGGACAGATGGGATGTGAGGAACAAAGCATACTTAAAAGCCAAAAGTTACTCTCCGAAGAAAATTTATTGCTTTTCCCCACTAAATATTCTACTTTCTTTAACTGCTAGATAGCCCATAATTTAGTTCTCATATGAGACAAAACAGTGCAGCTTTAGGGCTTGCATATTCAGTCCCCACACTGGCCTTGTTGACAGGATGAGTGGAACAGAGAAATGTCTGCAATGACAGTGCCTCAGCAGAGCAATCTCAAAATACCAGGAGACTATCTTTAGTGACATGGGCTCCTTGCTATGAAGGTCCATAGCTCGGAGTGTAAAACATAATGAAAGTGAAGATTCATTGCCAGCCTCACTCACTGTTAATGCCGCACTCTATTCATTCAACCGATTCCACAAATATTTATTGAGCATCTACTATGAGCTGAGCACTGATTTAAGTTATGCAGATACCACATCAAACAAGATAAAGTCTTGTGTAACTTACATTTAGGTATACCAAAATAAAACCAAAACACCCCAAGTAAACTCAAAAAGATAATTTTAGGGAAAAATAAATGCTTAGAGGAAAATAAACAGAGTGAATCAGGATGTTTCAGCTATATCTAGTAGAAACTCTAACTCAAAATGATTTAAAGAGTAGTTTATTATCTCATGTAACAGAAAGTGCAAAGGTAAGATAGGCTCCAGGGTTGGTTCATCAGTGGCTCAACAATACCATCAAGGATCCAAGTAGTCTCCCTCTCTGCTCTATCATCTTAAGACTGGCTTCATCCTCGGACTGGGAGCAAGATGCTGCCCCAGTTCTAAGTATCACCGAAAGATGGGACCATGTCCAGAAGAGCAAGAGAGACATCCTTCCCCTCAGCTTTATTGTGCTGCTAATGAAGCTCAATTAAGTTTCAGGGTCCTTCACCCTGAACCAACTCCTTCCAAAGCTCTAGGAAGGGCCTAGCAATGTGTTCACATGGTCATAGGTTTTTGTAAAATTTTAAAGATATTTTAACCACTTTAAGTTAAGGCCTCTGTCTCCTTCCAATCTGGCATCTCTTCGGTCACACTTCCCTGTAAGGCAGGTGGCATGGGAATGGCCATGGGAATTTTAGGGACCAAGCTAAGGGAGAGCTGAGTTGTTGATACATTTAGTATGGATTTCCTGATATGTTTTTACATGTTCTCAGCTACTTCTGCACATACTTAATTTATCCTTAGCCGTTCCAGAGTAGGAATGGCTTCTGGGAATATTCCCACTGCCCGTTGCAGTGACTTACCTTGTATCATGGAATGAAGGTGCTGGACAGAAATCACATCATAGTATTTTGTGTCCTACCATGCTCAGCCCCAGAAACATTGGATATTGAAGAAGAAACAAGGTTTCAAACATTCAGAGCCAGAAGCTAGTCTGTGGAAAACTCTTCCAACCACCAAACATGCAAAATAATAACGGAAAATTTGGTTTTCAGTCGAAAGAAACTATCAGAATGGAAGTTCTCACTAATCAGCAAGATCATTAATTATAAACATCCAATGAAAAGCCTTGGATTTCTCGATATTCCACTTAATGAAGAGGAGTGAATGACATAAACATACTAGAAAATATTTAAATTAAAATTTCTTTCTGATTTGCCATGAAATGATGACACTGGCAAAGAAAATATAACTCGATTTGCCACTACTAGGACATTCCACAAACTGGTTCATGAATGTGATCAATTCAGAGTGATCTCTGCACAAGAAAACCTGAAAAGACTTTCTTTCATCATATATTAAAGAAACTCGATAGAGGTTTTCTCCAAATTTGACAACTCTAAAAATCTATTTGATATTACTATCATCAAGCTGTGGCACCTCTTCCTTCTGTTTCTCCTTCACATCACTGGTGCATTTACAGTTCTTGACACACAGGAAGTTGCCAGTATTTTTTTTTAACATCTTTATTGGAGTATAATTGCTTTACAGTGGTGTGTTAGTTTCTGCTTTATAACGAAGTGAATCAGTTATACATATACATATTTTTTAATTCGAACAACTAGGCTAGATTCCCTGGATGGTAAGGACCATGGCTGTCTCCTGTCAGTGTCCACAAAATAACCACTCAATAAACGTTCATTACATCGAATCCTACTATTTATTTAGATGCCTTCTGTAAGGCCTGAGGTCACTAATGTAATGGAGATTTGCACTACAAAGCACTGCCCCAGGCCATCCCTCAAAGCTAAACTTACACTCCTGTCGCAATTGGAAGTAAATACCTTCTGATGACTCCTCTCTAATTACAAAATCCCTCCAAGCACCCTCCAGAAGCAACTGCTCCTGAGAATCATAGCAAACCATTTCCAGCTCTTGTGATATCCAGATCCACGTTGTGAAAGATGCAAATAAATACCTGAAGACATTTCCCCAAAATATCCAACCTCAGTAACCTCCCTTCCCAATGGGAACTAAAAGGTTTTGGTATCCCTCAAAGACAAGGGGTCAGTGATGGGAGAAAACATGCCCACACACAAGAAAATGCCCAGAAAGTGCACTAACAGTACCAACCCACTGGTCATTTGTGGTATAGATTCCAATCACCAAACAACTTACCACTGGTTAAGTTATTTCTGTGTGTTTTTGTCAGTAGCTATATATGTCCTTTGATTCTTAGTGTCATAACATGTTATGGTCTTTAGTATAATTTATCAAATTATACTCCAGAAAAAGAAGCCATGGTTCATTCCTTTTATGGGTTAAATTGTGTCTCCCCAAAAGACTGAAGTTAAAGTCCTAACCCCTAGTACCTCAGAATGTGATCCTATTCGGAAATAGCATTGTTGTACATGTAATTAGTTAAGGTGAGGTCATACTAGATCAGGGTAGGCCCTCATTCAATATCATTGATGTCCTTATGAAAAGAGAGAAAGTTGGACACACACACAGAGACACACAGGGAGAAGGTCATGTGACAATGGAGGCAGAGAGTGGAATGATGCAGTCATATGCCAAGGAATGCCAAACGTTGCCAGGAACCACCAAAAGCTAGGAAGAAGAAAGGAAGTATTCACCCTTCAGAGGAAGCTCAGCGCTGCTGCACCCTTCATTTGGGACTTCTAGGTTCCAGAACTACGAGAGAATACATTTTTGTCTGTAAGCCATCAAGTCTGTGACACTTTGTTACAGCAGCTACAGAAAACTAATACAGTTCTTCTCACGATTTTAAAGGAATAGAAAGGAAACAAAGAATGACCAAGTAGTAGGGTGGTAGTGCATTTGGAAGAGCACTGGGTTAGGCCAACAGATGACACGGGATTGAGTCTGACTCTTGCTAATGTGTGATCTTGAACTGTGTAAAATTCAGTTTCCTCACCTGTAAAATGAGAAGATAATACTGCCTGGCCAGCTTATCTTACAAGACTCTTCTTATCTGTGATCTATCGTGAGGATCAAATGAAATAACAGACGGGAGTCATCTGAAATCTGTAAAATCAATCCAAATGTGATGTGTTTAGTCTTTTATTTGATTTAAATAAATTTAAATTTGATTTAAATAAATCCAGTGAACTTGGTTTGTTAAAAATAGCATTTAAAAAACTCAAAATTGGGGAATATAGATCCACTATGGAAGAGAGGAGCCCTGGTGTTCTGATTAAGATGAAGGAAAAATATTTAATTGGTCCCAGGTGCACGCACATGTCTGCCTACTGAAATATTTCTTGTTATTGTTATTTTGTTAACAATTCAGGATGTGAAAAATTAAGCCCATCCATTTTTTTTTAATATCTGAAATAATTCTTTCACTCCTTTGGCACTAGCAGAAGAGAGTGAATTACCACTACCTATAAAAGAGTTTCTTTTTCTATAAAAGATATCTTTTTCCAATTTTAAGTGACACCCTCACAAAGATCATTGATTTTTAGTGAGTTTTAGTCACTTCCACCATTAAGAAAACATATAGAGCGCTTCCCTGGTGGCGCAGTGGTTGAGAATCCACCTGCCAACGCAGGGGACACAGGTTTGGGCCCTGGTCCAGGAAGATCCCACATGCAGCGGAGCAACTAAGCCCGTGCGCCACAACTACTGAGCCTGCGCTCTAGAGCCTGCGAACCACAACTACTGAGCCCGCGCGCCTAGAGCCCGTGCTCTGCAACAAGAGAAGCCACCGCAGTGAGAAGCCCGCGCACCTCAACAAAGAGTAGTCCCCGCTCCCGCAACTAGAGAAAGCCCGCGCACAGCAACGAAGACCCAACGCAGCCAAAAATAAATAAGTAAATAAATAAAAATTACAAAAAAAAGAAAACATATAGAAAAGATCCCATTTGTATAGGTTTTCAAGTCTAAGAATAGAACACAAAACAGAAAATGAGTCATAATTGGCTAAAGGTGACCCTTAAATACTCCCCAAATGTAAAGTTGAATCATTTTCTTAAATGACAAAGAGAGAAGAGATCTAGCCCATTTCCGTCCTCAAGCTCAGTTCCTTCACCAACCCCACTCATCACAGATGAATACAAAAGAGAGGGGAAGAAAAACTTTTAATGTGGGCACTAAAAATAGATAGCAACTGCTTCAGGACCTGCAGATGTTACCTGCTCCCTGTGATGCTGGGAGGACTCATGTTTTTGAGGACAAAGGCTTCTAGGTACTTTCTATATATAGTATGTCATCTTGACAGGTAATGACAAGATATAACAAGCCAAACCACTGTATAGCTTTCATTTCCATAACTCAAGACTATTCAACATTTAATTAGTAACTGGGATAACAAACAGAAGATACCTGTTTGAGTAGAATAAGCATCAAATAAATGTTTGTTGCTGTTCCTGACACCAAAACTGGAAAAGCAAAGATGTTTAGTGTATATTCCAAGAGTCGTAATCTCCCTGCTTGGGTCACCTTTCATAAAACAATGATGATGATGACAGTGATGAGGGTGGTGATAACAGTAATAGCTAACAATTGCCGAGGGCCTATTATGTCTCAGAAAGTGCACTAGAGGTTTCCTGTGTACTTCGCATCGACTTGAGTTCAATTCAAGAAGATCAACACTCAGAACACCACTGAGGCTCTGAGATGCTATGGGATTGCCTCAGTGTCACACAGCCAGGACTCCAAGCGAGGTCCGTGTGTGTCCCAAATCCACTGTGCTTTCAACCAGACAACTTCTGTGACAGTTTTCCTTTTTAAAAATTTTCGTTATAACAAGATGAAAAAAAAATTCATATTTTTTGGTAGGTTTGTCTGCTCATGTTCATGCTCATGAAATGGAGTCATTTTCATTCTCCAGATGAAGGAACTGAAGCTCGGAAGGATGAAATAACCAGGCCTACACCACAGACCTAAAGAGTCATAAGGCTGGAGCTATACCTAGGTGTGTCTCCAACATTTATATTTTTACTGGCTGATCTCTTTAAAAAAAAAGAAGAAACAGTGAATTGTTCGTTGTTCCTTCTTCATCCCTTACACTCTCTCTCTCTCTCTCTCTCTCTCTCTCTCTCTCTCTCTCTCTCTATATATATATATATATATATATATATATATATATATATATATATATATATATCCCTCTCTCTCCTTCCCTTACCAGAGCAGAGATTTAAGCTACAGAAACAAAAGGAAAACCATTAGCCAAGAAATGGTCAGCACCCCGATCCAGGCCTGCCCTGGTTCTAGACATCACAGCATCAGGGTATACATTCCACAGGAATTAAGATACCAGCCCAACCCTCAGAAAGGCCCTCCCCAGGAGATCCACGGAGCAAAAGGTGCATCGAGGAGAGCCCTAGACCATAAGAGAAGCTAGTGGAGCTCTCCGCCCCCCCCCCCCACAAGTGACTAAAGCCAAACAGATTCTTCCAGGAGAAAGTGGTACAAAGTAACTAGGGGGGTTCAGTTACTGGCTTTGGAAAAAAGGTTCTCAGATAGAGGGCTGGGGCGGGGGGGAATCTCACTCTTAGGCAGGGCTTGGGGTCCATTTCCTGTACTTGACTCAGAAGGCGTCCTTAGGTAGTTTCAGGCCTCTGGCTTATTCAAAGAAGTCTGAGAAGCTAGTGAAGTAAGAGTTTTGTCACTCCAACCTTGGGCATCTGTGGTAGCTGCCCATCTGACCTCTCTCCCGTGACTCACCACCATCGACTCCATTTTTACCTTCGTATCTTAGGCCAACTTGGTCAACACCACACGCAGCTCCCAGTAGAAACCTTAAACATTCCCTCTGTAGCTTTTACTGCCTTAACTGAAGCTCAGATCTCTTTTAAAATGTCATTGTCTAGCAATACTCTTTAGTGGAGGCTGCTCATTTTCCCATAGCCCTCAGACCTTAGGGTCAAAAGATAAGTTATACCTCTCCCCGTGCCCCAGTGTAACTTCCCTAAACCTTACTTAGCAGCTCCTCTGCCCCCGAAGCCCACACAATCTAGTTGTCTGCCCTCTTCTCATCTTCTGCACTGTTACTTTGAAAAGATACCGAGCATCTACTCTGTGCCTGGCACTGGGCTATGTACTTCGATTACATTGTCCTGAGTAATCCTCACAATTTCTCCGTGGAGTGTTTATTTTATTTGTTTTTAATTAATTTTTATTGGAGTAGAGTTGCTTTACAATGTTGTGTTCGTTTCTGCTGTACAGCAAAGTGAAGCACCTATACGTATGCATCTATCCCCTCTTTTTTAGATTTCCTTCCCATTTAGGTCACCACAGAGCACTGAGTAGAGTTCCCTGTGCTCTACAGTAGGTTCTCATTAGTGATCTATTTTATACATAGTAGTGTATCTCTGTCAATCCCAATCTCCCAGTTCATCCCATCCCCCCTTCCCCCCTTGGTATCCATACATTCGTTCTCTACATCTGTCACTCTATTTCTGCTTTGCAAATAAGTTCATCTGTACCATCTTGTCTAGATTCTGTAGAGTGTTTATTATTATCCACACGGGGTAATGTGTGCTTCCCAAGGTTCCACAAATAGCAAGAGGTTGCAGCAGGTAAGAACCCAGTTCTACCTGGTTCTAAAGTCCGTCTTCACCACTAAGCCGTGTGGAGAAACAATGAGAGTCCCCCGTGGTAACTGCAATAATGGAGGTGGAAACAGTGCAGTGTGAAGACAGAAAACAAGACACAGAGCATCCACCTGGGACAGTCAGTGAAGGCTTCAGAGAGGAGTTGAGTAGTCAGCACACAAAGGGCAGTTCCCCAGGCAGAAGTGGAGGAAGGAGGGAAAGCACTCGTGGGGTGCAGTATGTGCTAAGGCATGAGCGCTCACACTGCATTATGGGAAATGTGAATGGCTGGTCCAGCTAGAGGGTTGCATCCATGTGGGTGAGTAGCGAGAGACACTACTGGAAAGGTCGGTGGACCAGGGCAGGCCTCGAGGAGACGGATACCTTGTGAGGATACCTTGCAATGGGGCATAAATGTCTCCTGAAGGCAGTGGGGATGGATCCACCTAAGGGTTTAAAGCAAAGGACGTGAGATTTGTACTTCGGAAAATTCACCGTGGCAACAGCGTGGATTTTAGGGGGGCAAGCTAGGAGGCAAGGAGGCCAGTTAGATTACTGTTTGGTCTTCCAGGTGAGAGAGGATGCTGGTCTTGTGATGGAGAGGAGGGAACAGATTCAAAGATTCTCAGAGAAAATTCAGTAAAATGGATAACTACAAAAGTAATGTACCAAAGCTTTTCCATATACAAATAATAACCAATTAGATCATATAAGGGAAGAAGAAAAAATCCTATCACATTAGCAACACACAAGTTAAAAAAACACAAAGGATAACCTTAAGTAAATCCTTGGAATTATCATTTTGAATAATCCTATGAATAAATCTATAAAGCTCTATACAGGAGGTAAACGCATATTTGAATTAATGGAGAAATGTAGCTTGCTTTCAGCCAGGAGGGCTCAACAGTGTGAAGACATTAACTCCCCATGCACCAGTCCATACATCTAATGCCACCCCCAATTAAAACCCCACTAGGGGGCTTCCCTGGTGGCGCAGTGGTTGAGAGTCCGCCTGCCGATGCAGGGGACGCGGGTTCGTACCCCGGTCCGGGAAGATCCCACGTGCCACGGAGCGGCTGGGCCCGTGAGCCATGGCCGCTGAGCCTGCGCGTCCGGAGCCTGTGCTCCGCAACGGGAGAGGCCACAACAGTGAGAGGCCCGTGTACCGCGCAAAAAAAACAAAAAAAAAAAAACAAAAAAAAAACACAAAAAACAACACCCACTAGGAATTTTTTTGAGGGACTTGTTTCTAAAACGTATCTGGAAGAATAAGAATGCGAGACAATATAGTGTAGTGGTTAAGATCACGGGTTTTTGAGTCAGAAAGACCATGCTTCAGTACTAATAAACCACTCCACACAGGCCTACCAACCAGCTCCGTGAACTATAGCAAGTTACTCAACCTCCCTGTCCCTCAGTTTCCCGTCTGTGAAATGGAGATGAGAGCACACACCCCCTAGAGTAGCTGTAAGAATTAAACAAGGTAATGCATGCAAATAAGGTACAGTGCCTTGCACATATTAAGTACTAAATAAATATCGGTTATTATGACTAATGCAAAGACTACATTAGGCGGAACCATACGAAGTTGCCATTTCTGTAGGTCAAACGTGATCAAATGTTGACAGTTTCAGATGATGCAACCTAATAGAAATTAATATATATGGGTTGGCCAAAAAGTTCATTCGGGTTTTGCCATAACATCTCTTACGGGACAACCCGAACGAACTTTTGGGCCAGCCCCAATCTATCACAAAGACCTCATATTCTTCATATATAAAGAGTTCTACAATCTTGGGCGGGGGGGGGGGGGGGGATCCCGGTAAGGAAATGAGCAAATAATACAACTGGGCAGTACACATTTTAAATGGCTAATAAATGTATGAAAGGTGTTCCATCTTACTAACAATTAAAATATATAAATGCAAGCAATTATGAGGTATTATTTTGTACTTACATCCGCGGTAATTTTTGACAATATATTAAGTATATTCAAGGCTACAGGGTTACAGGCTTTCCCACATACTACTGGCTGCTTAGTATAGTGGTTAGAAAGCATGGATTTCAAGAGTCAAAGTGCCTGGATTCCAATCCCAATTTCATCACAAAGCTATCTGTGTGAATTTGGGCCGGTAATCGTACCTTTCTTTGCCTCACTTTCTTCATGTTATAAAGTGAGGATGATAACAGGCTCTGTCTCATAAAGGTTGCTGTGAAGATTAAAGAAGTTCATTTACACAGAGCACTTAGAATAGGGCCTGGCTCATAGTAAGTACCATGTAGGGTTTTTTTTTAAGTTATCATTATTGTTATTATTGGTGGAATTAAGCCATTGACACAGTTCCCAAGGCGTCAAACCTGAAAGTCACTCCAGATGTGTCTTTATCACCCTCGCATCCAAATGATTAATTTATCCCTCTCCGTGTAAAACTACTGAAGAAAAAAAAAACTGCATTCATGTCTTTATTTCCGTCATGACTGCCATTCAGGCTCTCAAAAAATCTCATCATCATCCCATAATTGCATAATTACATTCAATTTTTCCTGTGTGTCCCCTGCCCACTAATCCATTTTCCATACTATTACTTAGGTTTTCTTTGAAACCCTACACAGACCACATACATTTCCTGCTCAAAAACCTGCAATGTCTCCCTAGTGCCTACAAGATAGTCTAGATCTTCATAGGCACATTCAGGCCTCTTGCCACATTCGTGTGACTTTCCACATGCTGGGTTTATTTTCAGCCCAGGATGCTGTTTCTTCCATTCTCCATCTCTTGCCATCACACCCTTCATTAAGTCACAATTCCAGAGCCACTTCCTCTATAAAACCTTTAATCCCTTGATCATCAATTCCAAGCCTCACCCCTTGCCAAGTCAGATTTACTTTATTCTATACTCTAGGCTTCCACAGCCCATTCATTGTTCATATTTTCATGTGTTACTTACTGTATCCTGTGTGAACTTGTAATTGCGATTTGCTTGTCTTCTCCACTTGGATCCAAGCTCCTTATGAATAGGAACCTCCCTTTATGTGTTCATCTTTATTCTTCTCCACACTTAAACATGGAGCTTGCCTTCTATGAGATCAGTGCATGTTTTTGGAGTCAGACTTACTGGGGGCCATTTGAAACCACAGATCCTGTTAGTCCCCACCAAGTAATAAAAAGGAGTGACTTGTCTGTTTTCTGCTTCAGAGAAGACGGAATTCCCTTACAGAAACCCAGCCAAAATCCATCTAGGTATTTCTCTAGCTATATCTGCATCCCCCAGGGCTCTGTCACAGGTATGAATGACATGCTACACATTAGCCACAGTCTCTATCTCAGGCTTCTGTGTGGAAAGCAGAGGTTGCAATAAGTTGGGAAGCAGCTCTTGGTTGGCTCTGCAGGCGAGGAATTCTTTGGCGGATGTATCGGGTTCTGAGGAAGCTGAAGCCCTAAATATAGGGAAATGTTTGTAAATATGAACTTCTATTCAGGAGATTATTTACTTTCTCTACTGCCGCTACCTAAAGAGGTTATTCTCCCACAAAATTACAGCATATTCTGTTCTACCTTGGAAGTCAGCAAATTAAGGGAATGGTTGGCCATTTAGAAAAAGAAAAATCTACACAAACAACTGAATCAACTATTGGGACGGTCACATCAATCAATAAGATCTAGATGAACGGTTTAGCACCATCGTATAAACAGAGTAAGCAAATGTAGATGTGTGATAGTGAAAAGAAGGTGGAGTTCAAGATCAAAGAGATATGAGTTTAATTTCTAACTAACTCCACCACTTCGAGCTGTATGACCTTGGATCGGTCACTTATGCTCTTGAGCCCTGGTCATTTCCTCATCTGTAAAATGGAGAAAAACAAATACCCATCTTTCAGGCTTGGAATGATGAGCAAATGAGATGGGGTATATAGAAGTGGTTTATAAAGTCTTCTACAAACCTTAGCTATCATTATTTTTGAAGCAGGAAGGCATTTAGAGACGATTTAGTGCAATATCCTCTTTTTGCCAATGAAGAGACTTAGGCTTAAAGCAGGGCTCACACAGCTAGTAAGTGGTATATCTGGGTCTAGAACCCATTTCTCTTGTCCGCTGTGCTCTTGCAGAACTCTGGACAAAATGGATAATATGCTTTGGGGCACTGAGTCAGCCACTCCTGCTGGAGAAAACAACAGTTTCCTTAGTGCACACTCTTATTCCTTAAGATCACTTCTCTAGACTTCCCAGAGAACATATCCAATCTCCTGAGTCACTCTTGCCTTGCAGCTCAGTGAGTCAGAATCTTATCTATCCCCATCAGAAGTTCAATTTGTTGTCAGGAATAAGGTGAAATGAAAAAGAGACACAGATGCACGGAGAGGCCATCACTTGCTTATCCTTGGGGCATAAAGCAATTTGAATAGAGAAACGCTAAAGAGGAACACAATCATTAATTTTGCTGCAGTGTTGGTGCCTCTGCTGTAGAAATAAAATGGTAGAACAAGCGTAGAGAGTATAGAGTATCATCTGGGATGCACAGTGGCCAAGCGCTGGCATTTGTGAGATGTATACAGAGAGTAAGGGTATCTGACATGAAGATAGATGACCTAGGTTCTAGTATCCATCCTACTAAGCAGTATGACCTTAGACACGTCCTTTAACCTCAAGGAACCCGTGGTCTTATCTGTAAGGTGAAGAATGACACTAGCTCTGCCAGCCTGCTAGGACTGAGTAAGGTTCACATGCAACACAGGTAGGATGCGGAGATTCAGTGAGATAAGAAATCAAAATCCCCCACTCAGTGCCAGAGAGTCAGTTGAGCTCAATAAATACTCACAACCGCTGTTATTACTGTTGTAATTACTTTTGTCATGTTTGGCACTTGTTCCTCATAGGACTCCTTCTCCATAGTGACTAGCAATAAAAGCTTTTGTACAAAAGGAGACCACGGGTTAGTAAGAGGCAGAAAGCGAAGGCAAGGTTCGGAGGCCACAGAGCATCGTGGTAAAGAGCATGGGCTCCGGGTCACGTGCTCCTATGTGCGTCACTGGGCACAAGGCGCGTAGCCAAGCCACACCTCAGTCTGCTCGTTTATAAGCTGAGATCACAGGCCCTACTGCTTGGGGCTGTCATGAGGGCTAAATGACATAGAGGACAGAGTGCCTCAAATGCCTGGCACAGAGAAACTGTTGGGTAATTTGTTAAAGTGAGACGATATACATCGAAGCACGCTGTAAACTCTAAAGTGATACAAACATGTAAGAAATTATAACAAGGACAAAATTCTATGCAAAACACCGATGCTTAGTTAATTGCTTAAGTGTTATGGGAAAATTCATTATACTGTCCAAATGGAAAACATGCTCATTTACAGCAGTTTCCCCTACAGCTGTGCCAGGGATGAGGTGGGGAATATTTGAAGGTTTCTTTTTCAACACAGCTGCTTTATGTATTATTGTCAATTTTCTCCATTCTTTTCAATTTGATCCTTTGGACTCTATCTTTTATACTTCTAAAATCGTCAGAATAGCAGACATTTGGTGAAGGTAAGTTGCAAAGGCAGAAGTGAGCACTCCAAAGTGAGTTAGAGTACACAGGAGCTCCTTTACTCCAAAAGCCTGTCCCAGATAAATGCTTTGAAATCATTAGCCTTAATATATGGAATATTCCAGAAAAGAAAGTTAATTTGCCTTCAGAACTTATTTTAGGGATATATTTTTAGAAATAGCTACTGTCATAAGGAAAGATAGCAAATAAATTTTATGATAAGGAATATTTTGGAGAAAATAGAGGGATCTAGGTGACCAAAGATCTTAATAGTTGTAATATCATACTACTGAGATCTCGGTGAAATACACACACACACACACACACACACACACACACACACACACTCACGCACGCACGCACACACACACAGATTGTTAAATTCGAATGATTTCAACACCTGGTTCAAGTTTATTGTAAATCCTGGAAATAAAGAATTAAAAATTAAATGCAGCCAGAAGATCACATTAGTCTAAACTCTGATCCAAAGTGCAAACTCCCTCTAGAGACTCCAGGCAGATGCTGTCTCCCGCGTACAGCACCTTCCAGTGACAAAGCAGCCTGTTCCAGCTCCATTTTTAGAAGTGGCACCAGCATTTCTACAGGGCAGACTAGTTGGGAAGAGGGGTTAGGAGACTCGTCTTGAAATTGCGTTTGCCAAGCAAGCTCGTTGTTTTTACCTGGACTGTGTGTTTACTTGACGTGGCTTGGCAGTGGGGCAAAGCTATGGACCTTAAAGTTGACTAAAAGTCCTGTTCCAACCACCCGTCAGTACCTCCACTGCTCCCAGAAATGTCCATCTTCCCAGTTCTGCTTTGGCAGCATGCCACACATACGTGTGATACTGCTGGTTTGCAGACTCACAGTCAAATGCCTAATACCAGGGGTTTGGAATACGTTAAAACTAGATTATACACATACACCATTTAGGACTTCCCTGGTGGTGCAGTGGTTAAGAATCCGCCTGCCTATGCAGGGGACACAGGATCGAGCCCTGGTCCGGGAAGATCCCACATGTCGCGGAGCAACTAAGCCCGTGCGCCACAACTACTGAGCCTGTGCTCTAGAGCCCACAAGTCACAACTACTGAGCCCGCGTACCACAACTACTGAAGCCCGCACGCCTAGAGCCCGTGCTCCGCAACAAGAGAAGCCACCGCAGTGAGAAGCCCGTGCACCACAACCAAGAGTAGCCCCCGCTCGCCGCAGCTAGAGAAAGCCCACACGCAGCAACGAAGACCCAATGCAGCAAAAAAGAAAATACACCATTCACTATATCATCATGATTTCAATAGATCAATTCTGCTGAGGAGATTTCAAAATGGGGGAGGGTGGATTCAAGCAGCAAGAGATGTTGTCAATCAAAATTAATTAAGAAATTATATATCAATCAATAATCTTCTAAAAAGTCTTGTAATGACCTCCGCTACTCTATTTAAGCATAAATAAGATAATCAACCATGTTACCTATCTGGAGATTAGATTTTTCCAATTAACTTGACTTAATTAACTCTCTAAGGTACTGAACTTTAGATGCCTGAGACACGGTACTCTAAGATTATTACAGTTGGAGTACTCACGGAACTTATTGTTATTTTTATCATTACATTTACTCATGAGACAAATGGAATTCAGACTTTAAATTCATGTGTGTGGGGGGGTGTAAGGAGTTATAAGATCAAAAAATATGGGCCCAATAAGACAACTGAAACAAACCCAAATGAAGCACTCTGGAGACCAGTCTTTGTTCCCTCATTAGGATTATAGGAAAGGACGTTGGTTAGCTTCCAGGAACCACGTGGAGCTATGTCAAGTGGCCAACTTTAATCATTCTTCTTCGTATTGCCCTTGCTTCCCATCTCACAGAGACTATGCCAGTAGATGGGGATATCCTCAACTTCCTCTCCACATCCCCATCTGCCTTGGCACCCCTTCTTCCTGCCCCCCATGTGAGGGGAGGCATAGTCCTGCCTTCTGTTTAAGGCTCATCCCTTTCCTCTGCTCTGGCTCCCATCCGCAACTCCTCCACACGCAGCCAATGTCTCCCTGTATCCTCAACCCCTCTCTCTCCACTGGCACCTTCTCTGCATTTAATACAAAGGTTCAGGTCTCCCCATCTTACAGTCAAGAAACAACACCCTCCATTAACCCTCCAACTCTAATGCTATCTTCCTACTTCTTGAAAGATTTCTCTGTACTCCTTGCATCCCCATTCTGCACACCCAGTCCTGGCTCAGCTGCCTGGAGTCTGGCTTCTGCTCCCACCGCATCACTGATGCTGCTCTCACAGAAGTCTTAATGACTTCTTAAACCGATGACCACATCTCAGTCCTCATCTTATTTTTTATTTATTTATTTATTTTGCGGTACGCGGGCCTCTCGCTGTTGTGGCCTCTCCCGTTGCGGAGCACAGGCTCCGGACGCGCAGGCTCAGCGGCCATGGCTCACGGGCCCAGCCGCTCCCGCGGCACGTGGGGTCTTCCCGGACCGGGGCACGAACCCGTGTCCCCTGCATCGGCAGGCGGACTCCCAACCACTGCGCCACCAGGGAAGCCTCTATTCTTTTTTATTGAGGTGAAATTCACAAGGTAAAATTAACCATTTTAAAGGGCACAGTTCAGCGGCATTTAGTGCATTCACATTTTCTGGCACCCTGGAAAGAGGCCCTGTGCCCACGAAGCAGTCACTCCTCATACCCCCTTCCCCCCAGCTCCTGGCAACCACTAATCTGCTTTCTGTCTGTATGGATTTGCCTGTTCTAGACATTGCACATAAATGGGGTCGTACAACATGTGGTCTCCTGTGACTTAGCATAACATTTTTGAGGTTCATCCGCGTTGTAGCATGAATCAGTACTTCGTTTCTTTTGAAGACGGAACACTATTCCATGGTACGGATATACCCCCTGTTTCTTATCTATTCATCGGTTGATGGGTATTTAGGTTTCTTCTCCCTTTGGCTAGTCCTCAACTTATTTGACCTTTCAGAGGCATGTGACATTGTTCACCTCCATCATCAATCCTTTGTTCCTTTGCCTAGTGAAATGGACCACTCTTCCACCTCCTCTGACTTCTCTCCTCGTGCTCTCTCTCTTACGGGCCCCTTCAACATCAGAGTTCCCAAGAGCCCAGCCTTGGTCCTCTTCTTTCTTCAGTCCCTGCACTCTGCTTAGATGGGCATCCCTATTCTACAGTGCCAACTACCAAGGGCCCCTGTGACATTTGTCTGCTTCTAGTACAGATCAAGGTGTACTATTCCCAGGATGTAAAGAAAAGTGAAACAGGAGTATTTGGGACCTCAGTATGCAAACCTCAGTTCAAGATAGCTGCAGAACAGTTTGTGTTGACTCCCAATCTCCCACCACCCAGGAAAAGCCAGACAATGGGAAACAGAGAAGGATCTGGAAGCAAATGGCTCTCATAATACCCTCCCCTCCACTGGCCCGTTTTGTGACCTTCAAGCCACATATACACAATGTCAGTTCAGTGGGCGGAAGAAGTCAAAGAATATGTGTCATGTGGACAGAACAATTGGTTGACTCGGCTTTTCATTTTTCAGTCTATGGCTTTGTTGTCGGACACAGCTTCAGCGCAGTTTTAGCAGCGGGGGCGGGAGGTGGGGCAGGGAAGGTTCCATTTCAGCAATTCATGCTTTTGTTATTTTCTCTTTTCTCCTCCTCAAACTAACTCACCTTTGGCTAAAAGAAATATACAAGCAGCAAATATTGACTCAAGGACTATGCGATTTACATCTTAATGCAGAGTAATATGACTCATTGCAATTCTCTCGGGAACTACCTAACCTGGCACATTTTTGTCTTTTGCTTTCAGTTTTAACTCTATTTTTCCTTCGTGATTTTAACAAGTAACAAAGATCAATGCTTTAGGTTTTGCGGAAAAGAGCTGGACAGGGTTATATCAACAAGGTCTGTTTAGCTTCCAGCCCTTCCCCAGGGGCTGAAAAGGACAAAAGTCACTAGGTGGGTGTAGGTGTTTCAAGAGAAGTATTTCTGTTGGTATTAATGAAACTAACCGGAAATCATTTCATTCAACATTTAACAAGCGCTTATTGAATGTCTACCATGGAGTCCCATAGCCCTCTTGGCACGCATCCCTAGTACTGCAATTAACATATTGAATAGAAATTCTGTTCACTTTTTCTATTTTTCCTCTTTACACTGAGCTTCTTGGGACAAGGGCCATGTCTTGATGATTACTGTATCTCCTGTGCCTGGCTAAGTATAAGTGCTCACTCACTCATTCAGGCAATCGATAACTAGTTACTGAGCGCCTACTATGAGCCCGGCATTGTTCTATGCACTGGGGATTCAGCAATGAATAAAACAGATAAAAATCCCTGACTCTCCTCGCGTTTACCTCCTCAGTGTGTGTTTGGGGGTGGGGACGGGAGTGGACAGTAAACAAGAAAGTAAACTATGCAGTATGTTAAATGATGGCAAGGGCTATGGATAAAAATGAAACAGGGAAGCGGGTAGGAAGTGTGGTGAATAGGAAAAGTATTCGGGGCAGAAGGGACAAGTATAAGGGCTCTTAGAGGTGACTGAAGGAACTTAACTTTTACTGTAAATGAGACAGGAAGTCATGGGAGGGCTCTGACCAGGGGAATGAGAGAATCTGACTTATCTTCTAACACAGCCACTCTGGCTGCTATGAAGAGAAAAGAGTGTAGAGGGCAGAGTAAAGGCAGGTGGGTCATTTATGAGGCTATTTTATTAATAATAATTCAGGCAAGAGATGAGGCTGACTTGGACCAATACGGGAGCGGTAGAGGTCAGGAGAATGGTCAGGTTCTAGATATACTTTGAAGGGAACGTTGAAAGGATTTGCCAGAAGATCACACATGGGCAAGGGAAAGAGAACTGAAGCAGGACTTGAGGTTTTTTGACTGGGAAAATGGGAGGACAGAATTGCCATTTATAGAGATGGAGGACACTCCAGAAGGAGCATATCTGGGGAGTGAAGGATTAGGAAGTCAGTAGGGGTTCCGTGATGCTGAAGATGTCTACTGGACACCAAAGGAGGGATGGTACGCCTTCAGGTGGAAGTCTGGGCCGAGTTTGGGGGAGAGGTCTAGGCTAGAGAGAGGCATTGGGGAGTGATTGGCACGTAGATGATATTCAGGGCCATGAGATTTGATGAGAGCAGCACGGGGGTGACTGTAGGTGCAGTAAAGATAAAGGATGGGGAGAAGAGGATGAACCGGCAAAGGAGACGGAGAGGAACGGCTAGTGAGGGAAGAGAAAGCTCAGGAGAGTGTGGTGTCCTCAGTGTGTTTCAGAGAGAAGAAACCGATCAACTGAGTCAAATGCTTCTGACGGGTCAATCAAAATAAGGACTTGGAGTGCGCTTAACACAGTAAAAGGTCATAAGGGACCTTGAGAAAAGCCATTTGTATGGAAGGGAACGGCTGCTATAACTGGGTTCCAGGGAGAATGAGAGGAGAGAACGTGACCACTCAGGAGGAGAGAAGGGAAACCCAATCCTCTACTTAAACTGGTATTTTCAAACAATAGGAAGCTTTTTTTTTTTTTTTTTTTTTTTTTTTACAGTTTAGTATCTGGTTTCTACATGGAAGACTAAACTCAGGCTTATAGCTAAATGTGGTCTTTGCCAACTAAATTTAAGATGCAGCATTTTAGAAATTTATATATCAATGTTTCTACAGTATTGTTTGCTAATTTTTAAATAAAGTCCTGATCAGTGTGCATTTGTGATTATATGTGTACTGATTCTTACCGAAGCCGACAAGATCTCTTCTGAGTGGTGTATCGAAAGGAGCGTGTACAAAGCTGGCCTGCAGACATTGAGGTCTGGGGGTAGGTTTGCTCTTCCTGTTTGTGCCAATGTATCGATGTAGAGTTGCTCTGTTTTCTTCCACTGTATTTATTGCTGCATTTCTCAGCATAAACTTATCCCATTGTACTTTTTATAAATAAATATTTTTTTGAACATTAAAAAAAATGGAGACAGTGAGCATAGGCAACTTCTTTCGGGAGTTTTTACTGTTTTTACTGTATAGAGGGACAAAGAAACAGTGGCAACTAGAGAGGAATGTGAGGTCGAGAGTGTTTCCTTAATTGGGAGAAATTGTGACGTGTGGGTGTTGATGAAAACGATCCAGTAGTGAAAAGAAAATTGATGATGCAGGAGGGAGACAGAATGATGATGACAAGGTCCTCAACTAGCAGGTGAGAGGTGAGGAGTGTAGTGAATGAATGAACAACTTGGGGACTTCCCTGGTGGTCCGGTGGTTAGGACTCGGTGCTTTCACTGCCGGGGCCACATTTGGTCCCTGGTCTGGGAACTAAGATCCCACAAGCTGCGCAGCGTGGTCAAAAAAAGAAAAAAAAAAAGAGAGAGAGAGAGAGGATAAAAAAGAATGAACAACTCTCACTGAGAGCCTCCAACTAGAACTTCTGATACCAGTTATTTGTTTGTGTTTGTTGTTGTTGTTTTTTTTGCGGTACGCGGGCCTCTCCCTGCTGTGGCCTCTCCCGTTGCGGAGCACAGGCTCCGGACGCGCAGGCTCAGCGGCCATGGCTCACGGGCCCAAGCGCTCCGCGGCATGTGGGATCTTCCTGGACCGGGGCACGAACCTGCGTCCCCTGCATCGGCAGGCGGACTCCCAACCACTGCGCCACCAGGGAAGCCCTGATACCAGTTGTTTGTAACTCTAAGATGCGACTCTCTAAAATGGAAGCTCCACAAGGGCAGAGGTATTTGTGTGGTTGGTTCTTTGCTGTTTTCACGGTGCCTAGAACAGGGCCTGGCACACGTGGTAAGAGCTTAAAGATATTTGTTGAATGACTGACCAACTTGCTTCTAATTATGTGATAATGAAAGGCCTCCGTGCTTCAAGATGGGCAGAACAGTGCTATAGAGTTTTGACAACTAAATGGAACGGATCCTAACATCAAGATTTGGATCTTCAGAAACACACTATGTATTCTCAATACATGTTTTTACTTTTATACATAATCTAAAAGAGCCAGGCAAGTGGATGTTTGGGAGACCCATAGGCAGCATCACTGACACTGTCATAAATATGCCTTAAATTTACAGTCAGTACCTAGAAAATTATGGTTTAGGAGACCACAGACATTGCTGGGGAACTGTTAACGACGTGTTCTGTACACATTTGTTAAATCAAAGCTGTAGCTTAAAGCTGTCGGGAGAAGGTGGATGGATGTTTCATTCTTTGAGCAAAGTGGAAAATCACCTCCTTCTACCTAAAGACAACTAACGATGGAGCATTTTCGATTCCTAACATAGGATGTGTTATAACGGCTTTTCTCTTTAATTAATTCTAAGAGCCAGTGGCTGAAGTAGGATTTATCAGCACCTGAGATCGCTCTAGGATGGTTCTGAAAACAAGCTCCTTGGAGTAGGAAGCTTCGAAACATGAAAGAGGCAAAATGTATACACAATTCAACAAATAATTTGTTCCCAAGTGATCCTTTTACATTTTCATGTCTCGTGCCAGGTACGATGATACATAATGAACAATATGCAGGTCTCTGCTTTGAAGGAGTTCATGGTCTAATAGTGGAGACAGTCCAGGAAACAGGTAATTAGGAGAGCATCGGGGACGATGTCATAGTGCTGTTAAGGAGTATCTGGGAAGGGCACCTAATCAGCTTGGGGAGGGAGTTCAAGGACGATTTGTTCATTTTCATGGAAAATTTCCAATACACCCCCAAATAAAGAGAAACGTATATTAAACCTGGGTACCCATATCCCACGCTCGACAGTTATCAACCTCTTAGGAGTCTGGGATTAACATACACACACTACTATATATAAAATAGATCACCAACAAGGACCTTCCGTATAGCACAGGGAACTCTATTCAATACTCTGTAATAGCCTATAAGGGAAAAGAATCTGAAAAAGAGTGGATATAGGTACATGTATAGCTGAATCACTTTGCTGTACACCTGAAACTATCACAACATTGTAAATCAACTGGACTTCAATTAAAAAAAAAAGAACAGATGACAAAAAATAAATTTTAAAAAAAGTTATCAATATCTTGCAACCTTCTTTCACCCACTCCCTTCCCCTCATTTTTTCCCTGAAGTATTTCAAAGCAAATCACAGACATTATGTCATTTCACCTATAAATAAAACTGTATTACGCTTCTTTAACTATAAGGACTTTCTTCTAACATAACTGCTATCACGCTTTACCCAATTAACGATAAGGAAGACTTCTGAAGGACGGCGGCACCTGAATGAACACCTAGAGAAGACGGAGGGGTGAGCCAGGAGAAAGCGACGGGCAGAGCAGTTAGCGTTCCTGGCTGCGCGAAGGGGACTATAAGACCTTCAGAGGGACAAGAGAGAGCCTCGATTTTGTGGAAAAACACAAGTAGTTAAGTGATGGGAACACGGGGCCACCACTGTGCTCCTGCAGCTCCGAGCCAAGGCCCTCATTCATACTATCTTGCTTCTCTTCACAACAATGGTACTACAAGACATACATATAATTACCTACAGACGAGGGGAGGAGGCTTCAAGATGTTGAGTAAATGGCCCACCTTTGGCCCTGCAGCTAAATAAGTGGAAAGGTCCAATTGTGAAGGTCTGATTTCTGATTTCCCGGATGAGTGGGAATATTTCAGGGTGTGGGCAGAGGTTGGTTGGGTCTAAAGCAGCAGAACTTCACAGCAAGACTCTTGCTGATGACTTATGAATCTTTCGTAGATCAAGCAACATGAATTTAACTGAGTCATCGACTGTCGTCAGACAGTAGCATACCCTAATTGCAAGAAAAGCATCTAGAAGGAAAAATCAGTCTTCTGAGTGCTGACCTTGCAAAGCTACAGTGGCAAAGCCATGGTAAGCGCCGCAGACGTAAGAACCCCCTTCTTTCCCTTCTTGAGAGATTCCCGTATTTGCTGACGCAGATACACTAAGGTAAGAAAAGGCTAATTATTATGTTTTTATGAGAACTGAATTTTGCATTTAATTAACAGATTAAGTTATTCTCTGTTGCTAACAGTCTGTGTTCTCAATGAAACCAAATATTATGACAATTGCCAAGTTTATTTGATAGTTTATTGTGTGAATGCGAAAATGAGTCTTTTTTAACCCCGTACTAGTTTCTGCCTCAAGTGCAGGGTTGAGGTATCATGATGTCCCCGCCATTTTGGTTTGGCAGTTCTGTGATTCTCCTGGTATGCATTTAGTTTGGGGTTTCTCCTTTACAGAGTGACGCTCCAGGGCCTAGCAGTCTACAACTTTTGGCTGTACCGGGTGGATTTTCCCCACACTTCACTTATCATAGCAACAGAATCACAAGAAAGATGGTAGGGCATGGTGGGGCCCTTCCTCTCTCCACCATGCCCCAGCGGGACGTGGTAGCTGAGGACATGGTCTCTGGCCCCAAACAGACACGTGTTCTTATTCCAGTCCCACCACTGGCCACTTGTGGAACTATGGGAAAGCGAAAGTGAGACTGGTTTGATGGTGTTTTGCCCTTGCTACCTGGGCTTGACACCCGGTTCAGCTTGTGGCTCAGCTATGTGCTTTGTCACACTGCATAACTCCTCCATGCCTCAACTTCCTCCGCTGCAGAATAGGGCTGATCATCAGAGCATCTACTGCATGGAGTTGTGATGTGCTCGGAAAATGCGTATTAGCTGTTATCCATGTCCCAATGTCCCGGATCAGAGGGGAGAGGGTGTTTTTGATTGCTGGAAACCTAAAAGTCAACAAAAATCTGCTGTGCAAATGATGAAACAAATCAGAATTCTATTTGCTTGGCGATTGAGAGAGAGAGAGAGATGATAGCAAGCTGTCCACAGTAGTGGTACCACCAAGGCTGCAAGGGCCAGCTTGTAGAGACACCCACCGTGACTCTGTCCAAGTGCCTCCTGAGGTGGACAGGCCCCTGGAGCTTCCAGGCCAAGCAACATTTGCACTCTTGGTTTCAGAGAAGAATCCCATACAATCGCCCTGTCTCTCCAGGCCTGGGAAACTCCCTGAGTCGGGCTGAGGGTGGGCAATGAGATTGGGGAGACTGGTGACTGGAGATATAATGCCTGCGGCCTTGTGAAAGGGGCCCTGAGTGCTACATTGAGAACTCGGCTATGGCAGTAGCTTTCTGGTGGTATTCGGAGCATCCTGAATATATCTGAACTTTTTATCTGAAATTAAAAGTCTGCACTGTCCGGAGAACAGAGGTCAATAGCCTCATTAGAGCAAAATGCCACGTGAACATTAAACAGAGCTTGAAGGGAACTGACGTGTTCCAAATTTAGGGTGAGGGGTAAGGGAAGAAGAGTGGTCAGGAAAACCAGGAGAAGCAGCAAAATGCTGAGAAAGGGAAGGAGCAGAGGAGGGGAGGAAATAGAAACGCGTGCTGAAGAAGTGTGGGACAGAGCCTGGCCCCAGAAATGGATGTAAGAAGCCACACGGGGACACCAGCTGCACCTCAAGTTTAGAGCAAGGAAGCTCCTACTTCATTTAGTCAAACCTGTTCTTGTTGTAGGTGGGAAACGGACGCCTGCCTGCTCGTGGTCACACAGGGCGCTGCTGAGACAGCTGGGTGGGAAAGCCTGGTCACCTGCCTCCCTACCCGGGTCTCTGGAAACTGTTGCCTGGCCCCCATCCAGGGGCAAGTTTTGTTTGGAAATGAGAACTATTGCCCTCCTACAATATCTACTGCGGGTACATAGAGGTCAAGCCTTCATTGCACTGTGTGCTTTAAAAATCGGGTTTCTGGCTAAAGGTTGGGTTCTTTGGGAGACCAGGAGGCAGAGAAGGGCTCCACCAAAGCCCTGGAAATAATAGTCAAGGACCCTGACTGACGTGAGAGAAGTGAAGAAAGCCCTGAATCTTCTGCGACTTTATCAGAACACATTAAAAATGAAAATTGTGATTCCTTCTGAGAAAATATTGGTGCCTTCTTATTTTATTAAAGGGCAGCTTCCTCTTTTCTGATGATACACACACTGGTGCCATGAGTGATGATTTGTCCCATTAATCCTCAGTGACCTGGGAGAGGAATGAGATAAAACTCCTTTCAGAGTGGCTTGGAAGCATTCCCTTGAGATGCAGATGGAGACCAGTGATTTTCAAAATTGTTCAGAATAATTTCACAATGTAGACAAAAGCAAATATACTCTGCTGCTGACTATAAATTCTCAACCATAAATACATTTTTCCAATGAGTCTACTGACCACCCATCTTGTCTCTGAATTCCCATCTTACACTAATGAACAGCCCAGACCCACAAGGAACACCCCCTACATCTGGTCCGAGCCTCTGCCTCTGCAGCTTTAGTTTATCTTTATGAATTTAGTACTATCTTGCAGTAAAAACAAGATCACTATCAATTTGTTTGATGTCCCCTGCAAGCAGCTATAGGACATTATTAATTCTCTCCCAAGACCTTTCCCCTCTCACGCTAAGGGATATAAACAGAGTTATTCTAAACCATTTGCTGTGTTTTGACATTCTTTTCAGAATAATTACCCTAACGCATCCACAAGAGCAAAGGAGGACATAAAAGATAAGACTGCCAGGGCTTAAGCCGAAGATCAGTTAGAATACCCAGCACTTGTCAAAAATAATACTTAGAAAAAAGAACTCCCAGAAAATATTTTTATGCTGATTTCCACAAGACTGTAAAGGTCAATGGGCCGGACCCCACGCTGAACGGTAGGTTTAGAATGGAGAGTTAGACATCCAGTCATATATGAATAAAAGAATGGAATGCATCAAGTGGTGTATTTTTCTTTTGATAAAAGCATAAAAAAGGAAAGTAGCCCAAAGATAACAGGGTTGTGGCAGTGAGTCTGATACCAAAGGATGGAATTCACTAAACAACTTCATTTATAAGAAACTCAACTAAAGAAATTGCGCCAGCCTCTCCAATTTGCCTGGTACTTGGCACTGAGGGGCACAGCCAGTTAGCAGGTAGGGGGGAGCTGAAATTTGAACTTAAATAATTAGGCTCTAGAGCCAGTGCTCTTAGCCAGGGATGGTGTGAGAAATGGGATCAGATGACGCTCAGGGATGGGATGTGTGGTCGCTCAGAAGATATTACCCACTCTCTCCACCAAGTTCTTGGTTTTGCCCTTTATTAATTTCTCCTTCAAGTTTCTGAAGTCTGTCCTGCAGATATCCCATCGTTGAAGTGCCATTGGTTGGCATCTCTTTAATAAAGAGGTTTTCAAAAATATAGTGCTTTTATAGGACACTGTCGTAGACTGAATTGTATCTCCTGAAAAGGTATGTTGAAGTCCTAAGCCCCAGGATCTATGAATGTGACCTTATTTGGAAATGGGGTCTTTGCAGATGTAATCAGGTTAAGAAGAGGTCATAGTGGAATAGTGTGGGCCCTAAATCCAATGACTGGTATCGTTATAAGAGTGGAAATGCAGGCACAGAAACACAGACACACAGAGGAAAAGGCCATGTGATGACAGACGCAGAGATTAGAGTGATGATCTCCAAGCCAAGGAATACCAAGGATTGCTGGCAACACCAACAGCTGGAAGAGGAAGGAAGGATCCTCCCGCTAAAGGCTTCAGAGGAGCATGGCCCTGCCGACACCTTGATTTCAGACTTCTAGTTCTAGTGCTGTGAGACAATAAACCTCTATTGTCTTAAGCCACCCGGTTTGCAGCAATTTGTTATGGCAACCCTGGGAAATTAATACAGATGCTTTGGCTTGCCTTGTGGAACAAAGTCAGTGTCCGACTGAACAAAAATTATTTTGGCTCTTCTGTTTAAGAAAGGAGTTCTAATACTAATCTATTCTGGATGGATACCCAAAATGCGTAACAACATCATTTTTCAAAAACACTAGGGGGAAGCTTTAATTATGTTATAGCATTTATTCATAATAAACTATCTAGAGACATCCGCTGTGCAGACTGGACCTTCAAGCTAAAGTATTTGCTGTTTGCTAAATTAATTCCACCTACTCCTCTTGATTTATCATTTTTACATTGCTCTGCTACTTTAGAATCCTAGTTTCTACATTCCCCACTTTGCTCACTTCGGAATAACATGAAAACCATTCCTGGAAAAGAGTTCTCCACACGGAGTCAATTGCAAAAATAAACTTCAACCTTCTGAGACAGATCTTTAGTGAGAGAGTCCCCAACACCTATTCTTTCCTTTAAAGAGTTCATTAACACCACATACTTCATATTGCTATTCCAATAGATTTGCATTATGTATAGCTGTTGATAAAAGTATGTACTTTATCTATTTCACACATTACAACTGAAAATTGGAAAGCACTATTTAGTATATCACTTTACAGCCAATATACCCTAGAATTTCATGATAGTAATCTGGTTATCATGGTATCTGAAATGTATTTAAACACACACACACAGCATCTTATCTTTTATACTGTAACCAACAAGCTAGCATTATTATTCAGTATAATTTTTTGTGTTAGGAAACCAAAGAACCTGATTGACCTGGTTAAGTGGCTTGATCAGTGGCTTTACCACAGATGAAAATATTGCCCAAACTCTGCACATAAAGCATATGGTCTTATGCAAAGTGGATGTGATATACAAATTCTTAACTGATGACCTTCATCAGGCATCTATAGATTTAGCTCTACGAAGAGCTTCAATCAATAAAGGCTCCCAAGGTCATATCTGATGCAGCATATCTCCTCCACCTGCTTGCTGGGGAGTTTCCCTCACCTAAACCCTCACCAGTTTAGTCACTGTTCAAGGCTAGATATCTAACACGGAGGCATGAATCCAGAAGTCTCCCATTAGATAACATGTTACCAGAGAGGGGAAGGAAGATCCTGAGTCATATGTGCTCTAGCCTCTCTTATTCGCGTATCAGGATGAATTTGTTTATCCTATGATATATTTCACATTTTGGAATCCAGAAAGAACTTTTCTGTGAAGGATGAAATCCAGTAATGGGGGGTGGGAGTGGAAATGATGCCCTAGCAGGTCCTGGATAATTATACTGAGGGTGAAAATAGAAAAAGAATAAATAATGAACTGGGAATTCCCTGGCGGTCCAGTGGTTAGGACTCCATGCCTTCACTGCGAGGGCCCGGGTTCAATCCCTGGTCGGGAACTAAGATCCCACAAGCCGCGTGGCACAGCCAAAAACAAAAGTTAATAGTGAACTAACGCCAGCTCTGCTACTTACCCACCAGAACTCTCCACCCTCGCCACAGACTTGCAAGATGAGCTTTAAGCCTAATATTACAACTATAGCTCTGCATTCACAGACTGCTACGGAATATGTAAAGATCAAAAGCTTGAGCTTCTGCCCTAAGACAGATTCAGATTTGAATCCTCTCTCTGCTATTGACTGGCTGTGTGACCCAGGGCAAGTCCCTTGACCTCTCTGAATATTCAGTTTTTCATCTGTAAAATGTGGATGATGAAATTTCCCTAATAAAGTTGTTATGAGAATTAAATGTCCTAATGCTTAACACATTATCTTGTACATACTAAGCAATAAGTAATTATTAGCTATTATTATTATTTTGTGGTTTTTTTGCGGTATGCGGGCCTCTCACTGTTGTGGCCTCTCCCATTGCGGAGCACAGGCTCCAGACGCGCAGGCTCAGCGGCCATGGCTCACGGGCCCAGCCGCTCCACGGCACGTGGGATCTTCCCGGACCAGGGCACGAACCCGCGTCCCCTGCATCGGCAGGCGGACTCTCAACCACTGCGCCACCAGGGAAGCCCTAAATTACTTTTTAAAAGAAGTAAATAGTCTATAACTAGTACTGGGATTATACAAAGAGTATATGCTATTTGCAGATATGTGCAGGAGGAGGAAGAAAAATATGCCCTCATAAAATTACAGCTCATAAGTTTCAACATTAAAAACCCTGATTCAATTTTATAATCCATCCTTATGCAGTCACTGAAGATTTGTAAGCCTTTGCCTAATGAGGATCTACGGTATAATGGTCATAGAACTCTGAGGATGGAGGGGCAATGTACCTCGAAAAACATTTGAAAATCCATTTAATTATATCAGGCCCCCTGACAAGCATTTATTAATGCACACATCAAAAACCAGAGGTGTGATTTGGGATCAGATATCATCGGCTGAATAGCAGAAACAAAGCTAAGTAAAATTCTGCTTCTCTTTTCCAATTAACAGGATTGCCTCAGTTTCAGTCAAGTTTTCCTTTTCTTAAGGAATAACCCAACGGCATAGTACTGCTTTGGCCAAATCAGTTGCCTGATTTCTCATACTGAGTCCTTCTAATGTTGCGAAGCTGGTAGGCATGCCACACATATTTCTGTGGACACCCATTGCAGACAATAGAGACTCTGCCGTTAACCCAAGCAGAGAGGCTGGGTCCGACAGCATGCTAGGCTTCCCACACGCTGCTGTTTGCACCTTAGGTGTGATAAACTGAATACTAATTAGGTCTTAACACTTGTAATTAGATGGTTTATTCATGCTGTTGTAACGTATTTTTCCTCCCCAAATTTGGTTTCACAGTTGTCACTTACCAGATCATTGCCTGAGTTTTGGTGGCAATATTGATAACTCCTTACAGGCTCCACCATCAGTCAATGCTTATTTGTTGAATGAACAAACTCTGCAGAGTCTAACCACTTCTGGTTTAGTGCAGTAGCCTCCTAAACTAGTTTTGCTTCTTCCATTCTTGATCACTTACAGTCCATTCTCAACAGAGCTGCCACAGGGCTTCTCTTAAAATCAGAGTCAGATCATGGCCCTCCTCTCCTCCAGGAGCTCACGTTTCACTCGGGATAAAAGTCAAAGTCTTGACACAATAGGGAAGAGATGTGGGGATATATGTATATGTATAGCTGATTCACTTTGTTATAAAGCAGAAACTAACACCATTGTAAAGCAATTATACTCCAATAAAGATGTTTTAAAAAAAAGCCAAAGTCTTACATGAGGCGTGAACTAGAAGGTCCTAGGCAGCCCTGCCCTCCCATTCTCTCTTTGGCTGCCCCTCCTGCTACTCTCTCTTTCATTCGTCCTATCCGCTCACCTAGCCTCCTTGGTATCCTCAAGGCTAGAATGCTCCTGCCTCAGAGGTTTTGCACTGGTAAACTTTTGCACTACTGGGCATGATCTTCTCCCAGATATTGGCATGACTAACTCCCTCATGTGTTTCAAGTCTTTTCTCAAATATCACCTTGACTACCCTACCTGAAATTGTAACACTGTTACCCTACTCTTTTTTATACTTAGGTATAAATCCAGTTAAAAAATGCACAGAATCTATATTCTGAAAAGTAAACGATGATGAAAGAAATCAAAAAAACCTAAATAAAGGGAGAGACACACTATGTTCATGAATTGGAAGACTCTACATAGTAGAGATGTCAATGGTCCCCAAATTCATATACAGGCTTAACACAATTCATATCAAAATCCCAGCATGCTCATTTTGTAGATATAGAAAAGAGGATTTTAAAATATATATGGAAAGGTAAAGGAACTTGAATAGTCAAAGCAACTCTGAAAAAGAAGAATAAAGTGGAGGAATCATTCCACCTGATTTTAAGACTTACTGTATAGCTACAGTACTCAAGACAGCATGGTAATGGCAGAGGGATAAACACACAGACCAGTGGAACAGAATAGAGAACCCAGAAATAGACCCCCACAAGTATGACCAACTGACTTTTTTTTTTTTTTTTTTTTGCGGTACGCGGGCCTCTCACTGTTGTGGCCTCTCCCGTTGCGGAGCACAGGCTCCGGACGCGCAGGCTCAGCGGCCATGGCTCACGGGCCCAGCCGCTCCGTGGCATGTGGGATCTTCCCTGACCGGGGCACGAACCCGTGTCCCCTGCATCCGCAGGCGGACTCTCAACCACTGCGCCACCAGGGAAGCCCTGACCAACTGACTTTTAACAAAGGAACACAAACATTCAAAGGAAGAAGGGTAGTCTTTTCAACAAATGGTGCTGGAGCAACTGGACATCCATAGGCAAAAACCAAACAAACAAAAAAACGAAAACACCCCACATAACTCTCAGTCTAAATCTCATATCTTATGTAAGCTTAGCTCAAAATGGATAATAAATTTAAATGTATAACGTAAGAACATAAAACTTTTCATAGATAACTTAGGAGAAAATCTGCATGACATGGGGTTAGGAGACGAGCTCTCAAACATGGCAAAAATGATAAATTGGACTTTGTCAAAATGAAAAACTTCTGCTCTGTCAAAAACACTGTCAGTAAAATAAAAAGACAAACCACAGATTGGGAGAAAATATCTGTAAACCACATATTCAACAAATAACTTGAATCCAGAATATGTAAGCAACTCTCAAAACTCTACAGTAGGAAAACAACTATCCAACTAAAAAATAGGCAAGATGCTTGGACTGAAACTTTACCAAAGAGGATATAAGCAAATAAACACATGAAAAGATGTGCATCAGCCATTAGGCAGATACAAATTCAAACCTCGGTGAGAATCATTACACACCTATTTAGAATTGCTAAAATTAAAAAAAAAAAAAGACAACGATTGATGTGGAAGGGATGTGGAGTAACAATTCTCATTCATCGCTGTTGGGAAAGTAAAATGTTACAGTCACTCTGTAAGACGGTTTGTTAGTTTCTGATAAATTGAAAAATACACTTGCCATACAACCAACAATGTCACTCCTACATATTTACTCAAGTGAATTGAAAACTTTCGTATACGCCAAAACCTGTATGTGGATGGTTTTTTTCCTTTTTCTTTGATGCTATCTTTTTTAACATCTTTATTAGAGAGTATGTGGATGTTTATAGCAACTTTATTCATAATTGCCACAAGCTGGAAGTAAAAAAAAAGATATCACTCGATAGGTGAATGTATAAACAAACTGTGGTCTATCCATCCAATGCAATATTATTCAGTGATAAAAATGAATGAGCTATTAATCCACACAACAACATGGATGAATCATAAATGTACTTTGCAAAGTGAAAAAAAGTCAGATAGACTTCATGTTGTATGATTCCATTTATATGATATTCTAGAAAAGGCAAAAATTTAGATATGGAAAACATATCAGTGATTGTCAGGGGATGGGGTAGGAGGAGTGACTGAGTACAGACGGAGCTGTACAAGGGAATTTTTAGGGCGATGGGATGTTCTCTATGGTACAATGGTGGTGGATACATGAGTGCATCTTTCAAAATCCATAGAACTGTATACCACAAAGAGTGTATGCCAATTAAAAATATCAAAAAGGATTTCAGGAGAAACTAGGGTGGAAAGCAGATCATGGCAGATGAACCTAACTATATTACACATGTATTACACATGTATAACGTAACCTTGCTGAAAGGAGTGGGGGGAAAAGTAGCTGACCTAAGTAACTTGGGAAAACAATATTTTGCATAGATGCTGTAAGGCTAAAGACAAACAAAACTGTATATAAACTATGTACTCCAGTCGATAAATTTGTTTCTCACAGGGATACAGGTTAGCGATTCTGAAACTACACTAGGATGGAACAAATAAGTAAATGGATGGTGGATGGATGACGAGAGTCAGGTTTCTCACAGTCAGAGAAAGAACTTACAAATAAGCAACGTGGGAAGTTAGAGGAATAAACCTTAAGGTGATAGACTGGAGTCAGAGACACCAGTGTGAACTCATTTATATATGTATAAATGTATATATATACACACGTATATACACATAGATGGATACAGAAGTAAGTACATGTATGGGTTAGTATACACACATATACATATATATGAATATTAATAAATATGTATATCTCCTATGCTAAGTCCCTCTGCTGAGGGGGCCTAGAAGCAGTGAAACTCCAACAGCAATGAGCACACCCCAACTCACATTATAGTTTACAAATATCATTCTCAAATCAAAAGAGCCAGTGCTTCCTGGGGAAATGACAGTTCTAGGGCTGGGGCAGGGAAAATGCAAGAAAAAGGATAAGGACATGTCAAAAGGACATAGGAGCCAACTTGAAAGTGTTCTCAATTGCCAAAGCGAGAATAATGTGAGCAACAAAGTAAATAACTATATGATAATAGTATCGGAGTGTAGCCCAAATAATGAACTAGTCATCCACGGGTCCACACTGATCCAAATAAATGACTGACTAAATAAGTAAATAAAGAAGGAAGAAGGGAGAGAGCTTCCTTACAGGAGAATTATCAATAATAAATGTAGAAGGAATGAGGGAAATAGAAAATCACCATTAGAACACAACAGCAGTAACTGCTGCAGGTTAGATCCACTGATGAATGCTAAAATTAGTGGGCAAAATATTAAGCAGAAACAGAATAGTTACATAGCTTGCCCAGGGTATCTCCTCCCAAATATTTATTAATTACTGTAATGGCCTTAACATATGTCCACAAATTTTTTGATACTCCTGCATCCAGAAGGTGGAGCTTAATACCTCTCTTCTTGAGTGTGAGCTGGCTGAATGACTGGCTTCTAAGTGAAACATAGTAACTTTACAAAGGAGGAATCCGGCAGATACCACCTGCAACAAGTGATCAAGTTTAATATGATGAGGAATAAGTCAGTTGACATCGTGGACCCCCTAATATGATGTGATGAGAAATCTATAACAGCAGTCTCATCATGAGAAAACATAAGGCAAACTCACACTGAAAGACATTCCACCAAATAACTGACTAGCATTCTTCAAAACTGTCAAGATAAAATGTGGAAAGACTGAGGAACTGTCCAGATTATAGGAGAATAAGAAGACATGACCAACTAAATGCAATGTGGTGTCCTGGATTGGATCCTGAAACAGAAAAAGAACATTAGTGGGAAAATTGGTGAAGTCCAAACAAAAGTCAGTAGTCAACAGTATCACGTTGCTGTTAATGTCTTAACTTTGATAAATGTATCTTGGTTTGTGAGATGTTAACATTAGGAGAAGCTTGGGGAAGGATATATGAAAAATTTCTGCACTATTTTTGCAACTCTTTTATTAGTCCCAAATTATTTCAAAATAAAATGTTTTTCAAAAGCATATTGAAGGCTTCCCTGGTGGTGCAGTAGTTGAGAGTCCGCCTGCCGATGCAGGGGACACGGGTTCGTGCCCCGGTCTGGGAAGATCCCACATGCCGCGGAGCGGCTGGGCCCATGAGCCGAGGCCGCTAAGCCTGCGCGTCCGGCGCCTGTGCTCTGCAACCGGAGAGGCCGCAGCAGTGAGAGGCCCGCGTACCGCAAAAAAAAAAAAAAAAAAAAAAAAAAAAAAGCATATTGAAAATTCCAAGTGCTGACAAGGATGCAGAACAATTGGATCACTCAAACATTGCTGGTGGGAATTTAAAATGTTACAGCCACTCTAGAAATCAGTTTGACAGTTTCTCATGAAATTAAACATACATAAGACATACAACCCAGTAATTAAACAGCTAACTGTATTATTCATGGGCATTTAGCTCAGAGAAATGAAAATGTATACCAAATAAAAACTTGTATATGAATGTTTAGTCACTCTATTAATAACTGCCCAAACTTGAAACAAAACTCAGGTGTCTTTCAATGAGCAAATACTTTTTAAAAACTGTGGTACATCCATACCATGGAACACCACTCAGCAATGCAAAAGAATCAACTATCGATGTACACAACAATTTAGATGGATCTGGAGGGATTTATGCTGAATGAAAAAAGCCAGTCTCCAAAGGTTATGCTATGTATTATTTTTATGACATTTTAATGACATTCTTGAAAAGACAAAACTAGAACTAATAATGGAGAAGGGATCAGTGATTGCCAGGGATTAGAGGTAGGGTGATAGAACAATTCCATATTTTGATTGTGGTGGTAGCTATATAAATTTATAAATGGTATAAAATTGATAGAACTATACACCCAAAGAATCAATTTTACTGTATGCTAACTCTAAAAATAAAAGCCACACACCAAAGACGATTGTACTTTATACATTATTATATCCATATTGTGACTCAATGGAAAATGAAGAAATTCCAAAAGAATGTAAAAGTTATGCCATATTTTCATCTCTACGTTTTAAAGTTAAGTGATGAAAAAATATAAAAGCCATACATATGGGGCTGTGTTAGTTGTATTTTTCCTATTAATTTGTTTAAACATTTATTTATTTATTTATTTAGGCTGCACCAGGTCTTCATTGTGGCACGCGGGATCTTTCGTTGCGGCATGCAGACTTCTTAGTTGTGGCACGCATGAGGGATCTAGTCCCCCGACCAGGGATCGAATCTGGGCCCCCTGCATTGGGAGCGAAGTCTTACCCACTGGCCCACCAGGGAAATCCCTCCCGTTGATTTCTACTTACTGCCTTGAGCTGATTGCAATACTTTGAAATGTGTTTAGACTTGCTTTGGGCCCAAGGTGTTGTCAAAGTTTTTAAATATTCCATATGTGCATGAAAAGAATATACATTCTAAAGTTGTGGATATTAATATTTCATATATAATCTATTAAGTCAAATTTGTTTAATGTGTTGTTCAAATATTTCTCTATTTTTCTTTAAACTAAGATAGGAGTGTACAACTTGTTGTGATAAAAGAATCACTTGTGGGAAATTTTTAGGCTGAAGATGAAGGTAGTTTCTTCCAGAAGGATCTGTGGACATTTCTGCCAAGTGCTTAGAGGCGTTACCAGTCCAAGACCACCTTCGATCAAGTTCACAGCTTGATATTTCTTTGACAACCCAGGCAATGCAAATTCAGGCTACAATTCTATGTGAGGACAGGCCCATGGCCATAATTCTCAGTGACAAGTTTTTCTTCTTTTACTTCCACTGCTCTTGTTAACCCTGGAGAAGAGTACCTTTGGTTCCTACTTTCCATCAGAGTATAATCCTTTGGGGTCCAAATTTAACATGGGGGAGAGTCTTCCATTAGTCTCCCCGCCCCCCCCCGGTTATGGCCCTTCCGTCTACTTTGGCTCTTGACACCTTCCTGACCCTTCTCTGGCGCCTCATGCCTGGCCTCTGTTTGAAAATCCCAGCTCTTCTTGTTACCCGAGGGGCAGCCTCACTCATTGAGTCACTGAGGTAAAAGGATATACAAATACGAAACTAATATGATTCTCAGCCTCAAGTGAGGCGATCAAGGCATCAATGACTGGGCTTCTATATCAGTTTCCTGGGGCCGCCACAACAAAGTACCAGAGACTGGGTGGCTTAAACAACAGAAATTTATTATTTCCTCACAGTTCTGGAGGCTGGAAGTCCCAGATCAAAGTGTCAGCAGGGTTGATTTCTTCTGAGGCCTCTCTCCTTGGCTTGTAGATGGCCATCTTCTCCCTGTGTCTTCACGTGGTCTTCCCTGTGTGTGTGTGTCTGTGTCCTAATCTCTTATTATAAGGACACCAGCCATATTGGACTGGGGCCCATCCCAATGACCTCATTTTAACTCAATCACCTCTTAAAGACCCTGTCTCCAAATACAGCTATATTCTGAAGAACTGGGGATTAGGATTTCAACATGTGAATTTAAGGGGAACACAATTCGGACATACCCACTTATATCACAACCAAGGAATTCTGTGACCTGCCCATGTTACCACACCAATCTCACCAACACAGATGAGTTTGCCTCTGTACCACCTAGGTTTTGGCAATGAGCAACTTCACCTTGCACAAGCATGATGTGCCGTCTGCCTCCCAAGGCAAGTCTTGTCTGATATGCGAGAATTGGCAAGCTTCAGTGCAAAAGTTTGAGTTCCAGATATTAAATGTTAACTTGTTCTTTGAAATGCTTACCAAAGTTATCAGTATGTTCATTAGAAACCTCATAATTATATTTAATATTCAGTAATGAAATCAACAGGGTAGGATTCTACCCTCAGTTCTTTGGTGCTGAAAGTAGAATCTCTTATCGTGTTCTCCTTGTCATTATTTCTCTTTTCCTCCGAGTAGTTCAGTGAACCATACAAGACTGTACATATTAAAGCCTGTGACGTGCTTAATTGACAACATATGGAAAAAATGTTTGTGCCAGTAGCTATAAATGACATCATACACTCTGGAGGAAAGGTGTTTCAGTGAGAAATAATGTAGCAATAATAAAACACACCAGTTACATTGAAGACGGGAAGGCATTTGGCAGAGAGAGAAAAGAATTGTTTCGCAGCACAGAAGTTTTGATGGAGAAATTGACTTTAAGTAGGCTTAACCTAGACGGTGCGCGTGTCAGCACTAACAATCGGCATTTCTGTATTTTTATCTAACGTTATTCATGGCTTCAAACTAAATATTTTCTGTTTCATCCTGTACCATAGAAAATAAGTAGTATAACTTCCCAGGCTCCCCAAGGAAATACTGGCTAAACTTATTGAGCACACCTCTGCCCAGTACTGCCTGCATTGGCTCATTTCACCTGCAATCCAATCCTAGGAGGCAGGTACCATTCTTTTCCCAGTTTATCAGTGAGAAAACTGAGGATGCAGTTTGGGTGATTCTCCCACGGTCACACAACTAGGAAAATAGAGGACGGGGGCTTGAAATCCACTCTGATTCCAAATCCCATGTATTTAACCACGGTATTTAACCTCTTCTTGACCCCACGTTTCCTCAAGTGTATAATGCATAAGATACAAATGAACACCTTGGCGATACTGAGGAAATACTATACGTGGAAATATTAGAAAAAAAGAAAGCTCTGTGCAAATAGGCATAGATGTCGAGAAGCTAATTAGGGGAAAAGGGAACTCTCACTGCCTGCCATGTTCAGGCACTAAGGGGTTTTGTTGTTTGAGTTCTTCATAGACTGGCAAAGCTGGAAGAAAATACTTTATTGTTTGGTAACTTCGATGGCCTAATTCACCAAGTATTAGTTAAAAGGTACTACACAGTGGTTGGGTCTAAAAATTATTAGTAAAAAGGAAAGCTTTAGCAAAGTTATCTTACAATCAATACCACTTGCTTGTTCTCTTAAAACACTGAAGAGTAGTTTCAACTATTTAAATATCACCTTAAGTAATAACAAGTGGACCAAAGAGAAAAGAACAAGATACTGCTTACAGCCTAATTGTTCAAACTATTTCATGGGAACGCAGAGGTGTAGAGGACCTTTTCCTTTATTTCTTCTGAAGGAAAGAGGCCCAATAATTGGCTGTGAATTGAAGATTTGCAAAAATAAATCATATGTAAGGAAATTCTTACCTCAGGTTCCCTTGCCAATATCAGGGTGTGTCAATGAAACTAGCTGCAATGCACAGGAGTGTATTGAAGTAGACATTTCGGATTCCAAATATGGGAAAACTCATTGGGCAGGACAGTCAGGAGACATGGGTTCTAATGCAGGGACTATTTACACCTGAGGGACTTCACCCAACCATTTCTCAGGCCTCAGTTTCCCTATTGGAAACATGAAGCATTGGACAAAATCATCCCTCCAGGCCATTCCAGCTCAAGTGCGCTGGTCCTCTGGGCCCCTCTCTGCAACCTCTTTCTAGGGGCTGAGTTTTCTGGGACTAGTTGGAGAGCTTCTTCCCTGTGCCCAGATGTCAGAGAAATGCAAAAGGAAGTGCTGTCGTTTGGAGATTGGCACTGAGGAGAGCTCCTTGTCAGGAAGGAGTGTATTATTTGACTGTTTAATGGTGTCACAAACACATGCTTTGACAAAGCAAGAGCTCTCTCTCACCCAATGAAAACAATCCCTATTGCTGAGAGCGACGGCACATTATCAACATCAGCAGTTTATTCCGGTATCAGCACTAGTAGCCACTCAAGCTGAGCTCAACCGTCTCTCCCTGCAATTCCCTATCTCGTCTGATTTTCACTTGCTGCCTTGCTATCCTCCCATTGTTCTTTGGCACAGCGTGGGAGCTGCTTCTTATTCTGTTTGTTGCCATAGGAATCGAGTTTCATACAGATATGCAAGTGCCACCGACTCACCTGCTGCTCCTCCAAAGGCACCAGGCTTAGGATACGATCTCTGGCGAAATTACGGCTTGCGGCCCCAGGCGGCCACTCCCCAGTGTAAGGAAAGTAAGCACCTAAGATTTGCATGGTAATTCCATTTTTCAACATGCAGGCCATCTGTGTTTTCTCCATCCTCCTGGAAACATATATTCCAGAGAGTGATTCTCACTTTAATTTGCAAACAGGGTAACTAAGGCACAAAGGCTTTACATAATTTGACCAAAATCCCACAGAAAGTTAATGGTGCTACTGGGGTTCGAGCCCAAACTCTTCGGTTCAGTTCTCTTTCCTTCCATTAGATCACTGTCTCTGATTCTAGAGTGCTTAATTCTGAGACCAGAACAACTTGTTGCTGCAGGCAATTAGGGAAGTGTCATAGCCTAGCTCAGGGGTCAGCAAACTACAGCCAAAGCTGGCCCACCACCATCTCTTTAAATAAAGTTTTATTGGAACATAATGATGCCTATCAGTTTATGTATTGTCTCTGGTTGCTTTTGCTCTGTGACAGCAGAGTTGAGTAGCTGTGACAGAGACCATGTGGTCTGTGAGTCTGAAAATATTTACTACCTGGCCCTTTACAGGAAAGCTTGCTCTCCCCTGGCCTAGTGTGTAAAGAGTTGGACTCAGGGGGCTTCCCTGGTGGCGCAGTGGTTGGGAATCCACCTGCAAATGCAGGGGACACGGGTTCGAGCCCTGGTCCAGGAAGATCCCACATGCTGCGGAGCAACTAAGCCGTGTGCCACAACTACTGAGCCTGCGCTCTAGAGCCCGCGAGCCACAACTACTGAGCCCACGGGCCACAACTACTGAAGCCCACACGCCTAGAGCCCGTGCTCCGCAACAAGAGAAGCCACCGCAGTGAGAAGCCCGCGCGCCTCAACAAAGAGTAGCCCCCGCTCGCCGCAACTAGAGAAAGCCTGCACTCAGCAAAAAAAGATCCAATGCAGCCAAAAGTAAATAAAAATAAATAAATTTATATATAAAAAAAAAGAGTTGGACTCAGAATTCACACATACCACGATTAAAATTCTAACCCTGCTACTTTGAAGTTGTGTCACCTCAGAAGTTACTCGACCTTCGTAAGCCTCAGTTTCCCTATATGTAAAATGGATTATAATAAGTGCGTCTGCCCCTTAGGGCTGTTGGCGATTACTGTTACTTCTGAGGAAAATCAGGCCCCCTCTGCCAGTGCTTTCCCTTGGCCAGCTGAGGTGCATTCAACCGGCTGCCAAGAAGCACAAGGTTTTCATAGGTTTGGTACAAAACCCTAAACGCCAGGGCTTGCCTGCCCCTCCTTGCCACTCCTACCCCTCGCTGCCCCCGTACCCCCCAGCAACGCCTGCTATAACTGAACCCACTTCTGATTCGGCTTCTGAGCTGGATTATTGCTACTCAGGCCTCTCCTCCGTTAGTTAAGGACATTTGCCTGCTGCTTCTGCCTGGACACTGTTGCTATGCTTGGGATTTCCACCCCCAATGGATCTGAGCTTCCAAGCAAAGTGTAGCCTGCAACAGTAAGCAGAATAGGAGGGAGGTGAGAGCGGTGCATTTTAGTGTAGGAATGGGGCCCAAGCCGCAGATTTATTGTACAGGTGTGTCCCTTCTGTGCATATTTCCGGACTTTGGAGTTATCTTAGTGGTACAGGGTGACTGATTTCTTATGTTCTGAGCTTGGCCATCAGAAATCGGTCATTCCAATGTCTCAGGCAGCTCAGAGACTCCATGGGATGAGTTGTGAGTGAGTGTGGTCGCTGCTCTCCTTGAGGTGGCCCCCAAAGGGTGGGGTTTACTTTACACTTCCTGGACCTCTCTACTAGCCACGGTAAGCCATGACACGTGACTCGTGACACGATCTAGGCCAGTAAACAGCTCCATCTGCTCGTCGTCGTCTTTTTTTAGGATTTCCCCATTGGGAGCTAGACATTTTAAAATATTTCACCATATCAAACTGCAATTAATTATTTGAATAACTTTCTTTACTAACTGCAACTGAAATAATAATTAAAGTTTCCCTTTTAAATGAATGAATTATAGAAGGATCAGAGAACTCCCAATCAGTTTCTTGTCAGCGTGAGATGGTCTCAAGTTTCTCATCTGTAAAATGGAAGTGATGAGAGTCAGTCTCTCAGGGTTGATGTGAAAATTCAGTGAGGTCGAACAGTGGCTGGCATTTGGTGAGAGCTCAGGACCGGTTAGCTAGGGTGATTGCGAAGATGAGGCTAAATTACCAGCCCAAAGTTCGAACTGATGGACTTGACGAAACCTCACCCCAAGGTCAAAGCACCTGTGGCTTTGGCTGCCTGCACAGTCCTAGGGGGATTATACATAAATTCTCTGTCAGGCTGGGAGCATTTTTGTTTGTTTTGCTTTGAGAAGAGCCATCCCCCCATTTCTACCCTCCAGGTGTCTAGGGACCTGATCCAGACCCTTCTCAAGCCAATATTTTCAGGCTCTACAACTTGAGGTTAAAAAAACAAGTAGTATTTTTGTTTCCCATGGTGACACAAAGACGGCCACCTTCAATTTGTCCTCAAGTACCTCCTTTCAGTTTCAGGGTATGTACAAGGAGTTCCAGGAAGGAAGTCGGTCTTTCGTTTTAGCATCCCGGGACTTAATGAGTACGTTCAGGATGATCTATTTATATCCTTTAAGGGGGGAGGATGGCAAGTAGGGTAATTAGGGGCATAAGCTTTGAGTCATGCAAATCCGGCTTCTGCCCCTGGTCCTTTCACTCTCTGAGCCTCTGTTTCCTCACCTAAAATATGTAGATTTGATAGGCCCCACCTCGTATGCTGGAGGGGAGGAGGAAATGAGACAGAGCACGTAGTACAACAGCTAGAGCAGCCCTAGTACAGGGGACGCGCGTAGGAGGGACAGGCAGGGTGTCAGGAGGCATCTCTCGTTTCCTTCCTCCTTGTCTGCGTTCCTGGATCATATCCCCTCTCAGCTTTTGTCTTCTCAGGCTGACAAGTCCAGACCTCACCCTGTGCCTAGTCGAGAGACAACCGATGGGATGGTGACTTGGTTAACCTCCATCCCATTTCTACAGGGAAAAAGCAGGTATCCTAGGAACAGATGAAAGCAAGCTAACCACAACCGAACACTGTTCTTGTGTGTGATCAAACTCACACAGTTCTTGGCGTGTCAGTTAAGATGATGCCGTTTCATGATCCTGTAGCCGTCTTTAAGGGTACTAGAGGGTAACACCTATCACTTCGATCATCAGGTATCCCCACATAAGCTTCTCGGAGTCTTTGCGAGCTGGCTTCGTGTAGGTCCTGGTCCAGCTTCATACTGGGTGCACATGATGCTCAGATCACTCTGGAGAAGCTGAAGCCAAGGGTAGAAAACACACAGCCTGGAAGGCCTCGGGGAGTGTCACATTTTCTAAGAAGTTTCCAAGGAGCAGGTGAACACAACAGCTGGGCCAAGCCAGCCCAAACAGCCTATTCTCTACCAGGTGGGCGTGGCCCCCTTCCTGTTGGACCCCCTCTATTGCTTCAACATCAGGCTTGTGCACTAGTCCTCTAGGGCTTCGTAACAGAGTCCCACAGACTGGGTGGCTTCAACGACGGAAATGTATTGTCTCCAAGCTCTGGAAGCTGCAAGTCTGAGATCAAAGTTCGGCAGGGTCGGTTTCTTTTGAGGCCTCTCTCCTTGGCTTGTAGACTTCTCCCTGTGTCTTCACGTGGCCTTCCCTCTGTGTTTGTGTCCTAATAGCCTCTTCTTCTAAAGACACCAATCAGATTAGGCCCACCCTAATGATGTCATTTTAACTTAATTACCTCTTTAAAGACCCTGTACCCAGATACCGTCCCATTCTGGGGCACTGGGCATTAGGACTTCCACATTGAAATTTGAGGGGGCACGATTCGGTGCATAACAGCTTGCGTGCCCACACACAGTGAGCCCTGGGCCCCAGCCCCCAGTCTAAGTGCGGATCCTCCCATGGCACTGCCTGCCCTTGGAAATACTAGTTTCTTTTTCCTCCTCTCCCCCCTCCCCCCTGACAAATGGAGACCTTGTTCTTTTGTTCCTGAAGCTTCCGTTATGAGACTCCCTCACTCTCCCAGCTGCAAAAGATACACAACCAAATGGCTCTGGGGTCACCCAGTCATGACCTCCTTCTGACCCTTTCACTGTGAAGAACAGGCCCTCTCCGCCTTGCTTTAGGATCTTGCAGACTTGAGCCCAGCTTAAGGTCTCCTAGTACTTCGTTAAAAAGTGCATGCGCATTGGACACAGCGACTGCCAAGGGATATTTGAACTTTTCCACCACAGCCCAGAGTTTGAAAAAAATCCAATCTCCTTGTTAGAGCACGTTTCCAATTAGGCTTCTCAGTTTGGGATTTGGGAAATGTGGTCACTTGCAGGTAGGAGCCTACCTCTTTAGAGGCGTATGCATAATTATGTATAATAATGTACCTCCCGAAGATGCATAATGAATGATAATTAAGATATTTACATTATGCACATGTGCTTTCAGCCCCAGGACTCCAATTCAAAATGCCAATTGTCCCTTAACATAAAATGATATTCATGACAAATCTTCCTAGAACTCCATCTCTAATGTTTTCTTTCAGCCCTAGGAAGTACAAAGATGGAGACTGGAATCAGAGCGCTGGTATATCACCCATCCGGAATTTTCCAGGCAGTCCAAGTTTCAAAGTATGTGTCCCAGTTTGGGGTTTGAAAAAATACAATCTTCATCATTTCAAAACTAATTCAACAGTGAGATTTGCTTAATTCGCTTTTTAAATAGTCAATCCACATTTTTAAAGAACCCACTGGGTACACCATATGATGACGATCACTGCCTTTTTTTTAAAAAAAGGATTTATTTATTATTTATTTTTGGCTGCATCGGGTCTTAGTTGTGGCATGCAGGTTTTCTCTTCTTGAGCTGTGGCACGCGGGTTCCAGAGCGTTTGCAGCACGCGGGCTCTAGTTGAGGAGGCATGCGGGCTCAGTAGTCGTAGCGTGTGGGTTTAGTTGTGTCCCCCACCCCCCCCGCCCCCCGCCCCCCGGCATGTGGGATCTTAGTTCCCTGACCAGGGATCGAACCCACGACCACTGCATTGGAAGGCGGATTCTCTACCACTGGACCACCAGAGAAGTGCTGATCACTGCCTTCTTCAATTTCCTCTCAACTGTTTTCCCTTGCCCTTTCCTTCTCACTCATCTCCAAAAAGGAAAATCTCAGGTCACCTTTGGCTACTTAGGTGTATAATAACGGGTATGTGAAGGTCTATCATTATCTTTCCTATTTCCTGTATGATTCAACATGTTTAAGGACCTGTAACCATGCATAGCTCTAATAACCTTACTGTCACTTCTTTAGATGATGGGAGAGAAATGCCTAATATTCACTTTAGAAGTGCAAAGAACATTCTAGAATATATAACTTACAATGCAATTAAGTAGATCTGGGGAGTTCCTATTCTGTGTATTTGATGATGTCTGAGGCACGGAGACATGGTCGTGGAATAGGAGTAAAGAGGCATTTCTTTATCTTTTCCCTCCAACGTTAGAAAAATTTCAAGTCTATAGCAAACTTGAAAGACTTTTACAATGAACAGTATTCAAGTGTCTTGGAACGAACAAAACAGCAATCTCCTTCTGGTTTTCCCTAGTACACTATGACCAGCCGAGCTTGGGCAGGGGGATTTTGTTCTCTATCCTTCTGAACAGTATGTACCTAATTGGGACAACCATTTGTAATCTGAACTAATTGTATCTACTTCCTCAGCATACGAATGTTAATACAGTATATTTCTTAAAATTTCCAAAGGTCTTTGCTGTTTAAGGACCACTCGTCACTCCCTTGCCCTGCCCCATGACTGCCCCCACTGTCTGCCCCAATTCCAGCCCATCAACTTGTGTATCCATCCTCTCCTTGCAACTCTACGTCAGTCATTTGGGAATGTGAAAATCTAGACTACAGGGAATGTTTAGTTGCTACCTACCAAAGACAGTTTAATGAAGCTGGAAGAATATTTTTCAAGCGAACGTCACAGAGAACATCAAGCAATCTGAGGTAACCTTGTCAGACAGAGAAATATCTGTCTTCCCTTTTATTTAGCTCCTGATTTCTGTCAAGCTCATAACACTCATAACTCATAACACAAGGTTCTTTCAGTTCTTCCTGCCACAAATGCAAGGCAGATTACGAAAATTACAAAATATGGGTGGTAAATGTACTTGGGTTAGACCAGAGTCCGTATCAATTGGTGCTCACCCAAATGAGTCAGAACTCTGGAGGATATCGAGGCTACTCCCCAAAATACTCATTTTAAAGGGTTTATTCATTTTTTAACAAGTCTCAGCTCTGCATCTCAGGAAAATATGTGTGTGTATTAATTATAACATTTATAATACAGAAGGTAATCATAGCTTGCAAATTCTAGACTCTTTAATTCAAAGACTTCAAGGAACTTTATAAACATCAATTACTTCTTTCAACTCCCCTGTGAAACAGATACGTCCCAGTATATCCATTTATATTTATCAACAAGTACTCTACAAACTCCCTTTTATTTTGGTTTTAAAATTTATCTTGGATATAAAGTATCTAGCGTGTATATATGATAGTACTTTGCATATATATAACACCTTTTTTCTAAGAGCTCAGCGTACTTAAGAGTTATCTTCACAAAAGCCTTTGAGGTCGATAAGAGGAAGCACTATTGCTCTGGATTTCTAGATGGGAAAACAGAACTTAGTGAAAGACCAAGATCTACCTTCTTATTCCAGAGAGCAGATTGGGCAAAAACCAATTTCTGGCCAGGAACTCAGTTTAAGAACCACATTCTCTGTAAGCAAAACTCTGAATCTGAAGAACAGTCATTTCTCTTCTGATTGTAGCCAGACCTTACCTGGGAAAAATCTAATTTTCTCATTCTAAAAAATAGTGCTTAAAAAGAAATAAATTCCTATGCAACTACTGGAGGAAATACCAAGATGAACTGTATATGGTTTTTTCTCTCCAGGAGCTTCTCAAATACCCCCCGAAAGAAGGAAACCCTGTTGATTGGATATAACTTATGTCATTACGTGAAGGTGAAGGTGAAGGTGATGTGGTCCAGGTCCCCCACGGGCTTCCTCCGGAGCCCTGTCACTTCAGGTAAAGAAAATCAGCCATACATGACTCTTCTTCAGGCCCTACATTACAAAGCACCAGATGAGTCACAATTTCCTTGTTTCACTTTCCACGCCATCTTAAAAGGAAGTAACAATCTCCCAGGGCAATTTGTGAAGATAGATTCACAGTTATCGAACACTTTGAAGATTATAAGTGTTGTACAGTATCATGTACACTTAGTCAGAAATTCTGCAAGGACTAAATTCCTCCATATTTCTTATCCTTTATAATACATTGAATCCCTTTAGGGTGATTTGAAATGAAATGTTTATTTGACTCCCATCCAATTCTAGGCATAGTGGGTATTCCTCATTAAGATCCAAGATAATACGTAAATATTTCCATTAAGTATTTCTTTATCTATATGCTAAATTAAAAAATCTTTTGTTGTATTGAGTCAGAACCGTAAAACCGAATGACACTTTAGAGATCAATTCCAACCCTTCTCATTTTACAAATGAGGAAATTGAGGCCCGGAGAGGGACAATAAAATACAATTTTATCAGAAGGTGCAAATTTTTGATGTTTTGCACATACACTGACATACATACACGTGCCCTAAATTCATTCCTCCCCTTCTTCTCTTCTCGACCCTATGCCTTCATAGGCCTTGCTTCCTTGTTCACAAAATTAGAGGCCAGCAGTGAGAATGTTCTCAAGCTCCACCCAACACATCTGCGTAAACACCTATTCTTACCTGTCATACCTCCACCCTTTCCTGCCCACGGGTAGCAATCCCTCTGGGCTCATCCCCGGAACACCTCGCCCCACCACTGATAAGTTCCCTCAAGCCTATAAAAATATTCAAGTCTCACTCATCTAATACTTCTGAAAAAAAATTCTTTAACCCTAATCCTCACCCCACCTCCCATTCCAGCTTCAACCTTGAATATTCAGCTACCTGCTGGTCCACATGTAAATGTCCCATGGACACCACACATTCAACTCATCCAAGATTTAACTCATCTTCTCCAGACTCAAACTTTCTTGGTCCCCAATCTGCCCTTCCCAGTAAGCGACACCGCAGAGCTACTCAAGTTAGAAACGCAGAATCATCCTTGACTCCTTCCTCCCCCTCAAGTTCCATCCAAGCTTTCAGCTTTAATGAGATCATGCCCTTCTATTTTCCACGTGGCATACAGCACTTGCTGCTTAGGCATCACTTGGGAGCTTGTTTTTGTGGGTGTTTTTGTTTTTTAACATCTTTATTGTTTGAAATGCAAATCACAGGCCCCATCCAAGATCCGTTGAACCAGAATCCACATTTTAAAGTGTGGCTCTTAGACAACGAAGTGTTGGAAGCATTGCTTTAGGCAGTGTTTGTGAAATACACACCCGCCTCCATCTTTGACCAGCTTTCCATCAGGTCCTGTGATTCCCCTCGCTCCCTTCCCTCACAAGCCTCCTACCAGGTGCTGTTCTGGTGGCCTGGAACCCTCTTCCCCCTGCTTTGCCTGGATAACTCATATTCGCCTTTTTGACCTCAACTCAAACATCATCTATTCCTTGATCTCCTAGCCCAGAGGTCAACAGATTTTCTTATAAAGGGACAGAGAGCAAACATTGTCAGGTTTGCAGGCTGTGTAGTCCCTGCTGCAACAGTTCAACTCTGCCACTGTAGGGCAAAAGTAGTCTTAGATGATACAAACAAATGGGACTGGCTGAATTCCAATAAAATTTTATTGGCAAAAAGAGGTCCCAGGCTGAAGAATGGCCTGCAACTCCAAGCTTGCAGCCCCCTGTTCTGGACTGGGACAAGAACCCCTGGAATATGATCTTGCAGCACCGTGCACCTTTTCCTCAGAGCACTGATCACAGTTTGCGGTTATACATTCATTAGAGTAACTTTGGAGTCATCAGCATATTCAAACTATTTTAAGCCATCAGGCCTGATGAGATCACCCAGGAGGTGGACATAACTAGAAAAGAAGACAGGGCCAAGGACTAATCCCAAGGGTGCTCCACTGTTTAGGGGTCAGGAAGAGGAGGAGAAACCAGCAACGAAGACTGAGTAGTTAGTGGCCAGTGAGTTAAGACTAAAACCCAAAGAGCGTGGTGTCCCGAAAGCCAAGCGAAAAAGGAGACAGCGACCAAGGGTGCCCAATGCTGTTGCTGGATGAAGACTGAGCCATGATCATTGTATTTGACACCAAGGGAGTCATTGGTAGTCCTGACAAGAGTAGTCTGGGAGGAGGAAAGCCTGATTGTAGTGGGTTCAAAGGAGAATGAGAGGACTCAAAGTAGGCTCTTTAATAAGTACAGATAACTCTCTGCGTTAAGTTTCTCTGTAAAGGGGAGCAGAGCCGCGGGGCAGTAGTTGCAGGAGGATACAGGGTCAAGGGAGTGTCTTTAATGATGAGAGGTATTATAGCATGTTCCCATGCTATGGGAAAGATCCAGTAGTGTGAGAAAGATTGATGAGACAGGAGGGCAAGGAAACAACAGTAGAAGAGAAGCCCCTGAGTAGGCGAGGGGCATGGGATCTAGGGCACCATCGGAAGGGCTGGCCCGGGCAAAAGCCCAACTGCTTAACCCAGTGTGACAGTTCATTTTATGTGCAACTTGGCTGGGCCGTGGTACCCAGATATTTGGTCAAACATTATTCTGGATGTTTCTGGGAGGGTGTTTTGAGTGAGTTTAACATTTCAGTCAGTAGACTGTGAGTAAAGCAGATTATCTTCCATAATGTGGATGGGCCCCATCCAATGAGGTGAACGTCTTAAGAAAAAGACTGACTTTTTTTTTTTTTTTAAGCTATCAGTTGTTTCCATCTCCCATCTAGATACGCTGTCCTGGAGGTTCAGCTAAACTCAAAAGATTCCAAACCGAACTCATTAGAGTATCCAAAAATTCCTGTTTCCCCTATTTCTGTTCATACAACCATTTTTCACTTGGCGACCCAAATCGAAGGTCTGGCAAGTCTAAAGTCACTCTTGGCTTCTGGTCTCTTGCTTCTCACAAGTGATCAGTCAAGTTCAGTGGGTAGTGTCCCCTCAGGGTCCACACATCACAGTATTCCCCTCTTTTATGGGCAGGACTAATAACGACTGACCTCTCCCTCTCTCTCTCTGTGTATATATATTATACACTGTCTGAAGGCAGTCTAATCGCAACATCAATTCCTTCCTGGGTCTCCAGCTCGCCAGCCTGGCCTGCACATTTCGGACTCTTTAGTCCCCTAATCATGTGAGCCAATTCCTTAAAATAAATCTCTGTCTCAATATCTCTCTCTCCCTCTCCCTCTCTCTCTTTATACATATATATGTATATATATATATATATATATATATATATAATATATATGATATGTATATTATATATAATATATATACACACATATATAGTATATGAATGTATATGATATATATTTATACACATATATACACACATATAATAAAATAAATATTAATAATATATTTAAATATATATAATCATATATATAATACACACACACACACACACACACACACACACACACACACACACACACACACACACATTGGTTCTGTTTCTCTGGAGAACCCTGACTAACCCATCCAGTATGACAGGAGAGATGGTGGCTACCTGCTGCAGGTGCAGTTAGTTGCGGGGACGTGGTTGCAGAAGCTTTTACAAAAGTCTTCTTTGGATTGTTTTCAGTGAAGTAAAAAGTAGAGTCATCGGCTGAGAGTGAGAATGGGGCAAGAGGTGTTGAATGACTATGGAAAGAGAACGTGGGAAACTGTCATCTGGGAAAGTGGAGGTGAAAGAGGCAAGAGAGTGTCACTGGATCAGCTGAACCTCTTGTGTCCACTTAGCACTGTCCACCTAGATCCTCACTGGTGTGTATGTCTCTTGACACCTTCTAGACTGTAAACTTCTCTGCTGGAGTACCATGTCTGCTGCATCTCCCGTGCCTAGTTCTGTGCTTTATCCTAGTAGGTGCTCAGTACTAAGTTTTGAACAAATAGAGGAGGGGCAGTGAAGAGTGTTAGTGGCCCCTGAAGCCCACCCACTATAGACCCAGTTCCCTCTCCATGCCAGGGGGAGGGGGTAAATGTGACCACTACTTGGGCCTCTTCTCTTGACTAGCCCTTTGTAGCCTGAGCTTCTCAGTCCTTCCTCTAAGCCAGGGGTTCTCAAAGTGGTTCCCCTGACCAGCAGCAAGAGCATCACCTGAGAACTTGTTAGAAATGCAAATTCTTGAGTACAGCCCTAGGCCTTATGGAATGAGGAGCTCTGGGAGTGGGGCTCAGCGAGCTTTCCTGGGGATCCTGACTCATGCTCAGGTTAAGGAAGCACTGGTCCATGGTCAGTGTGACTCTGCTTTGCTCTCACGGGGTGAGGTCTGACACAATAAATCTCTGCATGAGGAGCTCCTTGAAAGGTGGGCCATTGGAATGACCAGCTGAAGGAAGGAAAGGCTTCATCCATGGATATAGGAGCCCTAGAAGAGACCGCGAGTCAGTTTTGTTTAACACTCTCTTCAACAACCTCTGTCCCTACAAATGTTTCACTGGCCTGCAGGAGTCACACTAATTATAGTCATTTACAGAAACCACTTAACATCTTGACGCAATTACCACACAAATCATTAGACAACTCTTATTTTAACTTTGTTGTAAGTTTCGATTATAATACTAATTTTTTCTTGTGTGCTCAATTTTCATAGCTTATTATTCATATAACAGTGCTATCTGCTCCCAACTCAAAAGAACTGGACACCCGATGAAAATACTGACCCAATCAGCTTGAACACATGAAGACAGCAATTACTAGTTCCCTAGGCTCACATACAACTAGGTTTCAGTTTAAGCAAACTCAATACACAAAAACCTTATAAAATCAGTGGTAAGATTTCCATCAAAAAGACGTTTCACTTCACAAAAAACTTTTTCTGTAATAGTGACCATATCACATCAACTCAAAGCTTCATTATGTATGTATCTGTTTGTAATTTGGTCAACGTGTATAATTTTCTCAATGATTTTCGGGAACACACCTATGACATAAACGGGGGCATACCGGCAGCAGCCTCCAGCTCTTGGTGGGAATGAACTGGGAAGCTCGAGAGCACCATCTGGATTCCAGATTATTCTGAGGCAGTCCTGTCACAGATCCAGTCTTTTCCTGGAGATTTCCCACTGATGCCAAGGACAGCTTCTTTTATGAGAGCTAGAAACCCTGGCAAGGTGTGAATGACAGCACATTAAGTCATGCCTTGTAGCTGGTTCTTGAGGGTGCTGAAGCCAAAGTGCCGTCCACACAACTAGGCGAGAATCAATAGCAGTTCGGTGAGGGAAGAAACATTGAAACGTCCTGTGTTCAATTCCAAAATGTTACTTTAAAGAAATATTTATATTGTTAATGAAGACAGGGGCTATATAAATCTTGTGTGCTGAATTATCATGTAATGAAGACTTGCTCAGAATTCTGATTAACCCACCAGGTCAGTCAATTCCTCCTATAACGATGAATAGCCCGTGAAGTGCTCTATATGGCAATGGCCTTCCTCATTTACAGCGTCTTACACAATCCAAGGGGAAATCCCTCCTCTTGAGCGCGAACTCAACACTCAGTTACGTGGTCAGCCCCAGTCCTGCTGTTCGTGCCTCTCTGCCCAAGTGGTCTTCTTCCTGCGCCAGTTCAGGGCTCAAGTGCTGAGCAGACCCGCTAGACCTCACTTCCAAAGAGGCCTCTTCTGGGAAGTCTTCTTGGATGAATCCCCTCCCCCTCGAGCTCTCCCTTCTCAGCTCTCGTATACTGAGATTGGACTGCATTATTCTGCTCTTAGCACACTGCTTCATTAAGTAAAAAGAGAGAGAGATGGAAAAGAGATTATATAAAGGTGGGACTGGGACCTAGGAAGGGACCCAAATCACTGTCATTGCCAGAAGCTCAAAGCTTAGTGAACAGTTCTTCCACCTCAGTGGTTCTTAACCTTCAGGGATCAAGGACCCTCTCTAAGACTCTGATGAAAGTGGGAGCTCCTCTCCTTAGAAATACGTTCATATGCACACACGTGCAAAACGTTGCCTCTGATTTCAGAGAGTTTATGAACCTCGCACAGTGCATCCATAGGGCCGAGGTCAAAAGCCACCAAGAATCACCCTTCACCACGAAATCCAATCACACCCTCTGTGATTCATGTGACACTGACATGAGAATCGCTTTATTAAAACATCTGACATATTGTTGGTTGATTGCCTAGGTTCTGCCTGCACCTTCGCCTGCCCCCACTCCCTTCAGGTGGGCTCACTCACTCTCTAGGCTCCCACTGCCCTCTCTATCGGTGGCTAACCATTCTCTGCCCTCTTTGTGAAACCTACCAAAGGTACAAAGGCTCTAACGCAGAAAGAAACACACACTTAAGCGCATAACCCCTCAGTGGGGCCCCTGATCCTCTGCACACTCACAGGCCAGCAGAAGTCCATCCACAGAGCCAAGATGAAGAATCTCTGGCTTCGAGGGAACCACATCTCCTTGTACTAAGTGGATTCAGGCCTTTCATATTTTAACTTGGGGTATAATTCTAGTCCAGTGATTCAAAGAAACAAACTTTGAATTTTCAAACAGCTATATAATCCAGGCTCCAATCTTCCTGGCTTCTTACGTCATTACAGAAATCCTGATCAAGTTCCCAGTGCCAAAAATGCAAGTGACTCACCCACAGCTTTGCAGAGCCCAGTCTGGTGGCCCGGGCCCTGCCGCAGCTCTCTCGGGTACTGTGAGTGAACATTCCGGCAGGCCTTGGCCCACCGTGCTCAACCGGGGACTAAATCAACTGGTTTCATTACCCTATTAAACCCAAGTCTGTTATTTTGACGCTATTTACAAGATAATAAGATCCGGCAAAGCCTAGTCATGAAGAAGATCTATTGCCTGCAATGAATCCTAATTTTGCAAGCAGCTCTATCTCATATCAATAGCTAAATATATTTGCCTTTACCTTGTTTGTCTGTAAATTTGATGTATTTCTACTCCTAACAATAAATATTCATAATCTAAGCTAAATGGGTTTTAGAAATGCAGCCCCTTCATGTGTGAAGTAGGATGCTAAAATTGAAAGAATATGAACTTCAGAGTCAAGAGGAAAAGTGCGCAAGTCACTGCACTGCCATGACCTAGCTGTGTCTTGCATTAAATCACTGAAGCTTTCTGAGCCTCAGTTTAATGATCTGTACAATGGGGTTAATAAGGCCCTCTTTCAAGATCGTTTTGAGGAGTCAAATGAAATGGTGGCTTCTGAAAGGACTTTATAGATCTGATGTGCTATAAATCTGTAATGAGTGTTTCCTGTTTAGTATATAAATGATTTTTGAAAGAACAAATGACAAAGGTGGATGGAAAGGATTAATGATCTTCAGCACAACTCTATAAAAGTATTAGAGGGAACGCATGCAGATTATTTCCTTATTATTGGTATTAACCTTCAAGGATAAAAACACGGCATTTCATAGATTTTGTAGCGACTAGGTAACGTCCACTTCTGCCATCCCCATACTATCTTTAAAGTCAATATGGGTTAGACAAAGCGAAAAAGCCACAGGCTAAGAGGTGGGGCTTTAACTTGTAATCTCAGCTGTGGTGGTGATGTGCCAGGTCACTTAACTGCTTCTTGATTCTGTTTCCTCATCTGCCTGTGGAGCTAATACCACCTGCTCAATTTATCCAATGGGTTTAAATTGACTTTACAAATCAGAGGGTGGACTTCCCTGGTGGCGCAGTGGTTGAGAGTCCGCCTGCCGATGCAGGGGACACGGGTTCGTGCCCCGGTCCGGGAAGATCCCACGTGCCGCGGAGCGGCTGGGCCCGTGAGCCATGGCCGCTGAGCCTGCGCGTCCGGAGCCTGTGCTCCGCAACGGGAGAGGCCACAGCAGTGAGAGGCCCGCGTACAACAACAACAAAAAAAGAGTCCGCCTGCCAATGCAGGGGACACAGGTTCGAGCCCTGGTACAAGAAGATCCCACATGCCATGGAGCAACTAAGCCCCTGCGCCACAAATACTGAGCCCATGAGCCACAACTACTGAAGCCCGTGCGCCTAGAGCCCGTGCTCCGCAACGAGAAGCCACCGCAATGAGAAGCCCGCGCACCGCAACGAAGAGTAGCCCCCGCTCGCCGCAACTAGAGAAAGCCCGCGCGCAGCAACGAAGACCCAACGCAGCCAAAAATAAATAAATAAATTTATGAAAAAAAAAAATCAGAGGGAAAAGAAAATATCTGGAGAATGGCAGCAGGGTGGAGGGAGGAGAACGTAAAGAATGCGGAGCGAGAAGGAAGTAACAAGAAAGCAGCTAATGCTGACAGCGGCTCTCGTTTGCCCTCCACAAGAGCTGCAGGCAGAGAGGGAGCCAGGAAAAGAGAGAAGATCTGAAAGCCTTGGCACAGCGGGAAGGGGGGAGGCGGCGAGTGGGGACGGTCCTCCAAGGGAAGATTTGGTGCGCGGATCTGCTTCAAAAGCTGCACCGAGATCCTGTGCTGGGGACCCTGATTACTAATCCAATTGGCAGGAACCCTAGGGACATATTTGTCGTAATTAAATTCCCAGAAAGTAAAGGCGTTTGATATAAGCTTCCGATCAGCAGAAAAACTGGATTTATTTTGGAGAGTGCACTAGGAGAAAAGGCAGCAGGATGGTTTAAGAAGGATTCTGTGTGGGAGGGTCAGGTAACGTCTTTGTTTTCTCGAGGAGTCAAATCATAGATGCAGGAGAGGTTTCAACCTGAAGAAGAAAAGGCTGTGACATAGGAAGAGAGTTCAGATTCGAGTTTGCGGTCTGGACTGTCGAATCTAATGGGGGGGAGGGGGGAGAGTTATACTCAGGTCAGTTCAAGGGCATTTTTGCCTTGAGCACTTCCCGTGCCTCAGGCCTTGGACCAGACGTCAGTGATGCAACTTTTCAGCTACTTGACAAACATTCACTGCGCATCCACTCGATGCCAATGGTACGGTCGAGATCCTCGTCCCTGCGTGACCCACGCCCAGCACCGTGCTCTTCCTGGCACCAGGCTGAACACCTCCTGCTGCGGGCATGGACATGTCACACGTGTAGAAAAGAAGGAAGAAGCTGGATTTTAGCTTGTAGTCAAGCAAAGAGTAAAAACAGAGAAAGAAGCTAGGGAGAAAGAGGAGAGGTGTGGACGGGCGGGGAAGGCTCAACCTTGCTTCCTTTGGAAGAGGGAGTTCGTCAGATTCCATACAGGAGGCAGCAGGGCAGAGGGGTGGCAGGTCGGGGCCTCCAAGAAATCAGTGGGGAGAGAGACAAAGGAGACAGGAGATGAGCCAATCGAGAGAGAAAGGCAGAAGGAAGAGTAGCAGGTAAGGGGAGGCGGTAGAGGAGGAAAGAAACACGAGGGAGCTCAAAAGAAACCTGGAAGGACTAATTAAAATAATACCAAGGTGGGGCAGTGAGCGCGTGTCAGAACAGGTAAAACAAATAATATAAGAACACAGGAAGCTCAAGACAGAGCCTGTGGGGCTCTGAGAGCAAAGAAACAGGATATAATTTTAGTGTAAGAAACAGGGCTGAATACAAAGAAGGGCATGTATTACGCATGAAAGGACACGGCTTCCAGGCCCTTCGCAGGGGTCAAAAGGGGAAGGAAGTCATACAGGAGAGGAGGTTTGCCCGGTTCACATCATGTAGAATACCTGAGGCCTGGGCTGGACATGTATGTAGAGAGAAGGGTGAAAAACTTATCCTCCACCTCCAGATGTGTTTACAGTGCATAACCTTCTTTATTGCTATAATGAACTGGTTCTTGACTGGGAGCTACTGGCATCTAGTGAGTAGAGTCCGTGGGTGCTACTCAACATCTTACAACGCCCAGGACAAGCTGCACAACAAAGGTTTGTCCAACCAAAAGCGGCAGTGGCCAAGGACAAGAAACCTTGCTAAGTGCACTCATCTCCATCTGAAGTCCCTATTCCCATGGACGGAGGTGGTGAGGGGTATCTTAAAATCTCCTAATTAATGGAAACTCAATTCCCTGTCCACCAAAAAGAGTCTCTTCTGGGTTAACTTAGTAGCTTTGGGTAAATGCTTAGTGTCCCAGGGTTTCACAGCCCACCCCTATTTCAGTCTCCCCAAGACGGCCTCTACAGCAATGTCCCCGGATACCGCCACCCCATCACTGACCACCTTCCTGGCATCCAGCAATGAGGTCCAAGGCTTGCAAACTGTAGAGTCGGTTCTCTCAGGCCAGTCCAGGCCCGACGTCCTGTTCCGCCTTGCTGACTTGGTCCTGCCTCAGCCTGTGACTACCCTTCAGGTGTTCTGAGTCTCAGCACATCCTCCACTCAGCCCCTGGATTAAGCTGTCCACCTGCAGCCTCTGCCGTGGGGCCACCTTTCCCCTCACCACAGTGGCCGCCTGGCAGGCCCGTTGGCTCTCAACATTCAGTGACCTTCCATGTCCTCCGCTGGGAGCGTGTGGAAACGTCTGGATCCCTCTGTGCCAGGTAGGTGCTGGAGGAGAAGTGGCCTTCCCTCTTGCATGGATTTCTCCTCTGTTATGATCGCTCCTTGCTGATGAGGAACTCTGAACGGTGGTCTCCCAGAGTCTTAGAGAGCAAAGATGGCTTCAATCCAGTCTGTTGTCAGTTCCTCCTTTTTTTTTTTTTTTTTTTTTTTTTTTTTTTTGCGGTACGCGGGCCTCTCACTGCTGTGGCCTCTCCCGTTGCGGAGCACAGGCTCCGGATGTGCAGGCTCAGCGGCCATGGCTCACGGGCCCAGGCGCTCCGCGGCATGTGGGATCCTCCTGGACCGGGGCACGAACCCGTGTCCCCTGCATCGGCAGGCGGACTTTCAACCACTGCGCCACCAGGTAAGCCCTGTCAGTTCCTCCTTAAACCTTGCTGGAACACTTTGGTCAAACCTCCCCCACTCCCCCCGCCGCACCCCCCCCCGGCCCAGGCTGCACTCTTTTCAATATGGAGTGGGAGGGAGAGGTGGAATACTGGTACCTGGCTTCTTAGTCATACTTCTGTCTTTCATTGTTCCCTTGGCCACCTCTCAGTGTGCTCCACTGTGGTTCCTTTGCTTGCATCACAGATCATATCCTGGGTTTTCCCAATTGATGCCTTAGAGTAAAGCTCTAGTGTCCCAGTTAACCAGGCTTACCCCTTCCTCCCTTTCCTCCCTCCTCCCCTCCCTCCACCCCTCCCTTCCTTCCTTCCTTCACAGCTTTATTGAGATATGATTCACTTACTATAAATTCACCCTTTTAAGGTATACAATTCAGTGCTTTTTAGTATATTCACAGAGTTATACAACCATCACCACTATCTGATTTTAGAACAATTTCATAAGCCCCAAAGAAATCCCACATCCATTAGCCTTCTTGCCCTCTCCCTACAACCCTTGGCAAGCATTATTCTCCTTTCTGTCTTTACGGATTTTCCTACTCTGGACATTTCATGTAAATGGAATCACACAGTACATGGCCTTTAGTGACTGGCTTCTTTCACTTAGCACAATGCTTTCAAGCTCATCCCTGTTGTAGCCTATACCGAATTCCATTCGTTTTTATGGCTGAATAATATTCCACTGTACGGACAGATCACATATTGCTAATCCATTCATCAGTTGATAGGCACGTGGATTGTTTCCACATTTTGGCTGGTATAAATAATGCTTCTATGAACATTCATATCCAGGCTTTTGTTTGGATATAGGTTTTCCTTTCTCTTGGGTATATATCAAGGAGTTGAACTGCTGGGTCACAGAAAACTCTAGGTTTAATTTTTGAGGATCTGTGACACTGTTTTTCAAAGTAGCTGCAACATTTTAGACTCCCACCAGCAATGCAGTCGTAGCCCTGGATTCACATCGGCACTTGGATTATCAGTTGTTTACTATAGCCATCCAAGTGAACATAACAGTTTTTCCTTTTGATATATAAAAGGAATTTTGGAAATGTAGAGATTCCTGACTCCAAAGGCCACTGGCTCCGTGAGTACTTAAACACATCTAACTTGATGATTAAAGCCTAGTAATGACTGTTTTTGAAAAGGATTGCCCTTCCTTGACACACTGAACTCCACTGATTTAATGGCAGAGGGTGATGGAGGATGTGACAGGGCATTATGATTTAAGAAGAATGAAAGATATATTGCTTGGTTACCTGACACACATACACACAGTTATGAGAGTGGAAAAGATCAACACTGGGAATGGATATGACCATATGACCCCTAAAATATATAGGAAAGAGAAAATATATCTCAGGTTATTTGATTGAGGGGTGATGGTGTGAGGTAATATCAATTGTATCAATGAAAAAAGGACGACAATGTTGAAAGCAGAAAAAACATGCCAAAGATTTAGATTGGCATAGAAGAATTGGGAACGAAGGCTACTTACCAGTACCCTCTGGGAGAAAAGTTACAAAAAATAAGTAGGTTAGCAGAATTGCTAGGAACTAAGTGCTAGAATAGGAGCTGTGTAATCAAAAGGGAAAGGTACTGACTTTTCTGATTATACTCTGGTAGTAACTGAAATGAATTTATCAAAAGATGGAACACCTGACACGGATATAGGGAGGATGTGTATATTGCTATTAGAACAGTGCACGATTTAAATTATGGTGATAGAAAAGATCAAGGAACGTGAAGCCTCTCTGCATTCTAAGATGTTACGGAGTGGTAGGACCTGCTATGAGAAGACAAAGTTGTCAAGGTCTCGAGATAAGTGCCTTCAAGAGCAAGTTCTGGGGATGAATCTATGAAACTCTAGCGTGGGGGAATTGCCCATCTCCAGAGAGCTGCAGCCCGGTGCGGTGAAGAGAGAAAAGGCTTTTGACTCGAGCACAGGTTTCCACCCTGGCTTTATAAACTGAGGCAAGGAGTTCATCCTCCCGGGGCCCCAGAATGCTCATCTGTAAAGTAAGGTTAATAATAATATTTATCTCAAAGGTTAATTGGTTGGTTAATTGTTGGGTGACTAAGTGATACAGCATCTGTAAAGTATCTGGCACGTGGTAGGCACTCGTTATATGATAGCTCTTGGTATTACTACTGGGTATAACAACGGCTTTTAAAAGAGAGATGAGGGATGTTAGAAACCGGGTACCACTGGCATTACTGAATGTGAACTACATGAAATCAGCAGCAAACTTACACCCAAGACAGGCAAGGCTATCAGTGGGACTTATCCAGAGATGACTGGAGACATGGCAGAAAATGTCCATAGAGGGAAGTTAGAAAGGATATTCATTATGCGTGAATGAAGGAAAATCCATTCGATCCTCAACAAATCTTGACTTTCTCTTCAAGCTGTGGTGAGGTGACCACCCTGTTTAAAGCGACCCCCAGCGCTCCTCACCGCCCATTTCCACTTGCGTCACTCCCCACTGCACTTTGCACTATCTCATAGGCTAATGTCAGCTTCACAAGGGCAGAGTTTTTACCTCTATTGTTCACTGCTCTAGACTCAGTGCCCAGAACCATACCTGGCACATAGTGGGCACTTAAAATATTTCAAGAGAGACTAAATGATTTATTCAATGAATAAGTAAACGATTTAGTCAGTGTCAATGAAATTACATGTCCAGGATCAACCAATAGAAAAGTTAGAATAAAGGGGGTGGGAAGAGAAATGAATGTGAAGCAAGGAGTGAAGCAGAGCCTCCCGCAGAGCCCCTTCCTCTATGTGCTGCCTGTGGACCCGCTGATACGGCCTATAGACCCGTGGAGATAAAAGAAAAAAGAACATTTGAACAGTTGCATGAGACCAAACCATGAAGTCTGGTCCAGGTCCAAGGTCACTCTTTGGTTTAATCTCAAAGGATGCATGGCTGGACTTGGCTGTTCAGGTCACCCTTGCATCTCTCAGAGGCCTGCCTCAAGTTCTGCAGTGTTGGAAGCTCACTTCCAACAGAGCAAGATATCCAACAGGGCAGAGATGTTGGGAACTTTTGGTTTGCTGTCTTTAACACCCTTAGTGTCATAGACTGAATGTTTGTGTCCCCTTAAAATTCACACGTTGAAGCCTTAACCCACAGTGTGATGGTATTTAGAGATGGGGTCTTTGGAAGGTGCTTAGGGTTAGATGAGGTCATGAGGGTGGCACCCTCATGATGCGATTAGTGCCAGACACCAGAGAGCTTGCTCTCCCTCTCTCCGTGCACTCAAAGGAAAGGCCATGTGCGCACACAACAAGAAGGTGGCCATCTGCAAGTCAGAAAGCGAGTCCTCGCTAGAAGCCAACCTTGCCGGTACCCTGATTTCAGACTTCCAGCCGCCAGAACTGTGAGAAAATACCTTTCTGTCGTTTAAGCCACCCAGTCTGTGGTATTTTGTTATGGCAGCCTGAACTGACTAAGACATTTTGTATTCAGCACCCAGGGGCAACTTACGCTATACAGAGTGTATATCTGGGCCCAATGTCTGCTTTTTGTAAAACTCGAAATGCTGGCTTTGCTGAATCTTGTGCTTTTTTGCACTTGTACTACGAGTTTTCCATTTTGGTCCACGTTGGTGCCTCCTTTGGCCAACCACACCAATCACAGCTGACCAAGCTGATGTGTTACATCATTTGGGCAAAGAGCAGCAGAAGAAAGGCAACGTGGATTCAAAATATCTCGAACAGGCTTAAAAAGAAGGAGCCCAAATTGGTGAAACATAGCATAGGGTTATAAACATGGGACTCAAATGGGAATGTGTCAGGGAATAAGAGGCACAAGTAGAAGGGCTCGTCAGAATCCTTCACAATTATCGGTACAGAGCTACTTGAGAGCTTCATGCTTTAGCACTGCAAGGTTAAGAAGGCAGAAGAAGGGAACTGGGGACTGCTGTCTACCCACCAGTCCATCTAGTGACATAGGCTCAGAATGTGCCACACAAGAAAGCCTTTAAGCCACGATTCTGTGAGAAACAAAATGAAGAAACAAGTTAATGGCCATACAAAGAGTTTATACGATCCTATTCAAACAGAGTAAAGGGATGAGAATTAAGAACAGAGAATTACAGGATGAAAAAGTACGGACTTAATAAGGAATTACTGAATACTATCCACAGGCTTATTAGTAAATTTACATGTGGAAAATAGTGAAGTGTAAATATGTTTAATATGCAGATATATTTTATAATAATAAAGGATAATAATTATAAGGATGAAAGAATATATACAAAACTGAGGATTTTCTAAAGATTCACAAATGCAAGGTTGTGGGAAAGTTATACTAGTAATATCTCAATTATGTGGTGTGTTTATTGAATAAATGCATAAATGTTCATGAGGTTATTCTATCGATATATAAGTGAGGGCTCCAAGTAAAGAAAGGACGTGAAGTATCTTAAATTTTAAAATGTTAAAACTTAAAAGAAAAACCTTTCCACAACATATCCTATTATCTTCTACCTTGATATAGTACCCTGAATTAAAGACTATTTTCCTGATGAGTCAGTTAGCACCGATTATTGTTCAGTGCCCACAGAGAGTAGGGAGGTGTGCACAGCTGCCTGCCTTTACACCAAATGACTCCACAGCACTGCACTATTCTAGTGTGTTTTTCTTGGTTTAATAGAACAAATGCCCATCTAAGATTAGAAAGAGTTGGCTTTCAGTCCTGACTCTATCATCTATTTCACCTACTATAGTGCAACTTGGGGCAAATCATTTAACTTCTTAGAACTACAGTGTACTCATCTGTAAAATGGGGAAGACAAATACGTGTCCAATCTATCTCCTAAGATCGTATGAAGAACAACAACAAAAAAATCATGAAAATACTTTATGTTTACAAAACAACTAGTCACTAGTACCGCTGTTCCCTCACGGTCATCTCTACTGCAGGGTTGCTCAAAGTGTGGGCTGGGAATCATTTGCATCTGGGCGGGACCATGTGGAAATTCAGATTCCAGCCCCAGTGTAGGCTTGCTGAACTGGATTATGGTGGTGGGACCGGAAGTCTGTGTTTTTAATAAAGACCCAAGTCTTGCTGATGAGCATAAGGGTTTGGGAGTGCTGATCTGTTGTCGGTTGTGTCTGAACTGCCACTTCTCTGTATTTCTGTAGCTCTACCATCTCTGCTACCTCCTCTCCATTATTCTTTCTTTTATTCTTTCTTGTCATCTTTCCTGACCATTTATTTGGTTTTACTCCTGTGGAGTTTCCATAGTCATCATCAGTGAATGAGAAAGCTCTTGTCTCCTACTGAAGTAACAGGAGGCAGAGAAATAGTAAGACATTAATAGTCATCTGAGATGGGAAGGATTTTTAGTTGGCAATTTGGTAATTCTGTCTTGCCATCTAAATTTCAGGCTGTGAAACATGAAACACACAACCCTGTTACAAAAACTCTTTTTATGGAGTTATTTATTTATTACAAATTCTATTCCTTGGGAAAGGACAAGTATTAAATTCTTACAGACTCCTGGTATGGCCTTATCCAAGGCTTCCTATGTGCCAGGCACTGTTCTAGGAATTTTGGATATAGCTGTAGAAATAGAACAGAGAAATTTCATATCTTCATGAGGCTCAAAGTCTGGTAGGGGAGTCAGATCATTAATAAGTAAAAAACGTAAGAGAATTTCAAATGGTAATAAGTGCTAAAAGACAATAGAACTGAGTGATGAGAGGGACATGGGTGGCAGAGTAGAAAAGGAGGGCTGCTTTAGACATCTGGGCCAGAGGACCTGGGCCCTCAGATGGATTTCATATGCAGAAGCCAGCTCCAATGAAACTGTTAGACAGAATGTACAAAGTACAGAGAAAATTGTTAATCAGCAATTAAAAGACAAGGAAGATAATTTAAAAAATAACACTGTGTTCAACAGAAACAGCATAATGTGGGGAGAGTACAATACATGGGCCTGGGAATCCAAGCCAGTTCTCTTCTGAAGTGTGTCACTGCCATGGGCAGTAGAGAATCAACACACGATGCCCTCCTTAAACCTAATGGCCATGACAAGATCAATATAAGGGAAAATCTGCATTTCCCACAGAATCCAGGGGACGGAAGAGACCATGCCAGTGACAAAGACTTTGCTTGATTCCTGCACCAGTATCCTAGAACCCTACTTGCTGCCTAGTGATACTATGGATGAAGTATCCCTCTTCCCACTTTATCAGGAATTTTACGCCATTGACTATCCCCTCTTTTCCTTTATTTTCAACTTTCCCTGGTGTGCTGGCTCTCTCATTCAGTTATTTTTTTCTTAATTTAACTGTAGTTGATTTACAATATTATATTACTTTCAGGTGTGAAGCATAGAGATTCAGTATTTTTTATAGATTACACTCTTTTAAAAGTTATTATAAGATAATGGCTATAATTCCTTGTGCTATACAATATATCCTTGCAGCTTATCTATTTTATACACAGTAGTTTGTATCTCTTAATCTCATACTGCTAATTTGCCCCTTCCCTGTCCCCACTGGCAACCACTAGTTTGTTTTCTATATCTGTGAGTCTGTTTCCTTTTTGTTGTACTCACTAATTTGTTTTATTTTTTAGACTCCACATATAACTGATGTCATACAGTATTTGTCTTTCTCTGTCTGACTTATTTCACTTAATATGATATTCTCTAGGTCCATTCACATTGTTGTAAATTGCAGAATTTTATTCTCTTTTATGGCTAATTAATATTCCATTATATATATATATATATATATATATATATATATATATACACCCCTCAATATTCCATTTTATACACACACACACACACACACACACACACATATCTGTTGATGGGCACTTGGATTGCTTCCATATCTTGGCTATTGTAAATAGTGCTATGAACATTGGGGTGCATGTATCATTTCCAATAATGTTTTTGTTTTTTCCAGATATATACTCAGGAGTGGAATTGCTGGATCATGATAAAAACTCTCATCAAAGTGGTTACAGAAGGAACATATCTCAACATAATAAAGGCCATTTATGACAAAACCACAGCTAACATCATACTCAATGGTGAAAAGCTGAAAGCATTTCCTCTAAATTCAAAAACAAGACAAAGATGTCCACTCTCATTGCTTCTATTTAACATAGTATTGGAAGTCCTAGCCACAGCAATCAGAAAAGGTAAAGAAATAAAAGGCATCCAAATTGCAAGGAAAGAAGTAAAACTCTCACTATCTGCAGATGACATGATACTTTATATAGAAAACCCTAAAGTCTCCACCCCAAAACTAGAACTAATAAATGAATTCAGCAAAGTTTCAGTATACAAGATTAATATACAGAAATCTGTCATATTTCTATACACTAATAATATAATGTCAGAAAGAGAAAGTTTTTTTAAAATCCCATATAAACTCACATCAGAAAATAAAATAAAATACCCAGGGATAAACTTTACCAAGGAGGTGAAAGACCTATACTCTGAAAACTACTATAAAACACTGACAAAGGAAATTGAGCATGACACAATGAAATGGAAAGATATCCCATGCTCTTGGATTGGAAGAATTAATATTGTTAAAATGGCCATACTACCCAAAGCAATCTACAGATGTAATGCAATCCCTATCAAAATACCCATGACATTTTTCACAGAACTAGAACAAATCATCCTAAAATTCATATGGAACCACAAAACACCCCGGATAGCCAAAACAATCTTGAAAAAGAAGAACAAAGTTGGAGGTATCACACTACCTGTCTTCAGACTATACTACAAAGCTACAGTAATCAAAACAACATGCTACTGGCATAAAAACAGACACATAGAACAATGGCTCTTTCATTTATTTAAATGTACTCCAGTCTCTCCCATTATAATGAACTCTGCCAGGACCCTGCATGCTTCTTCTGTATCACTGGAATTTTCGGCTTGAGAAAAAAGAGATACAGAAGTAAGATGAATAGAGTTAACTGAAAATATTGTAGCTGAATGTAAGGATGCAAAGTTCTTATTCTCCAAACTCAAGAAGGGGAAAGACTGCCTTTCCCTTCATCATAATTCAAGCAATGAACATGAACCACTGGTAACAGTTTTCATCTACTGATCCCAATGAAAACAGTGTCCAAGTTAGGAGGTGAGCAGGCTATATTACTATTTTCCTTGGTTTCCTCTGTATTTTCCTGAGTCAGTGATGCTAAAAGTGCAGCCTTCCTAAGTAAGTCTCCAAGTTCCCCTGTGTAAAAGAGATCTTGATATAATGCTGAACTCCCACACAGAACATGGAAGTAAATAACTTAGTAATTATCACAAAGTTCTTTGTTTCCCCCAGCTGTATTGAGATATAATGACATACTGTATAAGTTTAAAGTGTACAATATGATGATTTGATACACATATATATTGTGAAATGATTACCACAATAAGGTTAGTTAAGAAATCCATCACCTCATAGTTAACTTTTTGTGTGTGTGGGGGTGATAACTTTTAAGATCTATTCTCTTGGCAACTTTCAAGTATACATTTCAGCATTGTTAACTATAGACAATGTACCTTAGATTCCCCAGAACTTGTTCATTTTATAACTGGAAGTCTGTACCCTTTGACCATCTACACCCATTTCCCCCACTCCCCATCCCTGGTAACTACCAATCTACTCTCTGTCTCTACGAGTTTGGTTTTTTTAAGATTTCACATGTAAGTGAGATCATACAGTCTTTGTCTTTTTCTGTCTAATTTCACTTAGCATAATGTCCTCAACGTCCATCCACGTTGTCAAAAAGGGCTAGATTTCCTTCCTTTTTTATGGCTGAATAGCATTCCCTTGTGTTTATATAACACATTCTTTTTTTATAACTTTATTGAGGTATAATTTAGAATAACTGACAAATATAATTGTATATATTTAAAGTCTAGAACATGATTTCATATACATATATATTGCGGAATGATTACTAAGATCAAGATAATTAGCACATCCAAGAGTTCACATACTTAATTCTTTTTTTGTGTGTGATGGGAATGCTTAAGACTACTCTCAGCCACTTTCAAGTATACAACACCATGTTATTAACTATAGCCACATGTTGCACATTAGATCCATAGAACTTATTTTTCTTATAAATGAAAATTTATACCCTTTGACCTACATCACCCCATTTCCCCCTCCTCCCTGCCCCTGGCAATCACCATTCTATTTTGTTTCTATGAAACTGACTTTTTTAAAGATTACACATAAAAGTGATATCATACACTATTTATCTCTCTCTTTCTGGCTTATTTCACTTAGCATAACACCCTCTAATTTCTTCCATATTGTTGCAAATGGCAGAAGCAGGATTTCCTTCTTTTTATGGCTGAATATATTATATCTATATATGTGTATATAGATATATATATACACATATATGTATATATGTGTGTGTGTGTATATATATATATATATATATATATAATCTCTTTATCCCTTCATCTGTTGATGGATACTTAGGTTGTTTCCATGTCTTGGCTATTGTAAACAATGCTGCAAGGAACATGGTAGTATAGATGTCTCTTCTAGATATCTTTTAGATAGTGATTTCACTTCCTTCAGATAAATACCCAAAAGTGGGATTGCTGAGTCAAACGGTAGTCCTATTTTTAATTTTTTGAGGAACCACCATACTGTTTTCCATAGTGGCTGCACCGATTTACAATCCCATCAGCAGTCCAGGAGGGTTCCCTTTCCTCCATACGGTCACCAGCACTTACAATCTCTTTTTGGTGATAGCCATTTCCAACAGATGTGAGGCAATAACTCATTGTGGCTTTGATTTGCATTTCCCTGATGATTAGTTATGATGAACACCTTTTCATGTACCTGTTGGCCATTTGTATGTCTTCTTTGGAAAACTGTCTATTCAGGTCCTCTGGCCATTTTTCAATCAAATTATTATTATTTTTTCCATTAAGTTGTATGAGTTCCTTATATATTTTGAATACTAACCCTTATAAGATATATGATTTGCAAATATTTTCTCCCATTCCATATGTTGCCTTTCATTTTGTGGATCATTTCTTTTGCTGTGCAGGTTTTTAGTTTGATGTAGCCCCACTTGATAATTTTTGGTTTTATTGTCATATCCAAAAAATCATTGTCAAGACCAAGGTCAAGGAGCTTTTCCCCTATGTTTTCTTCTAGGAGTTTTACGGTTTCAAGTCTTACATTTAAGTCTTTAATCCATTTTGTGTTAATTTTTTTGAGTGGCATAAGACTGAGGTTCAATTTCATTCTTTGGCCTGTGGATATCCAGTTTTCCCAACATCATTTATTGAACAGATTATCTTTTCCCCACTGAATATTGTTGACTCCCCTGTCAAATATTAGTTGACTGTATATGTGTGGGTTTATTTCTGGGCTTTCAATTCTGTTCCATTAGTCTATGTGTCTGCTTTTTTTCACAAAGTTCTTTGTACTCAAAGTGTTCAAGAAAACAAAGTCTCACATAAATGTCAAATGGTTTGGGGTATTGGGCAACATCCCATGTTTTTTTTTTTTTTTTTTTTTTCATCCCATGTTTTAAAGACTGCGTTGCCCCAGTTCATTCATGTTTTCTATTATACTCAAGTCCAATCATTTATTCATTTATTCTTGGACTAATTTTTGAGATTTGTATTAATAGTTGCTTAATTGGCTCTGTTCAGAGGTTATTTTCCTACCTTGGGCACCAGTTGAGAAGGTGAAAGATGTACTGAAAGAAGGGAAACAACTGAGAGAGAGAGAGAGAGAGAGAGAGAGAGAGAGAGAGAGAGAGAGAGAGAGAGAGAGAGAGATTGATAGATTAGCGACCACAGGACACAACAGACTGTGTTTTGGGGGTAGTAATTAGGATACTGGAGCTCACAACAGGAGAATGATGTGAAAAACCTGGAACTTTACTGTGTCTTAGATAAAGGCAGGGGCACTAAAGGTGAAGAATCACCCCATACCCCAAGGAATCAATTGTTCTTTCATTTCTTCAAGGGCATTTTGAAAACTCCCAAACTAACTGGTATCCAAAATGTAACCACAATACTAAAAGGAACAAAAATATCGTGACAAGAGTAGGCTAAGTATTAAACTGTGTCCATTTTACTCACATAAAAGGCCTATAAATAACTATAATTTGCTCGCTAGCCTTTATATTAAGCTCAACATCCCCTCCTAAAATTTAAAGTCCCCTTTGTTTTTTTTTCAAAGCAAATATTTCGTATATTGCCAGGAATATAACCTCCTGTAAGGAACGTAATCTACTCTAATATGTGTATACATTTTCCGTCTGTGGGCCCCAAACCTTAATTTATTAATATATCAAGTCATTAAGAACATGACTGATTGGCTTAAAGAATTAAGAAAATACAGGAGGGAACAATTTTGCATTGATAGAGAATGGACTAGAAAATTCAATAAGTCGTTTCCATTTCCACGTCAATGATACATTTACAAGTGACATTACTAACATTTGTAGTAATACATAAACTATGACTAAATTAATTATGAATAGTTAAACCTTTATTTATAGCTGTTGTCAACTCCACATTTCTTAGGAAAATCCTTAATCACCCACATTACAAACTGCCAACCCATCTGATTTCTGCACAGAAAGCCATTGTTCACTGGTGAAAGCGTGAAAGAGAAAATGTCAAGCAATCAGATCAGAACACCCCGATGAGGCCTTCCTCCTCAAAGCAAACAAAACCTTTACCTTCCACACCCACAAATCAGCTTCCCATTGGATGCTAAAGCTATTAGATACTCTTTCAAATCCCAAAGAAATGCTGCAAATTGGACCAGGACGAAGATTTTTCTTCTCTGTGTCCCCAGGGCCCAGCACAGGGCCTGGCACAGAGCAGACACTATGTAAATGGTTGTTGGATGGTGCCGAACGATGTCACCGTCTCTCCCCAACATCCATACGATGACTACCTCTGCATGAGAAACTACACAAAACAGAAATACGTTCTGTCAAGTTAGTAAAACATTGTCCATAGGTCCAGTACCTTGGAACGCAAAACCGTAGCAAGTTCTGGGAACCACTACCCAAGTATGTTGTTCAACTCTTTCATTGTTTTTGTCTCTCAACGTAGGGCACAGGACACCCCCTATGTCAGAATCACCTGATGCAGTCATTTAATTATACTGAAACATAGATGGCCACAAAGACAGAGATTGTATCACAAAACTTAGGTTGCATCCTATTGGACCTCTAGTTCACCACTGTCTATATATCCTTCTTTGAACAATACCTCCTCTGTGCTAGAAGCTAGTTTCAAAGATGAAGCAAATGAGGTTCCTGCTCTTGAAGGGCAACTCCTAACCCTATTTCTAATTATTACCCTAACCTTGACTCACAGAGATATGCAAGCCCATAAGTTGCAATGAGCTTAAAAAACAGCAAGTAGAATAATATATTAGACCACAACTTGTCAAACATTAGTCAGGAAGGCAACCTAGAAGTCTGGTGGAATAAAGGTATCAAAAACAATGGAAAACACTGAAGTCTACTAGTGTTACCACCTCTTCAATCTTCTCTAGCATGTGAAAATAGTATTAATACTTTTCGTAATAATCATTTATATAATAAATAAAATTTTGAAATAATAACAACATTTACTTCTAAATAGTATGACGGTTAAGAACATTTATTCTGTATCAGACTGCCTGGGTTCAAATCCTAGCTCTAAAGTTAACTAGCTGTGTGGTCATCGTCAAGTTTCTTAACTCCACAATACTTGTGTTTCTTCATTGGAAAAATGAGGATAATAATACACATAGACCTCAGAAGGTTACTTTAGAATTAAATGAGTTAATATGCGTAAAGCATGTAGAACAGTGCCAGGCATGGAATACGTGCAGCACACAGTCCCTCTCTCATCACCATTTTGATCTTCAGTTAATAATTACCCTTTCTGGGCTTCCCTGGTGGCGCAGTGGTTGAGAGTCCGCCTGCCGATGCAGGGGACACGGGTTCGTGCCCCGGTCCGGGAGGATCCCACATGCCGCGGGGCGGCTGGGCCCGTGAGCCATGGCTGCTGAGCCTGCGTGTCTGGAGCCTGTGCTCCGCAACGGGAGAGGCCACAGCAATGAGAGGCCTGCATACCGCAAAAAATATATATAATAATAATAATAATAATAATTACCCTTTCTGTCCATGGGATCATCCATCACTCCTTCATGCAGTCCCTAAACATTTCCTTCAGCGCTCAGTCTACCCTAATAACTGTGCTAGAAGCTAGGGTTTCAAAGATGAAGTCTAGAAGGTCCCTGTCTCTAATCATGACCCTAAACTTGACTCACTCACATATGCAAACCCATGAATTACAACGCAACGGGGCAAGTGCTAAGATATCAGCATGAATAGCATGACTGGGTGCCCCTAATTCTTCATCTCTGACACTTACTGGCTTTCTGTCTATCTCCATCTTTCTAAATACCTCCAACAAATATTCATTCAACAAAAGGTCTCAAGTCACTATTTTTTTGGCAGACACTGTTTTAAGCATTTGGGATACACCAGTGAGCAAAACAAAAAAAGCAAACAAACAAGAAACCCTGTAAGTGGATCTTATACTTTAATGGGAGGCGGAAGACAGACAACACATAATCGAGTTAATTCTGTATGTTAGAGAGTTTTAAGTACTAAGAGAAAAATAGAGCACAGTAAGAGGCCTGGTTGGATGTGGGTGACATTATAAATAGGGTGACTAGGGGGGACCTCACTGAGATGGTGAGGAAATAGTTGAAAGAGCTGGGGGAGGTAGGTCTGATGACGCTGGGGTGAAGGGTGTTAAATGGTCCAGGCAGAGGAACCAGCTAAGTAAGGCAAAGGCCCTGATGTAGCGGCGTGCCTGGTGGGTTCCAGGGACGGCTAGATGGGCAGTGTGCATTGAGTGGCGAGACTAGTGAGGGGGGAGTAATAGGAGGGCAGGTCTGCCAGGTAAGAGGGTGGCTGGATCATATCAGGCCTCAGCAGCCACCACGGTGACTTGTACTCTGAGTGAACTGGGGGACCATGGGAGGAATAAAGTATAGAGGGGGAGAGGTCAGAAGAGTAGGAGGTTATTACACAATGTAGGTGAGAGATGATGGTGGTTCAGACCAGGCTGGTAGAAGTGGAAGGTGGAGAAATGGTTAGACTGAGGAATATGGGGCGGGGGGGTTGGGTTTTTTTGTTTTTTTTGTTTGTGCGGTACGCGGGCCTCTCACTGCTGTGGCCTCTCCCGTTGCGGAGCACAGGCTCCGGACGCGCAGGCTCAGCGGCCATGGCTCACGGGCCCAGCCGCTCCGAGGCATGTGGGATCTTCCCGGACCGGGGCACGAACCCACGTCCCCTGCATCGGCAGGCGGACTCTCAACCACTGCGCCACCAGGGAAGCCCGGAACATGTTTTGAAGGTACGGCCAAATAGGACTTGCTGATTGCCTGGATGTGGGATCTGAGAGTTGAGGTGACAAAGGAGACTCCAGGGATTTTGGCCCACTGAGGGCAGGGGCTGGGGAAGATCAGGGTTACAGTTTGGGACCTGATAAATTTGAAATGTCTCCTAGCAATCCCAGTGGAGATGCCCAGTAGGTAGGCAGTTGGATAGATGAATCTGGAGTTCTAGAAGAGTCCACACTGGAGGGGCCATCGGTATATAGATGGCATTTAAAGCCATGAAATCACGAAGGACTAAACGTAGACAGAGAAGACGCTCGGCTCCAATCATTTCTCCCACACACTTTATGAAGGGAAAGTAGCCACATTCCTATTTCAAATTTATGGGCAGAGCTAGCAATCAGGTAGGGATCCAATTAAAAACACTTAGTTTACGGTAAAGAAAGCTGGTCTACTGTGTCCAAGAGCAAATCCTTTCAACCCTCCGGGTCTCAGTTTATTTATCTGTAAAAATGGGCCTAGTAACATATGGCCTGCCTATGGCACACACTGCTGGAAGGCTTAGACGAGATCGTGGATGGGAAAAGGTTTGATAAAGTGAAAAGCACTGCACAAAAGTACAGAATATCTTTACTTATGATGCCCAGGCTACACAGCAAGCACCCACCTTGGCCCGTGCGGCTCTGCCCTCGGGCCACTTGAGACAGCACACCCTCCTCCAAAGGCTGGTCTCAGTGTCTCTGCAAGGTCGCAGGAGACCTGTGTTCTAACCAAGGGACTTGGTGTGTGCCCAGGGATTCTTGCAGAGTCGGGGAGCGCCAGGTCTTTGTTGTCGCCTCCCACTTCCTCCCTTCCTATTATCTGCAGACTGCACTCAAGATAAGCCAGAGTGGGAAACTGACCACCAAACCAGAAGACCTACACTGGAGCAAACAAGGGCCAGCACAAGTAGAAATGAGGGAAGTCCCATTTCCCTCATTTACCAATGAGGACAGTGTGGCTCAGAGAGCTGAGGTGACATGCTTGTGGTCACAAGGCAGTTAAGTGACAAAGCCTTAAGGTTTGCTTGCCATCTTATAGATAAAGGGCTTGCAGTTTTTGCCCAGAGGGAACACCTTACGCCCTTGAATTTGGCCAACAGCTGGCCATGTATCTCTGGGCATTCGCCGGAAAAATGCACGCAAATCCTCAGGACGCTTTTTCACAGGCAATAAATAGTAAGGATTTTCAGTCTTAGAAAAAATAGGTGTACACAGTCCAGAGTTTCATTCTTCATTTTGGGTTGTTGGGCGGGGAGCAGATTGGGGCGGGGTGAAGGGCAGCATGGCTGCTCAACCCACAGAGTGAAGCTTCAGAGATGGGACGTTGCCTATCTCCCAGCCAGAGACCAACAGAAATAACGGCCTTCAGGGCTGAGATGTCATACCGAGATTTCAGATGAAAGCACGGGTCAGGAAGTGGCTTCTGAAGCAATAGAAAGTCTACAAAGACAGCTTGCAGCCTTTCCTGTGTGTGTGTGTGTGTGTGTGTGTGTGTGTGTGTGTGTGTGTGTGTGTGTGTGTGTGAGCGCGCGCGCGCGCACACACACGTGCACAAGTGTGCACACATGCTCGGAAGGGCAGGGAAGGATTGAAATAAGTGGGTCTATTAGTAGATTTATTCTACCTAGACGTAAAAGAGCTTTTCCCTGTTTAAGTTACCACAGCTTTTCCCAATTGGATGTGATCTTAAACATTACAGCAGCAACTTTTTCTTCCGACTACTAAGTTAAATTTCCAAGATACAGTGGGTGCACTGTAGAGTTCTTAAAAAGTTGCAGCAAACTTCATGAGCGTATGATCCACTGTGGATACTATTCTAATAGCAGGCGTGAAAAGCAGTATAAACGTTGCTTTGCTTTTGTCTTCTTTAATGTCATTTCAGAGAGGTGAGACACCTTACACAGCCAAGAAGATGAGATGGCCTCCAGCATAAACCAATCAGCAACGTCTAGAGGGGGGACTGGCCTGTTACTTTTAATATAAGTAGGTGATGAAATTACCTGAATCAGAGGGAGGAAACACACAAATGAGTTTGTCCTGAAAGGCCTGGAAAAGCTGATCAGTCAGCTAAGAACAGAATCTTTTTCTTCTTTGACAGGGGAAGTACCTGATGAAACTGGAGCTAATTCCCAATCTAGGACCTTGCACTCATAATATTATTTTGCAGCACGCTAAGTTAAAAGCTAGTCACAAAGTCATGGAATAGTAGACATTTTTTTAAAGTATTAAAGACAGATAATAAAGATAAATTGCAGAGTTGAGAGTGGTTTGACTCTGTCTTCAATTGCAATCCCTATGATTAGGGGAAGAAGCGTAGCATTGTAGAACTGGAGACCTAAGCTTGACTCCTGATTCTGCCCTTTCTTTGCTGTGTGACCTTGAACAAATGGCTTAACCTTTCTGAACTTTAGTTTACATCTCCGAAAGGGGCAGTGGCCTACTTGATAAGGTTGTGGTGAGGATTCCATGAGACCACACCATGTGAAGCCATAATCCACGTGCCTGGAACACAGTAGGTCCGCAGTTAGCGGTAGCTGTTATTAACATCCTTACTGTTGATTCTTTAGACAGAGTTCATCCCAGTAACCCTGTCAGTTTTTAAATGCTTACTTATATCATGAAATATTGTAAAGCAAATATTTCCAACCTCCTGACTGGTGTCTCTATTCCATTCCTACCAGACAAGACAAGCCCGCCCTCCCATTATTCTTAATACAGAGGCCAGAGTGATCTTGTAGAAACTTGCCTGTTCAAAATCCTGCCATGGTTCCCATATCAGGAAAATGAAAGTCCAAATCCTCACAAGGCTCTCTAAGGTCCTTCCCCAGCCTGACCCCCCACCCATGACTTCGTCTACTCTCCGCCCTCTCACTTCCACAACCTCTTCCAGGCTATTCTCCAAATAGGCTAGCAGACTCCTGCCCCAGGGTCTTTGCATTTGCTGCTCCTTCTGCCTAGAATACTCTGCCCAAATAGCCATTTGCTGTGCTCTCTTAGCTCCCTGAGGGTCCTGCTTAAACACCACATTAGTTGTGTGGCCTTCCCTACCATCTACAGGAAAGAGCATCTCCTGCCCCAGCCTTCTCTCCCCTCCTGCCTGGATTTACTTATCTCCATTGTGATTTCTCATCCAACACACCATCCAGTGTTCTTGTTTATCTGTTTCTTGCCTTCACTGCCAACAGAACGTAAACTCCCTAAAGATGGGCACTTCTGTCTCTGTTCATTATCTGGAACAGTGCCTGGCCCAGAGTACGGACATAATATGTATTTGTCGAATCAATGATTAGGAAAAGAACCAAAGAAGTTACCTACATTACCTTTCAGGAAAGTAAAAAGATGATAATTAACAACGCGAAACTATCATTGCAGAAACGAATCTGATAAGTACTGAAAGCAGTTGACTGACAAAGCAGGGATAACTTGGTGAGTGCTAATGTATTGCTGATTCAAATGGCATGTCTGAAAATGAAGACAAGCTACACGATCAGCTAACTTGAATCCTGTGAGACCCATGTCTAGGTGCAGAAACCCTGACAGCCAATGTTCTAAACTCAATGAGAAGAGAGTTGGGAAATTCAGCTAGAGGTTCTTAAAGAGAGTCTACTCAGCGTGAAGACCTAGGTCTCCAATAGAGCCACAGCATCACCTGGTAGCCCCTTAGAAATGCAGAATCTCGGGCCCCTCCCCAGACCTGAAGACCCAAAGATCTGTATTTTAACAGGCCGCCCAGGTGATATATCTGCACACGGAAGGTGGAAAAGGCCTGGAGTAGAGGGCAGTGTCACTTGGGATCAGAATCACCGTTCCTCTAACATACTCGCCGTGAGACTTTGGACAAGTCATGCACACCACCTGAACCTCAGTTTCAACATCTGTAAAATGGGGATAATAAAAGCACCCAAGTCATAGGCAAACAAAAATAATAAAAATAACTACAACAACAAAGATGACAATGGCTAACATGCATTTTGTATGTGCCAAGCAATGTTCCCAGCACTTTTAGAAGTACTTTATTTATTTAACCCTCACCATAAACCTGTGAGGCCTGTGCCATTATTACTCCCATTTTGTAGATGAAGAAAGGGAGGCTCAGATAGGCTAAGTGACTGAGCTGAGGCCACTCTGCTACGAAAGCGCAAGGCCGGGATTTGCTTAACTAAGATATGCAGGTAATGCAGGTACACACTTGACCCGGTGCCCAGCTTACAGGAAGCGATCACCAATGGTGGCTGCCATTAAGGTCTTTTTGCTCTTGTTTAGATCAACGACACAATCTCTTCCATTTGCTTGTTCTTGCCTTCCCACCTTTTATGGGGATGGAAAGCCATCTAAGACAATCTGAGACAAGTGAAAGAAAGCAAGTATAAAACTCTTTGCATTGGATGCCCCCCTTTTTGTAATATCAATAAACTATATTTCTACATGTGTATATGCAGAGAACAAGGTCTACAGGAAAGAGATGCTAAATGGGACTATAGGGGACATGTCTTATGTTGTATGTTGCTATAGTCTTCGTGATATTTTTAAAGACCAAACACGTGTGTAACCAGAAAATCAATACAGCTATTTAAAATAGTATGCGTGTGTTTTGAAAACTGTAAATCCTTCTGTAAGGGCTATTATTACAGACTTTGAAGAAAACCAGTGTCCTGTGGATATAATCCATTTCAGGCTCACTTCATGCCAAGCTTTGTGAGGACAGGAACTACATGTCACTTCCTTGTACCCTCGTATCCTCAACACAGAGTACTAAGTAGGTAGCCCAGAAATGTGCACACAGTGTGGACTATTGGTGCATAAAAGATCTCTAGATTAGCACCGAGCAGTGGGATTTATTTCCAGAAACAGCAGTGAAGGTCCTGGCTTCATACACAAAGGCCAGGTAATAAGCCCCACGTCATTGGGTGTTTATTAGAAATGTCAAATTGTATTACAAAGGTGCTTGCTGTTGGCCAAATTATATTTGTGTCATATCTTATTTACAAATAACCTTTCAGCAAGTTGACATGAAAAAATATATATGATCTAGATCTAGGTTGTTTGGGATAGAAATATAGAAGAGAGAGAAATGTGTCATTTATTTCTAAGCCAAGTGTGCTTATTCACTTTCACCAACCCACCTGGGATGACAGACCCTCCCCCAGGCCCCTCAGTGGCTCGTTTTGAAAACTGACCCATAATTTGAAGTCCTTCAACCCAGGGACAACCTTTCATTTCCACTTTCTGCATCTTTTCCTCAGGCAAGAGGACATATTCAGAGCAGCAATACCATGCAGCAAGCATGCTTCCATAGGAGATACCTGGATGGTTTTCCCAGCACATCATGCACTGGGCTCGGTAGACAGAGCACTGGACTTGGAGTCAAGAGACCAAAATTTTAGTTCTGTCTCTAAAACTTGGCTGTGTCAGGCTGAGCAAGTTATAGCCTCTCATTAGCTTATAATATCATAACCATTCGCTAGCTGTGTGTCCTTAGGGATGTAGGATCCTGGAAAAATTATCTAGCTTCCCTGTGCCTCAGTTTTCCCATCTATAAAATGGGGTAACAGTAGCCCTTTCCTCATAGGGCTGTTGTGCAGTTTGAATGTGCTTTCTGGCACTCAGCGAGTTCTCCCAGAATGCTAGCCACTACTATCATATGCTTTATTTCTCTGTAGGGCCTTTCAGTTCACAGAGAGTTTTGGTAATCATGATCTCATTTATTCTCACATTCCTCTGGGAGGTAGTGGTGGTGCTAGTATCACCATCCCCTTACGTAAAGGAGACCAATGCTGAGAATGGCTCATGGACTGACCTGAGGCTACACGGCAAACCTACAGGCCCAGAGCCTAAAACCTGAGCTTCTTCCTAATATCCTCTCTGCTCCGGGGATTCAATCCAGAGATATTTCCTGGGTCCTTGCCCTTCATTGGGGATAGGGAATCGGGCTCAGTCCTGGTCCTGGAGGAGATCACAGCTAGGTCAGAGATCGAGAATGCTGTGGTGCTGTAGACAACTAATTATAACACGGTGAGATAAGTAATGTCAGAAGGTGTGTTCGAGATCCCACGGGAAGCCTGAATGGGGAGCAGAATGGGCAGAGCCCACCTCAAAGGCCTCACCCATATAGGCCAGTCTTAGATGCTGTGAAATGGAAATGTTTATAGAATTTAATGTATCTTTTCAGAAATATCTCTGGAGGGAAGAAAAAAAGATAAAAAGACAATTTAGCTTCTGGAAAATATTCCTTGCTCCTCCATATGTGGGCTGTACTATGTTCCCATCACCCTATTCCCCTGAAGAAAGAAGATCACATTGGTGGGTTTATAACACAGGTCCTAAATGCACTAGAAGGTCACAAGGCAAAGGGTGAATAAGTGCTAAAGGACAGCTGTCCTAGGAGTTTCCAAAAGTAGGCACACTCGATGCTATGGAGGAAAGACAGAGCACTGTAAGCCAGGAGACCTCAGCTTCAGTTCTGGCTCTGCCACCAGCTCATCACACAACCGCACGCGAGTTATTTCCCTCTGCTGGGCATCAGTGGCTCTATTGGTTGGTCTCAAAAGGCTTTTCCAGCATTAATGTTATAGGATATGATGATATCCAAGAATATCTCAAATATCTGCTATTTAATAATGGACGTTTTATTGGGAAACAGCATCGCTGGCTTGCATCTTGAGGATATCCTTGGGAATATAAAAGAATTAGAACAGGAATCATTAGGCAATAGGATAGTTCTCATATTCTGTGTACAGGGATCTTCACCCTTCGGCTTCCCATTTGTATCTCAGATTAAATTAAGGATATTAGTTCTTTTTGTCCCAAAACAATGCCACACACAATAAATAAAGCTTCATCTTTGCGAGTGGCTGTGGAGAAACACCTACAGGGCAAAACACACTGTGCTGTGCATACAGCTCAACTGAGTATACAGTTGTGTAAGCATTCTCATAGAGGCACCAATCCCTCCTCTTCTTTTCTCTGTCCCCTCCTCCCTTCCATCCTCCCCACTCCCCCACTTCACGCCCATCACCATTTAAGAAGCGATCTGGCCTTCTAGTGAAATGTCACCAACACTCTCAAGCAACATATGCTACAATTAATAAAATACTCATGAGCCAAATCCACGACCTCCCAGCTCAGGGGCTGGCTTATCAGACACTTCTCCATCTCTTTCCATGAACCACGCTCGCCTCCCTTTGTGGCTGCTCTCAGAGAATCACTCAACTGCACTCTGACCTACACAATCCCAAAGAAGCATGTCTTGCGAGTAGAATTCTGGCTCCACAGGTTCCCATGGCCACCAGGCCATATCCCTCCAGTACAGGTTCTCAGGCGAGCTTTTCTCCCCATCCTGGCACTAAGGCCCAGCTGGGTGGGCAGGAGGGTAGATGTGTGAAGAACAACTATCCATGTATTTTGTTTGCTTCCCTTTCCCTCTCCTCAGCCTCTGGAGGTTTCCCCAGCATGGTCTGCATGCCTGGTCCAACAATGACACAGCCATCTTCCATACTCTTCCCATCAGAAGGGGGGTCTTAGAACTCCCCACCGCAAGCAACTCCCTTTTCCTGCTTTCCTCTCTCTGTTCACCTTTCATTCTTCTTTGGATCGTTCTTCGTTTTCATTTCCCTATGGTTTTGGCAGTCTGAACTTTTCAAGACACTCTTGTTTCCAATTTTTCTCTGAATGCCCAATTCCTGCCACCATCATCAGTACCACAGTTCACACTTGTTGAGCACTTTCATGAACCTGCGTATTGCCTCCCAAACCCCTGTGAGGAAAGGTACTATTAGTAGCCCTGTTCTACAGATGAATCGACTGAGACAGAGTTTACAGAGAGTTTACATATTTTGCCCAAGGTTACATAGCTAATAAGTGACAGAACGAGGATTCAGAACCAGATCTGTCTAGACGCTAAGGCCCAGGCATTTAACCACTACACTATATGGCCTCAATTACTGTCAAACCACGTGGCCTAGAAAATATGGGCCTCAGTATCCTGGTTTAGATTTATCAGTGGGCTGTGTGGGCATTCTCAGTCATACTGGAGAAGTTTGCTGAACGAACTCCAAAATGCCTAGGAGTAACTTTAATTAGAACCATGTGAGACCTATAAAAAGAGAACTATAAAACTTCACTGACAAAATATAAAAAAGACTTGAATAAGTAAGGAGACATACCACGTTCCTGAATTGGAAGGCTGAATGTGGTAAAGAGAAATCAATTTGCTCTTAAATTATTTACAATTTTAGCTGAATTCCAATCAAAACACCAAGAGGATTCTTTGGGGACTTGATTACAAAATAATCCAAAGATTTTGTAGGAAAAACAAATGGAAGAAAATTGCACAGAAAACTTTTGAAAAAGAAGCGTAATGAAGAGGAATTAGCCCTATCAGATATTAAAATTTTTATTTATAGTCTACTGCATTAAAAATACATGTTATAAATCTACATTTATTAAAGCACTAGGATACCGGAACAATTTTAGATATACAAATCAATGAAATCATATATAGCCCCCATGCCGATCCAACTATGTATATGAAACTAATATATGATAAAGAAGGCTTCTCAAATAAAAGGGAAGAAAAAGGTTAGTAATAAATGGTATTAGGACAAGTGGTTAACTATCTAGGGAAAAATAAATAAAAGTATTAGTATATACCATAAAGTAATTTCTAGAAAAATTATTGAGTTAAATGTTCAAAAAATTCAAACCATAAAACTAGAAGAAGGGCTTCCCTGGTGGTGCAGTGGTTGAGAGTCCGCCTGCCGATGCAGGGGACACGGGTTCGTGACCCGGTCCGGGAGGATCCCACCTGCCGCGGAGCGGCTGGGCCCGTGAGCCATGGCCGCTGAGCCTGCGCGTCCGGAGCCTGTGCTCCGCAACGGGAGAGCCCACAGCAGTGAGAGGCCCGCGTACCACAAAAAAAAAAAAAAAAACTAGAAGAAAACAGAAATAAATATTTATCAAATAAGGAATAGGAATTTCTAAATTTAGAAATAATGGAAGAAATATCTTAGAACATTAATAAATTTGACTTTATACATATTAAAAACTTCTCTAAAAACCCAAACCATTCAGTCATCCATAATCAAACTTAAAAGGCAGTTTAAAACTGATAAAAAAATACTCATAATAAATAAAACAAAGAATTACTATTTTTAACATATAATTCACTCATAAAAACTCTATAAGGAAAATACTAATACTCAAATAACTGGACAAAATAGTGAACAAATATTCACTGGATACAGACTATATTTCAAGACATGTGCTAGACACTAGAGAATGTAAAGTTTATAAGAACTAATTTTCCTCTTGAAGTGCTTGAAATCCACAGGGAGACAAACATTAAAAAAGGCGGCACAAGCAAACATCACAGTTGCTATGATAGAAGCCTGAATGAAGCAGAAGTGTAACAAAAGGAAGGTAGTGGTCAATTTCCCCAGGTTTGGGGAAATCAAGTTTCATGGAAGAAGTAACTCTTGGCCTAGTTTTGAAAGATGAGTAGAGGTTCCACAGTTGTACAAGAGATGCTGTATAAGGATATTTCAGAAAGAGAGAGCAACTTTAAGTAGACCCAGAGACACAATGTGTGATGTTGAATGGGGGTGAGACTTCTGGCTGGAGCCACTGAACCTATACATACAGGCCAAAACATGGCAGACCTTTCTGTTTGTTTTCTAGGCAATGGAAACTCCAAGAGTTGTAAGTAGGCAAAACTGTGAACAAATATGCATTTTAGAAAAAACAATTCTGGCTTTGGGAGAAAGGATACAGTGGAGGGCAGCAAGATCGGAGGTCCTGAGACCAATAGGGAGGTTGTGAAAGCAACTCAGGTTAGAAATGGTAAGAACCTGGTTTAAGACAATAGCACTGGGGAAGGAGAAGGATGTAATTCAGAAGGTGTTGAGGACAATCCATAAAAGAAATCCAAGTGGCTAATATGGAAAACACGTAAAGCTATCAGTAATCAAAGAAATACAAATTAAAAAATTTTAAAGATACCACTTTTCAAGCTATCACATAAATCAAAATGTTTTAAACCTGACAGTCAGTATGCCATACTAACAATGTTGAGGTTCAATCTACTTTTCTTTTTTTCCTTTTTTTCTTTTATTTATTTTTGGCTGTGTTGGGTCTTCGTCGCTGTACACAGGTTTTCTCTAGTTGCGGCGAGCGGGGGCTACTCTTCATTGCAGTGAGCGGGCTTCTCATTGCAGTGACTTCTCTTTTTTTTAAGTTAATTAATTAATTAATTTATTTATTTTTGGCTGCATTGGGTCCCGGTTGCTGCACGCGGGTTTTCTCTAGTTGTGGTGAGCAGGGGCTACTCTTTGTTGTGGTGCATGGGCTTCTCATTGCGGTGGCTTGTTGCAGAGCACGGGCTCTAGGTGGCTGGGCTTCAGTAGTTGTGACACATGGGCTCAGTAGTTGTGGCTCGCAGGCTCTAGAGCGCAGGCTCAGTAGTTGGGACGCACAGGCTTAGTTGCTCCTCGGCATGTGGGATCTTCCCAGACCAGGGCTCGAACCCGTGTCCCCTGCACTGGCAGGTGGAATCTTAACCACTGTGCCACCCTGTGGTGCCTTCTCTTGTTGCAGAGCATGGGCTCTAGGCGCGCAAGCCTCAGTAGGTGTGGCATGTGGGCTCAGTGGTTGTGGTTCGTGGCTCCAGAGCACAGGTTCAGTAGTTGTGGCGCATGGGCTTAGTTGCTCCACAGCATGTGGGATCCTCCCGGACCAGGGCTCGAACCCATGTCCTCTGCATTGGCAGGCGGATTCTTAGCCACTGCATCACCAGGGAAGCCATAAATCTACTTTTATACATTGTTTCAATAACTACCTAAGTGTCAATAAATACGAAAATGGTTACGTTAACTGTGCTATCGATATATCCACTGGACAGAATATTACGCAACTGTTACAAGGACACTTCTGAAAACTTTGTAATGACATGGGTAAATGCTCACGACATAAGCATCTACAATTATGCATTCAGTCAACAAACACTTATCGATCACTATGCACCAGGCACTGGACTGAGGCTGAAAATTATATAAGTGGTTCCAATCTTCATGAAGTTTAGTCTCTAGTGGGTGAACAGCAAAATAAATAATTTATTTAAGCAAACAGTAAACAATGGTGAGGCGTGCTAAGGAGGAAGAGACCATGGTACCACGATTGAGAATAAAAGGTAAGACGGGGTGAACATACTGAGATAAAGCAGCCAACAAAGATATCTCTGAGATGGCATTTTAACAGAGATTTATAGATGAAAAGGAGACACCCAGGTAAAGACCAGTTGAAAGGGCGGTCAAGGCAAAGGAAAAATACAACACAGAAGCACTGAGAAGAAAAAACACAGAGTGAGTTTGATTAGTTGAAAGAAGATCATTTGGACTTGAGAGTAGTGAAAGAGTGACAGGGATGGTAGGAGGCGAGAGTGGAGAGGTGAGCACAGGCTTGAGCAGGCAGGGTTTTGTAGCCCAAGGCAGGGAATATTAGTTCACTTCTAAGTGCAATGGGAAGATATTTCTGTTTTTATTTTTTGATAGGGAATATATCCACATGGTTCAAAAATCCAAACAATATAAAAAAGGTTTACTGTGATGAGTCTTGCTGTTACCTCTGTACCAGGCCACTGGATAGTTTTCCTTACTCATCCACAAGTTTGTAACTATTTTCATTAGTTTCTTATGAATCCTTTCAGAGTTCTGATGCAGATACAAATACGTAATGTTGATTTGTCTCTGGGTCATATGCTAAAAGTTACATACCATATATATTACTCTAGATGTTGATTTTTTTTCACTTGATAGTATATCCTAGAGCTCGTTCCATTTCGTTGCATGGCTGCCTTCTTTATTACTTTTTATAGTTGTATAGTATTCCCTCATACAGTTGTACCGAAATGCATGTAACCAGTCAACAGTTAGCTATTTAAGGATTTTTATCACATAATATGATTTATCTTTTAGAAAGATGATTATGAATGTTGTGTAGGGAATCAGTTGGAGCGGACAACATTTAGAGATATTGTCAAGCCCAAGGGGTAGCAATGGAGACAGAAAGGAGTCAGTCAATTCAAGATATAATGTAGGGTAGAATAGGCAGGAGTTGGTGATGGATTGGATGTGAGACATGAGGGAAACAGAGGCATGAAGGATGACTCCTTAGTTTTTGGATGAGTCACTGGTGGAGAGTGGTACCATTTGCTGAGATGGACAAGACTGAGGAGGCAAGTGCAGGAAGGGGAAGTCAAGAGCTCTCTGCAGACCTGTTGGGTTTGAGATGCCTAGGAAACATTCAGGTCAAGATGATAAGTAGGCAGCTGGATTTGTGAGCCTGGATCTTAAAGAAGAAGCTTTTGCTAGAGATAGAAATGTGGAAAATAGCTGCATGCCAATCATATTTAAAGCCATGGCGATGGGTAAAATCACTGAAGACATGAATGCAAAGTAAGAAGAGAAGAAGGAGAAGACATCAGCTCTGTAGAATCCCAACATTTGATGGAAGCTATGTTGACAAAGGACACTAAGAACAAGTGGGAAGTGAATCAGAGGAAACCTAGGAGAAGTCAAGGGAAGTGAGTGTTTCAAGGAGGAAGTGGTTGACTGTGTGGTTGATGCTGACAGGTCAAAACAGATAAGAACAAAGAACGGGAATAAAAAAAAAAATTGGAGCACGAAATCGGAACCACCTTTAATTATACGTATTTGTGTGTTTATAAACTATATGGACACACACATATACATATATACATGCAGGCAAATCTATACCCACATGTACACATATGCATATATATTTCTCCTTTTATCTCATTTTTCTATATTTTCCCCATTTTCTATAATGAATATTTATTACTTTCATAAAGGAAAACTACATAAAAAATAAGAGATTTCTTGGCTGATCTTGATGTGGCCCTGACTTGGGAACAGATAGCATGTATAGGCTAAGGATCTAAGAGTAGTACGACTAAGGATCTTCTAGAAGACTGAAAATCACTTCTGTTTGGGAAATGAAACTTGTACCTTCAGATAGGCTTCTCCAACAGGCGGATGGAGTGGGGGAGGGCAGGAGAGGACAGGGGTAATGTGGGTGAGGGAACCTGGCCCTTCTTCGAGCCCTTAAGCCTTCCTTCTACTTCTTCCCTGGCTCTAACTGGATCACGAGCCACACTGCTGTGGTTCTTATCTTGAAATTAAAGCAAACTAGGACCAATTCTCTTCAATGCAAGCAAGATAAGCTTCGGGAGTTCAATCTGAGCTTCTGCCTATTAGAAGCTTCCTCTAAAATTCACATCACACGAATCCCCTTGTCCACCGTGGCCCTCAGTAACCTGGTGAAACATCGAGTCCCGAGGATGTCATTCTGAAGGCAACAGTTCTGATCTACTCACAAATTTTAATCTTGCCCCTTTCAGACACCATGGCGGTCGCTGCCCTGACCAATCCGAAAAAATATTCCCCTGAGCACATGTGGAACCCCCACTGCTAGTCATCTCTCCAGATGGCCGTAATGCTGCATTTGCCTAGCATCTTGTCAAGGTGGAGCATTTCTAAGCAAGCCCCTGCTTTAATTTCCCAGAGCAGCACTGCCAAACGCGATCAGTGCCTAGTCTTTTTTGGCAAGACAAACGATCCTACAGACCTCCACCCAAAGCTAAGCCAACACCCCAAACAGCTATAAGACTCAACAGGGGGACAAGTGCTGCCAGTAAGCGGGTGCGGTGGCCTGGCTCCTGCCACCCTCCTCCCACCTCCCCCTCTCACTGTCCTACGAAGTATCTCCCTCATTTCAGTACCTGTGGTCGGCTGAATAATGCCTCCCAGCCGAGACGTCCCTAATCCCTGGAACGTGTGAATGTGTTACCTTATAAGTCAAATAAGGGCACCACTGTTCATCATGGATTCCTTGGCAGTAATTTGGATTTTTTTAAATACTGCATTAAAATGGTGTTTACCATCAAGGGAAACAACTCGGCTAATCACACTGTTCTTTAATTTAGCCATTTCTAGATCTGTCTACTCCCTAGACTGTGATCCCCTTAAAAGTTTAGACCACCGCAGATTCACCTCCGTATGCTTAGCACCCAGCAAAGGGTCCAGAGTGGAGGAGGCGCCCAGCAAATTGTAGATGAATGCATGAGAACCAGTGAGAGGTATTATCTGAGTTTTCATCTACTCAATATTCTGTAATAACCTATATGGGAAAAGAATCTAAAAAAGAATGGATATAGGTATATGTATAACTGATTGACTTTGCTGTACACCTGAAACTAACACAACATTGTAAGTCAACTATGCTCCAATAAAAAATAAAAGATATATATATATAAATAAATGAGCTATCTTGCTGAAAAGTAAAGAATACATAACACACACGTATATGCATGTATGATTACATACACACACAAATACACATACACATTATATATAAAAATATACTTCTGGAATCATCAATAAAACTATAGAGGAAACTGTAGACCAGCTAGCACTGGCCATGGAGCAGCAGTTGTCTACAGGGTTTCCTCAGAGTATTGCAACCGTAGAGAAGGTGCCCAGGGTTGTAGGCCCTGAAATCCCTGCCTCATATTCTAGCCAACCTGAGTGAATCAGAACCTTCCACTAGGATCCTCTTGTCTAGCTGTGCAGATCACAGATCAGCCTTCCTTGGATGAGGATGGAACTAACCTGAGTTTGGAGGGTACGCCCTGGGCCACATAGATCATATGTTGGGGAGGGGCGTGGCAAGCCCGCAAGGGCCAGGCCCAGGTGGAAAGGCAATTATGGATTTTGAGGATGAAGCTGCAGTCAGGCTTTGATGTGCTAGGCTTATCCAAAGGCAGTTTTAGGGGCTCGTATTGGCCACCAGGGTTCCAGATGCCCGAGCCGGCAGGAGAATAGAAGGAGGGCTTGCATCTGACTAAACTGGCAGGAGGTATGAGTCAAGATGGGCACAGGTTGCCCAGACTGAAAATTTCCCATGCTAGCTGTGCTAGGTTGAACAATGCCCCCTCGCCCGCCGCAAGATATCCACTTCCTAATCAATTCCTGTGACCTGTGCATATTACCTTATATGGTGAAAAGGACTCTGTAGGTTCGATTAAATTAAGAATTCTGAGATGGAGAAATTACACTGGATTATCTAGGTGAGCCCTAAACACAATCACCTGTAGCCTTATAGAAAGAGGCAGAGGAAAGAAGAGGAGAAGGCAACATGTCCACAGGAGCGGAAATAAGAGTGATGTGGCCACAATCCAAGGACTGCCAGCAGCCACCAGAAGCTGGAAGAGGCAAGGAATGAATTCTCCCCTAGAGCCTCCGGAGTGGGTGGGGCCCTGCTGGCACCTTGATTTCAGCCCAGTGATATTTACTTAAAACTTCTGGCCTCCAGAACTGTGAGAGAATACATTTCTGTTAAACAAAGCCACCAAATTTGTGTTAATTTGTTACAGCGGCTACAGGAAACTAATACTAGCTTATCAGTTGTGGGATGGGGACTGGGCTGTACTCCAAGCTTCAGTCAGAAGATCTGAGTTCAAATCCTTGTTCTGTTAATTGGGCTAGTCACTTACCTCCCCAGCCTTGCTTTCTCCATCTGTAAATTTCAAATAATCATGTCTAACTTACAGGGATCTTTGGAACATTAACAACGAAAGCTAATGTTTGCTGGGGCTTAGTCCATGCCAGGACAGCACCAGACACTTGGCATGCATTCCCTCCTTTACTCCTCACAACCATCCTTGCAGGTAGGTATTGTGATCCCCTTTCAACAAGCAAAGAAATAGGGCTCAGCCAGATTCTGTGATTCTCCCAGGGGTACCCAGCTATGAGACAGAGAGCAGTCACGCCCAGGGCCAGTTGACCCCAGAGCCTGCTGAGTGGCATTAAATGAACGTATGAGAGGTTAAAGGACTTTGCAAACTGTAAAGCATGGTAAAACATAGGACTGTTTAAATGGGTATTTGGAGTGTTCGTTTCATTTCTAAATGTGGACACGGGAACATAGAAATGAGCACCTCTAAGAACTGGCCTCCTTCGAACTGGAATTAATGGAAAGGAAAATGGTTGACCCTCATCCTTACCTTCTGAACTCTCCTACGTGATCGATTGCAAGGGAAACAGCAGAGAAGAAGGTCATGCTTCCACAGACACAAACTTGAGCTGTCTCAATTGGGGGTCAGTTTTATTTTGTACTTTCAGGCCACACACACTTCAGTGAACACTTTCCCCAATCTAATGCTGATTTCAATTTCTTTACATTGGCTTTAGCTCTTTTTTCTATTTCATAATTATCTAATCTGTAATTTTCTAGGCTTGTCTAAAATCCCTGCTATGGTATGTTCATTCACAGGAATCCAATAACTCTAGGAGCCAGTAACACCTGTACTATGTTGTATTTATATAAACATAATTTCTTCATTTCTCTTTTCCTTTCCTAGACTACCTGCAATGCACTCCAGGACAGGAGATAGGTAGTTTGTTGAATTCACAAATACCCTTAATTAAATTAGAAGATAACCTCAAGGTAGTTCAAAGGCTGGAGTTGAACACTAAGTCCTAACTTGTAAATTCTAAATCTTTGCCGCTTTGACACCATTTTCTAATAACTGCAGGACAGGCCAGCACTGAACAGCATCTACCGTTGGCTTAATGAAGTTTAGGGAAATAGGCTCACTGATGCGGCTTCGGAAGGAACTTCCATTTTCTACATCACAAGACATGATTCTTACCATCTTTCAGCAATAACATCAAAATCTTTTAGATTCTACCAAGGTGCCAAGTCAGTGTGTGGAAATCCATAGGTTCCTGTAATGGCTTATAAAATGCAATTTACCATCTCCTCCGTTCTCAGTATGGGACTGCAAACAGCATCTGCTAACTGTGACTGGCAGCTGGGCACCGGCTTGCCCTCTATTTGGGGTTTTAAGTAAATGGTCATTAAGAGAAGAAAGAAGAGGCAGAAAGTTGAATTGAAGGCTCCCTAATAGGTTGCATTCTTTCTGCTTAGAGTGACATTTACGGCACACGTTTGCCACCTCGTTGTTTTCTGTATGACTTAGAGCAAAAAAAGAGACAAATTAGTGTAAATCTTTAGTGATTCAAAGAATTGAACAGACTTGCTTAAAATGTCAGTCCAACCAGGCCGTCGTTACTGGGAACAAATGATAATAGCGACACAGTCAGATTTTACATTTATATCATACTCAAGCTCTTTTGAAAACACTTCTGTATTTCTTTCTCACTGAAAGTGAGAAAAGGCAAAAGAGCAATCCTGAGGGTATTTCTTGCCCTTGTTTCAAATTCTAAGAAAACATTTTGACAGGATCTGCCCCTGCACTTGTGTGCCTCATCTCGCTCACCTCCCCCAAATCCCAGCCCTGTCAAATCCTGTCTCTATTTAACTTTGTAGTACTTTTGTTCATCGTGGAATTTTTTTTTTTTTTTTTTTGCAGTACGCGGGCCTCTCACTGTTGTGGCCCCTTCCGTTGCGGAGCACAGGCTCCGGACGCGCAGGCTCAGCGGCCATGGCTCACGGGCCCAGCCGCTCCGCGACACGTGGGATCCTCCCGGACCGGGGCACGAACCCGTGTCCCCTGCATCCGCAGGCGGACTCTCAACCCTTTAATTTTGTGCCCAGGGTGGAGTGCCTCACCCACCTCATCCTAGCCTTGGCCTTGATTCTGAGTGATGTCTGGCAAGTAGCATGAACTGAATAAGTATTTATAAGGCGGATCCAACACATAAGCAAGGACGTCACACCTGAGCTCTGCAGTCCCCAATAACATGGGCAAATTCACTGAAGGAGAGGAAAGTGGGGGTCAGAAAGTGAGTCACAGAGGACCAGAAGCACCCTCAACAGCACCCAAATGTCATCTTTCCAGTAGCTAGGAGTGACTGCTGCAGTTAAGTGTAAAGTTTGCCCTGTGTTCCCTGGGCCCTTGCATGTGGAACTGGGGTGGTCTGGTAGCAGTCAGTGGAGAAGAGGCTGCACAATGAAGAGAAAGAGTGATTAGCAGGGTCATTCCTGCTATAGGCGGTCTGCTTTCTTGAGTCATACAACACACTTCTCTTGATCTGTTCAGATCTTTGTTTATCGGGTACAGCCAAAGCTCCACAACTGAGCAAACGTCCACAGAATTTCGCTGGTTATGCTTGGACCAGAACCGCCAATGTCTTTTAAGATAGCCACTCTCCTAGTCTATAAAAGCTGTCTCTTTGGAGAAAAGGAGTCACTGACTGAAATGCAAACTCAGACAATGCACGACCAAAAGTACTAACACAACCACCCCCTTTGGTAGAATTTTATTGATTATTAATTCAACTTATGAAAGAAATACGGGGCACAGAGTATCAGCCACCCCACTGAGAAAAATTTCATACAATTGAAAAGCAATTTTCATAGATGTTTCATAGATGAAGAAAAAAGATGGTAAAATACTAAGAAACCTAGATAATCACCAATTAAAATTTACAACTAACAATGCTTTTCACACACACCAAGCTCACACTCTAATATTTATTTTGATTGCCTACAAAGATTACAGTTAAGTTGGCCAGTGTTCTTTCCTATGATGGAGGACAACGGCAAAGAGGTGGGGAAGAAGTGGGATGTAATGGAAAGCGCACAGAAGTGAAATAAAATAGACTTGGATTCCAGGCCCAGATGGGCCACTGACAGTAAATAAACCCTGTCCTGCAGGACAGAGAAGTAAACACATGTGCTCAGGCAGCCATCTGGAACCAGGAGTCCTGAGACCATTTTCCAACTTTAACTGCAGTATTTTCCTGTCTTTCCAGCTTATTTAATAATATGTTTACTGTATCAAACCACTATCAATGATATACTCTCTTTAAGATTCTGTCCTTAACCTCTAGCTATGGATACCACCACACACTCACCTTTGCTTCCCTTAGCTGGGGAATGAACATGGATGCCAGGGCTGGGGAGACAAGTACTGGTCTGTGCGCTACATAGGGTATTTCATTTAAGATCCTTAGCAGATTTATGAGGTGAATAATATCCCCATTTTACAGATGAAAAAGCAGAGTCTCAGAGAACACAGGAACTAACCCGATGCCATACTGGGAAGCAGCACAGTGTATTGGTTAAGACCAAAGTCCCTGGTGTCAGCCAAAATATATATGGAAGACTTAAGGGAGGTGGGAGACACTTTCTTTGGCAAAACCCCTGGGAGGCTCTGAATTCCGAGTCAGCAGATGCTAGGAGCAAAAGTGGGCTGTGGGGCAGCAATCAGGGTGGTCACCTTAGAGGACTGTCCCTGCGTAACTGTAATACTTGTTCCTAGCTCGACTGCCAAGAATTGTTTCCTAATCAGAGTAGAATATCCGTCTGGAGAGGACCAGTAGTACAGCTGCTGCAGGTAAGTAAAGAGGCAGGGTACAGAGAAGCTGCCAGTTGACAGGTCCAGCCCAGTTCCACAGAATCTACATTCAGCACTCCCAGTCCAGAGAGTAGCCTGTTGGAGAACTGGACACACAGAGCTATAAAAGAAACTCATGCCAGCTACTGTTCTAACCAATGTACTTCTTCATTCATAAATATAAATGGTCCATCATAGATAACCAGCTGTTTGAGGAAACCCAACAGCGTGAAAGAGAAGGTCCAACATGGATAAACAAAACAAATGACCCCAGAGGAAATATCAATAGATTATGCTGGAAACAGAAGTCAAGAATGAGCTCCTATGAGAAAAGCGGCAATGACAGTAAGAAAGTTTTTGGAAATAGGAAAAAAGGCTACCGAGTGTTTTCAGTAGAAGGGCTAAATAATAAAAATTTTACAGCTTAAGACAACACGATGGAAAATATGAGGAAAAAGGTAAGAAATACTGAACATAGATTCGGAAGGTGCAACATTTATCTAATAGGAGTTCTAAAATGAAAGAAACATTAGAGGGCGGGCTATAATAGAGGGCCCTCAAAATGCTGAACAGGAGTTAAAATATGACCCACATCTACTCATGTTGAAATTTCAGATTATGAAGGATAAATAGAAAATCACTTGGCTTCCAGAACGCCTCATTCACAGTGGATTCCCTCGTAGGTCACTAGCCATTCCTTCCCAGTCTCATCTGCTGGTTCCCCATCTCCACAAACTCTAAACAGTGAAGTGACCCAGGATTTAGTTCCTGTCCCTCTTTCCTTTTCTGTCTATTCTGAATTTCTAGGTAGGATCATCCATGAATTTATCATGAATTTAAGTACAATTTATAGGCTGAGGCCATCTTTATATCTCCAGCCTGGATTTCCCTCCTGAATCCAGATTTATATATCCAAGTTCTTACCTGATATCTCAAAATTGATATCCAAAACTGGGCTTCTGACACCCTATTCACCTCACCCTTGAGAAAACATCCTCCTGTAATTTTCCTCACACATATAGAATTAGTACCTCCATGATCTCGATTTGTCAGCTAAAAATCCTATAATTCATCCTTTACTCCACCCTTTCTCCCATACCTCATATCCAGAAACTAGTGTTGCCTCTACCTCAAAATATATCCTGTCACTACCTCTACTGCCGCCACCCCAATCTAAGCTATCATCATCTCTTTCCTGGATTATCAAAGCAGCCTCCTTACCAGTCTCCCTGCTTCTGCTCCTGACCACGTTTAATCTATTCCCAATCCAGCAGCCAAGGGGAGCCTTTGCTCAAAACCCTACAGTGGTTTCATATCTCATTCAGAGTTAAAATCAAAGTCTTCATCCCAACCTATATGGTCCTCCATGACATATCTGTGACCTCATCTCCTACTAACTCTTTCGTTCACTCCACTCTGGTCAAACTAGCCTCCTCCCTGTTTCTGAAACCCACCAGGCAGGCACACATATCCCAGAATGACAGCATATAAATGAACAGGCAGTTGAAGAGATGCTCAAAAATATATTCAAGAACTTAAATTCTATCCCACAAAGTGTATGTGTAATAACTTTAACGTTCTTACTGATGAAACGAAGGTAAATTGTCTCTTCTTTCAGAAAAGGAAAGGGGTGAGAGGGAGAAGGAAGAAAGGGAGGGAAAGAGGGAGGAAGAAAGAGAGAAAGAGAGAGAGAGACGGGGGCATAAAAAAAAAAAACTATGGCTTAAAAAAGCTGCACAAAACAAAGAGCTATGATCCAACTAGGAAGCAAAACAAAAGGTAGCCCTTTTTGAAAGAGCAACAGAGTGTAAGAAATGATCATCCATTTGATCTTGACGCTTCTCAGTGACCTAGGATGACATACATGTCCTTCTCTAGGAAGGATACTTTTTAAGAAATTTATTGAGCACCTATGATATGCTGGACAGTGTCCTACATGCTCAGGGAATATACGACTGTGAACAGAAACAGAAAAAAAAAAAATTTTCTACCCTCATGGAGATAACGTTCAAACGGTGGAAGAGAGAATCACAAAAAAATAAACAAGAAAATTTCACTTTTAAGCATTCTGAAGAAACTAAAACTGGATAAGTGGTGGGACGGTATATACTGTTGAAGAATGGGTGGCCAGGAAGGAGGAGCTGTTTGACCTGATACTTGAATGACAGAAAACAGCCAACCATGGAAAGATCTGGAAGCAGAGTAGTGCAGGCAGATAAAACAGCACACTGTAAGGTGTAAAGACAGGAACCATCATGGTACGGGGCAGACACAGCATAAGGCCACAGGGGCTGGAAGACAGCAAGTGAGGAGCATTAGTGATGGGAAATGTGATCGTAGAGGTCTGTTGGAGCCAGAATTCTGCAGTTTGCAAGGGGGGGCGGTTTCAGCAAGGGAGGGAAATGATCTTATTTCTGCTTCAAGATCACTGTAGAGGGACTGCAGGGAAGAGAACAAGAATAGAAACAGGGAGACCAATTAGGTGACTGTTGCTGGAGTGTGATACGAGAGACGACGGTGTGTCGAATGAGGGTGTCGTATTAGAAGGATTGAGAATTCACCAATTCAGGTTATATTTTAGAGGAGGAGTCAATAGATTTATATAAGAGTGGAGTCGGGGGCGAAAGGTAGGAATCGGAGATGATTCGGATCCCAAAGTTTGGGACTTGATGGGTAGTGATGCCATTTACTGGCAAGAGACGGAGAGGCGGTTTTGCTGGCTGGAAATGAAGAGTTGTTTTGGACAGGTTAAGTTTCAGATGGCAGGTGGACATACAGAGGTATCAGGCAGGTAGTTAGATATGAGCCTGTACTTCAGGGGAGAGGTTGGGCGTGAGGATTTATATTTGGGAGTCATTAAATGGCATTTAAAATCACAAGTCCAATGACACTACTTACATACGTGTATCTATTATTATGAATGTTTACTGGTTTTCAATGTTTAGAATCAAGCTATAGAGAAGCACAGAAAATATATTAGATTGAACCACAGGAAATTGCTGATATTTGGCTATTTTGATATACAAAAATGACGATTTCATATGGTTCAACTCAGTAGTTACAGAATAGATTGTAAATGTTATAAACCTTGACAACATAAAAGTAATGACATCGGAGAGAACAGTCAGGAGGCAGAGGGGGGAAAGCAGCAGTGGAGGTAAGTGTGTACGTGCTAGCTTCCTCTGCTTACAAGGTAGGGAGCAAATACCTAGTGTCAACATTTGATGAAACAAGAAACAGAACTGGATATACACTGTTCAAAGTTTGCAAATGAAAACACTGGAGGAAATTTTTAAAATAGTATAATCAACAAAAGCCAAGAAGAGGGAATTCCCTGGCGGTCCAGTGGTTAGGACTCGGCGTTTCCACTGCAGGGGGTGCAGGTTCGATCCCTGGCCGGGGAACTAAGATCCTGCGTGCCTCATGGTGTGGCCAAAAAAAAGAAACACTGTCTGCAATATACCTGATAGAAAAATAGATAATTAAAAGGAAAGGAAGTTGAAGGAAGGAGAGATGTAGAAAACAGTGTCGTTTGCTAAATTCCTCATCTGTCATACCAGTAGGAAATACAGCCAATGTGTGATATCAAAGATGGACAAATCAAGAAAGAGTGCTGTATTATTTAGCATTTTGGTGGTGTCTTCCAGAATCTTTAATAAAACAGTTAAAAGTAGCTTCTCTAGGAAATGGAACTGCAGGAGGGTGAGAGTTGGGGAGACTTTACTTTTTATTTTATAAGATTTATTAGAAGTTTGGTTATGTGTATTATTTGACAACAACGATGAAGATAAAGACAACAGTAACAGCTTCCAGTGGCCACTTTCACCTTCCTTTCCCCCAACAGTGGATCTCTGGCTGTGGTCTCTTTGACTGGCTACACTAATAATCAACCAGTACCACACAGCAGTTTCTGATTTTGTCCATTCAGGTGCAGAAAATCACCAAATGCTATTATTTAAAGATCTGCATCCAAGGCCAGGACGTCTCTTGCACCAAAAACAATAGATAAAAATCTGAAGTTGCCTATGAGACTTACCGGTCCCCACCTCGAAACAGATGGTTGCAGTGTTGGGAGAGCTGTAGTAAAAGGTGAAATTGGTTAAAACCCAAAGGAAGTTTGTCCTCATGATTTCTAAACATACTTATTACAAATCTGAATGTTGCCAACCCTTTAAACCAAATTTAACGGAAGATTTAGTTCAGTTTCCCAACATTGGTTTCGTGACACCTCAGAGTGCCTCCAATTATCTTAAGCAATGTGAAATTCTATTCTCCCACCCTAACAATAATACATGTTCATTTTAATCTGAAACTTAACAAAAGACACGCCATTCACTACTTTGATTCAGAGGAAAGGAGCTGGCATGGAAGGGTACTGAATACTGCATCTCAACAACAGAAGAATTGGGGAATCCCCAGTTCACAATCTGGATTGGATTTATATGAACAAATAAGTGTCTTGACCATCCAGGAAACTATTTATTTGTGCTACCTGTTCCTCTCTACTATTAAGATTCCCACTGGACTTACCTTCATTTATTTTGTTCAGGAGCTAGTTTACTAAACTATATAAGTTCCCAAATATATAGATGGCTTTCCTTTCATAGTGAACCTTTCTACCCTTGGCTATAGACTAAACAGAAGTGTGCAGAGGCTCTTTGAGAGGTGTTCAGTTTTTTATATACTCTATCTCACAGAAGGAAATGAAAACTGGATTTCCTCCTTTCTCTGAAGAGTGAATGAGGATCACCCATCCCTCTTGACAACAATGGTGTCTGCCTTGATGCCTCCTGTCTATCCTTAAACAAGAGAGAAAAATCCCATGGTAAAGTGCGAAGTCTAGTTACAATCAACATCTCACCCTAAGGGTAACTCTTTCTAAGGAGAATCAGTCTCTGAAGGACCAAAGAGAAATTACCAACTTCCAGCTCTCCCTTCTGGGTTTGCAGGACCAACCTCTCAGTAGCAATATTAGCAGCTCACTTGTTGTCTGGATGAGACAATTTCTCTATTACCCTAGTGTCTGGATGTTTTCAGGTGAAGCAAAATCACAGTGAAGGAAGCAGTAGTAAATTTGCCTGGTTCCAAGAAGGTACCACTGTTTCCCCCAACTCCTTACTTTTTCAATCCTGCAATATTCTGAAACTCCTTTTAATAGAGTTCCAAGGCTGTCAATTCCAGCTCCCAGAATGCTATAGGAAAGACTGGATAGAAACCAAAGGAACCCGATTTGCTCCTCCTGTTCCTTCTTGGTTTCACGTGAAGGTCTGGTTGGTACGTTAATGCTTCCAGTTCTACAGGGAGCAGTTCTGATAACTCATCTCTGTGGTTTTCAAAAGCAAGTCTTAAATCTGCACACCGTGATAACCAAATCCACCCACAGCACCCGAGTCGGGGGTAACCCATCTGAGGTCTTAATCACTAAAACAAGGCTCCTCTGGGCCAGTCAGGTTATAGACGCAAGGAGCCTGAGGTGGGAACAGGCTTTTAACCGATGCCTCCTCTTAGAAAGGGAACCAGGCCAGTGCATGAGTGAGCTGTGAGGGCCAGGCCCCCGGTGAGACTCTATGAGCTCTGAAGACACAGTGTCACTGTGTAAATGGCTTTTAAAATACGTGTTTGGAAAAGCACCAAAATGTTTTAGTCACTTGATTATAGTAAGACTAAGTCATTTTATAGCCTTAATAGAGGAAGGAAGCAGCCGAGACACAAGCAAAAATCCACTCAGGACCTAGAAGCAAGCAGAAAGCAAACAGCGCTGTTAGATGCCGGAAGTGGACTCTCACAGGACGCCAACCATTAGACCCTAGTCTTTTACAACCAAGAGCATTTCACCCAGTTTAGAGCCCCAGACTATTTTCTCCAAGTCTGTTCCCCCAGTTAAATGCTTATGCCACTCACCATTTTGCCTGTTAAAGAGAGTTCTTCAGCACCCACACTAGGGATGGCCAACCAACTGTCAAGAGCTTTAGAGAGATGTGTAGATACAAAAACACATTTTACAGTGTACCCTCAGGGCTGAGAATGGGAGAAGACATAGAAGAGAATCATGCAACTCCATTGTGTTCCTTCCAAAGATAGAATTTTAGTACACTGTATGTTCTCTAACTACAACTTTCAACAAGGACAAATTATCTTTGGAGTAAAATAACATTCTGGGTGTTTTGCTAGCCCAGGGTTTAGTAACGTACAATTGCAGCAGTCAATAGCAAGAAAAATCAATCTCCTGAAATTTGAAAACACACACACACACACACACACACACACACACACACACACACACACTGCAATGGAGCCCTCTCCATTATAGGAGCTCAAACATTTCAATCTAAGTTAAATCCAATTAGAAGTAATCATAGTGGATCATATTAAACTAATTCTCGGACAGGAAAGATTATAATTTTAAATGGCTCCATAAAGCACTAATGAAAAAAAATCTTTATTTCAATTAAGTAGGCCTATAACCAATACCTAAAGGTCAGTGGAAAACTGCCAAGGTGGCTATTTCTCTCCTCTGCCTGAACCCCGGTTGAGCCGTAAGAGCCCGGGGTTCTGAAGCAAGATCCGTCTGTGATGGGATTGAGCTCGAAGACATCTATCATGCCAGATTGAGTGATCACAGAGCTTAGTAATGACAGGAGTGATTACCTCTCAGGATGGATGTAATGCGACATTTCAGGACTTAGGTGCATAACTTCTTTTCTATTATTACATCTGCCATTTGTACTTGATGTATTCTAGCCAATGGTTCTGTAATTTCCCAAGCAACTTCAGCTTCTGTAAGAAGCCTTTCTAATGACTGTGCCTAACCTCTTCCCTTCCTCCATGGAATTGAGAGCTACCATGCACTAGTCTAAAGCTGTTTTGCCTTTTACTCCTAAAGCAGCTATTTAAGGGGACAGAAATTAATGAATCTTTCCCCTTTGTGTTCATTATTTCTAAAAGTTGCCAGCTTGAGAGGCTGAAGAGCTAAGCCACCTTTTCCCCATCCAGCAGGTGGCTGTTAACATCTTAGCTCTAGCCAAACTTAGAAGACCTGGCTTCTAACTGCTACCCCGGCCTTGTTGGTTGTATGACCTGGGCATAGTCATTTCACTACTCCGAGACTCAGTTTGATCATGTTGGTTGATCAATTGGTGTTTTCTATTCACACCTGCTATTTTAGGGCTCCTCTAAGATGCTGTAGAGTTGGAGTGACAGCTGGTGGATACAGCTCTCTTCCCCATTTTTCCCGAAACATCTCTGTTTTCATCCCTACATATAATGGGCTTTCACACAAGATCTTGTTTTACAAAGAATTCTGCTGCTAAAACTTTTAAACCACTGGCCTTTAAGGTCTAGCAACTCATGATTCAGTGAATCTGTAATTTTGATTCCAATAAAAGAATCAAACAAGATAAATCTTCCAGAGAAAATATCAACTTACAAATGAGGAGAGGTCTCCATATTCTGCAGGGGAAACTTAATATCTGGACAATGACAGGCTGTTTTTTCCTCCACTTACTGGGATTAAGTGATTTTTAATTGATTCAAGTACACAATAAAGATATTTTTCACTGAAAAAGCTGAAGCTGTCTGCCTCAGCAACATCTTCGACCCTTCATCAATCAGTCTACTATTCTCTTCTCTTGTTCACATTCCCCTTTTTCTGAAGAGGCCAGACGGATGCTCTATTTGGTAATGGGCCAGTCCCTTTTTTCTCTGTCTGGTCTACAAGCCAGAAAAGGTAGATGTTTGAGGGTAACAGAGACACTTGTCATCCATATTGGTGCTGAGAAAGAGCTTGAATGAGAAAGCTTCCATTTGACCAAGAGATTCCCTATGGGTCACTGAATTGCTTGGAGATTCCCCCATAAAATCTGAAGGCAAATGAAAGTCAGCTCACCTTTAAAAAGTCTTTGACAGTATCTTACATTCTAAGTGCAACAGGGGTATTCACAAAGGCTCTGTTATTTTATTCATCTCTCTGAATTCACACACAGATATTCAGAGGTGTACCTGTGCTTCCGAGTTCGGCATATTATTCCTTTAAATTGCCTAATACATAATAGCTCCTGTACCAAAAAAAATTGATTAAGGGGTTTCATTTTCAGCATAACTGTTAAATCAGCAGCTCATCCAATGATCTGATGCAGAATGTAACAAGTTCCTGATAGAGTTGTGTTCCCTTCGAGAACAAGTGTTTTTTCATCACCCTCTTAGTCACCTAATTTGACTGAAATCTAAGATCTTAATACATCAGTCTTGTTAATTCTCTTGCCAGTACGTAGGAAATTGAAGCAATAAACCACAACTTGTTTGTAGTGGTGTTAACATTATTAAGTACTCAGCTAGCTGACAAGAGCCCCATTTTTCCATTAAACTTCAATAGCAGCTTCATGCATATTTAGGTCTTTGGCACTTTTCTTATTTTCCCCCTGATGACTTGTTTAAAAAGTTGACCTCAAATTCACTACACTCCACTTCACTTTTTGTGTAATCAAAGTTATGACACATTGCTTTAGCAAATGGCTGTTGTCTTTTTATTACTATTTTGTAAACACTATTCAACTGCCGGTTCTCCATAAGGACACACATAGCATTTTTTTCCTCATTATGCCAGTTAATGGAATTGGACCTTGAAATTGCGGTACTGCATTTCAAAAGACAGTATTCCAGTGGTTAGGTATTCAAAATATCCTGTGTGATTTTTATTATTGTTATTATTATTTTTATTACCGAGTTTCTGTGGGAGTCACTTCCACTTTCATCTAACTGATTAGTCTGCTTCACAGTTAAAAAGCTTCAACCTTGGAAGGCACATTGGCCTTTGTGCCTACTGTCACGTCTGTGGAAAATGCTATGGCCTTGGCCCCCACTGGCTAATACACTGAATAAAGTATAAGAACTCTTACTGTAACATCGAGCCACACCTACGACTGATGGCTCAGACATAAGCACTATGTGATGTGAGAACACACAAACAAGTTACTTGTAATCTCCATGACTAGTTTATTGGAGGTTAGTCGAGAACTTCTGGACTCATGTCCGACACTATGTCTTTTGTGTTTTTAAACCCCACGCTCCTAATCTTTCTCCCAAAATTAGCTTCCTCACTAGGCTTCACATATCTGCCAACACCTCTTTTCTGTTACCCCCTCAAAACTTTGGGATAAGCCTTGTTTCCTCCATTTCCCTATCCAGTCATAAAGTACTATCCGTTTCCTCTTTGCAATAATTTCCTTATTCTATTTCCAATAATCCCACTGAAGTCCAGGTGTTCATTACTTTACTCAAAGGCAGCCAGACTGGTTTTCCTGGCTTTAGTCTGTCACTCAATACATGCTATTAACAACAGCCAGGCTTGTCTTCCGAAGACACAATTTTGTATACAGGCAGTTGCTCAGCAGGTACTTACTGAGTACATACTCTGCGCTAAGTACTACACTGGGCTCTGGGCTGACAGTGATAAGCAAGGGAGGCAGGGCCTCTTGACGCTTTGAGCTTGTGTAATAGCGGGGAAGCTAGTCATTCACATTCATCCCCTCTCAAAACAAATGGCCTCCTTTTGACATATATGCTTAATAAATTATTTCCACATTAATTTCTGAAATTAAAAAAAAAAACTTCAATGGCCCCCACTGGCTAATACACCGAATGAAGTATAAGAACTCTTACTGTAACATTCAAGGCTCTCCACAGTGTGGCCCTAAACTACCTCCTCAACTTTATTTCCTACTATTACCCTACAAGAGTCCTGTATACTAGCTCTATTCATTATTCCTTAAACATGAAAATCCTCCTTCTTACCAACTTGATCTTAAGCAACTTGAGGTCGTATACTCCTTGGATACTGAGAACCTCACGTGGAATTCTCCTTATGATAGAAACTGAGCCAATGGTTGTCATTGATAAGAATGCATTTTACATTCTGGTCTATCATTCTGAGATGTCCCTACTATGTGCTCCCCTGGCACCATCTTTGTCTTTGTATTTACCATACTGTGTTGTAATTATCTGTAGGCTCCACTAGAGCATTATTAGCTTATAGAAAACAAAGCCCCTTTTCCCCCTTTCTGTCTGTTTACCCAGAAGCTACTACAGTGCCTGGCACATAATAGGTTCTCATTAAATTAATGGATGACTGAAGGACTGAATGAGCATAGAAGCAACCTTCCCACGGTGAATTTCACTCTCTCTGGAAATGATGGACAATCAATCAGGTAGCTAAAGGTATACATTTACATTAAGAATGGAAATAAAATCAGAATGGCTTCATCAGTCAATTGGTTGGTGCTAAGATACCATGTAGCTGCTCAAAGGTAAGTTTCTATTTTTCTTGAAAATATACATTATTTATATATATAGTCACATTTACATTCACAGCTGTACCTGCATACACACACATTTATGTCTGAAAGGACTTATTAATTGCCCAACTAATTGCTGCCCCAAATAATGGTCTTTTTGAGAAGAACATGGAAGCTATGCTTTTAAAATAAAGGAATATGAACAAAAACCATAAGCTTTACAAAGTCCCAAAGGGAGTTCCAAGGTTTGAGCCAGATGCTATTACCAGCCACTATATATCATTCAAATACAGCTTTTAAGGAGGAAACCATAACCCATAGGGATCAAGTGGAGGAATTTGCAATTCATCATCTGTATTTTGGAGTCGAGAACTCCAGTCTGTCCAACCCCATTAAATGTTCCCTCTATCATAAACATGCAGGCATCCCAGCTAGTTAGAAACATGCACAGCATCTGAGTTTAAAATGGATAGTTGAACTACATACTTCTTGAGCATTACATAATTGTGTTTTCTAAGTATTTAGCAGTTTCTGAGAGTTACCAGACAAAAGATTTTCCTACTTATTCTAGGGGTCCAAACATTACCTTAAGAATTTCATAAAATGAATAAAACCAGCACCTACCTACCTAACTACTTCTTTCCTAGGCATCATAATTTACTTCCATTAATACCTCCCCAGAAGTCAAATTATCATCTATATTATATCATTTATCCCTTCTTCTTGTTCTTTTTAGAACAAGTTACCTGCTTCTGTATTGTTTGTTTTTATAGGATGAGTATGCCTTAATTTTCTAATCATAAAAACAATGAAGTCATTTTCAATTTGAAAAATAAGTTAAATAAATGATCAAAATTTCATGTAGTATTTTAATTGAGCTATTAGCAGAATTCATTATGGTGCTAAATTCATTAAGAAATAAGGAAAACAGACATGGAAAGTCTAAGAAAAAAATAAGAACATGGAGAAGAAAAATGAGTTGTAGCTGTGTATGTTCTGTCCAAAGACAATAACCAACATAAAGTACTTACAGGGAAGAACTAGCAATATAGTTATAGAAAATGGGAGCCCTATCCAGGTTATGGCTAATGCAGCAAATACATGCCAGTGCTTTTAATATATGCTAAAACAATTCCCAGAATTCAGCATTTATATTGTGTTTAAATGTCTTTCAGGAAGACAGAGACATGAGCGAGGTCACCCGAAAATCCATCCCCCAGATCACCTTTAATACAGCTATGAAACAGGAAAAAAATGAGTCTTCTCTGCAACCAAAGTGAAGATGAAAAACAAGTATATTCCATATTCATTTAGAAATTTATAGTCTTCCATACCAGGTTCCTGAGATGCAACTGAACAAAAAAGTGTAACAGTCAAAATGAAAGAATGAATCAGAAGGAGTGAATAGACTTGACACCACAGAAATCTGAATTACCGAAGTAAGAAATGAATGGAAGGATGTACTCTGTAGAGATTAGAGAAAAAAATAACCATTGTGGAAGGTAGGTTACACAGTCTACCTACCAGTACCACGTGTCTCTGAGGTAGTAAATGGAGTAAGTGGGTTAGAAACAATAATCAAAGTTATAATAGAAGAAAACTTTCTCGTTTAGAAAAATTACTGAGATTGGATATTGGAGAATCCCACCATGTTACACGTTACAGACAAAATTACCAAACAGAGATAAATATATACCCAGATATGTCCTGGAAAATTGTTATTGAAAAGATTCCTGTTAGCATTCAAGTAACAAACAAAAACTCAAATCAAATTATCCAGGCTTTGCTCTTCTCAACAAAAACTACCAAAAGACAAAGGAGCAATATCTACAGGGTTTTGAAGGACGGTACTGGTGACCTAAGAATTTAGCCCCAGCAAAGCTGTCTTAAACATATAAAGGTAACAGAATGGTACCCTGAGATTTGCAAGGTCTTAGATAATGCACCAGCCCAATAAAGAGGTGGCCCGGATAACTAAGAATGAAAATAAGGAGATGGGGCAAGAGATGACGCCAGAAATGTGATGCTGACTTTATCTTTTAGGTAATGGGAGCCTTTGAAGGATCTTAACTGGTAGAGAACTAAAGTAGTGGGCAGGGAGACCAGTCATAATAATCCAGAGGAGGCAGAGTACAGGACAGAAACAAGGATACTGAAGTGGGAATTTCTTTTTTTGTTGTTGTTTTGTAAAAATTCATTCAGATACATGTGTAATGAATCAGGTGGGGGATCAGTCTGATAGAAAAGATTTGGCAAGGAAAAGTAAGTATTAGATGAAGTGGTTTTCTTATGAGGACCACAACTGTCTGAAGGCAGTGTCATGAGGCTATTCAGAGAAGTGGGAAGTCAGAGGCCAGGCCTTGTTCTCTACTCTGTCTTTAGGACCTATCAAAGTGTCTGACACAAAATAGGCACTTAATAAATACTTATGGAATAAATGGATGAAGAGAAGAGCTCCAAAATGGTTTGACCAATTGCAACATCATTGGAATAAGTGTGTTTTTATCAAGGAGACTAGTGTGAAGGATAATACTCGTTTAGAGTAAGAAAAATTCTGGGGCATTTGTTTAGGAAAAGGAAAGGGGAGGGGAGGGGAGGGGAGGGGAGGAAAGGAGATGGAAGGAAAGGAAAGAAAAACAGCCCTTTCATTTTGTAGTAAAAATTTGGAGTTGATAATTTTACAACAAATATACCAAATGTCAAATATTAGCCACAGTAGGAAAAAAAATGATCAAATTAATTTGTTGCGTTTAATTAATTCACTGTGCTTGAGAATATATTCCTAGTCCAAAAGCTAACCATTGTTTAATTAGGTCCTCCTGTCTTATGAAATGTCATAAACCAAAGAAAAATGGGATGAACCTGCCTATATTATGAATGCTTGACTTGTGATTATCAAACTTACCTCGGAAACGAAGCAGCTTTCATTGACTAGGAGGCTGTCCTCAGCACAGACTCTCACCTGTACAGGAAAGAAATTTGTTATGTTGCTACTTAATAACTGCCTTCCTTAATTCTGTCCTTAGCCAGGATGCAAATTCTTCTAAAACTTCTTAAATGTTCAAATTATATATAACTTACATAACAAACATATATAACAAACATATATAATACATAACATATATAACAAACACCAAATTTCACTGTATGATAGTCCCATTTGTTTTACAAAGATTTATTGAGAACTCCCATATATACCACCCCTGCTGAGAAACACACATTATGGTGGGCTATTTCGCAGATGGAAAGGCCCTACTGGGTCAGGCAAATCATTCATCCAGTCTGGTATGTGGGGCTTCCTGTAGTAATTTCTTAAAACAGATGATATTTCTTTGAAAATTTGTACTAGGTTCAGCCTTTGATTTCAGCTGTGGGGTACGTCAGAAAATGTTCTTTCAAAAAAACTTGGCAGAACTGACAAAGAATAATCAAGTCTAAATTATGAAAGCCCAGCAAAGAAGGTCTCGGCTCAGTTCTTTATCAAAGAACAGCATTTACTGTGAAGTAATGAGATAACTAGGGACTCCTCTTGCTCCTCGGCAACTTGAATCCCGTGAGAGCTCAGAAGACCAACATGTTTTCCATAGCAGAGGGTGGATACTGTCCCACAGGCTGAGTTCATATAGGTATGCAGCGCTCAACTTGTACAACTGACGTCTCCCTATTTTGTATCTTCTCATACCCAGTGCCACACATTTTATAGAAAAGCACAGTCTGCACTGTCACCTTCAAGTGCTTTTCTATAATTCCCTTCTCCCATTACAAATTAGGTTTGGATTTTGTAAAGGGACTTCCCCCTGCTAGAATTTAGTGCTTGGTGCATAGTATCTGCATAGGTCATTATTACATTATAGGCACAGAGTGAATTCAAAAGAGCAATATGACATTGTCCCTTCTTTAGAAGAGGTAAGAAACTAGATTCAAAGGTCCCAGAAACATCTAATTCAGGGGCATTGACCTTGATCTTAAAGCCAAAACATTTTAGGTCTTCTTTTAGGCTCTGCCCCTGAACATGAAAACTAAATGTAGAAGGAAAAAACTGCACAAAACTATCCTGGGAACACTGAGAATAAACACTGGGATCAAATATTTCCCACAGATAATTAGCAAGTTGCAAAATCAAGTGTGGTATGCATGCGAGACTTCAGAAGAAGCGGGGGGAGGGGAAATGCAAGCGTGCATTTTCATTATGTAGATGTGGAAGAGGAATTGCTACCAGCATTGAAAAAGTTAAAAAGATTCTGGGCAAATTAATGAAGTGAAAACGAAATTAGTTAATGAAGTAAGCACCACAAAATTAATGAAGCAGGGACTGGTAGAGCTCATTTTCAAAGAGTAACTCTGTACATGCAAATTTGGATCCTGGCCTCCGTATATTTTGAGAACCTGGCTACTATTACCCAAGCCAGAACTGGATAATATATTGCCAGCAACACTTCCTTTCAAATAATATAAATAAGCAACATATCTTCAGATCTCTGAGCCATGGCTTTATTTTCATCCCACTGGAAAGATTGGCATCGGATCGAATGAGACCAAAAGATTAAAGAATAATAAAAGAGGGAGCAGATGAGAGAAATACTGATTGAGACAATGACAATGCCACTTTAAGGGGCTTGCTTACTGGCTCACCCACCTGGGAGCGCCTAAACACAGGTGGCCTTCCAGGAAGGAAGACCTTGGAGAGAAACTAAACGTGTGGCTTGGCCAACAGCGCAGCCTCAGATTCTCAACTCCGTTCCCATTTCCTGGCTCCACACTCTCTTCCAGGGAGGTGCTGCCGGTAGGCCCTCTTCCCTACTTTGACCCCGTTCTAGGGTGATCCTCAGGCACCCCACGAGCCCCTGCCTCCGCACTGGGGAGCAGACACACACATGACGTGTACCCATACCTTCCACTCATTGAGTGCTTTCTAACATAGCCATGTGTCTTATTAATACATATGCTGGACCATTTGCCTCATGACCCTTCTCACCACAACTCTATCAGGCCAAATTTCTTCTAATTCCATTTTATGAACGAGGAAACGGAGGCCCAGTGAGATGGGATACATTGTCCATGGATATACACATATCCATAAACAGCTCTGTATGTAACCATCTCTATATATATATTAAGCTAAACATGAGTTCTTATTGATGTCTCCAACTTCAGGTCAGTACTATGTGGATGATTCTAGCTTCCTCCCTTTGCTCATCTAAACTCCTCTCACTCCAACAGTGAGAATCCTGGTGCCCATCAACTGCCATCCATTCACTTAGTTGGTCCGCTGCAGTATACATGTACAGTCGTATCAGAATTGTTAATCCACGCCTCTGTGGGAAACAACTTATTAACTAGAATTTAATGCTTATGTGCATATTCTTAAAAACTCCACTCATTTCCAAAGTTACTCAGATCAGTACCTTTCCCTCCACCCCCTTCAGTGAGGTGTCTTCATATACTTGTAAATGCAGTTAGATTCTCCTGGGATGGTCTGCATTCTACCCTGGGATTCTCCCACTTGCACAAAGATTCTTTAAAATTTGGGTACATTAGGCTTAGTCTTTGGGCCATAAAGTTCTGTGGGTCTCGACAAATGCGTAGGGTCAAATACACCACTATAATATTGTACACAGGAGATCCACCACCATTAAGAATATCCTCTGTGCTTCATCTATTAAGCCTCATCACTGCCCAAATCCCTGGAAACCCCTGATCTGTTTCCTGTTTTTGTAGTTTTGCCTTTCCCAGAATATCACATAAATGGAATCATGGCTTTTCTAACTGGTTTCTTTCACTTAGCAATATTCATTTAAGATTCATTCAGGTTGTTGAGTGTATCAATAGTTAATTCCTTTTTATCACTGAATAGTATATCATTGCCTGGACGTACCACAGTTTGTTTATCCATTCACCTACTGAAAAACACCTTGGTTGCTTCCAGTTTTTGGTGGTTATGAATGAAACAACAGTCAAGGGCTGTGGATATAAGTTTTCAATTCACTTGAATAAGTATCTAGGAGTGTGATTTCTAGGTCATATGTTCAACCTGATAATAGACTGCCAAACTGTCTTCCAAAATGGCTTCACCATTTTGCATTTCCACCAACAATGAATGAGAGTTCCTGTTGCTCCGCATCCTCATAGCGTTTCGTGTTGTCACAGTGTTTGGGATTTTAGCCATTATAATAGGTGTGTACTAGTATCTCCTTGTTGTTTTAATCTGCATGTGCTTATTGGCCACCTGCATATCTTTTTTGTTGAGGTGTCTGCTCAGATACTTTGCCCTTTTAAAAATTGCTTGGTGTCTTTTCTTGCTGTTGGGTTTCTTTACATGTTCTTGGCACAAGTCTTTTTTCAGATATGTGACTTGCAAATATTTTCTCTTAGTCTTGGCTTGTCTTTCTATTCCTTAACAGTGTCTTTTACAGAGCAACTTGAAAAAAAATTTTACAAAGCCTCTGTTTTTCACCAGTTTTCTATATCTCTTCATTTTAACTGTCTGTCACCATTGAATTCCAGAGTCCTCCATCTCTCACGCACTCAGAGCCTCAGATGGTGCCAATGACAACAATGAAAAATGCCTTTGGTCAAAGGATTTCCCTGCCTTGCAGCACTCCCATCTCCATGAATAGTGCCCAGGGACCACATCACATTGGCCTCCTTACTGTTCCTCAAACAGGCCAGGAAAGCTTCTGTCTCAGGGCCTTTGCACTTACTGTTCTTTCTTCTTGGGACTGTCTTCCACAGATATCCTCTTGGGTCATGTCCTTACTTCCTATACATGTTTCTCAAATGTTACCTTCTCACTGAGGCCTACTTTCCAGAAATCTGGAGACCATTACTGCCCTAGCAGCAGCCAATCAGGAACCGTTTCAGAGTATATCCAGCACTCATTCTGGTGTACCCGGAAGTGATGAGCAACTCAGGACCTGTAGGGAAATGGTGGGCCTGTGTTGACACTATGTCCTGTTCTCCCATCTCAGGAGGAAATATTAGAAGGTGGTTGCCCAGTGAGCTATTTCTCAAATGTGTCCAAACACTAACTCACTTCAGTGACTAAGAAGCAGTACTACACAGCACGTCTCAGGCTGTTGCAATGTCACGTGAGCCTCTGCCACTGCAGGCTCTCTCCACGTTCCAATTATAACTACCGTACCCTTCCCTCCCCTGGGCCTGAGGGAGCCAGAGCCCCATAATCAGGCGCTGCTTTAACCCTGACCTGTCTGAGCGAAGAACAGATGCGCTCAGGTGAGCTACACGCAGAGGGTGGGCCAAAACGAAAGCTGAACCCCAGGAGCTGTGCGAACAAAGAAGAGAAAGGGAAACCTCTCCCAGCAGCCTCAGGAACAGTGGATTAAATCCCCACAATCAATTTCATGTACCCTGCATCTGTGGAATACCTGAATAGATGATGAATCATCCCAAAATTGAGTCTGTGGACATTGGGAGCAATTGTAGACTCGGGGTTTGCTGTCTGGGACATATTTGTTTCTGATTTTTAGGTTTATTTTAGTATAGTTTTTAGCACTTGTTATCATTGTTGGATTGTTTATTGGTTTGGTTGCCCTCTTCTTTTTTTATTTTAATAATTTTTTTACTTTAATAATTTTTATTTATTATTATTAAAAAAATTTTTTTCTTTCTTTTTTTCTCCCTTTTCTTCCGAGCCATGTGGCTGACAGGGTCCTGGTGCTCCAACCTGGTGTCAGACGTGAGCCTCCGAGGTGGGAGACCTGAGCTCAGGACACTGGACCACCAGAGACCTCCTGGCCCAACATAATATCAATCAGAGAGAGCTCTCCCAGAGATCTCTGACTCCCTGCTAAGACCCAGCTCCACCCAACGGCCAGCAAGCTCCATTGCTGGATGCCGCATGCCAAACAACTAGCAAAACAGGAACACTACCCCACTCATTAGCAGAGAGGCTGCCTAAAATCATACTAAGCTCCCAGATGCCCCAAAACACACCACCAGACACAGCCCTACCAACCAGGAAGACAAGATCCAGCCCGTCCCACCAGAACACAGGCACCACTCCCCTCCACCAGGAAGCCTACACAAGCCACCGAACCAACCTCACCCACTGGGGGCAGACACCAAAAACAACAGGAACAACAAACCTGCAGTCTACCTGAAAAACAATTCAGCATAATGATAGTAAAGATGATCCAAAATCTTGGAAATAGAATGGAGAAAACACAAGAAACATTTAACAAGGACCTGGAAGAACTAAAGAGCAAACAAACGATGATGAACAACACAATAAATGAAATTAAAAATTCTCCAGAAGGAATCAATAGCAGAACAACTGAGGCAGGAGAACGGATAAGTGACCTGGAAGATACAATAGTGTAAATAACTACTGGAGAGCAGAATAAAGAAAAAAGAATGAAAAGAATTGAGGACAGCCTCAGAGACCTCTGGGACAACATTAAACGCACCAACATTTGAATTATAGGGGTCCCAGAAGAAGAAGAGAAAAAGAAAGGGTCTGAGCAAATACTTGAAGAGATTATAGTTGAAAACTTCCCTAACATGGCAAAGGAAATAGTCAATCAAGTCCAGGCAGTACAGAGAGTCCCATAAAGGAAAAATCCAAGGAAAAGCACGCCAAGACACCTATGAATCAAACTATCAAAAATTAAACACAGGGCTTCCCTGGTGGTGCAGTGGTTGAGAGTCCGCCGGCCGGTGCAGGGTACACGGGTTTGTGCCCTGATCCGGGAAGATCCCACATGCTGCAGAGCGGCTGGGCCCATGAGCCATGGCCACTGAGCTGGCGCATCCGGAGCCTGTGCTCCACAACGGGAGAGGCCACAACAGTGAGAGGCCCACATACCACAAAAAAAAAAAAAAAGAAAGAAATTAAATACAGAGAAAAAATATTAAAAGCAGCAAGGGAAAAGCAACAAATAACATACAAGGGAATCCACATAAGGTAAACAGCTGATCTTTCAGCAGATCTCTGCAAGCCAGAAGGGAGTGGCAAGACATATTTAAAGTGATGAAAGGGAAAACCTACAACCAAGATTACTCTACCCAACAAGGATCTCATTCAGATTCGACCGAGAAATTAAAAGCTTTACAGACAAGCAAAAGCTAAGAGAATTCAGCACCACCAAACCAGCTTTACAACAAATGCTAAAGGAACTTCTCTAGGCAAGAAACACAAGAGAAGGAAAAGACCTACAAAAACAAACACAAAACAATTAAGAAAACGGTAATAGGAACACACATATTGATAATAACATTAAATGTAAAAGCATTAAATGCTCCCACCAAATGACACAGACTGGCTGAATGGATACAAAAACAAGGCCCGTATATATGCTGTCTACAAGAGACCCACTTCAGACCTCAGGACACATACAGACTGAAAGGGAGGGGATAGAAAAAGATATTCCATGCAAATGGAAATCAAAAGAATGCTGGAGGAGCAATTCTCATATCAGACAAAATAGACTTTAAAATAAAGACTATTGCAAGAGACAAAGGAGGACACTACATAATGATCAAGGGATCAATCCAAGAAGAAGATACAACAATTGTAAATATTTATGCACCCAACATAGGAGCACCTCAATACATAAGGCAAACACTAACAGCCATAAAAGGGGAAATCAACAGTAACACATTCATAGTAGGGGACTTTGACACCCCACTTTCACCAATGGACATATCATCCAAAATGAAAATAAATAAGGAAACACAAGCTCTAAATGATACATTAAACAAGATGGACTTAATTGATATTTATAGGATATTCCATCCAAAAACAACAGAATACACATTTTTCTCAAGTGCTCATGGAACATTCTCCAGGATAGATCATATCCTGTGTCAAAAATCAAGTCTTGGTAAATTTAAGGAAGTTGAAATTGTATCAAGTATCTTTTCCGACCAGAACACTATGAGACTAAATATCAGTTACAGGAAAAATTCTGTGAAAAATACAAACACGTGTAGGCTAAACAATCTGTTACTAAATAACCAAGAGATCACTGAAGAAATCAAAGAGGAAATCAAAAAACACTTAGAAACAAATGACAATGAGAACACGATGACCCAAAACCTATGGGATGCAGCAAAAACAGTTCTAAGAGGGAAGTTTATAGCAATACATCCTACCTCAGGAAATAAGAAAAATCTCAAATAAACAACCTAACCTTACACCTAAAGCAATTAGAGAAAGAAGAACAAAAAAAACCCGAAGTTAGCAGAAAGAAACAAATCATAAAGATCAGATGAAAAAGAAATGAAGGAAACAATAGCTAAGATCAATAAAACTAAAAGCTGGTTCTTTGAGAAGATAAACAAAATTGATAAACCATTAGCCAGACTCATCAAGAAAAAAAGGGAGGGGGATTGGTTCAAGATGGCAGAGTAGAAGGACGTGCTCTCACTTCCTCTTGAGAGAGCACCGGAATGACAACTAACTCCTGAACAATTATCGACAGGAAGACACCGGAACTCACCAAAAAAGATACCCCACATCCAAAGACAAAGGAGAAGCCACAATGAGATGGTAGGAGGGGTGCAATCACAATAAAATCAAATCCCATAGCTGCTGGGTGGGTGACTCACAAACTGGAGAACACATACCACAGAAGTCCACCCACTGGAGTGAAGGTTCTGAGCCCCATATCAGGCTTCCCAACCGGGGAGTCTGGCAACAGGAGGAGGAATTCCTAGAGAATCAGACTTTGAAGGCTAGCAGGATTTGATTGCAGGACTTCAACAGGACTGGGGAAAACAGAGACTCCACTCTTGGAGGGCACACACAAAGTAGTGTATGCATCAGGACCCAGGGGAAGGAGCAGCGACCCCATAGGAGACAGAACCAAACCTACCTGCTAGTGTTGGAGGGTCTCCTGCCAAGGCGGGGGTGTGGCTGTGGCTCACCGTGGGAACAAGGACACTGGCAGCAGAAATTCTGGGAAGTACTCCTTGGCGTGAGCCCTCCCAGAGTCCGCCCTTAGGCCCACCAAAGAGCCGGGTAGGCTCCAGTGCTGGGTCACCTCAGGCCAAACAACAAACAGGGAGGGAACTCAGCCCCACCCATCAGCAGACAAGCGGATTAAAGTTTTACTGAGCTCTGCCCACCAGAGCAACACCCAGCTCTACCCACAAGTCCCTCCAATCAGGAAACTTGCACAAGCCTCTTAGATAGCCTCATCCACCAGAGGGCAGGCAGCAGAAGCAAGAAGAACTACAATCCTGCACCTTTGGAACAAAAACCACATTTGCTGAAAGATAGACAAGAGGAAAAGGCAGACGGCTATGTACCAGATGAAGGAACAAGATAAAACCCCAGAAAAACAACTAAATGAAGTGGAGATAGGCAACCTTCCAGAAAAAGAATTCAGAATAATGATAGTGAAGATGATCCAGGACCTCGGAAAAAGAATGAAGGTAAAGATCGAGAAGATGCAAGAAATGTTTAACAAAGACCTAGAAGACTTAAAGAACAAATACCTAGAAGAATTAAAGAACAAACAGAGATGAACAATACAATAACTGAAATGAAAAAATACACTAGAAGGAATCAATAGCAGAATAACTGAGGCAGAAGAATGGATAAGTGACCTGGAAGACAGAATGGTGGAATTCACTGGCGTGGAACAGAATAAAGAAAAAAGAATGAAAAGAAATGAAGACAGCCTAAGAGACTTCTGGGACAACATTAAACGCAACAACATTTGCATTATAGGGTTCCCAGAAGGAGAAGAGAGAGAGAGAAAAGACCTGAGAAAATATTTGAAGAGATTAAAGTGGAAAACTTCCCTAACATGGGAAAGGAAATAGCCACCCAAGTCCAGGAAGCGCAGAGAGTCCCAGGCAGGATAAACCCAAGGAGAAATACGCTGAGACACATAGTAATCAAATAGACAAAAATTAAAAACACAGAAAAATTATTGAAGGCAACAAGGGTAAAATGACAACATACAAGGGAACTCCCATAAGGTTAACAGCTGATTTCTCAGCAGAAACTGTGCAAGCCAGAAGGGAGTGGCATGACGTATTTAAAGTGATGAAAGGGAAGAATCTACAACCAAGATTACTCTACCTGGCAAGGATCTCATTCAGATTCAACGGAGAAATCAAAAGCTTTACAGACAAGCAAAAGCTAAGAGAATTCAGTGCTACCAAACCAGCTCTACAACAAACGCTAAAGGAACTTCTCTAAGTGTGAAACACAAGAGAAGAAAAGGACCTACGAAAACAACCCCAAAACAATTAAGAAAATGGTAATAGGAATATACATATCGATAATTACCTTAAACGTGAATGGATTAAAGGCTCCAACCAAAAGACACAGGCTCGCGGAATGGATACAAAAACAAGACCCATATATATGGTGTATACAAGAGACTCACTTCAGACCTACGGACACATACAGACTGAAAGTGAGGGGATGGAAAAAGATATTCCATGCAAATGGAAATCAAAAGAAAGCTAGAGTAGCAATACTCATATCAGGTAAAATAGACTTTAAAATAAAGACCGTTACAAGAGACAAGGAAGGACACTACGTAATGATCAAGGGATCAATCTAAGAAGAAGATATAACAATTATAAATATATATGCACCCAACATAGGAGCACCTCAATACATAAGGCAACTGCTAACAGCTATAAAAGAGGAAATCGACAGAAACACAATAGTGGGGGACTTTAACTCCTCATTTACATCAATGGACAGATCATCCAAACAGAAAATTAATAAGGAAACACAAGCGTTAAATGACACAATAGACCAGATAGATTTAATTGATATTTATAGGACATTCCATCCAAAAACAGCAGATTACACTTTCTTCTCAACTGTGCACAGAACATTCTCCAGGACAGATCACATCTTGGATCACAAATCAAGCCTCAGTAAATTTAAGAAAATTGAAATCATATCAAGCATCTTTTCTGACCACAACACTATGAGATTAGAAATCAATTACAGGGAAAAAAATGTGAAAAACACAAACACATGGAGGCTAAGCAATACATTACTAAATAACTAAGAGATCACTGAAGAAATCAAACAGGAAATCAAAACTTACCTAGAGACAAATGACAATGAAAACACAATGATACAAAACCTATGGGATGCAGCAAAAGCAGTTCTAAAAGGGAAGTTTATAGTAAGACAAGCCTACCTGAAGAATCAAGAAAAATCTCAAATAAACAATCTAACCTCACACCTAAAGGAACTAGAGAGAGAAAAACAAACAAAACCCAAAGTTAGCAGAAGGAAAGAAATCATAAACATCAGGGCAGAAGTAAATGAAATAGAAACAAAGAAAACAATAGCAAAGATCAATAAAACTAAAAGCTGGTTCTTTGAGAAGATAAACAAAATTGATAAACCATTAGCCAGACTCATCAAGAAAAAGAGGGAGAGGACTCAAATCAATAAAATTAGAAATGAAAAAGGAGAAGTTACAACAAACACCACAGAAATACAAAGTATCCTACGAGACTACTGCAAGCAAATCTACGCCAATAAAATGAACAACCTGGAAGAAATGGACAATTTCTTAGAAAGGTATAAGCTTCCCAGACTGAACCAGGAAGAAATAGAAAACATGAACAGACCAATCACAATTAATGAAACTGAAACTGTGATTAAAAATCTTCCAACAAACAAAAGTCCAGGACCAGATGGCTTCATAGGTGAATTCTATCACACATTTAGAGAAGAGCTAACTACCATCCTTCTCAAGCTCTTCCAAAACACTGCAGAGGAAGGAACATTCCCAAACTCATTCTATGAGGCCACCATCACCCTGATAGCAAAACCGACAAAGATACTACAAAAAAAGAAAATTACAGACCATTATCACTGATGAATATAGATGCAAAAATCCTCAACAAAATACTAGCAAACAGAACCCAACAACACATTAAAAGGATCATACACCATGATCAAGTGGGATTTATCCCAGGGATGCAAGGATTCTTCAATATATGCCAATCAATCAGTGTGATACACCATATTAACAAAGTGAAGAATAAAAACCATATGATCATCTCAATAGATGCAGAAAAAGCTTTTGACAAAATTCAACGCCCATTTATGATAAAAACTCTCCAGAAAGTGGGCATAGAGGGAACCTACCTCAACATAATAAAGGCCATATACAACAAACCCACAGCAAACATCATTCTCAATGGTGAAAAACTGAAAGCATTTCCTCTAAGATCAGGAACAAGACAAGGATGTCCACTCTCACCACTACTATTCAACATAGTTTTGGAAGCCCCAGCCATGGCAATCAGAGAAGAAAAAGAAATAAAAGGAATCCAAATTGGAAAAGAAGAAGTAAAACTGTCACTGCTTGCAGATCACATGATACTATACATAGACAATCTTAAAGATGCCAGCAGAAAACTACTACAGCTTATCAATGAATTTGGTAAAGTTGCAGGATACAAAATTAATGCACAGAAATCTCTTGCATTCCTATACACTAATGATGAAAAATCTGAAAGAGAAATTAAGGAAACACTGCCATTTACCATTGCAAGGAAAAGAATAAAATACCTAGGAATAACCGTACCTAGGGAGACAAAAGACCTGTGTACAGAAAACTATAAGACACCAATGAAAGAAATTAAAGATGATACAAACAGTTGGAGAGATATACCATGTTCTTGGATTGGAAAAATCAATATTGTGAAAATGACTATACTCCCCAAAGCAATCTACAGATTCAATGCAATCCCTATCAAATTACCAGTGGCATTTTTTAGAGATCTAGAACAAAAAAATCTTAAAATTTGTATGGATACACAAAAGACCCCGAATAGCCAAAGCAGTATTGAGGGAAAAAAACGGAGGTGGAGGAATCAGACTCCCTGACTTCAGACTATACTAGAAAGCTACAGTAATCAAGACAGTATGGTACTAGCACAAAAACAGAAATATAGATCAATGCAACAGGATAGAAAACCCAGAGATAAACCCATGCACCTATGGTCAACTAATCTATGACAAAGGAGGCAAGGATATACAATGGAGAAAAGACAGGCTCTTCAATAAATGGTGCTGGGAAAACTGGACAGCTACATGTAAAAGAATGAAATTAGAACACTGCCTAACACCATACACAAAAATAAACTCAAAATGGATTAGAGACCTAAATTTAAGACTGGACACTATAAAACTCTTAGAGGAAAACATAGGAAGAACACTCTTTGACATAAATCACAGCAAGATCTTTTTTGATCCACCTCCTAGAGTAATGGAAATAAAAACAAAAATAAAGAAATGGGATCTAATGAAACTTAAAAGCTTTTGCAAAGCAAAGGAAACTACAAAAAAGATGAAAAGAAACCCTCAGAACTGGAGACAATATTTGCAAACGAATCAACAGACAAAGGATTAATCTCCAAAATATATAAACAGCTCACGCAGCTCAATATTATAAAAACAAAAAACCCTATCAAAAAATGGGCAGGAGACCTAAATAGACATTTCTCCAAAGAAAACATACAGATGGCCAAGAAGCACATGAAAAGCTGCTCAACTTTACTAATCATTAGAGAAATGCAAATCGAAACTACAATGAGGTATCACCTCACAACAGTTAGAATGGGTATCATTAGAAAATCTAGAAACAAAAAATGCTGGAGAGGGTGTGGAGAAAAGGGAACCCTCTTGCACTGCTGGTGGGAATGTACAGCCAGTATGGAGAACAGTATGGAGATTCCTTAAAAAACTAAAAATAGAACTACCATACGACCCAGCAATCCCACTAGTGTGCATATACCGTGAGAAAACCATAATTCAAAAAGAGTCACGTAGCACAACGTTCATTGCAGCTCTATTTACAAGAGCCAGGACATGGAAACAACCTGAGTGTCCATCGACAGATGAATGGATAAAGAGGATGTGGCACATATATACAATGGCATATTACTAAGCCATAAAAAGAAATGAAATTGAGTTATTTGTAGTGAGGTGGATGGACCTAGAGGCTGTCATACAGAGTGAAGTAAGTCAGAAAGAGAGAAACAAATACCGTATGCTAACACATATATATGAAATCTAAAAAACAAAACAAAAAGGTTCTGAAGAACCTAGGAGCAGGACAGGAATAAAGATGCAGACGTTGAGAATGGACTTGAGGACACGGCGAGGGGGAAGGGTCAGCTGGGACGAAGTGAGAGACTGTCATGGATATATATACGCTACCAGATGTAAAACAGATAGCTAGTGGGAAGCAGCCACATAGCACAGGGAGATCAGCTCGGTGCTTTGTGACCACCTAGAGGGGTGGGATAAGGGAGGGTGGGAGGGAGACGCAAGAGGGAGGGGATATGGGGATATCTGTATACGTATAGCTGATTCACTTTGTTATACAGCAGAAACTAACACACCATTGTAAAGCAATTATACTCCAATAAAGATGTTAAAAAAAAAGCAGTACTGATTTTCTCATAGATGTTCTTCGATAAAGTTGTAAGCATTTGCCTTTTTTACTATGAACTCCATACAGTGGTTTTCATTTTGAATACGGAAACGTGAGGCCAATGGATATTTCTATTTTCTAAAATGATTTCCCACGAGCAAAAGTCTGCTCACCACTGGAGGAAGGCATGTGCTTCCCAAGTCCAGGATGGAGTTGATCAGGGTCAGTGATCACGGTTGGAAGTGTGATTGGTTCTCCCTGGCACCTGGCAAGGGAAGCAAATAAAAAGGCAGATGCGAGTCACAGGTCCCTACCCCTACCACACAAGAGTTTTCCCAGGCCCGCCCACTCACTTACCCCTCAACCCATGGCCTCTGACCCCCTCTCCCCAGCGCTCTTCTTCCCTGTCTCCACAGTAGCTCCTCAACCTTTCCCTTCTTCTAATGAACAGTTTATTCCCTTCTTTGGCATTCTGACCTCAGCCACACCCACCTCCCTCAGGATGCCCCCCTTCTTGATTTTCCTGGCCCCAGATGTTCTGGGCAAGACACGCTTCCCCCACAAACCTCAGCCTTGCAGCGTCCCCACAGCTGCAGCGAGGCCACGCTCTCTCCTCCCTGCCAGGACACACGCACCTTCTAAAAGAGGATTTCTTATTCACAGCAATAAGGCATGTGGCTTAGGGATATACAAGATTGGGGCTAAGAGGAAACAGTGAGGAGAGATCTTGTGGCAAAGAGATCAGAACAGTTTGCTTTAGCAAGGATTTGGACTTTTGTTTCCCTGACCCTCCAAATCCTCATAGCTATCCAGCAGTTTCCAGTTTGGTGCACACTTTCTCTTTCATGAAGGACATTTATCTCGCTAGTGAAGAATGGCAGAATACTAACTACGGTAATCCCTAAAATTAACAGCCAAAAGGCCAGGGATGCTTGCAAATATGTTGACTGGGAAGCTAAAATTCAACCTGCTCTCAGAATAAATGATGTCATTTGTCAGCCTCCTCATATCAAGAATAAGATCTTCAAACGGTTACGGTCCTGGGCGTCTTAATTGCTTTGACAATGTCATATGAAAGGTGATAAAAGATGAAAAACATAAAGGATCATAATTAAGGTTATAAGAAATTTGCGGCTGTAAGCTCACATCACAGGCTGCCTGAGCTTGATGGTACTCCGTTGCTTTCACTCCTCTGAAAATGAACACACCCCTGCCATCGATATCATGTCTTTCTGTAAGGGTCACCACGATAATAACCACCAGTAAAGGGATAAGGCAAAAGAAAAGCATATTCCTGAGAGACGCAGTTATACTCAAACAAATGGGACAAATATATTTATAGAAACCTAAAAGGGAATTCAAGGCCAACAACAAGAATAATCTTGTTTGCTGAGCAGCAAAGAGCTGAGTGCTAGAAATCAGGGCTCCTAAAGTTCTCACAGTCAAGGCTTAGTGGTTTTAGGAGACATGAAATTAGTTTCCCTCACTGAAAAACTGTGCAGTCAGAAAACAGCCTACATATCCCATTTTGGAGTCGGCTTCTTCAAATGGTCCTCAAGGAAATCCACAGTTTATGGGACAGCCTTTGGGAAGTGCACAAGTCTCCAGTGGTGCTGCAGCACTGCTGTGGCCACAGCCCATTATGTGGAGCCTGCCAGGTGGCCCAGCCTGCCTCAGCATCTCTCAGGACAGCAGTGGCCATCATCTGAACTGGAACTTCTACGTGTGGCGTGAGGGATTGCTTTGGCCAAAAAAGCCAGGGCACGATTTACTTTTGGAGAGGCCAGTGGCACGTGACTCAAGCAACCAATGACAAGCTCCCAACACAGTGGTGTGGGGAAAGACAAACTCGGGAGGTGTAAGGAACGTCCTTGGGAGAGGCGCCCTAGGATTTTCAATGTTTACCCAGAGATGACAGCACTTTGCCTTTCAGCTGCTCTCTGAAGGCACCGCAGATAGAAAGAATCAACTGTTCACTTTATCTCCCTTGGAAGAATAAAGGACTCTGTTGACACAGCTCATCTTAAAACCTGTGGTTTATGGGCCTGGATAGACCTAAACCAGTCCCTCCAGCAAAGGGGTAAGGGATCACTGTGAATGGAGAAACAAACTGTTCCCTAAAGTAAATTCGAGTTCTTTCACCTAATAATTCAGGTTTTACTGTGTTAGGAAATATAAAATGGGGTGATGGGCCATTAAGCCAAAAGAAATGCTGGCGTGCTGGGGCAATGAAGAAGCAACCACTGAAGAGTCGCCAAACAGAGCAGCAGCACATGGGTGGCCAGAGCATACGGCAGAGAACAGTAGCAAAGAGTTAGACATTCCCCATCTTCTTTGGATACGGGATCTTAAGAATCGGCAATGCAAGGTTTATAATGGGAACAAAGGAAAACAACTATAAAAGATATAGTTCACAAATCATCTCCTCCTCCGAAATCTCCACTAATATCTCTTGCTGCCAAGCTCCCCGTTCCCTCTTCTCACTGCTCCTCTGGTATCGCTATTGGAATAACATAAGCCAACCCAAGGCCTGGCTTCAGGATGAAATAAAGGTTACTGGGTAACCGTCTCCACTGCCCAACACAACGTTGGAAAAGACGAACTTTTATACAGTAGTTATCCATCCAGGGACAGGAGATGAGAAGCTTCCTCACCCCCACGTGAGAATCACGCTCAAATACAGTGGAGGATCAAAGCTGGCTTGGTGGGACTTCCCTGGCGGTCCAGTGGTTAGAACTCGGCCCTTCCACTGCAGGGGGCCTGGGTTCGATCCCTGGTCGGGGAACTAAGATCCCGCAAGATGGGCACAGCCAAAAATAAAACCAAAAAATCAAAACAAAACAACAACAAAGGGCTTCCCTGGTGGCGCAGTGGTTGAGAGTCCGTCTGCCGATGCAGGGGACACGGGTTTGTGCCCCGGTCCGGGAAGATCCCACGTGCCGCGGAGCGGCTGGGCCCGTGAGCCACGGCCGCTGAGCCTGCGCATCCGGAGCCTGGGCTCCGCAACGGGAGAGGCCTTGACAGTGAGAGGCCTGCGTACCGCAGAAAAAGAAAAAACAACAACAACAAAAAGCTGGCTTGGTGTTGGCTTACTTTACATTGAATTTGGTTATAATGGAGTCCAACACACAGGCCAGGTGCTTCTGTTGTCCTGGAATGTCAAGATGGGGTCATACTGACTGCTTCTCAGACTAAGTGCACCACTGACTAGGCTCGGGGATTCTGTCACAGAGAGATTTCCACTGGAATGGCAGTTTCATTCTGGGAATCAGAGTGTGAAACCTGCACCTTGAATTACAAACAGTGATGGCAGGCACAAACCTTTTTTTCAGGGTAAGAGAACTGGGTTACCCTGTGTCTGGGTTACCTTTGAAAGCACAGGACAAAGGAGTTTTCTTGAACCCCGAAAGCCCTCTGTCTTAGTCCATTCGGGCTGCTGTAACAAAGTACCACAGACTGAGTGGCTTCTGAATAACAAATGTATTTCACACAGTTCTGGAGGCTGAGTTCAAGGCCAGGGTGCCACCATGGCTGGGTTCTGGAAAGGATGTTCTTTCATGTTGCAGACTGCCAGCTTCACAGTGCAGCTTCACAAGGTGGAAAAATGCAACGGAGCTCTCTGGCCTCTCCCTTTTTTTTTTTTTTTTTGGCCACACCGTGAGGCATGCAGGATCTTAGTTCCCCAACCAAGCATTGAACCCAGGCTCCCTGCATTGAGAGCACGGAGCCTTAACCACTGGACCGCCAGGGAAGTCCCTGGCCTCTTCTAAGAATCCTAATTCCATTCATGGGGGCATCACCTTCATAACCCTATCATCTCCCAAAGGCCCCACCTCCAAATACCATCCTCTTGGGGATTAGGATTTTGATGTGTGAATTTGGGCAGGAGGGACACAAACATTCAGCCCATTGCATCCCTCCTCCAATCTATTTCCCAGACTAACCTTCTAAAAACAACCCACTATCTAAGCAAAACTATGGCCAGGATGCCAGGTCTCAGGACTCAAGTTTCAAAGGGACCACCAGGCTAGCAGGTCACCCTTATATCCTTTCCCCAGCATTCCCTTCATGGCATTGCCCACAAGCAATAAAGCAAATAACCAACTGCCCCCTGGGCAGTAGCCATGCCCACTCCGTGCCTTTCACCACACCTCAGCCCATCAACACCACTTCATTGGATCCATCCTCCTCCAGGGCCTCTCCCGCTCTACCTCTGCAATATCCACTCCAATCCTACCCCACGGCCTCTTCCAGACACCACCTGGTATCCTTGTTCCCACCCACCCTCCATTTCCAGTGCCCCCTCCAACTCATGTGACGGATCGCCACAAACTCTTCTCACTCAGCATGAAGGTAAATTCCACGTACAAATCTCTTTGGCAAGTTTAAGCACAATCATCTTAAATTGGTACCAGCAGCAGTCTTATCTCTCTTATATTTCAAGATGGAGGCATATGGGGAGCTGCCTTTGCTAAGAACTCTCAGAAGTAAGGCGTTAAACTTGGTGTTCTTGAGGGACCTAACGTGCCAACTGCATGTGTGCTCAAGTCTGACCATGAACTTGTCAAATCACTACCTTGGAGAGCTTTCAGGCACCTTTTGACACAAATGAGACTCTTGAGTTTTCAATAAAGAAGAAGAACGTGGGGGGAAGGAAAAAAGATAGATTGGACACACAAATCCTCCTGGGAATGAATTCTTGATACTTGATTTAATTCTCCTTCTCAGGGTATGGTGAGGACACCCAAACACCTCTCATGGAATCCCATGGCTCCACAGCCAGATTTCATGGATATTGCTAAAGAAAAAAGAATACTGATTTAATTTTCAGAGAAAAATAAATGGGGTGGGGAGAGGGGGACGAGAGAAAGAGACAGAGGGGGAGAGAGAGAGAGAGAGAGATTGGTTTTTCCAGGTCCCACTTTAACCTTTTACCAGACTAATTTTCTAAAGGTCAAGCTGTGGAACCACGGCCATGGGAGCTGCCTATTACACTGACTCCTAGAATTAGTTTAGCCAAACAAAACATTTTAAATCTTATTATTCATCCTCCTGAATGCACCTTAAAGATATTAGGCGCATCTCCTTTCAGGAATTAGAAATAAAAAGTGACTAGTGAAGCACTCATCCATAGTTCCCATTAAAAGCATGCATTTTATCTTCTGATATACTTATTTTTTATCACACAGCCAAGAGACCAGATAATAGCAGAAGCTTATACAAATGCTAGCATCAGAAGACAGCTAATCACAAGGCAAGACTTGTGAAATCTACATTGAAAATGTCTCTGGCATCCGGATTCTGCTTTCTCCTTCCTGAACCAGTACCTCTAGTCATGTCCTTATTAACTGCACAGCACTGAAGCAACGACTTCCTAACTAGGCAAGGACCGCCGACTTCTGGTCCCAGCGCATATACCCTGTATAATAATTTTCCAGAAGCACAGCTCTCAAGATGTTATGCTTCTGCTCATAAATCTCCTATGATTCCTCATTTCCCACTGACTTTTGTACAAGCTCCTCACTGTGACTTTTAAACCCTCCACAATTAGGCTTCAACCGGCTTTCCCACCCTTATCTTCACTACCACCTTACACTGGCCTCGTATGTCAGCCAAATACATTCCTAGCTTTTCCCCAAGTATGTCCAATGCTTTCTGCCTGCCATGACCTTACTCATTATTCCCTCTGTCAAGGATACCAGACCTCTCAATCTCTGCCTGATAAAATCTGACCCATCCTTCAAGGTCTTTCTCAAATATCATCACCTCCGTGAAGCATTTTCCCTAATTCTAACAGACAAGTTGCTCTGAACTTCTACAATAGCACTTACTGCTTACCGAGGCATTTCTCTAACTCCTTCACCACCCAGCCCAGCGGTGCACTCGTAGATATTTAACACCAGACTCTGAAAAAAAGCCCTTATTTCCAGTGTTTGCCAGTTTCCATGGTGTAAATATTCCCATCAGGGTCAATTTCAAGCTATCAATCTGATGTCACTCACTGAACACAGAGTTGTGAAGAGAAAGATGTTCTGTAGTAAACAAACAATTATATAGGATTTCAACCATACAGATACAATAGAGGTAAATAGTCTCAAGAGCATAGACAATAATAAAATAGAGTAAAACAATTAGAAATGAATGAATTACCTTGGTTTTTAATAAAATTTATTTATTATAGACTTACATAATTTAATTCTCAATAATGGTTGTGTTTAACAACCTGCTCTCAAAATTCCTAAAAATATAATGATGAGCTCTTATGAGCTGGCTCAAACTAGTTCCAGCACACCTCTGCTACTTCTTTCCACATAACTATATAAGCTCTTGGCAGAAAGATGCCATGTCTTTAGTCATCTCTGTGCACCCAGCTCAGTACCCTGTACAAGGCAGGTTAAATAAAATGTTAGAATACTGAAAGCTGTATACATGGAACCTAACCCCGAGATGGACAGCTGAATCCATATCCTTGAGGGAAGATCTAAAACGAGCTATCCATAAAGACCAAGAATGCTTAGGTCCTGTTTCTGGCAGAATGGAGGAAAGGGCCTGCATTGCCGGGCAGAGACTCACAGTAAATTCAGTGCCAGAACAGAGTGCAACTTGGTCTTGGAGGCCTGGTTTTATCGCCGCAGGAATTCTTTGAGTTATTTTTGTTTCATTTATTGGAATGTCCCCAGGTCTAAATCAAGGAACAGGGAAAGCAATGGATGAGGTAAGACTGTATAAGGAAACTTCCACTTGCTGTTTCAAATGTACCAATTCCAGCAGTAGGGGTGGGTCAAAGGGACAGAGGATGGTGTTGTAGCAGATCACTTCTCCCATGCAATCAGAAACTGTTTGGACTCCAACATTCCCACCTCTCCCTACAGCAGTAAAATGAGGCTGCAAAATAAAGAAACATTACCTTTCTTTGGAAGCTTTATAAACAGAACCTGATAAAATGAAGGTTACTTTCATACAGTAGGAACAGTCATTTCCTACTCATGTGTATTTTTCTCCTCCGGTAGGGAGGACAGGCGAAACATCCAGACTGAGATTCCAAGTATTTGAATTTTACCCAAGTTGGGCTGGGATTCAAATATCAGAGAGTTCAGCTTTGTTGTTTTGTATTTTAATGCAACAAACTTGCTACTTTCCCCTATAGGATAGTAAGAGGATTATTGGGAAAATGTAAATGCATTAACCTCCTTATATAGAACACATTAGGGATGATTAAAAGCCACGAGGAATGTCTAAGTCTAGAGACAGTACAGACTGCATGAGAGGTAAAGTCTAGGGTTGTTATTTATAAAACCTCGTGCAGATAATTCAGATGCCTAGAAAGGTCTTCGTAGCCCACGGGCATAAGGCTTTAGGTGGGAACGGGTATCTAAACTCACTGTTCTAGGGGATGGACAAGAGCGATGACTAGGAAGCAAGGAAGGATTGCCAGGCCCCAGGTGAAGCCAGGGGCCGGGGGGTGCTAACTGGACCACAGGTCAAGTGGAGATCAAATAAGCAGGAATGGGTTCACATATCCAAGCTGTCCCAAACATATACTTACAAGTTTTCCAATAATGGAAGCAATTATAATTTTTTAATTAAATTTAATTAAAATAAAAAAAATAGTTCCTCAGGTGCACTAGCCAGCCACATTTCAAACCAGATCAAGTACTTCCAATGAAAACTTAGCATCAAATTGAGATATGCTATAAGTATAAAATACACTCTGAATTTTGAGGATTTTTACATAAAGGAAAGAAAGTAAAATACCTCATAATGCTTTTGTAAATTGATTACAGGTAGAAATGATAATATTTTGGATATGCCTGGTTCAATGTTATTAAAGTTTTGGTTTTTTTAAAGCAGGAATATCAGACTTCCCTGGTGGCGCAGTGGTTAAGAATCCACCTGCCAATGCAGGGGATACGGGTTTGAGCCCTGGTCCAGGAAGATCCCATATGCCGCAGAGCAAGTAAGCCCATGCGCCACAACTGCTGAGCTTGCGCTCTAGAGCCTGCAAGCCACAACTACTGAGCCCACGAGCCACAGCTACTAAGCCCGTGTGCCACAACTACTGAAGCCTGCACGCCCAGAGCCCGTGCTCCGCAACAAGAGAAGCCACCACTCGCCGCAGCTAGAGAAAGCCCACACGCAGCAACAAAGACCCAACGCGGCCAAAAATAAATTAAAAATAATAATGATAATAAAATAAATTAATTAAGAAAAATCAAAAAGGAATAGAGAGGCAAGGACGTGAGAAAGCCGGATGGAAGGGTGGAGTGGCCAGAGAATAAAACTGGAAACTCTGTAAGGCGCCAGAGAGCTGTGAGACCAGCTTGGCACGCGGGCTGTTGGCATGAAGACTGAAGCCAGCCAGGACATGGCTGGCCTTAGAATGGAGAGCAAGCCCTGGAGGAGGAGCTGTGAGGATGTGACCAAGCACCACAGACGACTGCAGGGAGTGGGTGGCTCAGCACTGGAGGGATGGCATCCTCCACAAAGGATGAGTCACAAGTGGCGCGAGAGGCTGTACTGGCTCCCAGACATCTATGTGCAGACTAATCCCTGGAGTTTGCGAATGCTGCTTTATTTGTAAAAAGGGATACCACCGATGTGATTAAATTACAGATTTTGAGATAAGGAGATTATCCTTGAATATCTGGGCAGGCCCTAAATGCCATCGCAAGTGTCCTGATAAGAGAGAGGAAGAGGGAGACACCCCCAGACACACAAGAGGAGAAGCCAACGTGCTCACAGAGACAGAAATTGGAGTGATGGGGCCATAAGCCAAGGACTGCCGGCAGCCACCAGAAGCTGGAAGAGGCCAGGAATGGACTCTCCCCTAGAGCCTCCACAGCGAGTGCAGACCTGCCGACATCTTGACCTCAGCCCAGTGAGATTTACTTCACACTTCTGGCCTCCAAAACTGTGAGAGAATACATTTCTCTTGTTCTAAGCCCCGAAGTTGGTGGCACTTGGTTAGAGCAGCCAGAGGCAGCAAGTGTCCATGGGCAGCTGAAGAAACGACTCCTAACCCGGTGGAGAATGGACAGCTTGCACTGGAGCCAGGCTTCAGGTGAGTCAGGAGGGGTTGGAGAACGTTCCATGAAGAGGTTATTTCCATAAGGAAAGCAGTTAAGCTCAGGACAAAGCCACTAATGGGCCCAGCAAAAAAAACCCAGGAAGGAAGGTCAGGTGGCCATGGGAGGAGAAGTGGGAGAAGGAAACACGGCAGGGATGTGGTGACAAGAGGGCACAGAGCAGCGGGCTGGAGAGGCCTGCAACTTGGGCGCTGGCAGGGATGGCACGGCCGCAGGGGGAGCAGCTGGCCCTGGGTTCTCACCTGGCACTCTGGCTACCCCTCTGCCTCGCTGGGGAAAGTCTGTCCTAGGCCTCTCTCCTACCTCTGGTGCTTGCCAGCAATCCTTGGCGTTCCATGGTTTAGAGATGTGTCACGCCAATTTCTTCCTCCATCTCCACGTGGCCTTCTTTTCTGTGTCTCTGCGTCCTCTCCCTTTCTTACAAGAACACCAGCCACTGGATGCAGGGCCCACACAAAAGCCAGGACGGTTTCATCTCGAGATCCTTAGCTAGCTACGTCTGCAAAGACCCTATTTCCAAATAAGGTCACATTCTGAGGTTCTGGCTGGACATGAGTTTTGGGGGGACACTATGCAATGAACTACAAATAGCACTTATATAGCACTTACGTTATGTCAAGTATGTTTCTAAGCATTTTATTTGTATTAAATCATTTTATCCTCACAACTTTCCTATGAGGTAGATACTATTATGATTATCCCCATTTTACAGATGAGGAAAGTGAGGTACAGTGAGGTTAAGTAACTTGCCTGCGGTCACACACAGAGAAAATACGAGCACTGAATTCAAACCCAGAGAGTCTGGCTCCAAAGGTCATGTTCTAAACCAATGCAACAATCTGCTATGAATAACTATCAAAAGCAAACTTGGAATCTAAAAACTGATACAAATGAACTTATTTACAAAACAGAAACAGATTCACAGACTTAGAAAACAAACTTACGGTTACCAAAGGGGAAAGGTGGCAGGGAAAGATAAATTAAGAGGCTGGGATTAACTGATAAACACTACTACATATAAAATAGATAATCAACAAGGACCTACTGCATAGCACATGAAACTCTACCCAATACTCTGTAATAACCTGTATGGGAAAAGAATCTGAAAAAGAATCGATACATGCATATGTATAACTAGGTCACTTTGCTATACACCTGAAAGTAACACAACACTGTAAATCAACTATAATCCAATATAAAATAAAAAAAAAAATTTAAAGTAAACTTGATTTCTATTTCTCATGCCTTAACACTTCTTAGCAGAAAACCTGACTCAGCCATTGCTACTTACACTCCTATTTCTGATCAGGCAGAACCTAATCCTTAAACTATTAGTTTATTTGCTGGAGTACAAACAGAAATGCGCATCATGAATTTGCTAATTGTTCTTCCTTATTGCAGATGCCAACTATGTGATCACGGGCAAGTCAGTCATCCTCTGTGGATCAGTCTGCCAATTAATGTTTACTGAGCAACTACTATGTACCAGGCAACGGATTAGGTACTGAGGATACAGTGAAGCAAAAGGTAGGCCCCTGACCTGCTAGAGTTTAAATGCTAACGAGAGAAACAAAGTAACCAAGGAATCACCCAGGTACTTTAATAATTATGCAAGGAACTGGGAATGAACATGTAGTATGGGCTTTCTGGAAGCAGACAGAAGGAAAGCCTAGCCCCATCTGAGAGCAATGAGGTTGCTCAGGATCACAAAGGCGGCACCCCTCCCTCCAAAGGGTACTCTCAGTCGCCTCATCTACAAAGCTGGAGCTAATCATGGTGATCACAAACAGCTGTTAGGAAGATTCATTAAACTAGCAGAGATGAAAATACCTAGCAGGGTGCCAGACACAGAGAAGGTACTCAAGAAATATGACCTGAATCTCAACTCATTGAGAATCTCTCTTGAACCCTCACCTAAGAAAATACGATAACCTTAAATCCTCAACTGTCTTCTTCTTGAGGGCTTGGTGAAGCTCACTTTTAGGACTGAAGGCACTAAAATTGCCAAACAGGTGATGTGAATTGTCGTTTTTCCATGTTATCAGACGAGGTCGTCTTAATGAAACAAAGAAACCTGCACATACCTGATTTTCAACAGCACTTGGCCTTAGAGTCATTCACAAGCATAATGTTTACAAAAGACCTTACTACATATGACATCAGTTGTATTAAAATCATTGATCCCTCTAAACAATGATTGTGTAATCACTGTAATTATTGTATTAAGGGCAGACAATCTCAAGATAGAAAAAGTGAGCCTACTCCACAATAGATTTTTTGGGGGGCGGTAGCATACTAAATTTAAATTACACCATAGGCACTTTTTAGCATAACATGTACTGTATATTTTTGCATTTCAATAAACCCATTTTCCCCCTACACATAACACTTGGTAATTCAGAGAAATGTATCTTAGCGGCTCCCAGCTGCTGCCTCCTCAAATTGGCTCATGGGTTTCTCTTTTCTTTTCTTTTTCTTTCTTTCTTTTTGAGTTAAGTGAAAACTACGAGTTCTCTGGGAGCAAGAATAAACCTGACTGTCTTTGAGAAAAAGGAATTCCTTTTGTTTCCCTCCCCTTCTCTCAAAATCATATCCTATGCAATGGAACCGTCAGCTGAATTTATCTGTAATAAAGTGACCACAGGAGGAAATCAAGAGAATAATTTCAGTGAAAATTGTCACATGGAGTTATCATTATACCATACCAACGAGAGATCTTTCTACACATCCTATTTTTCCCCAGAGCAAGAAGAAAGGCTCATTACAAATACAAGCTCTGCTGCCAGACAGATGTGTGTTCAAATCCTGGCTTTACGACCTACAAGCTCCACGGCAAGGTGATGCTGCGTGACTCCCAAGGCTAAGTCATAAAGGCCTGTGCATCGCAGCATTCACATTTGGAGCCTTGAGCCGCCATGTAAGAGTGTCCGTGCTGTGAGGAAGCCCAGGCCACGTGGGGAGGGAAGGTGAAAGTGCTCTGGTGGCAGTCCTGACATGAGCCATCCCCGTCCAGCCACCAGAGAGGGAAGTAACGGCATCATAGATCCTCCAGACCAGTCCATACCCCAGCTGAATGCCACCGAGGGACATCAACTGATGCCATAAGGAACAAAAGAATCACCTTAATTCTTGGCCCACAGAATCTGTGAGCTTACTAAAATGGTTGTTATTTTAAGCCACTAAGTTTTGGGGTCATTTGTTATGCAGTAAGAGTAACAGAAACAAGAAGCGACCCGTGTACACATCATCTCACTGGGCCAACAAGCCTTTGGAAAGACGCTTGGCTACAATTCAACAGGATGGGAATAGTAACAGGAACCGTAGTGACAGTGGGCCAGTATAGAGGACTTAATCTGTGCTATGCAGTGCCCTTAGTGATTTACGTCCACGAACTCATTTAATCCACATAACAGGCCTGTGAAGTAGGCAGTATAATTATTCCCACTTCACCAATGAGGAAATTGAGGCACAGAGAGGTTAAGTGACTTGCCCAACCTCCCACAGCAAGCGAGACAGCGGGATTTGGATGCATGTAGTCTGGCGCCAGAGTCCCTGCTTTTAGTCATCCCGCTGTGCAGTCACTCGTGTCAATTATGTACATCAAGCATGTATGAGAAACCTTACCAAGGTGCCTGGACTTCCTGAAAACACCAAGTCCATCCGGCTCACTCATGGGCTCTCCTGCCGCTGGGGCATTCTTCAAGCTTAGAGGGGGCTTACTCGAGTTCCTGCAATTCATAAAGACCATTTTCCTTTGAAAGACTCCAACTCTGTCCTGGCACTCAGTGACATTGATAACGTTCAAACTAGGCTTTACTGGTACCATCCTAGGTGCTGCAGGAGAGGCTAAAATAATCATATCTAAAACCTACTGAGCGCTGTGTGTCAGGCAAGTCTTATGCTCAGCCTTTCACATGTCATACTTCTTTTAATCCTCACAGAAACAGTGGCCCATGATGTAGCAATGTTGTTTTTACTACAATTCTACAGAAAAGGCAACCAAGGCTCACGGAGAGTAACGGACTTGCCCAAGGTCACACGGTAATTAAGTGGGACAGCCAGGATTTGAACTCACATCCATGTAACTCTAAAGCCAGTATGCTCAACTAGATCAGTGACACTCAATGCACTGCCTTTCTGATGAAAAAGAGACGTATAACCTAGTGGTTCAAAGCCAGCACAGGCTCCCGCACCAGCCATCCTGGGTTGAATCCCATTTCCATGTCTTTTGCTCTCAACTGTTCACTTCCCTCACCTGTAAAATAAGGATAATGAAAATACTGCCTCTTCCACTCCTCGGTCAATACCCAAGAGAAATAAAAACATTTGTTCACACAAAAACTTGGACAGGAACGTTTATGGCAGCATTACTGACCATGGCCAAAAACTGGAAACAACCCAAATGTCCTTCAGTAGGTGGATGGATAAACAAATTGAGGTCTAGCCATATAAGGGAATATTATTCAGCCATACAAAGGAATGAAGTATGGTACATGCTACAACGTGGATGAACCTCAAACACAGTATCCCAAGTGAAAGAAGCCAGGCACAAAAGGTAACGTATTATATGACTCCAGTTATATGAAATGTCCAGAGTAGGGAAATCTATGGAGAAAGAAAATAGATTAGTGTTTTCTAGGGCCTGAGGGGAGGGGGAATAAGGAGTGACTGCTAAGGAGTATGGGGTTTCTTTTGGGGCTGATGAGTTGTTCTAAAATTGCTTGTGGTGGTGGTTGCACATTTCTGTAAATATACTAAAAACGAGTGAATGGTATACTTTAATGGATGAATCAGATGGTATGTGAATTATACCTCAATAAATCTGTTTTTAAAAGATACTGCCACACCACATAAGGTTGTTGTTTGGCATAAGTGAATTGAGTGCCCAGAACTGTGTCTGGCACATGTTCAGCTCTGAATACAAGTTAGCTATTTTTATGCTTTAAAAGGTTAGAAAGAATGTACCAGAACAGACTTAGGATACTGGTTCTTGTTTGAGCACCACAAGATATCACATTTAATTCTCACTCCCGATTTTACTGCGTTTTCCTGAAAGTCGTTACGCCCCCTTCATCCTGTCACCTGAAACACACAGCTCGAAGTGCCAAATTGCACAGGAGAAACAGAGGAAAACAAAAGCAAAATAAAACCAATATTTTGGTGGGAAACACCTACTGTGGTGGGAAAATACCTCATCCTGCTTGTGTTTCAGGAATTGATTAACCATCAGGGAGATGCTCTGCCCGTGTCTTGCCCATGCTGCCCCTCCGCTACGCCCTGCCCTCCCTCTCTCTCTCCTCCAAAAAGTTTAGTTACTTCCTCAACCAAATAAATACTGATGTTGAAAACTGCAGAGCAGAAGTCCACATATAGGATAGTAGCAACCTACTGCAGCAGCTCTCCTAGTGCCTGGTCCAAGGTGAGGCACTGAAAAATCCCCCAGAAGCAGCTGCTGATTGGCTGCGGGACGGCTGTAGCTGTGGGATAAAGAAGGACAGCTTTTTGCCACTCCTCTCTGCACACCACTGAGCTTCTACCCTAATCCTAGCAGCAAAAGCCAACAGGAAATGTAGAAGCACTCCAAGGAGCACTCCAAGAAACCGCACTTCCAACCTTCCCAAATTTCTTTTTTTTTTAATTAATTAATTTATTTTTGGCTGCGTTGGGTCTTCGCGTGGGCTTTCTCCAGTTGTGGCAAGCGGGGGCTACTCTTCACTGCAGTGCGCGGGCTTCTTATTGCAGTGGCTTCTCTTGTTGCAGAGCACGGGCTCTAGGCGCGTGGGCTCAGTAGTTGTGGCACACGGGCTTCAGTAGTTGTGGCTCACAGGCTCCAGAGCACAGGCTCAGTAGCTGTGGTGCACGGGCTTAGTTGTGCCGCGGCATGTGGGATCTTCCCGGACGAGGGCTCAAACCTGTGTCCCCTGCATTGGCAGGCAGATTCTTAACCACTGTGCCACCAGAGAAGTCCCCCAAATTTCTTTTTATTCTTTTTTGTATCAGAGTGTAGTTGGTTTACAATGTTGTGTTACTTTCTGCTGTACAGCACAGTGAATCAGTTATACAGATACATATATCCACTCTTTTTTTTTTTTTTTTTTTGCGGTACACGGGCCTCTCACTGTTGTGGCCTCTCCCGTTGCGGAGCACAGGCTCCGGACGCGCAGGCTCAGCGGCCATGGCTCACGGGCCCAGCCGCTCTGCGGCATGTGGGATCTTCCCGGACCGGGGCACAAACCCGTGTCCCCTGCATTGGCAGGTGGACTCCCAACCACTGCGCCACCAGGGAAGCCCAATATCCACTCTTTTTTTAGATTCTTTTCCCATATAGGTTATAACAGAGTATTGCGTAGAGTTCCCTGTGCTATACAGTAGGTCCTTATTAGTTATCTATTTTATATGTAGTAGTGTGTATATGTCAATCCCACCCAATTTATCCCTTTTCCCCCTGATAACTATAAGATTGTTTTCTACATCTGTAACTCTATTTCTGTTTTGTAAATTTAGATTTCACATATAAGCAATATCATGTGATATTTGTCCTCCAAATTTCTCATTTAACTTTAATTATGGAAATTAGATTGTGTTGCTTGCAGCTGTTCTCAAGTTAGGTTTCCTTGTCCTTAACCTTGTATCTTAGTAGGAGCTTTCTTCAACACCAGCACATCGCGGAGGGCAGGGATTAGACAATTTCTGTTCCTTGGATTTTGTAGGGGGAGAGGCTAATTTAGAGAATGCCTCTGTTCCAAAATTCCATTGGTCAGTCAGTCCCTTACATGGTGAGCTTACCAGTCCAGCTCAAAAATGGTTAATTGATCCACAGGTAGCTTAAGTCTGGATATTTCCAACAGCAGGGTCATGATTCTTCACCTGAAATTCTTGGAGCCTAATGTTTCAGAAATCAGAATCATTTGGATTTCAGAAATGGAACTCAATGTATATACTGTATATGATGTAATGCCCCCATTGGGGTAGCATCCTCTAATCAAGACAACGAAAAACACTTCTGAGGTGAAGCAGATGAATTCTCAGGTGAAATAGGATAAACAGATTGTAAATAGACTCATAGTCAGTTCAGGTCAACTTCTGCCACGAAACCCATTTGCTGGAAACTTGCAAAACATATTCAGTTTCCCATCCGTATCGGATATCAGAATTGCGGATAAGGGACTGTGTATACCTCCATGGACACATTACCACTTGTGTACTCCTGGGCAATTTCCTCACCTGATTGAGCCTCATTTTCCTCATCTGTAAAATGAGATAATAAAAGAGCTAAGGCACAGAAAGCTTTGAGCAGTGCCTGACACGTGGTAAGAGCTCAAGAAATGTTATCTCACCTAAGTATCTACTGACACTTAACCATTCATCTAATGGTTAAAGAAGTTGTGGCATATATATATATGTGTATGTGTGTGTGTGTGTGTGTGTGTCTATATATATAGAGAGAGACACACACACATACACACAATGGAATATTATTCAGCCATGAAAAATGAGGAAATCCTGCCATTTGCAACAACATGGATGGAACCTTGAGGGCATTATGCTGAGTGAAACAAGCCAACAGACAAAGACAGATACTATACGCTCTCACTTATACGTGGGATCTTAAAAAACAACAACTCATAGAAAGAGATCAGATTTGTGGTTGTGCGGGGGGAATTGTGGGGGAATTGGATGAAGGTGGTTAAGATGTACAAACTTCCATTTCTAAGATAGATAAGTACCAGGGACGTAATGCATAACATGCTGACTACGGTTAACACTGCTGTATGCTTTACATGAAAGTTAAGAGTAGATCCTAAGAGTTCTCATTACAAGGAGAAGAAAAAGTTTCCCATTTCTTTTCATTCTATCTCTACGAAATGGTGGATGTTAACTAAGCTTATGGTGGTAATCATTTCACAATGTATGTAGTAAGTCAAAACCTTTATGCTGTACACCTGAAACTCACACAGTGCTGTGTAACAGCTATACCTCAATCAAACTGAAAAAATAAAAAAAGAAAGAAAGAAATGCTAAGTCCGCGGTTGCTGCTGCTAAGTTCATTAGCATCACTTCTGCCCTCCACAACAGTAGGAACTGGAAGGGACCTAGATATGAGGATTTTTTAATTTTTCCATATCTGCACAAAAAAGGCATGTCACTAGGGTCATCACTTTTCAGATGTTCTCAATTAGCAACCAAAGGAGCTGCCACGTTGAGATGGGAGGGGCAGCTACTCTTAAGTATTACCCACCACTCATTTATATGTATGAGGTGCCTGGGAGTCAGGGGTTTGTTTATACCTCATACTGTTGGTATAGCAAGAGGTACCCTTTGTTGAGCCCACAAACGTGCCCAGCACTGCACTAGATACTTAACAGGTGTTATCCTGGAGATCATGGCCACAGCCCTATAAGGGCAGCATTACTGTCATGACTTAGAGGGGTTAAGCAGTGTGCCCGAGACCATGGGGCAACAAAGCGATGGCAGCCCCAGGGTTCACTCCAGTTCCCTCCGACCTCCGGCCCTGTCTCTTTCCTCTACACTACTTCTGGGCAGAGGTCTGAGATTTGACCACTTGGTCAACACAAAATGAGGGTGCATCTAACAGGGATATAGAATCACCCATGGTGCTCAGAACATACACCTGACAAGGAAGAACAATTACTTACACCAATTCTACTGGTTTTGAGAAATATTAAACATAGTGGGGTGTGTGTGGTCTTTAGGGCTGGGGGTAGGGAAGCTCATTATTCTTATGAAGTTTCATTATGGCTTAATTATTTTTTTCATGAGATAAGCCCAGAAGGCCTTTGTTTCAAATATTATTTCTAATTATTCATGGCTTATGAATGCAATCACAAATAAGGGTGAGAAGGTAGTTTTATTATTTAATCAACTGCATAAAGATGATGTACTATTCAAAGTTAAAAGGAAAGAAAGTCATCTTATAATAAAAGCCCTAGTCAGATAATGAGGTCTCTTTGCCTATATCTATATTCCAAGTTGCTAAAACTTTTGAAGAATAAAGTAACTACGAGAGTCACAGCCTGACATGGTCACAGCAGACGCTGAGGTCCACTCGAGGGTTTCCATGAGCCCCGCCCCTCAGGAGGGAGCTTAGAGGTCACACAAGTCCAAAGCCTTGTGCTTTGCAATGAACTGTTCTGAAACCCAGCCAGCGGCCCATACTTTGAGTGATAGGGAGCTTACCGCCTCATGGGGTAGCTCGTTCCTCTGTGGGGCAGCCCAAGGGGTCAGAAAACATCAACTTGTGCATGTACATGGCATGATTTCTAGACCTTTTGTCACCCCTCCGTACACCCACTTCTAGAAGCTCTCTATAATGCAGTGTTTCCCATACTTGGCCGCATAATAAAAATCACTCAGCTCTTTTACAAATTATGATGCCCGGGTCAAACTCCATACCAGTTGGAGATGGGCCCCAGGCATCAGTATTTTAAATCTTTCTAGGCGATTTAGATGGGTAGTCAAATTTAAGAACCAGGGCTCTAAACCCTTGCTACACAAGAATGGTCTACAGGGACTTCCCTGGTGGCACAGTGGTTAAGAATCCGCCAGTCAATGCAGGGGACACAGGTTTGAGCCCTCATCCGGGAAGATCCCACATGCCGCAGTGCAACTAGGTCCATGTGCCACAACTACTGAGCCTGCACTCTAGAGCCCGTGAGCCACAACTACTGAGCCCACGTGCCACAACTACTGAAGCCCATGCACCTAGAGCCTGTGCTCCACAACAAGAGAAGCCACCACAATGAGAAGCCCACGCACCACAACGAAGAGTAGCCCCCGCTCGCCGCTACTAGAGAAAGCCTGTGCGCAGCAACAAAGACCCAAGGCGGCCAAAAATAAAATAAATTTATTTAAAAAAGAAAAAAAAGAATGGTCTACAGACCAGCAGCACCAACACGACCTGGGAACTCAAGAATGTAGGATCTCAGGCCCTGCCCCAGTCTTACAGAACAAGAATCTGCATCTTGCAAGATGGGGAGACTTCTGTACACATCACAGTGTGAAAAGCCAAGCTGTAAGGTACATTCTATCTCGGTCTTGTTTAAATGCATTGTTTTGTTAGATCTTAAGCTTAGTTATCGCATCCTCAAATAAGGCAAGGTCTCTTCTGACTCAAGGTCTGCCACAAAATGCTGGGACTTCCTCTAGCTCACTCCCTATATCCATTTCAGGGTTGACTAAATCTTCTTTTCAGCCCTAGAGCTAGACCCTGGGCATCCAACTTTGCTGGGTCTAGCAAGGCTCATCTAGTGCACTGTTTCCTAAACTGAAGTCCACTGTCATATTCTTAGGGTTCTGTAGTTCCATAATAATGTCTTAAAGTGGGAGTTTTAATTTCAATCAGAAGATCTAAAAATTATATCAGCTATAAGCATTTTAGAAACTATCTGGATGACCACCTATAGCTTGCCACTGCCTTCTGGTTTCAGCTCCCATGCTGGCTTTTGCGTTTACAATCACACCTGGTACCAATTAGAAATATTTTTAGTGTCTCAGGCTAAAGATAAAATAACAGAGACCAGCCTAGGATGCAGAGCCAGGTTTTAAAATCCAGATCTGTGACTCTACAGCCTATGGGTTTGCTTGTTTGTTTGTTTGTTTGTTTCTTGGAAGCCTGTACTCTTAAAGCACAGTGCACCCCAGACACCATGCTGAATGACCTACCAGCCACCTTCCTACCTTCTCCACATTCTCCCCTGAGATCAAGCCTGGACATCAGAATGGGGCATGCTTCAACCATGTTGCCTTTGCTCCATCAAAGTCACTCTCAATGAGCTCATAATGTCATGAGAAAGAACTATGTGACACTCAGCCTTGTTTTTGCTGTGCCCACCATGGAGAACCACAGGATAAACTTAAAATTCCTCACCATGAAATACTTTATTTCCCTTGAAGAGGCAGTAGTGTCTTTCATTAGAAACATGATTTCTGTAACTAGATGATTCTGAAACCGAGATCAGATGACAAAATCTCCAGGTTCCTGAAGTTTTATAAGAATTTTTTAGTTGTGCATTTTCATTAGTTATTATAATCTAAAAGAATCCCTTTCATCTGGTGGCCACCTCATAGCTAAGTGCTAGAATATATGCTCAGAACTCACACCTGCATTTTTGTACAAGTGCTTTGGTACCAAGTGAAGCCCAAATGCCACGATGGAAGACCAAGGGAAAAGAGGGTAATTCAAAGAGGGGCAGGAGCTGGGAGGATGGAGACGCCATGGGGCCTTGGTCCTATATGTGCAGCAAGCGCCCAAGAACCTGCGGCAGAGGAGGTACTACACATTCACATTGCAAAAAGATGTACCTGCCAAGTTGTTAAATTAATGGTACTTTAAATATGTAAAGATAAATTTCTCTTTAAATGATATATTTTCTATTTTAATGTTGTATTTAGGGATATTAAATTTACTGTTTCCTCAAAGGAATCAATAATTACCCCCAAATCTAGTTCTCTGTTAAAAAGTAATAATAAATGATTGAGACTCAAATGATGGCCTGCTATGCTGGGAAGGAAGGAGGGAAGGAAGGAAGGAAGGAAGGGAGGAAGGGGGGAGGGAGGAAGGAGGGAAGGAAGGAGGGAAGGGGGAGCGAGGGAGGGAGGGAGGAACGAGGGAGGGAGGGAGGAACGAGGGAAGGAAGGAAGGGGGGAGGGAGGGAAGGGAGGGAGGGAGGAGGGGAGGAGGGAAGGAGGGAAGGAGGGAAGGAGGGAAGGAGGGAAGGAGGGAAGGAGGGAAGGAAGGAAGGAAGGAAGGAAGGGGGGAGGGAGGGAAGGAGGGAGGAAGGAGGGAAGGAAGGAAGGAAGGGGGAGGGAGGGAGGGAGGGAGGAATGAGGGAAGGAAGGAAGGAAGGAAGGAAGGAAGGGGGAGGAAGGGAAGGAAATGAAAGGAAGCAAGGAAGGAATTGGAATATAAAACTAGTAAAGTATACTACTACTAAATTCAACAATAAATACTGAATTTCAGCAAAAATCATCTACCACATCGCAATTGAGATCATCAGCCCTTGATACACTTTCTCTCTTAAAATTCCTATAAAGACACTCAAGAAAGGATGGAACACTAGGCTGTTGGCAGATCTACTGCCAAAATCCTGGGGGAATTCCCACCAAGTACAACTGCAACATCATTGACACTGGACTGGACAATACATTCCATGGCCTGGACTGGGCTACACAGCTGGATACAGAATTCACCTTCCTGCCGTCCCGCTGGCTCAGCTGTGCTAGGTTCCCCTGACGAGAAAACAGGTCATTGTCCCTCTACTCCATGGGGGGAATTTCTATAGAGCCGAAAGGCTGTTCTCCCCTCGGTCCATTCATCAGCTCCTCTTTATTCGGTTACTGAATGCAATTCCCAGGAAATACCTGGACAGGAGGTGTGTGTTCATGGGTCAGGTGACAAATGCAAGCGGTATCTTGCATCCTGGGAGGATTAGGCTCCACTAGCACATTGCTCTAGGCCAGTGTTTTTCAAATTGTGGGCTGGGACCCATTAGTGTGATGTGGAATTCATTTGGTTGTCATGTCCTCTTTAAAAGAAAATAAAATTAGAAAAGAAGATATCAGAGTACATCTCACATAGTAAAAGTAAGTACTGTTACATAGAACTTGTGTTTGGGAGATTATGTGTGTATGTTTTGTGTTCTAGATGACAATGTAAAAGTGTCTTTCACATGAGCCCTGCTTCTGTCAACTAACATATTATCACTTAGTCTAGCACTGTTTTATCTGGAAATCTGGTGAACATATCTGTGTTCTATACTGAGAGTATGGTGTGGTGATTGGTATGGACTCTGGAACCCGGCCACCATCTTGCCTTGTGACCTTGGGAACTTTATTTTGCCTTTCAGTGCTTCCGCTGCCTCACCGGTTAAGTGATGGTAACAATAGTGCTTACTCACAAAGCTGTTGTAAGAATTTAATGTGTGGATACACGTAAAGCAATTGGAACTGTGCTTGGCTTGCACTAGGTTCTATTGAAGTATTAGCTATTAGTAACATAAGCATGATTATTTAACCTAAGTCAAAGGAAAACATCACATATGATGGTGCGGCCAAGTGCAGAGCTCCAGGGAATGCCACTTAAAGATCTCCCTCCACTTTTACATTGACCCAGTAATCATCACTTTGGTTGTAGTGGCTCCACTAGCCAGAAACTTACTGAACTGTACTTCCATCCAGTATTCATTTCTCCATCTTCGAGATGCCATAAGAGACCCTAGCCTCCTGTTCTGCTCACAGTAAACTCCAAGGCCCTCACCATGACTGAACACCATTACGTGCCCCCTACTTCCCATCCTCTGGCATCACTGTCCTCCTCTCCCTTCACTCTCCTCCTGGTTCATTCAGCTCCAGGCATGCTGGCCTCCTTGCCAGTTTTGAAACACCCACCTTTGGGACTTCCCTGGTGGTGCAGTGGTTAAGAATACGCCTGCCAATGCAGGGGACACGGGTTCGAGCCCTGGTCCGGGAAGATCCCACATGCCGTGGAGCAACTAAGCCCATGCACCACAACTACTGAGCCCACGTGCCAAAACTACTGAAGCCCGTGTGCCTAGAGCCCATGCTCCACAACAAAAGAAGCCACCACAGTGAGAAGCCCACGCACTGCAACAAAGAGCACCCCTCGCTCGCTGCAACTAGAGAAAGCCCACGTGCAGCATTGAAGACCCAATGCAGCCAAAAATAAATTTAATTAATTAATTTTACAAAAAAGAAACACTTACCTTTATACTTCAGGACCTCTGCACTTACTGTTCCCTCTGCCCTGGATGCTCTACCCAGGCAGACACATGGCTTGTTCTCTCCCTTCCTTCAGATCTCAGCTCACAATCACCTTAATAGAGGGGCCTGAGAAGACCTAAACAGACATTTCTCCAAAGAAGACCTAAACAGACATTTCTCCAAAGAAGACATACAGAAGGCCGAGGCACATGAAAAGATGTTCAACATCGCTAATTATTAGAGAAATGCAAATCAAAACTACAATGAGCTATCACCTCATAGCAGTCGGAATGGCCATCATCAAAAAGTCTACAAACAATAAATGCTGGAGAGGGTGTGGAGAAAAGGGAACCCTCTTGCACTGTTGGTGGGAATGTAAATTGATACAGCCACTATGGAGAACAGTACGGAGGTTCCTTAAAAAACTAAAAATAGAACTACCATATGATCCTGCAATCCCATTCCTGGGCATATATCTGTAGAAAAACGTGGTCCAAAAAGATACGTGCACCCCAATATTCATTGCAGCTCTGTTTACAATTGCCAAGACAAGGAAGCAAGCTACATTTCCATTAACAGAGAAATGGATAAAGAAGTTGTGGTACATATACACAATGGAATATTACTCAGCCATTAAAAAGAATGAAATAATGCCATTTGCAGCAACATGGATGGACCTAGAGATTCTCATACTGAGTGCAGTAAGTCAGACAGAGAAAGAGAAATATTGTATGGTATCATTTATATGTGGAATCTAAAACTAAATGATACAAATGAACTTATTTACAAAACAGAAATGGACTCACAGACTCAGAGAACGACTTATGGTTACTGGGGGGGAAGGGTGGGGGGGGAGGGATAGTTAGGGAGTTTGGGATTGACCCAAAAAAATTGTATATCACTATACTGTACACCTGTAACATATAAAATATTGTATATCAACTCTACATCAATAAAAAAATAGATTGACTATAAAAAAAAAATAGAGGGGCCTGCCCCAGTCATCCTATATTAAATAATATCCCCTGCTCCATCCCCAGGCCCCTGTGGTCCCTCTAGCCCCCAGCACTGAACATCAGCAGACATAAGATTTAGTTGTTCAGTTGACTGTTTTCTCTCTTTCCCGCTGGAATGTCAGCTCCAAGAAACATGGATTTTTGCACTGCTTTGTCCACTGCTGTACCCCTAGCGCCTAGAACAGTACGTGGCACAGAGCGGCAGATAGTAATCACTTAATAAATATTTGCTGAATGAAGATATATCAAACACAGTACAGAGAACCTGATGTTTTACATCTATAGCATTCCCCTGACCTAAGAATCTAGTAATAGCCTTTTAAACTCTTTTTAAATAGACGTTTAAGACATTAAGTTCAGTTTAGCATGACTTGCTCTCAGTGCCCATAGAATTTTATACATAATAAAACTATTCTTTGTCTTTTTGTGCAACAAAGTACATGAAGCCCTATTAAACACGACTCTGCTGCGTTTGAAGATTTCGCTGCAGCCTTTGGCTCCGTCGCCAGAAATCAGCTCCGGCCCTGCAGCCTTGCCCCATCATTGATGGGCATCTCTTCCTTCTGCTTCAGCAGGTTCTCATTGGCACCCTTGATAAAATAAAGGCAGGAATTTCCAGTTCTTTGACCAAGGGGTGAAGCAAGGGCATATCTTAGTCCCCCTTCTATTCAACCTTCACCTTAATGACCTACTTAACCTTGAAATCAGATTACAGGGTATTTGATTACCTCCATACAATTTCTAAATCACTGTTGTATGTAAGCAATAAACTTTAAAGTTTTAGGTCTGCGTTTATTATTCAGTTTATGTACTGCAGTGGCTGTTCCTGGTGACTTTTCTCCTGCCTATTTCTATTTTCTTAAAAAGTGAGGTAGTCCCGGGTCCTGGGCTGTCCTGCCAATGTAGCACTGGAGACTGCTGCAACTTGTTGCTTGGACATGGGATCCTAGAAATAGCCCGAATGGATACTCTGCTAATGATCCTTGTTTACAATTTTAATCTGTAAATCAAAAAGATACAGACTAATCAGTCGTGAAACTTTTTCCTTCTTAATAAATATTTTATAAAATAGACAGCATACATTTATTCTATAAGATCCAGGATAACCATCTAATGCCAAAGTGTCGAAAGGTCTCTTGCTCAGCGCTTTTCCTGACTCAGCTCTATCTAGAATCTCTGTCCCTGTGTTTGCCAATATTTTGTAACAGCTTGTAACCTTTATAATCCTCAACTTTTTTCCTAATTTTTATGTAATTTTCTGTCCTCTTATAAGTTGCCTCAAGTCCTCTGTAAAATGAGGAGTGGTGTAAATATATCTAAAAACATTCACTTAGCCTCAATATACGTGTGTGTGTGTGTGTGTGTGTATCTCTAGATGGTATGACTCACTTAAAGAATCATCATTAAATATTAATTATCCAAAAAGAAAACTGATGTTTGGGAGGGGGCAAACCAGCAATTTGATGGGCTCTATATTATCAGTCAATTGATTGGTACTGGGTATTTAAATAGCTAGGTATTTATTTTAACTAAGCACTTTCTGGAAATGACATACTAAGACATTAAAGGCCACAGTCACTAAAGCTATAGGAGCCAGAGAGAAACTCTCTTGCACCAAAGGGGGCCACTTAATCGATCTTCCTCTAAAACTCTTCCACAGTGTAATTTAGTGACCCAAATTCTATCTGAACAAAGGAATGGGACTGGGACAATAAACAGAGTGCAAACCTGGAAACGTTACAAAAAAGTCTCCGAAAAACACCTGTATTTACCAACACCACCACCTCGCAGTACCCCGGAGGCACTAATTCAGTCATTTTGGATTTGCATCAGACTGTATTCGTGGGACCATAATAAAACACTTAAAGAAACTGCCCTTTTCCCTCGAGAACTAGGTCTCAAATTTATGTTGGCTTCAGCTTCACAACAGGAAGCACAAATTTTATAAATAATTTGTGTTGTGTCAATTCTATTCTATTTTCTTTGATTTACAGGGTCAAAGTAGGCGCTAGCCTATTAGTTGAATCAATTTATTGAATCTCTACAGTGCACAACGCAGTAACCCAGGCAGTGGGGATACAAAGTGAATACAACACAGTCCCTGTCCTCAAAGAGATCACAACCAGTTGGGGTGGAGAGAGGTGAGAAAACAAACACATAAGCTATTTTAATTAGTCTTCAATATGATCATTACTAAAAGAAAGGTTGAGCAGAGAAGGATGAAAAGGCACTCGGGGAGAGGGAACAGCAGGAACAAACTCAGAGGTATGTGAGCCCATGGAGTAGAGTGCGAAAAGGAAATGGTAAAGGATGGGACACAAAAGTTGGCTGGGACCAGATCTCCAAGGACCATCAGTGCCTTGCAAAGGAGTGGGGACTTTACCACAGAGGTCATGAGGAGACACTGAAGAGCTTAAATGGCAATTTCCTAAGATTATATCAGAAGGTAACAGGATATACATGTCTGGAGGCAGGGAGGCTGTTAAGAGACGTTTACAAGACTCAGAGATCCTCAATGCTGGCCACATATTAGAAAGTACGGAGTTTTCAAAAACATGCCTATTTGCCAACCCATCTCAGAGCATTTGAAACTAGTATCTGGAGGTGACCTCAGTCAATACAATGGTTTCAAAGTTCCCCCAGATGGTTCTAATGAACAGCCAGAGATGTGATCTCCAGGGACTCCACCAACAAGGGAGGAGAGGTGCCTATATTAAAGCAGTGATAACGGTGATAGAGAAAAAAAAGAAGAAAGAAGGGAGAAGACAGACTACAGAGGCATTTCTAATGTGGAATTTAAAAGGCTCTGGCTGAATGGATGTGAGAGTTGAGAGAGAGTAAAGAGAGGAGTTAGAGGTTGGTTGAATGGTGGCGTCTCTCACTGCCAATGGAGAACCGAAAAAAAGAAAGGTTTTGAGGAGAATGTTGACGAGTTGGGGCTCAAGCATATGGAATGTGAGGTCCTCGTAGGACATGTAAGGGGGTGTCCATTGGACAACTGCACGTATAGAAATGGAGTTGAGGTGAGAAGTGGAAGCAAAGAGAATCTATACGAAGAGATCTTTGATCAGATACTCCGTTTGATGACCTTGCTCTTTGAGAGGTATAATTCTTCTAGATTCAGATTCAGATGGAACACACATTAACTCAGTACTTATTATGTGTCCAGAACTATTACCATGCCATGTACCATTTCCCAGGTGGTTGTGGAATAATGAAAAGGAATCACTTGGGAAAACTTACCTTTCAGAGACAAAGCTTCATAGTATCGATACAAATCTTAACGTTGGCTGTTCAGATGCCCAGGCCACGTGCCAGGCCAATGAAGTCAGAATCGCAGGTAGTAGGACCCAGGCAACAATATTTTCTAAAGCTCCCCAGGGGGTTCAGATGAGCAGTCAAGGTGGAGGACCACTGCTTTATAGAACTCTATTTCCAAAGCCCACTCACTTACATAACTGAAGACAGTGCCGGCCAGAAGCTCCTAGCCTGGAAACCGGCACATGTGGGTGAAGCCCCTGGTTGTGCACAAAATGATCTGTTTCTGGAAATAACCCAAAAGTTTGGGGGATGATTTTAACCACTCACTATATTTTGCAGGCATATATTTCAAGTGCCTATTTGTATTGAATTCTTCACTTACCAAAGCATAAGCTGTTGTAGACCCTAGTTAAAACAGCGGAGGGTACTGATTCCTTTTCTGAAAACAATGCTAAAATGTGGCCAGCTCTTACACTCAGAGATTCGCTGTAACTTAATTCTGTTTTGGGGTTTTTTTTTTTTGTTTTTTTTGCGGTACGCGGGCCTCTCACTGTTGTGGCCTCTCCCATTGCGGAGCACAGGCTCTGGACGCGCAGACCCTTCGGCCATGGCTCACGGGCGCAGCCGCTCCGTGGCATGTGGGATCTTCCCAGACCGGGGCACGAACCCGTGTCCCCTGCATCAGCAGGCGGACTCTCAACCACTGCGCCACCAGGGAAGCCCCTTAATTCTGTTTTGATCTTTATAATTTCTTTTTAAAAATCACATTGTATCTACCCTTTGCTCTATGAGTCTTGCAATGGCCTTTGGCCAAAAGCAATAAAATTCTGACCTGAAGATATATAATAAGGAATGCTCTGTTGTTCTTTCCCCAGCACCCTAATAAAAACCATAACACTGTGAGCAAAACTTTTTATACTCTTTTTATGACACCAAATCAGTGGCATTTCCCCAGGTTGATGGCAATGGGTTTTAAAACCTGGAAAAACAAGCAGACACAGAATTTCCCTCTCTGCGCATTTCCCCTTAGAACTGGACTGTGCCTAGGTCCTGCTGAAGGAAGGCATCCCTGAGCCCCTCTGTAATAAGTCTTCCCCAAGGCATTCACCCAATTCATAGCCAGTAAGCCAGGAATGTGGGATGCCAAGGGCACATAACACAAGCTACAATTAATACTGGCTAAGCCTTCTTGTAAGAGGGTTAGAGCTGAAATGGCCTTTGGAGATCAACCTAACCCTGTCCTTATACACATGTCCAAATGAGGTCCAGAGAGGGCGGGGGCAAGGCCTTGCCCAAAGTCACACAGGATTAGAACCCAGTCCTCCTGAGGCCTCACGCCTCTTCTTTCTATTTGGCTCTAGGTGAATCCCAGACATCCAGAAAGATAGCGGGGCTTAGCTCGAGAAAGGAATTCATCCTCAACATCTGAAATCTCTTCCATCCCAGTGATGATGATCGTGATGATGATGGCCACTGCTAAATACGACGCAGACAGTCCTGGGAAGGACCTCAAGCTTCTAGCCCTAATCCTACTACTCTCCCTTTAAAGCGACAGTCACCTCAACTCCACTGGACAAAACTCAGGCCTCAACCTGCGAACTGACCTACTTCCCAGGTGGCCGAAAGCTGATGCTCAGGCCCACTCTGCTAGTCTCATGACCTAATGACCTGGAGACCCCAGCAGAGCTGAAGGAGCTGGGGACTCTGCCACACACGAGTGGTGTCCTCTTGGTGAGTCACCACCTCTTAGAGTTTCAGCTTCCCCATCTGGAAAATGCGGAGAATAATAGCACCTGCTACAAAGGATTGGAGGACCATTCTAGAACAGTGGTTCTCCACTGGGGACAAATTTGCTACCCCCGCTAGGGGACAATGTCTGGAAACATTTTTGGTTGTCATACTGGGCAGGGGGTGCTACAGGCATCTAGCGGACGGAGGTCAAGGACGCCACTCAATAGCCTACAAGGCACATGACACCTCCTAACAACAAAGTGTCATCCAACCCCAGATGTCAACAGGGCCGAAGCTAAGAAGCCCTGCACTTGGCGCTATGTGCACAGCACTGAGCTCAGCTCCTGAACATGGAAGTGTTCAGTAAAGGACAGTCCCTTTCCCTTGGTGCTGACAGACAAGCTCTTGGTGTTTGGAGGACTTGCTTACAGAAACCAAACTCCCTGTTTGGTCTGCAGAAATTCTGTTTCTCGACCTGCACAGGCGAATGTTCAACTGAGTTTCCCAAACAAGGATTGTAGACTGCACTGATCAAATATATGTCCTAAAAAGCCATTTTGCCCCAAACGGAACCCAAATAAGCACAAATAAGCACCTCTACTAGTTTGCAACTGGGCAATTTCCTTGCTTTGTCACCCAATTTCTCTGTAAGACACATGGCCATGGCTGAAAACCCAGTTCTGAAGAAGAACAGGACCCGGAAACTGGTAGGAGATCAGCTGGGGAAATCCTTCTCCAGATAAAACATACCTGAAGACAGACTCCGCCGAGTTTCTCCATGGGAAGTTTTGACTCCACGGCCTCGGATTAAACACTGTGGTATTTGAAGCTAGAACTTCTGCTCGACTTGCCTTGAGCCACCACTACCAATTTTTTATTCATGTCTTCAAGGGATGTGTGTGTGTCTGTGTGTGTGTGTGTGTGTGTGTGTGTGTGTGTGTGTGTGTGTGTGTGTGTGTGTGTGTTTGCCAAAAGCACCACAGGTCTTAACTCATTCAGTATGAAGTCTATTGTTTAGGACTGGCTCGTCTTCGCTTTCCACAAGAGCAGGGAATTCTTCCAGGCATGTGAAAGGCAGGCAGCTTGGAGCCATTATAATGCTTGTTCCCGGCATGATCTCCTTCATTAAATAATCTTTTAATGCAACATTAATAGTAATTACAAGATTACAGTTCAAAATATTTGATAACAGCCCACTGTGGAGCTGAAATGTTACTGTTCTTTTCTCTAAAGAAGTCAGTGGGAAGCAGGCCTCCTGCACAGCGCCGCCAATACAGTACCCAGATGCAGAGTGATGCAAAGCCTTTGCTATTCCTCCTGAACAAACAGATTGCTTCAGCTCTAGGAAGGATAATATATGAATGGGGCAATAGCCGAACCAGCGTAGCTGTTTTAAGAACAGACACGCGCACATGCACACACACACACACACACACACACACACACACGGACATGGACACAGACACATAGATATAAGGAATTCTCCTTTCCCTACCTTCATGCCTACCCTCCCTAACTTAAACCTTTTCATGTAAAAAATAAATCAATCCATCGCACTTCAAATATATTAAAGGAAGCTCTTTCTTACCATCACACTGTCTCAACAGGACCATTTTCTCTTTCAAGGCACTATTTTTGAGGAAATTAACAGAACTCAGGGCGTACCTACTGTGCACCAGTGGTGTGTGCAACTGTGAGAAAAATCAAATTTAGCAGTTGATTATTTAACTCTGTTGAAAACGAACCAGAAGGGAGAAGAACCTCACAACACGACCCGGTGCTTGACTTATCCTCCCCTTGCTCTGCTGCACTAAAGGCCCCGGGCTGCACCCACGGCTTGCCACCCCATGTTGCTGCCGCCAAACCTCATCCTCCACAATGGAACCCTTCTACCTCATCTTCATGGCCATTTCTGGAAGGACAACACTACATCCTTTTGTTTCCTTCTAGGCAATGCTTTGCCCAGAGACATTTTCTTAGTCCAGGGCTCACTGGAGTGCTGGATCATCACTTGAGGAGTCTGGAGACGAATCTCTCCTCAGGTATCAGAGGGATGGGATGGGAAGTCAGTGATCTTGTCCACACTACGCGAGGTGTCAGGGAGGCACCGAATCCGGCACCCTACAAGGGTGCGACCCTGCTGAAAAGTGACAGGGAGGTTGCTATTCAGGAATGATTGGCTCTGGCAGAGCTGGGAAGGAAAACCAAACACTGTGCCAACCTTCATTTTGCCAAAATCTAACAAAACTCCATCAGTGCCTATATTCTTGGAGAAATCCAAGTCTGCCGAGGGACGCCCGAGTGAACAGTCTCTTGAACTCTACCCGTGATCTATTCTGGTTTCCCTGTCAGAGGGCAAAGCCTTCATTTCACACTGTCAACACGAGCCACACGACTGCCGAAGGATGCCTGAACTCTGTCACTGGGTACTGTTTCCCAGATGCATTGCCATGAACAAATCTGAACTCCATCCAAGTGTAATTAATCAACGGGGCCATTTTAATGCTCTCTCCATATCTTAAGGTTTCTTACAAATGAAGATACAATTTCCCAAATGGGGGCACATTATACTGAGCAGTCCAAACCTCACAAACAAAAGCCATCGATACTGGGCTTTATTCGTTTTATTGAACTGTGTTCAAAGAAACAGGACGTTTATGGGGCTCTTTAATCTATTTCATTGTCCTTGATGTTCACAGGTTGATCTCTATTTAACATCAGGTCATAGTAAAGAGGTATCTTAGACGTGAACGCTCTGAATCCAAGAAGGATGGCAACCCCCTAAATGACTCGGGATATAAATCCAAGATAATGTTAATATTGTGTCTGAAGTGTGTGTGTGTGTGTGTGTGTGTGTGTGTTACTAACATACCCCCACTAGACTCAGATGTACAAAAAGTGCCATAATTCTCCGGAGTCTATAAAAACTCCCCCATGATTCTAACCACGCCACATTCCTGGATATTCCAACAAATTTCCTGCAGTTGAGTAAACTCAGTCTGATCCAGTCTCCTCTGATGTTAATGGTCGCTTTTTAACTCAGTCTCTCGTGGGTCTTCTAGATTCTCTCCTCCTCTCCTTCTCTTAAAGACGGTGTGTAAGGGGGCTGAGGATTATGTGATACTACGCGTATTTGTTTTCTATACTGTGTAACAAAATGCCACAACCTCAGTGGCTTACAACAGCACACATTCATTATTTCACTGTTTCTGTGGGTCAGAGGTCTGGGTACAGCTTAACTGGGTCCTTTGCTCAGGATCTCACAAGACTGCAATTAAGGTGTTCCTTAAGGCTACAACTAAGGTTTCTCCTCATCTGGAGGCTCGACTGGGGAAGGATCCACTTCCAAGATCATTCAGGCTGTTGTCAGAATTTACTTCTTTGGGGCAGTACAATTGATGACAGCTTGCTTCTTCCAAGTCAGCAACAGAGAATAAGAGACTAGAGACAGTCTGCAAGATGAAGTCTTATGTAATACAGCATTATCATAGCAGTGGCATCACTTCATCTTTGACATTATCATGGGAGCAGCATCCCCATTCTATCGAGTTGGATAGAAGCAAATCACAGGTCCCACCCACACTCAAGTGCAGGGTATTATACAAGGTTGTGAACACCAGCAGCCAGGGATCATGGGGGACCATCTTAGAGCCTTTCTGCCATACTCATGATAGCAGTAGCAAAGAAAGAGTCTGGGGGTCCATACAGTGTCCCCTAGATCCTAGCTGATATCTATAGCAGAGCACTCTGTTCTGCTCCTTGGACTGGTGACATCTACTGAGGTAGAGTGAGTTCCATCTGACATTTTGGGCCAACCAGCTCATAGCCAGCAGCAGAGTCCATCGTCGTTCCCCTTCAGACTTGAGTCCTCATTCACAGAGTCAATTTTGTTCTAGCTCCAGGCATTCTCAACCTGTCCTCACTCCCTCGCTCGGGTATAGGAAACTTGCAGTGCTGCACTGTGACTCCGACAAGAGGTCTGAGGCCTCTCAAAACTATGACAAGTATACCTTGTCCCTCTGCCTCCTGTGTTTTCAGGCTCCTTCACACCAACCTGGAAAGATCTAAATAACCTCCTTACTCTAACCTGCATCCCCAAAGAGAGGGAAAACAAAGACCCCAGCACCTGAATTCCTTCCCCTCCTTCCCTCTCCTTCTTTCCCCTACCCACCAGGACCAGACGGAACAGAGTTTCTACTTCTTTTCTCATATCCTGAGTTCTATTTTAAGAAGCTAGTAAACATCCATGATCTAGTCAGCTGTGACCAGTTTGTCATATGTTAAATGAGAGCTAAAGGGATTTAGGAAATCATTTTCTCTCTCAACAGAGTGGGGCTTTCGAAACAGTGGTCTTTCTATGGTCTCAAAATAATCAATTTTGAGACTTCAAGCTGATCAACAACCTCTTTGTTTGGGGCAGGTTTTACCCTCTCCTTCCTTGGGGCAATAAACCTCATGACGGACTCAGTCTTGGAAGTACAAATTTGAAAGAGGAATGATTTAACGGAAAAATAAAAACGTACTCACAGAAATACACACACACACACACAAGCCAGAAGGTTAAATAGATCAATATGCTTGGCAGAGTAATCCCTTCAAAATCGATTTCAGAATGAAGGGGTAGAACCCCATTTCGTTGAAGTGCTCTAGAACAGAGCTCATCCAACTAGCGGTTACAGTGCCCTGTTTTGATCCCTTCAGTCTTCATGGTGGTTGGGGGAGACCTGGGCCAGCCAGAGCCCCTAGGCCTGTCTTTTCCAATCATGTACAGCCTCTTCTGGTTACCCAAGGAGAATGAACAGACATTATTACAGTCTAGTTGGTCCATGGCATGAAAAAGTTTAGGAAGCACTGTTCTAGAATGCCATTGTTAGGACAGAACTGTAAAACAGCCGAATATTAAACCTGGTAAAGTCCATGTGTTCTTTTACGATTATTTGTGAGAATAGTCTTTAATCATATATAACCTGCTTCAGGTTTGATTTGCAGCTGTTAGTAGTAAGCTGCACTCTTCCATTCGCACTTAGTCTTGGTTTTCTTAGTTGGTGATTAGTGGCAGTAGCAGTGTGTGGAAATGATTTTTCCTTTATACAAAGCCAAGTGGACCATATGATAACATCACCCAAGCCGCCGGCCTCATCCCTAGTGGGTTCTTACCAAACACGTTAATTTGTCCCAATAAGCAGACTTGAAGATCCAGGCTGGCTAGCATGGTCTGGGAATGGCGCCATTGGGGTTACGGCTGGCACTACTGGTGTCTTGTTGCCTCCCATGGGACCTTTTGCTCTATGTTTTCTGTCTCCTTTTTCCTGTCCCCCTGACTACTTCCAGCCTTACTATGGGGCTGCTGAGTCCCGGTCTAGCCAAGCAGGCCCATGGGGAAGTAATACCGTTACCTCAGCAGCTGCAATGAACACATCAGTTGGGCTAGGAGAATGACTCTCGGTTGTGATGATAGAGCCTTATGAGTCTAGTCTTCGACATAATGCAGTACACACTGGAAACACTCCCATGTGTGCATTTTTAGTCTGGAGCCGGGATGTTCAGCAAAGGGCAGCATTTAAGGGGAAATCCAATTATGGACTCTGTGTTACAATCATGCACACACATGTGTGCATGCACACACACACACACACGAGAGGATTCGGGGCAGAAACATGAACTAGTTGCGCCCATTTTAAAGCAAGTTATACCAAAAAGTGTACAAATGGCCTGGAGCATGGGACGTCCCATAACTTGACTCATTTCTGATATCCATACCCCCTTCCTCATGTTCATCACGGCACGGTGCTTAATGCTATCTAGAAATCACTTCATGATCTCACACCCCCGAAATATAATGAAAAACAAGATATGGTTTTCATGAAAGGAGAAAAAATCCAAATCAGAGAAATCCAGCTGCCCAGATCCCAGGGAGCTTATAGTGAGCCATTCCTACAGGAAGCAGTAGACAGAAATTTTTTTTAAATGATAATTTATTTTGTATATACATACCATTGAGGATGAGGAATTCTTTCTGCATGAAAACCTAGCAAGTGGCACCTCATTAAACAGGACCTAGACTTAATCTAACTTAGAATAGATAAAAAGAAAGGATTCACATGAAGCTCTCCAGCCTGGGGGCTTAATCTCAGAGCTTCAGAATATAATGAATGAATTAAGTAGGGCAAGTGATTAACAACAAAGAAGTGATCGCTTATTATTTTCTAAGCTGAAATATTATTGAATTTAGAGTAACATATTCATTGTTTACAGACAGGGTCAGGCTGTGATTTTTTTGACAGAGAAAAAAGGAGAGAGAGAGGATCGTGGATGGAAGCTGACTCTAAAAAGATAACATGAGTAATTTCCAATCTTTTAGAGTACAGCACCTTATCTTGTTATTTTATTTGATGCCCTACTTATCTCCTCTCTCAAAAAAATGTCGTGTGGTTATTTAAGAAACACAGCCATTGAAAATGAGTTCTGTGGTATGAAAAATGGTAAAAAAAAAAAAAAAAAGTCACAACCTTCCACAAGTTAATTGGAGATACTTGGGGATATCAGGCAATGAAAGATGGAAATGTCTCTGCTAATATTGAGACAGAGCCATGACATTGAGAAAAACAGTTAAGGGAACCGTCTTAAAAAGTAACAATAAAAACAGCAACCCAAGGAAGGTTATCTTGGTGACCGTATGAGGCCAATCATCTCAACAGGAGAAAAAGATCAGTCATTTCATACATCAAACTTTAGCTGTTTGCACATCAAATAACTAGTTCGCTTATTTTTTCACCTTTCTTACTGGTCATATTTATAACAAAAAGCACATATCTGATATCCAAAACTTACTTGTTCTCATTTGGAGTCCCAAATGGGTACTTGATACATTTTTGTTGACTACATGTTTGGGTAGATAGAGGAACGGGTAAGTGAATGAAGGAAGGAATATGACTTCTACAGGCGTAATCTCCAAGTGGTTGTTTCAGTCTGTCTGAAATTTTCCCATTTAAGTGCCCCAGCTGCAGAAGGGCCTAAGTGTATTTTCCTGTGATTATACCAGCAACAAGCGTGAACTGTTTTGAAGTACCTATTTTGACTTAAATTTCCACACAAATATTCTTTCATCTATAAAAATATTTATGCCTCGTATATGGATGCATTCAGAATGCCTATGTATAAGTGTTATTCTTTCTACAGACTTAAGTTCTAAAATTTTCCATTTCTATTTTCCTCACATATGAGTCACATAGATGTTAATGTTGTAAACTGTCTCAAACCCTTTTCAGAATGAAGTGGTTTAAAATGTAAGTGTTTAAATAAATGTTTTAAAAATAATTACTGATTAAATGAACATTTTCTCTCTGTCAGTGAAAGCCAGGAATGGCCTATGTACATAGATTGTACCATCGAGTGTGGAACAAGAAAATGTCTGACAGACAATCCTATTCATTGACTTGATGTGCACAGTCCCTTACACTGGGGCGACTAACGGTACCAGGCAATACTCCTGATCGATAGCTCCCTCCTAGGATTCTGAAGAAGAAGTCAGACTGTTCAAGAGGAGAGGTGCCCAAAACTCCAGAAGGAGAGAGAGAAACACTCCTCGTTGTGCTGCAGCCTCCACAGGTGGTGGGGGGCTTTGCATATCTTGGCAGAATTGTTCTGTAACCAGGCTATTATCTAGTCACCCCAAACTCAGATGATCCTCCCAGCGAGCCTGTCTCGTCTGCTGAGTTAGATTTCAAATTCTTCCAGAGAAGTGTTCCTGCTTTCTGATATCTCCCCAGTGCACCTAATCCTGTGTTCTGACTCAGTCTTGACTCAGTGAGCCCTATTGTTTATTGCAAAAACGATGCAGGAAGCAATTTGAAGAGCTGCATCCCTGAGGGAGGTGGAAAGAGCACTAATCTATTCTGCTGTGCTGTCGATTCCGGGTAATTCAAGTCAGCAAATACTTACCACGTACTCACTATGTGCCAAACTGTTCTAGGCACTGTTAGAGCTTCTTCTCAAGCTTTAATGTGCATAAGAATCACCCATAGATTCTCTAAATGCACATTCTGATTCAGTACTTCTGGGGTGGGATCCGGGATTTCACATCCCTAATAAGCACCCAGGTGACACAGTCAACACTGCTGGGCCTTGGACCACACTGAGTAGCAAGGTTATAGGATACAAAAAGATAAATACAAAGCATTCTTTACCTTCAAGGCATGTATATTGTAACAAACTCAATAAAGACTTTAAAAATGGTCCACATCAAAAAAAAAAAAAAAAGAAATGTGGAAAACAGCCATGATTCAGATATTTGGGGGTCATTAAAAATCCTCAAGATAGCATTTTAGCGACAAGATGAAGCTGAACCAGTAGTGAGGAAGTATAAGCAGAGAGGGTTGACCACTCCCTGTGAGTTTGTTACTTCTTGGGGATGCCTTTTCTGACCCCCAGAATAAATCACATCTCTCTATTATATCATTTCCTGGTACCCTGTATATCTCCTCTGTTTAACTGCTCACCACGAGCTCCATGAGAGTGAGGGTCCTGTTTCACCTTTTCTTCCTGTTGTATCATAACCCCTAGAAGATTACCTGGTACACAGTAGGTATTCATTAAATATTTGCTTCTGAAGTTAATATATCAATACATCTGACCATTCTTAAGTCATGAATTGAGCTGTAGTAGAAAGATTCTAGACCTCAGAGTCAGACAAACCTGAGTTCCAATTCTGGAAGGGACCTTAACTGTCTTATGTGACAACATCTAAAGCCCAATGTAGTTCCTGGTACATAACAAATTTATAATAATATTTACTGATTAATTAGTTAAATAAATGGGAGATAATAGTAGTTTGAGAGGTAACAGATATGTGGGAAGATTATCTTGGGAGGGAGGAGACCCAAGGGTATTTGAATACAGAAGGGAAGAAAGGTTGAAGGTGAAATAGACTTGTGAGAGACATAATAAAACCAGGTTTCAGAGGAGGTAGGCGGAGACAAGGTCAAGAACGGGAGAAGAGGTGTTAACTTGCAAGAAAAAAGGCACTATAATTTGAGAGTTGCAAATTAAGAGAAAGGTAGACTTCTGCTCTTGCAATATTGTGAATAAGATATTCTAAATAGCCTTCCTACTTCAAAACTCCTAAATGCTGGATGAATTATAACAATATGTTTTTAAATGTGCTGCTGAGCTCACAGGAAAGTAAGGGAAACCCAAGGGGGTGGAATAGGGGGAGGACAGGGGAGGCGGAAGGGGGGAGGTAGGGGATGTAGAAGAAGGAGCAAATCTGAAACCAGAGCAGAGTGGGAAGAAATCGGCAAGAGGGCTCAGGGCGACAATAAGCCAGCAACCTAGAGTTTGGGGAGCTGGAAATGAACTTGGATCCTTGGACTTAGGCAAATGGAGAAAATGCACCTGAGGTCCTTGCTTAAATCTGGCCCTCCTGAAGGTGGTACATCATCAGTGAAAGACAGTCCCGAAACAAAACCTGGTAGCCATCAGAGCAAGCCCACAAGGAAACCATTCCTCACCACAGTAGCAGACGAACAGAAATCAATAGTAACAGCAATAGTAATAGCAGTAACAGTAATAGCCTCTACCACACCCCTACCTCAAGAATTTGTTTCTAGAGATCTCCTTTAGAAGGAATTGAGATTTGAATTTATTCAACTATCGTGACTGGGAAACACCAAGCCTAGAAGATATTTCAGTATAGTAGCACCTCGGTTAACCAGCAAAAGCACATAAGTCGTCTATGCATAAAGCGTCCTCAACCCAGACCTACAGGAGTCGCACAGACTAACAAGTACAGTCAAATAGTAACACAATAATAATCACCAAACACACAAAGGAACAAGTTACCATGAATAAGACTCAGAAGAAACAAGAAAGAACAAAGTTAAACCTTTAAGGATTATAGGTATTACTGTTAAGAGAGAATATACAATAATATGAATCTTCAAAAAAAAAAAGATAGAAGCAAAAAAATGAACAGAAAATAAGACTATCAACAATGAGCACAATAATCTGAGAATTAAAAACAGAACTAAAAATAAATACAACCGCTGATACTGTCTCAATGGGTGGTTTAAACTACAGATTAAATATAGCTGAAGACAGAAATGGTGAACTAAAATATTGATTGGAAAAATTACCTAGACTGGAGCACAGAGAAAATATGAAATTGAAGCTAAGAGATCTGGAATGCAGTATGTAAAGGTTTAGCATAACTCTACTCAGAGGGAAAAACTAGAGAGAATGGAGGAGAGGCAGTATTTGAAAAAATAATGGCAGAGAATTTTCCATAACTAAAAACCTTAATCCATAGATTCTAGAAGTACAACGACTCCTAAGTGGGAAAAATCAGAAATCTATGCCCAGACACATCACAGGAAAAAGAGAAATCCTTTAAAGAAGCCAGAGAAATACCAACAATGGAAGCTGGAGGAGACTGTAATAAAAACTTCAACATGCTAAAAAAATGCCATACCCAGAAAACTATATTACAAGAATGAAGGGGAAATAAAGACATTTAAAAATAAGCCAAAACAGGGGCTTCCCTGGTGGCGCAGTGGTTGAGAGTCCGCCTGCCGATGCTAGGGGACACGGGTTCGTGCCCCGGTCCAGGAAGATCCCACATGCCACGGAGCGGCTGGGCCCGTGAGCCATGGCCTCTGAGCCTGCGCGTCTGGAACCTGTGCTCCGCAACGGGAGAGGCCACAACAGTGAGAGGTCCGCGTACCGCAAAAAAAAAAAAAAAAAAAAAAAAAAAAAAAAAAGTCAAAACAGAATTTACCACCAGCAGAGCCTCACTAAAGGAAATTCTACAACATATACTTTGAGCAGAAGGACAGTGATCACAGATGGAAGGTCTGAGCTGCAAGAAGTATTAAAAAAAGAAATAGTAAATGTGTGGGCAAATGTAATGAGCACTGATTGTATTAAACTAGTCATGACATCCGGTGGGCTTAAAAAACAGATAGAAATAAAATATTTGATGGTAGTATAAACTGGGAGGAGGACGAATGGAGTAAAAATGTTTGAAGTTCTGTGCGTTCCCCAGGGGAAAGGTAAAATTATTCATTGTCATTAGGCTTTAATAAGTAAGTTAGATATGCATATGATAACCTAAATTAATAGAAGTAAAATACATAATTAAAATAATAAACATAGGGTGTATAACTTCTAAACAAGTAGATGTGGGGGGATGGAAGCACTGTGAAAGGTAGCAATTAATGCAAGGAAAATTAAATAGAACAGGCAAGACTAATTGAAAGTATAAAAACAATAGTTTTTTTTTTAACTCAAGTATGTCATTAATTGCATTAAATGTAAATGAACTAAATGCTTCAGTTAAAAGATAAAGATTGTTGTCTGAATTTTTAAAAAACTATCGGCTAGTTACAAGAGACATATCTAAAACATAGGGTAACAGAGTGGGAAAAGCTACATTGTGCTGCTGTGACCTCAAAGAAAGGTGGAATCACTCATTAATATCAGAAAAAATCAACTTTACGGCAAAAAGTGTTACTAAAGATAAAGACAGTCACTTCAAACAAGCCAGCAGAAAAGCAGGCAAAAGACATTAACAGGCATTTCACCAAATAATAACCATGAACGGTCAGTAAACATGGAAAACTCCCACCCTCTTTAGCAATAAGGGAAATGCAAATTAGAACCACAAATGAGGTATAGTTTTACAGCAGCAGATTTGCAAAACTTTTAAAGTCCAACAACACTAAGCTCTGGTGAGGATGTGGGGCTGAGAGAAGTTTGTGTGATGCTGGTGGATGTATTAATCGATGTTGCTTTTTTTTAACAATTTTAAAAATTTTTCTTGAAAAGTTGCCTAAAACTCTCTCCTAGGTATATACCTAAATAAACTTTTGCACATGAATATGAAGAGATATGTTTAAGAGCGTTCACTGGCAGCCAAAAGAACAGATAACAGTCCAAATGGCCATCAAAGGAAGAATGGATAAATAAGCATGTTACACTTATTTTATGAAACACTATGTCAATGAGAATGGGTGAACTGGAACTACATGCATCGACATGGATGAACCGCACAAACATAATGTTGAGTGAGAAAAGCAACTTGCAGAAGGAAAAACAGGCAGTATGACACCATGCATATAATGCTCAAAAGCACTGACAAGTATTCACACATATGTGATAAAATTATAACGGGAAGCAATAGAAATGATCAAAAGAACACTCAGAGTAGTGCAGTGTTGGCCACTGTGGGGACAGAGGGGACAAAATGAGGGTGGGGTGGCATACAGGAAGCTTCAGTAGTGTTTGTAATGTTTGTTTCTTAAGCTTCAGGGTGGGTACATGGGTGTTCATCACAATTTTCTTTATACCCAACATAAAACTTATTATATATCTGTATATATACAGACATATACATACATACATTCGTTTGTGTATTAAATATAGCACAGAAGAGAGAAAGGGTAATTACGCGGAAAAGGAGGATGCTCAGCTGTGCATGGTGAGGGACATCATGCTGGGATTAGAGGCTGGGGGAGAAAGACGAGCACGTAGGACAGCCACTGCGGGTGTGGTGAATGTGGTGGGAAATCAACACCAGCTCTCCAAAATAAGGCTGAGGAAGGGCCCAGTGGGCCCTCTTAGGCTCTATGCTGACAAAATAAAATCATTCCTTTGCCACCCCTTCCTTTCCCTGACTCTACACCCTAAAAATAATAACCCTAATACTAATACCTACCATTTGTTGAGTGCCAACCACGTGCCAGGTACCTTATATATGTATTATCATCTTTATTTTACAGATGAGAAAACTGAGGACCAGAAGAGAGTTTCAGTGGTTGGCCCAAGGTCACAAAGCTGGTAGTAGCAGCTAGTAGCCTTAATAAGAGCATTCATAATTAATAAAGCTGGGATTCAAACCCAGGTCTCTGTGACTCCAAAGCCTGGTGTGCTTACCATTCTGCTCTCTTTCTCTTCCTCCGCCACCATCCACGTCCCTTCAGGTTGTTTCTATGCTAATTCTGATTTCTTCTTACGGTAGTGCCAAGGGAAAAATGGAAAGAGAAGAAACACTTGTCATGGCAAGATAGCAACCACAAAAATCAGGAATACATTCCCAAATCTGTAGCTTCTTTTCCATGAAAGCTATGATAGTATTAACTTTTCATGAATTTATCTGTAATCTGGGTGCACAGACATTTGGAGGAGAGGAAAGTGGCTGACGTAACCTTTAAAATTCCATCCCATAATTAAAGGACAGGCTGTTTCTTACTACCACGGTCTCTATTATACAGCAGTAAATGCCTCCTACCCCAGCCCTGCCTCTGCTCCTAAATCTCCAAGATGTTTATTTCAAGCTTTCTGTCCTTCTATATGGCATAGATAGCTGTATTTCCCTCATGCCTCATGTACCTAACCTGTAATGCAGTTTGAAACACACAAAAGTGTAGTAACACTATTCTGGACTCAAGCCATGCACTGCAGCCCAGACCTGAACAAGAACACTGGATAATGAATGGCTCATTATGGTCTGTCTCATTCTTCGTTGAAAATAATCCTTCAATAACGAAATAACAGATAACACACAAGACACAGGCTTAACTGGAATCACAGTCTCTAGTTCCAGCAGATAAATTCTTCGAATGTTGCTGATAATCTGAGACTGAGTTGGTTGGTTGTTTCCTAAATGTTATCTTTAACAACAGAGAGTCTCATAAGCTAACGTCATGTGTCTCCTAGTATTCACATAATTTAGAATAAAATTTGGGACTGCGGAAGACAGACATCAGGGGAAGACATGGGAAACACTGATTGTTTTGCTGGTCGAGGACAAATTTTGCCCCTGATTTTCTGTATTCCCAGTCCCGAGTCGGAATGAATAAAGAAACAGAAAAAGAAAGCCTTAATTGACAATATAATGCCCACAAGCATCAACAGATGTGATCCCTTGTAATGAAGCATGTGGGTCTAATTTGGCATCACTAACCACTTGGAGGATCTCCTTGATGAGTTCTTGCAGGCTATCCTTCTAAACCTATGTTTGGCTGGCACCTGTGCCCTGTTGAAACTGGCATACCACCCTATGGGTGGGCACGGTGCCACCCTAACAGATGGCCATGAAGAGTCATCATGCCAGAGAACTACTATTGTTTCTAGCAAGTTTAACTTAACAGCAATTGGAATCTCACTGAAGAATGGCAAAATGGTGGTCCACCTTTCTGTGGAAGATAAACCATGACGTGTCTACAACTGGTATTTCGGAGTCGTTTCACATACTAAATTAAGACCTACAGGGGAAGAAGTGGAACGCAACAATGGCGTACCTGTCCCAAGGTGCTAGCAAAAAGAGGGAGCAACACATTTCAAGGTTCCACAATAAATTCAACATTCTAATATCCTAGAGCCAATAAATAATTCAAACCCAATACCATTAAAAGTAATATTTTTAAGACATTATCACTAGAATAAACGTTCTGCTTGGTCTCCTACCTAGTTCTGCTCCTACTGATAAAACACACTTGTTCTCTTAACAATGTCTGTGTGATTTGGGAACATTTGTTTTTTTCTGAGAGAGAAGATTTAATTTTAAAACTCACATATTTATAAATAATAATTGGAAATATTAGATGTGAAGCCCAATAAATGTTTGAGTTTTGTCAAAAATTGTCAGGGTGGATAGCAGAAATCAACCTGAAAATATTATAAATGAATGCCTCAAACCGGTGAAGGAAACCCTGAAGATAGGAGGGAGTGTGGGGAGACTAGTAGCAGCTGAAGGAAAAGGCTATAGTTATGGTGCAAAAATATGGAAATCAAACATATTGTGCAGGTCATATATTCACAGATTTCCTTCCAAATCCATCTCCTTTCCTCAAATAATGAACTCAATGAGTAACCCCAATCAACAGTAAAGTTTTGTGTAGGGTTATTTAGATCCATCAGAAGGGAAAAGAAAAGGGAGCTTATCTTTCATGAGCACCTACTATATGTCAAGCACTATGGTATATACTTTAGAGGCAGTCTTCATTTCACACAATTCTGATATGCACAAATTTCAGTCACTTCAGTTTACTTAAGGAACAGTCCCCCAAAACACATGTTCAAATTTCAGTTATCACAGTATAGGAATTGTGAATAATTGCATAAACTACAAGCTTCACTCTTAGCTCTTCACCCCATAAATCACCACAGAAATAACAGATGTGCATCATGACTACTGATTAATTACGTCACTTCTTTCAAAGTCTGTGATTGGTCACCGAGTGTCTGTTATTCAGTAAAGGGACACACAGCGAAGTATGTCATGGTTGTGTTGCCTCCTTGTGGGTCATTGATAAACCACGTGACATTTTACAAAAATGGATAATCGAAAGAAGGAATCAGCCAACAAAGATGAAAGTGAAGCAAAGAAACAAAATGTGGTAACACTGGAAGTAAAAACTGAATCAAACATAAATGGAGTTATAGAAGAAATTGTTTACCACGGGACTGTTGACACTGCTGCACTGCTGCAACTCAAGAGACCCTAGATATGCAGCCAGAGGACCCCAGTGAAGGTGAGTTAATCATCAAATATGAAAACAATAGTTGTGAGAAAAAGACGATGAAGTCCCAGAGGAAGTGACAATGGCAAAATTTTTCACATCGAAGAGACTCTTGGAGATATTTCACCATATTGAAAGCACAAAGGTTAAAATATTGAAAACTGACCCAAACTTGAAAAAAGAGTATGACCCCTCACCAAGGCATAGAAAAGATGGTTGCTCCATATTGTAAGTTACACAACAAGAAAGCAAATACTGTTCAAACTACTCTTGATACCTTTTTTCAATCAAGAAAAATTTAATAAACACTTTAATTTTCAATGTTTCTACTGTTTTAAATTATAGTATACTAAATATTCATTTTATAGCTTTACTTCATTCCTCTATATACTTTTAACTGACAGTAAAAGAGTTTGTAATGTTTTGACAAAATTTTTAAAGGTCATGGAACGATCACAATTTTCCCCATTAATCAGTGGGAACACTTGGCATGGTTTCAGCTTACATCGTCACTTTTATGGTGCTGCACTATTGTGGAAAGCAAGGACTGCCTTACATTTTTTCATTTGAGACTCACAAAAACCCTAGGGTGTAGGTATATGATCCAAATGTCACAGGTGAAGATCAGAGAAGTTAAGGTCAAACAGCTTAGAGATCATAGAACTGTATATAAGATACCTGCAAATAGTAGGCACTCCAAAAAAGTTCCTTTCAAAATGATCTAAACATGCCTAGGTATGACTGGCGTCAAAGTTACGCTCTTTCTAATAAGTGACACAGCCTCCAAAAGTAAATATAAGTATTACATTAAATACATTCTAGAAATAAAACATATTATATATGGTAATTTTATCATTACATTCTAGAAATAAAACCTACTATATATGGTAATTTTATCATATGTGCCTACATGATAAATCATTTAGGAAAATAATTATTATTTAATAAATGGTATTTGGTTAACTGGATAACAAATGGGAGAAAAATCAAGGTTAAAAAAAAATCAACCCCAACTAACTCTAAAGTTTGTGTATGAGATAAAATCAAACGCTACACTATTAGTTGAAACTCTGCCTGACTCTTTATATCAAATTCAGTTCAAATGGATCAAAAATATAACAACGATAAAGCAATACCATAAAGGATATAAAAGATCATTTGCTTAAGGTGAGAAACGTCTAACATGTCACAAGAACCAGAAGCCATAACTTAAAAGTCTGGAAAATTCGAACACACAGAAACTAAAAATTAAAAATTTACATATAGGGGCTTCCCTGGTGGCGCAGTGGTCGAGAGTCCGCCTGCCGATGCAAGGGACATGGGTTCGTGCCCCGGTCCGGGAAGATCCCACATGCCGCGGAGCGGCTCGGCCCGTTGAGCCGTGGCCGCTGAGCCTGCACGTCTGGAGCCTGTGCTCCGCAACGGGAGAGGCCACAACAGTGAGAGGCCCGCGTACAGCAAAAAAAAAAAAAAAAAAAGCGGGGGGGGGGGGGTCTCCTCCTCGGGACTTCCCCGGTGGCGCAGTGGTCGAGAGTCCGCCTGCCGGTGCAGGCGACACGGGTTCGTGCCCCGGTCCGGGAAGATCCCACATGCCGCGGAGCGGCTGGGCCCGTGAGCCATGGCCGCTGAGCCTGCGCGTCCGGAGCCTGTGCTCCGCAACGGGAGAGGCCACAACAGTGAGAGGCCCGCGTACCGCAAAAAAAAAAAAAAAAATTTTACATGTAGTAAAACAACATCTCAAAATTTAAAGAAAAATGACAAACTGGGGGAAATATTTTCAACTACATGATAATATAAAAGAACATATTCCCAACATACAATGAGCTCCTACAAACTGAAAATTTAAGAAGGAAAAAAGAAATTAAAACAAAAAAAATGGCAAAAGGTATCTTTTAAAATAAGAATAGCAAAGCAAGTGGAAAGCATATGAAAGTATATTCAACTTCAATAACCATCTAAACAGCACAAATAAAAACTACAATTAGATATTGTTGCTCACTTACTTCCCACGTAAGCAACGTTGAACAAGGTCAGCCTGAAGCAGACAATCACAAAATACAAAAAGCCAGTATCCCTAACAATGTTTATGTTATGAATGTTATGTTTATGTTATGAATGTTGTTAACAATGTAGCACTTTTTGGAATAGTGAAAAACTGGAAGAAATCCAAATGTACCTCAACAGGAGTCAGGTTAAATAAATTAACACACAGCTACACACTGGACTAGCATGCAGCCGATAAAAAAGGTGATTTTTTTTTTGGACATGGAAGTATGTCTGCAACCATTTCCTGCCGCCATCTTTTTTTTTTTTTTTTTTCGAGTTTTTTGAAGGATGAAAGTAGGTTACAGAATTACATATATAGTGTGCTACCATTTATGCAGAATATGCACACACTCTGGTTCTCCATTGATTTGCACATAGTGTACAGATCTATGTGACTTGGCATTCTGAGGCACAGAACTACAGATCTGCGTTGATATGTATGTTATTATTTGTTGGGACCACTTAATATCTTTGCACCAAACCTAAAAAACCGCAATTTCTTTCAATGGACACTAATAAAAAATATTATTAAGAATAGGAGTTAACATAGTGAAATGTAGAAAAGCCATACTTGGTGCAAAGAAGAGATGTGATCTACCCAAAGTCAGCAGCATGCAAATGAGTCGTCTGAATATTAGTCTAAAACGGTGATCTAAATAATGGAAACTCTTCTAATACTGGCCACAAGTCACTATTAAGGCACAGGGGTTATAAGGAATGGTGACATGGAACAAGGCTAGCTGTGACCTCTTACCTGTACAGTCCAGGAATGCCTCAACAGACCCCTGGAAATGAGACTCATCCAAACTTAGTACATAACGTTGGGATCTGCTACCCATTTTTTTGTTTTTGTTTTTATTTCAGCTTTATTGAGGTGTAATTGACAGAACTGTAGGGTATTAAAGTGTGCATCGTGATAATTTGATGTACACATACATTGTGAAAAGATTCCACACTCTTAGCAAATTATACAATACAGTGTTATCAACTATAGTCACAATTTTTACATTAGATCCTCAGACCTTGTTCATCTTATAGCTGAAAGTTTGTACCCTTTTACCAAGCTCTCCCAATTTCCCCCTGGCAACCACTTTTCTACTCTGTGTTTCTATGACTTTGACTTTTTTTTTTTTTTAGATTCCACATATACGTGATACCACACAGTATTTGTCTTTCTCTGTAGGGCTTATTTCACTTAGCATAAGGCCCTCAAGGTCTATGCATGTTATTGCAAATAGCGGGATTTCCTCCTTTCTCACGGCTGAAAAATATTCCATTGTATACATATACCACATCTTCTTTATCCATTCACCCACTGATGGGACACTTAAGTTGCTTCCGTATCTTGGCTATTGTGAATAATGCTGCAATGAACTTGGGGGTACAGATATCTCTTCAATATTGCTACCCATTTTTATGTTAAACTTCCCTCACAGCGCTCCCAGGGGAATCTTACCCTTTCTAAAGTTATGTTTCTTGGAGCGAAGAACAGATAGATTCTGCCAAGTCGCTTATTTGTAAACTTTGTTAGTCTCACTGAGCTTATTTTTGGGGTGTGAATATGCCTATTTTGACCAAAAAAGGATTCAAATAATTTCTTTCAATCTTGAATTTAATTTACTATTTCTTTGTCTGTTTTTCAAGCCAACCCTGGTCTTGCAAAAGCAATCCTGCAGGGTCTGAGGTTAGCATTATGTACAGGATTAAGTTATCAGAAGATGCAATGAGGCTGCTGCTGTTTCCCTGGGTCATCACTGTGCCTACGCCATTTATTTATCCAATAAGAAACAGTGCCCAAGCGCTGGCCCTGAGAGAGTACAGTCTGCCCTCTTCGTACCCTGCAGGCAGTTTCTTTCACAAACTGTCCTTTGATTTCTTGTTTTTAATTAGCACATTTCGCTTAATAAGTGGCATAATGGCAAGAGTCATTCTAAAGGTAAGTTCCTGAGCGCAGTAATTGTCCACATGGACACAGAATCGTCACCCTGGTTGCTAGTCACATCTGGGCAGATAAAACAGAAAAACAATTTACTTTCTATCTTGGGTTTAAATAATTAAAGTAGGAAAAGGCAAACGACGCTTATTTGATCATAACGTGAAAAGTCATTTAGGAGAAAGTGGTCTTTCAATTGGTTGCATCTTTCTTTGATCAGAATGGGTCTAAAAGTGGCCTAACTCTTCCCTCCCTGCCTCTGCCGTGAGCCCAGTGGTCAGAGCTGGATTTTGAGGGGCCAGCCAGATGGACTGCACCTTCCAGGTAGCTCAGAGCAAAGACAGCCCATAGTATGGCCCCAAGCTTTGAAGGAAGGGCGGAGCTAGGCTGCCAAATGGCGAACAAATAGGATGCAAAATGCAAAAGCAGAAATCTCAAGGAGAGGCACAGTCAGAAGCAGGTTCCGGGCCCAAATCTATGGCGGAGCTTACTTGAGAACCTTCAACAGGTTACGTAACTTCCCTGAGCCTCAACTGTTTTCATCTATACCAAGGGGCAACTTGACCTGCTCTGTTGATATCATATGAATATATTTTGAAAGTTATTCAAATGTAGGGTCTTGTCTGTTATCAGGAACAAATATTTTGCCACTAAAATTCTCCTTTTTTTGAAATACTAGGATAGCGGGATGGCCTATGGAAATCAAATGTGTATTTTTCTTTTTTCCTATGTGAGAGGTGCGAGAAAAATCACCTTGAAACCTCTGAATTTTGACAACTTTCAAAAGCGCCCCCCGCATGACAACAGCAAGAGTGAACTTAGATTCCAGTTTTCCCTTTATTCAGATGGAAAAGCCAGGATGATGCCCAACGTCTCTGAACTCTGGGAACCCCCAGACCTGTTAGACATGTGGTGGGGGTGGAAAGAGAGGTATCAAGAGGGAGCTACTGCATTTCCTGCTAAGGAGCAAGTGGGAGCTTGAGCAATGAACTGGAAAAAAGGAGAGGTATAGCTATATTTGCACCTGGAACTTGTAGAACAGTTCACACGAGGATACCTATTTGGGAATTTCAAGAATTTCAGTGCCAGAATATGAGTGTCATGTCTCACAGGGGCAATTAAAGGAGGAAACAGAGGGTGGGGAATTTACTCAAAGGCTAGGGCATGTGCCCGGGGCGGGGTGGTGTGGAGTACTTGGAAGCCTTGGTGTGACTTGGGTTTTGAGGACTGGAGCGTAGGGTGTGAAGCATGGGAGAGGGACGGGAGGGATGGTGGGCAGATGTGAAAGACCTTGAATGCCATACAAAGAAGTTTCTCCTCTAGGCCAAGTTTCTCCTCTGGGCCTCTGAATTATTATAAGCAAGCAGGTGATCTGATCAGAGCCAGGGGGAGGAGAAGGAAATTCTCTGTGGTGTGACAGTTAAAACTACACCAAACTTTTCTGCAATGCAATGTAAACATTTTCAAAACACAAATTTAAATAAGTTTAAAGCCCCAGAAGCCTAGTGCCTTGGATATGCCGTTCATAACATTAGAAGTATTTGATAATTATTTAGATTAGATTCAGTGTTTTAAAAAAACACAAAATTCAAGCCTCTTTAAAAACCAAAAAAAAAATCATTTAATAAAAGAGCTTTCAGAAAGCAGGCAATGTAAGGACAACAGACAAGCGAGAGACTGCCTTTAAGTAGATGAGAGTAAAATTGAATGGGTTATTTTTCTTCTTTCAGCTTAGACATGTTTATTTAATTACACGCCTATCTATTTTAACACACTAGTGTGTTACTATATCATAACATTTCCAATTCAAACTGAGACTTGCCAGGGGTATGGTTTAGCACTCCACGAAACAACTGCAGATCAACCCATTCAGGCAAACCCACGACCATGCTACTGCTTTCATCGTAACCCAAAGACTCCAACACCACAAAATGCCAGGAAATAGAACGATGCAAGTTAAGACCTCAAAGGGAAGCAAAAAGAGGAGTGCCAGAAACTGAAACATATGTTTCCCAAGAGGCATTGAGGTATAGGGAGACAGGAACACTTGTCCGTGGATATAGTTCACTTACAAGAGATGGCACAGGAATGGTCCTAACAGCCCCTGTAATAGGAAATAATCTGGTATGTAATTGGACTATCTTCCAATCTGTAAACGCGATGCTATAACATTTTGACTACTACATGTAACCTTTTATTAACATTCAGCAACCTTTGAAAATAATTGCCTTCTCCCAATAAGGAATCTGTTATAAAGCGATCAGGTTATATCGCTGTTTCCCGTCCCACCGAAACCCAGAATAATGGTCCTTCATATAATGCACATGTTGTGAGCAACGGACTTTCCTACACGGTCATGTTAACACTGCCTTATGCAGTACCCAGGCCAGAAAGGCATGATGTACCCTTAAAACAGATTCGTCACCATATGTAAAGACCTTAAATCATCTGGATCTGAAACAATTGCTTTCCTGAGGCAATATCAGCTATTAATCTAACGACAGATGAAAGACAGTCGGCAAATCATCTTGCTCCGGTTTCTCTTCTAATCAGGGATCCTTTAAAAAGGCTTTTAAAAAAATTACTCTCAGTAATAAAAAACAAAAGTCTGAATGGATGAAAACGAGAGCGCTGACTAGGTTAAGGTGCACTTCCCATGGTCCATACTGAAAACATAATATTAGATAATGAACATTAACGCGGGTTTCTCATTCTCTATTTCAAATTAACATGATGTTCTTTCATTAGGCAAGAAAGCGCCAAAGTAAATCAAGCAAGAATAGACTCTTTCCCTAAATAAAATAAGTGAAGAAACATGATAGAGTAGGAAAGTACCAAATTAGCTACAAATTTTCCATCTCATTGTTTTCTGTAAAATAAAATTTTATAACGAACACGCTCCATACAAGCTGTGCCGGTAGGTCTCGCTTCCAAAAACACTCACAGAGCAGTAATAAAAACCAAGCATGAACTCTAGGACATCTGCTACGGCATTGTTATCAAATGCAATCATTTTGGTCACAAATCTATACTCGCTTCAACTTTTTGTTGAAATATTACTTTGTCTGCAGCATCTCCAATCTGGCACGCGAGGACTGACAGATGCTCTGGTCTTACCTCAGCTTCATCTAACACGGCTTCTCATTATACTAGCTATAGCTCGGCAAACTATTCCTCTGTTCTGGAAGAAGGACAAAATGCCATCTGTCTCCGCACGGTTATCAAAACGAATACTGCAGTGTGAAGAAACTCAGCTCCAAATAGAAGAATGAGGGCGAGTTGCACCTTAGCCATATCCTGTTACAAATTATATATATATGTGTGTGTATGTATAGAGATATGTATATTTACATGTACACATTATGTATACACGTTTATATTATATATATAATAGCACGGGCTCACCACTCAAGTTTTCCAATTATTCCATGATGTGAACATTTCCAAGCAAAAAGCATGTCTCACCTTTCCTAGCTCTATTTGTAACCCGTGCAGTTTACATCCCCTGACACTAATTACTAGCTAGAAGGCAAGAGAGCTGTGCTCCCGCAGCAAAAGATTCCAAGGTCATTCTGCAACTGAAAGCAGGTGGGAGCCTTAATGTAAAAATTGGGCTAGACTTAGAGACAATGTAGAGAAAGAAGGACAAGTGCATTTCAATAGTCTACACCCCCGCAAGCCGGGGAGGAGGAGGGGGGTGTTTGCAGGGATAGGGATGACACCACAGAAAACCTGAACGCTGACGGTCTTGTGTGTTGTTAGCCCTGATAGTAGGAGTATGGCTGGAAAGGCACCAGAGGTAACCGCCAGGCAGACTCCTTATCCGCAGCTAAAGGTGGAACTTGAACTTTCTGTGCGACAGCTTGTTTGACTTTGATTCCTGTGCTTCACAGATTTGCAGCACAGAAATGGAAAAGAACTTTCAACCTGGAGAGGAATTTGATACTTCAAGAAATTCAAGGAGCTCTTTAAAGCCAGCATTTTCTTCCGCAGAGGCGCTGCAGATCAAGACCAACCGTACTACGGATCTTGAGATTTGGAGACTCTGACTTAGGGGATAGTCAACCCTTTACTCCTGAACCTCTTGACATTTAAAGTTGCCTGCTCGGGGCCAACAGTATATTCTCACTAGCTAGCGATCGATAGGTACCCAAGTCCTCTCGGAGTCCATATGAGGGCCCTGTGGTTTTCAGACTAAGTCTTCATGCGAACCCCTAACCCCAGACATCTGTCTAAAAAATTGATGAGGATTAGAAATGAGAATGAATGCTGTTTTTTTACTCCAAAGTCAATTGGTTTGGATCTGTTTACATAACCTTTTAATTCTATAGTTTATGTGAAATGAGATTCTGAAAGCCTTATATGAAAGCTATCAGCCCAATTCCCACATGGGTCAGTTAACTTCAGTCTGTCACATGTCACAGCCTCATGCTGTCCCCTCACCCCACTGAACCATCTGGCAAATGGTGCAGTTGGTCACCACGGGAGCTAAGGGGAAAATGTGGCCAGATCAGTACAGCCCATCCTCGTGGCTGTGGGGAAGTCAAGACGGCCATCTCGATACACACAGGACAGCCCGTTTCATTTTGCTGAATCTTCCTCTCCCACACTGAACTCCACTCACAGGCATAATTACTGCCAAAGCTGTCTGTGCTCACCTGTAATTAACCTGCAATGATAAACTTCATTGATTTACAATGATGCTAGTCTGTTTTACCGTGATCAAGACAAGAGAAACCCTTTCAAGAGAAAGGTTTGCCTCTCCTGCACAGGGCCCGAAGCCTAGCTCTGCACCGAAGGTGCCTCAGGACAAAAGCTGCCGTGGAGACAGGAAGCCCGCTCAGGTCAGCCAGGCCATCTGTAAGAGTCGTGGGCTGCACCTTGCCACCTTCCCCGCACTGGTCTCCCGACACCCGACTGCTCCCCGCTCCTCTGAACTCCGCTTCCTTCCTGGACTTCACATTTCGGACTCCAGCTCTTCGTGGCTCCTAGCTTTCTTTTTTTTATCAGCCCCCTAGGAGCATCCCTGATACTCAGCTTGCCTCTGGCCAATTGCATTGTGCTAGGCACAGAAGCGGAATAAAGCTGGAAGGGCTTTGGGTGGAAAGTCCTAAGATCTGAGCTCCAGCCCCACCTGAAATACTAAGAGCAGCGTGACATAAAGCAAATCCACTAGCTTCTTGGTACACACGCTTTCTCCGTTTTCAGATGGAGGTAATTACACTGATCCTGCCTTTTTCGCAGGGATAAATCAGTGTCTGGCACAGAACAGGCACTCGATCCATATTTATTCACATATTGAAAGATTAGAAAGTGAGAGTGCTGTCTAAGCATAAGGTGATATCAGAGCATTATCGCCACAGCAGAAGATTTTAAATGTCTCATGCTTCTCAATATTTGCATCAAATCTAAGATGGTAGCAACTGCCAATTGATAAAGCCTTGTACATAAATATGGGTGCAACAACAATAGCTGGTATTTACTGCGTGCATACTAGGTATCAGGCAATGGTCCAACCACACTACATGGATTAATTCATCTATTCCTCACCACAACTGCACAATATAAAAACTGTTACCTTGACTTTACTTATGTGAAAATTGAGGCTCCGAGAGGTTATGAAACATGCCTCAAGTCATCCGCACAGGGGATAAATGAGAGCACTGGGATTTTTTTTTAACATCTTTATTGGAGTATAATTGCTTTACAATGGTGTGTTAGTTTCTGCTTTATAACAAAGTGAATCAGCTATACATATACGTATGTTCCCATATCTCCTCCTTCAAGCACTGGGATTTGAGTCCAGCACTGTCACTGGTTCCCGAACCTGTGTGTTTCCATGATGCCATTCTACAGCTGAAGATCAAAGTAAAATATGCAGCAGAAAATACAAATTAGCTGATCACAAACCAGACTTAGGTTGATGTCATAGAATCCAGTAACTACACGGAAAGCAGAAACCAACTGCACTTGAACCTCCCCAACACAAGAACTACAAAACTAGAGTCGTGATCCACAATGACCTTGATGACAAACATCCCTTTATAAAGCAATCCCTCTTTTTTGCTTTCAGTCCACGCTCGGGTATATTTAGGGCACCATTCGCTTTGTGTTATGTACAGTTTGCTGTATGTCTGCTGCATTGTTCCTTCATTCTGTAAGGCAGCAGTGGGAAAGTAGAAGGATCAGTCAACTTGGAGTCAGAAGAGCAGGGTTATGGTCCTGACTGGCACCAGCTACCTTCTGTTTCTCATTGGTTAATTAAGGATGTTGGAACAGATTCCATATTCAGCTTCTGCAACGGCTACAATTATATGGTCTTAGAATGTTGACGTTAATATTTATCCCCTGAGCCTAAATGGGCTGAGGGCAGAGTACGGGGAAGACTTAGTGTGCTGCAACACCAAAGAAGGCACTGGAAAACCCATAGAACCTCAATCCAAAACAGCCTGTAGTGTCAACCCCAACTGCTTTAAATTTCTCATGGCGATAATGGGATTTTGATGACGATGACGATCTATCGCCACCATTTACTGAGTACCTACAATAAGCCTAGTACTTTACATACACTGTTTCCTTTTATCTCATAAGAACACTGCAGCGCAGGTATTATGATACTTACTTTACACAGGTGCAAACTAAAGCTCAGAGAGGTGAAATGGTTTTCCAAGGTAACAGCTAAGCGGCAGAGCTGGTATCCTACTCACTGGGCTTCAAACTCTAATAGAGGTGATCATGTAACCTTATTCACCATTGCGCCTCCAGTATCCAGCCCGATACCTAGCACTCACTGAAAGCCTTATTCAACCAGTGCCTACTGAATGAAGAAACAATTCCAAAATTTGTGCTCTCGCCACTCTCCATGCTGTCTTTGTCTAAGACCCATCTCTAACTCTAGCTCCAGATATTATGTTAGGCACCTTATATATGATAGCTCACATAATTCATTTAGTGAAACTTCGAGACAAATATAATTATTCCCATTTTAGAACTGAAGAAACTGGAATTTGCTAAAGGTGAGTGACTTACCCAAATCTACAAATAAAAATAGCTAGGAAGTGGGAGAATCTGGAGAGTTCCAAATCCTGCCCTTATTACAGGATATTCATGTTATCTGTCAATTATGAATTACTATTTAAGGAAAAGAAGAAACTTCCCTGGTGGTCCAGTGGTTAGGACTCCACCCTTCCACTGCAGGGGGCGCAGGTTCCATCCCTGGTTGGGGAACTAAGACCCCACATGCCTCGCGGCGCAGCCACCAAAAAAAAAAGAAAGTAATCCTTATGGAACATGACTTTAAGTGATGGAGTGGTGTCTTTTGAGTTCATTTTCAGCTTTGCTGCCATCCACTCCCACCCCTGTAAATGCAGACACACATGCCAATGCTATTGGCCTCTTGGGTTTCAGGTTTAGCATCATTGGAAACCCACACTGCAAACACCCAGCCCGGCATCACTCACTCATAGCACTGCCATGAGAATCACCCAGTGGGAATTGAGGCATACAAGGGACTTGCGTGCTCTTTCAGTTCCTTCCATCAATTTCATGTATTTCATACTAATATAAAAGCAGGCACGTTCATGCTGAAAGACATTTAATATTATAAATTCAAATGGATCACTTTTTTGGTCTTCACTGGGTAAGAAATGAATAAAAGTAAAACGTATCTTTTATTTCCCATATACTCCAATTTTATGAAACTGTCAATGTTGGTTACTTAGGATTGAGCAAATACATAATTTCCATTGAAATGGTACGAAAAGCAAAAGCAGCATTAGGAGTTTCTCAGGTTGTCACTGATTAGCTTTATAGAAGAAAGTCCCAGACATCACACACCCTCCACAGGGGGTCCTTTGGCATCTCCAGCACCATGCTACTTACATCAGCAAATAGTGCTTATAAGAAGCATACAATGGCAGACTGTGTCACATCATCACTGAGTCTGATCGGGGTGCCTACTTCTGAATGAGGCCACTCATAACACAATCCAGGGCCACTCCCACAGTGTAAAATCTCTTCTCACACTGTGGCTTGCACCGGTGCCAAAAATACTGTCTAGCTCTCTCACCTCAGCCCTGCTGTCCCCCATACTCACCCTGTCCTCAGCTTGACAGCAGAAGTGTTTGCTCTCCACCCCCATTCCCATGTCTGAGCTCACACACATCTTTACACCACTCAGCTGACACGTCTATTTCTCCCACTCAACCGAAAGCCCCTCAAGCTAGGCGCCCTCTTCTGTGCATCACTGGGCCTCTGTGCCTAGGCTCTGTGGGTCTGGCGGGTCTGGCACCGCCTAGTCCCTCTCTAGCACATCATCCTGTTTTCATCACATGTTCTTGTTCATTCATATATTAAGCTGTTTACCGTCACTAGTGCTTGAATTCTATAAGAGCAGACACCTTGTCTGGCTTATTCATTTATGAAAGCCCAGCAACTAGAACAATGCCTGGCACTGAGTGGGATTCAGCAAATATTTTCTGTTAATACTTTACCTTTAACTGATAGCTGGAGTGTATAAGTACTTAACATATATTAAGTATGCTAACATACTTAACATATTCATTCATTGTTTCTCACAGTGGCCCTGTAAGGTGGTGTGATGAATTGGGAGATTGGGATTGACATATATATGGAGACACTGAATGAATACATGTGGACTCTCTAGACACAGCTCATCCCTTTTTTCCAGTCTTCAAAGCATAAAATTCAAAAAGGCATTTCAAAAGCATGTCTTTACAGCAGCTGCCTGGTTAAATCTGCTCACTTCCCATAGAGGCCATCTTTTTGCTCCAGTAAGGCACACATCTGACAACATGAGTTTACCTTTAAAGTGGAGTGTCTCCATTCCGAATGACAAAATGAGATGGGCAGGAGGAGTGAAGAACTGCAAGGCAAACTGTGATCCAAAATGAGAGGTGAGGGTCAAGCTCTTCGATTCAATCTTACGCAATGCTCCATTTAGTTCTTGTGATTCGCATTGTATTTTTAAGCACAACAGTTTGGGGAATCTCTTCTCAAACCATTCATTCATTTGGGATTTATTCCTTCTCATTTTTATTTATGCAATTATAATATCTTAAAATTCCAAGGGATCTTGATCCCAATCTTCTACTCAGATTAGAGTAGAAAGAGCATGATCTTTGGCACCATGTGGTAGGAAAACTTTTAAGAGGACCCCCAGTGACCCACACCCCTGTATAATCTCCTCCTCTTGAGTATGAGTAGGACCTGTAACCTATTTCTAACCAACAGAATATGGCAGAGGTGAATTTTGCCTATGTAACTAAGGTTCCTAATTAGTTGGACGGGAGATAATCCTAGGTGGACCTGACCTGATCAGGTGAGCCCTTTAAAACAGGATCTAGACCCTCCTGGAAATCAGAGAGTTGAAGGAGCAGAGACTCTGTTTCTCTCCATTGCTGGCTTAGAAGAAGCAAGCTGGCATGAATTCTGCCGACAATTAGAGCTTGAGAGTGGGTCCTTCCCTAATTGAGCTTCCAGATGAGAATGCAGCACAGATAATACCTTGATTATAGATAGCCTTGTGAAACCTTGAGCAGAGAACCTAGCAAAGCTATGCCTGGATATCTGACCTATAAAAACTGTGAGATAATATATGAGTGTAATTTCAAGTTGCTAAGTTTGTGGTAATTTGTTACACAGCAACAGAAAACTAACAGCATCATATACACCTGGGGTCCAACACCAGCACCACTTCTTTCTATGTATGTATCACTGTGGACCTTAGTTTCCTAATCTATGTAATGGAGATCATGTCATTTATCTTAATGTTTTTTTGAATTTTATTTTATGTATTTTTTTTTTATACAGCAGGTTCTTATTAGTTATCCATTTTATACATATTAGTGTATATATGTCAATCCCAATCTCCCAATTCATCACACCACCTTACAGGGCCACTGTGAGAAACAATGAATGAATATGTTAAGTATGTTAGCATACTTAATATATGTTAAGTACTTATACACTCCAGCTATCAGTTAAAGGTAAAGTATTAACAGAAAATATTTGCTGAATCCCACTCAGTGCCAGGCATTGTTCTAGTTGCTGGGCTTTCATAAATGAATAAGCCAGACAAGGTGTCTGCTCTTATAGAATTCAAGCACTAGTGACGGTAAACAGCTTAATATATGAATGAACAAGAACATGTGATGAAAACAGGATGATGTGCTAGAGAGTGACTAGGAGACACATCCAACTGAGTGGCTGGAAAACTCTCCAAAGAGGTGACATCTGACCTGAAATCTGAATGACAAGAAGGAATCCGTTGTGTGAAGATCAGAGGGCAGGGTATTTCAGAAAGAAGAAAGAGCAGATGCAAAGCTTTCAAGTGGGAAAGAGTTTGGTGTTTTTGTGGAACAGCAAGAAGGCCATGGAGGCTGAAGCAAAGTTAGCGGAGTGGAGAGAGGGCTGAGATGAGGTGGAGAGGTAGGCAGGGGCCAGGTCACATAGTTTCATAGACCACGGTCAGGAATGTGCTATTATCCCATTTTCCACTGGAGGGTTTTGACTCAGGTGAGTGGCATTATCTGATTTACAGTGTTACAAAGTCACTCTACTGCTGCATGGTGCTTGGATGGTAGGATTGAAGCAGGGAAGACAGTAGTATTGCAGATGGTCATTCAGTTCAACAAATTATTTTATCAATAATTACATACATAGATTCAGGCCCCACACAGAGTGAAATGCCATATTTTTCCTTGTTCTCATCCCCTACCCCTCTTATTTTCTCACACTAGTAATCCAGGGGACGTGTATGCCCAGCATCTGGTTCAACCAGCAAGGCTAGAGCAGGAAGTTTCTTTTATAAGGCAACAAAAACACTACAGTCAAGAGAACCCACAAAAGCTAAAACGTTGTGTGAAAACCACAATACATGAGGGTGAGAGGAGGATCCAGAAGGAAGGATGTCAAAGCCCAAGGTGACCAGAGAAAGGAGAGGAGGTGGGGCACGGAATGAAGAAGAGAGTCAAGGTCAAGATCAAATGGGGAATGGGCAGGGAGACAGCCTAGGTGATCACTGGAATATCTAGAATCTTCAAAGCTTTTCCAAAATTTCAAGAGAGGCATGTGTGTGTACATACACATATGTAAGCATGTATGTAAGTGCATGTGAAAAACCCTAAGAAAACATGTATATTCATCATTCACCTTGGACTTTTTAAAATTTAAGTAAATAGTATTAAGGGCCAAATACAAATTGACAAACATGAAGCTTAAAAGTAGAACCAGTTTCCCTGGGAAAATCTCTAAAAGAGTTTTAGCAAGCTGAGGAGTATCATTAAAGACAGTTTTCTTTGTGTCAGAAGTGTTTCTGGGGCTTCCCTGGTGGCACAGTGGTTAAGAATCCGCCTGCCAATGCAGGGGACACGGGTTCAATCCCTGGTCCAGGAAGATCCCACATGCCGCGGAGCAACTAAGCCCGTGCGCCACAACTACGGAGCCTGCGTTCTAGAGCCTGCGAGCCACAACTACTGAGCCCATGTGCCACAACTACTGAAGCCCGCGCGCCTAGAGCCCGTGCTCCGCAGCAAGAGAAGCCACCGTAATGAGAAGCCCGCGCACCGCAACAAAGAGTAGCCCCCGCTCGCCACAACTAGAGGAAGCCCGTGCTCAGCAATGAAGACCCAACACAGCCAAAAAAAAAAAAAAAAAAAATTATACAAAAAAAAAGTGTTTCTGTTTGCCAAGGCGCTCCATTAATAAAAGATATTGTTGTGATCTTATACCCAGTTAGTAATTCCACCTTTAACATTAATCAAGAGCCAAAAATGGAAAGAAACCAATGAATTGTGACTTAAAACATCTCAGTAATACATCTGACATATCCAGCAGGTGAACAAAGAAAGAGCTTTGACAGCATGGAGTGCTAAACAAATGCACAGTAACAGAGATAACCATCTCCCCCAGAGGGCCAGGAGCCCAAATGACAGCCTCACTGGTTTTATGTTTTTTGTTTTTTGTTTTTTTTGCGGTACGCGGGCCTCTCACTGTTGTGGCCTCTTCCGCCACGGAGCACAGGCCCCGGACGCGCAGGCCCAGCAGCCACGGCTCACGGGCCCAGCCGCTCCGCGGCATACGGGATCCTCCCGGACCGGGGCACGAACCCGTGTCCCCTGCATCAGCAGGCGGACTCCCAACCACTGCGCCGCCAGGGAAGCCCAGCCTCACTGTTTTTAAAGAAAAAGCAGGGCAACACCCAAGAACACTACCTATTGTTTCCAGTAACAAAGGCCTCAAAACACTCCACGTTTCTTGCTATTTTTACTTTACAATAAACTTTAAATCACTTAGAATACAGATACTGCTCAACTGACAGATGTATCTTAAGTGTATGGTCCATGGGGGTAATTTTCTTAGGCCTAAAAAAGGTTTCATTAAGCTTCGCTACAAGTGCTAGGAAAAAAAACACTTGAACGCAGCTGTGATTTCAGTTTCACTCTCGGATTTCATCAGCCTGCATGTATCTGTTTGTAATTCTTCTTCATGAAGTCGCTGCATTTGGGTCTGATCTCTTCTTATTTCCCCAATCTACCCTCCTCCCATCCAAAACGAATCCAATACCATATTGATTTGTTTTTCATAGTTACAGATAAGCAGAATCATAGGTTACAAAGAAAATCCCGCTACATAAGTCAGTACAAAATCCACAGCCATCTACTGGTGCATAAGAAATAATCAGTCTCCTATGTTTATTCCTCATCGCAAAAGGTTTATTGACGATTGGCGAGCAATTGGTGGGTCTCATCCAAGTTTAGAAACATGAATTCAATTATCAAGAAATTAGATTACTGACCACTCTGTTAAAGGTTAAAGATATGTACAGAGTGGCATTTCTAAGGGTGAATCCAAGGGGGTATACTTGTGTAAGATATAAAATTGCTTACTTCTCTGCCTCTTCGTTTAGGCTCTGAACCCCGTGAGGGCAGGAACTGTCTTTCATCTCAGTGGCCCTCAGGGCAGAGTGGGTGACACATACTAGGTTCAAAAGTACTGCTGTTCAACTAAGGACTATAAGTTCAGGGTCTGTGTTGTGAAGTCCCTGTAATCTAATAGTGGAAATTGGGCACACATGCAAATTGCAGTAATCAAGGCAGTTGATAAAAAGTATCTTATGCATAGAACAAATTAAATGCAATAGAAATACACCAGACGAGGAATCGTTTTAGGATGGGGTCATATGCAAAGAGAGTCACAAAGAAAACAGAATTGGGCCAGGTTTCTAAAGATGGATGAATATGGCTGGAAGACACATTCTGAACACTGGGGATGCTAGGAGCAAAAGCAGGAAGGTAGGAAAATCCAGTGCATATTCATGAGATGACAAATATTCCAGATCCAATTAGATGTCAGGCATGTGGAAAAGAAAAGACTAGAAAGGTGTCTTGAAGGCCGATTATAGAGTCCCACATACCAGGTTAAGGAATCTGGACACTCCTGTATTAAGTAGTCAATTTGGTAGAATTTTACTCAGGAGCCACTAAAGACTTGTGAGTAGAAGATTGACATTAACTAACTCAATAAACGACTTGTGAGAGACATCAACAGAATCGAAAGTTATATCCAAAAGTTAGGGGGAAAAAAATACAGGAAACCTCAGATGAATCTACATAGGGAACCACACAAGTTACATACATGGAGTGATTAAAAATGGAGATCATTAATCCAAATAGAAGAAAAACTCAGATACAATCAAAAAAGACCTGCACATCAGAGCGGGTGACAGTCAGATTGTAATAAATAAGAATGAGCCTCCTCTAAAAATGCTAATGTGGGTAACCACAAGAGATCAAACAAAAACCACTATGGGACATTCAATATTTTGTCAGACACATGAAGGCAGGTCAACTCTAACTTTCATGTCCGAAATGAAACTTAGGCATGCAGGCATAGCAAGTTGAGATACACATGGAAAGAAAATGAGAGTGATGCCAGGTGAACACAGATGTGAACCCTGCCTCCACCACTTACTAGCTCTGTAACCTGAGGCAATTCACTTAGCTTCTCTGACCCTCAGTTTTCTTATTGGCAAAATAGTGATTACAATAATAACCACCTACAGAGTTGGTGTATTAAATGAGAAAATGCAGGCGAAAAGAACCGTGTGAATTGAAAGGGCCAAGCTTAGCTCTTCTCAGATGTTGGTGTTTCTCTGGAAATCACCAGGGGGCTTGTTTAAATGCACATTGCCAGTGCCATTGTCCCAGAGATTTGGGTTAGCAGGCTGGCAATAGGGTTCTGGGGTCTTTTTTTTAATTTTAATTGTGACTTTAAAAAACACAGCATAGGGCTTCCCTGGTGGCGCAGTGGTTAGGAATCTGCCCACCAATGCGAGGGACACGGGTTCAAGCCCTGGTCTGGGAAGATCCTACATGCCGCGGAGCAACTAGGCCCCGTGCACCACAGCTGCTGAGCCTGCGCTCTAGAGCCCGCAAGCCACAACTGCTGAGCACGCGCGCCGCAACTACCGAAGCCCGTGTGCCTGGAGCCTGTGCTCTACAACAAGAGAAGCCACCGCAGTGAGAAGCCCGCGCACCGCAACGAGGAGTAGCCCCCGCTCGCCACAACTGGAGAGAGCCCACGCGCAGCAACGAAGACCCAGTGCAGCCAAAAATAAATAAATAAAATAAATTTTAAAACACAGCATAAAATTTCCCATCTTCACTGTTTTGTTTAGTGTACAGCTCAGTAGTACTAAGTATACCAGGCCCTGACAACCTCCACTCTACATGCACTTTTTATGAATTTGAACTCCCTTCAATACCTCATCCAAGTGGAATCATACAGCATTTGTCTTTTTGTGACTGGCTTATTTCACTTAGCATGACGTCCTTAAAGTCCATCCAGGTTATAGGATGTGTCAGAATTTCCTTCGTTTTTAAGGCTGAATAATATTCCATTGTGTATATATCACATTTTTATTTATCCATTCATTGGCTGATGGACACTAGGGTTGCTTCCACCTCTTGAACACTGTGAATAATGCTTCTATGAACACAGACATGTAATATTTCTTCATGATCCTGCCTTTAATTATTTTGAATATATACACAGAAGTAGGATTGCCAGATTATGTGATAGTTTTTTTTTTTTAATTTTTGGAGGAACCACCATACTGATTTCTACAGCAGCCATGCCATTTTACATTCCCACCAGCAGTGCACAAAGGTCCCATTTTCTCCGTATCCTTGCCAAGACTTGTTGTTTTATGACTTTTAAAAAAAATAGCAGGTATCCTAATGGGTGTGAAGTGTAGTGGTTTTATTTGCATTTCTCTAATTCTCTAAACGGATCTGCATTTTTAACATGCTTGCCGGTGGTTCCAATGCCAAATCACACTTTGAGAAAAAGTGCTCTAGGTCAACGGTGGTTGCTGTTTTTCAACAAGTACAAGGGGAGTGAAGGTGGCCATTGCCTTTTCGGTACAGATACTACAAGAAAACCCAAGACTATCCTTCCTACCACATTACCATTGCACTAAGAACTTTTATTTCCTATACTTGGTCTAGCAATGGATGTTGACTTTTTGCAATTACTTTCTTGTTACAAAGCCCCTGGCATGGTGTAAGTGCAAGTTCAAATCGCCCATGAGTGACAGTCACCACTGCCCATTCATTACATGGTAAGCTCAGGTGTGTATGTAAAGAGCATTTTGAAGGACATGATTCTTATTCATGAAATGCTATTTATACGACCAGTACTTTCCAACAAAGAGAATATTTCTCCACGTACTTCTTTTCTTTTGGCCATCATCATTATTTTGAACTCACCAGCACCCTGGCTCACACCTAATTTTAATTGTACATAATCTGTATGTGTACTCTAATTTTATCATTGGAGTGGGAGTGCCAATCCAGTCCATGTACACTGTATACCAAATGCATTCAGAGACTTTCTCCCTTTGGGTATAAGATCATTTGATCTTTCCACCAAGATTCATGGGATAACTGAATAAAATGGGGAGAGGGTTATCTTGGAAGTTGAAGAGCAGCAATAAGAATCCTCACTAAAAGCTGCATTTGGAAAATATTTATCAAGCACTTATTACGTGCCAATAACTTTTACTTTTAGACTCAAAGATCAGCATATTTTAGTCACCACTTCCTGTAAAAAGAAACCTTTTGATCTAAAGTACTTCCAAGACTGAAGTTGAAGTCACCGTCAGGGCTACAAATAAATTGAAAGACTGACTCATTCATTATTTCTCTGAATATTTACTGAGCCCCTGTTATGTTCCAGGCACTATGGTAGATGCTGGATATAGAATAATGCTTCAGTACTGAAGAACGGTGTTTCATCATTGAAGAATCGCGCTTGACCTAGTAGGGGGACATCTATCTTCCAGTCTAAGTGTTTCCAGATCAAGCTTATTTAGCTGAACTCAATAGACTGCATTCTGGCCTTCCTAATCTTGGCCCACCTGTATGCGTCTCCTTGTTCTGTAGTGCTCACACAGACGGCCCTATTTGCCTTTAGTGGTAATATCCCTATGTTTACATGCTGATCCTCAATTAGTAATTTTTTTCTTTCTATAGGATTGAAGCCTATTCCATACAAAATAGCTCATGATCTAGTAAGGTAGTCCACCACATCTAAGTATAAATAGTACAAGGAGTGCTCGACTTCAGGGACAGAAATATGAAAACCAATAAAAACTACATTATGAAGTCAACAAGATCGGGGTGAGAGCCGGAGGAAGTGAATATGGAGAAAGTTTCTGAACAAAGACCCTTCATCTAGGGTCCCAGGCACAGTCCCCTGCCACCACACAAGAAAAGACAGTTCCAAATTTCCAATCAGTGAGAAAGACCATATATTAAGAAAGATCTGGCTGTTACTCAAATGGATATTTTCCCAGACAGGTGATCTTAAATTACATTATCTTGCCTTAAAATGTTCTGGCAGCATAGAATGAAATATGTGTTTCTCTTGGAAAAGTATGAGGATGGTCCTTTGGGGGTCAAAGTTTCTAGGATTAGGGTAGGGAAAAAGTTCAGGCTGCTGGTAACCATGCTGTGAAGAGAATTCTAGTCCTCGGTGTTGTCAAAAGCTCCTCCATAAATCAGTAACTAACCCAATGTTAAAAGGCAAGAAATCACTCTGAAATAGGGAGAACTCTTTTTTCCATCTGAAAGGAATACTTCATCACCAGCCTTCAGCAATTCCCTCCCTGGCATCCCAGCCCTCCGAAAAACCCACCGTGGTGGATGAGAATGAAGGTCTAGGAACTGTTTTTGTTGGTGACATCTTTGTTAATAGAGTAAACTCAGAGCATGCCAGTTATCGCTATTTCTCCTTAGTTAATACTTAGCACCCTGAAGTTTCAATGAGGAATCAAGAAGCATTATCATTTTGTAGCAGAAATTAAAAATTTGAGAAGCTAAGAAAGGTATTCAAATTTCACATTAATTCACTGTTGAAGCTGGAAAAGCTCTTGACTAATGACTCTGTGTTTTCAGTTAAAGTGCTCTGATATAATCTCATTCATAATTGAAAAAGAAACCCACATAGCTACCAGTAGGTCTGGTAGTCTGTGCACTTTTAGGCCCAGAGAGAAGCTGGGGTGTCTGAGTGGAAACAAGGAGGCACCTGGGCCTAGCCTCTGCAGAAAGACTTGGTAATCAGGGATAGAGAACGCAGCCTATAATGGTTTTAAACAAGACATGGCTAGGTGGACCTAGTCATTTGTGGATTAGAGTTTGCTCACCTTTGCCCTTTCGCCCACACTCTTACTCCTGCATGAAATCCCCCCCAAGACCCATGGGATTCACAGATCCGAGGCTTACCCTTCTTTCAAACAGAGTCTCTCTTCCACAAACTATCCTTTAATTGCTCACCCTTAAGGGCCACGTCATCCTCTAAAGTCTTTTAGATTTGATTTGCTGTCTGCATATCTGACATTCAGTATAACATCTTGTTGATATTTATCGTCTTTCCATGTCTTCTTTCCCAACTGGACAGCAAGTCACTTAAATAAAGTTATCCCCTTTACAACATCCTTAAAAAGTAGCTGCCCTTCTCTGATTAAGCACCTCAAGTGACACAGAATTTACTACCACCTCACAGAATAATCCTAAAGGGGCAGCTATAATCGTTAACCCCACTGCCACCACCATGCACACACTCTTCCTTATATCCAGCACCTTCCAACCTGCAACTGAAGATCCAAAAATTGGCTAAGCGTATCTCTCCGTGTGTGGTGCCCAGAACCAAGCTTGACGTTCAAATTCATTTGTTCATATATTCATGAATGTATTCATTCAACCAATATTTACTTAGTGGTAACTCTGTCTGGCGTTGTAATATGCATGGAGGATACAGCAGTGAGAGAGAGACATGGTTCCTTCCCACAAGGGACTTGTAAAATGTGAGATAAACATTTGACTGCAATTATGCAAATAGTTATTCAATAGCAGTATTAGTTTGCTACGCTGTGTAACAAATTACCACAAACTTACAGGCTTCAAACAACACACACTTACCTCACAGTTTCTGTGGGTCAGGAGTATGGGCACAGCTTCCTTGGACCCTCTGCTCAGGGTCTCTTACAAGGTCGCAACCAATGTGCTGACCAGGGCTGGGATCTCATATAAAGGCTCCACTGAGGAAGGATCCACTTTCCAGGTCCCTCAGGTTGCTGACAAAATTAATGTCTTTGCATCTGGCCATAGGATTCATGGTAGCTTGGTTCTTCAAAGCCAACAACAGAAAGAGAGACCCTAGCAAGACCAGGCTAGATTACGTAAGCATGGACACGTAATCACAGACATCTTATCTCCTGTGCTACTATATTCTTTTGGTTAGAAGCAAGTCATAAGCCATGCCCATGTTCAAGGAGAGAAGGTTATTTAAAAGTCTGATCACCAGGAGGTGGGATCATGGGGACCACCTTAGAATTCTGCTTACCATAGTAGCAAACTGAAATCGTGTTATGAATGAAAAGCTCAAAGTGCTACGAAAGTAAATAACCTATCTTAGTGGGTAGGGGAGTCATTAATTTTTGAGTGTGTTGTCTGTCTCATCTTAACCAGATCACAAAGCTAACACGAGCAGCGCACAAGGTAGGGCCCGTATCTTATACATTTGTTTCTACTTCAAGATACCTAGCACAGAACTACACCTGGGTGTTTTATAAACAGTCACTGATTTAACTTGATACGAAATGGATCAAATGTTCTTCAACATGTCACCCAGACTAAAAGCATGCAGCAGACCCTCAAAGACTGTTGGCATTCATAGATTTAACATTGGGTTTCAGTGACCCAAGAATCTTTCAGAAGTATGCGTGAATAGCACAAGCTACAGAGAAGCAAGTCCCTTTGCCCAGCCCAGCATCTGCCTTTGGAGGAAGCTTTGCTGCTCTCTGTTCCTCAACGTGTGAAGTGATAATGCAAGTAAAGGCGTAATCGCCCTCTCAGACAAGGCCTCCCAAGGAGATCCAGCAAGGCCTGCCATAATCCCTTGGGCTAAGAAAGGCAGCTTTGAGGAGGTGACATTTAAGTTGGGACTGTGAAGCAGCCAGGCAAATGACATTGTCAAGTAACAGAAAAGGAAAGCACTTCAAAAACTAGGAAATAGGAAACCAACAGGTATGAAGGCCTATGGTGGGAGGATCCCAAGTGCAGAAAGTGAGGAGAAAAGTGCCTTGAGAGGTAGATCGGCACCACAGTAGGGATCCACGGCCAACTTTGGGGCGGCCACATCTTTATTTCCACCATACTCTCAGCAATGACAAGGCTTACTCAAGTTATCTCCTCATGGCGACACAGAAAATTGAAAGTTGTGTAAATTAACAAAGTACCAGAAGGAAAATCTTCTGGGGTATTAAATTGCCCACCAAGCAGCCTAGCACAGGGAAATCAATTCTAACCCTTCTTTCTGGGAGTGCTGAGGCATGGCACAAGTCAGTAAATATATTAGAAGGTGCCAAGGGAACTAATGGAATAGAAAGTCCCTGGAGCATCATTAGAAAACTGTGCACAAAATGCATCTCACAGGAGTCAATGTTGGCAGGATGGCATCATTATGCAGCCTTTCTGGTGCTTACGAGAACTCAAACTCCTTGCATATCCTAATGTAAGATAAGACGACTCTTGCGAACTCAAAGCTCACAAGCTGATGCTTGGCGTTACTACCAGTTACCACGACACTGTAAGTAACTGGCAAGGTTGTCCTCTTTGGCTGAGCCCAGAGCACTGAGGGAGGAAGAGGACAGCCTCTTAGTCTGCTAGAGCAGCTGAATCGACTCTGGTGATAGATGTCACAACCCTCACATCGGAGGCTCTGTGAGTAGAATACTGGCTGGTATTTTGTTAGCTCAAAGAAATTAGGAAAGCAAGAATCTCATTTAATTTCTAGTGCAACACAACAAGACTTTAGGAGTCTCCACTCCTCAACTGCCCAGACATTGGAATATGCTATCAAATGTTCTTATAGAATTTTATACCCTCTGAGAGCAATCATCTATCACGGAGAATTTAGGAAGAGGCCTTAAAAGCAGAATCTGGGTTCAGTGATCTCATGAAGTTGCCTCTAGTTCCAAGAGCATACAAAAATCAGTATATTTCAAGGTGGCTGTACATTCAGGAGAGCCAATGTTACCACAAGGTTTCCCTGCCATTATACCAGAATTTTTTTTAAAAGGTTTTTTGTTTGTTTTAATTTTATTTATTTATTTATTTTTGGCTGTGTTGGGTCTTCGTTTCTTTGCATGGGCTTTCTCTAGTTGCGGTGAGCGCAGGCCACTTTTCATCGCGGTGCGCGGGCCTCTCTTGTTGCGGAGCACAAGCTCCGGACGCACAGGCTCAGTAGTTGTGGCACACGGGCCTAGTTGCTCCGCGGCATGTGGGATCTTCCCAGACCAGGGCTAGAACCCGTGTCCCCTGCATTGGCAGGCAGATTCTCAACCACTGTGCCACCAGGGAAGCCCAGAATTTTTTTAAAAGACTTTGAAAAGAGGATGAAGCAATGACCAAATAATATGAAGTCTTTAAAAATGACCGATCCCTTCAATTGTTTTAAACAAACCTTTCTTACTTGAAATAATCCCAGAGTCAGCTTCAGAACCAAAGTTGACACACTTCAGACCAAAAGGTAGAAAGGAACAGATATTGGCAGCGGCCAAATTAAGAAACCAAGGGCAATGGTATTCACTTAATGAGAGGTCACTTAATCCAATCTCCTAAACAGAGTTAGTATGAGCAGAGACGAGCCCAGGGAGATCATAAAACATGTTAACACTGGAATAAATAATTGGAAAATTCCTAGGACCCTCTAGGGTCTAACTTCAAGGTTGTGTCCAAGGAGAATTAGCACTTTCCACCTGCATTCTGCACTTCCTCAAACAGAGATAAGCAGAGAGTAAAAGGCAACTGAATCCCAAGTTAGGACAGAAGAGAGTAGAAACAAGGCCCATTACTGGCTGCAGATAAAAGTATTGCAGTATGTTAAGACAAAGGGGCAAAGGAGGGCTTTGTGATAGACTCACCAGGAAAATGAGAATCTTCCAGTTTATAATTCAACGTTCCATTCTGATTATATCCACTCAGCCCAACACAGAAAAGTACATTGGGGTTAATTATAAGGTTGTTCTGTTTGTAATAGCATAACGAAATTTTTAAAAATTGAATGAGTCTGGTTATGGTCAGAGGCAAATGGCCATCATTTCCAACCACTGCTTGCATTAAAATATTAATGAGATAGCATGTCTATAGTACTGAAAGAAAGGCTGACTAGTTCTCTAAGAGTTTTCAGAATGCAACAAGTTCACATGTAACCTAGCCTCTCAATCCACTCAGGACTGCCCACTTTGTGGCAGGGGAATGGGGAGTGGGCAGTAGTTCCTTACTGCAGACAATGGTTCACCAATGAGGAACTTTTTCCTCTCTTTGCCTTGCATGGTTTCCTAATACAACTTGTTTCTTCTGTTGCTTCCTCACAACAGCAGCAATGTCATGAGTGCCTATAAAGGACCAAGAAAACTGACCTTCCCAAAGGCACACAGCTTGTGAGTATCAAGATGGGCACTAAAAGCCATCTCCAGAGTCAATGTTTCTACAACTAAACACAATCCCCTGAAATGAGCAGAAGCATATGAACACATGAACATGCAGGCATGCATGTGCGCATGCGTGCGCACACACACACACAATCTCACACTGGGTTCCCTCAAGACAAAGTGAGGTTCACTGGTTAGCAAAAAAGAAAGTAAATGAATGTCAGTGGGTCATTTTAAGATGTTCAAGAAGAATAATGTAGAAAGAATGACGTTCAAGAACAAACGTAAGCCATATGTAAACAATGGCTGAAACAGCCAATGGATCATCAGGAACTTGTAGGTGAAGCCTTGTTTCTTTTTCTCTGAATTTCAAAGTACTTTAGGACAGGGGCTCCCCAAGTGGTATCCACAGGGGTTCTCCACAGACCCCAAGTTAGTCCCAAATGTCCATGACATAAAGGTAGAAAGCAATGTGTCACATGTCACCCATTACATCAAGAGCCATGATGGGATGTGGAGCCCCATGTCTTAGAGATCAGGGATCTTCCCATTGACTAGACTAAGAAAACTCAAGAAGAGTCAGAACAAGAACACGAGTGACAGGAAAAGCCTCAAGGGAGAGTACACAGCCTCATAAGAAAAAGGAACAGTAAGAACAGTGTTTTTCTGAGCATAGGAAAGATGAGCGCACGAAAAAGGACGAGCAGAAGGGGAGGTGGACCTCTGGGGAAAGAAGGCTGTGAGTGCCATCTCTGACATGATCTGACTCTCTGGGGTCAAGGGCTGGGAGGGTGAAGGGAAGAGACCATCTGCTCCACCCTCAAAACATCTGTTATAAGATAAGACTGATGGCATGTGTCATGCCAGGAGGATCTTGTGAAAGAAACTGCTGAGCCGTACATGATCTGAGCTAATGGAGAAGTCCCCAAGGTTTGGAGACCTAGATTCTAATCCCTATTCAACTGCCAATTTACTGTGGAACACTGGGAAACCGCTTAACCCTATTCTGTCTCAAGTTCTCCACTGGCAACGGGGTAGTAAAATGAACACTCCCAGGAGTACTGCCAAATCACATTCTTGTGTTTTTGACAGGTACAACATAACCACAAAGTCCTAAGACTGTTCCTCCCTTTGCAGCTCAAAGTGGTCCCCCCATTTCAGCTCAAAGAAGAGAAACATAAAGTCTTTCATTCTCTGTCAACTCTCACAGAAAAAGACAAAAGATCAGTCTTCCATCCAAAGAAAGAGTTCTAAGGAACTAAGAGAAATTCACATACATAATTAGATTACACATTTATCCTACATTGGGAGGAATGATATCCATTTTGTCATATCTATGATCACATATTCCCTAAAACAATATGGAGACAGAGTCCATGCTGTAGGTTACAGTTTAAACAGTTGTCCAGTTCTTCCAGCCATAAGTCACCTTGGAAAGAGTAAAGAATGGACCATCACCTTCCCCTGAATTCTTCATGCTAACAGGTTGTGCTCCACTGAGATTAGATGTATTTTTTTAGAAATGAGCTCATAATAAAGTCAAGTCAAATGAATTGACTGAATACTTATTTGGTATTTTCAGTCCCAGGCAGTCAACCCTAGAGGAGCTGGCAGTCTTATGAAAGGAAAACTGTTCATCATTATCCTTTCCAGAACAAAGAAAGAAATTAAAGGCACATTAATTTATTTCACATCTTGCCTCTGATTAGGCATAAATATCCCACTTATCAGTATGAAAAAGATAAATTTATCTACAGCAAAGGATCATTTATCTATCAATGGCTACTTACCCATGGGAGGAGGTGGGACGGGAAGAGAATCTTGAGGAAGACCTGGGATTTTGTTTGTTCTGATTATAACTGGGAAACTGGTCAGGAAGGTCCCCTCTGCAGAGTATCTCTCAAATTTAGAGGTCACAACATGGCAGTAAATTTTAAAATGCAAATATCCCTGTGAGGAACAACACATTCAACTAAGATCATTTTAGTGTGAATTACTCTACTGGATGGTTTTGTCACCAGAGTGGAGCTTGGGGGAGCTTGATTTGAGCACACTGGACTTACAACTGAGCCTGGGCATGGACTGAAAGGGAAAGGATACGTTCAGAGAGCTGGCTCTGAGAAAGCCCCAGACCTAGCTTCACTTCTTTGTCATTTTGCTTGAAGTCAGCCTTGAGAAGCTTGGTAAGGTGATGGTACCCTTGGAAGTTATGATGGAAGAAGCTGGAATTCCACAGGGGAGTTTTACTCCAGATATACTTGCATTAACTATTAGGATTAGATGACCCTAGTGTTCTTCTAGAGCAGTACTGTCCAGCAGAAACTCAATGTGAGGCACGGAAGTAATTTTAAATATTCTAGTAGCCAGATTTTTTAAAGTAAATGGAAACAGGAGAAATTAATTTTTTTTCTTTAACTCAATATATCCAAAATATTATCATTTCACACGTAATTTACATAAAAATTATTTGGGTAGACCATTTCCATTCTTTTTTCACACTAAGTCTGAAACCTGGAGTCTATTTTTACAACACACCCCAATTCAGATGCTAAATGTTCATCAGAAATATTTGATCTATATTTAGATTTCATAACATTTACAGTTGACAAAGGAGATTCACGTACCCAAATTGTTCTAAATATACAATATAATTGTTCTAAATATAAAAGTTTTCCACTAACTGAATCAAATACCAGTTTTAAAACTTAAATTAATCACAATTATTACTTACATGGAAATGAGAGCAGGATACTGAACAGATATCTGCACTATCATGTTCCTTGCAGCCTTATTCACAACAGCCAAGATATGGAAACAACCTAAGTGTCTGTCAGGCAATGAATGGATAAAGATGATGTGGTTTATGTATAATGGAATATTATTCTGCCCTGAGAAAGAGGGAAGTCCTGCCATTTGTGGCAACATGGACGGACCCTGAGGGCATTATGCTGAGTGAAAGAAGCCAGAGAGAGAAAGACAAATACTTCATGGTATCACTTATATGTGGAATCTAAATAAAAGTCAAACTCATAGAAACACAGAGTAGAAAAGTGGTTGCCAGGGGCTGAGGGGTAGGGGAAATGGAGAGAGCTTGGTAAAAGGGTACAAACTTTCAGCTATAAGATGAACATGGTCTGAGGATCTAATGTAAAATATGGTGACTATAGTTGGTAACACTGTATGGTATAGTTAAAAATGTTTTCATTAGTTATAATTCAAAATTCAATTCCTCATTTGCACTACCCACATCAGGTGCTCGAAGGCCACACAGGTTACTGCATTGGCTAGTGCCGGTCTAGGGTGTGAGAAATGGGGGTCGAAGGCCACATAGGTTACTGCATTGGCTAGTGCCGGTCTAGGGTGTGAGAAATGGGGGTCAAAGGCCACATAGGTTACTGCATTGGCTAGTGCCAGTCCAGGGTGTGAGAAATGGGGGTCAAAGTGTCGCTGTATCAGTCACAGGTTCACAGTACTGCTGCGTTCATCCTGCTTTTTCCAGGGGGCACAGACTGTATTTGTATACCTGGCTAGTCACTGAACACGTGTTCTCCACAAATCACAAGGCAGCCCTATCAGAGGATAACGTGGATACCCATAACACCAGCCCTCTTGCTTGTAAAAACAAGTCTAACACAAGCTCTTTGAGGTCAGGATCCAGCACAAATTCAACCAGCAGTGTGTCGCCCACTGACTGGCACAAAGTAAGCATTTGGCCAATTCTTATTCAATGAATGACTGACTGCTCTCCTGACAGTTGACCAAAACTCCTTTCTGTGCTTTGTGGTGTGAGCCTTGTTCACACTGGGCATCACTCATTTATCCAGTCAACAGACTATGAGCTCATGACCAGTGTATATGACAGTCACTCATAGCAGCCCACTGTCTACTCCCTGACTCCTAAAGAACGTGCCTACTGACTGACACTGGAATGTCTAGTGAGTGAGGTGCTGTCCAAGTCTGTTGAAGTATGTCAGACCTTGACCAAGGCAGACAGTAAGCACCTGGAAAAAGAAGGGAAGAGGCACCAATGAAGGTGGATAAAGGAAGGACACAGAATATGGATGCAGAGGCATGAAAGCCAAACAATGCCACCTTCACCATTTGCCCTCAGCCAGCACTGATGGTATATACAGTCATCCCTTGGTATCCATGGGGGCGATTGGTTCCAGGACCCCCGAGGATAACAAAATGCGAGATGCTCAAGTCCCTTCTATAAAATGCTGTAGTATTTGCATATAACCTACGCACATCCTCTCGTATACTTTAAATCATCTCTAGATTGCTTATAGTATCTAATACAATGCAAATGCTATGTAAATACTTGTAAATACAATGTAAATGCTATGTAAGTCGTTGCCAGAGTACAGCAAAATCGAGTTTTGCTTTTGGGAACTTTCTGGAATTTTTTTTAAAAATATTTTTGATCCACATTTGGTTTAATCTGAGGATTTAGAACCTGCAGATACAGAGGGCCAACTGTACTACCTTGTGTGTGCCTTGTACAATACTACACACTTCCGATGTGCGTGTATGGGAAAACATTTAGTTTAAGAAAGAATTACATGCACTAGGATGGCTACAATTTTTTAAAAATAGAAAATAATAAGTGTGGATGAGGATGTGGGAATGTAAAATGCTGCAGCTGCTGTAGAAAACACCATGGTAGCTCCTCAATAAGCTTTTAATAGAGTTACCATTTGACCCCAGCAATTCCACTCCGATACATATATCTGTGTGTGTGTATATATATATATATCTGAAATTTCCCATGTTATCTAATCCCAGCCGCAAAATTTCCCATTAATATATGATTCCACTTATATCAAATATTCACAGTAGGCAAATCCACAGAGATAGAAAGCAGATTACTGGTTACTAGGGACTGAGAAGGAAAAATGGGAAGTGACTGCTTCATGGGTATGGGTTTCCTTCTGGGGTAATAAAAATGTTCTGGAACTAGATAGTGGTGATTGTTGCACAACATTGTGAATTTACTAAATACTGCTGAGTTGTACACTTTAAAATGGTTAATGGTAAATTCTATGTCATGCGTATTTTGTCACATTTTTAAATGTCAAAAAAAAGGACAATATTTTTGTGTAAAATGAGGTGGAATTTTAATCAATAAGAGGTCAAAACAATTTTTCCTTCCTTTCTTCCTCTTCTTGGATTTTCTTCCTTTTCATCTTTTTTTTCTCTATAGTATCTGTATCCCCACAATTCCTTTGTTTGCATTACAGCTTCTAGATGCCATAATCAGGAACCTTTTATGTTTTTTCATTTTACTTAATGCAAGTGAACCTACCAGTAGAAGTCACATTATTTTCAGCAAATTTTCATTCTAACAGGGCCTGCCTGCCTTTTGTCAAGATTTGTGCCAGGCACGTCATAAACATTTTCTCAGTTAATATAGGAGGTAGATAATTTTAAATTAGAAACAGCAATAATATTGCTTAAGACTGATCTTTCAAAGGAGAAAAGTAATTTAGAGGTACGAAAGGTGAAAGACCAACAAAACGTATCTAGTTTGGAAATTCTTATTTTCATCTCGACAGATGCCTTCATGAATTACTAAAATGAAAATTTATTGAGTACCTACTATGTGGTCCTGCCTATGATGGCAGAATGATGCAACAGATTCTTCCTGAAGTCGACTTTGAGGGAACATTAAGAGTCACAGGGTCATTGAAACAAACATAAATACTAGTCTACAAATGTGAATGACTAAACAAAAGGATGTGTTTAAACCCCATGGAGGACGAGGTGAGAAGTAAGGAGGAGATAGACAAGATCATTCCCTACATTCCCATATATATTTTTTCTATCTTTCCTTCTATATAATACACTAAAGTTCCACTGTTACACCATCCTTAGGGTCAGAGCCATGGAACTGCTCAGTAGTGGCAAGTTCAAGATTCACCAAATTGTTTCTAGCACTGCCAGTAACTGAACACCACTGGACCTGGTCCAAGGTGTGTAATGCCAAATTCCATGCTATGTACTGTATAGAGAGGATCATATGATATTGGAGACCCGTATGTCGTACTCTGATTCCAAATCTTCTACTTTCATATTATCGTATAACGTAAGGTCTTCCAGACAAAAAAAAAAGTTGAGCTGTCTCAAGGCGCATCCACTGCTCCTGATGCCCAGGACTTTGAGCTGTATGTTAGAGGATAAGGCACAAGAAGCCCCACACATGTGTACTGCTGGAACCTGAACTAAGAAATTACTTAGAAAAACAGCAACCACAAGTTCTTGGGGGAACCAGGCTGGCCTGCAAACAGAGCAAAAATTACATAAAAGAAACAAGTGAACCACACCACAAATCTGCGAGCTTCTGCTCAGTGATGGAAGCTTCTGGTAAGTTTCTCTGCTCATGCTTTTTATTTATAAGCTCACTATGAAAACAAGACAATAAGTCAAATATAAAGCAAAAACAGTAAGCAACTGTTGAACAAGAGGAAAAGTGAATTCAAAAGGACTGGAGGACTTCCCTGGTGGCGCAGTGGTTGAGAGTCCGCCTGCCGATGCAGGGGACACGGGTTCGTGCCCCGGTCCGGGAAGATCCCACATGCCGCGGCGCGGCTGGGCCCGTGAGCCATGGCCTCTAGGCCTGCGCGTCCGGAGCCTGTGCTCCGCAGCGGGAGAGGCCACAACAGTGAGAGGCCCGCGTACCGCAAAAAAAAAAAAAAAAGGGCTGGAAAGAGCAGGGGTTTTGAACCTTACAGAAAGCCTTGCAATACCTTCCGGATTTCCTTACCCTCTTTCTTCACACAGGCTGAATGGATGTGCCCAGCATTTACCATGTTGGCTTATCACTTAACCTCTGATCACACCTTCACTTCAGAGACGCTCATTTATACATAAAATTGTCAGCCCCAAATAATAGATTCAAAATATATAAGGATCGAAAAATCATTGTAAAAAAGACTATCTTGTTGTGGTGGCACTCTAGAGTATATACAGGGCATTCGTAGCCATTATCTCACTGGATATTTCACACAAATACTTTGAAACTTTTCATATACATTCTTCTGCTATGTGGATATTCACACTAGCATTTTCTAGATAAATGTATTCTGTATTTCATAGATGCTATCTATGACTGTCAGTAAATTAACTTTCACAGTAGCCTTAAAACACCAGTCCTTACAGGAAAGGTAAAATTAAAAACAACCACTACCTCCAATTGAAAGCCCTGTTGGAGGCCATAAAACTCTTTGTTAATGGACTTGGTACTCAATAGCAACAATGGGCATAGTGGCTCAGTATACTGCGGTAAGCGTGGGTAGAGCCTCTTTGGGAAAATAAAACAATAGAACCTATGTTTGGGGGACCCGATTTTCGTGCCAGCAGCTAGCTTCTCTGCACTTTTTAAAATGCAAAATCCTCACTTCCATGTGCAGTACACCTGGCTAGCTAGCTAACTAACCTCTGACTGTGACAGTAAGTCCACCTAATGGCACTTGTATAAACAGAAACCTAGCTGTGATTGTTTTCTGAATGGGGCTCATCCAACATGCACTATTACTCCAGACGTGCCCCTGGCAAGTCACTTAGGGCTCAGAGGAGAGAGCATTCGCAGGGTCTTTTTGCAAGGCGGCGGCCGGGGGGTCATTCTTTTACTGCTATGATAGAGGAGGGGGTAAAGGGAGAGAGCATTTTTCAATAAATATACTGTTTATAAGAAAACCTGAGCACTGAAACAAAATTGAAGAGGAAAGCAAATTTATCACGGGGTGGGGGGAGGGAAGATTTATTCAAACGTTAAAGCTCTCAGGTTACCTCTGTTTTCGTTTGAGATATTCATATTTTAATACCTCTGCATTCCGGCTTCTCCTCTTACTGGATGTGAGGCTAAGTCTCTACCCCGTGCTCATGATTATGCTGTCAGCTAACTGATCAATCATGCTATCGCCAATTTCACATTTGGACTTCACGGCAGGGTGAAACCAGGGACCAAAATGGCTGTGGAGGAAGAATTTGTTTAAATACAGCTAGTTTGGGGAACTGGCAAAATGATAAAAAAAAAAGATGGAAAACATATGAAGTGTAAATGCATCTATCTTTAAGGCAGATCCATTTCAAAGCTTTCTGCAGCACAAAAGTCATTGTGTGATGCATCTGAGTGTGTAGTAAAATACTGTAACAGGGTTGCAACTAAATGCCAATATTTCAGTCCATCGACTGTGGGCACTGATTTGTATTTACTGCATGTCTCTAAACTCTATGAATACAATGAATGAATACACTGAAGGCTACTTATGAAATGAATCTTCATTTTGTATTTACAAGCAGAACAATGTTTTAAGAAAACCCAACAGTCGCAAATCCCAAGCAAGAGAAATAAAGGCAATCGGAATGAAGCCCTGTAATATTTTCAACCAACAGATGTTAGAGCCTATTCTGTGTGTGTGCAGTCCCATATGCAACCCAGGAGCTGGGAGACAGAAGGAGCTCTTATGCTATGAACACTCCAGCAGTGGTTTGGAAGCAAGATATTCAGGAGAAAGCAGGCGAGCCTGGGTTCTGATTCGGAATTGAACCTCTTCAATTTAACTTCAGCAAGCAAGCAATGCTTATTTCTTTTAATGTTGATATTACATTTAAATTTATTTATTTTGGTTTTTATTTATTTTATTTTTGGCTGCGTTGGGTCTTCGTTGCTGCGCGTGGGCCTTTCTCTGGTTGCGGAGCGCGGGTGCTACTTTTGGTTGTGGTTGGTTGTGGTGCGCGGGCTTCTCATTGCGGTGGCTTCTCTTGTTGCCGAGCACGGGCTCTAGGTGCGCGGCTTCAGGAGTTGTGGCGCGAGGGCTCAGTAGTTGTGGCTCGCGGGCTCTAGAGCACAGGCTCAGTAGTTGTGGTGCGTGGACTTTGTTGCTCCGCGGCATGCGGGATCTTCCCAGACTAGGGCTCGAACCCGTGTCCCCTGCATTGGCAGGCAGATTTTTAACCACTGCGCCACCAGGGAAGCCCTGATTTTACATTTAAATGCAAGTTTTGAATGACTGCTCTCTAAAGACTCGACTGATGGAAATGATCTACTATTACAAGGGCAGATCATGCTTGCTTAAAATCAATCATTTTAAATCTACCTTTGTAATACATTCATGATACAAACAATCCTTTCTTCGTGCAAGGGTTGCCATTAATTCTAATCTTATAGTGCTCCCTACTGGTGATAAATTACGTGAAACCTCATTAGATATCGAAAGGCCTAATTAACTTCTCATCTTATGCTCACATTACCATTTAAGTCCAGCGTGGCATCACCCAATTCACTGCACTGGGCAATCAGAACCAGGGGGCACCCAGAATCTCCCTCGTGTTAGGGGGAGAGAGGCGCACCTCCCTGTGAACCATAGCATCAAAGGCACCCAGGAAAAAAAAGGTCCACCACTTTGGAATGGGAATATTTAGGCAGGTTAGCTGTAAGACAACTAGCATAAAAAACGTTGAATGAGGAATCAAGAATTGAATTGGAACCCTGGCTTTGGGCCACAGTAGCCATGTTGACTCTGAGTAAGTAATTTTAACTTTTTGAGCTTTAATTTTCTCATCACTAAAATAGGAATGATAATTCCCACCCTACCTATTTTATCAGGCTGTTGTAACAGATGCAATCATAGGTAAGATCATACTTTGTAAAAATAATATTATTATTATCATCATTATCATTACAGTAAAAGACATTATTTTGTTTAGATCAGTGAGCCTTAAGCCATTTTAGTTTCTCAACAGTGGGATTTTTTTTTAAGCAGAATCTTGCATGGAACTTTAATATATCAAACTGATTTTATTAGTATAGATGTACAAGTTCAAAGCTGTAACTATTTCTTTATTATTAAGTCAGTTAATAACAAGAATGAAACTGTCTGGATATATATGAAGTTTTGAAATCTGGGGTCATGGTTGTCAACTGAACTGACATTTGCCTCAATATCTAATTTGTTTCTGGACTTCCTTTGGTTGCCTAGTATCAGGAAAGTATAATTCATATAGATAAATGAAATGTAGATGTAAATCTGGAGATGACATAGCTTTCTTTAAAAGTCACCTCGAAATGTCAGCATTATACTTCAACTAAAATGATCCAGAAGCTTGAACAGTGAGTGATAATAATAGCTACTGCTCAAACTATTCCCTATGTACCAGGTGTTTTTCTAAGGACTTCGTGTATATTAACTCATTGAATTCTACTAATAACCCAATGAGGTAGGTGTTTCTAAAGTCGCCATTTTTCAAAGATAAGGAAACCGACAAAGAAGATTAAGAAATATACGCAAGGTGACACAGCTAGTCTGGCGCTAGAATCTGTGCTCTTAACCACTTTGGTACATTGCCTTCTATGGAGGAAATGCTTCTTTGGAAGTTGAATCGCCAACAAGATTTAACAACTGCTAGAAACCCGGAACTGAAAAATTATACATATGGAATTAAACAATGAATGGAACTCAGAACCAGCTTAAATCTTCACTATTTGGCAAAATTAGTTTCCTAATATATCTTGTTCTGACAGCATCTTTTTAAAAATATGAGACTTACTTCACTCTGTATGACAGACTCTAGGTCCATCCACCTCACTACAAATATCTCAACTTTGTTTCTTTTTACCGTATGTTAACATATATATGGAATCTAAGAAAAATAAAAAAGGTCATGAAGAACCTAGGGGTAAGACGGGAATAAAGACACAGACCTACTAGAGAATGGACTTGAGGATGTGGGGAGGGGGAAGGGTAAGCTGTGACAAAGTGAGAGAGAGGCATGGACATATATATACACTACCAAACGTAAAATAGATAGCTAGTGGGAAGCAGCCGCACAGCACAGGGAGATCAGCTCGGTGCTTTGTGACCTCCTAGAGGGGTGGGATAGGGAGGGTGGGAGGGAGGGAGACGCAAGAGGGAAGAGATATGGGAACATATGTATATGTATAACTGATTCACTTTGTTGTAAAGCAGAAACTAACACCCATTGTAAAGCAATTATACTCCAATAAAGATGTTAAAAATATATATATATGAGATATTTCAGCGCCTATCTATCAGGTAGTCCCTGGAAATTTCAAAACAGCCAAATTTATTTTGTTTTCCATAATAACTCCAACTTTAGGTTTTCATTTCATTGCTAAAATTACAACCATAAGCCTTGTAAGAATATAAGCACAGATTGCCTAACCAGGTTCCTTCTGCTTATTAAAATTCAGACGAGAGTACCCCAAACGGGCCTCAGCACTAACTGGTAAAATGTTATTTTATCACCATGGGATGTACTACCACCTTCTTGTTCTTATTATACAACTTCCCCTCCCCTCGCACCTGGAGGAGAGCATGTACCTGAGCCTCCCCTGACATTTAATTGAGCCCAACACACATGTACTAGAGTAGTGACCTCACATGTACAATTCCATGCTCACGGATATGTCTCAGCTTGACATTTTAGCCCCACTTAATTTAATTTTAGCTCCTCTTAATCAACAACACATACAAATAGTTTCAATGAGTAAATATATACACACAGAGAGCAGGAGTTTTATGGCAAAGTGCACAAAAATTGTTCTGCAGAGATGGCCAAAAGGCACATGAAAAGATGCTCAACATCGCTAACCATCAGGGAAATGAAAATCAAAACCACAATGAGTTATCACCTCACACCTGTCAGAAAGACTATCACCAAAAAGACCACAAATAACAAATGTTGGCATGGATGTGGAGAAAAGGGAACCTTCACACTGTTGGTGGGAATGTAAATTGGTGCAGCCATTGTGGAAAAGAGTATGGGGGTTTCTCAAAAAACTAAAAATAGAACTAACTTACGGCCCAGCAATTCCACTCCTGGGTATATATCCAAACAAAAAAAAAAAAACCCCACTAATTCGAAAAGGTACATACACCCCAATGTTCATAGCAGCATTATTTACAATTGCCAAGATATGGAAGCAACCTAAGTGTCCATCAATAGATGAATGATAGAGAAGGTGTTCTATATATATACAGTGGAAAACTATTCAACCAAAAAATAGAATGGAATTTTGCCATTTGCAATAACGTGGATGGACTTGGAGGGCATCATGCTAAGTGAAATAAGTCAGAGAAAGACAAATACTGTATGATCTCACTTATATGTGGAATCTAAAAAATACCACAAACTAGTGAATATAACAAAAAAGAAGCAGACTCACAGATATAGAGAACAAAACAAACTAGTGGTTACCAGTGGGGAGAGGGAAGGGGGAAGGGGCACGATAGGGGTGGGGGAGAGTGGGAGGTACAAACTATTGGGTGTAAGACAGGCTCAAAGGTGTATTGTACAACACAGGGAATATAGCCAATATTTTGTAATAACTGTAAATGGAAAGTAACCTTTAAAAACTGTATTAAATTTTTAAAAATTAAAATAAAATACACCAAAAAATTGTTCTGCAGAAAGCACAAGTAACTGTGCTGCTGGGCTCCAGAGTTGCCTCGTTACTTTTCCTGCTTGATCAGCCCCTCCCATGCCTAAGGAGACCCCGAAGAAGCAAATCTGGTAGCTCTGGAACACCCCCCCTTCTTCTGGGTATTTAGAAAATCTATGTCCCACTGTAAGATTTTAGCAATAATTGGCAACAAGTGATTAATCTGGGGAAAATGGAAATACAAGTAATATTTTAGTATTGATTACACATTTTAAAAGTACTTTGTTTGTTTAGCAACATTACGAGGTTTTATTTATAATCTGGCATGCCCATAAAATTACCACATTTGGTATATTTACAGACATGAAAACCCTGAAAAATAGAGAAATGATGGGGAAATGTATTATCTGATAATAAAATAAGTCATCATAATTAAGCCCTTACTCCTTCATCTTTTTAATCCCCTGCCCCCCGGGTCTGTACATTTCTGAAGAACGCCAACTTAGAAATTCTTTAAATTCTAAATTTTGGTTTATATAAAACCAATGTTTCCTACTTGTTCTATTTGATTAATTACAAATATGTGAAAGATTTAATTAAAATATATACCTCATTTTTGCATACTTAAGACAACTACTGCTTGTGAGCATTGCAATAAAGTTTGTAACATATAAAAATGGAGGAATTGATACGAAATTATATTCTTAATCACTAAATCAGAGCCAGAACTAGGGATAGTAGACTAGCGATTAGTTGTTTTAAAAAAAGAATTATATGTGACTAGGTTATATATTACTAAAACACACTAAGATTAGTGGTTATTAAATACTTTTATTCGTTTTGACATTTCAAAGTATTCTAACCCAAAAATCCCCTTTTTTGTCAAAGTATGAACTCTCAGATGTCGATTGCCATCAAACAGAAAGTCTCAGGTGAGTGGCACGCTAAGATTTCTTCAACCTGTTCAAGTAAGGAGGCAAAAGAAGACTGTAGTACGTTCAAAAAGGGCAAGGGGGCACTGATCCAACTGCAGGGTGTTTATTACAGCAATGTCTTAAGTTTAAAGGAGCTCTTAAATGCATGACTTGGTAAAGGAAAGTGTCAATACCTAGGTATAAGAACCCAGCCAAGTGGGCAACTATTCAAAATGAACCTAGTCCCAGTGGGGAACTGGAAACTGAAACATGAACTCAGGCAGAGAGACTAGACTAACATGGTGGAAATGGGAAGGATGTGATTTGGCGGAGGGAACAAGGAATACCACCAAGCACACTAGATGTTCAGGGTCAACAAAAATAAGGCTAATTCTAGCATCCAGCAACCACAAGGATCTTTTGGCTCGGCTCACATTGGAGGGGCTCAGAAACTAGACGGGACTTAGCCTTCAAAACCCCATAGACAGCTGAAAAATATATTTCTCTCCAAAAGATGACATCATCAGGACATCATGAGATACACACATTTGTAAATACAGACATCATGACTGTGCATATGATTTGGAAACCTCCCAAATCATTTTATGCTTTCATTCTCACTATTCAAACTGACTCCATGAACCACAGACACTCAGAACACCTTTCTCAGATACATACACCCCCACTCTTGTCCCCATCTAGCTCAACCACTCTGTTGATATTGTTGTAGTTGCTCCCTTGTCCTCCTAATGGCCCTTAAGAACCCTAAATTTGGGCATGCTCTTTTTAGGTGGATATTGTTAGCACCTGGAGAATGATTCCTATTAAAAATGGGTGACCCTTGGACTTCCCTGGTGGCACAGTGGTTAAGAATCCGCCTGCCAATGCAGGGGACATGGGTTCGAGCCCTGGTCCAGGAAGATGCCATGTGCTGTGGAGCAAGCTCGTGTGCCACGACTACTGAGCCCGCGTGTCACAACTACTGAAGCCTGCAAGCCTAGAGCCCATGCTCTGCAGCAAGAGAAGCCACCTCAATGAGAAGCTCGCACACTGCAACAAAGAGTAGCCCCAGCTCGCTGCAACTAGAGAAAGCCCGCAGGCAGCAACAAAGACCCAATGCAGCCAAAAATTAAATAAATAAATATTTTTTTTAAAAATAGGTGACCCAAACCTAAATGGGCCATATGGGGAGAGAGCAAGCACATAGTTCTTTTGCTGTCCTTGGCTCCTGGATTGGTAGGTTGCCCTTGTTTGGAAAAGCCTGAAATTCTGCCAATAGCTTTGGCACATCCCTGGCTGACAACTTTAAAGCAGGCACTTAGCAGGATTTTCATTTCACTTTACTTCTCAGCCATACATCCACTTGGCCTAGACTTAAGCTCAAAAAGCCTCAAAAATTTTTTTTTCTCTTTAAAATCCAAACTTATGTTCTGAAGTTACATGGGGCAATGAGGAGACTAAACTGATACAGGGAGACGTGGTGACTTCCAATTCCAGCCAATCCAGTCATTTGGCATCAAAATGTGCACCAGCTGTGAGTGTTTGGATCTTGATAAGTCAGAGGATGCTGGAAAGCTGACAAGACACTGCTATGAAACTGTTTTCAACCCCTTAATGTCTGCTTTACCCCCTTATTTTCATATTTTGTTCCGCATGTAAGTGTATAATATATTTTAAAATGAATGCAAAATCCCATGAGTCTGTAGGCAAGTTAGCACTGTGCCTTTGCAAGGCCTTTGAGATATCCTCAACTAACTTCACTTTTAGACACGGTCATCCTTTATCATCTGCCAGCTATTTTCTCTTAAACGGTTCTAGCAGTAATAACAAGTGATCATCATATATATGTACCATAAAAAGAGGAGAGGGGAGTGACCGAATTTACGAGCAGAAGTTTCTCCAGGACTTGAAGTTGGTGAATTCCTCATGGATTTCAACAGGAAATTGGCCTGCTAAGGGGTTATGGGTGATAGGCATTAAGCTGGACTTATGAGCTATAGTTCCTAGTCCAGGACCACTTTGCCCTTGTTCAGCAGTGCTTATGAGGAAATAAAACACTTCTTTTAATTTTGCTTTTATTGCATTTTTGTGAAAGGAAAAATATGTAAGTTTGTTGGGGATAAATACGTGTTTTCCTTATTATTTATTCATATGCATATTAAATTTCATAAACTCAAATTGCCAAATTTAAACTGCTGATGAGGGTGAATCTCCATGCTTTCCATATGTTCAACTGAGTCAACAAGATGCTCAGGCCTTGGACTGTGTTTCACCATCAAAAGCCAGTGGGGGGGCTTCCCTGGTGGCGCCGTGATTGAGAGTCCCGCCTGCCGATTCAGGGGACACGGGTTCGTGCCCCGGTCCGGGAAGATCCCACATGCCGCGGAGCAGCTGGGCCCGTGAGCCATGGCCGCTGAGCCTGCGCGTCCGGAGCCTGTGCTCCGCAACGGGAGAGGCCACAACAGTGAGAGGCCCGCGTACCGCAAAAAAAATAAAAAATAAAATAAAAGCCAGTGGGGCTACACATAACCATTACCTATGATACTTCCTTTTCTTCCCACACAACCGGAGAAGAGAGAGAGGGTAAAGCTTCAGGCACAAGCAAGTACTGTTAGTACCAAAATTCTTCTCCCCCACTCCAACAGACCTTGTTATGGATCAGAATAGAGCCTTTTATCTAAACAAGAAATGAATTGCTGGTTTTTCATTTCCAACTGCCCGTAATGTGATTTTACAGGAATTCCATGTTGGAAATGAAAGTTGGTAGAGACAAAGGTATTTTCTCAAGCAAAGTTTTCCCAGGACTTGAGCTTCTCATCCAGGGCAGATTAATTGATTTACAGTCAGCACGATGCTGGTAATACTAACAGGAAATATAAAGAGAGGAACTTGCGTTATGTCTTGGGCTCAGGCAATTTGCATTAGGTAAAAGAAAATCATTTCCAGAATTGTCTGTCAGCCAAAGCACAGTTTTTAAATCATGAAACCAAGCCACAGATGCAAAGGTCACCCAACAAAATATTATGAACATAACTAGGGGAAAAAGCCCTTTATGTGTCAAGAACAGGAAATGATTTTGTGTTTCTCTACAAAAATTTACAGTCAGCAGCTGAAGGCAGAAAAGGCAATAAATTATAACAATTAAATCCGAAGTAACTTGCCGCTTTCATTCAAGGTCACAGAGCTTGATACAAAAGTCATGGCACAATATAAGGCAGCAAATAGTGTAACGGGTAAATTACACATATACTTTTGAGTTTTCATATTTATTTCTTGTGTACACGTCCTATTAATGTCACTTAGGAGACAAGAAGGAAGGACTGAGAAAACATCCATTGCTCCCCATGTGCTATCCACTGGCAAAGGTGAATGGGCCTATAAATGAGCCCACACTCATCAGTAGGTGTTAGAGAATAGACTCATTTCACGCGCCCTCCATTTCTGGTATCTCTCCTGCTGCTGCTGCTGCAATTCACTTAAGAGAAAACTCCAGTTTATTGATCTCCTACTATGTTCTGGGCACTGTTTGAAGTGCTTTTCATACGCTATCTCAAACCATCTTCACAAAAGCCTTGCAAGGTAGATATGCATACCCTTGTTTTATAGATTAGACACACATACACATGGAGCAGGTGGCCCTAGTTGCTATGTGCACTCAAGTTTGCTTGCGCTCAGGCTCTTACACCCAAGACTGTTGGTCTTGAACACAGTAGCAGTGGGTCCTTTTCCTGGGTCCTAACTGATATCTGAGAACCACCGAGTTTGTAATTTAGAGTTGGAATTATTTCTCCCCTACATGATTTATAATGTTGATTATACAAATTCTTTGATTTCTCTTCCAAAGAACAAGGGGGACAAGGGTCACCCAGTTATCTCTGTATTATTCCAATTAGGTTATAAACTCTTTGAAGGCAAGCACTGGATTTTAGGAAGAACTCTTCTTTTCCTTTCCTCCAAGTTCCTGTCTCAGTCAGCACATTTCTGTTGTCTCCGGAGCCTATGAGAAACTTTCCATCCTTTTCTCCAGCCCTTCCCTTGATCCTACCCAAGGAAAGAGGAAGAGCATCAGGACGCTAGTATGGGACAGAAATCACTGTGCAGACAAGAAGATTCTCTTTTTTTTAATTTTTATTTTATACCGGAGTATAGTTGATTAACAGTGTTGTGTTAAGAAGATTCTCTTACTGTCTCTCTGGCGAGCAGACAAAGCAAGGCTCTCCTTGTTGACTGCTAGCAAAAGGCAGAAGCTTGCTCTTATTATGTGTCATCTTGGCCAGGCCATGGTTCCCAGATATTTGGCCAAACATTATTCTAGGTGTTTCTGTGACGGTATTTTTAAAATGAGATTAACATTGAAATCAGTAGACCGTGAGTAAAGTAGAATACCATCCATAACATGGCTGGGCCTCATCCAATCAGTTGAAGGCCTTCAGAGAAAAAGAACAACCTCCCCCAAAAGAATAAGAAATTCTGCCAGCAGACTGCCATTGGGCTTGAACTGCAACTCTTCCATGTATCTACAGCCTGATGGTCTACCCTGCAGATTTTGGACTTGCCAAGCCTCTATGATTGCATGAGCCAATTCCTTAAAATAAACCTCCTGATAGATAGATAGATAGACAGACGGACAGGTAGATACAGATATAGAGAGAAAAATAAATTAAAATATTAATCTAAATGTATCTATATATATATATTTATATCTTAATCTCTATGTCTGTATCGCAGTCCTGTTGGTTCTGTTTCTCTGGATAACCCTGACTAATAGAGATAGGGTAGGCTGCATCTAGCAAAAAGCTAGGTATCCTCATGTTGGTTCCAATTCTGGGGAAAAAAGCACATATAAGATATTAAATGCCTATAAAACCCCCAATCAGATCCTGAATGATTTTACATATCACTGAGCACTTTGTACTGATACACAGTAGACCTCCAGTAAATATTTCTTCAGTGAATGAGTTTCTGTTATAAACAGGGCTGACTTCTACTGTCTCATGCCAGAAGAAATCCTAGACAGTGAAGTTTACCTATCTTTTAAATAAGGAAGCTGAGATGATTGAATTTAAGGAAAACCTGGCCTTACGGTTTCACGCCATATAGAGAGGACTGCAGAGCTGACTGGAAGTTGGCAGGCAATCAATCCTCTCCCCGATACATGAACAAGGTACATTTGTTTTCTATTGCTGTGTACGTGAGTCTAGGCAGGCTCATCTGGGTTCTCTGCTTAGGGTCTCCCAAGGTCAAAATCAAGGTATCGACCATAGGAAAACCAGGGTGAGCTGGGCTGGGTGCTTAGCTGGAGGTTCTGGCAGAAGAATCTACCTCCAAGTTCATTCAAGTTCTTGGCAGAATTCAGTTCCTTGCAGCTATAGAACTGAAGTCCCATTTTCTTACTGGTTACTGGCCATGGACCACTCTCAGCTCATAGAGGCCACTCTCAGATCCTTTCTACACAGTTCCTGCATATTCACATCGGCAGCAGAACATTGAATCCTTTCTCATTCTTTGAATCTGTATGACTTCCTCTTCTGCTACCAGATGGAAAAAACTCTCTGCTTTTAAAGGACTCACATGATCAGGTTAGGCCAGCCTCCACAATTTCCTTATCTTAAGGTCAACTGGTTAGTAACCTTCCTTAATTACACCTGCAAAATTCCTTTTGCCATGTGACGATATAACCATGGTAGTAACACCCAGGGGGTGGGAGGTGAAGGTCATGGAGGCGAATCTTAGAATTCTGCCTACTGGAAAGACTCATGCATGCTGTCAAAGAGAAATTATTCTGGCACTTGTTAAAATAGTAATGAAGAAGACTTTATTCAAGATTATTGCAATAGGGGAGAGACTATTACAATAAGGAAGAGAAACTGGACTCAGAATTCTTGCTAAAGGCAGGCCAAAGACTCAGATATACAGGGTGGAGGAAGGAGCTTGATCATACATAAGGGATGTGAGCAAAGAGCTTGATTAGATATCAAAGATGAGGGTGTTCTCGATAAATCGGCTTAGCAAGATTCTTTGCTAAAACTGGGCTAGGCAGGCCAAGGTCAAGGCCTAATGGAGAAGCGAGCTCAGAGGAACCTGATCAAAGTCTGGTTAAGGAGGGAATCTTTTTCAAGACATCTGACTATCTTGTAAGCAGGTCAGCCTCTCCAAGGCTCAACGTGTAAGTAGGTAGAATAAGTAGTTATCCATGTAATGATATTCAAGTGATTCCAATGAATTCCTTACCAAAAGTATCTCTTCTCTCCAGATGATGACATGGTACCATCCAAGGGAAGTGAAAATGAACATGACAACAATATAGAAAGGGGAAGTTAGAAGGTATCACAGGTAAATTTCCTCTTGGTCAATATGCCTGAAGATAAGCCTGGTCATCTGCTATGGTGAATCATCTTCACTGACATTTTATTTTTTACTTATTTTTATTTATTTATTTATTTATTTATTTATTTTTTGTGGTACGCGGGCCTCTCACTGTTGTGGCCTCTCTCGTTGCGGAGCACAGGCTCCGGACACGCAGGCCCAGCAGCCATGGCTCATGGGCCCAGCTGCTCCGCGGCATGTGGGATCTTCCCGGACCGGGGCACGAACCCGCATCCCCTGCATCGGCAGGCGGACTCTCAACCACTGCGCCACCAGGGAAGCCCCTTCACTGACATTTTATGACAGCTCTCTATTCTATGGCCTTGAGCTCTTTCTTATTTCTAATCATGCAGCTAAGAGGTCTCATCAGCACAATGCCATACACACCAGGGACACTTGAATATATTTTCATTACAACCCATTCTTTAAACCAGAAAAAGTAAACAAAACATAGAGAAAAATGTTGGCAATACACACTCCTTAGCATTTTGATAAAAGTTAAGAATTACCAAAGAGTTCAAACTAATATCTTAGGGCTGTGACACAGAGACAGAAATCAAGAACAGATTCAAACGTCTAGTGATACATTTCAGCTTGAAATATACCTTCCTTCCTTTAAGGTTTAAGTGTTTCTATGCAACTGTCCACCTTCCATACATAAATTTGTATGAAAATGGCAGGGCTGGAAGAGCCCTTCAAGTTGATCTAGCTACTCAAACCCCTCAATATTCAGATGAAGACACTTGGCTTGGTAGGTGTCTAAATCCTTCCATGTGAGAAATGACAATTTTTCAAGCCTGATTAGATTATTCTAGAGAAATCCAGCTATAGAACAGCTGTAGTGTGAGCTCAGATTAACCTATGTAGGCACATGGAAGATGACGCTTACAGGACATGACTTTCTCACACCCATGTTATCCGCAATCCTCACTGTTCTCTAAACCATGGGCTTTGATGCCTCCATGATGCTGCTCACGCAGTCACCTAGGTCTTAAAAGGCTCATCTCACCATTCAGACTCACCGTTCAAAGCAAAGGTGAAACATCATCTCCTTTCTGTGTTTTACCTGAACCTGTCTCCTTCTACCTCACCACTATTTCCAGGCAGAAAACATGGCTTCCTCTATTTTACCATTTATCATATAATATTATGATGATTTCTTCAAATGTCTATCTCCTCCTCAAGAGCAGGGATCTTAAGAGCTTAAGAATTGGTCTTGTGGGATTCAGTTGACTTGGTTGGTTGGTTGGTTGGTTGGTATTCAGGTAAATTGGCTGGATAACTGGTAGATTGGCTCATTGGTTGACTGATAGGTTTTCCTAGATGTAAGTAGATAATTCTTCAGTGTTTTTCAGGAGGTGTAACCAAATAAGGTCATTCATTCATTGCTCATGACTCTCTTATAGAAAAAACATGATTGTGAGGTCTCAAGTAAGTTGGATCTGGATTCAAATCCTGATCTCATCCTCCAAAGTATTCTTAAGAAGCTGCAGCCTTGGCTCATAGCTGGAGGTCACAGACTTAGCAATACTATCTACAAACTTTATAATTTTATTGAGGATCCTAAGTCCAGCTATTATCTGTAGATACCATCTAGGAACTGACTCAATATAACAATTGACTTATACATATAAATCACGTTTCATGTATTCTTTGGTTCTGGGAAGCCCTTCAAAATAGTGCCATATTTGGAAGCACAGCTCCATTCCCAGTGCTAGGGGGAATTCCAAATTCCTTGAATTTTTTACTGCCAGTACCACTTTTTTACTAAAATATACATTTAACCACAGTCAGAACCCAAACCGTGTAGCTGGTATTTCCATTCATTCCCGTGACGAGAAAGCCACACAGGTCCCGTTTATCAACAGTCTACTGAATAAAAACAAAAGGTTTCATGTTGGTGCCTTTTACTATAAGACAAAATCCCTATATATTCTGAAAACAACTTTAGAATACTTTCAACTATGAAGTCATCACTGTCAACTTGGGTTACAAAAGGGAGATTCAGGTTTTCAATTACAGCAATGCTCCAGGGTCCCACGCCATCACACAATTGTTTAGTCTTAACACCTATCCTGTCAGAATGATTCTTTACCAACTTCACTTAACTCCCCCCAGCAGTTCCTCACCTACCCCAAGTTTGAAGCCAATTTAGCAATTCTTCTCAGTACTTTTCAGCTATGAACAAAACTGTCACAACCAAGTAACTGTCACGTCCACAAAGCCTTGCCAATAGATGTTTGTGGAGAATAAGGGTAATGATGATCTTTGTATATCCTATTTACAAAATGTAGAGTAATGTAAATAGAAAGGCCTAGCCATTGCTTGGTTTTTCTTTCACTGTCAGGACCAGAAAAGGAGACAGCATAGGCTTCCATGATTTTTCCAAGATTGGTCTCCACAATCACCACTCAAGAGGTTCATTTCCCCCCACAAAATGGGATTTTCTCCTAGAGGAAACACAAACATAAGAGAGACCTTAAATAAGTTTTCTACCCCAGTACTTCTCAAAGTTTAATGTGAAAACAAATCATCTGCCGAGCTTGTTAAAATGCAGACGCCTGATTCAGTAGGTCTAGGATGGGGCCTGATACTCTGCATTGTAACAAGCTCCCAGGTAACGGGAGCTAGTCTGCAGATCACACTTTGGGTAGGAAGGAGTCTGCCCTCTCCCCAAAATATCACTCTTTCCTGCAAAGGAGCCCATGTTCATCACCACAGATGGATGTGACCTTTGCCACTTTATTTGTTCTTTTTCCCCTGTTGGCTTCTTTTCCTTCCTTCCTTCCTTCCTTCCTTCTCTCTCTCGCTCGCTCGCTCTTTCTTTTTCTTTCTTTCTTTCTTTCTTCCTTCCTTCCTTCCTTCTATGCATTGGCAGATTACTTATTGTATACTACTCTACATATCTATTTATCTATTATTACTTCTTATTAATGTTGTCTGTGCTTTCTTATGATATTATTTTTATTGGAGGACAACAAATGCCTGTATCCCAAAGAAAATTTTTTCCCCTTTGAAAAAGAATCATGTCCAGTCCCAAAATGCAGCTACCCACAATCCAAAACTTTAGAATCATGTCCAGTCCCAAAATGCAGCTACCCACAATCCAAAACTCTGCCCAAGAGAACAGTATCATTAGTCTTCGAGGCACTCCAAGAACTACAGCAAGAGCTTTCCTATCTTGTCTCTAGACCACACAATTCCTAGAGGAAAAATTCAAAATCCTTCTCATCCTGACTAAGCTTCCCAAATAGTGCATAGTGAACAGATTTCCCAGTGCAGTTCCAAGTTCAAGGGTTTTCTGTCTCTTTAATCCAGCAAAAACATCTCCCTAAATTTCAATATTTTGTCACCCAACAGTATTGCTTCTTATAACTAGATGCATCACAACACTTTTTGTCATGTGTTCTGAGGTTTGTTTCAGGATATTTTCAGGACTTAGTAAGTGAAAATTCTCAGCCAGGGAGCGTCCTCTACAGTTTCATTCTCTTAAAAAGCCAGGGTTTCCACAGATGTAGAGAATGGACTTGAGGGCACGGGGAGGGGGAAGGGTAAGCTGGGACGAAGTGAGAGAGTGGCATGGACTTATATATACTACTAAATGTAAAAGAGATAGCTAGTGGGAAGCAGCTGCATAGCACAGGGAGATCATTTCGGTGCTTTGTGACCACCTAGAGGGCTGGGATACGGAGGGTGGGAGGGAGACGCAAGAGGGAGAGGCTATGGGGATATATGTATAGGTATAGCTGATTCACTGTTATACAGCAGAAACTAACACACCATTGTAAAGCAATTATACTCCAATAAAGATGTTAAAAAATTTTTAAATAAAAAAAAAAGGCCAGGGTTTCATGCACATTTCTGTAAGCACCCCTTTGAACGAGGCATGATAGAGGTTTCTGCCTTAAGTTACTGGGTTCACACTTAGGGGAACCTGTCTCCAGAATATATTGAATTAAACTTCTCCCACTTTCATCAAGACAGGGCTTCAAACAATGTCATCTTTCCCAATTCCTTTATCTCATCATGAAAGAGTCTACAAGTCAGTGACAGTTATACTCCCATAATTACTCTCCATATTATTGAAAGAAAAGCCAATAACCTATTTTGACAAGCAAAGCCCACAGACTTTTAGATCAGTGAAAACCTGGGCTCCTATCGTGGTGGTGTCACCTCATTAATTGTTGTGAGAATTAAGTGTGTGTGCAGGAATCACTGAGCTCAGCACCTGGCAGAGGGTCAGTGGTCAGTAAGGTTAGCTAGTATCTTCTCTGAATCTCTGTTTCTGTACCTGAAAACAAGGATGGTAGGTAGTTCTGCTGAATAAGATAAGATAGGGAGCCCCTACCTCCATAGGGTTATGGAGACTAAGTGCCTTGATTTATGTATGTCAACACAATGTACTTTGAACATTGCATGATACATACTAAGTACTATATAAATGTGAATCATTTATTATTCCACTTTAAATACTGTTAATAATGATGATAATAATCACAGAGCCTTTGAGAACACAGGACTGTAATGGCTGACTAATTAAGCTCCAGCTTCCCATGGAGGAGTCTCTTTTGACTATTTGAACCCAGTAGTTCTGGATGGTTCTGTCTATAGGGAAGCATATACCCTAATGCAGTGACTCTCAACCCTTCTATTGGGTTGGCCAAAAAGTGCGTTCGGGTTTTTTGTGACATCTTATGGAAAAACGCAAACGCACTTTTTGGCCAACCCAGTACTTCAGAATCACCTGTAAGGTTTTGAAAAATGCTGCTGTCGGAGCCCCCAACAGACCTCCTGAGTCAGAATTTTCAGTTGCTCCAAAGCACCCTTATGTGTATTGAGAGACACAGGCAATTCTGACGCACACATTTGAGGAGCACTGCCTTACACAATCTCTCATGGGTCTTTCATAAGCTTTGAAAGGCCATTATTCCATTATAAAAGCCATCCAGAGTCATACTCACTCAATGGGAAAAAGGGTTTCTGAGAATGAGTTAGAGGCACAAGAAAGAGATGGTTAAGGTATAGGAAAATACGTGCTACAATGAAAAATGAAAAGATCTGTAATTATTTAAACTTGAAGCAAGAAAGCCTAGGAGGGAACTTGAAGAAGTACATGAAAGAGGACTACATAGAAATGAGAATGACTGTCTCTTCTAGATAGAACAAGACAAATAAACCAAAATAGTTGGTTTAGACATGCTACAAAAGTCAATCAGAAGACACTTAAATGAGTTAGGGGATCTGCAAAATCTTTATATATATAAGCTAATACTTACACAGCACTTAACATGTGCCAGACACTGTTTTAAGCACCTCAAATACTGACTGTTCGATTTTCTTAGCAATCCAATGGTGTAGGCTTCACCCTTATTACCATCTTCCCTATCGTTACAGATGAGGAAACTAAAGCACATAGAAATCAAGTTACTTGTCAAATATCACACAACTAAGAAGTGTTGGAGGGCTTCCCTGGTGGCGCAGTGGTTGAGAGTCCGCCTGCCGATGCAGGGGACACGGTTTCGTGCCCCGGTCCGGGAAGATCCCACATGCCACGGAGCGGCTGGGCCCGTGAGCCATGGCCGCTGAGCCTGCGCGTCCGGAGCCTGTGCTCGGCAACGGGAGAAGCCACAACAGTGAGAGGCCCGCGTACCGCAAAAAAAAAAGAAAAGAAAAAAGAAATGTTGGAACCAAAATCTGAACCCAGATGGTGTCATGCTCATGGCCATGCTCTCAACCACTATTTTATACTGCATCTCATCTTAGTATATTTTTGCAAAAGAAATGAAAAATAAAATGTCTCCAGGTTTCCTCCAAGCCTTTACAACTGTCGTCTGGGTTTACATTTCTATCACATCAATACCACTCAGAAGTTAGCTTAGCATCAGGAATGTAAAGTTATATGCTACTTATTTATAGGATGCTGACAAACTTTTTTTCTGTGCCTGGATTTCTACACTTATAAAACGGGGTCAATATCTTTTAGGATGCTAAATATTCATGGGGTAATGATGTGTAAGGCTGAATGGCATGTACAACTCAAAAGATACAGGGAGAATTCCTTATGAGCTAGACACATGAATCTGCTTCAGATCCTTATTTCTCCCTAGAACGGTGCATTTCCACATCATAATGAAGCTGTTCTGCTGCCTTCACTTCTTGCATTAACTGCGGCAAATGTTACTACATGCACTATCTGTTTGATGTATATGGATTGCAAACTGATTGTAAATTAATCATGGAAGTTCTTCTGGCATTATCACAAGCTGTCACAATGGAGATTAAGTGGTTTGTAATGATGATTGCTCAGTAAATGGATTGATAGCAAGGGAACTCATCAACCTGGTCTGTTATTAATATAGCCCACACTTTATAAAATCTGGATTGCTGATAAAAGAACAACAAAAACCACTTTGGTGACAGAAGATTGCATTGAAAGTACTTAGACTGATAACTGTATCATGTTCTTGCATTGCTCTTTCAGAATTTGAAAGCATTTAGACAGAAATTGGTAGGATGGGGGAAATAACGCTATTAGGTGAGGATTTTTTCCCTAAGACATCTGTCAAAAAGTTCTTGGTGTTATAATGTCATCCAGTGTGCTCCAGGGAAAAGAAGAGGGGAGATGCTAAAATGCCTGTATCAAACTGGGGTAGGCATTCTCAGGACGAGCTTGTACGTGTTGAAACGGGGACAGGCCCCAGTGGAGACTGTGAGTCCCTCTCTTCTTACGTGTGTTATTTGTGGTGAAACAGGAAGACTGTGGTTGTCAAAGTGCAATCTTTAATTCTGCTGTCCTGGATCTATGCACTGACGTGTACTTTAATTAATCAGAATAGTCAGAAAATATTACTTCCAGTTAAGTGAACACTTGGGAATGCTAAGTATATTCTGTTGCCAAGGATGTGAACGGTTTTATACATACCCCAGGTGATTCTGAAAGGCAATATGATTTGTGAACCACCACTGTATGCCATATAACAATGGATCCTCAATTTTTGAAAAGTGAAAATAAAATATATATTACTGAAACATCACTGAATATAAATTCATTTTAACTTGATGATCTGTAGAATAAAACAAAATCTTGCCTTATCTCTGGCAGACCATTGTCTTTTCCTTATCCAGTGCTATGGGTAGAAAAGTAGGAAGAGGAAATGAATCCCCCATACTGATCCCAGGAAAATCCCACAGAGTTGCTGGCTTACAAAGACCCTTGGTAGCTGCACTGCCAATATCTGGCTCAACATGTTCTACCTGGACATCCTAGCAGAACCTCCCACCAGTACCTGGTCCCACCAGTACCTCCCACGTCAAAATCTTCTGCTCCTCCTACTGTGTTCCCTCTCTGGGTTAATGAAAGGGAGGTAGTCTAACTGGACAGAACTCGAAGAGGGACCACTGAATAAAAGCGGTGTCATGATGGTCTGGAAACAGCCACTGAAAGCTGACAGAATGGAAGCTGCTCCTTGAGATCCATTATAGGCTGGGGCGTGGGAGCCTGGGCTCCACTTGAGAGGGTTGCAAAAACAGAGGGGGGGTAACCCTCAGAAATCCAACCTTCAATCAAGGCAGGGAGATGCTAGAGGTGGTTAAAGAAAGTCTGAGATTATAAAGAAGCTCCTTCACAATGAAAAGGGAGCTCCCAAAAGCAAAGAGGAAGGGCTGAGAAGAGGGAAAGGAAGGAAAAGGCGGACCAGGTTGGGACCACTGAAGAGAAGTTTGGGCTCCAGAAGGGGATTGCGACTCCTAGACTTTGAGGTCCGCTAGAGCAAGATTGCGTCTCATCTCCCAGAGTGCACACAACACCCACTGGTAGGCACCCAGTAGTGAGATCCTATATGTTGATCAACTGACTCCCAAAGAGAAAATAAAGCCCTGATATATAGTGTTTGCTGATTTCATGGTGTAAATATTCCCACCGTGGGTGATTCAAGTTACCAACGCCATGTCACTGAAGGTAGAGTTGGGAAGAGATCTGCTGGCATTCTTGAATATTTCTTCCATTCACAGAATGGCTTTAAGTCTGGTACTGGAAGACAGGCAAGAGGAATGCATTTTCCTCTAATTAATGAGTGCTCATTTGTAGGGTTTATCGTGTTCATCAGCAAAAGCTGATCCCGGCTCTGGATATGGTTCATGATAACTGAACTGAGAATAAGTATGACGACTGTCCCCCATCGATCTGCTTGCCTTTCTCACACATTTTCTCTTCTTTCAAGTAGAGAATGGCAGGGACCCTACAAGATGCAGTGCCTTGTTCATGTACCCTCTGTGTTCTTATCCCTGCTCGTGGATGGATGAGGCAGAGATGCCACCCTCAGCTTTTACCGTCATATAGATTGGAACTTAATCTTTCAGTTTTTCCCAGCCTAAGATGTCTAGTGTTAAAATCGCCATTTTACTTGTCTGTGCAGCTATATGTTACAACGGTTTTGGTGATTCTAGTTCAGCTTAGCAGACGCTGCAGATCAGGTGTGTTAGAAGCCAAGACCAGAAGAGTCAGCAAAGGAAGGAGACTGGCATTGGGCCAGTGCCAGCCATCAGGGAGAGGCCGGGACCCCAGGCTTCTGGAGGCATGAAGCCAAGCAGAAGTCTTATATACCAAGAGATCGAAAAACATCGAGCAGAAAGAATGGAACTGGACGAGAAGCTGAAGGCCGTCTGAGGTAGGGAGACTTTATATTTATATACTTCCTGCCCAAGAGAGGAATCTCAAAGCAGAGTGGGCTCTGCAACCGAGGCAGATGAGGCCAGATCAGAGCAATACCACTAAGGGGACGAGGAATATTTGCACGTCTGCTTACAGACACTACAAAGGAGCTATCAGTTGAGCATCTCTCCACACTCCACTTGCAGCTTCTTGTCTATTCTTCTCAGTAAACTGTGTAAGAATTTTGCTCTGTTTTTAAAGAGCAAAGACTCTGTTAGGAGGATAAAACCCAAAATTACAAACTGGGGAAAATATCTGCAAACGCCATATCTGAAAAAGTTAACCACTTGAGTATCAGAGCCTCAGAACCATTAACCCAGACTCCACCAATGGCGACATTTTCTATAACTCTACTACAATATTAAAATCAGGAAACTGACATCAGTACAACACTGCAAACTAGACTACAGACCTTAAACAGAGTATATAAATACTATTAACATTCAACAGTAAAAAGAAAAGAATCCAATGAGAAATTATACAAAAGAAATGAACAGACAATTCATCAAAGAGAAGCTATGGGTGACAAACAAACACATGGAAAAGTATGCAAGGTTGGTCAGTAGAGAAATGTACATTAAGGTATTACTACCTACCTATCAGAATGTCTAAAATCAAAAACAGTGACAACACCAAAAGTGGTGAGGATGTAGAGAAACTGGATCACTCATACATTGCTGGTGAGAATGTAAAATGCAATAGCCACTCTAGAGGGAGTACGGCAGTGTCTTATAAAACTGTATATCCATTTACCATTCAACCCAACAATTGCACTCTTGGGCATTCATCTCAGAGAAATGAAAACTTATGTCCACTCAAAAACCTATACATGAATGTTCATGAAGCATTATTCATAGTAGTTGAAAAGTGGAAGCAACCAAAATGTCCCTGGTACAAACTCTGTTACATACCCACAATGGAATACTACTCAGCAATAAAAAGCAATGAAACATTGATACATGCATTAACTTGAATGGATCTCAAGTGCATCATTCTGAGTGAAAAAAAGCCAATTTCAAAAGGTTACATACTGTATGCTTGCATTTATATAACACCCTTGAAATGACAAAACCATAAAGATGAAGAAGAGGTTAATGGTTGCCAGGGGACAGGGACTGAAGCAGGAGATGAGCGTGACTTTAAAGAGGCCGTACAAGGGAGTTCCTTTGCAGTGAGAGAACAGTTCCATATCCTGACAACGGTGGTGATTACACAACTCTATATACGAATCAAATGGCCTAGAGATACACACACACACACACACAAAGTGCACATAAAAACTGGTGAGAATCTGAATAAGATCTGAAGTCTAATTAACAGTACTGTACCAATGGATGTCAATTTCTTGGCTTTGATACTGTACTATGGTTATGTAAGGTGTCACCATTGGGAGGCTGGGTGAAGGGCTCAAGGGACTCTAGTACTACTTTTCCAACTTCCTATGAATCTATAATCATTTCAAAATCAAGAACTTAAAAAAAAAATGCTGGCCAGAAGAGATACCACAGCAGGCATATTTGTTCACTGCCGTGAAGGGTAAATTGTTGCACCCATTAGTCTATATATATCAAGATTCCTGGGCTTCCCTGGTGGCGCAGTGGTTGAGAGTCTGCCTGCCGATGCAGGGCACATGGGTTCATGCCCCGGTCGGGGAAGATCCCACATGCCGCGGAGCGGGCTCGCTGAGCCTATGCTCTGCAGTGGGAGAGGCCACAACAGTGAGAGGCCCACGTACTGCAAAAAAAAAAAAAAAAAGATTCCTACAATCATCCCGACTCTTTAATCCTGTACGACTCTATCTTTAGGAGTTAAGCAGATATTTATTCAAAATGCATGTACAAGAATGTTCACAGCACAATACCAAAGAGATAGAAACAACCTAACTGTTTAACAATGGAGTTATGGCTGAGAAAATGAAGCCTTGTCCATAGGATGGATCATCAGGCAGCCACTAAAAACCATTATTTCAAAGAATATTTGGTACATGTGGAAATGCCATGTAATTATCTGTATGCACAGCCTTATGTACACTGAAATGCCAATCTAAAAAATAATGAAAATTCTAGAGAAAACTACAATATTCACAGGAGCTAACTCTAGGTGGTTGGATTCTACATAATTTTTATTTTACACTTAACTAGGATTTCCAAATATTATACAATGATATGCATTACTTTGCAAAAAACAGTGTGTGTGTGTATATGTGTGTCTTTATAGATATTAAAGTGTGGTCTAGCTTAGTGTTCCTCAGACTTTTATGTGCTCTTGCTAAAATGCAGATTCTGATTCAGCAGGTCTGGAGCAGGGCCTGAGATTCTGCATTTCTACCCAGCTCCCACACTATGCTGATATTGCAGGTCCATTTTGGGGAGCAGGGTTCTAGCTTAGCCAAACCCCAAACAATTACCAAACAGTTCTTCTGAGTAGAAAATGTGTTGTGCCATTTACAATTATTTTTACTGAGATAACGTTGCAAAGAACTTCCATCATGAAGACCTTGTCACAAATCTATACCCACACCAGATTCTGATGCATCAGCTCTCGGAAACATCGAAGCAAAGTTTACAAAACATCTCAGATTCTCAGAAATGACAAAAAAGCTAGGGGACATTTCAACCAACAAAAGATACGCATTCAATAAATTATGCAGTGATTCAGGTGGGAGAGATACAACATCACTCCAAAACAAATTCCAAATGTATTAAAGAGACAAAGGAAAAAATAGTTAACAGTTTAAAAATATATATATATATATATATATATATATATGATAAAAAATATAGATGGGTATTCTCCAGCAGAATGAAAAAGAATTCCTATGGGTAAATTCAGTAGCGGAATAATAGCTAACATTGAACACATCATGTGCCAGGTACTGTGCTAACTTTTTTTTCAATTCCCGCTTATTTTTGGCTCTTGGGGCAATGTCGTCTTTTCAGTATGAAAAAAAGTAGCAAGTTCAACACAATAGAAATCTGAAGTGTAGAATAGGACAAAACCAAGGGTAGGGGGGAAGGCAACAGCAAAAGTAAGAGATGAGGTGTTGCCAAAAGACGGAGGGTGTCCCGTCCCCTCTCTGGGAAATGACATTTAGGTGTCAGCACATAGCTTTCCATATAGGTACAGAAGGGCTGATATTCATTTTTTTCTGTAAGAAAAGATAGGGCTGGGGAGGGGCTTTCTGGAGGCTTAGAGACCAAGGCTAGTCTCTCTCTTGCTCCTCTTGATCCCCTTTTCTGACCAGGGGAAAGGAAGGAATCCAGCATTATGAAGGAGGTAAAGTGGAAGAGGGAAGGATCCCCCCCTTGACAGGGTGGTGGCCAGAACCTTACAAAGGAAATGGCTCAGGACAGTCCTTGGAGGGAGACTGAAAATGGAGATAATACTGTTAACACCTCCCCAGAAGCTGAGAGAGGAGCAGGGAGATATCTGGAAACTAGGACTTCAATAGCCTGGATGCCCCTCTCCAAAACCCCACCCCTTCCCTGTAGGGACTTCTACCTGCTGCTTGGTTTCCTTTCCCCTGGGCTACCACATGGGCCTAGGATGGTGGTCATCTATCTGGGTTACCAGCACATGGTTCTAAATGGGATTTGATGAGACCCAGCTTCTTGAAAGATTATCTCGAAAACAGAGAGGGAAATGTTAACTGGACAGATGGGAGGAGTGGGCACCAGAAGGAAATACAGGGTTACCCAGAATGGCAGAAATCTAGGTTCCCCAGAGTGGAAAGAGAGAGGAGACATTCAACAAACAACAGATATTTATTGAGCGCCTATTATGTGCCAGGCACTGTTCTAGAACTACCCTACAAAAAAAAGAAAAAACAAGACAGAGGCAGAAAACGCAAATTCTGAGGGAGAGGAAAGGGGCAGCTGAGGAAGGCAGAGGGGACTGAGAAGCCTCGGGTGGTGGGGACTTGGCCTTAGGCCTCCTCACCGAAACCCTCCTCCTCTTCTGCGGTGGCATCCTGGTACTGCTGGTACTCGGAGACGAGGTCGTTCATGTTGCTCGCAGCCTCGGTGAACTCCATCTCGTCCATGCCCTCACCTGTGTACCAGTGGAGGAAGGCCTTCCGGTGGAACATGGCAGTGAACTGCTCTGAGATGCACTTGAACGGCTCCTGGATGGCTGTGCTGTTTCCAGTGAAGGTGACCGTCATCTTGAGGCCACGGGGTGGGATGTCGCAGACGGCCGTCTTGACATTGTTGGGGACCCATTCCACGAAGTAGCTGCTGTTCTTGTTCTGCAGGTTGAGCATCTGCTCATCCACCTCCTTCATGGACATCCGCCCACGGAGGATAGCAGCCACGGTGACGTACCGGCCATGGCGGGGGTCACAGGCAGCCATCATGTTCTTGGCATCCAAGACCTGCTGGGTGAGCTCCGGCACAGTGAGGGCCCGATACTGCTGGCTTCCACGGCTGGTTAGAGGCGCAAAGCCAGGCATGAAAAAGTGGAGACGTGGGAAGGGCACCATGTTGACTGCCAGCTTGCGGAGGTCAGCATTGAGCTGGCCAGGGAAGCGGAGGCATGGTGGCCGAGACGAGGTGGTTCAGGTCCCCGTAGGTTGGCGTGGTCAGCTTGAGGGTGCGGAAGCGGATGTCGTAAAGGGCCTCGTTGTCAATGCAGTAGGTCTCATAGTGTTCTCCACCAGCTGATGGACAGAGAGGGTGGCGTTCTAGGGCTCCACCACGGTGTCGGACACTTTGGGTGAGGACGCCACACTGAAGGTGTTCAGGATGTGGTCGGGATATTCTTCACGGATCTTGCTGATGAGCAAGGTGCCCATTCCAGAGCCCGTGCCCCCGCCCAGCGAGTGGGTCAGCTGGAAGCCCTGCAGGCAGTCACAGCTCTCGGCCTCCTTCCGAGCCACATCCAACACCGAGTCGACCAGCTTGGCCCCCTCTGTACAGTGGCCCCTGGCCCAGTTGTTGCCTGTCCCAGACTGATCAAGAACAAAGTTTTCTGGTCTGAAGCTCTGACCAAAAGGACCTGAGCGAACAGAGTCCATGGTCCCGGGTTCTAGATCCACCAAGATAGCACGAGGAATATATTTGCCCCCTATGGCTTCACTGTAGTACACGGAGATGCGGTCCAGCTGCAGGTCGCTATCCCCATTATAGGTGCCAGTGGGTTCAATGACATGTTCATCACTGATCACCTCCCAGAACTTGGCACCAATCTGATAGCCACACTGAATAGCCTGGATGTGCACAATTTCCCTCATTTTAAAATGTATTGTAATCTTTTTGCTCACCTCAAAGTATGTACAGGGCAAGAAAATGATATGTAATTAGTTTTTCTCTGCTGCCGGTCACAGGCTGGAAGGATGGGACGGGGCCTGGAGGCTGGAGCAGCGAGGTCTGAACGCGGAGGCAGGAAGGTTCTGAGAGCTGTGCTAACTTTTAGTATGCATTATCTCATTGAATCTCTCACGTCAAGGCTATCAAGTAGAGACTATATATTCCCCATGTTATTGATGAGGAAATTATTTCTAGCCCTGACAAATTATAATTTATGTATCATTATCCATATTTTACAGGTAATGAAACTGAGTCTTAGAAATATAAGGTAATTTAGTTGCCCAGGGTCACCCAGCTAACAATTGGCAGAGTCCAATTTCCAACTCAAAGCTACACTCTCTGATGCACTGCCTCTTTAAGAAAAACAGCCATACATTGCCTGAATGCAAATCTCACACTCCTAAATGCCCATGATCATAAACAAAATTAAAATGCTATAATAAACTAAGAAAATGATTAATAACAGATGTGGCAAAAGGTAGTTATCCTTAATATATAAAGAGCTAATACAAATTGAAAAGAAAAACACTCTGACCCCAATGGAAAAAGAGATCGAGGTCAGGTACAGCAGTTCACAAAAGAGAAAACATGTGTGTACAGGTGTGTGCACATGTGTACGCATGTATGCGATATATATATATAAGACTGGAGGGAAAAATCCAAAGCATTAACAAGTAATTCTTAGTGGTGAAATTATTAAATCATTTATTTATGACTATATTTTTTGTGTTTTTCACATTGTCTACAATGAGTATATTTTAGTTTTATGATCTGAGAAAAATGAAAGCTAGTCATGTTGGCACCGAATAAACTTGGTCTCATTGTAATTGCTAATCTTGTGCTCCACTGTCCTCTGGAAGTTCGCATTTGCATTTGACAAATTTCTCTGGGACAACATTCATTCATCCATTCGTTCTTTCATTCATTCATTCATCCAGCTAGTATATTTATCGAGCATCTACTAGTGTGTAGCCAGGCAATAAATAAGTAAAATATGCAGACATGGGCTTTGCATACAAAAAGCTACATAAGAAGACAGACCTTAAGCAAATTACGTGATTAATTAATCATTAATGGTGCCTAAGATCTCCTAAACTATTACAGATGGTTACCTACACTCTACTTATTCCTTTCGTCTCTGTTTAGGCTAGGTCAAATGATCCCAATCCACTGAGAAAATCTATCTACCGGGTTTTTATTAATAGTAAGAGGGTGATGTCTTATGGAACAAATGAGCAAGGCATTTAATACAGATACTGTCTCCAATGAAATTTTTAATTGAAAATTTTATTGAGATAATTGTAGATTCACATGCAGTTGTAATAAATAATACAGAAAGATACCATGTATTTTGCCCAGTGCCCCCGATGGTAATGTTTTACAGAACTATAGTACAATATCACAACCAGAATACTGATATTGATACAGTCTACCTATCTTATTCAGATTTCCCCAATTTTACTTGTACTCATTTGTGTGTACACACATGTGTGTGTGTATATGAGTATTCAGTTCTATGTAATTTTATCAATTTGTAGGTTCTTGTGACAATCACTACAGTCAAGACACAGACTAGTTCCATCACCGCAAGGATCTCTTGTGTTGGTCATTTACAACCATACCCACCTTCCTCCTCCACCCACCCCACCCCATCCCTAACTCCTGGCAGCCACTAATCTGTTCTCCAGGATATACAAATGGGCAAAAGATATGAAGAGACGTTTCAGGGAAGAGGATATAAAGATGACAAATAAGCACATAAAAATATGTTCGACATCATTAACCATCAGGGAAATACAAATTAAAACCACACTGAGATGTCACTAAATACCTATCAGAATAGCTAAAATTTTAAAAAGTGACAACACCAAATGGTGGCAAGGATGTGGAGAAATTGGATCACTCATCCATTGATGATATGAATGTAGTATGATACAGCCACGCTGGAATAAAATATTGGCAAAACTATTGGCAAAAAAATATTGGCAAAACTAAACATGCCTACACATGAAACATATAAAGTTATAAACCAATGTTACCTCAATTTAAATTTTTTTTCAAAAATATTAAAATTAAACTCTACAAATCTAACCACTCAAAAAAAAAACAACAACAACTAACCATGCAGTTACCATACAGCCCAGCAATTGCATCCATGGATATTTACCCCCAAATAAGTGAAAATTTAAGTTCACACAAAAACATGTACGCAAATGTTCACAGCAGCTTTATTTGTAAAATCCCAAACTGAAAACCCAAATACCCTCCACCCAATGAATAGACAAACAAACTGTGGTACATCCATACCATGGAATACTATTCAGCAATACATACAACGTCCTGGATGAATCTCCGGGGCATTATGCTTAGTCAAAAAAGCCAGTCCCAAAAGGTTATATGTTGTATTATTATTCCACATACATAACATTTTTGAAATGCAATACATTGTAATTACTTGTTTTTTGTTTGATTCTCCTTCTCAAGCTCTTTGACAAAACCATCTTTATAAATCAATAGTTCAAATGATTTTGGCAGTTTCCATTATAAGGAGTGTATCATGTTTGGTTATCAAATCCATCTTGCTGTGATCTACACCCAATATAATTATATCATAGATTTTCAAGGGGCAGAGAGAATTCTAACTGCCAACCATAACTATCTCCAACATACGGATGAAAAAACTGAGGTTCAGAGACGGTAAATGTTTTGCCCAAGATTGCATAGCAAGCTCCCAGTATCAGGACCACAGAGATATCCTCAGTCTCGGCAAAAACTCTCCGCTGCTTCACTCCAACACTTCTACTTGGGTGCAGTGCCACTGTTTTCACGGTTTTCCTCCTGCTGCCCAAGGCACTTCCTTACCTTGTGAAGAAGCCTCTGCTGCTGTCAATCAGGACCCTTGCTGGAGATGCCAAGTGAAAAAATGTACATTCAGTACAGCCTTGCTCAGTTTGTGCTTGCTTGGCAATGATGACGATGGTGGCAACAATGACAATGACAACCGCTAACATTTATTGGGGGCTTACTGTGTGCCAGGCACTGTTCTATTGGGTTGGCCAAAAAGTTCGTTCGGTTTTAAAGTAAAAATATGACACATTTTTCATTTTCACCAGGAAATTTATTGAACAACATATTCACCCTTTTGTTTCACTACCTTCTGCCATTTTTCAGGCAACTTCATAATTCCATCTTCCCAAAACTTTTTATCTTTTTGAGCAAAGAACTGTTCCAGGTACCTTTTACAGTCTTCCATGGAATTGAAATTTTCTCCATTAAGAGAATTTTGTAAAGACCGAAATAAATGGAAATCCGAAGGTGCAATGTCTGGTGAATACGGCGGATGAATCAGAACTTCACAGCCAAGCTGTAACCGTTTTTGTCTGGTCATCAAAGAAACATGCGGTCTTGGCGTTATCCTGATGGAAGATTATGCGTTTTCTGTTGACTAATTCCAGACGCTTTTCATCGAGTGCTGCTTTCAGTTGGTCTAATTGGGAGCAGTACTTGTTGGAATTAATCGTTTGGTTTTCCGGAAGGAGCTCATAATAGAGGACTCCCTTCCAATCCCACCACATACACAACATCACCTTATTTGGATGAAGACCAGCCTTTGGTGTGGTTAGTGGTGGTTCATTTCACTTGCCCCACATCTCTTCCGTTCCACATTATTGTACCGTATCCACATTTCACTGCCTGTCACAATTTGTTTAAAAAACTGGAACGTTTTTGTTACATTTAAGTAAAGAATCGCATGTGGAAATACGGTCAAGAAGGTTTTTTTCGCTTAACTTATGTGGAACCCAAACATCAAAGCGATTCACATAACCAAGCCGGTACAAATGATTTTCAACACTTGATCTGGATATGTTGAGTATGTCAGCCATCTCCTGCGTGGTATAACATTGATTGTTCTCAATTAATGTCTCGATTTGATCGCTATCAACTTCAACTGGTCTACCCGACCATGGAACATTGTCCAGAGAGAAATCTCCAGTGCGAAACTTCACAAACCACTTTGACACGTTTGATCAGTCAAAGCACCTTCTCCATACACTGTACAAATCTTGTTTTTTGCGTTTCAGTTGTGTTTTTACCTTTCTTGAAATAATAAAGCATAATATGCCAAAAATGTTGCTTTTTTTCTTCCACCTTCAATATTAAAATGGCTACACAAAAATTCACCAATTTTGATAAGCTTTTTTTTTTGATGCACGCCGATATGACAGCTGTCACAATACAACCACCAAAATTGTTTCGAATGAAGTTAAAGACAACTAAGGGCTACTAGAGTCATCTTATGGAAAAAAATGAACGAACTTTTTGGCTAACCCAATAAATGCTTTACTTGTATTAACTCATTTAATCCTCATGACAACTCTACAAAGTGGGTGCATAGGGCTCTTGATTAATAGTACTTCTTCAACCATTTTCTTTTTCTGTGCGCCATGTGGCACCAGTGTCCTCTGCTGTGTAGGGAAAGCCTCTCTTGGGGATGAGTCCAGAAATCATGGTGATTTAACCTGGTATTTGCTCCCCCATCCTCTGACATTACCCCACAAGACCCCTGTGTTTTCAGAAGTAAGCAGAAGGTTCAACTGTGACAATCATAGTCATACTCTTGGATTGCTGATCCCCTAGAAACCTGTACAAGGTAAATCCATGAGGTGATTCCAGCTACTGCTGTTCCTTCTTCGTGGGAGAACTGTCTGGGTGTAAGGCAGGAGCCCAACACAGTGGTTGAGAATCTCAGCTCCACCACTTCTTAGTGCAGGCCCTGAGGCAAGGTACTTATTCCGAGCCTCACAGTTTCTCCATCTGTATAACAGAGATAATAACATTCACCTTGGAGGACTGCCGAAGGGATTAGAAATAATGTATATAAAGAGCCTGACACATCGAAGTCTGTCAAGCGTGGCTAGTGTTGGTATGACACGTGTGCAGCCACTCATTTGTCAATACAATCTGTTCCCTCTCTTCCTCAGTTTAAGACTTCCTCTACTTGAGAACGTTCTTAAGATCACCAAACCTGGAACTCCAGATCGTTGTTAAAGACCTATATGACCATCCAGTGATGGTACTTGAAACACACAAAGTTTACTGGGAGAGGGAATGGATGTTGGGTATTTTTTTTTTTTGCTTTAGCTGAATCATCTCCTTTTTGTGTTCTCTCTGGTCTGCTTTAGGCTGCTACTGTCATTCCTGGCTTTCAGCTGTTCTAGAAGATGCTACAATTCCTACAATTCCCTGTTCTTGATCTTAAATTCTACCTTCTTCCACAACATCCATCTGAAGGCTTTGCTATTGCTGTTTCTAAGCTAGTTTATCTCTCAGCATCTTGGTCCACTTTCTCTTCACACTGCTTCCTAAATCCCCTTTCTTCTCTGAAGCTGATTCACCCACGCTACTAATTCATTCAGCATTTATTGATCACCTACTTGGAGCCAGATACTATTCCTAGCAGTAAGGATACAGGGATGAACCCAATGGACAAAAGCCCTGCCCTTATGGGGTTTGTGGTCTAGTCAGAATATCTACCTAATTTCTGTTATTAATTTGGCCAAAATTTAAAGCAATTTTTACATTATGTATTATTTTGGAAATGTTTAACATTTGAGGGAAATGTTCTAATTTATAGGGCAATGCCAAAGCTATATCGGAGTCTTCAGTTTCCACAGTCCTGCTGCGTGCCTTTAACTTGTGCCATAACACCTGGAGCCAGGACCTTAAGAGACAAAAAGGGAGGAGCCGTTCCTCACTTGCCCCTCCTGTCCCTACCTGGCCCACTCCTATTTGTTAAGCTTTGTGATTTCAGCCCTTGTAGTCCTCCCTCCACAGGCTGACTTGTCCCAGTTTGAAAACTGTATGACCCAGCAGCTCTTCAGTTTGGTGCGTAGAGAGCTCATTCTTGTCCCTGCTTCCTGGCTCTCAACCCATGACCTAAATCCTCGGTACTACTCTCGTGGCAAACAGATCCCTGGCTCCTTCTTAGGGATCATCTTTTTGATAAAGATCAGTCCTCTGTGTAGACTCCCCCCCAGCTACTAAACCTCCCTCTTGGTTCAGGAGTGTTCACCACGGAAACCTCTCAGGGCCACATTGGACTACTGCCCCAAACTCAATGTCAGCAGGCCTATATGAGTAATAACTATGGTATCATCAACTTCTTCCTCCCTACATCCTTCTCCAGCTAGTGAAACAACATTCTTTTTCTCCCTCTTTTTTTTTCTCAACCCCCCTTTCTTTCCACTTGAAATTAATCTTCCTAAATGTATAGCCCACATTTACTTTCTTGCCATACTCACTTCCTATATTAAACAGCGTTCTCCAGAGAAATAGAACCAATATAGATAGATAGATAGATAGATAGACAGGAGGTTATGGGAATTAGCTCGCATGACTATGGATGCAGGTAAGTTCTACAATCTGCCATCTGGAATATAGAGAACCAGGAGAGTGGGTGGTATAATTCAATCAGAGTCCAAAGGTCTGAGAATCTGGGAGGATGGGAGGGAAGGCACTGGTGTAAGCCCCAGAGTCTGAAAGCCCAAGAACCAGGAGCTCCAGTTACTGACGGCAGGAGAATATGGACGTCCCAGCTCAAGAACAGACAGCAAATTAGCCCTTGCTCCACGTTTCTGTTCTATTTGGGTCCTCAGTGGGTCGCATGATCCCCACCCACATTGGTGAGGGTGGATCTCTTTACTTAGTCTACTGAGTCCAATGTAAATATCTCCCATAAACACCCTCACAGACACACTCAGAAATAAGGTTTTACCAACTTTATAGGTATCCCTTAGCCCAGTCAAGTTGACACATAAAATTAACTATCATGCTTCCCAATCACCGGCTCAAAGTTAACTTAGATCCTACAGGTCAGTCCTCCTCCGAAAATGGTCTCACCCAGACCTCTAAACACCTCCTTGCTCAAATCATTTGCATGTTTGGCAGTCTGGAAACTCTCCTCACTTCATTCCCATGACACCACACTCCTCTTTTCTTTCTTCCTATCTCTCTGACAAATCTTTCTAATTCTTCTTTGTGGGCTTATCTTCCTCTACCTTGCCCTTAAATTCTGGAGTTCTTGTTCCTGTCCTCAGCCCATTCCTCTTCCACTCTACTCATCCCCCCTGGGTGGTCACATACATTGCCGTGGCTTCAGTTACACCTATATATCAGTGATTCCCAACCTCCATATGTGGCCCAGATACCATTCCTGAGCTTGAGACATGCAGCTTTGTATCAGTCAGGAGGGAATAGGTTACAAATTTGCTTTAAACAATTCAAAAACCTCAGTGGTTTAACACAAGTTGATTTCTTACACATGCTGTACGGGAAATATAGATCCAGTAACATTCCAAAGCACTGTCCTCCAGCATTCAGGCTGATGGAAATGCCATTATCCTGTACCTACACATGACGGGATACTCAGCCAGCTTGGTCAATGCAACAGGGGAAGACAGAGTGGAGAATTATACTGCTAAATAAATACTTTGGCCCAGAAGCAACTCACATTATTACCACTCACAGCCCATTGGTTAGAAGTAGTCACAAGATCCCATCTAACTTCAAGTGGAATCCTCCAGTGTGCTGATAAGAATAGGAGAACCAGATATGGGTGAGCTCTACAAGCCTTTATCAAAATATCCAACAGAGTACTAGATATCTCCATGTTACTGTTAAATAGGCACATAACTGAATATGTCCAAAACAGAACTCTTGCCTATAGCACTGCCCTGGATTCATAATTATTCTCTCTGCCTCCAGTCTTGCCCTCTTCCTATGAAATCAATATACTCTCCACCTTACATTCATAAAGCTCTTTCTTAAACACAAATGTGGTTGTGTCATTCTCATGGTTAAAACACTATTCAGTGGCTCCGTGTTGCTCAAGATGTGGCACCAAGGCCACGATCTGGCCTTTGCCACCTCTCCAGTCTCGCCGCTGTCCCCTTTCCTCTTGGGCGCCATCCCAAGCTCCTTGCAATTCCTTGAGCACACCACATTGTCCCACATGCCCCACACCTTTGCACATGCTGGTATGCCCTTCCTTGCCACTCCTTGGACCATCCTTTGTACCAGCCTGACTCCTTCTTACTTTTTAAAACTCAGCTCAGCCATCCCCTCCTTGATGAAGTTTTTCCCTGAAATCCTGTGCTTACTCCATTTACGCAAGAAATAGGTCCAGAGTCCAGGAAGTAAGTTAGATCAGTGAACTAAGCAAAATATCTGCATAATAATAAAAAGAATTTATTCACTGATGATTTAGCTCTGTATCTACAGCTGCACTATCCGATATGGTGGCCAGTAGCTACATGTGGCTATTTAAATTTATATTTATATTTCAAATTCACATTAAAATAAGACATTTAGTTCCTTAGGCATGCTAGCCACATTTCAAGTGCTTAATACCATATGTGGCCAATTACTACTACACTGGACTGTGTGAATATAGAACACTTCCATCGATGCAGAAAGTTCCATTGGACAGTGCTGCTCTAGACCACGCTGGGCACTTTACATATACTATCTCATTCAATTCTCAAGGCAGCCACATGAAGAAGGTGCCCTTTGTTTCAAAGGAGCCCCATTTTACAGATGAGGACGCTGAGATTCAGCCTGAGAATGGCAGAAATGAGAGTTCAGCTCAGGTCCATCCAATGCCAGAGTCCATGCTTTTTTCCACCACTCCACAGCACTCCTCAGTAAAGGTTCTACCTCCAGGCTAGAGGCGGGGCATAAACAGTCCAAAGGCAGGCAAAGTAGAAGAACCAAAATGTCACTAACTCCTCTATGGAAGGTCTTTTCAGACAAGGACACCACGTGCATGTCTTTCTGCAGCTGTAACTCCAGACTTCAGGGTATAGATTTGCCCGAGCTCATAAGCTAAGAAAACGAGGCACACTGAGCTGCAGTACGGGAGTTACTGACATTGTTACTGTTCATGTGTTTCAATTAAGTATATTTTGGGGGACTTCCCTGATGGTCCAGTAGTAAAGAATCCGCCTTCCAATGCAGGGGACGCGGGTTCAATCCCTGGTTGGGGAACTAAGATCCCACATGCCACGGGGCAACTAAGCCCGCACGCCACAACTACTGAGCCCACATGCCTCAACGAGAGAGCCTGCGTGCTGCAAACTACAGAGCCCATGCACCCTGGACCCCGTGCGCCACAACTAGAGAGAAGCCCATGAGCCACAACAAAGAGCCGTGCCACAACAAAAGATCCCGCATGCCTCAACGAAGACCCTGCATGCCGCAAATAAGACCTGACGCAGTGCTTGCTTCAGCAGCACATATTCTAAAATTGGAACAATACAGAGAAGATTAGCATGGCCCCTGTGCAAAGATGACACGCAAATTCGTGAAGCATTCCATATTTTTTGTGGCCACCTAGAGGGGTGGGATAAGGAGGGAGGGAGGGAGATGCAGGAGGGAGGGGATATGGGGATATATGTATAGTTGATTCACTTTTATAAAGCAGAAACTAACACGCCATTGTAAAGGAATTATACTCCAATAAAGATGTTAAAAAAAAAAACAAAACGGGACTTCCCTGGTGGCACAGTGGTTAAGAATTCACCTGCCAATGCAGGGGACACGGGTTGGAGCCCTGGTCCGGGAAGATCCCACATGCTGTGGAGCAACTAAGCCAGTGCGCCACAACTACTGAGCCTGTGCTCTAGAGCCCACGAGCCACAACTACTGAGCCTGTGTGCTGCAACTACTGAAGCCCATGTGCCTAGAGCCCGTGCTCTGCAACAAGAGAGGTCACTGCAATAAGAAGCCTGCGCACTGCAACGAAGAGTAGCCCCCCCTCACCACAACTAGAGAAAGCCCGTGCACAGCAACGAAGACCCAGCACAGCCAAAAATAAATAAATAAATTTATTTAAAAAAACAAAGACCTGATGCAGCCAAAAAAATAAAGAAATTAAATAAATATTTTTTTGAAGTGATAGCATTTTTTAAAAAATGTATTTTCCTTGTCAAGGCCAAGACAGTCTAAGTTCAGACTCCGGCTCTGCAACACACTTGCTATGGGACTTTGGGCAAGTTAACTAATCCCTGCAAAATCTGTAAAATAATAATAATAACACTGTGTCCCTCAGAGGGTTACTGTGAGGATTAAGTGAGATGAGTGCAAAGTGCCCACCACTCATATATAATAGCTATTATTGCTCCAAAGCAACATATTCCCACTTTGGCACGTGATTCCCATGGAATCAATTCCTAGAAATAATACCTGGATTTGAACTAACTGTTGAAAAATTCACATCATTAGAAGCCAGGACTTGGAGGTTAAGATCTCTCCCTGTCTACACACTACCTCCTTATTATCAAGAGCACTTTTATCCATTCCTCTGCTGATGGACATCTAGGTTGTTTCCACATCTTGGCTACTGTGAACAGTCAGTGCTACAATGAACACGGGAGTGCTAATATTGCCTCGAGATTTTCAATTCTTTTGGATAAATGCCTAGAAGTGGGAAAGCTAGACCATATGGTAGTTCTGTTTTTAATTTTTTGAGAAACCTCCACACTGTTTTCCATAGCAGCTGCACCATTTTGCATTCCCTCCCAACAGTGCAAGTATTCCAGTTTCTCCACATCCGTACCAAAACTTATTAGCTTTGATTTTTTTCTGACAATGGAACATTATTCATCCTTGAAAAAGAAGGAAATTCTGCAATATGCAACAACATGGATGAACCTTGAGGACATCATGCTAAGTGGAATAAGCAAGTCGCAGAAAGACAAATATGGCATGATTTTCCTTATATGAGGCATCAAAATAGTCAAATTCATAGAACCAAAGCATAGAATAGTAGGGCTGCCCTGGTGGCGCAGTGGTTAAGAATCATCCTGCCAGTGCAGGGGACACGGGTTCGAGCCCTGGTCCGGGAAGATCCCACATGCTGCCAAGCAACTAAGCCCATGTGCCACAACTACTGAGGCTGCGCTCTAGAGCCTGCGAGCCACAACTACTGAGCCTACGTGCCACAACTACCGAAGCCCGCACACCTAGAGCCCATGCTCCTCAACAAGAGAAGCCACTGCAACGAGAAGCCTGCACACCGCAACGAAGAGTAGCCCCCGCTCAACGCAACTAGAGAAAGCCCATGTGCAGCAACGAAGACCCAATGCAACCAAAAATAAATTTAAAAGAAAAAGCATAGAATGGTAGTTGCCAAGAAAGGGGCAAGTTACTAATCAGTGGGCATAAAGTCTCAGTTAAGGAAAATGAATTAGTTATAAATAAAATTTTAAACATGATTTAATATAATTTTGAAGTATAATAAAGCACTTTTATTGAAGGCACCTCACCCCCTCCTAGGTATTCTCTCAAATGATCAGTTGATAATGTATCTGCTGTCTGAGATAATGGGCTATTGAGATAGACATGGATAAGTCCAGTAGTCCCCAAACAAATTTTGCCAAGAAAATAACATCTAGGGACTTCCCTGGTGGCATAGTGTATAAGACTCTCCACGCTCCCAATGCAGGGGCCCCAGGTTCGATCCCTGGTCAGGGAACTAGATCCCACATGCTGCAACTAAGAGGTCACATGCCGCAACTGAGATTTCTCATGCCACAACTAAGGAGCCTGCCTGCCACAACTAAGAAGCCCGCCTGCCACAACTTAAGGAGCCCACATGCTGCAAATAAGCAGCTGGCGAGCCGCAACTAAGGAGGCTGCCTGCCGCAACTAAGACCAGGTGCAACCGAATAAATAAATATTTTTAGAAAGAGAGAAAATGACATCTAGTGAGTCCAAAGACCTGGGATCCACCACATAAAACAGACTTTCACTGCTCCCTCTCACCTTCCCCAGGGTAACTCTACACTCAGTCATCCTGACCCACCTTTCAGTGTTCTCTCTTGCCACTGGGTCTTCTCACATACACACACACAAACACATACATACAGAGAGGGGACCAGCATATAATAGTCATTAAGAAAATACCTCCTCAGTGAATAAATGAGGGAAGTGGAATTGTTCTGATTATATTGGGATAGAGGGTGTCCCCAGTGTCTCCTCTGTGATGGTTCTGAGAAGTCTCCCAAGAGCACAACTGGATAACCACCAGATTAGAAGTTCCCTATGATCCTTCCCTTATCTACCAGACTGTGATCCTGCAATGGATTTTTTAAAGGGAAGAGGAAAAAGCAAAGTACTAATACTGGATATCAGCAAAGACATCAGTGTATTTTGTCTCAGAGTCATTTTCATCCATTTACATTTCCCCAGGAGAGAAAGAGAATATGACTGGCCATGACAGGGATGTGAGGGATGCAGGTTGACTCCAGGACCCATCCTCTTTTCAGTTTGATCGTTCACATTCCATTAGTGGCTTTCACTGTGTGAAGTGAGAGGATATTCCAATATTATGGCCCCTGTTTGGTCCCCCAACTTATATCTGCCCGTGGCCATGCCTCGACCCATGCCCCGTTACTCGCCATCACGTATCTACTCAGTGCCTATTTGAAGATCAAGGGAAAAAACTTACAGATGTGCAGAAGATTTTCAAGGCATCAGACTTGAGAGCATGAAATCCTTACCAGTTTAACCCCAGCCAAGAGATAATTCTCTCTCTGGACATTCAAAGAAGAATGAAATTGTGCTCAAAAGACACCTAGAGCCAACCAGATTGGTTACTAAGTGGATGCAGCCTGGCAAGAGGTTTGCATGGTGGAAAAAAATGTGTTTTCATTTGTGTTTCAGTCTCCAGGACTGCTTTAGGAGCTGAAGATCAGAAACTGAAAGTGGACAGGCAGGCATTATCTGCAGTTGAACTTTTTACAACTGTGAATGCTGGAAAGGGCAAAATCACATAGTGCAAGCCGGGGTCTTAAAGATAATGCCTTTACATCCAGACATCTCTCCCCTGAGAATTCCTCAGGGCCAGTGCTGAAAAACGCTCATGCTTTTTATAGTAATCTTCCTGGCTGCCCTCAAGAGCATTTTATAAAGTGTTTTATATGTACTAGAAGTCAGAAGAGTTACAAGTGGGATTCTGAGTGCAATGGTTAGATACATTATTTTTTTTATTTTTTTTGCGGTACGCGGGCCTCTCACTGTTGCGGCCTCTCCCATTGCGGAGCACAGGCTCCAGACGCGCAGGCTCAGCGGCCATGGCTCACGGGCCCAGCTGCTCCGCGGCATGTGGGATCCTCCCGGACCGGCGCACGAACCCACGTCCCCTGCATCGGCAGGTGGACTCTCAACCACTGCGCCACCAGGGAAGCCCAGATACATTAAAAGCAATGATCCCTCCATTAAAAGGCCTCACTCATGAGTATGACCTGCCTACCCTGCCATCTAGGTTAGGTTCCAAAAGCAGGAGTGTTCTCAGCAATATATGGCTTTACTCTTTCAGGCACCTGGTATATTCCAGCTAAGAGAAAACATCATCTCTTGCTCTGATCCTCTTTTGAGATAGATGTTAATGTAATACTGGGTTTCCCTCATTACATAACATTTATTCATCAGCTACCATTTTTCCTTTTCTCCACTTGTACCCAAACTTTTCCACCTTTGGAAGAGACATTAGGTTTGGCCACTGTGCTGGCAACAACAGTAGTCTAGCAAGTAATAGCAATAACAAGCAACAGTAGGCAGCAATACTAGTCTAGAAAGTTCCTCCCTGCCCAGTCCACTCCTGTTCACATAAAGTAATGTTACATAGGTGCAACTAGCGGGCTATTTTTACCACTAGGCAATATAGCTGAATTCACTGTTAGCCCCAATTTGGCATTTGGGGTGAAGGCACATTCTGCGCCATCAGGCCCTTAGGAATTGTGACATAAAGGTTAAAAACACATATATTGCTGAGACCACTCCTGTTTTTGGAACCTGACCAGAGCAAATAGAAACCTGCAAACCTGAGTGGCCTCGCCCTGGGAGACATTTTCATAAGATGTGATGATGGATTGGATAGTCATTAATGACTGAATGAGAGTCTAGTAATGTGTCAGTATCTTTTGACTTCTATGGTTGTCTTGCAGTAAGGGATCCTAAATTTCTTGCTGAGGAATCATCCCTGCTTCCAGACCTTGTAGTTGCAGCCCTGGTTCTATGACCACTGCACCAAGCAGGGAAAAAAGAAAAAGTTGGGGTGATACAGGGAAGAAAGTACACCAGGACCTTCCTCACCCCCTCTTCCCCAGACTCACCAGAAAAACAGAATCTATCCAGCAGGGACAGTCCTGTAGCCCCACTCACATTCACGTTGAATGTGAGCACATACTCGTGAAAGTGTGCAACCCAGCCCTTCGTGCCTTTATTTCTCCCCCACTTCAGACAACCAATATTTCAACTACCCGTTCCAATTCTCACCAAACTATTACTCTGAGGAGATCTCTCTGCCCATTGCTGGAAATTATCAGCTGTAATAATACAGCCGATATTATTTCTGTATTCAGACCAGATCGGCTGGTCTGAAGAAATGACGCTCAACTGTCCCAAATTAGCGCAATATCTTCTGTTCTGGTTCTTTTACGGCACTCACAGCATCTGCATCTGCCACCAGGCAAGCAAAGCCCAGTCTAGGGTCAGTGTCTCTTCCTGTCAGGACCACTTGCAGCCCCCAGGGCTACCAGCATCAGTCTGACCTGCCAGCTATGCTTGGGGCCTTCCCCCCCAGGGAACCTGCCATAGAGTCATCTACATTCTCTGTCTCTTTCGCTGGCAGATAGAACAGCTCTTATTGGCATTTTGTGCCTCAAAGGGTGCAAGAAGAATATGTCTAGATTCAGTCCGTCTCTGCATTCTGCAGACCCCCAATGGCCACTCGTTTCATGGACCCAAGTAGCTACCTTAAGTGAGCACACAGGGATATCTGCCTGTCAATTCCAATCACCTTCCTAACCTGGAAGGGGGTTCTTCTGATGGGCATCAACATGCCCTACTTTGATGCAACCCTCAAATTTCCATAGGGCTGTGCCCCACATTGGCATCCCTTTAATAGGCCAGGTTTTTTCCACTGCCCTCCTGCTTGACCACGTGGACAGACCACTGGCCACTGCCCATGAATCAGTACAGAGCCAAACATAAAAGTGGGCTTTTACCACTGTTCAATTCTTCCATCACTGCTGGGGAAACAGCAGGCAATTCAGCCCACTGAGGTCATCGATTTCATTTTACCTTCTTCTACTGGAGTGGAGGCCTCCCAAACAGGGAGGTCCATTCACCTTGGAACTGCAGTCTACAAACCAAGCGACTCATTGTCAAGAGCTGTTCATAGGGCATTATCCAAGTGATGACAGAATTCGGCAGCTCCTTCTGCAGTTCCAGAGTCAGTCCTGGGGGAAAAGAGGCTCCGTGCTAGAGCGAGTATCTCCTCCTTGCATTCCCCAGGCAGCATGATCCTGTATAAACAATCTCCATTTTCTTATGGAACTCTTCTGGGCACTGCCATCCCCATTAGAGTGTTTCTCTGACATCACCCAAGACATTGTATTTCCGGTTTTAAGATCATTTTAGGTCCTTCCGTCATGGGGGTAGCTTTAATTAATAACGTCCAACAGCGAGGTAGTAAATGCCACTCCAATGGACACTCTCTAGTCCAAAGTCCCAGTAGCTGTCACTCGGAGGCACTCACAGGTTTTTGCCATAAGCTCCATACTCCACGTAGGGCTAGCGCACAGAGAATTTGTTCCCACCAGCACTCCAGCTTCCGTGCTACGCTGTGTGCGTTCTGGCAATCTTACTGGTTCCCATTTAGCATGTCCAGTTAATATTGCTTGGAAGGGTGGACGCACATGCCTTCTGCTTTGCAATATTAGGTAAGGGAAGCGTTCCCCAGTCAGATACAATGTCCATCCCCATAATACAATCAGGTAAAAGAGACACAACCACTTCACATAAAGGCCGTTCAAACATTCCAATTCTCCTACAAACGTTTACTTTAATTCCATCAACCATTATGTTCCTAACTGTAGCCTCTGTTAGGACTTCCTCAACAGCTTTGGGTTTTACAGTACCGGGTAGGGGAAGTGTTCCCCAGCGAGACGTGATACCTATTCCTATAAAATATTCAGGTAAAGTTGACACAACTTCTGTACATAATACCAGCTTAGACATTCCAACTTTCATAATCCTATTTACTCTTACATTTTTACATTCTCTCAATCAGATTGTAGCCTGAGTCAGGGCTTCCATCAATGGGTTTTGGTACTACAGTTGGAAGCTTCTCTTCTCCACCCCGACCATTATTTGACCTGCCCTTGTGCAAAAGGCTTTGGGTCCCCAGGGAGGGTGTTACAGCAAAGTCTCCCTGCCTGATGCACACAGAAGCCAATACTGTGCCACGGGCTTTTGAGAAAAGAAAAGGCTTGATTGCAAGGTCCACTGGTAAGGAGACAGAAGGCAGGGCTCAAAGCTGTCTCCCTGATCTGGAGTTCGGTTAGGTGAGGATGGGTTGGTATGCAGAAGCACTGGCGGGGCAAGTTTTGATTGGAGGGCTTTGGAACTTGGCCATTAATGGTAAGGTATGGTTAAAGGGGGCTTCAGCACCAGATCTTCCTGGACAAGGGACCCTTTGCTTCTGAAAGGGTTTGAAAGGGTTCCGATGTTCAGGTTCTGGTCATGTCCTGGTCCTTTGGTTCGTGGGTTGGGGGCTGGGGGGTCCTTTGGTTCCAGGTGTGACTTGAGGTCAAATTTTTCTCCTCTGCGCATGCTCTGGCTGCATGCCTCAGCTTCTGTTCTGTTGTCTCTGAAAAACAACTCAGTATCTTGCTAGAAACAGGATAGGGCCAATTTGGGCTAGCTCTGCGGCTATAAGGGGTCGGTCGAGACAAAGGACCCAGGCCCTTTTGTCCTTCTTCAGCCAAACCGCTGCCCCAAGCAACTGCTGGTCAGGTTTCTTCTTGTGATTTTTGCCTTCCAGCTTTTAAAATTTCTCCAAACATGGGTAAATAGAGCGAGCTTGTTGGGGCCCTTTAATGTTAGGGAACCAGCAGGGTTTCCCTTTGCCCAACAGTTCGTTTGTTTTAATCCCATCAATGTCCATTGTTTTCATCCCATTTCCTAATAACCATCTAAAAATTTCCATCCTGCTGGGACAAGTCCTGTGATTCCCCCCTTTCTGATTCCTCTTTGTTCCGCCCCTTTCAGTATTTGCTTTTCCCACCTTATTTCTAAACAATCTTTTAAAAGCTTCCACCTGGTTGGGAAGAGTCCCTTGACTGTCCCCAGGCCTCTTCCCATTCTCTTGTTAATTCAACTAATGTTTTTATTAGCATCTGTAAGACCCATAAGGGGAAGCTGAGATGGCAAATTTGATAAATCCTCCAGAACTGTTTTTCGATTTTGCAGCAATAAGGTTATATGGGGTGCCCACGTGAAGGGGGCCCCGAGAGACACAACATTTACCATGACCTGGGTAAAGGGCATATTCAGTGGGTGAATATCCTGGTCATCAAAAAACCAGTCCTACGTGGCTTGTATACGAAGCATATCAGCTGCTTCATTTGGGGAATTCCACTTGGCATTCATAGAGGGTGACAGTCCCCCTTCTCGGGGTGAACGGACCTTAGAGTGGCTTTTATCCAGTCCACCAGGCTGGCTGTCCCCCTGGAAATAACCCACTTTGTGTCTGGATCATGTATGGTGTCAAAACCCAAAGTCTGCATACTAAATCAAACAAAGAGAAAGATGAGTTTCTTGCAAGGCTTTTGACCTGCACGCCAGAAAACTCAAGGCTACAAGAGCAATGAGTTCCGAGTTGCTCACAGACTAAGGGATTTTTATGGGGTAAATGCTGAAGTTATTTGGCTTTTTCAGTGATCATCTTACCTATTTGGATTAGGATAGCTGAGTCTGAGGAATAAGGAAGTCCAGAGATGACAGGAACAGAAGAATTGGCTTTGGGGGACAGGCTGGTGTCCTATGCTCTTCTGAGAAGAGCTGTCAATTCCTGCAAGGTTAGGTTAAGTTTCCTTTATGTGCCTGCACTGACTGTCTCCATTTTGTCCTTGACATAAGTGACTCCATTTTAGTTTGGTTCTACGGTAGCCATCTGTGACTGTTCCATAGTGACCTGTGACCTCCTGTGTCAACCCAAATTTGCTCTTCCACTCTGTAGCATTCAAAACCAAAGCCACAGCTCCTAAATTACTTACTCTCACGATCCATTTTAGTAAAGTTTCCTCAGGAAGCTGATGATACCAAATCTGCAAAATGAAACAACTCCTTCACACTGTCCCCCCTTGTTTCGATAGTTCCAAGAAGGTTTTGTTCTCCTCCACATGACGGCTTTCTTTGTGACCAGAGGTTGTACAGGTACTTTCTGTTGCCCCTACATAATTCTTCCCTTTCTAGGTGGCTCTGAGGCTAGTGGCCCAAGCTCAGACTGACCCAAATCTGACCTTGGTTTAGCATCAAGGCGGGACCCAGCATTTTCTTTTACTTTTAGTTTAGCTATTATAGATAACAATAGCCAAGGGACTGAATCTTTTGCCGTTGTCTTATTAGTATGTATTTCCTTATGCACCCAGTGAACTAACTTCCCAGGAGTTGGATCCACCTCTATATTCTATTGGTAACTTTTACCCTTAGTACTTGATGCAGCACAGCTGCTGCTGCATACCACGTGTGACCATGTAGCCACCAAGGAATCAAAGGTTCCTCATCCCCCACCCTTTCATCCTTTTTCTTCCCAAACCACGTGTTTACATGAGCCAGGACCTTGTTATAGCAAACCTCAGTTCTGATACCAACTAGAAGTGTCCAGATGCCAATTACAAATTGTGGGGAGGAGGTGTTTTCCCACTACCACCAGGCAATTCTCCGGACACCAACTGAGTGTCCTACAATGCAACTCAATTCTGATACTAGCTACCCAGGGATAGGATCAGGTTCCGCAGGTTAAGGGCTCAGTCCTACAAGAATGCCTTCTCACCACTTCAGATGCCAGTTTCAAGCCCAAGTTATCACCTGTGCTTCTGACCGATCAGCTACAGACTGGAGGTTCCAATGACCCACCTCCTCAGGTTCAATTAATTTGCTACAGCAGCTCACAGAACTCAGAGAAAACATTTTACTTACTAGATCCGCAGTTGATCATAAAATGATATAACTCAGGAACAGCCAGATGAAAGGGATGCATAGGGCAAGGCATGGGACATGAGAGCAGAGTTCCCATGCCTTCTCCAGGTGCACCACTCTCCCAGCTCCTCGACCTTCTCCAGGTGCACCACTCTCCCAGCTCCTCCGCGTGTTCACCGACCCAGAAGCTCTCTGAACCTTGTCCTTTCAGGTTTTTATGGAGGCTTCATTACATAGGCATGACGGACTAAATTATTGGCCATTGGCAGCTGAACGCAATCTACAGCCCATCTCCCCTTCTTAGAGGTGGGGGAGGAGGGACTGAAAGTTCCAACCTTCTAATCACTAGTTGATTCTCCTGGCAACCAACCTCCTACCCTTAGGTTACCTAAGGGCTTTCCAAAAGTCGCCTCATTAACATAACAGAAGATACCTTTATGGCTCTTAGCACAGGAAATTCCAAGGGTTTTAGGAGCTGAGAGACAGGAACCGTGGAAAAAGAAGACTAAATATATATGCGAAATATATTCTGGTCATCTGAATGACCAAATATATATTTCTTATAAATCACACTATCACATCAACCAAATGAGATCATTTCCAGTACCCAGAAGCCCCTATGTATCCCCTCCAGATCACCACTGCCCCTTGAAGGATGTCACTATCCCAAATTGTACAGTAACTAGTTCCTTGCTTTTCTATATGGTTTAATCACATGTGTATGCAGTTCCAAATCTTTCAGTATAGTTTTCCATAGTTTTGAATTTTCTATAAATGGCTCCTGTTTCATTACCAGGGCGATGAGAACGTACTGATTAGGGAATATATATAGGAGTAGCCTTTCTGAGTCACAGTTGTACTTCATTTTCTACTTCATTAGAAAATGTCAAATTAATTTCCAAATTAGTCATATCGGTTTTTTGTTGTTTTTTTCTTTCATAATTGAGATTTTATTGGTTGTTTTGAGGATCAGTACACAGGCATTTCAAGTTGTATACAATTCTTAACATATGTACCAAAAATCTAAAAAATCATGTAGTTGTACTCTTTTCTCAACAGTTATCCTAGTGACTTTCCAGCTTAAAATGTGGAGGCAAATTTTCCTTAACAAGATATCAAGTACCAATATCTTCCAATATTGATGTGCTGTTACATCGTAAGTCCCACTAATTCACAATTTAATATCATATACACTACATACTCAAATTGTCAATCATTCACAGCACGTTAACAAAGTTACTAGAAGAACTGGACTACCACGACCAAAGATGTTAGAGTGCACAAAATTCTGACCAGGAGAGCCAAGATCAAGGAGTGAGTGGTTTGCCCTAGGAAACAATTCTACCAAAAACAACATGGGAAGAGAAGTAATTTAAAGTGTTCAAGACATTTAAATGCACAGCTGACTCCAAACTGCCATTTAGTATGCTTTGTATTATAGGATATAAAAGCTACCGCCCATCTATGGAATGTTAAGCTGACACCCAAGACAACCAAAGCCTCCTGTATTCAATATCCCACTGTTTTCTGGTTGCACCAAAAAATAAACACCCAGCAAATGATTTCAACCTCTTAAAAAAGAAGCATTTACACTTAAAAAATGGGATGAGATGGGATTCCCTCCGCGGTATGTGGGATCCTCCCAGACCGGGGCACGAACCCGTGTCCCCTGCATCGGCAGGCGGACTCCCAACCACTGCGCCAGCAGGGAAGCCCTCTCCTCGTTTTTAGTTCCTCCATTTTCTGCAGATAACTTTCCTTCAGTCCCTTGGTTAGACACTTCGGCCTGTTTTCCCTTTGCTCCCCTTTTCCCTTTTGTTTGCACTCTTTTGTCTGAAGATTTACCTTTTCCTGCCGCCTTCTGGCTTCGTTTCCACTTTTGCGGAAGCCGGTTTCGCTGACAACCTCGCCAGTCTCCTCTCGTGCTCCTCCTTCGCCGCCCCCTCGGCGGAACTGACCTTCCCCTTAGGCAGCGTGGCTACCGGGGCGGGCTCGTGCCCGGGGCCTGTGGGTCCCGGCGGCGCGCCGAGGGCTTCGCGAAGCTGCCTGCCTGGCCGCTGCCGCTCCTCCCGCGGCCCGAGCTGCTCAGTCATGTTAGTTTTTATTCTCACTAAAAGTGATAGCTCATCCTGTTTGGTTTCAAGTCAGGATTTCTTACAGCTTACCGCATGTGCCTGGCCTCTTAGGTATCTTCTTGTAGTCCTAGTTTGCTAGGAATTTTTTTTTTTTGCGGTACGCGGGCCTCTCACTGTTGTGGCCTCTCCCGTTGCGGAGCACAGGCTCCGGGCGCGCAGGCTCAGCGGCCATGGCTCACGGGCCCAGCCGCTCCGCGGCATGTGGGATCCTCCCGGACCGGGGCACGAACCCGTGTCCCCTGCATCGGCAGGCGGACTCTCAACCACTGCACCACCAGGGAAGCCCTTGCTAGGAATTTTCATCATAAAAGAATGTTGACTTTTATCAGCTGATTCATCTGCATCTTTTTGAGATGATCATATGATTTTTCCCCTTTAATTTGTTGATGTAGTGAATTACATTGGCTTTCTAATGGTCATCTTGTATTCCTGGGATGCATCCTACTTTGTCATGATGATTTATCCTATTTATATATTGCTGAATTCTATTAGCTAATATTTGGTTAGAGTTTTTATATGTATCACAATGAATGAGATCGCCCTCCATTTTTCCTTTCTTTTAATGTTTTCGTCCATCAGAATTAAGCTGGCCTCATGAAACAAGTCAGGGAATGTTCACACATTTTCTGTTCTCTGGAAGGTTTTGTGCAAAACTGGAATTTTTTATTGCTTGAGTATTTCATAGGCCAGTGAAGCCATCTGGGCCTGGAGTTTTCTTTGTGGGAAGGCTCCTGATTAGTGATTCAATTCTTTGGTTTCTAACTCTTGTCAAATGAGTTTTGGTATGTTATATTTTCTAGGAATTCATCCATTTTATCTACATTTTCTAATTTGTCAACATACAGTTCCTCATAATAATTTTTTTTAAATATCTGAGGCATCTTTAGTGACATCTTTTTCATAGCCAATCATATTTATTTTACAGGACAGGCATAAGAAGATATATGATTTCCATTTGTAAAAAACTTTTATTCTGATAACTGAATTGTTTCTAAATACATCTTACTTTTATTTATTTATTTATTTTTACAATACATCTTACTTTTAAAATTCTTGATACCTATTCCAATTCTAAGGGTAAATGTTTTCGGAGTTACTAAAATCCAGTGATTCTTCCCAAATAAGATATCAGATGGAAAACTGTAAGTAATTTCTCACTAGTTTCATAAGATTTCTTGAAAACATATTTTTGAATTCATATTTTGCCGATCATTGTTTTTCATGCAGTTCCCCAGTCTTCTTTCCAACCTTCCATTCCCCTCTACAAACCCTACATTCTAGCCATATTTCTCTGGTCACCAACCCATGAACACATTCCACTCCTTTTTTTTTTTTTTTTTTTTTTGCGGTACACGGGCCTCTCACTGTTGTGGCCTCTCCCATTGCGGAGCACAGGCTCCGGATGCGCAGGCTCAGTGGCCATGGCTCACGAGCCCAGCCGCTCCGCGGCACGTGGGATCTTCCCAGACTGGGGCACGAACCCATGTCCCCTGCATCGGCAGGTGGACTCAACCTCTGCGCCACCAGGGAAGCCCCATTCCACTCTTTTTCACCTCTGGTCTCTGCTTTTGCCATTCCCTCTACCTGTAAGGCTCTTCCTCACCTATCTCCATCTGTCAGAGTCCTAACCACCCTCATGTAGGCAACTACTCCTGAGATGAGAGAATTTCACTCTCCTTCCTACAGTCCCTTTGTCCTGCCTCACAGGAACAGCTGATGTAGTATGCTCTCTGACAGGACTTCAGGGAGGCAGAGCTACACAGGGAGACAGAATGGGAGGATCAAAATGAACAGGAGGAACATGGAGATTTGGGAGATGTTCCCAGTCTGTAATAGAACTATAGAAAAATTTCCTCTTCCCTACTTTTTGTTCCTATGTGTTCTGCTGTGGGTATCTCAAGGCAATCTCCCTTTGGGAGAGCAATGTCTCCCTGTGACACTGACATAAGGATAAGAAGGTACCAGTTATTTGTTCTCATATTACCTGAACATCTTGCTGTTTCAGAAAGTTCTGATGCACAACCAATATCAACATCTGTTTCAAGGATCTCTGCTGGAATTGCAGCTTCACACAGCCAAATTGCCTATGCTTCCATCAAGGAAATGGCTATTTATTTTATGCAGCCATCTGGGCTATAACCAGGATGTTCTGTCATTTGTGGTCTTGTTTTCTGGCTTTTTCTTTTAAGGATAAAAATTTGATGACTTCATAAGCAATTTCATATATATATATATATATGAAATCAAACTTATAAGTAAATGTTGCCTAAGTTCTTTACAGTGTCACTGTGGTGATAGATATTTTGGTCTAGCATCCTCTCTTCCTTTCCTGTCCCCCAACTGCTGTTATTTGGATCTACAACATTTACTCTTTGGTGAAAAACAAGTTAATAAACTCCACAGAGCCCATAAGCGGTTGCCTGAAGACTTTTCACAGGACTTACTTCCTCTGAAAAGAGGCAGGCTGTTTGGAGACTCAGTATGCTACCAAATGGGATTCTCCCTTCCCTTCCTACCTCCCAACAGTCTATCAAGGAAATGGTTTGTCTTATCACTTTAACAAACACTCTTTTTTTAAATTGGAGTATAGTTGTTTTATAATGTTGTGTTAGTTTCTACGGTACAGCGAAGTGGAATTTCCTGTGCTACACAGCAGGTTCTCATTAGTTATCTATTAACAAGCACTCTTCATCATCTCAAACATTAAAAACTTTCCTTCATCTTTTATGGTGGCTTCTCAAGAGGAATATCACAAATGACTTGTGGTCTAGAGTGTAATTTCAGTGACTACCACGGTAGAGGACATTGGAGGGTAGGGGTAGGGAGAGAGTGATCTGAAAGCAACCAATTTATCTTTTAAAATGCTATTTCCCCCCTTTCATTGAACTCAGTTTACTCAGAATTATGACTTTTATAAAGTTTTTCAAGTATTCTTATTTGAAAAAAAAATACATGGTACTCCCACTGACAACACATTACTTCTCATATTCCTGGCAATCTCACTTACTTGGAATGGAGCCATAAAATAGGAAGAACTTTGAGAGACCTGTAAGCAGCCCAAATAAATGTTGCAGAGTTCACACCCCAAAGCTTATAGGCTTTATTCATAGAAGAGTACTTCACCCACACTCTGTTTACTCTTACATTACACACAATTATAGCTGGTTTTCCAGCCCATTGCAGATTAGGATCAGCCAATTAGAATGGAGAGAGGAGCTGCAAAGGGAGAGATAGAAATGTTATCAATAGAAGACACAAAACTAAAAATTCACAGCAGTTCTAGGGCATTCTGAATTGGGCACAAAGCTCTTCACACCTCCATCCCCATGACAGCACACTGTGTTACAACTCAGTGCAATCATCGATGTTCAGAACGATAACCTGGAGTCATCGAAAGAATGCATTATGTTCAGGATTCTCTCTGTAGGAGAGCAGGGAGTGTGAAATATACTTTAGGAAGATTGCCGTCCAAAATTATTAACATTTTAAAAGGTAAATCTGAGCGATATAGAATGGATTACTGACGTCACCTCCTGCCCAGTCTTCTGCCTCCAATCTCTCCTCCCAGCCCCCCAACTACCCACCTCCATCAGGTCATCCTTTAGGGTACTACAAGATTCATCCTCCTGAGCAACAGCTCTAGTCAAATTACTTCCACATTCAGGAATCTCCAATGGTTCCCCTATACCAATAAAATCAATAAAACAAGATGCTCAGCTTATCATTTCAACACCTTCCACAGTGCAGCCCCAATCTAGCTTTATCTACCATTATTCCTTTCAAGTATACTGCCCTCCGGCTCAGTAGTTCTCAAAGTGTAGCCTCTGGACCAGCAGCACCACAGAACTACTGAATCAAAAACTCTAGGGCTGGAGCACAGCAATCTGGGTTTTAAGAAGCCTTCCAGGTGATCCTGATGCACCTGAAGTTTGCAAACCACTAATCTAGCCAATGTGAACTGGCCATTACATAATTATACTTTACCTCTCCTGCCTCTGTGGTTTCCATGTTTCCTGTGTCTGGAATTCCTCTTGCCTTTTCCCCCTTATAAAGTGCTACATATTCTTGAAAAATATCTCTAATGATACATCCTTTAGGGAAGGGGTCCCGAACCTCCGGGCCTCGGACCGGCACTGGTCCACGGCCTGTTGGTAACTGGGCCCCCCAGCAGGAGGTGAGCGGCGGCGAGCAAGCAGAGCTTCATCTGCCGCTGCCCATCGCTCCCCATCACTCACATCACCGCCTGCACCATCCCCACCCCACCCACCCTGTCCGTGGAAAAACTGTCTTCCACAAGACCAGTCCCTGGTGCCAAAAAGGTTGGGGACCACTGCTTTAGGGAGTATCCTATATTCCGTCCACTCAGATGCAAATTCTTTCTTCTACAAATCCTCACAAAAATTTACTTGCAATCCATTCAATTCACTTATTCATTTTTCCATTCAACTAATATTCACTGAAGTTGGCTGTGTGTCAGGCACAGGGCACTGGGGATACAGATGGACAAGTAAACAGAAAATTACACCACAGTATTCCACGCAGGTAACCGTGAGAACATAAGAAGGGTACATCTCTCCCAGACATGGAGGTTTGATAACACTTCTTACAAAAAGTGTCATCTGAGCTGAGTACAGGAAAGATGAGTAGAGATAATCAGCAAGGAGAATTTTTTTAAAGAATAAGCAACAGGTAATCAAGACACATTTTAAGTAGAAATTCATACATGAATACATGATATGAACATACAGAGTCAAATGAGTGGTGTGAGCATATACCCTTACCAGAATGTCAAGGTCTCTTCGGGGGAGCCTTTTCTTCCACCCAACAGCTATATTTAGTACAAAGATATAGCCAATGCAATTATCTCCAAAGTGCACCAGTCATATTGCTGGCATCTTGGAGAGACCCCTTTCCTGAAATCTCTGAAGAGTAACTCACGTGTGGTCTCCTTCTAAATTCTGCAGCCAGCATCCCTGCCTCAGGCCAGCATAAACTATTGCTAGAACCACCATATTTTATTGCTGTTTTGACCACCTAAGACCCCAACTAGGTCTTCACCAACCTCTCTATCAAGTGTCAAATTTCTTATTAAAGGTGTCAAGGCTACCACAGAAATTTACCCGTTTTAAGGTTACACCAGACAATTGACCTTCATCTATAGAGTCCCACAAACTTAAAAGGATCTCTTGTCAATCAATCTCCAAGTTCATATGACCCCCCAGGCAGTCAAGGGTCTGAGACCTGTGAGAGCTGGTGTTTGAAGTGACTCCTGAGAGGAAGTTTCCCAGTTCACTGGAGGCTCCCTTCAGAGCGGGCTGAAAGTCATGAAGACGGGATCTCAAACTGCCTAATCTGCTCAGAGATCCTGAGCTCATCCCCACTGAGGTGGCTGTAGACTAGCTCCAATCGACATGATAATCCACAGACAGGAGTCTGACATCAGATCCAAATGCCAGCCTCTAACCAAACACCCTTGTGTCAAAGAGTTATGGATGGAAAATACCTTGCTGTAAAAGCAAGGAGACTACATGGTGCTGGGAAAAAAACACTAAACTTGACACCGAGTCCCCCTAAAACCTAGTTCCTCTGCTCAGTTTAAGATTAAGCTCTCTATCCAAAACGCTATTCCCTTTCTTGTCCTAACCTGTTCCCCTCAAGATGGAGGAATATCAAAGAAAAGGGGTGACTGAAACCATATACAAGCCCCCATGTCCCTGGGCTTTGAAGTAAAAGGCTTCGGCTTTAGTCTCCCAGGCCTCCCCTGAGTCTCAAAAGGCTGGCTCAAGAGTTCATGATTAGGAAATGTGAAGATGGAGAGACAAAGAATGTTTGTTGGGCTGGGAAACCGGGAACAACTTAGACTATAAACCAGCCACACAGCAGAGTCGCCAAACTCCCAGCTCCCTGAAAGATACAGATGAAGGCCTGACACATCTTCCTAAGTTGTTTTTAGAGGAAGCCGACCCCCACCAGATGAAAACTGCTGACCGCAAGCATGGAGACTCCAGACCGGTTGAAATAAGAAGATTGGTGATGCTTGAAAGTTCACCTTAAGAACCTACTGTACAGCACAGGGAACTCTACTCAATACTCTGTAATGACGTATAGGGGTAAAGAATCTAAAAAAGAGTGGATACATGTATACGTATAACTGAATCACCTTGCTGTACATCAGAAACGAACACAACATTGTAAACCAACCAGACTCCAATAAAAATTAGTTAAAAATAAAACAACAAAAAAGAAAGTTCACCTTGAAAGCCAACCAATTCGAGAATTGTGAACAAACTGATCGTGCACTCTGCACGATCCCAATAACCCAATATCCATTCTTCCATTTAGCCCTGGTTATAGAACCCCAAGGGTGAAGTATAAAACTAGCTGCAATTAAGCACAGCTGGAAAAAAAAACTAAAAAAGATCACCATAAATAAGTAAGTAAATAAATAAATAAAGCGCAGCTGACCAGCTTGGAGCCATGCCCAGTGTTCAAAGAGCAGCCGGTTGCATGAGCGCCCCCCCCCCTTAATAGTCCAGAAAGCCCCTATGCTGGACTATTAAGTCCAGAAGCATAGGCGCCACTGGCTTAGATTAGTCCACCATGATATATGCTATCACTGCCTGATATTTTACTTCTGTACTGTTTTTTACTTCACAAATTAGATATTGTTTTTACTAACTTATACCATCAGTGTTTCTTTAGAGTTACACACATATTAACCAATGTCTTTACTCATATTCCTTATTATCTTTCAGGCTTTCTCTCTGGGATCATTTTCCTCCTGTCTGAAGGATAGCCTTAGAAGTTTCCACTAGTTAGGGTTTTTTGATAATAAACACCCAGTTTTTGTTTTTTTGAAAATATCTTTAATTGCCTGATTTTTGAGAAATATTTTTGTTGACTGTACAACCCACTGATTATTTTATTTATTTATTTATTTGTTTTTTTTGCAGTACGCAGGCCTCTCACTGCTGTGGCCTCTCCCGTTGCGGAGCACAAGCTCCGGACACGCAGGCTCAGCGGCCATGGCTCACGGGCCCAGCCGCGCCGCAGCATGTGGGATCTTCCCGGACCGGGGCACGAACCCGTGTCCCCTGCATCAGCAGGCGGACTCTCAACAATTGCGCCACCAGGGAAGCCCCCACTGATTATTTTTTGATGATTATTTTTTCTCAGCCTATTGAAGATATGATTCCACTGTCTTCTCACTTCAATTGCTGCTATTTAAATATCATTCACCATTGCTATTCCTGTTTTGGTGATCTGTCTTTTCTCTCCACCTGCTTCTAAGGTATCTTCTTTTTCTTAGATGTTCTGTGGGTTCGCTGCAATATCTCTAGATGAGGATTTTCTCTTTCTGCTTTGAATTCATTTTGGTTTGCTGGATCTGAGGATTGATTTCTCTCAGCAATTTTTAAGCCTCTCAGTCAATCCTCCATGTCTTTGGTATTGCTTTCATATTTCCCATCTCTGTCTTTCTGAACTATATTCTGGAGAACTGCTGCAGGTCTATCTTCCAGTTCATTTATTTGTTTTCCAACTATGTCTAATCTTCTGACTAATGCAGTCATTGAATTTTGAATTCCAATTATTTTAAGGTGATTTTCTAACTTTCTTTTTGTACTTTTTTGTATTCCTTAAATTATTTATAATTAGGAATTGTCCTTTAAAACAAAACAATTCTAATTGTTTAAAAAATTTAAATGGTGGATGAGGAAGTAACTTTGTGGACTATCTAGTATAATTATTTCATTTTACATATAAGAAAATGAGACCCAGGTCAGATAAGACACCTTTTCAAGGTCACACAGTGAGTTAGGGCAAAGCCAGACGTGAATCCAACTCTTCTGACCAGGTTCACTCCACTACACTCCAATTCTGAACAATGCTCATTACACAGAGAAATGGTACTGCCACCTCCCCAAACCTGCACATTTTTCTTTTTCTTTTCTTTTCTTTTCTATTTTATAATAGTCTTTTGAGCTACATCATCTCTTTTAATCCCTGAATTCAAAGGCCCTCTTTAACTGATTTCCCTTTTACATTCAAACTATCATTTCCAAGACAACATGGAATGTACCTCAGAAAAGAGATCAGTTAAAATATCCTACATGGGGCTTCCCTGGTGGCGCAGTGGTTGGGAATCCACCTGCCAATGCAGGGGTCACGGGTTTGAGCCCTGGTCTGGGAAGATCCTACGTGCCGCGGAGCGGCTAAACCCGCGTGCCACAGCTACTGAGCCTGCACTCTACAGCCCGTGAGCCACAACTACTGAGCCCATGTACCACAACTACTGAAACCCACGCGCCTGGAGCCCATGCTCCGCAGGAGAAGCCACCACAATGAGAAGCCTGCGCACTGCGGTGAGGAGTGGCCCCCGCTTGCCGCAACTAGACTGTTCGCAGCAGCAAAGACCTAACGCAGCCAAAAATATAAATAAATAAATAATTTAAGAAAAAAAAATATATAGTTATTACCAAAAAAATATATCCTACATGTAATCACTTAGACTAGGAACTTGTATGTAACACAGCAAATTAGGCATTCTAAAGTTTGTTCCACTCTTGTAGCCATACTGCACTTCATTGTTTACAAAGCATTCTCACATTCACTACCTCTGGGATCCTCACCAATCCTGAGGTAGATACCCAGAGGTTGTTATTACCCTAGGGGTGGATTATCTGGGAACCAATGAATCAAATATCCCCCTCTTACGCCTCATTTTGGTTTTGTGATTTTTTTAATCACTTTTCTTCAAGAGGGGCCCCCAAACAGTATAAGCCTGAGCCCTGCAAAACCTGGATCTGATCTTGATAACCCCCCAGTCAGCAACTGAGGCTAAGTGAAATTAAATGACTTCACCAAGATATAATGGCCATTAAATTATGTGTATACAACTTGACCAATTAATTATTCTGAAGTCAGTATTTTTTCATATGCTGTCATGGCAAAACTTCCCGAACTCTTAACATATTTCCGCCTAGCTGATAACTGAATTAAGATGACTTGGTGGTAGAATATTCTGAAATATATTCACTGGTGTTTTCTCACACCAAGATGTCCTTGCACCACACAAGCCCAAACAGCTAGAACATTCCACACACACTGCCTTCAGGTTAGGACTGTCACTGCAGAGATGTAGAAGAGAGAAACATGAGAGTGTTCCCCTCTTGAATTTCAGCTTTTGAAGCCCATGATGGAAATGGTGACTGTAAGGGCACAGCCTGGCAGGAGTTCCCTGTACCACCACAGCATGGGAACAATACACATTACTGCTAGAACAGTACAGATTACACAGGGGCAACATTAGACCCTGTAATAACCACAAATGGTGTGGGAGTGAGAGACAGAGCAGGAAGATGTCCCCTTATTCCTGAGAGAATGTATGAGCTGGTGGGCCCAAAAGCATTATGTGGTTGTGAAGAGGGAAAAATGCTGGATAAATTGGCATGGACCATATGGTGGGAGGCAGATGGGGACACAACTGTATCGGAGGATGCTCCATGGAGGTGATAGTGCACAAGAACCATAGCAGCGGTTGGCATGACCCATGCCATAAAGTTTTATAAAGCCCCTATAACCTAGAAGGCAGTTGAGGGAAAAGAATGGGAAGAAGGATCCTGGTGTGAGCTAACACCTAAAAGTAACTGACATTACACTTTGCATCATCTAGTAGATTTACATTCAGGACTTAAGAAAGAAGCCAAATCCACTTACAGAAATAGTGAACCAACTTGTGAAACTGAGTTGTGTGGGCTATGAAATTTGTATCCATTCTATGATTATTTTTCAACCAAACATTACTCATACTGGCAGGAGAAGGCATGATTTAGTAGAAAAGACTTCTACTTAGAATCAGAACCTGTATCTTCAAAGTCCCAGCTCTAGCAATTACTAGCTTTGTGATGTTGAGCAGGTAACTTAACCTTTCCGAAACTCAGTTTTCTCATCCATGAGACAGGATCCCTATCCTGTCTTCCTCTCAGTGCCATTATGAAAATGAAATGAAATCACACAAGAGAAAGAGTTTTGCAAAATGTAAAGCTCTCTACAAACATTAGGTGTTAAAATCAATCACACATTTATTTTCATTCACCTTGTACTCTCTCTTTTCATATTTTGGGATATTAACGTCAGTGTCTGAAGACGTCTGCTTTGTAAATATGTTTTGTTCTTTTTCATAGACTATAGCCAGAGACGTGGGAGTGAAATAGGGCAGGTCCTCACTCTAGCCCCAGTCTCAGAGAGCAGCTGGATGTTGGACACTGGTTATTGGCCAGAGGCCAGGCTGCGAGGTTTCCAGTGTATTCATCACTTACGGCTGCTGTAACACACTATCACAAACTCTGCAGTTTAAAGTGATACAAATTTGGGCTTCCCTGGTGGCGTGTCCCCCAATGCAGGGGACACAGGTTCAAGCCCTGGACCAGGAAGATCCCACATGCTGTGGAGCAACTAAGCCCGTGCGCCACAACTACTGAGCCTGAGCTCTAGAGCCCACGAGCCACAACTACTGAGCCTGCGCTCTAGAGCCCATGCTCCGCAACGAGAAGCCACCGCAATGAGAAGCCTGCGCACCGCAACAAAGAGTAGCCCCCACTCTCAGCAACTAGAGAAAGCCCTCACGCAGCCACGAAGACCCAGTGCAGTCAAAAATTTAATTAATTAATTAATAATTTTAAAAAACAGTGATACAAATTTATTATCTTATGGTCCCAGAGGTCTGAAGTCCAAAATGGGTCTCAGTAGGCTTGAATCAAGTTTTCTTCAGGGCTGTGGTCCTTCCAGAGGCTCTAGGGGAGAATCAACTTCCAGGCCTTTTCCAGCTTCTAGAGGCACCCACAGTCCTTGGCTCATGGCCCCTTCATCCAACTTGAAAGCCAGCGACAGAGCAGCTTCACACTCTCTGCTTTTGACCCTCCTGCCTCCTTCCTACTAGGACCCTTGTGATCACACTGGGCCCACCCTGATACACCAGAATAACCTGCCCATCTCAAAGTTTGTGACCTTAATCACATCAGCAAAGTCCCTCGTGCCGTGCATGTTAGTTTTTGGGGAGCTGCCACAAACTGGGTGGCTTAAAACAATCGACATTTCTTCTCTCAGTGCTGGAGGCCAGAAGACTGAAATCAATGTGTCAGCAGGACACAATCCTTCCGAAGGCTCTAGAGGAGGATCCTTCCTTGCCTCTTCCAGTCTCTGGCAGTCACAGGTGTTCCTGGGCTTGCAGCTACAGCATTTCGACCTCTTCAGTCTCAATGCCTCCATTGTCACATGGCATTCTCCTCTATGTCCCTGTGTCCAGATTTCCCCCTTTTTGTAAGGATGCCAGTCATATTGGGTTAAGGGGACACCTTGCTCCAATACGATTTCATCCTAACTTAACTAACTACATCTGCAATGACCCCATTCCCAACTGAGGTCACATTCTGAGGTCTGGGATTAGGGCATCAACATATCTTCTGGGGGGCACAATTTACCCCCTAACACCATGTAAGGTGACATATTCACAGATTCTGGACATCTTTGCGGGGGTGGGGCGTTCTACCTACTGCATCCCGGTTCTCCAGACAGCCTCTCTCACCCACAATGTGGAGACCTCCAGGCCTTGCAGGAAAGGCAAGGGCTAGCAGCCCAGGACCAGTGTGGTGACACGAAAGGGTTTGGCCTTTGCCTTCAGCAAGGTCTGGATTCAAATTGGTCTCTGCTCCTCGTAGCGGTGCATACTTAGAGTAAAACACTTTTACCTCTCTGAGGCTCAGTTACATCATCTGAAAACTGTTCTAACGAGCTCCATCTCCCAAGGGTAGTTGTCGTAATTCCATGAGGCGAGTCTGTGAAGCACCTGGCACATCAGAAGCACATATGAAATGGGAGCTGCTATCATGTGTCCCCACACCCCAATTTTTGAGAAAAAATGTCAAGCTTTGTTCCACATAACTGCTCCCACTGCTACTTCTATTCCACATTGAAACAGTAAATTTGCCTGTGTGCCCAGCTGGCCCTGCCAAGGCAGAGTAAGAGTTAAATTAAGAGGCCATATGCCTCTCACCTCAGGGTCTCCCTTTGCTCCATCCACCTTCCCTGGACTTGGAACTGCTGCGAAGACCTCTAACCCCTGGGGAGACCCTGAAGCCAAAAGCTAGGGGAGTTCTGAACGTGCCAAACTCCCTAGATCTAAAATTTTTAAAAAAGAAAATCTAAACCGTCAACGACCTCCCTTCATCCCCTTCAAGTCATCTCCTTGTGTCTCGTAAGCAAGCACAGCCTCACTTGAAGCCAGTTTTTGCACTGAGCCACGTTTTTCAGGAAGGAAAGCTGAAAGAAACAAGAGGTGCCACGAGCTCAAGACCCTAACTAACTTTGCCACTTTTTGACCATAAGTACAGAAGACTGGATGCATTTGAGTTTCTTGTAGACTAACACAGGTTGTCAGGGAAGAAAGAAAGATGCTTACTCTACTGCCTGATAGTTTGGCTTTTGAGTGAAATAATCAGAGAGGAAGATGCAGGAGAGGGATGAAGGATAGGGATGGACATTCCATGGGGTTTGGTTCTGCATGCTGTTTGTCTTTCATCTGAGGCTCTTGAAAGCAGCCCCCAACCCCATTTTGGGCACAAGTTACCAACACAGGACGCCATGCGAAAACTGATACTTGCCAGGGGAGAGCTAGCAGGCCTCTGACAGACTGCTCCAAATCCCTGCCTGAAAACTTCTTCCCTGAAATGTGACTTTTTGTTAACAGACCAACTTTAGCAGGGAGGTTGCATTTGTTTGCTAGAGCTGCAATCAAAAAAGCTACTACAGGGGGCTTCCCTGGTGGCACAGTGGTTGAGAGTCCGCCTGCTGATGCAGGGGACACGGGTTCGTGCCCCGGTCCAGGAGGATCCCACATGCCGCGGAGCAGCTGGGCCCGTGAACCATGGCCGTTGAGCCTGCGTGTCCGGAGCCTGTGCTCCGCAGCGGGAGAGGCCGCAACGGTGAGAGAGGCCCGCATACCACCAAAAAAAAAAAAAAAATAGCTACCACAAAACGGACAGCTTAAACAAAAGAAATGTATTGTCTCACAGGTCTGGAGGCTAGAAGTCCGAGTACAAGGTGTCAGCAGGGTACTTTCTCTTAGCTTCTAGTGTTGCTAGCAGTCCTTGTGTTCACTCCAACCTCTGCCTCTGTCTTCACACGGCTTTCTCCATCTGTGGGTTTCTGTCTTCACGTAGCCATCTTCTTATAAGGACATCAGTCATGGATTAGGGCCCACCCTACACCAGTATGACCTCAACTATGTATATCTGCAGCAACCTTATTTCCAAATAAAGTCACATACTGAGTTACTAAGGGTTAGGACTTCAACATCTTTTGGGGAAGACTCAATCCAACGCATAACAGAGGTGAATTAGGCCACATTTGGTACACAAAAATCCAAACTGCAGCCTGCTGAAAAGGCCGTAATGTGCCACACCAGTGGTTCTCAACCAGGGGTGATTCTGATCCCTGGGAGACACTTGGCAGTGTCTGGAGCCAGTTCTGTTGTCCCATTTGGTGGAGCAAGAGGGAAGGGCCAGGGATGCTGCTAAATATCCTATAGTACACAGGACAGCCCCACACAGCAAAGAAGTATCTCGCCCATGGTACCCAAGTTGAGACCCCTACGTTCTCCCCATCAGAATAGTGTCCTTCTCTACCCAACCTGCTCCCCAAGAGCTCTCTCTCTCTCTCTCTCTCCCTCAGGAGCCATTGCTGGCCCTTTGACTTCAAGCCCTGTTTATTCCCCTCCCCTCCAGACTTGCCAATTTGAGGCAGGGTCTTCAAATTGATGATTTCAAAGGTTTTTCCCTCTGCCATGCTGCTTGGCTCCTGTCTGCCTGCCGAGACAACAGATGAAGTTGTGAGGGCTGCTGGCCTCCCTGCATCTAATCCTGAGCTTCAGCAGCAGCAGGGAAGGTGGCAAATGTTCAATAGCGGTTGTTGGCAAAGAAGCACAGCAGTGGCCAGACCCAATAATGCCACTGCGTGCGCAAAAGCTGCTTGAGCAAATTTCTCCTACGTGGTCAGATGTGCAACCAGGACAAAGGCGTCTGCTGTGCGTGGGTTCTGGGGACAGGGAAACACAGAGCTCCTTTTCAGTTCTTTGCTGGTTAATTAGTTTGGATCACTGGCTGAGATCTCTTTAAATTTCACTTCTGTTATTAATATTGGTAGATTAATCTGATCTGTGAAATGCAATGGGGGGGTGAATTTATGTGGCATAAAATATAAGGCAGAAAATTTCCACATGAGTGTGGTATTATCTCAAGTAAAATGGCTTCTGCATTGATTAGGCTCTGGTCAGCAAACCATAATAAACTACTTGCCAGTTTGCTAGGTTACATTAACTAATGAATGATTGGGTAGCACTTGCAAACTATGAAGTGCTGATTAATATTAGATAATCTTATGATTAGGCACAAATGTGACTTTTGTTACCTCCTTATAGAGTCTTTTGGGTTTCTGTTCTTGTCTTTTACCATTATTATGTTTGTTAATCAAATAACTATGCGCCAGAATTCAGCAATCCGTCCTTTCAAATCCTAGCCAGTAACATCAAATAGTGACACTGCCTTGTATTTAATTAGGGAGGAAAATGTCTTTTCAAAATGTAGCACTTGGGCCCTAGCTACTGTTTTCAACTGCTGTGGATTTGGGATTGAGGAGGTTCCTATTGCTCTTCTATTTGCGGATCAGCTGTACAATTGCGAGCGAGCATTCACCCTTGCTCAAACAGCAAGTGACCTTAGAAAGGTAGTTAGACAGGGCTATCGGACAGTGCTTGTTTCTGTTTCCAGGGTGAAATATCCTTCTCCAGCGCCCTCTTCTAGTTCCCTTTGCCAATAGCTCCCTCATGTGATTTGCACTGTAATTGTCAAGAGACTAACAATGAAAATTATCTACCTCTTCTAGCTTTAGGAATGCCATGCCTCCATTTTAAACTGCTCACCTCATAAAATCTGAGTGGATCCTCATCTCCATCAGAGAGCATGAAATACGGTTGAATAGGGATTTGCTTAGGAAGTATCTGTACCTTTTTTTTTTTTTTGGATATACTTTGCTTTGGTTTGAACAAGCATGTCCCCTGTTTCTTGGGAGCCGGGCACTTGAGGAAGTAACTCTGAGCTGGGCTAAACAGAAAGAGAATCCTATTCTCTTCAACTTTTATCTGAGTGTGAACTAGGAGTCAACACTGGGGCTGGTGTCCTGAATCCTTTCAATTTATCTTTTTAGTTATATAACTTAATATTTTTCATTATCTTTATGAAATATTTATATCATACAGAAAGTAACATCACCCATGTACTCACCACTCAGATTTAACAGAAGGTAACATTTTGCCATATATGCTTCTGAACTATCTCCGTTTTTTAAGAAATAAGATGTTATAGCTCAAGCTCCAAACCCCTCCCATATCTACCTTCCTTTTCCCTCCTCAGAGTAACCACTCCCCCAAAATTAGTGTGTATATTTCCCATGAATGTTCTTATCCTGGTGTATATTTCCCATGAATGTTCTTATCCAGGTCTCTATATGTATGTATTTATAGGTAATACATAATATTGTTTTGAGTGATTTTTAATTTGCATGGCTAGCATCAAACCAACCACTTCTAGCTTTCTATCCTAGGAAAACCTTCCTGCATGCGACATGTACATTACAATATATTCATTGTAGTACTGTTTGCAATAGCAAAAAAGAAAGTGAATACAACCTAATCATCCATCAGTACGGGAAGGGATAAATAAAACTGTGCTTTATTCATACACTGGAATATTATACTGCAGTTAAAATAAATGGACTAGATCTATGTGTATCAACACAAATAAACCTCAAAAACAGGGTTCAGTGAATAGAGCAAGCTGCAAAAAGATAAGCGTACGGGTGATACCATCTACTTATCCAGTTAACTCATATGTAAGTCTAATTTTTCTGATGTCTGTTTCATCACATTTAAAATACAGTTGAGAGAGGGGGAAGATGGTGGAAGAGTAAGACGTGGAGATCACCTTCCTCCCCACAGATACACCAGAAATACATCTACACGTGGAACAACTCCTACAGAACACCTACTGAAGGCTGGCAGAAGACCTCAGACCTCCCAAAAGGCAAGAAACTCCCCACGTACCTGGGTAGGGAAAAAGAAAAAGGAATAAACAGAGACAAAAGGATAGGGACGGCACCTGCACCAGTGGGAGGGAGCCGTGAAGGAGGAAAGGTTTCTACACACTAGAAGCCCCTTCGCGGGCGGAGACTGTGGGTGGCGGAGGGGGAAAGCTTCGGAGCCACGGAGGAGAGCACAGCAGCAGGGGTGCGGAGGGCAAAGCAGAGAGGTTCCCGCAGGGAGGGTCGGTGCCGACCGGCACTCACCAGCCTGAGAGGCTTGTCTGCTCAGCCGCCGGGGCGGGCGGGGCTGGGAGCTGAGGCTCGGGCTTCGGTCGGAGCGCAGGGAGAGGACTGGGGTTGGCGGCGTGAACACAGCCTGAAGGGGTTAGTGCACCACGGCTAGCCGGGAGGGAGTCCGGGGAAAAGTCTGCACCTGCCGAAGAGGCAAGAGACTTTTTCTTACCTCTTTGTTTCCTGGTGCGTGAGGAGAGGGTATTAAGAGCGCTGCTTAAAGGAGCTCCAGAGACGGGCGCGAGCCGCGGCTAAAAGCGCGGACCCCAGAGACGGGCGGGAGACGCTAAGGCTGCTGCTGCCGCCCCCAAGAAGCCTGTGTGCGAGCTCAGGTCACTGTCCACACCTCCCTTCTGGGGAGCCTGTGCAGCCCGCCACTGCCAGGGTCCCGGGATCCAGGGACAACTTCCCCAGAAAAACGCACTGCGCGCCTCAGGCTGGTGCAACGTTACGCCGGCCTCTGCCGCTGCAGGCCCGCCCCGCACGCAGTGTCCCTCCTCCCCCCCCAACCCCGGCCTGAGTGAGCCAGAGCCCCCAAATCAGTGGCTCCTTTAACCCCATCCTGTATGAGCGAAGAACAGACGCCCTCAGGCGACCTACACGCAGTGGCAGGGCCAAATCCAAAGCTGAGCCCCTGGGAGCTGTGAGAACAAAGAAGACAAAGGGAAATCTCTCCCAGCAGCCTCAGGAGCAGCGGATTAAAGCTCCACAATCAACTTGATGTACCTGCATCTATGGAATACCTGAATAGACAACCAATCATCCCAAATTGAGGAGGTGGGCTTCGAGAGCAAGATTTATTATTTTTCCCCTTTTCCTCTTTTTGTGAGTGTGTATGTGTATGCTGCTGTGTCAGATCTTGTCTGTATAGTTTTGCTTTCACCATCTGTCCTACGGTTCTATCCGTCCGTTTTTTTTTTTTTTGTTTTGCTTTTTACTTTTAAAAAAATTTTTTTCTTAATAATTATTTTTTATTTTAATAACTATTTTATTTTATCTTTATTTTCTTTTATCCTTTCTTTCTCTCTTTCTTTCTACTTTTTCTCCCTTTTATTCTGAGCTGTGTGGATGAAAGGCTCCGGGTGCTGCAGCCAGGAGTCAGTGCTGTGCCTCTGAGGTAGGAGAGCCAACTTTAGGACACTGGTCAACAAGAGACCTCCCAGATCCACGTAATATCAAACGGCGAAAATCTCCCAGAGATCTCCATCTGAACAACAGCACCCAGCTTCACTCAACGACCAGCAAGCTACAGTGCTGTACACACTATGCCAAACAACTAGCAAGACAGGAACACAATCCCACCCATTAGCAAAGAGGCTGCCTAAAATCATATGTCCACAGACACCCCAAAACACACCACCAGACGTGGACCTGCCCACCAGAAAGACAAGATCCAGCCTCATCCACCACAACACAGGCACTAGTTCCCTACACAAGGAAGCCTACACAACCCACTGAACCAACTTTAGCCACTGGGGACAGACACCAAAAACAACGGGAACTACGAACCTGCAGCCTGCGAAAAGGAGACCCCAAACACAGTAAGATAAGCAAAATGAGAAGACAGAAAAACACACAGCAGATGAAGGAGCAAGATAAAAATGCACCAGACCTAACAAATGAAGAGGAAATAGCCAGTCTACCTGAAAAAGAATTCAGAATAATGATAGTAAAGATGATCCAAAATCTTGGAAATAGAATAGAGAAAATGCAAGAAACATTTAACAAGGACCTAGAAGAACTAAAGATGAAACAAGCAATGATGAACAACACAATAAATGAAATTAAAAATACTCTAGATGGGATCAATAGCAGAATAACTGAGGCAGAAGAACGGATAAGTGACCTGGAAGATAAAATAGTGGAAATAACTACTGCAGAATAAATAAAAAAGAATGACAAGAACTGAGGACAGTCTCACACACCTCTGGGACAACATTAAACGCACCAACATTCGAATTATAGGGGTTCCAGAAGAAGAAGAGAAAAAGAAAGGGACTGAGAAAATATTTGAAGAGATTATAGTTGAAAACTTCCCTAATATGGGAAAGGAAATAGTTAATCAAGTCCAGGAAGCACAGAGAGTCCCATACAGGATAAATACAAGGAGAAACACGCCAAGACACATATTAATCAAACTGTCAAAAATTAAATACAAAGAAAGCATATTAAAAGCAGCAAGGGAAAAACAACAAATAACACACAAGGGACTCCCCATAAGGTTAACAGCTGATCTCTCAGCAGAAACTCTGCAAGCCAGAAGGGAGTGGCAGGACATACTGAAAGTGATGAAGAAGAAAAACCTGCAACCAAGATTACTCTACCCAGCAAGGATCTCATTCAGATTCGATGGAGAAATTAAAACCTTTACAGACAAGCAAAAGCTGAGGGAGTTCAGCACCACCAAACCAGCTTTACAACAAATGCTAAAGGAACTTCTCTAGGCAAGAAACACAAGAGAAGGAAAAGACCTGTAATAACGAACCCAAAACAATTTAGAAAATGGGAATAGGGACATACATATCGATAATTACCTTAAATGTAAATGGACTAAATGCTCCCACCAAAAGACACAGATGGGCTGAATGGATACAAAAACAAGAACCATATATACGCTGTCTACAAGAGACCCACTTCAGACCTAGAGACACATACAGACTGAAAGTAAGGGGATGGAAAAAGATATTCCATGCAAATGGAAACCAAAAGAAAGCTGGAGTAGCAATTCTCATATCAGACAAAATAGACTTTAAAATAAAGACTATTAGAAGAGACATAGAAGGACACTACATAATGATCAAGGGATCGATCCAAGAAGAAGATATAACAATTGTAAATATTTATGCACCCGACATAGGAGCACCTCAATACATAAGGCAAATACTAACAGCCATAAAAGGGGAAATCGACAGTAACACATTCATAGTAGGGGACTTTAACACCCCACTTTCACCCATGGACAGATCATCCAAAATGAAAATAAATAAGGAAACACAAGCTTTAAATGATACATTAAACAAGATGGACTTAATTGATATTTATAGGACACTCCATCCAAAAACAACAGAATACACATTTTTCTCAAGTGCTCATGGAACATTCTCCAGGATAGATCATATCTTGGGTCACAAATCAAGTCTTGGTAAATTTAAGAAAATTGAAATTGTATCAAGTATCTTTTCTGACCACAACGCCATGAGACTAGATATCAATTACAGGAAAAAATCTGTAAAAAATACAAACACATGGAGGCTAAACAATACACTACTTAATAATGAAGTGATCACTGAAGAAATCAAAGAGGAAATCAAAAAATACCTAGAATGGAGACACAACGACCCAAAACCTGTGGGATGCAGCAAAAGCAGTTCTAAGGGGGAAGTTTATAGCAATACAAGCCCACCTTAAGAAGCAGGAAACATCTCGAATAAACAACCTAACCTTGCACCTCAAGCAATTAGAGAAAGAAGAACAAAAAAACCCCAAAGCTAGCAGAAGGAAAGAAATCATAAAAATCAGATCAGAAATAAATGAAGGAAACAATAGCAAAGATCAATAAAACTAAAACAAATGTAAGGTAGATAGCTAGTGGGAAGCAGCCGCATGGCACAGGGAGATCAGCTCGGTGCTTTGTGACCGCCTGGAGGGGTGGGATAGGGAGGGTGGGATAGGGAGGGTGGGAGGGAGGGAGATGCAAGAGGGAAGAGATATGGGAACGTATGTATATGTATAACTGGTTCGCTTTGTTATAAAGCAGAAACTAACACACCATTGTAGAGCAATTATACCCCAATAAAGATGTTAAAAAAAAAAGATATCAGTAATACCAGAAGAGCTTGCTAAAGATTTTACAAGAGAGAACAATAAGCCTCAGTGCCTTCAACTCTCTAATACTTGCTCCAAACAATAATATGTTTAAAAAACCATATCAACTATAAGCCATAAAGAAAAAAATATAGCTTACTAGAGAAAAATTAAGGATGTCTATATGCCAGAAAGATGATGAACACATTTCTCAAAAGACAAACGGGAATCTGGGTACCATTTCAGACAGATCCATTTGACAAACAAAAGGTAATTTTACATAATACAGTATGACCTTCACACAATTAAAGAGTAATTACTTTATACAGATAGAGAAATTAAGGACAAAGAGGCCCAAGGAAAGGGACATGAATAAGGACATCAGAGGAAAGAAACACCAATGGCTTACTGGCATGTATAAATATGTATTAGTCTTAATGAAATGCTTATTTAAACAAAACGAGGATTATTCAACACAATAATCATAGATGATGATGTGAAAGTTGACATTTAGTGCTTCCCAGTAGCAGTATTCTCACGGGTGCCTATTTGTTTATTCATGTGATCATTCACTCACTCATCCAAGCATTTACTGAGCCGTTGTTACATGTCCACTGCCTGAATAGAGAGCAAAGCCTCCCACTTTCTGTTCACTAAAATCTCACATTATAATAATAAAAGTAAAGGTGTGAAAGATCAGAATCAACTGTGATTAAAAATTTCCGAGCTGGGGGAAGTCTCAAATGTTTCAGTTCTACTCCCCACAAGTACAAATGTAGGGGGATTTCCCCTCCACTCACTAGGGGTCCAGAGACCTATACATTTTTCTAATTCTTGCAGATGTTCCGGGACTTCGCAGTGAAGCTTCAGCCTAGGGCCATCAGATGGACACCTGGAAAAGTTTTTAGGCTCAGGCAACTGTCCAACTAGATTAGTCAGCGGAGGAGGTACTGACTGCTGACCAAGGGTGGTCCTCATCAGAATTATGGTGGGTGAAGGGGAAGAGATGGAAATTATTATGCCAGGCAACAAGAAACCAAAGGAGAAGGAGAGAAAAAGCAAAGATAGAGGATCTGAATAATAGAATTAATAAGCACAAACTGGTATAGAGAAAACTTACCCTCCACAAGTAGAGGATACACATTACTTTCAAGCACTCAAGGAATAGTCTCAAAAGTTTACCATGTACAAGTTTACAAAGAAAGTCTCAGAAAACTTTAATGAGTTAATATCCTACAGACTGTGTTGTTTGACTATAATAAAATTAGGTCTTTTAAAGGATAGCTTAAACACCTAACATGCTTAGAAACTAAAATCATACTACCTAATAATCCTTGGATGAAAGGAGAAATAATAAAAATGAGATACTCCTAACATGAATTAGCAGGAGAAGATTTGTGACTTGTAGCTAACACAGAACTCTGTGAGAAAATTGCTGCTCTGAATACGTTTATCAGAATTCAAAAAAGTATATTGAAGACAAATAAGCTTTGTGTTCAAGTTAACAAGCTAGAATGAAGGGCAACAGACTAAATGTGAAAGAAACCATAAAGGAGGAAATAGATATAAATAAACATATGAGGAAATACAGACCAAAAATAAAGAATAATTATAAAATCAAGAAATGATTACTTTAAAAGATTTACAAGATAAACCATGGGAGACATCAGGGGAAAAAAAGAGCCAAGACTAAAGCAAAATATGAATGAGAAAAGTAAAAATACTATAGCAATTTAAAAAGTAACGAAATAATATTATGAATTAGTGTATGCCAATAAGCTTGAAGCCCAAGAAGAATGAGCATACTGCTGGGGGAAATAATATAAATGGCTAAATTTTGCAGAGAAAAACCTGAAAAGGCCAATTGTTTGGGAGACTCTCACTTGTTCTAGTATAACTTTTTATTTTATTTTACTTTATTTTTGGCAGCGCTGTGTGGCATGTAGGATCTTAGTTCCCCAACCAGGGACTGAACCCGTGCCCCCTGCAGTGGAAGCATGGAGTCCTAACCACTGGACCACCAGGGAATTCTCTCTGGTCTAACTTTTAAACACATTTAGCCTCACTCGCTTCTCGCCAGGAAGAGACAGGGATTTCTTTGGTAAAATTGTAAGCAGCAGTGGGGCATGCTTCACCCAGCCCCTTCGGATCCACTCACTTTTCACAGGATCAACCTACCAGCTGAATGATGAATTCTGATCTGCCACGTAGTAAGGAGTGGAGCAAATTCAGGGGTGAATTATTAGCAAGTCTGCTTGGCTAGAGATCTAAAGTCACAACTTGCAGTCAGCTTTATCTATGTCTCTCTGATGCATACGTATCTACCAATAGGTTCCAAACTCGGAAAGGGAAGAAATGGGTATTATTAATTAGCCCATCTCACAAATCCAAATGCCTGTAACTATTACAGAAATAAAACAGTCATCAGACTCACCCTTGTCCACTGCTCCACATACAGGAAAGCCCTAGACCTATATAGCTTTAGAGATATATTGTACAAAATGTTCAAGGAACAGATAATTCCACCTCTCACACAAGCTGTTTCAGAAGATAGAAAATGAGAGAAACCTTACCAACCCGTCTTATAAGGCTCGTATAAACCTTGGTTTCATAGCTGAGATAGAACGGATCATACAATGAAATTTAAAGGCTATCTCCCTTATGAACATAGATACAAAACTGGAAAATAATATATGATAATAGGATAATGCATCATAATCAAGTAAGATTTGTCTTAGGAAGAGAAGACTGATTTAAGATAGGAAAATACGTCTGTGTGATCCCCCACCCTAAGAAGATAAGGAAAACATTTAATTTAAATAATCATCTCAATGGGGAGATCAAAAGCATTTGGTAAAGACACATGATTTTTTACAAAGTGCTTTCCACAACCTAAGAATAGCAGGAAACTTCTTTAACATGATGTAGTCTCTGTAGCAAATAAAACAAAATAAAACCCAGAAAACCTTCTCCTAATTACTATAACACATTAGGCACATAAATTTCAGGACATCCATGTCTGATATTGTCTCTACATTCAACCTAGTACTAGAGGCCATGATCAATGAAATAATACCCCTTCAAACTAAAAGGTATATGATAAAGATATCACCACATACCACATGGTGCAGGAACTCTATGTGGAGGATAACACAAGTATTGAACATTACCCAAAGCATATCAAAGTTCACTAACAAAGAATTAGTATCCATAAAATACAAAGGACTGGTAAAACCAACATGAAAAAGAGAAGAAATCCAATAGAATGAGAAACATTATTAACCAAGAAACAATTTAAAGAATAGAAAATCTAAATAGCTGAATCACTAGTAATCACAGAAGTGAAAGGAGATTACACTATTTACCAATCAGAGTTTTTTAAAATTAAAAGTCGGGTAATACTAAGTGTCTTTGTTATCACTTGCTGTGTAAAAACTTACCCCAAAACTTAGTGGCTTGAAACAACAGAATCTATTATCTCAGAGTTTCTATGGATCAAGAATATGGGTGCAGCTTAGCTAGTCCTCTGGCTCTGCATACCTTATGAGGCTACCTCATCTCAAGTCTCAGTTGGGAAGGATCTGCTTCCCTAATTGGGTGTTGGTAGCACGCAGCTCCTTGTGGGTCGTTGCACTAAAAAGCTCAGGTCCTCAGGAGCTGTTCCTTGATATGCGAGTCTCTTCACTGAGCACCACACAATGTGCTTTCATCAGAATGAGAAAACAAGGGGGCAAGAGAGACCGTCAGCAACAAAGTTCTAGCAAGAGGAAACTTAATCATGTTGATCACATCCTATGACTTTTGCTGGCTTCTACTGATTCAACTCATTAGAAGCAGGACACTAGGTACAGCCCACACTCAAGGAGAGTGGATTACACAAGCATGTGAACATCAGGAGGCTGGGATTATTGGGAGTCATATCAGAAGCTGCTTCCACACTGTGTATTGATGAGTATGCAGGGAAACAAGTAATAATAGAATTCTACTGGGAAAACAGACTGGTACTGTCACTCTGGAGAGCAACCTGGCAGTATTTAGAAAAAAATATTGCTTATAGACAATGTTTGTGTCCCTCCAAAATCCATATGCTGAAACCCTAGCCCTCTAGATGTGATGGTATTTGGAGGTGGGGCTTTTGGGAGAAAATTAAAGTTGGATTAGGTCATGAGGATGGGGGCCTTATGATGGGATTAATGCCCTTGGAAAAAGAGGAAGACACAGGAGATAGCTGTCTCTCTCTTTGTGTGTACACACTGAGCTAGGCCATGTGAGGACATAAGCAGGAAGAGGGCCCTCACCAGAACCCAACCATGCTGGCATCCTAATCTTGGCCTTTCAGCCACCAGAACTGTGAGAAGTAAATGTTTGTTGCTTAAGCCACCAGTCTATGGTATTCTGTTCTAGCAGCTCAAACGGACTAAGGATATCTATGACCTAGAAATTCTATTCCTGAGCGTATATTACAGAAAAATATATGCAGAAGTCCATAGGGAGACATGAATGAGAATGCTCCTCATAGCAATGTTTCTGGCAGTGGAGTGGAGAGCCAACATAGATGTCCCTCAAAAGAGGAAGGAATGGACAAGTTATACTTGGGATATTCGTTCTAATGGAATATGATGCAGCATTAGAAACAATTAGCTAGAGATACATATAGCTACATAAGTTGAACTTAAAAGCATAAGGTAAGAAACAGAACGAGGTCTACGGCACAATGCACCATATTCACACACACACACATTTCATAAGGCTATATGTTTCGCAAGAGTACAAACATATACGAGGGCATGATTCAAACACATCCGAGTAGGTGCCTAATTGTGGGAAGGAAATGAGTGTTGGACTCTAGGATGAAAGAAAAATAGAAAAACTGTAGGAGAAAGAACCTTGTCAAACTCAATGATGACAATATGGCCAGAGTCCAAGAATAGAATAAAAGAAAAAATAAAAGCAACCTTCACGAGTGGGCAGTTAATTCTAACCCCTGCCTTTAAGTTGCAGAGCGGGCAGAAGATAATTTAATCAAAATCAGCAGGCTTTAATGCCAGATGCTCTAGGTAGGGAGATGTTTATTCATGGGAGCTGTCTTTTTGTTAGTTTGTAAGATGATTCATATCTCCACCAATATTTAAATTCAGCCGTACAGCTTTTGGAGGGATTTTAAGGAAGATATCCAAAACACTAGCTGATAACTAAGGGTGGGAGATCTCAGAATAGACCACTGAGTAGGGGTGGCCTTGGAGAATAGCTTGGAGGAAAGGTTTGTTCTCTACCATGTGCACCACCACAACTGAACATAGGGATATGAGGAGGGTGGCAGTTCGGCTTGGGAAGACTCTTCTCTCTAACTGAGCCATCCTGGCCTCATCATCATCCCCCCCCAACCCCGCCTCATCATCATCCCCCCCCCCACCCCGCCCCAGGTGTCAGGAATGGTTCTTTGAAATGTCTGAGCTACATCAACAGACGTGTCACAAGGGCTGCTTTGTGATGGCTAAGTCCCTCCTTAGCCACCATTGGCTGAGGGTACGGACCCTTCATCGTCCTGGGGAGCTGTATATATAGCGTGGTCAGTAGGCCCGGAGTAGACCACTGGTAGGCTTCAATACAGCTGAGGTGTGCCGAAGACTACGAGAGCCTGATACAGACATGGATCGAAAACCCTCGAGAGCCAAACGGAGGAGGGTGGATGAGGCTCCCTATAACCTCAGACCTAGACATGGTGGCCACGTAAGATGACCCTACCCAAGCTGTTTTCTTCATGGATTCCCTCTCCCCCAAGAATCCTACCCTCTCCCTGCCTGGCACAAACCCCCTCCTCAGCCCTGACCCCTTCTCATGAAGTCTCCCTTTCCATCAATAGCCCATCTTCTTCTCCCTAATCCAATGTCCTTTTGACCTCACTCTGTTGTCCTTCCAGGTGCTGAAGACAGCCAGGACCGTGACGAAACCCCGTCAAAGGAGTCTGAATAAAAAAGCCTCTAAGAAAGCTGTCAACCCCACAAAACAGCAGAAGAAAGCTACAAGACAAACACTCTCCAGCTGTTCTCACAGGCTGGATGAGACGCTGAATCAACATCAGAATAATGCAGAGCAGAACCAAGAGGCCGAGCAGAACCAAGAGGCCGTGCAGAACCAACTGCCGTGCGGCAACACCCCTCCAAGCGAAGAGCTGGTGAGCCAGTAAAGCTCAGGGGGAGGCCAGAGACCTCAGAAATATCTGCCAAGTCTGAGGTCTGAGAAATGGCCAACTGTGTAGACACAGAATTTTACAGCATCAGGGTACACGGATGCTAATTAAATAAAAATCAACTTGTGAAAATTTCTGTGTGTTTCTGCGAGTTCTCTCATGGTGGGAGCAGGGAAGGAAGGGAAGAGGCAGGTGTGTGAGGAGGGAGGGACATTGAGTCCTGCAAGGTTGCGGGGGACACTGGCAGAATCACAGTTAACCAGACAGTGGGGATAAGGAATGGGTCAGGACTGAGTGCTGAAGATAAATTTCCTACTTAACACTTGAACCCACAGGCAAGGTGGAAAGGGGCTTGGCATTTCTGTCTTTGGGGTAGGGGGCTGGACGAGGGGCACGACAAAGTGTACATTGCCAGAACCTATGTGGTTTGAGGTGTGTAGGTGGCAGTATCATCCCAAGAAATAGACAAATCACTTCCAGGCCACCTACGTCATAGAAGTGTTTGCTACATCTCACCCTACGATGCCAGCGACTAAAGGTCCTCCAGAGGGCCAAAAATCTCACCCTACTAAAAGTTATTGAAAGCACCCTGAGGACTCAAATAATGGTGGATGGAAGCCACAAACTCAACACTGATCAGCCCACTTTCTAAAGAAACTTAAGGTGGAGCAGTGGCTTCCCAAGGGCAGGGAAGTAAGAGCTGTCTGCTCTCAGTACAGGCAACTGTCTACAAAGAATTCTAAAACAACATCATCTCCCCTCCAAACATCTTTTATCTCTATTCCTTCCAAAGTTGTTGTTGTTTTTTCTCTGAAGAGACGATCCTTTTAAGTGGTTTTATTGAAGTATAATTGACATATAATAAATTGCACATGCTTAAAGTGACCGCTGAATGAGTTTGGTCATATGTGTATACTTGTTAAACCATTACCACAATTATAAGTGTGAAAATACCCATCACCCCCATAAGTCTCCCCTTACCCCCTGACAATTGCTTCCTTTTGTCCCTCTCTGCACCCCCATCCTCAGATAACCACTGATTTGCTTGCTGTCTCCATAGATTACATGTTCTAGCATTTTATATAAATGGAATCAGTATGTACTCATTTTTATCCAGCTTCTGTTACCCAGCATAGAGAGTCAATGTTCTTGTGTACATCAATATTACATTTCTTTTTTTTTTTTTAAGAAGATGTTGGGGGTAGGAGTCTATTAATTAATTTATTTATTTTTGTTGTGTTGTGTCTTCGTTTCTGTGCGAGGGCTTTCTCTAGTTGTGGCAAGCAGGGGCCACTCTTCATCGTGGTGTGCGGGACTCTCACTAGCGCAGCCTCTCTTGTTGAGGAGCACAGGCTCCAGATGCGCAGGCTCAGTAGTTGTGGCTCACGGGCCCAGTTGCTCCGTGGCATGTGGGATCTTCCCAGAGCAGGGCTCGAACCCGTGTCCCCTGCATTAGCAGGCAGATTCTCAACCACTGTGCCACCAGGGAAGCCCTACATTTCTTTTTAATATTATGATTGTTATTTTGTTGAGAGTTCAGTAGCATTTAAATGATGCCACAAACTTGCTTTAATTTTATTTAAAAATTAAGATCATCGTCAAGCCATGTGCAGTCATAAGAAATAGAAAGATACCTTATACCCTTAAATGTTGCATATAATGCAACATTTAATAATCTCCCACTACATAATTTTCTCTTTACATCCCATTTTAACCCCCAGTATCTACCTCATGGGTTTCACTGAAGTATATGTGTCATATACAAAGAAAGAGAGAGAGAAAGAGGGAGGAAAGGAGAAAGAGGGAGAGGGAGAGGAAGGTGGGGGTCGGCGGGGGAGGGAGAGAAATTCCACTATAATGCCCTGTATGGGGTGTTTATTTTCCTATAAACATTAGAACACACTATGCACATCATTATGCAGCTCATTTACTCTTCAGATCACTCCATGGACATCCATGCCAAGATGTAGATATATCACTGGATAGATACATAGATTTATGGATATAGACAGCAGATTTTAAAATTTAGCCTCTGTAAACCACAATGTCTTGTGGGAAGAGCTAGTTTTTGTAAAATGGAATCGATTTTTCAATGGGAGATTCAAATTTCTCTAACAGCATTTTATGTGTTCATTTATTTTCCTACTGTACACTTCATTAAAACTCTAGCTATAAATATATATTAAAAAACTCTAGGTAATGCCATATTTTAAAAATGCACGTAGGACAGAGCCTTCATATACTCTGGTTTCTGCTATTGCCAATCTTCTCAGCAGGCTCCTTTTTTATGGTAAATCTAGAAGATTTTTGTTAAGACTTCATGTGGCAACTAACTAAAAGTTGCGCAGGTTTGCAAATACCAGTTGTGTTGACTGGAGATTTGACTTATAAAAAGTGAAAATAAAATGAAATATCCCATATTTGGGGGGAAAAAGATAAAAGCTGTGACCACTGGTGAGAACAGGAGAGTAATAATATAATAATAGCCCAATAAGATAATGAGGAATTATGATATATACATTATAAGCAGGGGTCCTAGAATCTGGGAGACTGGATCTAAGTCTCAGCTCTGTCAGTTACATAATAGTGTGAATTTGGGCAGGTTACTGGACTTCTCTGAGATTCACTGTTCTGATCTATAAAATACTGGGTCAGTAAACATTTTCTGTAAGGGGTCAGGTAGTAAATACTTTAGGCTTTGTAGGCTATATAGGTTTCTGTTGTGTTAGCACAAAAGCAACCACAGACACTATGTAAGTAAAAGTGTACAGCTATGTTCCAACAAAGTTTTACTTGTAAAAATAAGCAGCTGTGGTCTATATTTACCCCCACATGGACACTGGTTTTCTGGCCCCTAAATCACAGTGACTATATATATATATTTGTTTTTTTCAATAACTGCCATCGAGAAAGAACTCAAGCAAGAATGTAAAATATCCCAACATATTAAATACCCATAAAAGAGATTTTAAAGTGAAGGATTACTATAAGCCACGCTAAGATAATAGGTTTGAAAAATGCAGTCTGATCGATTTCCTTAAGATTATAAAATACCAATTTTCACATATTAAATTTCAAAAAAAGGAAAGAAAAGCAGAATAACCGACCCAACTATAAAATTATTAAATGTATTCTATAAATCTCATTTGGTCCTTATTAAAAATATAATAAAGGAGATTTCATTCTAAAGGTTGTTTATAACGGAAAGGCAAAGCTCTGACAATCTGGCCCATCAATACAACCCCCAAATGATTTAATTGTGATGCAAATAAGATAAAATGTGGAAGTACAATATTACAGAAAACATTTGATTTTTTAAAAATATATTTTAAAAATTATTTGTCAGCCCTGGATTTATATTTAGAAAGATAGATTTCTCATATCCTGAAATTGCTTTATCAGGGGGAGAGCATATATATATATTTTTTTTTACCAGTAATAAGAAATATTAATCAGGTCATTACTGACAGTCCAGTCCTATATTGACTATTTCTTGGTATTCCATGCAAAAAGGATAATTTACTCATTAATATTTTACTATTAGAAGTTCTTCTGGGCTTGAAAAGTTAGTTCAGGTTCCAGAAAGACCTAATTGTAAATACTGAGTTACGTAAAGATCAACATTTAAACATTTAAAAATATTCCTCCTTTGTTTTAAGGTTTTTGCTGTTTTTAAGTGGATTCTGAGGCTGCAGCAGAAAATTACGGCACCATCAATTAGCTATGCTTTCATATATGCATTATGGTGGTTGTACAAATGTCATTTCCCTACCTATTTTTAGCATGAAAGACAGACACTAACAAAAAACTATTAAAACTTGTGAAAAATGTCATAAAAGACATGTATATAAGACAAAAGGTACTTAAAGATATCAGAGGGGGGACCTTGAAGATGGCGGAAGAGGAAGACGCGGAGATCACCTTCCTCCCCACAGATACACCAGAAATACATCTACACGTGGAACAACTCCTACAGAACACCTACTGAAGGCTGGCAGAAGACCTCAGACCTCCCAAAAGGCAAGAAACTCCCCACGTACCTGGGTAGGGCAAAAGAAAAAAAGAAAAAACACAGACAAAAGAATAGGGAAGGCACCTGCACCAGTGGGAGGGAGCTGTGAAGGAGGAAAAGTTTCCACACACTAGGAAGCCCCTTCGCGGGTGGAGACTGCGGGAGGCGGAGGGGGGAGCTTCGGAGCCACGGAGGAGAGCACAGCCACAGGGGTGCGGAGGGCAAAGCGGGGAGATTCCCGCACAGAGGATCGGTGCCGACCGGCACTCACCAGCCCGAGAGGCTTGTCTGCTCAGCCGCCGGGGCGGGCGGGGCTGGGAGCTGAGGCTCTGAGGCTCGGGTTTCGGTTTCGGACGGAGCGCAGGGAGAGGACCGGGGTTGGCGGCTTGAACATAGCCTGAAGGGGTTAGTGCACCACGGCTAGCCGGGAGGGAGTCCGGGGAAAAGTCTGCACCTGCCGAAGAGGCAAGAGACTTTTTCTTCCCTCTTTGTTTCCTGGGGCGTGAGGAGAGGGGATTAAGAGCGCTGCTTAAAGGAGCTCCAGAGACGGGCGCGAGCCGCGGCTAAAAGCGCGGACCCCAGAGACGGGCGGGAGACGCCAAGGCTGCTGCTGCCGACACCAAGGGGCCTGTGTGCGAGCACAGGCCACTCTCCACACCCCTCTTGCGCGGAGCCTGTGCAGCCCGCCACTGCCAGGTTCCCGGGATCCAGGGACAACTTCCCCGGGAGAACGCACGGCGGGCCTAAGGCTGGTGCAAAGTCACGCCGGACTTTGCCGCCGCAGGCCCGCCCCGCACTCCGTGCCCCTCCCTCCCCGCCGGCCTCAGTGCGCCCCCGAATCAGCGGCTCCTTTAACCCCGTCCTGTCTGAGCACAAAACAGACGCCCTCCAGCGACCTACACGCAGAGGCAGGGCCAAACCCAAAGCTGAGCCCTTGGGAGCTGTGAGAACAAAGAACAGAAAGGGAAATATCTCCCAGCAGCCTCAGAAGCAGCGGATTAAAGCTCCACAACCAACTTGATGCACCTGCCTCTGTGGAATACCTGAATAGACAACCAATCATCCCAAATTGAGGAGGTGGGCTTCGAGGGCAAGATCTATGATTTTTTTCCCCTCTTCCTCTTTTTGTGAGTGTGTATGTGTATGCTTCTGTGTGAGATCTTGTCTGTATAGTTTTGCTTCCACCATTTGTCCTAGGGTTCTATCCGTCCATGGTTTTTTTAAAAAATTTTTTTCTTAATAAATTTAATAACTTTATTATACTTTACCTTCTTTCTTTCTTTCTTTCTTTCTTTCTTTCTTTCTTTCTTTCTTTCCTTCCTTCCCTCCTTTGGACAACGAATCATCTCAAATTGAGGAGGTGGTCTCTGAGAGCAAGATTTATGATTTTATCCCCTTTACCTCTTTTTGTGAGGGTGTATGTGTATGCTTCTGTGTAAGATTTTGTCTGTATAGCTTTGCTTCCAACATTTGTCCTAAAGTTCTATCCGTCCCTTTCTTTTCTAAATAAGTATTTTTTAATTCAATAACTTTATTATACTTTATTTTATTTTACTGTATCTTCTTTCTGTCTGTCTTTTTTCCTTCTTTCCCTCCTTCCTTCCTCCCTCCCTCCCTCCCTCCTTTCTTTCCTTCTTTCCTTCTTTGCTTCTTTCTTTCTTTCTTCCCTCCTTCCTTCCTTCTCTTTCTTTCTTTCTTTCTTTCTTTCTTCATACTTCTACTAATTCTCTCTACTTTTTCTCCCTTTTATTCTGAGCCGTGTGGATGAAAGGCTCTTGGTGCTCCAGCCAGGAGTCAGGGCTCTGCCTCTGAGGTAGGAGAGCCAACTTCAGGACACTGGTCAACAAGAGACCTCCCAGATCCACATAATATCAAACGGCGAAAATCTCCCAGAGACCTCCATCTTAACACCAGCATCCAGCTTCACTCAACGACCAGCAAGCTACAGTGCTGGACAACCTATGCCAAACAACTAGCAAAACAGGAACACAACCCCACCCATTAGCAGAGAGGCTGCCTAAAATCATAATAAGGCCACAGACACCCCAAAACACACCACCAGACGTGAACCTGCCCACTAGAGAGACAAGATCCAGCCTCATCCACCACAACACAGGCACTAGTCCCCTCCACCAGGAAGCCTACACAACCCACTGAACCAACTTTAGCCACTGGAGACAGACATCAAAAACAGCGGGAACTACGAACCTGCAGCCTGCAAAAAGGAGACCCCAAACACAGTAAGATAAGCAAGATGAGAAGACAGAAAAACACACAGCAGATAAAGGAGCATGATAAAAATGCACCAGACCTAACAAATGAAGAGGAAATAGCCAGTCTACCTGAAAAAGAATTCAGAATAATGATAGTAAAGATGATCCAAAATCTTGGAAATAGAATGGACAAAATGCAAGAAACAGTTAACAAGGACCTAGAAGAAATAAAGATGAAACAAGCAACGATGAACAACACAATAAATGATATTAAAAGTACTCTAGATGGGATCAATAGCAGAAAAACTGAGGCAGAAGAACGGATAAGTGACCTGGAAGATAAAATAGTGGAAATAACTACTGCAGAGCAGAATAAAGAAAAAAGAATGACAAGAACTGAGGACAGTCTCACACACCTCTGGGACAACATTAAACGCACCAACATTCGCATTATAGGGGTTCCAGAAGAAGAAGAGAAAAAGAAAGGGACTGAGAAAATATTTGAAGAGATTATAGTTGAAAACTTCCCTAATATGGGAAAGGAAATAGTTAATCAAGTCCAGGAAACACAGAGAGTCCCATACAGGATAAATACAAGGAGAAATACGCCAAGACACATATTAATCAAACTGTCAAAAATTAAATACAAAGAAAGCATATTAAAAGCAGCAAGGGAAAAACAACAAATAACACACAAGGGACTCCCCATAAGGTTAACAGCTGATCTCTCAGCAGAAACTCTGCAAGCCAGAAGGGAGTGGCAGGACATACTGAAAGTGATGAAGAAGAAAAACCTGCAACCAAGATTACTCTACCCAGCAAGGATCTCATTCAGATTCGATGGAGAAATTAAAACCTTTACAGACAAGCAAAAGCTGAGGGAGTTCAGCACCACCAAACCAGCTTTACAACAAATGCTAAAGGAACTTCTCTAGGCAAGAAACACAAGAGAAGGAAAAGACCTGTAATAACGAACCCAAAACAATTTAGAAAATGGGAATAGGGACATACATATCGATAATTACCTTAAATGTAAATGGACTAAATGCTCCCACCAAAAGACACAGATGGGCTGAATGGATACAAAAACAAGAACCATATATACGCTGTCTACAAGAGACCCACTTCAGACCTAGAGACACATACAGACTGAAAGTAAGGGGATGGAAAAAGATATTCCATGCAAATGGAAACCAAAAGAAAGCTGGAGTAGCAATTCTCATATCAGACAAAATAGACTTTAAAATAAGGACTATTAGAAGAGACAGAGAAAGACACTACATAATGATCAAGGGATCGATCCAAGAAGAAGATATAACAATTGTAAATATTTATGCACCCAACATAGGAGCACCTCAATACATAAGGCAAATACTAACAGCCATAAAAGGGGAAATCGACAGTAACACATTCATAGTAGGGGACTTAAACATCCCACTTTCACCCATGGACAGATCATCCAAAATGAAAATAAATAAGGAAACACAAGCTTTAAATGATACATTAAACAAGATGGACTTAATTGATATTTATAGGACACTCCATCCAAAAACAACAGAATACACATTTTTCTCAAGTGCTCATGGAACATTCTCCAGGATAGATCATATCTTGGGTCACAAATCAAGTCCTGGTAAATTTAAGAAAATTGAAATTGTATCAAGTATCTTTTCTGACCACAATGCCATGAGACTAGATATCAATTACAGGAAAAGATCTGTAAAAAATACAAACACATGGAGGCTAAACAATACACTACTTAATAATGAAGTGATCACTGAAGAAATCAAAGAGGAAATCAAAAAATACCTAGAAACAAATGACAATGGAGACACAACGACCCAAAACCTGTGGGATGCAGCAAAAGCAGTTCTAAGGGGGAAGTTTATAGCAATACAAGCCCACCTTAAGAAGCAGGAAACATCTCGAATAAACAACCTAACCTTGCACCTCAAGCAATTAGAGAAAGAAGAACAAAAAAACCCCAAAGCTAGCAGAAGGAAAGAAATCATAAAAATCAGATCAGAAATAAATGAAAAAGAAATGAAGGAAACAATAGCAAAGATCAATAAAACTAAAGGCTGGTTCTTTGAGAAGATAAACAAAATAGATAAACCACTAGCCAGACTCATCAAGAAAAAAAGGGAGAAGACTCAAATCAATAGAATTAGAAATGGAAAAGGAGAAGTAACAACTGACACTGCAGAAATAAAAAAGATCATGAGAGATTACTACAAGCAACTCTATGCCAATAAAATGGACAACTTGGAAGAAATGGACAAATTCTTAGAAATGCACAACCTGCCAAGACTGAATCAGGAAGAAATAGAAAATATGAACAGACCAATCACAAGCACTGAAATTGAAACTGTGATTAAAAATCTTCCAACAAACAAAACCCCGGGGCCAGACGGCTTCACAGGCGAATTCTATCAAACATTTAGAGAAGAGCTAACGCCTGTCTTCTCAAACTCTTCCAAAATATAGCAGAGGGAGGAAAACTCCCAAATTCATTCTACGAGGCCACCATCACCTTGATACCAAAACCAGACAAGGATGTCACAAAGAAAGAAAACTACAGGCCAATATCACTGATGAACAGAGATGCAAAAATCCTCAACAAAATACTAGCAAACAGAATCCAACAGCACATTAAAAGGATCATACACTATGATCAAGTGGGGTTTATTCCAGGAATGCAAGAATTCTTCAATATACACAAATCTATCAATGTGATAAACCATATTAACAAACTGAAGGAGAAAAACCATATGATCATCTCAATAGATGCAGAGAAAGCTTTTGACAAAATTCAACACCCATTTATGATAAAAACCCTGCAGAAAGTAGGCATAGAGGGAACTTTCCTCAACATAATCAAGGCCATATATGACAAACCCACAGCCAACATCATCCTCAATGCTGAAAATCTGAAAGCATTTCCACTAAGATCAGGAACAAGACAAGGTTGCCCACTCTCACCACTCTTATTCAACATAGTTTTGGAAGTTTTAGCCACAGCAATCAGAGAAGAAAAGGAAATAAAAGGAATCCAAATCGGAAAAGAAGAAGTAAAGCTGTCACTGTTTGCAGATGACATGATCCTATACATAGAGAATCCTAAAGATGCTACCAGAAAACTACTAGAGCTAATCAATGAATCTGGTAAAGTAGCAGGATACAAAATTAATGCACAGAAATCTTTGGCATTCCTATACACTAATGATGAAAAATCTGAAAGTGAAATCAAGAAAACACTCCCATTTACCACTGCAACAAAAAGAATAAAATATCTAGGAATAAACCTACCTAAGGAGACAAAAGACCTGTATGCAGAAACTTATAAGACACTGATGAAAGAAATTAAAGATGATACAAATAGATGGAGAGATATGCCACGTTCTTGGATTGGAAGAATCAACATTGTGAAAATGACTCTACTACCCAAAGCAATCTACAGTTTCAATGCAATCCCTATCAAACTACCACTGGCAGTTTTCACAGAACTAGAACAAAAAATTTCACAATTTGTATGGAAACACAAAAGACCCCGAATAGCCAAAGCAATCTTGAGAACGAAAAACGGAGCTGGAGGAATCAGGCTCCCTGACTTCAGACTATACTACAAAGCTACAGTAATCAAGACAGTATGGTACTGGCACAAAAACAGAAATATAGATCAATGGAACAGGATAGAAAGCCCAGAGATAAACCCACGCACATATGGTCACCTTCTCTTTGATAAAAGAGGCAGGAATGTACAGTGGAGAAAGGACAGCCTCTTCAATAAGTGGTGCTGGGAAAACTGGACAGGTACATGTAAAAGTATGAGATTAGAACATTCCCTAACACCATACACAAAAATAAGCTCAAAGTGGATTAAAGACCTAAATGTAAGGCCAGACACTATCAAACTCATAGAGGAAAACGTAGGCAGAGCACTCTATGACATACATCACAGCAAGATCCTTTTGACCCACCTCCCAGAGAAATGGAAATAAAAACAAAAATAAACAAATGAGACCTTCAAAGCTTTTGCACAGTAAAGGAAACCATAAACAAGACCAAAAGACAACCCTCAGAATGGGAGAAAATATTTGCAAATGAAGCAACTGACAAAGGATTAATCTCCAAAATTTACAAGCAGTTCATGCAGCTCAATTACAAAAAAACAAACAACCCAATCCAAAAATGGGCAGAAGACCTAAACAGACATTTCTCCAGAGAAGATATACAGACTGCCAACAAGCACATGAAGGAATGCTCAACATCATTAATCATTAGAGAAATGCAAATCAAAACTACAGTGAGATATCATCTCACACCGGTCAGAATGGCCATCATCAAAAAATCTAGAAACAATAAATGCAGGAGAGGGTGTGGAGAAAAGGGAACACTCTTGCACTGCTGGTGGGAATGTGAATTGGTTCAGCCCCTATGGAGAACAGTATGGAGGTTCCTTAAAAACCTACAAATAGAACTACCATATGACCCAGCAATCCCACTACTGGGCATATACCCTGAGAAAACCATAATTCAAAAAGAGTCATGTACCAACATGTTCATTGCAGCTCTATATACAATAGCCAGGAGATGGAACCCACCTAAGTGTCCATCATCGGACGAATGGATAAAGAAGATGTGGCACATATATTCAATGGAATATTACTCAGCCATAAAAAGAAACAAAATTGAGTTATTTGTAGTGAGGTGGATGGACCTAGAGTCTGTCATACAGAGTGAAGTAAGTCAGAAAGAGAAAGACAAATACCGTATGATAATACATATATATGGAATCTAAGAAAAAAAATGTCATGAAGAACCTAGGGATAAGACAGGAATAAAGACACAGACCTACTAGAGAATGGACTTGAGGATATGGGGAGTGGGAAGGGTAAGCTGTGACAAAGTGAGAGAGTGGCATGGACATATATACACTACCAAACGTAAAATAGCTAGTGGGAAGCAGCACAGGGAGATCAGCTCGGTGCTTTGTGAGCACCTAGAGGGGTGGGATAGGGAGGGTGAGAGGGAGACGCAAGAGGGAAGAGATATGGGAACATATGTATATGTATAACTGATTCCCTTTGTTATAAAGCAGAAACTAACACACCATTATAAAGCAATTATACTCCAATAAAGATGTAAAAAAAAAAAACCAAAACACAGATGACAAAATTGTATTTCACAGTTATTTCATTTAAATGTCTTTTCCAGGGGCTTCCCTGGTGGCACAGTGGTTAATAATCCGCCTGCCAATGCAGGGGACACGGGTTCGCGCCCTGGTCCAGGAAGATCCCACATGCCGCAGAGCGGCTGGGCCTGTGTGCCACAACTATTGGGCCTGCACTCTAGAGCCCATGAGCCACAACTACTGAAGCCCGCTTGCCTAGAGCGCCTGCTCCGCAACAAGAGAAGCCACCGCAATGGGAAGCCCGCGCACCGCATCGAAGAGTAGCCCCCGCTCACTGCAACTAGAGAAAGCCCATGCGCAGCAACGAAGACCCAACGCAGCCAAAAATAAATCAATAAATCAATAAATAAAACTATTACAAAAAAAAGAAAAGTCAATAAATAAATATATTTTCCAGTTTGCAGAACACTTCCATATATACAGTCTCATTAATAAAGGCAAAAGGGAATACAAAGTTATTAATGTTAAAAAGTGCTTCTTCAGCTTTTGGAATCCTGAGAATTTTTAGTAAGACTTGGTTAGCTTCAGCAAGCTACTTGGGTGGGTTGCATTCTTATCCATAGGACCATCCTGCCTAATATGTGAAACCCATTAATTAACATAAGCCTCTGACCTTGGTCAAGCCTCCTAATCAGCCATCCCTCGAAGCAAATAAGAAGAGTAGGAAGTCAGTCCCAGGAAGGGCTTCTCATGGTGCTGTCTCTGCAGCTATCTCGCTCTATAAAATAACCTGAATGTTTCTACAAGACTCCTCAGAGGAAAGCACAACACAAGTTGCTCGTTTAAACTTCCAAAATTCCTCTAGAATATAAAGCGATTCAGCTTTCATCACGTAGTAGGCCCTTAGGAAGATAGTCCTAATATACAGTTCTTCCCAACTCTCTTTTCTCATCCTGGAGAAGCCAAATAACTTGAAGGCAGGAATTATAACTGTATCTTTGCATCCTGCATGGCACGGTTTTTGTACTCGTAAGCTGCTCAACAAATGTGGAAGGCAGTACAGAGCAGGAGAATCCATGCAATCTGAAGTCACACTAAACAGACCTGCTTCAAGTCATAGATCTACCACTTATTCGGTCATATGGATCTGCCAACTGACCTTAGGTTCAGGTTACTTGATTACTTGTCAGATTCAGCAAATAAAAATCCAGGATACCCAGTTAAATTTGGGGGACATACTTATATAAAAATTTATTCATTGTTTATCTGAATTTAACATTTAGCTGGGCATCCTGTATTTTAATCTGGTGATCTTACTTTGAGCAAATTACTTGTCTGTGTTTCAGGCAGTTTTCCCGGGAGAAACAGCCCACAAGGAAGCAGCATACCCTATTCAGAGTCACACCATGGATGAGGCCAGAGCCCTGGCTTCTCCAGGGGATGGGTTCAGAGCTACTTGACACTTAGTGCCCTAAAGTCTACTTAGGACAGCCTTTCCCAGTGAAGGACAGTCCCTCCCAAAGTACTAATGGTGTCTTATTTGAGAAACACTGTACCAGATGTCTGTGGGATAAGGGTAGCTGTGCTTAATCTAGTGTTGAGTTGGGTATTTTATACTGGATGGAAATTGTTCTCTTCCCCTTCACTTTGACCATGTATGGTCCTGTGCCACACACGAGACTGGAATGGTGAAATTATGAGATAACAAGTTAAAGAATGAGTAGAAATCACTCCAATTCTGTTGACATCACTCCAATGACAGGCAACAAATTCCCATCAGTCAGAACTCAAGGCTTTCTGAGAGAAACTACCGTTTTAACTAGGAATTTGTTTAGATAAAACAGTGGACAAATGCAGGTTATTTCTCTTCCTTCTTCTTTTTTTCCAATTGATTTCCCTATCTAGACCCCGAACACTATAGGAATACACAGAATGTACTATAGTCTCACCCCACAATAAGGGAAGATAAGGAGTATCTTGTGTTATGTCTGCACTGAAGCAGTTGATTATTCAATAACCAGAATAATAACCAGACAGACTTTTGGTCTTGCATCCTTGTCTGGGCATCTCAGCTTATACCAAAAATGTCCCTTCCCCTCCTAAACATGCTATTACTCTCAATATTGCCGTTCCTGAGTCTGGTCATACATTTGGCCAAAATAGAGGGACTAAAGGGATAATAAGAGTAAAACAGAAAAGAGGTCTCAGTTCCACAAGTAATTTTCTGAGGTTCTCTTCACTGTCATGTAAGGTAGTGGAAGCTTTAGCGTCAGGTAAATGGTTTGAATTTTGGCTCTACCACTTACTAGCTCTGTCACCTTGGAAAATTATTTAGCCTTTTTGTGCCTGTTTCCTCATCTGTAAAACAGGGTAGTAACACAGACCTCAAAGTGTTATCATAAGTATTAGAAAAATAAATATATGTAAAGCACTTAGCACAATGTTAGGCAGAGAACAAGTGCTCAATAAACAGCTATTATTACTGTGATGCTTTCAGAAAAGCATCACCTCTGACTCCAAGCAAACACAAGCACAGGCAGGCTGGAGGTGGCCATGAATAACCCATGTCTAGACAACCAGGAGAACGGCCAGCCTATCTCCTAGCTCAGGAAAGCCTTCTAGGAAGCGTCCTCGCGTGCGTGCGTGTGTGCACGCACACACACACACACACACTCATGCACCAAGCAAAATGATGGGATGGCAGTTCACATAACTCAGAATCAGTCACGCACATACTTAAAGAAAAGATTTTTCATAAGCAACTTATTATTTGTGAAACATGTGATTCACAAATTCTTAATTGAAGGCATTCGGCTCAGCTGCTAGTGCCAATAACAAATGCCATTTTGGGAACAGAGCCAGCTACAGAATGTCTTCTATAAAAGGGAAAAATTAATTTCCATTTTAGCCTGTCTGGAAAGAGTATCTCATTCAGCGTTACAAGCAGATGGCAATATCTCCATGTTTTGTGAATCTCAGGGCTTTCCCTAGCCAGTTAAATCCAGCTGCTTAGCATTTTTGGTTCGTGATTTTACTTGACAGCATCCTTTGACACTCAATATCCATTCCTACTCTCTTCCACGTACCTGCCTGTATACCACAGGGATAGAAACTAAAAACTCTATTTCCCTGGCTCTCTTGCAGCTAGGATCCTGGATGTGAATTCCATTTCACCAATGAGATGCTCTTGCACAAGATTTGGAAGGCAGGAGTGAGGCAAAGTCCATCTTCCTGCTGCTATTGTCACTGTTGGTCAAGTGTCACTGGTAAGCCCTGAGCTCTGTGTGGAGGTAGTGGAGGCAGCAGCAGTGGTAACAGGGGCTGGAGCAGCAGCTTCCTAGCCTCTGGGTCCCTTCCTACCCTCTGGAGATCACAGAGCTGCCTCCTGATCTCCAATCTTCTAATCCTTCCAAGGATTTTATAACGGAACCCTGACACAATTCCTTTAGTGCTTTAAAAACCTTTCCATCAAAATACTTTAACAGGGGCTTCCCTGGTGGCACAGTGGTTAAGAATCCACCCGCCAATGCAGGGGACATGGGTTCGAGCCCTGGTCCGGGAAGATCCCACATGCCACAGAGCAACTAAGCCTATGCGCCACAACTACCGAGCCTGTGCTCTAGAGCCCACGAGCCACAACTCCAGAGCCCATGTGCCACAACTACTGAGTTCACGTGCCACAACTACTGAGCCCACGAGCCACAACTACTGAGTCCACATGCCACAACTACTGAGCCCGCGTGCCACAACTACTGAGCCCGCGTGCCACAACTACTGAGCCCACGTGCCACAACTACTGAAGCCCACGTGCCACAACTACTGAGCCCACGTGCCACAACTACTGAAGCCCACGTGCCTAGAGCCCGTGCTCTGCAAGAAGAGAAGCCACCGCAATGAGAAGCCCGCACACCACAACAAAGAGTAGTCCCCGCTCGCCGCAACTAAAGAAAGCCCACGTGCAGCAACGAATACCCAACGCAGCCAAAAATAAATAAATAAATAACTTTAACGGTAGTAAGGCATGAACTCTACCTCCTCGGGGTCTGGGAAATAGCCCCAAATGAGCCCTTGCATGTACTACATGTCTAAGGCTCATATTTTATTTCAGAAATTAATGCAAAATTCAAATTATGCTTCATAATTCATCTGTTTTAATAGGAAAAACGTTACTTATCTTCGAATAAAACATATGCTAGAGGAAAATGTGCTACGTTTATTGTGTAGCATAGATCAGTGGTTCTCAAACCAGGATTTGCACCAGAATATGCACAGAGCACCAGTAATTACAGGTTCTCAAGCCCAATGCCAGATCTCCAGAATGAGAATCTGAAGATACATGGTAGACCATGGAACCTGAACTTCTAAAAGCCTCCCCCCAGTTGATTCTGATATGCAGCCAGATTTGAAAATGATTTGTTTGGATCATCAGGAAAATATGTATCTGGACTATATTCCCTCAGTTTCCCCAAAGAGACTTTTTCAGTGATTTGAGTTATGATCTGACATTTTGGCTGCATTTTTAAGAGGGCATGTGAAGAAAGTATTCAGTCAGAAGTTTCTGTGTCTTTGGTAAACATAAAATAAAAAACATTGTCCGATATGTCACTCAGTGTTGCTTATATAAGACACCATACAATATATTTCTTTTAACATTCTTCCTTCAGTATAAACACAGACAATAGAGCCAACCTAGTTACCTTTCTTTGCTTGGGAACCAGAAACCTCAGAGCTAAACTCTGTGCTTTGTTTAGTAGAAACGCCATTCCATATTCCTGTTACAGTTATCTCATTCCTTCTAAATGGTTATCTCATTTCTTCTAAACAATTTGCCTTTTTTAGTTTATACATTTATTTTTATTGTTCCACTTCAGGTCTTTTAATATTGTAAACAGTTTCAAGTGTAGAAAGGATATAATTTATAAGTTAACTAATTGGTTTTCTTTGGCTTTGGTCTGTTCAAGATGAGTGACAATTGATTATACTGAGCAACAATTATATTCAGCATTATGAAAGTCTCAGAGGATTGTGCCAACATACGCTCCCTCCACATCATTATTTATTCAGATTACTTTCTCATAAAAAATCCAGGCGATAGAAAAATATATAAAGTAGAAAATATAAGCCCCCTTTCACTGCAATACTACTCTCTCCTTCACAACATAAACCACTTTAAGCAAATTAGTGAATAATCTCCTAGATCTTATTTTCTGAACATATAAAAGCAAATATATATTTCAAACTGGGATCATACTTTACATATTGTTCTGCAACTTGCTCTGTTTCTCTTACAATTCAGTTTGGACACCTTCCCATGTCAATATCTACGAATCTATGTCATAATTTTGAACAGCTACATACAGTCCATCATATGGATGTGTCATGATTTATTTCGCCTGTTCTTTACCTAAGATAAGCTCTTCTACCCAACAACATGGCATGACACAGTGTTTCCATTGGGAATACAAGAAGGGAGAAGTTAAAAGTTCCTTTCTAAAGACATGACCATTTTACTCTTTCGTCTCTCACTTGCAGTCGCATCGCTAACTACTGACAGCTCATAGTTGCTCAATAAGGAATTCTCCAAAACGAACGAAGTTGAGAGAGTGAAAAATGCTTAAGAGCTCAGTAAATGATACTTTAAGCCAACTACACACTGCCAATGCATCTTAAATGAGCATTTTATTTTCCCTTGGTAGATTCTAACACATGACCCTTTTTAAAAAATCCATACCACCCAGATAGCCAGACCAAGGTGCTTAGCAGGGATTTTCTTTTATAATCAAGTCAATATACAAGTTCTTAAGACACCTATCTACCAGGTTGTTTTCGACTGCACAGAAAACAAAGCCTGCTCTTTGGTTCGTGAATCAAAAAGGGAAGAGTGTTGTATGGCTTGGCTCTCACATTGCAAGCTGCTGACACTGCAATTTGTAGAAACCTAGTCCTTATCCAAACCAGGAACTCTTGGAGGAAAACAAGAGGCACAGGTGACACTCACAGGAGACTAGAAGCTTTCCGTAATCACAAGAATCTAAAAAAAATGAACCTCAAATATGAACTCTTTTGATATATGTTTATAGAGAAAGTTTTATATGGCTAGCATCTCCATTGACCAATAAACTACCTTTCTCTGGGGAGTAAAAAAATAAGCAGAGGCAAATGACTGATTCTGTTTGGTAAGGAATTGCTTTATGTGACCCCAAATATTTTGCAAAATACTTTTTATCTTGGCGAGTGGGTTGGGGACTGATAACTGACTACTCTGAGACATGGTGAAAGTTGTGGATATGCTCATCAGAAAAATTCTCATTTACACAACATTTTAGATACATTTCAGAAGTTTTGTGGATCAAATTTAACAAAATGGTATTTATTTCAACAAAAGCAATCCATAGACTGATACAGCCAAATGGCATTTTGTCGTGTTCATACTTTTGTATAACTTTTCATATAAATGTATTCACAGAGCAAAAGCAATCCTTCGTTGGATCCTCACATCCTGCTTTTCAGATCAGAAAATAAGGTCACCTTATAAAAGGCTGCAAAGAAGTACATTCTAAGAGCGTTCCTCTACTGCCATCTTGTGGGTTTTTGTTGAGTAACAGGAAAAGGCTACAAGGGTTTTTCTTCCCCCCTTCTACTTCTCAACACCCATATACTCCTCACCTATGTTCGCCAACCGTTACAATCTTGCTACACCCACTCCATCTGTCTACACACCCACACATCCATTTTTCCAAATCATAGAAAAGTAGGCTACTTTCATCATGACCTTCACCATGAAATATTTCAGTATGCGTTTCCCAAGAGTAAGATCTCCCTATTTAACTACAACATTAGCACACCTAAAAAAATTCACCATAAATTCAATATCAAGCATACAGTAGATACTAAAATTTCTTCTACTGTCCCCAAAATGTCCTTTATGGATTCCATTTTTCCAATCCAGGATCCACTCAAGATTCACTCAGAGCATTTGGCTGTTGTGTCTCCTTAGTCTCCTGCAATCCAGAACCGTCCCCGACTCCCCCTCTTCTTCATGACATCAAATCCTTTGAAGAAGCCAGGTCAATTGTCCTTCATCATGCTGCACATTGTAGAATTGTCTATTTCCTTGTAATGAGATTCAGGTCAAACATTTCCAGTAAGAACGTCACATAAATGACATTGTGTACCTACCACTGAGTCATACCAAAAGCATACAGTGTCACATCAAACCACTACTGGCACTGCCAAGCTTGACCACTTGGTTACAGTGGTGACCACTGGACTTTTCCATTGTAAGAGCATATTTTTCCCTTTATTAAAAGTAATCTGTGGGGCTTCCCTGGTGGCGCAGTGGTTGAGAGTCCGCCTGCCGATGCAGGGGACACGGGTTCGTGCCCCGGTCCGGGAAGATCCCACATGCCGCGGAGCGGCTGGGCCCGTGAGCCATGGCTGCTGGGCCTGCGCGTCCGGAGCATGTGCTCTGCAACGGGAGAGGCCACAACAGTGAGAGGCCCGTGTACCGCAAAAAAAAAAAAAAAAGTAATCTATGGAGTGATCATTTCAGACTTGTTCCCAATAACATTTTACCCAGTCATATTTGCATCAACTGATCATTCTTACCCAAACCATTTATTACTCTGGGGGTTATAAAACAGCACTTTTCTAATTATATTATTCTTTCTACATTTAGTAGCTGGCATTCTTCTGTAAAAATAAAAACAAAAACAGAGTTTTCCTCTTTTTTTCTCCTCTCCTCTCCTTTTCTTTTAAATATCACCAAGGATTTATGAATTTTTCTTAACTCAGTGTATTCCAAACCATTACCATCGTTATTATTTTTGATGTTCAAATTATTCCAGACTTAGCCATTGGGTGCCCCTTTGAGTTGGCTCCTGTGTCCTTATGACATGTTCCCATCATTCTTTGGTCATTTTCTTACTTTCTGGTACAGCAAGATACCCAGGCTTATCTTGTACTTTACTTGAAATCAGCCATTTCTTCAAGGAAATCTGATTCATTTTAGTGAGAAATGATGTATAGAAACAAAGATCTGAATGCTAGATGTGTTCACTGTTATTGGAGAGTTATTGCTCCTATATTGTTTTGAGCAATGTAGAGAGATAAAGGGAAACACACACACACATTATAATCCTGAGTTCAGAAGACTTCTTCTAACTACGATGGAGTAGCTTTGTAGCAGACCAATAACCTAACAAGAAAAACTAGTAAATTCACGTTCTCAAAAATACCTTTTGTGAAGGAATTAGAGGGCTACTGAGGCAGCCAGGACTTGAGAGACAAGATCCAGAAAGAAGGGATGCTCATTAAGGTGAGCCTTACTTTCTGCACACTACTTTTCCCTCAGGATATTTTTGGCATGGAGCATGAGACAGAGAAGCCAGTAGATTAGCTTTAGGTCATCACATGGGTTGAGGAGACTAAAAATGAAGTTTGGAGCTGCCAAGGCAGCTGAATGTTGACAGACCAAGATCCTAGAGAACTAGGAGGACACAGAATAGAATACAACACTTGGAACCCGTTTTCTTTTAGAGGCATTAACAGATTAAGCTGTGCAGAGGATGAGGCTAAGAAGTCAGGTAGAAAGCATCAGCAAAGTAGAGCAAGTTTGTGACAAGCTCACAGTGCTGGGGAGAGCAAAACTGTAGTTTATGACCTACCAGGTAGGAGGAACCCTAGCAACCAATCTTGACTCTTTTTTTTTTTTTTTTTTTTTTGCTGTATGCGGGCCTCTCACTGTTGTGGCCTCTCCCGTTGTGGAGCACAGGCTCCGGACGCGCAGGCTCAGCGGCCATGGCTCACGGGCCCAGCCGCTCCGCGGCATGTGGGATCCTCCCGGACCAGGGCATGAACCCGTGTCCCCTGCATCGGCAGGCGGACTCTCAACCACTGCGCCACCAGGGAAGCCCCAATCTTGATTCTTAGTTGGAACTCCTAGAGGGCTACACCCTACAAGCGGGGGTTAACCAGAGCTAACCTGGACATATGAAGATTGCAAACTAGCCTTGAGACAGCAAAGTCCCTAGGTGAATTAAGGTGATCTAATCCTCTGCTGCCTGCCAGAGGAAAAGGGTAGTCCTCTCTGGAGGAAGACAACATGATCAGGAGCCTCTACAATTTCTCATACATAATGTTGAGCATTCAATCAAAATCTACTGGCATACAAATACACAAGACAAGAGAAAAAGAGACAGGATAGAAACAGAAACATAGGTGATATTGGAGTTACCACACACAGACTTTGAAATAACTGTGATGAATAGGTTCAAGAAAATATATGGTAACAGAGAGATTTTCACCATATAAGTGGCAAATATAATAAAAAGTCAAAGGTAAAGTCTGGAACAGAAAATAAAATGGTTAAAATTAAGAACTCAGCATATGGGTTTAACAGCAGATTGGGCAAAACTGAAAACATGATTAGTTAACTAGAAGATACGTCAATAGATAATAGCTAGAAAAATGAGTGGAGAGCAAAAAGGATGGGAATTCCTGAAAAAATGTAAGAGACATTTGAGATATGGTAGGAAAGTCTAATGCAAGTGTAGTTGGCAGACCCAGAAAGAAAAAAGTTAGAGAATGGGTCAGAATCAGCTCTAGAGGAAGTGGACAAATTCCTTGAGAAACAAAACTCAATAAATCTGACAGAAGAAGAAAGAGTCCTATATCTATGAAAGACATAAAACCTGTTATTAAGAACCTCCCAACAAAGTAAGACTCTAGGCCTAAATGGCTTCACTGATAAAGCCTTTCAAACACTTGAAGAAGAAATAACATTGATCTTACACAAATACTTCCAGAGATCAGGAAAAAAAAGGGAATACTTGCCATCTTATTTTATGAAGCCATCATGACCACAACTTGAAAAACACATTCTAAGAAATGAAAATTACATAACATGGTAAAAGGGGCAGGAAGAAACTTTGGAAGGTGATGGATATGTCTATGGTATGGATGGTGGTGACGGTTTCTGGGTACATGTTTATCCCCAAATTCAAGTTTTATACATTAAATATGTACAGCTTTTTACATGTCAATCATAACTCAATAAAACGGTTTAAAAAAAGAAATAAAAATTGTGTGTGTAAATGAAAAGTGTGTGTGTAAATCTAATCCAGTGATATTTAACAATGATAATATACCTCAACCAAGTGGAGTTTATGGGAAAATCAATTAGTATAATTTACTATATTAGCAGGAAGAGAAGGTAGAAATTATATGATCACTTCAATAGATGCAGGAAAGGCATTTGATAACACTGAACTCCTACTTGTGGTTTAAAAAAAAAAAACTCTTAGCAAACTTGGAAGAAAATGGAAATTCCTTAATCTGAATAAATAGTAACTACCCAAAAAATCACATTGTTAAATTATTTTAAAAATTTCCCCTGAGATCAGGAAAAAGGCAAGGATGTCTGCTGACAACACTTCCATTTAACACTGTACTAGAGGTCCTAGACAGTGTAATCAAGCAAGAAAAAGATATACAAGGCATAAGGATTAGAAATGACGAAACAAAAACTATCATTTGCAGATGACATGATCGCATACATAAGAAATCCAAAAGAATCTACAATGTGAATTAATAAGTGTATTTAACAATGTTGATATAAGATCAAAATATAAAAATCAATTTAATTTTTATAGATCAGGACAAGTAGAAAATAAATATTTTTAAAATTTACATTACCAACTAAAAGCCTAAAATACCTAGAAATAAGTCGGACAAAATATGTGTAAGATCATTACAATGAAAACTAGAAAACACTGTTGAGAGCAATTAAAGAAAACCTAAGTATGCAAACATAGGAAAATACTACGTTCATAGGTTAGAGTCTCAATATCGTTAATATGTCAATTGATTTATCGAGTCAATGAAATCCCAATAAAAACTGCAGCAGGTTTGTGATGAAAACTGACAAGCTGATATGGAAATTTATATGGAAATGCAAAAGACCAAGAATAGCTAAAGCAACCTTAAAGAACAAAGCTGGAGAGCCTAAACAACCAGATATCGAGACCTACTATATAGCTATAAGACAATGTCGTATGAGGGGAAGGATAAACAGATCAATGGAGCAAAACAAAAAGTATAGGAACAGGGCTTCCCTGGTGGCGCAGAGGTTGAGAGTCCGCCTGCTGATGCAGGGGACACGGGTTTGTGCCCCAGTCCGGGAAGATCCCACATGCCGCGGAGCGGCTGGGCCCTCCGGACATGCAGGCTGCTGAGCCTGCATGTCCGGAGCCTGTGCTCTGCAATGGGAGAGGCCCGCATACTGCCAAAAAAAAAAGTATAGGAACAAACCACAATTATATGATCACCTGATTTTTATATCCTTAGGATATATCCTTCTGAGATTATTCAGAGTCAAATTTATTTGACTTAATTTTTTCCTCTGTGATTACTGTTATCATTCTAAATCATTTGTTTTTGTATATATTCAACTTAAGGTTTTTCTTAAATCCCTTGATCTGTAAAATATTTACAGAGTTCAAAAGTCAAAACTATATTAAAAGACTGGAAATAAAATAGCACACTCAATAACCACAGGATCAAAGAAGAAATCACAAACAAAATTATAAAATACTTTGAGATGAATGAAAATGTAAATACAACTTAACAAAACTCACAGGATACAACTGAAACCCAATGCTTAGCTGGAAATGTATAGTTGTGAAGACCTATATTAAAAGAAAAAAGATTTCAAATCAATAACCTAATCTTCCACCTTAAGAAACAAGAAAAGGAAGTGCAAATTAAACCCAAAGCAGTCAAAAGGAAGGAAATACATATTAGAGCACAAATGAATAAAACAGAAAGTTGAAAAATAGAGATCAACGACACCATAAAAGTTGGTTCTTGAAACAGATCAACAAAATTGACAAATTTTTAACTACATTGACGAAGCAAAAAAGAGAGAACTCAAACGATTAAGAAATGAAAGAGAGGGCTTCCCTGGTGGCGCAGTGGTTGAGAGTCTGCCTGCCGATGCAGGGGACACAGGTTCGTGCCCCGATCCGGGAAGATCCCACATGCCGCAGAGCAGCTGGGCCCGTGAGCCATGGCCGCTGAGCCTGTGCGTCTGGAACCTGTGCTCCGCGACGGGACAGGTCACAACAGTGAGAGGCCTGCGTACCGCAAAAAAAAAAAAAAAAAAGAAATGAAAGAGAGAACATTACTACCAATCTTACAGAAATAAAAACAATACTATGAACAGTTATATGCCAATAACTTAGACAACTTAGATGAAAGGGTTAAGTTCAAGAGAGGAACAAATTAGTGAAACTCAAGAAGAAATAACAAAATCTAAACAGACCTTTTAAAAGTAGAGATTCGATCAGCAGTTTTAAAACTATCCCCAAAGAAAAGCCCAGGTCCAGGTGGCTTCACTGGGTTTTACAATCTCTTTCAAACGACATAAGAAGAGGGAACACTTTCCAACTCATTCTGAGGCCATTTTACTCTGGTACCAAAATCAGACATAGACATTACAATAAAGAAAACTAAGCCAATATCCATTATGAATATAGACACAAAAATCTTCAACAAAATACCAAACCCAGCATCACCAAGTGGGACTTACCTCAAGAATGAAAGGTTGGTTCAGCATATGAAAATCAATCAGTGTAATACACTGTATCAGTAAAGTCAAGGAAAAACCCACATGATCATCTCAATAAACACAGAAAAAGCATTTGACAAAATCTATCTAACACCCTGTCAACAACAACAAACTAGGATTGAAAGGAATCTTCCTCAACCTGACAAAGGGCATCTAGGAAAACTATGAAGCTAATATCATACTTAAAGATGAAAGACTGGACACTTCTCCTAAAGATCAGGAACATATGTTTTCATATCTCTTGAGTATATACCTAGTATATACCTGGAATTGCTGGGTCATATGGTGCTACTATGTTTAACATGCTGAAGAACTATCAAACTAGCAATGTATGAAGGTTCCAACTTCTTCAAATCCTCACCAACATCTGTTATTTTCTTTCCTTTTGACTGTAGCCATACTAGTGGTTGTGAAGCTATATTACATTCTGGTTTTGAGTTGCATTAACCCTAATGGTTGTTGAGGCTGACCATCTTCTTATGTGTTTAGGTCAACTCTATATCCATTAGATACATTATGTCTTAATTCAACACAATCTGCATTAACCGTGCATTTGTCAATGAACTTCAAATGGGAAAAAAATGATCTTTTTTTCCAATTATTAAATACATTACCTTAAAAAATACTTTTCTTGATCTCAGTAAACCCCCTCCACCTACCAACTACTGCTTGATTTCTTTGTTCTTCTCTGAAGCAAAATCTCTCAAAAGAGTTGCCTATATCTGCTGTCTCTAATTCCTCTACTTAGTCTTTTTAAAACTCATTCCAAGTAGGCTTTCACTCCTTCCACTCCATCACACTGCTCTCATCAAGGTCTACCATGACCTCCACATTGATAACCCTTCAAGTCTAAGCTCTCATCTTACTGACCTATCAGCAGAATTTGACCATGGATCACACCTTTCTCCTTTCCTCCCCTGACTTCCTGAAGGCCAAACACTTTGGGTTTCCCTCCTACCTCACTTGACACTCCCAGTCTTCTTTGTTGGTTCTCCTCTTTTTCCTTACATCAGTTTTGGCATAGCCCAGGGATTAGTCTTTGGTCCTCTTCTTTAACTATCTTATTCATTCTATCCATGGCTTTAAATACATGGATTTAAATTCCCAAATTTTTATCTCCAGCTCTGAATTCCTGACTCATATGTCCAGCAACCTATTCAACATCTCCACTTGAATATCTAATAACCATCTCAAATTCAACATGGCTAATTCCTGATCATCCGCTCTAACTTGCTCCTCCTACAGCCTTCCCTATCTCAGTATTGATAGCAACTCCATCCTTCCAGTTTTTCCTGGATTAGTTTTTCTCTTACACCTCACGTCCAATCTGTCAGGAAATCCTATCAACACTTCCTTCAAAGTATCCCCAGAATCAGACCTTCTTAACACCACTTCTCACCTTGCTTCCACACTGATTTGAGCTGCCTACATTGCTGCAACAGGTTCATAACTGGTGTCCCTGCTTCTCCTCTTGCCATTTTACAGTCTATTATCAACACAACAACCTAAGCGATTCTATTAAAACACAAGCTAGATCCCATCCCTCCTCTGCTCAAAACCTCGTACCAGCTCCCATCTCATGCAGAATGAGAGCCCAAGTCCTCACCATGGCCTCCGTCTTCTGGCCCCGACCACCACTCTCATCTCGCCTTATACCCCTCCCCTTGAACTCTGAATCAGCCACACAGGCCTCTTTGCTGTTCTGCAAACATGCCAGGTGCATTCCTGCCCTGGGGTCTTTGCTCTAGCTGTCCCCTCTGCTGGAATGCACATCCCCTAGATATCAGCTCAGCCAATTCCTTTACATCCTTCATATCTTTCCTCAAATCTTCCCTGCTCAACGAATTCTACCCTGACTATTCAGTAGTGCAACCTGTGCCTCCCCTCGATGCCACTCTGAACTCCTCTGCTTCTACTCTTTTACTCTTTTTCCACAGTACTTACAACATTCTAACATGCCACATAATTTACTTATTTATTATGCCTACTGTTTCTTCTGTCTAACCCCCTCCTCGCCAGAATGCAAGCTTCTTGATGGCAGGGCTCTTTATTGTGTCCCATAACATATCCCAAGCACCCAGAACAGTGCCTGGAATATAGTAGGTGCTCAATAAATATATATTGAGTGAATGAACAAATCTGCTCTAGTTCTTCCAGAAAAAGTCACTGCCACTGCTGTTCTTGTCCTTGAGAAAATTCTATGCTCAGGATGCTGTCTTCCAGTGCTCTCAACCTGGAGCTTCCATTCAGTCCTCATTGCACTTAATGCTATATTCCAAGGAGAAATAAAGATGCTCTTCTCTCCATAGGACTCCATCCTAGTCTATGGGGCCAGTTAGAGGAATACAGGCACTCTGTTCACTCACTCATCACCAAGATTCTGCCTCCAGGGGTCAGAAATAAACCAAAATCCCCCAGGCGATAGACACAAACCAAACTAGGCCCCATGCCCTAGGTAACAAACCTATGAAAACGGATGTCTAGATATGTCAGAATCTTAGTTTTTACTCAGTTATAAATGTCTGCTACATATAAAATGAGGTGATTGGATGAGAATGTTTGGTCTTTTCTAGTTCTCAATGTTCTTATTGTATTTAAACTTAAACAGTTAAGGTCAATTTTCTAATGTACTAAGTATTTTAACGCTCATTTCAAATATGATCCTCTACTTTAAAAAACTGTGAGTCAAATTGCCTAAAAACTGTTCTGTGAGCTATTTTATCACAGACATGCATCCCATATCTGTCTATACTAGGTGAAGGACTTGACATTCTGACTGATTCAATTCATTAGGTGATTTTTTTCACCCTCCAGTGAATCAACTGGTCATTTGACTGAACTGTCTAAATAAAACAGTTGTAGAAGAATGTTTCAGAAGGCCATTTCTCTAACTGAAGCAAGACACTGTGGCCTATATAAAAGTGAAAATGAATAAGGCTCCTAAGGCTATATTTAGCTTTCTATCGTCTAACACATAATTTGGCAAGGCACACAGATGTCAATCAGCCCAAACATCTTCTCCCAGCCTTGGTACTCAACTAAGACAAAGTAGACATGATATCTGGGGGTCATGTTGGCTTTTCCTGGGAGATGCTAGTCTACATGACCTATTTTTTGTTGTTGCTGTTTCTCTATGTTTTTATAATTCTGAATTTCTGGGGAGTTGCAAAGAGAACAAAGGGGGGCCTACATATCCTTCACCCAGTTTTCCCCAATGGTTACATCTCACAAAGCTATAGTATAATACCTGAAACTAACATAATATGTAAATCAACTATACTTCAATAAAAAAAAACCCCAGGAAATTGACATTGGTACAATGTGTGTGTATAGTGCAATGTCATTTTATCACATGTGTGGGTTCACTGTTACCATCACTGCCATCCGGATGTGGAACTATTCCATCACCACAAAGATCTCCCTAGTGCTACTCCTTTATAGTTACACCCACCCTCCTCCTCTCTACATAATCTATTTTTAACTATTTAAGGAATATACTTCCTCAGGCAGGTTTCCCTATTTTGACGCACGTTTATACCTAAAAATTCCAAGAACAGACCTCCATCATTTTCATGACCAAGAAATCCCTGACAACTCATCAAAGCTCTGTTTTGAGCCTGGGCTCACAGATAACAGTTTGCTTAATTAACATAAAAAATCTGAGATATATCAGAGCCTTTCTAGGGATATTTAACATTCAAATACATTTTAGTTAACTTATTCTATTCTTGCCCTGGTTAAAGCATGGATTTTTAAAAATCCCCTTGGTAAGTGATTGTTTAAAATGCCTGCTCCAATGATCTAGTTACATGCTCAACAAGACAATGTAATCTGGATCCAGGGGTCTGAGGAATAACATTTGATCACTTTCCCTCTCCAATGAGAGGAGTCACACAATGTGAAAAAAGAAAAAGAGCTATGGGTTACAAGTGTTTAAAATACAAACCGTCTCACTACAATGGAAGCATTCCCCCTGTGTTACCTCTCCCAATCTTCACCATTTTTCTTCTCCTAACCTACCATCCTTCCCCCTTGCCAGCTGCTCATCCTATAAGATTTCTTTTCCCTCTATCCAGAGTAATCTCCTCTGAGACTGAAGTCAATTCTATCTGCAGAAGTTCTGCTAGCTATCTCAAAAATTTTCAAAGATACAAATACATGGCATATTTTTACAGTAAAAATAGTACCCAACTATAGAGTTGTGTAGTTTGCTTTTTTCACTCTGCACATGAACATTTTCTCATGTCATTAAACATTTCATTATTCTTAAAGGCTTAATAAGGAAAATTCTGGCAAAAGTACACATAGAGCTCATGTGGATCCATACCTTATGCTAAAGTTATCTAGAAATGCTGGATAAACTGTAATACCCAAACAAATTTAAATACATAGCCTAGCTATGTATTTAAATACATGAGGGAAATACATGAAGGGTCATGAGGGAAGAAAGAAATCAGAGCCGGAACTACGGTGCCTATCTCAGGTTTAGCATGGCAAGTCCTGCGTCCAGGGAAATCCCTCAGTCTTGGGCAACCTGGACAGTGGCCATCCTTGCCCAGAGCAATAAGTAAGTGGAAGCTGACATACAATGGATCTGTAGGCATATCAGGCCTGATAAGGACTCTAGGGGACAGATCCAGTACTCCTAAGACTCTCTTATTAGTCCCAATTATTTGTAGATTTTCTTGAATTGTCTATGTAAATGATAATATTTGTATGCAAATAACGGTGGTTGCCTTTTAGTCATTACAAGTAATTTGTTTCTATTATATGATTCTTTGGCTAGACCCTCTAGTATTATGTTAGATAGCAGCTGTGATATCAGGCATCATTGCCCTATTCTTGACCTCAAAGGGAATGCCTCTAAACTTTCTCCACTAAGTATGTTTGTTTTAGTTTACTTTCATAAGGTTAGGGGAGTTCCCTTCTAGTCCTAGTTTGCTAAGATTTTTTAAAATCATAAATGGGTGTTGATATTTATCAACTTTCTTCTTTACCTTTTCAGAAAATCATAACATTTTTCTCCTTCAGCCCATTAATGTAATTCTATTCCTCTGCATTCCAGTACTGAAACATCGTTGCACTCTTGGAACAAAGCCTACTTAATACATTGTTGGATTCAGTACACACACACACACTTGTGGGATTTTTGTATCCATGTCCTGAAGTTAAATTGGCCTCTAATATTCTTACCTTGCACTATCTTCTTCTGGCTGTGTTATCTACAACACACTAGCTTCATAAAAGTGATAGCTTTTTCTGTTATTCTTTTCAAAAAATAATTTATTTACTTTTTGGCTGCGTTGTAGCTTCGCTGCTGTGCGCGGGCTTTCTTTAGTTGTGGCAAGCAGGGGCTACTCTTTGTTGCTGTGTGCAGGCTTCTCATTGAGGTGGCTTCTCTTGTTGCGGAGGACAGGTTCTAGGTGCGCAGGCTTCAGTAGTTGTGGCGCACAGGCTTTGTTGCTCCACAGCATGTGGGATCTTCCCGGACCAGGGCTTGAACCCATGGCCCCTGCATTGGCAGGCAGATGTTTAACAAGTGTGCCACCAGGGGAGTCCCTGTTATTCTACTTTCTGAAACAATTTGTGTACGACTGGAGGTATCTGTTCTTAAAATTTTAGTAATATTCACCTAAAAAATTGGGGTCTGACCTGGGGGGCAATGAGGAAATGTAAAGAGTGCAACTAGAAGCATTTAGCCTAACCACTCTGGCCTCTGCAGGCCCTGGGCATCTCCCACATTTCCCTTCATATACTGATTCTGCCCAAAGGCCTTTGAAAGGTTTTTAGTTAAGTTTGACACTGAGTTCCATTAACTTCCCTATCACTTTTTTGGCATTGACAGGGGTGAAGGTGGGGGAAGGATCCATATACGATAACTTGGTTTGCCATATGTCACAACTATTCCCCAAGGTGTACCTGGGTGTGCAACCTGTGCAGTCACACGAGGCCCAACTCCTAGAACAGCCCTGTGCTTGGCTTAATGCTCTGTCATCACCATCTTGAAATTCTTAGTAATTTTGAACATGGAGCCCTGCATTTGCATTTTGCGCTAGGCCCCACACATGCTATAGCCAGTCCTGCTATTCCTGGATACCTTTTGAGTTTCACCTCCCTCTGCTTGGTCTCCTACCCTGAAATTATAACCCATGTACAGCTACGTTTTCTTAGCAAGTCTCTGAGATCTGGGGCAGGCAGCAGTCGACTTGGATGGTCCACATATTACAGCCAATATGTAAGGCTCTAAATTCAGCCTGGCAATTCCACAGCAGGTATTATGAGTTTCCCAGTCCTCCTAAGGGAGAGTTGTGCATTATTTAGACCATAAATAGACAAGAAATAGTCACAAAATGCCATAATGAATAAAATGTGCCTTTATTACACTAAAGAGAAGCCCTTATTTTATGGAGAGCTTCCATTGTCTGTGACGGTGACATTCAAGAGAGATCTTGTCCTCATTTTCCAAGTGATTGAACTTTACATCTATACAGACTCTTTATTTTTTATTTTTTGGTTGTGCTGCACAGCATGCAGGATCTTAGTTCCCCGACCAGGGATCGAAACTGTGCCCCCTGCAGTGGAAGTGCAGAGTCAACCACTGGACCGCCAGGAAGTTCCTCTAGCCAGATTCTTTACCAGCGTCTGGTCGGCCAGGGATTCAGGTGTAAGATCTTTGACCGTTTGGTGATTTTTGGTTTAAACTCTCAATGCCCGTGGAGTTCGGGAGAATGTCTATCACCTCGGGTTTTAAAGCAGCCACACTTATCAGTTTCAGTTCAGGCTCTGCATCAGAGGTACTTCTCACTTAACTAGCATCTTTTCATTTGGAACAGATATGGTAATGGCTTGAGGGAAATGACTCTGTGACTGTTAAGGTTTGCATGTTAGTGACATGCTTATGATCCATCTCTTTGTAGGGCTTGATCATCTGTGTCAGACACGACTTAGTAGTGCGTTAGGCACTGGGGTTGGAGACAGCACTAAGAACCTTATTTCCTTCCCACTCTTGTGAGGGTCCCTTTGGCTTTTAATGTTTAATAATAACAACCCTCAACTGCTTCAACTTTTCATCTCTACTCCAGCATTTATCTTTAATTGTTCGGCTGCCACTCTATGCTCACATTCTTTCCCCTCCCATTACCCGCTTAGTGGTAATCTCTGTCAGTGTACCCTGCAACTCAGCTTCTAATTTGTTAAACAGAGAACAGTTGCAGATGTTCCTCTCTACTGCTTTCAGAGTGCTGTTTGTTTCACACTATGCTTATCTTCTGCATAGACTGCAGCAGCTTTTGCTAAAATCTCAATCTTATATTCTAAAGTATTTGTTTCCTTATGGAGTTGTCTTATTACTTATTTCTACCCAGAGAATTTTTTTGGTTGTTCTTTTTCATTTAGTTTTCCCTGAAGGCAGTTCTTAAAATTTAGAGAAGCAGTATTAGATTCTTGGGGAATAGCCTTAAAAGCAACCACTTGTTTTACTGAACTCTGGTGATCATTCGTTGTACGGTTTGACTTTTTTTTTTCTAAGATTTCGGTTCATCTTGGAAGTACCTGTTTGTCATAGCAAAAATGAGGAACACCACAAAAACATCTGTTTCTAATCCAATCATCCAAGAGGTATTTTATTTGTTGCGCACTTACTATGTGCCAGACACTGTCCTAGGCACTTGGGATGCATCACTGAACAAAACACATAAAAATCCCTGACCTCAGAGAGTTTATATTCTGGCAGGAGAAGGCAAATAATAAACAATAAGCATAATAAATGACTAAATTATATAGCATATTCACAGGTGATAAATGCTATGGAAAAAACAGAGCAGGGCAAGGTGGAGATCAGGAGGGCAAGTTGAAACTTCCCTACCTCCCCAGCCTTTATACTCAATGTTCCATCTACTCTCCTATCTTGAAAAAAATTATTCTCCCCATTCTGTACTACCAGTGAATCACTGTACCATTATTTCTGATTCCTTTCACAGTCAAATTTCTTCAACAAGTTGTCTACACTCTCTGCTTTCACTTTCTCACTTCCCAGTTACTCTGCAACTCAAAGTTATCTAGTTTCTGCTCCTACTTCTTCACTGAAACTATTGCCAAAGTCACCGTTCATTTCCATGTTACCAAATCCAGTGGAAATAAATCCAAATTTCGATACTTTTGAGCACTCCTTCCTCCTTGAAAAGTGCCCCCCTCTTGGATTTCATTGTATTGCTCTCTCCTGCTTACCCTCCTACTTCTCAGTCTCCACTGACAGCTACACTACTTCTGACCATCCTTTAAATGCTTGTGATGCTTGTGTTCCTCTGGATTCTATTCCAGTCCCTTCTTTTTTTTCTTATTCTTTCTGGTTGGAATCAATCATTCACTGTGATTTCAATTACCATCTATATACTGATGACTCTAAACTTTTATATCCAACCAGACCTTTCTCCCGAGCTCCAGAACCATGTATCTAACTGCCTACTAGTCATATCTACCTGGATGGCCCATAGGCACTTAAAACAGCCCATCCAAAAATGACTCATCTCCCCCTGCCAAACCTGCCCTTCTTCTCACTGTTCCAGCTCAGCACCATCTTTCCAGTTGACCCATCATTTAGAAACCTGAAATTAATACTCTCTTTCCAGCACCCTAATTTCTTCCCTCACACACACTGATCAAGTCCTGTTGATGCTAAACAGCTCTCAAATCTGCTTCTATCCACAAGTGCCACTACTCTAGCCGAGTATGCCGTACTTTCTCACCTACATTAATACAACGGTCTCATAACTGGTTCCCTTGACCCCAGTGTTGCTCACTCCCAAATTCTCCACACAGTAGTCAGAGTGACCTCTAAGGATTAGATCTAACCATACCATTCCTTTGCTTGAGACCCTTCATTGGTTCCCGCCAACCACAGGATAAAACCCAACCCTTTAGTGTGGGTTATAAGTTCTTCTGATTGAACATCTAAGTCGAAGTTGCTGCCATCCTGAACTATCTGCAGTGCTCCAAATACTCCATGCATTTGGGCCTTCATACCTGAAACACTCCTTCCACCACACAGTGATTCCATGGCAAACGCTTGTTCATCCCCCTTACCTTTCATTTTATGTCTCTTCCTGAACTCTGGGCTACTATCCCTGCCATCTGCTCCCATAGAACTTGGTACTCCTCCCATCACAGCCCTGTCATTACTTCTTTACCTGACTTCTTCCCCAGCTGGATGGTGAGCTCCGTGAGGAAAGGCTAAGTCTATCTTGCTCATGATTACAGCCCCAGTACATAGCCCAGCGGGGGCTAAGTCAACGTTTGTTGAATGAATGAGCAATAAGCCCAGGTAAACTTGAGCCCTACACATTTCAAAGAGGAAAGTACATCATAAAAAAGATAAGATTTTTTAAAAAAATCAATTTTACGTATGTCACAGAACACAACTGTTTTCTTCAAAACGTAAATATAAGATAATAACAGTGTTCAGCTCTGGGTAGTACATTATGGTTGAGTTTTCTTCCTTTCTTCTACATAGCCTTTTTACCAAATTGTCTATAATGAGTGTGTCTTACTTTTATGGTGGAAAAAATGTTATAAATTATAAACTACAAAGAACCCTAATACAAAATATTTTTACCTCTTTTCCTCAAAACAAAGAGTGCCATATACAGTGAAATATGATCACTGGGTTTTTTCTACCACTTTGCTTGAAGGTGAATAACAACATGAAATCCCTGCTTTATTTAACACCAACAGAAGTATATATATGTTGATAACATAACCCAAGTTGCAAAAATCACATCACTATCTAGGACCTGAAATGCAAGCAGTGCTTTTCATATGTTTTTTAAAATTCTGTAGGAGCTATTTTTAATAAGAATTCGGATTCTGGTTTGATGCACAAAAACTGAATTATATCTTTATTTTATATTTAGAAATAAACACAACAAAAATAAGAACTAATTTTTATCCTTCTAGAACACTCCATCAGATTTGAATGACTGGGACAGTCTCCTCTGCTCTGAAAGACATGTCCTTCTCAACGGGAAAATAATGCTACAGGAGAAAAGTAAAGTAGAGTTAAACAACTTGAAAACTACTATACACACATCACACTTTGTTATAGAAGGAACTGACTGCGACAAAGTTCTCAAATTCTATATATTGAATGCTATGATTAACTTAGCTATTTTCAGTTTGCCAATGTATCATCTAATTACAGTGAGGCATACAGACAAAATACACTATAGAAAATACCATTACAATGACAATTTCTGAATAACAAAGTTAACTTCCATGCCTCAGAGAATGACCCACAGAAATCAAGTTTTGTTAGTATAGTTATAATGTCATATGTGTGCATACACACATGTGTGTGCATATATTGGGTTGGCCAAAAGTTTCATTCGTTTTTTTCCATAAGATGGCTCTAGTAGTGCTTAGTTGTCTTTTAACTTCATTCGAAACCATTTTGCTAGATTGTATTGTGACAGCTGTTATATCAGCATGCATTTTAAAAAAACTTATCAAAACTGGTGAATTTTTGTGTAGCCATTTTAATATTGAAGATGGAAGAGAAAAGCAACATTTTCTGCATATTATGCTTTATTATTTCAAGAAAGGTAAAAAAGCAACTGAAACGCAAAAAAAAAAAAAGATCTGTGCAGTGTATGGAGAAGGTACTGTGACAGATGGAACGTGTCAAAAGTGGTCTGCGAAGTTTCGTGCTGGAGATTTCTCGCTGGACAATGCTCCACGGTCGGGTAGACCAGTTGAAGTTGATAGCAATCAAATCGAGACATTAATTGAGAACAATCAACATTATACCACGTGGGAGATAGCCGACATACTCAACATATCCAAATCAAGTGTTGAAAATCATTTGTACCGGCTTGGTTATGTGAATCGCTTTGATGTTTGGGTTCCACATAAGTTAAGCGAAAAAAACCTTCTTGACTGTATTTCCACATGCGATTCTCTACTTAAACATAACAAAACGTTCCAGTTTTTAAAACAAATTGTGACAGGTGATGAAATGTGGATACTGTACAATAATGTGGAACGGAAGAGGTCGTGGGACAAGTGAAATGAACAACCACCAACCACACCAAAGGCCGCTTTTCATCCAAAGAAGGTGATGTTGTATATATGGTGGGATTGGAAGGGAGTCATGAGCTCCTTCCGGAAAACCAAACGATTAATTCCAACAAGTACTGCTCCCAATTAGACCAACTGAAAGCAGCACTCGATGAAAAGCGTCTGGAATTAGTCAACAGAAAACGCATAATCTTCCATCAGGATAATGCCAAGATCGCATGTTTCTTTGATGACGAGGCAAAAACTGTTACAGCCTGGCTGGGAAGTTCCGATTCATCCACCATATTCACCAGACATGGCACCTTTGGATTTCCATTCATTTCGGTCTTTACAAAATTCTCTTAATGGAAAAAATTTCAATTCTATGGAGGACTGTAAAAGGCACCTAGTTACCTATGAGCTTCAGGAGCTAATAGAGTGCTACAGTGACACTCCAACTGTCAGAATGAGAGTAGCTGAGTAGCAGAATTTTGAGTGTCAGGTTATACTTGGGTGGGGCGGGTTGAGGGGTACAACTGCCCAAGAAAAGAGGAGTCTTGAAAATACACTGGTGGGGGAGATACTCGTAGAGGGGTACACTGAGCTAATACTCCCGGCTCTTTAGGAGTGCTGGAATGTGTTTTAAAAGGTGGAAAGAAAGAGTCCTAATTTTAGGAAGTAGTCCACAGATTCATGCTCTCATATTATAGATAAAGCTGCATAAGTTTACAAGTCCACATAGATATACCTACCAAAAAAAACAAGAAAAGCAGCTATTCTGAGACCTTTTCTGAGGATCACTCAGAGGTTTTAGGTTAAAAAAGAAGCATGTTCAGGATGTTTTAAGCTGTGTAACAGACCTGAAGTTGTCACCAGGGTAGGGACAGGGTGCTACTGTTAACTCTTCCGTAAACTTACTGGTTTATTATTTCTTAGTGGAATCATTTTTCCTTAAAATAAAAATAACTTTTCTTTGCTCAAAAAGATAAAAAGTTTTGGGAAGATGGAATTACGAAGTTGCCGGAAAAATGGCAGAAGGCAGTGGAACAAAAGGGTGAATATGTTGTTCAGTAAAGTTCTTGGTGAAAATGAAAAAGGTGTCTTTTACTTAAAAACTGAAGGCACTTTTTGGCCAACCCCCAATATATGTGCATGTGTGTACTGCATTAAAGTTATACAAAGTAATATATAGGTATGTGTAATAATATACATGTACTATTATTATATATATTTATGTATTACCTTATATAAATAATATGTCAATTACATACACACAGATAATACCTTGTATAAGAATTTTCTTTTGTTTCCTCTGAGATAAGTCACTTTTCCTATTCATCTAGTCCAAATCTCCATTTTGTATTTTCATGAACTGAGCCCAGGAAAGTTAAGGGACTTGCCCAAACTCCCACCGTAAATAACAGGAGAACTGGGACTAAAGCCAGTCTCCTGACGCTCAGTTTAATGGTCTGTTATTCCACTCCTCTCCTTCTCCATAACTGAGGCTAGAAATGAACACCTTGAGTAATGCACTGCAATTTTCAAAGCATTTTCACATATGCTTAAGCTACACACACACACACACACACACACACACACACACACACACACACACACACACACCCCTCAGCTGATGGTATCAAGGCTAAGTTACTTGCCCATGGAAATGCCACTACTTAATGGCCTGAGTCTCCTGACTCCCAATCTAGTACCCTATTCCTTGAAGTATACTTCTTTTCTCACAAACCATTTTATTCTTACTGGGCCCTTGGTAATTACTTTGGGAGGAGGAGACCCAGGCCAAGGCTAGGGGATCTGTAAGTCTGCGCAAGTGAAATGAGGCCCAGGTAGTCCCCTCGTGTGTGATCCTGGGATCCCCTCTCTGAACCTCTTCTAATACTGGATTGTGTACGTTTGGGGAGCAGGTAGCTGAAACTACACCTAGGATCCAGGATTTGATCTCAGATTTGTCAGACTCCTGAGGCTATGCTCCTTCCCCCGGATATGCCATGTGGTCAACACACGTGGAGGACCATGGTCATTATTATTTAGCAAGGGTGTCTATCATGGAGCTTCAGAGTCAGGGCAGGCAGATTCCATTTCTTTGTTTCCCTGAAGGGCTGAACTATGTATACCAAATAATATGGCACCCAAACAACCTAGCACATTTCTTGTCCACCTTCCTCCCATCCAGATATCCCTAGTGATAATATTTGTTTCAGAAGCTGATACTCCTGTGGTCCAAACATTTGTGGGATAAAAAAAATAGGCATCAATTGAACCAAGATGTTGATAACAAGAATCAAATATTAAATACTTCAACTTTATATGCTATTGTCATTACCTGTGGTCTCCTGCTCCTTTTCGTCACCTAACCCTTCCTCATCTGTTGCTTTCCCTAATGTTCCAGCAACCCTCTTTGGTTTGCGTCTTCGGTTCTTGAAACCCTTTAAAATTCTGTTGACTTTCCTTCGTAAAGGATTGGCCCATATGCTGCAATATTAAAAGTTCAAAGTGAAACCTTACTTCTCAACAGTGACAGAATAATAACAATGGTGGGTTATAAGGAAAAGGCTATTTGCTCACATAACTCTTTACACATTCCCACCTAATTGTTTAATTCCAGATTTAATAACTCTGATAGAAAGTATTATACTTGGCTCACTCATATTTATCATTGTAACCATAATTATTATTCTATATAGCATTATTTTGATCATTGGATCCTCTGCAACAGGAATGCCATCCTACTTCCCTCTGCTGACATCAATGTTACCCACCCTTCAAGATCCAGCTTATATATTATTTGTCTAGATAGCCTTCTCTTTCACTCTTAGCCTATAGGGATTCCTCTCTCTTATGAACTTCAAAACTAAATAGTAATAGTTCACATTACATGATCATCTACAATTTTACAATTTCACACTCACACTCACTATTGCTATCATTGGGTATTCAATCCTGTTCTTTGCATTTGTGTGGACAGTGGATGGAGGTGGGTACTTGAGAGCCTCTCACAGGCCAAGAACTTGGCCAGGTGCTTTACATATTTTATCTTATTTAATCCTCACGACAGCCCTATAAGGTGCAAATGATTAAACTGGGGCTTAAAGAGGTAAGATAACTTATCCAAGGTCATACATAGCTAGTAAATAGAGGTGTTACTAGTATTTGAACTTATGTCTGTCTGACTCAAGTACAGACGTTTTCTATTAGACAACACTGCAGCATTAGCAAATAATGACTAATAACGGCAGGTATGATAGAATTCCTGCATTCCAAGGCCTGTGTATAAGTACTTCATGTGCATGATCTTATTTAGTTGATGAGGCAGGTACTATTTCTATCATTTCCATTTTTCATACAGGAAATTGAGGCACTGAGAAGGAAGGTAATTTGCCCAAGGTCACCAGACTACTCAGTACTGGAGGCAGGATTCAAATCCAGACCTGCTTAAATCTAAAGCACAATCTCTTACCCACTACGCTATTGTAGTCTATTTTGTCTACTGTTGTCTTATTTTTCCCCCCAGAGCTTGGAAATAACTTCAGGCTAGAGCTTTACCTTGTAACTTCATATATCCCACAGAGCCTGGTAACCCAGTGAGGACTCAGGAAATGTTAGTTGATATTTATGTTTACAGAGCTTTCACTTTCTAAATACCTAAAAACAATCCAAGGAAAAGAAACAGGAATGCCCAAAGCAGAGGTAAGGATGGAAACACAAAAGAGAAAGAAAGAGAGAAATATTTGCATATAAGATTATGAAGAGGTTTGCATATAAGATTATGAAGAGGTAATGACAGATACATATTCCTATCCTCAGCTCAATGCTAGATAGTGTACAGAAGAGGATACCTGGCCCCAACAGTGCTACTTAGCTATACAGAGCAGCGGGTTCTGTGCATGTGGGGCCCAAAGATAGAAAATCCTGATTTTGACATGACTCTGAAGGTAATACTCACTTTTCTCCCCTAAAACTACATTACTGGGTTGTCACTGAGCTCCACTAGCTAAGGCAGCTATGGAGCAAATAAACACCTTTTTCTCAATGAATCATAAAAAGTCTCCAGGCATAAATGAAACAGTGGGTGAAGGCCAAAAATACATTTATATGATTTACCTATGGTCTATTTACATTGCAGTGCTGTTAACTGCAGTCTCAAAAAAAACAAAAAACAAAAAACCTGAAACAACTACATAGTTCTCAGTCCCCTGGGGCTACATGTGTTTCAGAATGCAGAATATTTTGGATTTTAGAAAGGTAATATGACATGATATACTGCATATTACATGACACTCTCATGGGGTCTATGGCAGCATCTCATGATCAAACAGTAATATTTCTACAACAAAATATATGAATATTCACTCTAAGCGTTAAATAATGACTAGAAAGTGTCTCAGGTCAGGTCAGATCACGTTTTGCTGCCAAATGAGTTAGGAAAAAAGTTTTAGGTTTGCAGAACTTCTTGAATTTCAGAATTTTAGATAAGAAATTAGGGACTTATACTTTTTTTCCAATGCTGTGACTTCAATGTATCTTACTTCACATAATTAAAATGACTGTGTTTTCTTTACCCACAGATTTTATTTTAAATTTAATGGTGTACATTTCCCCTTAATTAACAAAGAAAAACGCAACACAGCCTTATTATTTTAAAACTCACTGCACTGGTTTAGGTTGCAGAGGACTTGGTATTAGGTTCAACCTTCTAACATTACTGAGATCCAAAGTTACATTTTCTACCCAATATCTAATGAGAATGCTCAAGGGGGAAAGTAGGGGTGAGATTATTTGTTCAGTGTCCTAGAGGTGATTTTCTTCTTTTCATATAAAATGTCATATACTGTCACCAGCATACTCACACTTGAAATATACAGATCAACTTATCCAATACTCATTCACTCACTGACACATCTGCTCATTTATGAAATTAACGCTATTCTAAACAGCGAGACATAAAGATGAGTAAGACATGGGACCTGCCCTCAAAGGAGCTTAAAACTTAGAAGGGAAGGCAGATATATAGGCTGATAATTATATCACATTGAGATAATCCAAGTAGAGGTAAGCAGAGGTTGGTAGAAGACAAACAGGAAGAAGCCTGACCCGATCTGGGCAGCAGGTTTGAGGTAAACTTCCTAGAGGAGGTGACATCTAATATGAGGCCTGCATTCTGGGTGGAGTGAGCCAGATAAAGAAGAGTGGAGATAGATATATGACAGCATTTCTATCAGTGGGTAGGTACACTGTGTGAAAAGCTCAGAGTGGCAAGGCAGCAAGTTGTTTGTAAGCATCAAGTAGAATAGTGTGGCTGGAAACACTAAGTAGGCCCACTGGGAATTTCTAGTGATACATATCTATACAGTTGTGAGACTTTTTTTTCCTCTAGGAATTCCCAGAAGCTTAGATGTAGAAGCAGAGAAGTGGTGTGGATTCAATTTCAATGAAGCAAAGGAGCTGGAAAGACTGTATTGATGTAACAGGCAATAGGATCCAGGGTAGATAAAGAAATCAGATGATGTTAAAAAGGTAGAAGACCAGGGGGAAAGAGAGCGTTAAAGAGTCTGGAGGTCTCAATGAAAACAGGGGTAGCAAAAGTAAAGAAAGGAAAAACCTAGAAAACAAGGCACACACCCCCCCCCCCCTCCATGGTCAAAGAGTAGGATTTTGAAGTTTAAGATTTCAGAGACTCATAGGTTCAATTTTTGATGAATGATAAGGTTCAGGATATGGGCACAAAAATGGGTGGCCAATGCAGAGTGCAGGCAAGAGTCCTCAGAATTGAGTACATCAGGGAAGTCTAAGGCTATGGACTTAGATGGCTCATAACATGGACAGCGAGGCTATCCAGGAAGATGATCAGATGGAGAACACAACATCTAGCAAGTGCTTAAACCAAGCAGGAGCTCAATAAAGATATGCAGAAAGAATGAATGAATAAACGGTTGAACTGGAGAACCTAGTGCAATGCCAAATGGGCTGTGTACCAGATTCATTTGGGGTGCTTTAAAAATATAAATTTCAGGACCAAACCTCAGACTTACAAAATCGGAATCTGTTGGGTAAAGCCCGGCAATCTGTATTATTAAATATTCCTAAGGTTACTTCCACAGAAGCCATCTACAGTCCACAGTTTGAGAAACACTGATCTAGTGGGTTGATTTTTCCATGTTCCTTAATAAACTATAATTCATTAATATAAATATAAATTATTTAAGATAGTTAAAGAACATAACATCACTTTTATAGCTAGGAAAGCTTATAAATTTAACTTATCATTTGCAACGTCACAAAACAGTCATAAAATCCACAGAAATGACTAACTAGATTATTCCAATAATTATTTACTGATTTGCTTACCACATGGTCTAGAGATCAGTGGTTCTCAAACCGGAGTGTACATGAGAATCACTTGTTGGGCTTGTTAAAACACAAATTGCTGGACTTTAAACCCAGAGTTTCTGATTCAGTAGGTCTGGGGTGGGGCCTGAGAACATGCGTTTCTTACATGTTCCAAAGGGATGATGATGATACCTGTGCAGAAACCCCATTTGGGTATCCCCAGTTCTAGACTCAAAGAAGTATGAACTTGGCCCCAGTGTCCTCACAGAGGTTACAATTTAGCTAGAGAAAGAAAACAAACAATAGGAAACAAAGGATAATTACATGTTAGATTATGTGGATAAGAATACCAGCACAGAAAGAGGTTTTAAGACAAGACAAAACACTGGAATCTGGAGCAGTTGCAGAGCACTTCATGGAAGAGTTGGGGCAGCTGCAATTTGAAGGTAAGAAAGAATTCAAACAAGTGAAGAGGATGAAGAAGAACAATCCCAAGATCTAGGAAGAACATGGGCAAAAGAACAGAGGCAAGAATAAAGCCTGGGGTATGCCAAGAAAAGTAAAGAGAGTTCCCTGGCTGGAGCAAAAGATACATGGAGTATTATAAGAAATATTACTGGAGTTATAGAATGAGTCCAATATAGATGAAAGCCACAGCCCTTCGAGTGGACTTGAAGCAACAAGATGCTGCTGTTTTTATCTAATTTTCTTCCTATTTCCTATAGTAAAAAGAGAAAGAAATCGGAAGACAGATTGGAATCCTTGCTCTATCACCACGTAATCTTGAGCAAGAAGCCAAACCTCCCTGCACCTGTCTTGAAGGTCACACACGACAATGTATGTGAAAACTTCACATAAACTGGAAAAGGCCAAACATGCTCATTGTTTTTATCTGTGCCTTTTGAGTGTGACTTTCTATCTTGGATACTTGTATATACCCTTTATTAGACTATGTGTCCCTTGAAAGCACAGAGCATGATCTGATTCACCACTTTGCCCTTCACAGCACCTAACAGATGGCCTGGAATCCAGATATTCTTGAATGCATTAGAAGTTCTTGAATGATATAATGAAATGAAATAATGCTATTTTAGGAAGATAAGCCTGGCAGGATATAACAGGATGGATTAGAAGGACAGTAGACTAGGGGTCCACGTATATGTCCAAATTAGCTTGGCAAGCATCCTTATTCACTCTCTCCTTCCTAACGGCACAGCCACACATTCCTATTGAAGGGCCAGGAAACTTCTCCAGGACCTAAAGCCTAGCCATCTTCCAAAAACCACCTGCAGCCCCATCGCAGTTATTGTGTCTCTTGTATAAATTATTTGCATTGGACATATCATCTCAATGCTCTCCTCAGTTCCCAATTCTGCCTTTGCATTTGGATGCTAGCTAGTCTTGTGTTATGGACTGAATGTTTGTGTCCCTAAAATTCGTCTTGAAGCCCTAGCTCCCAGTATGGTTGCATTGAAGATGGTACCTCTAGGGAGTAATTAAGGTTAAATGAGGTCATAAGGGTGGGGCCTTGATCAGTAAAATTAATGTCATTATAAAAACTAATTTTAAAATTCTTCTTAGTAAAAACCAGACAGCTTTCTCTTTCTCTCTCTACCCCCCTCACAGGCATCATGGAAAGGCCATGTGAGCACACAGAGAGAAGGTGGCCATCGGCAAGCCAGGAGGAGAGCCCTTACCAGAAACCAAATTAGCTGGCATCTTGATCACAGACTTCTAGCCAGCAGAACTGTGAGAAAATAAATGTTTACTGTTTAAGCCAACTGGACTGTGGTATTTTGTTATGGCATCCCTGGAAGACTAATATATTTTGCTCCCCTTTTGCTCCTCTCCTGAAACCACTTACTTAGGACAGCAGTTGACAACATAAAAGGCCTGGACTAAGCTGCGACTATAAAATATGAAGAGGTAAATCCCAGACTCATCCCAAAGGAAACCAAAAAAATGAGAGGGAGCCTGAAAGAATAGAATTACATATTAAGGATAAAGGAAAGTAAATAGTCACAGATGATTCCAAGGTTTCTAGCCTGGGAGACTAAAGAAATCACTGACAGAAATGAACGGGTGTCAAGGGGAGATGATTTGGGAGAAAAAGAAGTTCAGTTTTGCAATGCTGCAGTAAGTGCATTTTGCACTAACAGAACACCCAATTCATGAAGGCAGTTGGAAATATAAAACAGATAGAGGTGAGGATTTCAGGATGTATGTTTAAGAGTCATTTATCCAGACAAGCCCAGAACATTATGTTCAGAAAGGACTTCAGAAATTTTCTAACTCAATTCTCTACTCTATGAGAAAATCAACACCAAAAAAAGTTAAGCTCACTATAAAACTGGTAGTGAAGGCAGAAGTAGAACACAGATCTTTTAAAATATTCTTTCTACTACATACTTGTAATATTCTCTGATAGATGAGAATAAGGCTTTGGGAGACAACCACAGTTGGGAAAACAAAGAGAAGCAAATTGAGGTGGATCAGAATGGTAAGGAGAACAATGAAATCCAAGGAAGGAAAGTTTCAAAAAGGAAGCAGTCAACAGTGTACTTGTGACAAAAAGGTCAAGTTGGATGGAAACTGAGAAAAGGCCACTGCATTTTGCAATGAGGTTATTAGTTACTTGGCAACAAACTCTTCTTTTTAATAGTACCTAATATCCCAGAATTCTCTAAAATGCTGCCCTTGGAGTCCCTGCAATAGGAATACCTCAGACATATAATCCGCATATAATGAGGTTCTCTTATTATTTCAATAACTAAATTACCTTGAACAGGGTCCAAGAAGAACTGGCTTTATGTGAATTTCAAATCTATAGTGACTCATGTTAGATTAAGGGTTCCAGTTTGCTCACATTCTCATCTGATCATATTTTGTCAAAGTTCTTACAGCCCAGCCATACTTTTAAAATTTATAGACTTTATTTCCTTTCTTTGAATTCATATGTATATAATCCTAGGAACTTCAAACCTTTCAGCAGTTGGCTAATTACTGCATAATCCTTTTCAAAATAACATTACTAATTATATTGTACAGTATAATGAGACACACAAACATAGGGATTTGAAAATGTAAATGCCTATTTTTAAAATTCAATGGGTGATGATTTTTAGGCAATTTTTGACACATTTATTCCCAATTCTTTACCTCCCATTCTATGAGAGTAAGTGGTATTAAGATTATCTACATAATGAAAACCACATTATAATACAGAGAATCACTCAGCAGGATTTGTCTAAATGTAGAAATTTTCAGTAACAGCCATCTGGCAAGCAGCAACATTGAAAGTGTATGGGGGATGTGCTATTTACATCATCTGTGTATCAGATGATCTACAATCTTAAAAAAACATGGCTTTTTTATTAGTTGAAAGAAAACATAGTCTTGTCATTTTCAGACTGAGTTCTGAATTTTTCTTAATTCGAACTTACAAATTCAATCTGACAGGAAGAAAAAGAACATTGAAAATACACTTCATCTGATTTTAATAGGCATGGTATTACAATGTTTGAATCTTTCACCTTACTAAAGCTATGTACACACTCAAGTATCATATCACTATATAATACACAGGATGTTTAACTGGCATATACATACAGATTAAACTTTATATAAAAACAGATAAAGATTAGAAGCTGAATTTTGCACTTGAAACTACTGTTATTGGCACTGTATTACTGTAACAGGAAAAATTCAGCCACCCCCTTTCTCCTCTCTCGCCCTAGAGCCCCCTCCCCTGCTTCCTTTTGTCCCAATCCACCTGTTTGTTCCTTCATCTCTATGTAAGTCTTAAGCCTACCAGTGACACTTAAACCTAATGAGGCTTCTGATCCCTATTAATGAGAATAAAAATAGATCTTACATAACCTTGAGGACATAATGAATTTCAAAATGCATCTTATATGCGAGTTTAATAAGGCTATTAGTAGCAAATTCTTAGAAAGCTTTTCACTAATGCTCTCTGTTCCCTTTTGTATATGTGAACCAGTTCAAGCTGGCTTGAGTTTTCTGTTTACCTGGTTCATACCACACTTGAATATAGAAGTAAACTACAGATTCAGTTACAGATTATTAAAGGGGCAAAGTTCAGCCACTCCTGCTTAGAAATGATAAGCATTTAAGGGATCTATAATAAGGAGACTCCATCTGGATGTAATGAATTCTGTGGGAGGGCCCCCTCCCCACCTAACCCAAATCTTGTCCTCCCTTCAAAAACTCAGCTCAAATAGCACTTCCACCATCGAGCCCACTCTGTCCTCTCCCACTCAGCCTTATCCCCAATGCCTCAGAACTTTTATAAGTTACTGCCACCACTCATTTTAGTCCTTAATTATATTCCATCTTATATTGTTCTTAATATGTCGTGCTTGGGATTTATTTTAAGGTAGACTGAAGCTCCTTAAAACTAGAGCCTATCTCTTAGACATTGCTGCATCCTCCACAATACCTAGCACAAGCAGTGACTGAACATGGTCAACTGGAGAAAGCGTGAATCAGGCATTAAAAAATGAAATGCATTTGTCTCTGGAAAGTGATTATCCTCTTTAGGTAAACTGCTTTCATTCCTCCCCTCTACTCATATTACTTCTCATTTTTCATCCCTCCAACTCTTGCCAGTTGTTAGCTCCTTAGGTTACCTGTAAATAAAAGGCACTGCCCAAACTATAGGAGCTGAGGAATGTCAAAACATCATTTGTTTGGCTTATGACTGAAGGCCAAAATAGAAGAACTACAACAGCTTTTTCCTGAAGGAATGTATATTCAATGTACAGGAAAGGATCCAGCAAGAGGAGCTTAAGAGTATCTTCCAGGGACTTCCCTGGTGGCGCAGTGGTTAAGAATCCGCCTGCCAATGCAGGGGACACGGGTTCGAGCCCTGGTCCGGGAAGATCCCACATGCCGTGGAGCAACTAAGCCCGTGCACCACAACTACTGAGCCTGCGAGCCACAACTACTGAAACCCACGCGCCTAGAGCCCATGCTCCGCGCAACAAGAGAAGCCACCGCAGTGAGAAGCCCGCGCACCGCGACGAAGAGTAGCCCCCGCTCACTGCAACGAGAGAAAGCCCGCGCGCAGCAACGAACACAACCAACACAGCCAAAAATAAATAATACATAAATAAATAATTTTTCTTTTTAAAAAAGAGTATCTTCCAATGCCTCAAAGGTTCTTCTAACAACGAGGCCCAGATCATGTTACTATAGATATGCATTTCGCTGTGGGCCCCTCTGATTCAGACAAACAACTGTGTTTGGCTTCTTTCTTTTCTTTTTCTAAACCACTACACATTGATTTTACTGCTGCATCTATTTCCCTTTTATGGGATCATTTATTTTACCTACTGTCATTTACTACTGTAACAGTTTATCTAGCTCTTTATTCTTTGAGATGGAGAACAGAAAGTGAGTTAAGGGGATAGCTCTAAAGAGATACCTTGCCCCCAAAAAGGAGGGTTTAGCAGGCTTTGGCCTCCATTTAAACTCCTTGTTTGGTATCAAGGATAGGATCTTTGTTCTAACACAATTATTCTCCTTACTTCTAAAATCAGCTTACCAGGAAAAGCTGACAGTGCCCCATCCACCCTCAACCATCCACTGTTCCTGGAAATTCAGCTAAGCAGCAAGCTGAAACTGACACCTGCTCTGAGGTTGCAACAAAGAGCTCAGGATGACTGAAGGTACATACCACTCTTACACAAAATAGTAAAGTAAGTAAATAAATAAATAAACTATAGTAAACCAAAATTTATGGCATTCTATATATATACCATTCACATTGTTCAAGTCTCTCAAGCAGTTTGTATTATGTAAAAAGAAGAAAATATGTTCTATTAAAGGATAATCCTCTGGAACTCATTTTAGAGAAAACTCCAGTGTACCTTAGCATCCCCATAAAACTCCTTGGCAGAGGCATAACAGAGGGACCATAACGAAATTATTATACCAGGCCTATTATAACAGATATTCTAAATTGCATGGCATAATCCTAAGCTACCTATTTCTAGCAAATAGTATTTCATTTTTATTCATGGGTTATTTTTATATGAAATCAAGCTTTGGAGGGAAGACAAAAGGGTCAAAAATTCCACTCCTATTCCCATTCACCTGTGAAAAGAAAGAAAAGAAAGAAGCCTAGGAATAGAGATAACTCACTCATTATAGGAAACTAAGTGAAAACTGAGAAAAGAATTGACAGTCATGCAAACTGGAAAAGCTGAAAGGCTGTGACCCAACGGTGTCTTCAAAATGGTCTGAGAAAGTGATGAAAGCAATGAGAAAGTTTAAATCACTATATGACTGCCTTCCAGGCTAGTCAACTCCATCCACTGTATTTCTTTATTCATTTATTCAACAAAAATATATTAAGCATCCACTATATGTGAGGCATTCTGCTATGAACTGAAACTACAATGATGAGTATGACAAATTCATCAGACTCAAGGAAAAGGTACAAAAAAGAAAAAAAAAAAGACTTAATGATCTTTATTGAAAATAAGGTAACATGTATAGTCTAAATCTTCTGGTGAAATCTAAATAATTTCTTGGTAACTCAAATATCACCTTCTTATTAACTCAAATAAAAACATCAAAGATGCTTAATCTTCAACAGGCACCTTTTCTTTACCAAAAAGTTTAAGGAGGAACTTGCTCTCAGGGTTGTGCTAGTGCCGACCCTGCACTTGCACAAACCTGAGAGTGAGTGCCTCACTCATCTGACCCTAGCCCTGGCCCTGCTCTCTACCTCCACACCCACTCTGTCCCAGTAGGTAGGGAGCTATTTAGAAAAACTTACAAGCATCATGCCAACAGCCCACTGGGATTTTGTATAAGATGCTAATAAGAAATCTGATACAAATTGGCTTGAAGGAAGATCAAGACTTTAAGACCCAATGGTAGATGACCATCTACTAGATGGAAGCTAACACTTCTGGGAATCCTTCTGATTTGCAGTTAATAACCACTTCCACTCCACATACCCTCAGCTCACTGATTTATTTTTCCTTCCAATTGGGATTTTGTTTGATGAGGGAATGTATAGACTATGCAAGAGGATGTCTTAAATTTATGGAAAAATAAAATAACATGCATTGAAGAAATATTATGGTAACTCAACTTTTAGGTTTTTCCCAAGCTACCTTCTTTTAAACAAAAGGGACCCAAACATAATCCCTGTGCTTTTGGAGCTATGAATAAATGTGTCTACACAGAAATATTCAAGTATACTCAGCAATCAGCAAATAAAAGTTGATGTTTGCCTACCTCCTCTGGCAAAGCAAGTAGCAACAAATGGGCAGACATCCCAGGATGAGAATGCTGATCACACCAAGCCCAAACATCCGGAACATCTGCATAGGCTCTGGTGGTTTAATTATATCCTGTTATTTTTATGACTTAAGCAAGAGAAGCAAATCTGAGCTCTTTCATAGTTTTTATTAAAAAAACTATCAGTTAATAAAGTAAAATAAGGAGGTATTCTTATATGACAGGTAAATATCATTGGTACTCTGTAAGTAGCAGGAGTTCATGAAATGTTCTTGAAATACAACTAAAGGTTACACTTTAAGTATGCTCCCCGCAATGGAAGCCTTAACCAAATGATTTTACTGTTTTTGTTACCAGATTATTACGATTCAGACTATATATATTTCTTCCTATGACCCAAGCATGTTTTTTCCTTGGCCATATGTTATATATCCTACAATACTCAGGAAGTGAATTCATCTATGGATACTTAACTTGACAAAGGAATTGTTTCTTAAATGTTTACTTCTCAACTATAAAACATTATATTAAATGAGAAATCAAGAATCTGCAGGTGAATAAGTATATTTTATTCTTATATTCATTTGGAAATGCATTCTAATATGATTGGGGAATTGTAAGTCACGGTTCAATTTTTCCCTCTACAAGAACCAAATGTCTCTTCACACATAATATAAAGACTAAACTGATGAATGAATTATAAACACCATGTGACAGTGTTAAAATTGTAATACTATGTTCATGATCAGGTTTCAGTTCCCATTATTAATACTAGATATTCAACAAAGACCTGTAAATTGAATAGGGACTATATTAACCTAAGACACTGTTTTGCATGTGTCCTTTCTGTACCATTTGTTAGTAGTTAATCATATCAAATATGTCCATGAAGGGACCAACTGGTAATATGTCCCCACTATCCAAATGAAGGAGCAAAAAACAGATGGTCTAGTATTCAAAGCATTGTAAAGAAAAAAAATCTTAAGAGAAGAACCTAATTCAAAAACAAAAGAACAAAGGGAGAAACTGACAAACAGACTTAACAGGAAACATTCAAGTTACTGTTACATACTGAGATGCTGAAGAAAAGATAAATGAGAAGAATTCTACTCAGGAAGAAAAGATGGGAAGAGAAAGTAAGCTAAGGCATGCTTGACTGGTATCTTCTCCCAGGCATTGAGGGTTACATCTCACAAAGCCTGGAATCTATGGGACAAGATAGTGACTAAAGCAAAAGAAAAGATGAAACTAATTTCAAACTGCCATAGTCACATCTAAGGACTAAGCAGAAATGGCTCATGAATAGAGGCCTGACCACCTCAGGACTTTCTACAGGTGGTATTGCTCTAGGGCTGGGAGCCTCCTTTCAATGTTAAGCTGAGGGACCCAAATTTAAACTTATGCCATTGTGACCTGTTTATTCAATTTTTAAAAACAGGAATATAATAAATGTAAAAGGATTAACTTACTGTCTCGTAGCGGGGCAAAACAGTTGAATTTACTGGTCTTGGATGACGAATAACAGCATTTGTATCTCAAACATTCACTTTTGCTAAGATCTTGCAGGTGACGGCAAGGCTTTACCTCCTGATTCTCCTGTACAATGCATGCTTTTAGAAACAAAATGCAAGAAAGAGAATTCAGCATGGTTATTAAGTACTTGCCCTAATTAAATAATTACTGCAAGACAAAAGAAAAGAAAAACAAACACTTAAGCTTGTACATTTAAAGAAAAGATTGAATGAAATATACAAATAGTAATAAATGCTGAAAAAATAAGAGTTAAATGAAAAGTTACCACAAAGTTACTTAACATCACACATTTTCAATTCTAGATAAACTGCAGAAAAATATAAATTGTTAACAGATCATTGGTAAGGTAGTTTTTGTTTTTTTGGTTTTTTAAAATGTATTTATTTTTGGCTGCATTGGGTCTTCGTTGCTGCACACGGGCTTTCTCTAGTTGCGGTGAGCTGGGGCTCCTCTTCCTTGCAGTGCGCGGGCTTCTCATTGCGGTGGCTCCTCTTGTTGCGGAGCACGGGCTCTAGGCGCGTGGGCTTCAGTAGCTGTGGCTCGCGGGCTCTAGAGCGCAGGCACAGTAGTTGTGGCGCATGGGCTTAGTTGCTCCGCGGCACGTGGGATCTTCCCGTACCAGGGCTCGAACCCGTGTGCCCTGCACTGGCAGGCAGATTCTTAACCACTGCGCCACCAGGGAAGCCCGGTAAGGTACTTTTAAAATGACTATAAACATAAGCTGAGTAGTAGTGATACAAACTTACAGAAAGGGCTAAATAACTAGAACAGGCCAAATGCCCTTAAAACTAACACCTTGTTAAAAGAATACCACAGATACACTCTCACTCAATTTTACTAAGCTGCAGAAATGCACTGAATCCATCAGTGAGACTGAATGTGAGTAAAATTCACACAGTTTACTGCTAGAGAGTAAAATAAGTAATACTATTGGCATTGACCTACTTTCTGTGAACACTTAATCATATTGGCACTGCAGTATGTTTTAAGATTCTTCCTTTTGGTCTTAAGTTACAACTCTATAATTTTGAATAGGCAATGATTTATGGCATGAATACCAAGATTCATGCAACTGTAAGAAATTCATACATATCTGAATCTGTAAGATTCACAAGCTGAAACAGCTGATTTTTTAAACATCCTGCTTTATATAAAAAACAAGTGACAACTAAAAACGCAGATATCAGATTTTTATTTGAAAAGAAAACCTCTACAGTATGGCTTAAGGCCAGCATAGATTCAGTTCAATCTCCAATACTATCAACAACTACAGACTTAGAAAAGTAATAAATGATGTTTTACGATCACTCTGAAGCACTTCAACATCAGCAAAGAATAATATAACGGTTATAAGTATATTATTACCTCTTGGTATATTTTATTATATTCCTCTACTTTAAAGACTGGCAATTCCTGAAGCTCAGGTAAGAATAACAACAGCTACCATTCATTAGTCACCTATTTGGGCCAGGTATCTTGCTTTACGCACATTATTTCCAATCTTCACAACAAACTCTCAAAATTAGTTTTACAACTTCCATTTTTAAAATGAAGAAATAAAGGATCAAAGTAACTTGCGCAAGGTCACAAATTTAATGCGTTACCAGTTGGCCTGGATATTCATTTCCCAAACATTTTAGACATGTGAGAGCTTAGCCTACTTTGTTGTTATACTCTAAGCAATCTGTTCTTCAATTCTGCCAGGCCCAGAGTGACTCTCCTCCCCAGGATGGGCTGCATCTAGGATACCATGTTCAGTCCTGGACATCACACACTCAGGGAAGGGTGACAATTGTCAGGCCCTGGTCAGAGGTCGGATGGACTTCCTGTGTGCTGAGTTCCTCACTACAGATATTGTTCAAAGACCACTTTCCAGGAATGAAAATCATACAAGAAGAGATTTTAAATCATAGAAGAGACTGGACTAGATGATCTCTAAGGTCCCTTCTAATGCTGGGCTTCTGTTATTTTATACCTAAATTGCATCTGATGGACTTTATGCCAGATACTAAAATTAGCTTTTAGACTCAAATTACTAATTTTGAAGAATAAAAAGGGCAGAACAATTTTTATCAGGTTTAAGTGTATGATTTTATCCAAAGGGAGAAGGATTGTGTGACCTCTCAAGCTTCCCTGCCAGTCTGTCTCAAGGTTATCATTTTAATCTGCAAGAGATGAATCTATTACTAACAACAGTCTAATGATGAGAAGACGGTCTTTTTGTTAGTGCTTAAGTGGGAAGAATATTCATTTTTAATTATATAGGGAAGGAAATAAATTGGTTAAAAGTACTTCACATTTTATGAACTTGTAGTTATTCTTTTTCAAGAATACAGTATATAACATTTTATAAATATTTAATCACTGCTGAAAGAGTTGAATCAACCTAGGTATGATATTTCTCTTAAAATAGAACGGTCTGATTGTTTTGGGCAAAAACGTCATCTCATAAATTGATTTTGGCTCAACGTACTGCACCAGGTTGGAGGAGTATTTCAGAAATGCAGATATCTTTTTTTTTTTTTTTTTTTTTTTGCGGTACGCGGGCCTCTCACTGTTGTGGCCTCTCCCGTTGCAGAGCACAGGCTCCGGATGTGCAGGCCCAGCGGCCATGGCTCACAGGCCCAGCCGCTCCGCGGCATGTGGGATCCTCCCGGACCGGGGCACGAACCCGCGTCCCCTGCATCGGCAGGCGGACTCTCAACCACTGCGCCACCAGGGAAGCCCAGAAATGCAGATATCTTATTCAGACTATTTTTAAAGGTGGCGTCAGTGTTTGTATAATGTACTTATTATAGGTAGCTATGGGACAGTTTACATCTGCTATCTTCTCAAGCTCTAAAGCTTAAATCATCATTTGTTGTTTATGACGAACTCCAGCGCTCACTATTCTTTCAGCTTCACAACATACCACCTTATCAGACTTCTCTTTCTCCAATCGATTTGACCATGGCAGTATTTTTAAATAAATTATTTAAGGAGTTTGTTTATTTTGCTATTCTCATTGGTAGTAGATGTCATAATGCTTGTTTTGAACTGGAAACCTCTTAGAGAAACATGAAGAGATTTATGCAAAATCACAGAAGAATTCAGTGGTAGAGTCGGAATTAAACAATGGATACAATTTTGTGCTTATATATGTACATCAAATTTTATTAGAATTCTGCATGATTTTTAATAAAAGCTTCATCTTTATAATTCACATACGTCAATTTATTTGAACCTTCTCCTTGAAAGGGCACCACATGCTGTACAAAATGAAATGTGTTTATTTGTGGTTAATCTCAGGGGCCATCATGTGCTTGATAAACACATTATATACAGAATCACAAAAAGACAGAGATGATGTGACTTGAAACCTGAACTTTTTATCATTGAAACAGATGGGAAAACATCTGGTATATTCCATAACATTAGAGCTACACAGTACCCTGATTAATGCCACAGAAGACACTAATTTCACAATACTGGATCAGTGACTAAATTTCAAGCAATGCCATTAAGGTAAATTTTGAAAGGTTTAGAGATTTGTAAAGGAAAAGTATTCTGTAAAGAGTAACAAATATTTATGGAATGACTTAAAATACTGTCTCAGTTCATCTTCGCAATTCTTTCTGGTAAATATTTTCATTTTAAAGATGAAGACATTGAGGTTCAGAGGTTATCTTGCCTAAGGCAAAGGGCAGAGTCAGGATTAAAACTCAGGTTTGTCTCACTCCAATGCCAATAGACCACACTGCCTCCTAAACATTTAACTACTGTTTTCAAAACAAGGACATTGGGAGGAATAAAATAAAACAGGAACTTACTTGTTGGAAAGAAAAAACTTAACAGAGTTTCCCCGGCAGCAGTTTCTTCCAGAGGTTCCCAGGCAGCAGTTTCTTCCAGAGGTTGTCCATTAACATTTTCATTGCTCCACAGAATATTTTCAGTTGGAGACACAGAATTCGAGAACCCTTAAGAAAAGTGAAATTATTAATCCCAACATATAAAGTATTTATCATTTTCTTTGACCCTTTAAAAGTAATTACCTGTGCTTAAATTAAATATGGAAAGTCTAAGAGCTAACAGACATTGCATTTAAAACCCATAACAGCTTAGGTACAACTAATAATCAGAATATGTTTTTGCTGTGAAACTGAAAAATGAGTATTAAGTTTAAATAAATTAATTAAAAAATAAATAAATTTCAAAATGCTTAAGCTGTAGGCTGACATCCCATTGTTGCACTGTAAACTAATTTACAATAGTGAACTTGCCTCTGACAGTCTTGACATTCGGAGGCCCAATCAACTAACAACATGGCAACAGTATGTATTCCAACTAAGTCAGGCCCCATCACAGAAACTCTTGGCAAATATGTTGGCTTCTTTATTTACGAATAAAAATCAAGGCCTTAGACACTGTAAACCTTCCTTATCCTTCCTCACTACTTCAACACAACTTGCTTTTAGTTTTATTTGCATGATTCCCTCCTATATAAGAGGAGAGGATATCCATCCTCATTCCCATGACATGGATTTGTCCATATCATTAAATATTTTCCAACACTATCTTTAATAATCTTACAGTATCACATTATACAGCTCTATTATAAATGAGTTAATAATTTCCCCCGTACAAAGACATTTAAGTTTTTTACAATTTATTGATATTATGAAGAACACTGCCTAGAAGAACACTCATACATACAGAGAACAGACTGGTGGCTACCAGAGGTGTGGGGTGGGGTTAGGGGTGGGGTGGGAGAAACGGGTTAAGTGGGTCAAAAGGTACAAACTTTCAGTTATCAATTAAATAAGTCCTGTGGTAATGTAATGCATATTTAAAAGTTGTTAAGAAAGTAAATCTTTTAAAAATATTTATTTATTTATTTATTTATCTGTATGTGGGATCTTCATTGCAGCATGCGGGATCTTTTAGTTGCAGCACGCGGGATCTTTTAGTTGTGGCATGCGGGATCTAGTTCCCTGACCAGGGATCAAACCCAGGCCCCCTGCATTAACCACTGGGCCACCAGGGAAGTCCCAAGATAGTAAATCTTAAAAAGTTCTCATCACCAGAAAAAAAAAAATTTTGTAACTGTGTATGGTGACAGATGTTAACTAGACTTATTGTGATGATTTCACAATTTACACAAATATCAAATCATTATGTTGTATACCTGAAATTAATATAATGTCAGATGTCAATTATACCTCAATAAAAAAAAGAAAAAGAAAAAATAAAGAACTCTGCAATGCAATGATTTATCACTGTAGCTATATATTTGCAGATATTCATGAAAAATTCCTTAGGATAAATTCTTAAGGAATGGCTCTTGACCTTGGTCACACTACCCTCCAGTAAGGCTGCCCCAAGGTATACATCTACCAGCAGTGAAGGCAAGTGCCAATATTCTTGGACCCTCACCTTTTTTGTTGTTTGTCAGTTTGATGGCCAAACTAATGTTACCCCTTGTTTTAATTTGCACCTTTAGTCATCAGTGAACTGATCTCTTTCATATATTTGTTGTGTAATAGAGAACTTAACCCTTAATCTGCCACATATATTGTAAATATTTTTCAAGGTAGTCAGCTACGTTTGCGTTTTTTATGGTGTTTTAAGAAATTCAAAAGTTTAAAATGTTTTATGTAATCAAATGTATCAGTCTCTTCCTTTACTATTTCTGCCTTTCAGGTCATGTTTTAAATGGCATTGTGGACCTTTTAAAGAATGTCACCTGCCATTACAGTAAACAAAGGATGTAGCTGGCCACATACACCAAGCCATAAATCACTGAGCCTCCACAGATGGTGCACCCTGAACGGATTCAGGATGGAGAAAAGCAGGATGCTGGCCCTAGATAGTTAAGATGCATATCAAGGGAATGATTTCAATAAGCCCAGACTCTTGCATCTTCCCATACACAGAAAAGCGCTAAATTCATTAACTTGAGATGTCTGGTTTTTCTTTAATTAGCAGTAATCTTTTGATCTTTGACTATCTGGGTGTTTTTTTGTTTTTTGTTTTGTTTTTTGCCAAAACTCCTATATTCTGGCTCCTCCCTTACCTCTTTGGAACAGTCCCTCAGAGCTAATCTGAGAGGCTGTTCCCTGGGCTTAAGTCCTCAGAAAGTCTGCCGAATAAAACATAATTCTCAAATTTTAGGTTGTGCATATTTTCAGTCGACAGCATTCTACACTCTAATATTTCCTTCTAACACTTTTATAGTTTCACTTTTTATATTTAAATCTTTAATCCACCTCGAAAATATTTTGGAGTATGTTATGAAGTAGGGACACATGTTTTCCAGTTTTCCTAATACCATTTATTAAATCTATCCTTTCCTACTTATGACATCACCATAATATTCTAAGTCCTTAGTCATAGATTTGTTTCTTGACTCTCTATTCTGTTCCACTAATCTATCTGTTCATGCACCAATACCACTGTTACAATTTACCTTGTATTATCATATGTTTTAATAACTGGATCTGGCAATCTTTTCATTAGTCCTCATTATCAAAATTTTATTCTCAACTCTGAAGAATATTTTAGATGAAACTTAGAATCATTTTATCAAATCAAAAAATCCTAATAATATTTTTATGGTAATTATGTTCCTTATTTAACAGTCATTCAAAAAACATTTATTGTGTGCCTCATGTACTAGGCATGAATTTACTTAAATATAGACTCATTTGGAGATAACTGATAACAGTACAAAATTATCTCACCCAAGAATCTCACTCATTCAAGTCTCTTTTTATCTCCCTGAGTATAGATTTATAGTTGCATTCATATAGGTCCTGTACCGTTCTTATTACACTTATTTCCATATGTCAAATATATTTTGTTGTTATGTTATGAATATGCTGTCATAAGAATATTCACTTATCATTTTTAAATCTCCTTTATATCAATGATAATATTCTCTTTCTTATTTTAATGAGACCAACTTCCATATATATACACTTGAATGTATATTCTCAGCCTGTAGGGTACTTTAATATGAACTTTATTATATGAATATGAACTTTATTATACATGTTAAATCAAGCTAACTTGTATAATTCAAATGGTCAATATCTTTATTTTTTCTGTCAAGGACTAAAATATATGTATCATAGTCTCCCACTACGACTGTAGATTTGTCCATTTCTACTTGAAGTTCTAAAACCATTTTTTTTATATATTTCAACACTATGCATAAGTATTCATTCATTACAGTTTTATCTTCATTGTGTAGTACATATCTTGACAATAACCCATTTTTTCCTGTTTGTTTTCTCCTAACCCCTACTCGTTCAATAACTATGTATTTAATGCCTACTATATTCGAGGTTTTGGGGATACATCAGTGTACAAATCAGATAAGATCCCTACCCTCATAAAGCTTACAATATAGTAAACAAAAAAAAAAGTAAACTAACAAATTAAAAAATTATAAATTGTAATGCATGCTATGAGGAAAGTGGATACCAATACAATATAAGGTAGGGGACCTACTTTAAATCGGGGCTGGCCTCTCTGAGATGATATTTCAGCTTAAAAAAAGAAAAAAGATTAGAAGAAACTGGCCATACAAAGGGCTTGGAAGAGTGCTTCCAGCACAGGGAACAAGAAGGGAGACTAATATTGCCAGCCATACTTTGCCAGGTTAGAAGGCTCACTGCCCTACATTATACAGAAAAGGAGCTACAGTTGGAAGCAGCCTTGACAGGACCTGTGTTCTGTACTGCCATTTGTTCACTCAGTGCCCCCCTCGCACAACTGACTGTTCTTGTCAACACGCCATCTGAAGGAAGTATTGGCTGGCAGTAGCACACAGTGACCTGAGTCTCCACACTAGGTTATCTTCTGCAGGGGGTGTGCTCTCTGGAGTCCCTCTAGGATGGAGATTCATCTCCAACTCAAAGTACCTTAGCCTCTAGACCCTGCCAGACAGGCTTGGCTTTAGCTAAAGTGAAACACGGGTTGCTGCAACTTCTCTCATTAGTGTCTGGCCTGGCCTTCTTTCTATCTTTCAGAAATCCCTCCAAATTTCCAGCATGTCAATAAAGATAGCACCTGGGACTTCCCTGGTGGTCCAGTGGTTAAGACTCCATGCTCCCAATGCAGGGGGGCCCAGGTTCGATCACTGGTCAGGGAACTAGATCCCACACGTGGCAACTAAGAGCCCGCATACTGCAACTAAAAAGATCCTGCATGCTGCAACAAAGATCCCGCGTGTCGCAACTAAGACCCGGCTCAGCCAAAATAAATAAATAAATAAATAATTTAAAAAATTAACAAAAACGGGATCAAACTACACATTAACTAAAAAAATGTTTTTAAAAATAAAATAAAGATAACACCCTTCTTGGTTCTCTGGGTTTTCAACTATTACAGATCTTTTGGTCACTTCTATGGGTACAAAAGGAGGAGGCAATTAAACATTTACTCAGAAAAGCACCAGCAGCAGCCGCCTGAACCCAAAACCTCCAGCATGTTTAACCTGCTCTCTACCACTGTTTTCTTCCCTACTCTGAAAGACAATTATTTATAAATTAACTTGAGCACTATTTCCCAAAGTGCGGCGTAAGTACCATCAGCATTACATGTGTTGATTTTAGGTGGAACACAGTTGAATATTTATGGATGTATTTAATTTTCGCTATTATTTATTATGAAAAGTGTAGAAAAAATATACATGACACCAAACATCATTTACCATATGGCAAACCTTTATAAAATCCCCTTTGACATTCCTGTTCTTTCATTACTGGAAGCAACTTCCTTTCCTCTCTCCAAAATCTTCCATCAGCCAGTGCCCAGGTCTTTTCAGAGCTTCCTCTTCACCTTATTAAGCTCCAGCCTCTTTCCCCTCCCCCACTGTTATTCATATGCAGAATAATTCCATCCCCTATGCTTCTAATTTGCATCTGTACACTCATTAAGCTCAGCAAATAAAAGACTAGGAGGCAGCATCCCTAAATGGCAGCAAGAAATGGTAAAGAACCAATTATGTTTCCCTGTCACAAAGAATTTTTATTTTTTAATTTCCCTGTTACCAAAAAAAGACTGAAAACCTAACTACGTTTCAAAGGAAAAAAAAAGGCAGACTCAAAGCTGTGGGCTTCATGGGCATGTGACCTATGCAATGTACAGAATGTGGCTCTTAGAACGGTTCCACACTTGGTTTAATGTTCTGCTATCATCTTGAAATTCATAATACATTTTGAACAAGGGACCCCCACATTTTCATTTTGCAAATCATGTTGCCAGTCCTGCTCTGCAGTGAGGTCTCTCAGATGAGGAACTGAATTAAAGGGCGAAGAGACAGAATGTGAACAGTAGCTAACGGTATCAGCTTGAAGAGGATTCTGCTAAGACTTAAGTTGAGGGTCTACCTATGCCGCAGTCTTTTCTGGGCCTTGTGCTCAAATAGACCTGAACTTGCATCTTGGCTCTGCCACATACTGGCTGGTGAACTTGGGCAAATCAGTAAACTTCTCTTTGCCTCAGTTTACTCATCTGCAAAATGGGAATGATATTTATTTTGAAGAATTGTGAGTATTAAATGAAGTCATACACGAACTGCTTAGTACAATGTAAAACAAGTAAATATTTTATCATATACCTTTCCTTTTTTTAAATTGTTTCTAATTTTAAATTTAATAACATTACTTTGTTTTCACAATACTTATTTTTATAAATAATTCTCTTAATCGCAAATATGACCAGTTTCCCATTTATAACGGTGCTATAGTTTCCTTTTAAAATAAATATATTTATTTAAAAAGTGAGGCAATTTAAAGAAAAATATGAATAACTGATAGCATTAAGATAACAAAGAATTGTGAAGGTGTTATACAAATGACTGAGGCAGGAGAAACACCTGTCTAGTGAAATCTCCTCAATTTTTAGACAAGATAACTGAAGCCTAAAGAGGCAAAATGCCTCATCAAAAGTCACACAGCAAGTCAGTGGCAGAATCATGACAACTCAGGTCTCCTAACTTCTAGATCAGGGCTCTTCCAACTACACCACATACACAAATGGTTAAAGCAAGACCAAACTTGGTGCCTAGTGTGGTACAAGGCAGTCAATCAGACCTATCTAGGTGCACTGCCTCATTCACTCCCCAAAATAACAGATAAATGAAGTATTATATAATAATATAGAAACCAGTCACGTGGTTTTTTCCTATGGAGCTAAAGCATTCTGAAAATATTACCTATTAGTCAATCTTTATTTCTCTCTCTCTTTTTTAATCTCCCCAAAAAGGATGTGCAATAAGGGCTGACCCAACAGGTTACAGAGAATTGGTGGAGGAGGTGGGATCAAACTCCTAGTCCTGATCTACTAGTCTCTTCATCCTGTATGCTACTAGTCTATATGCCTTATGCATAAAAGTAACCTTAAAAACAAGGTCTAAAAGACTATACAACCTGGAGCTCTCCCAGAGTTAATTCAGACCCCTCAACCTCAATTCTCCTTGGTGGCATTAAGTCTAAGAGAACTCAGAAGGGTCTATCTAGAAAGAAGGGAAATTTTAGCTCTGGGACCAGATGCCCTGCTTTCACTGCAATACTCCAGGGGCATGGCCAAATTATTTTGCCCCTCAGTGTATTAGTTTGCTAGGGTCACTGCAAAAAAGCACCATAAACTGGATGGCTTAAAACAACAGAAATTTATTGCCTCAACAATTCTGGAGGCCAGAAGCCCAAAATCAAGTCCAAAATCAAGATCAACCAATAGGGTTGGTTCCTTCTGAGAACTGTCAGGGAAAGCCTCTCTCCTTGGCTTATAGATGGCTGTTTTCTCCCTGTGTCTATTAGTATAGTCTTTCTACTAACAATGTCTATCTCTGTGTCCAAATTTCCCCTTTTTATAAGGACACCATTCATACTGGACTAGGGCCCACCTCACTTTAACTTGATTACCCCTATAAAGACCTCATCTCCAAATAAGGTCACATTCTGAAGTGCTAGGGGTTAAACGTCCAACATTTTTTGTTGTGGGGGGGACACAATTCAACCCATAACACAATGAGTTTAGTTACATTAATTAAGTTAAATCATTTTAAATAGAAAATAATATTTAATCCATCCAGTCACATATTACCTCCTGAGAATCTGGGACATCTGACAACTTTAAGAATGAATCATGGATTATTTTAGGAGAAAACATGTTAAACCTATATTGGAAAAAGTCCTCATGGAAATAAAGAAATCACACTGAATAACAGTATTCTCCTTTTATAACAGTTCTACTCAAAATAGGAGTAGAAAATGAAGAACTCACGGACTAAAAAAATAACACGTACAATTTATAGTTTTGTTTCTTAAATTATGTTTTCAGAGAATGAAAAAGCTCTCAGTTTGTAAGGTTCTCAGTTTTATTTGTAACTAACATTTACAAATACAGTAAAACTAATTCAGAAATATATTGTATTTTAGATGAACAGTAGGAAAAATAAATATGGATAATTCAAAGTAATATGATTTGTAGATGATCATTTAAAAGGCATCTTAAAATGTTTTTCAAAGAGTAGGAATAATATTTTTCTAACTTATTTAAAATAGTTGATAAAAGAATGCATAACATATACTTTATTCAACACTGAATTTCATCCCCAAGCAGCTGAGACACAGTGTATAGTGGTCTCTGTTCATTTTACTTAACAATGCCTCTGCCCAATTTTTGCTTCCTTCTTTGACTGTGGGAGGACCTTGGCTGAGGAGATGGAAGGCCTCTGGGTATGGCAGGGACAGAGAAGTCATTGAGATTAGAGGTGGGGATGATGGAAGGTCTTTGGGCTTGAAGCTGGAGCTTGAGGGAGGGAGGGAGGGAGGAATACTATGGGAGAGCCAAGTCCTTTATGCGGAGGAGGAGATAGAATACCACTGTGAGGGGACTGGGAGGGAGGGCAGGCCAAGGGAGGTAAGGTAGAGAAGGCCCTTTTTTTGAGAAGGCTATCTTGGAGCTAAGGAGAGAAGGCTGTGGGGAAAGAAAAAGTATTTGAGTGGGGGGGGGGCAAGAAAGATCTGGAGGAGGTGGGAAAGACTTTGAGTGAGGAAAGTGAGGCAGCAAGAGCATTGAGTAGAAGGAGGAAAAGAAGACTTCTGAGGAAGGAGAGAGTTAGCTTTGGGTAGTGAGGGAAGAGAAACCTGTGAGTGGGGAGAACGGGGGGCCTTTGGAGGGCTGAAACAGGCATCTGAGAGGGGGGTGAGCAAAGGTCTCAAGGAGGGTAAATAAGAAGGGAAGGGAAGGATTTTGACTGAGGAAGAGAAGGCCTCTGTGAAGGTAGGTTAGAGAGAGGACAATGTGACATAAGAGAATGAAGGCATTTTAAAAGGGACGTGAGGGGGACTTCCCTGGTTGTGCAGTGGTTAAGACTCCACGTTCCCAATGCAGGGGGCCCAGGTTTGATCCTTGGTCCTGGAACTAAATCTCACATGCATGCCACAACTAAGAGTTCACATGCCACAACTAAGGAGCCAGCGAGCCGCAACTAAGGAGGCCGCCTGCCACAACTAAGGAGCCTGCAAGCCACAACTAAGGAGCCCGCCTGCCTCAACTAAGACCCGACACAACCAAATAAACGAATAAATAAATAAATAAAAGGGAGGTGAGGGAGTGAAGACCTTGAGTGAGGGGAGTAAAGGGCTTTGTGAAATAAGGAAGAAAGGCTTTTGAGTGACGGGAGAGAAGGCCTGTAAGGTGAGCAAAGGAAAGTCATTGTGGGGACGTGAAGAATTAAAGGACCTTGACTGAAAGTTAAGAAGAACTTTTAGAGTGGTGATGAAGAAGGGAAAGCATTTCTGAGAGTAAGAGAGGAAAGGGATTTGTGAAGTGAGGTGACAGACAGAAGGTCTTTGTGAGCACAGGTAAAGGAGATAAGTTCTTTGAGTAAGGAGGTGAGGGAGTTTAGTACTCTGTGAGGAGAGGGAATTTCCTACTTTGTGAAAGGACTGGAAGGAAGGAGGTCTTTCAGGGGAACAAGTGAAGAAGGGAAGTCATTTGTGAGGGTAGAGGAGGCAGGGAAGGCAACCATGAAAGAAGGGAAGGCCTCTGTGAGAGGAATTGAGCAAGGAAAGTCCTTGAGAAGGGAGGTGATGGGGAAACGAATTTGAGAGGTGAGGTAAGGAGGGTTAGTAAGGTGAGGTTAGAGGTGGAAGAGCTTTAAGAGAGGAGGTGATGGAGGTCAGCACTTTGAGTGGTGCGGTGAGGGAGATTAGTACTATGTGATGGGAGACAATGAAAAAGCCTTAGGAGAAATGAGGGATGGAAGTCATTCATGAGGGAAAGAAAGGCATTTGTGTAAGTTGGTGAGGGGATTTAGTAGTTTGTGACAGGAGGCTAGGGAAGGAAGACCTTTCAGAGAAGACCTAGTATAAGTAAAGAGACTGAAACACTAATCAAAACCTCCCTGAAAAGAAAAGTCCAGGAGCAGATGGCTTCATTGGTGATTTCTACCAAATATTTAAAGAAGAATGAACACCAATCCTTCTTAAACTCTTCCAAAAAATAGAAGATGGAACACTTCTTAACTCATTCTACGATGTCAGCATTAATCTGATACCAAAGCCAGACAAAGATACTGCAAGAAAACTACAAACCAATATCACATATGAATACAGATACAAAATACTGGCAAACCAAATGCAACAGCATATTAAAAAGAATATAAAAAATGATCAAGTGGGGTTTATCCCAGGAATCCAAGGATGGTTCAACCTAAGAAAATCAATGGAACACACCACATTTATAGAATGAAGGAAAAAAACTCACATGATCATCTCAATTGGTGCAGAGAAAGTATTTGGCAAAATCCAACACCTTTTATGATAAAATCACTCACTCAACTATGAATAGAAGGGATTTTCCTCAATAGATAAGAAGCATTTATGAAAAATCAACAGCTAACATCATAATCAATAGTGAAAGGCTGAAAGCTTTCTTTCTAAGATCAGGAGCAAAATAAGGATGCCCACTTTTACCACTTTTATTCAACATTGTATTGGAAGTTCTAGCCAGAGCAATTAGAACATAAAATGAAATAAAAGGCATCCAAAATGTAAAGGAAAAATACAACTATCTATTCACAGATCAAATAATTATATATGCAGAATATTTTTTACAGTTCACAAAAAAACCTACTAGAGCTAATAAATTCAGCAAAGCTGTAGGGTACAAGATCAACACGCAAAAAGCAGTTGTGCGGGCTTCCCTGGTGGCGCAGTGGTTGAGAGTCCGCCGGCCGATGCAGGGGACAGGGGTTCGTGCCCCGGTCCGGGAAGATCCCACATGCCACGGAGCGGCTGGGCCCGTGAGCCATGGCCACTGAGCCTGCGCGTCCGGAGCCTGTGCTCCGCAACGGGAGAGGCCACAACAGTGAGAGGCCCACACACTGCAAAAAAAAAAAAAAAAAAAAGCAGTTGTGCTTCTATATACCAGCAATAAACATTCCAAAAAGGAAATTAAGAAAACAATGCCATTTACAATAGCATCCAAAAGAATAAAATTTCTAGTAATAAATTTAACCAAGGAGGTTAAAGACTTGTACAATGAATACTACAAAACATTGCTGAAATAAATTAAAGAAGATAGAAATAAATGGGAAGACATGCCATGTTCATGGATTGAAAGACTTAACATTCTTAAGATGGCAGTACTGACCAACATGATCTACAGATTCAATACAATCTCTATAGGGACTTCCCTGGTGGCCCAGTGGCTAAGACGCTGCGCTCCCGATGCAGGGGGCCCGGGTTCAACCCCTGGTCAGGGAACTAGATCTCACATGCCACAACTAAGAGTTTGCATGCCGCAACTAAAACAATTAAAAAGACCCTCTCATGCTGCAACTGAAGATCCCGCACGTAGCAACGAAGACCCAGCACAAACAAACAAACAAATAAATAAATAGAAAAGTGCTTTAAAAAAATACAATCTCTATCGAAACTCCAGGGGCCTTTTTGCATAAATGGAAAAGCTAGTCCTCAAATTTATGTGGAACTGCAAGAGGCCTTGAATATTCAAAACAATATGAGTAAGGAACAAAACTGGAGGAATCACATGTCCCAATTTTTCAACTTTCTACAAAGCTATAGTAATCAAAAGAGTATGGTACTAGCATAGGGATGATCACACAGACCAACAGAACTTAGAGTCCATGAATAAACCCATAGGTCTATGGTCAACTGCTTTTCAACAAGGGTGCCAAGACTATTAAATGGGGAATGAGTAGTTTTTTCAACAAATGGTACTGAAATAACTGGATATTCACATGCAAAAGAATGACGTTAGACCCCTAACATATGCCATAAAGAAAAATTAATACAAAGTGGGTCAACAACCTAAATATAAGGACTAAAATCATAAAACCCTTAGAAGAAAACCTAGGCATAAATCTTCATGACTTTGCATTTGGCAATGGATTCTTAGATATGACATGAAAAGCACAAGTGTCAAAATTTTTAAAAAAAAACAGATAAAATTGGACTTTCTCAAAATTGAAAACTTTTGTGCATCAAAAAGCTATCAAGAAAGTGAAAAGAAAACCTACAGAATGAGAGAAAATATTTACAAATCACATATCCAGAGTATATGAAGAACTCTTACAATTCAATAACAAAACCACAAACAATCCAGTTTAAAATGGTCAAATGATTTGAATAGATATTTCTGCAAAGAACATATACAAATATCCAGAAGCACAAGAAAAGATGCTCTACATCATTAGTCACTACAGAAATACTAATGAAAACCACAATACAATACCACTTCACTCACACTAGGATGGTGATAATCAAAAAGAGGGGGTGGTAACAAACACTGGTGAAATGGAGCCCCTCATACACTGTCAGTGGGAATATAAAATGGCTCAACCACTCTGGAAAAGTCTGGGACTTCCTCAAACAGTTCAACATGGAATCCCCATACGTCCCAGCAATTCCACTCCTAGGTATATGCCGAAGAGAACTGAAAACATACTGACACAAAAACCTGCACATGAACATTCATAACAATATTATAGCCAACAACTGGAAACAGCCCAAATGCCCAGCAATCTGATGAATGGATAAACAAAATGCAGTATATTCATACCACAGAATAGTATTCGGTGGTAAAAACGAATGAAGTACCAATACATATACAACATGCCCAACTCCCGAAACCATTATGCCAAGTAGAATAAGCCAGACACAAGGAAGGACAAATATTCTATGTTCCCATTTATAGGAAATGTCCAGAACAAATCCACAGAGACAGAAGTAGACTGGTGGGGGCCAGGGGCTGGGAAATGAGGAGTAACTGCATTCTCAGTGGGTGTGGGTTTGAATTCGGGGTGATGAATGAGATAGAGGTGGTGGCTGCTCAACGTTTAAATATCTAAACGCCACCGAATTGTTCACAACCAAACAGTTAATTTTAGGTTCCGAGAATTTCACCTCCGTTTTTTAAAAAATGGCGGGAGGTGAGGGGGTAGGGTTTTGTGAGGACAAGTGGGGAGGAAGGGAGGGAAGGTGCTTCTGAAAGGAGATAAGGAGGGAAGCTGTTTGTCGTCGGACGGACGGGAGGGCAGACGCAGCGGGAGAGACGGATGGCCTTCGTGCTACCGCGCAGAGCCCCGCCCTTCGGCGCCCTCCCCTCACCCTCCCGTCCCCCCAGGGGCCCTCGCCCGGTGAACCCCGGGTGGCACTCACTGGCACTCAGGTAGCAGTAGAACAGCAGCATGAGCAGGGCGCAGACGCCAAACAAGAGCAGCCGGGAGTGTTTGCAGGCCCACACCTTCACCAGAGAGTAGCAGGCCTGGATGCCGCACAGAAACGCCCGCGGGCCCGGCTTAGGCCTGTCCGCCATGATGGCCTGGTCCTCGGGGGCATTGCCGCTAGTGGACGACACCATCTCCGTGTTCTTCTCTTGGTTCCCCGCCTGACAACTGCTCTGCTTGCGGCGCGCCGCCCGCAACGCCCGAGTCTTCGGCCGTCTCCTCCCCCGCGACAACTGCCCCTTGGAAGGCATGCCTCAGAGGGCCCGGTAAGCTGAGACGCGGCCACCCCGTCCGCTGCCCATTACCCAGAAGCCCCCAGGGCGGTGACGCTTACGTGATACCCCCGGCAGCACGTGCGGCCGTCGTGCCGGGCCCAGGCCTCGCCCCTTCGTAATGGCCGGCTTTAGTGGCTTGTGCGCATGCACCGCTCAAGGCCTGCCCCTTCTAGGGTTTGTCAAACGTTGTCGAATGAATGAACGGGGCTCCCAAGGCCTGAGCCAGTAGCGGGACTGCTTGTCACCCATCAACTAAATGGCCTGGCTGGAGTCATACTCCAGCCCTGGCTGCTAATTCCTCCTCAAATTCAGTCCTCTGGCACCACTATAGCCTCTACGGTCACCACAGGCAATCACTGCAGCACCGCCAGATAAATGTGGCTTTTTAAATGTAAATTTTCGTTATTTAAAATGAAATGGAATTAAGAAATCCCTTCTTCCTCAGTCCCAGTAACCCCATATCAAGTGCTCGGTAGCCACACATGGCTCAGGCGACCATATCTGACAGAGCGAAAAAGGAGCATCTCCATCATGGCAGAAAGTTGTGATGGGCAGCACTGGATGTGAAGAGTGACGATTGCGAATATGGTAGATGTTCAATAGGTTGCTACACTGTGGTAGGAGCTCTTAAGTGGAACGAGATGGTATTTGCCTTTAGAGACCTTAAGGTTGAGTCACAAATAAATGAAACGATAGGACAATATGAGGACAAAGAGTGTGTGAGGAACACAAAAAAGCGACTCAGAACACTTCAATTTGATTCCCATCATTTGTCACCAGTGAATTGGGTGGCCTTAAGTGCCTTCCTTCTGCTGTGCCTTAGTGCAACACGTGTAAAATAAGACAGCGTTGTCTCAGAGTCCCCTTTTGACTCTAAAATCTGACCCTTGGGCAAAATCCCATTAACTCGCTTTGTGTGGGCACATCTGCAAAAGCACTTTGTAGATGATGCTGGAACACTTGTTCATCTACCTCCGTCTAGTTTTCAAGGGATGTGAAACGACCCCCTTCAACTGCATTTCCATCTTTCTTACTACATTTTACTCTGGCTTTCCAAATGGTTTTCTACTAATCATATTCTATTGTTTTTATTGTTCTTTCCAATGTTAATAAGCATTCCATAGGGGAAAGGAGGAAGGAATTTTTCCTATGTAAATAATTCTTGAAATTTAGCGCACTCCACTCTACCACCACATCTAGGAGCAATTCATAATGCTCTTTAGTTTATTAAAGGAGCCGGCAGGAAAAGAAGCTGCTTTCCTTTCCTTTTATCTTTTCTTAATCTTTTTTTGGGAGGGAGGGCCTCAGCTTTTCCAAAATTAATTTGACCAGAGGATGCCTGTATTAACAGCTTTTGAAATTACTGCCTTCAACTATAAGGAACAGGAAAGTGTCTGAGATTTTACTGTACTTCTGAGTAACTAGGCAGCCTGCCACAGTTTTGTAAATGCTGGCAGAAGATGCAAGACTACTGGGTCAGAGACAAAGGACAAAAGCTCCCCTAGACATTCAGACACTCGAAAGACCCATGAACAATTGCCTCCCAACAGCAAACTTGTTCATGTCATAGAACCCGTGGAAAATGACCGTATGACCAGGTACCACGCAGCTGCCCTGAGGGCTCAGGGATTAAGCTAGAGCACACGGGTTGGAAACTCAGCTCTCTACCACCTCATGGGTTGTGCTCTCTGAGCCTTAGTTTTCCCTTCTGCAAATAATGGGCTGTGGACATACTGATTGTGAGGATTCTTTCCAGTTCTGGCTTGCTGTGACTCGCACTCGACTGTAGCGTTTGGGGTTGCTGTCAACAGGCAAGGCATGGCAGTTTATGGCAACAATGCAATACTCGTGAGCAATCCACATTATGCCGCTAGAAATACACATTACTAAAAAAAACTCGGGGACAAAATCTCTAAGATTAAGCCCGAGTACTTCCTGGTTTACAAAACACTAATTCAGATTGGGGGGCAGTGCACAAAGAGCCATCCACTTTGTAGATTATCAGATGTAGATTTAAATCCTGCCCTGGATTTCCTCTTTCATCCTATATTTTCAAGGGAACTAAATTTGATACTAGTCAACCTAGAGCTAATTAGGAAGGAAAATCTGTTGCATGAGCATGAATACAAGGGACTGCTTCACAAGATGGTACATACCACTGCTCAGAATGTAACTACCATTCTTGTGGAAAATTGACAATTGACACTTTTTTAAATATCACTATAGGCAGACATGAAAAGATGTTCAACATCAGGTAATCAGGGGAATGCAAATTAATCAACAATGAGATAATTTATGCTCATCGGATTGGCAAAAATTAATAAATATTCACAAGAATGTACAGAAATGTGAACTCAATCATTGCTGGTGGAGGTGCAAATGGATACAACCACTTAAGACAGCAATTTGACCACAACTTGAAAGGTTAAATATTCACATATTCTGTGACACACAAATTCCACTTTTAGGTATCTATCCTCTCACCCATGTGTACAAAACAACATGTACAAGGGCATTCATTGTTATAATGAAAGCAACATAAAGGATGTCTCAGTAGGGAAATGGAAACAAATTGTTGTTCATTCCTATAATGTATTAATAGTACTTAATAATGGTTAGGATCAATCAATATATATATTGATATATATATATCAATATATAGTACTTAATAATGGTTAGGATCAATCACCTTAGCCGACATAGTAATTCTTTTTTTTGGTGGACCTGCCTAGTGGCATAAGGTGGCAGTTTCAGCTTCTAATTCAGTGGAACCACTGTTGTGTTCCCTGAAAGAGATATTTCTCTCTTGAATAATAATCTTCTAAAATAGCAGAAATCAGAGAATGAGAAGCAAAGTGCAAACATCTGTATAAGCATGTCGTTAGGCATCATTCTCACCATCACTCCCTTAGTCCTTAGCCCCATGTATTCTAGTTCTGGGACAAACAGTGCCTTATGTTGATTACTGGTCCTGGTTCAGAGTGCACAACACATTCTGCAAGACAGCACCACAAACTTATAGGGTGTTTTCTCCTAGGTGGTGTCATAACTAGGTTTTTACTAGGTGATTTCATTGTTCTAGTAAGCCAACTTATTTTTTTTCCAGCATTTTTGTGGTATAATTGACAAATAAAATTGTAAGATATTTAAAGTGTACACGTGGTGATTTGATATATACATACATTATGAAAAGATTCGCACCATCTAGTTAATTAAGACATCTATTACATCACAACTCTCTCTTTTTTTTTGGTGAGAACATTTAAGTTCTACTCTTAGCAAATTTCAATTATACAATACAGTGTTATCAACTATAGTCACCATGTTATACATTAGAACCTCAGACCTTATTCATCTTACAACTGAAAGTTTACCAACCTCTCCCTGTTTCCCCTACCCACCAGCCCCTGGCAACCACTTTTCTACCCTCTGTTTCTGTTTCTGACTTTCACTTTTTTTTTTAAGATTCCACATATAAGTGATACCACACAGTATTTGTCTTATTTCACTTAGCATAATGCCCTCAAGTTCCATCCATGTTGTCACAAATGGCAGATTTCCTTTTTTCTTATGTCTGAATAATCCAATGTGTGTGTGTGTGTGTGTGTGTGTGTGTGTGTGTGTGTGTATCTCACATCATCTTTGTCCGTACTTCTTCAGGAGACCTTTCCTGACCCTCAGACCAGGTTAGAGCCCCTTCTTATACTTTCCTGTAAGGTTAGTGTGCTCCAAGCACAAAGAACAAGATAAACTCAAAGGGCCAATATTGCCAGAACAAAGGGCTACAGGACTTCTGTCACAATGTGACCATTGCAATGTCCCAGAGCCCTCCTAAGCAGCATGCCCTGTCCCTTTACTATCCCATATAGGGAAAGACATTGGCCCCGTTTTTCTCCCGCTCAGCACACTGAAAGTATACATACTCTGCCCAGTCAGCAGATGACTTACAGGTTCCCTGCCTATAAAAACAGACAAGCAGGGCTTCCCTGGTGGCGCAGTGGTTGGGGGTCCGCCTGCCGATGCAGGGGACGCGGGTTCGTGCCCCGGTCCGGGAAGATCCTACATGCCGCGGAGCGGCTGGGCCCGTGAGCCATGGCCGATGAGCCTGCACGTCCGGAGCCTGTGCTCCGCAACGGGAGAGGCCACAGCAGTGAGAGGCCCGCGTACCACCAAAAAAAATAAAAAAAAAAGAGTAGCCCCCGCTCGCTGTTAAGTAGACAAAGCCCACACGCAGCAACGAAGACCCAACGCAGCCAAAAATAAATAAATAAAATAAATTTATTTAAAAAAAAGTTCTAAAAAAAAAAAGAACATTTTCTTACGTAATCATAGTACAATTCTCAAAACTGGGAAATTAGCATTGTCCTACTATGTAATCTACTTTATTCATAGCCAAATTTCCCAATAATATCCCTTATAACAAAAGACAACAAGATTTTCTGGTTCAAGAGCCAATCCCATATCACATATTGCCTTTAACTGTCATGTCTTCTTAGTATCATTTGATTGCAAACAGTTCCTCAGTATTTGTCTTTCATGACCTTGATAGTTGTGACGAGCATAAGCCATTTATTCTGTAAAATGTCCATTTTGTAAGCTTGTCCGATGTTTCCACATGATTAGATTCAGCGTATTAATTTTTTTAGCTGGAACACTACTGAAGTGTGTTGTGCCCTTGTGCATCGTATGAGGAAGCACATATCTATCTGTCCCTGTAATTATCTTTCATGCTAATTTTTCTGTCTGCCAATGTCTTTTTCTTGTGTATCTCCAGCATCAAATGCCAAAGTCTGCCTGACTCATGGTATATGTTTAATAAACATTAGTTAAATGAATAAATCTCCCTTCCTCTAAAAGAAAGCTATAGGGGTTTCCCTGGTGGCACAGTGGTTAAGAATCCGCCTGCCAATGCAGGGGACACGGGTTCGAGCCCTGGTCTGGGAAGATCCCATGTGCCGCGGAGCAACTAAGCCCGTGCGCCACAACTACTGAGCCTGCACTCTAGAGCCCGTGAGCCACAACTACTGAGCCCACATGCCACAACTACTGAAGCCCACACGCCTAGAGCCTGTGCTCTGCAACAAGACAAGCCACTGCAATGAGAAGCCCACGCACCGCAACGAAGAGTAGGCCTCGCTCACTGTAACTAGAGAAAGCCCGTGCACAACAACAAAGACCCAATGCAGCCAAAATTGAATAAATTAAATAAATTAAAAAAAAAGAAAGCTATAACTCAAGCCAAAAATCTGTAAATCATAATGCTAGTTTCTTCTCTCCTTTTCCCCCACAAGTAATAATCACTAAGCCCCACTGATTCTATGTCCTAACTATCATAGCAATCCCACCTTTCTCCATTCTCACTGCCATTGCACTGGCTCATTACTCCAACATCCTAGCCTCCCTGCCTCCAGTCCTGCCCCCTTTTAATCTATCTTTGGAAGGTGAATTAAAGAAAATACCACTATATCATGGAGAATGGGCACAATAATAGGTTTAATTGGGATAACTTACAAGCCCAAGTGTTAGTTAAGATGAGGTAGGTGGTTTCGAGTTCTGTCAGTATCCCACAGTGAGACATTTGGGGACGGAAATTGATTGGCTTTTTCAGTGGGGTTTCTGAAGTTGGTGAGGATGGCAAAGAAGACGTTGTGAAACAAGGAGGCTCCTCAATAAGAGTACAAAGTTCATCATGAAAACTAGAGTTTTCTGAAACCTCTAGTCATGGACTCCAGACCAAGCCATGAGAAAAAGATCCCAGGGCTTAGATAGGGAGTGGTTTAGAGCCCTGTGGCCAGCTCCTACAGCTTGCAGTGAGGTATTCAGCCAGAAGTTGGCCACAGTACACACTGTCTAGTCAGTAAATAACCCAAAGCTACGCAGATATCCGACACAATCAGAGGCAAGGAGGCAAGAGTATCTTTGGTAGAGAAACTCCCAGCTATCTCTTTGGTAATCTCCCAGGTGAGCCTTAGAAACACGTCTTGATGGGGGAAAATGCATGTAAAATGGTGATGAACTGTGTCCATAATGCCCCCAAGGACAGCCCACTGATGCACCAGAGGCTGGGCATATATAGACTGTGCCCACTGGATCTTTGAATACCGAAGAGTTGTGTCGCTACCCGCATGAAGAGGGTCACCCTGTGTCCAAGTGGGAGGCAGTGGAGGCAAGGGAGGCTGTCTTAGCACACAGAAAATCTAGTCCTGGAAGTGGGTAGGAAGCACATAATGTTGCTTTGAGTTGGGTCCAAGGTGACCCTCTGCATCCATTTAGCATGGACATCACAGGATATGGACACATAAGTGTAGAAGGCAAAGGCAAACAGTGGCTGAGGCCACTGCCTGGTAGAAGTGATACCTAAGGCATTGTTTGATAGTGGGATGCTGATAAGATCCCTCACAGACAACTGAAGTTGGGGGTGACATATCTAGCTTTGTGATAGTTGGCACTATGGTCACTGCCCCAGACAGGTACAGTCTGTCCATATCTGGATTAGGAAAACGGAGAAGTTATTCACTCCTCAGTGCTCTCCTTGATTCACAGGTTTGAATCTGTCCGTGCCTCACCAGTTGGGGCCCGTGAGCTACCCTCAGGAATGAACCAGACCTGATTTTCTATCCTGGAATGAAAAGTTGCACAGAGACCTGGGCTAACAATTCCTTTACCCAAGGCAGTCTGTTCAGATGAAGGAAGATGGCTTCAGGACAAAGGCGACTTTGTTCATCAGCATAAAAGTCACAGAAGTATCCCCCAACTTTCAGAGGAGGTGTGTGGCAAACCCAACGTCAGAGTTGTCTGCCCAGTGGGAAAGGACACCAGATGCCATTCCAAATTTGTGTTTATCCACATTTCTGTGATCCATGCAGTAAAATCTTCTTACTCAGCATGGTCAGTGCAGGTCCAAAAAAGGAGGGAAATTATTATTATGTAGTATGGCAGCCAGGCAAGTGTGCCACTCCAGTCCGTTGTGGAGAGCACGATTGCCTAACAGCCCCATGGTGGTGCCCTGCAGGCTCCACCACTGTGTTTGTGCCAAGGCCATATTTTCTATAGACTACTTGCAGTCAGTAATTGAGCGCGGTGGAGGTACTAATGCAGATTCGGCTCAAGAACTCCCCATCTGCCTGCGATACTTGGAACTGCATTATAGTCTAAGATCGTTCTTACCCAATTCTCCTTACTTCCTTTTCCTTCACAGATGTCAGATCTGCATCATGGTCTGAAGTCTCTATTGACCTTCTCTGGCACGTGGCAAAGGTAGTCCGTCAGAGCCTTCACTTTATGTGTGCTATGTGATTGGAGGAGGTGGGCGGCAACCCTATACCTAGAGAGTGTGTCCAGACTCTAGAGGGGCAGGGGGGCTGTGAAGTATATCTGCCAGTGTGAGCCAGTCCTATCTTTTGTGGTGTGACCAAGCTAACCCTGAATGCCATGCTTGTGTAGCTGCCACCCAATGCAGGCTCTGGGGGTGCCGGTAGTTTCTTGTGTGTCAAATGACAACCCTTCATGGTGGTTTTGTTACTGTGGTGGGTCTGGATGTGGATCCCGTAGGTCAATATGGCTATGATGGCTCACAGGCCCGGATGAGTTTCTCATTGCAGATGCTTTGCTTCTCTCAGGATGTGCTCTTTTCTAGGAGACAAGTGCATATGTGACTTATTAACTGAGCTTGTGGGTGAGTTGTATTTGTTTCTATGGGGTATGACTTTAATAGCCCTGCGTGGCTTAGTGACCTGACTAAAGAGTGAGGCCATTAGCAGCAGCCCCTGAGTCTGTGTAAAGGGATATTTCATTCATTGAAGAGTGGAATGCTTTATGACCAAAAAAGCACTTCACTTCCACACAATGTGCAGAGCAGCCAGTGCCAGGGGTTGTCAGCATTTATCACCACATAACAAATGGCTTAGCAGTATTCCACTGAACTTGCTCACCCATCAGTGAAACAGGCTTCCTTGTCTGGTACCAAGTCTCAAAGTTGAGGCCCACTCGAGCCAGTAGCTCAGGCAAAGCAGGCAATAGGGCCATCTCAGTACCTACTGGCTGGGCAGCCACGTGTTCTTGCAGTTGGCTTGACCCCCTGTTGGATGTACCATTTCCATTTCGCATTTTTTTCGGCTTGTTGCACTTTGTCAATTATTAAGCTACTGTATCTCAGTTCCAAACCATCCTTCTACACTCTACTCTATGAGGCTGGGGCTGGGATTCTGCACACCACATTTCTCCTTTGCCGGTGCTGCCTATTAGGGTCTGCCAATAAGAGGCTCTAGAAGGAGACTGGAAGACCATGGTTCTTCACTCTGGCAGGAAGAGTTTGCTCCAGTAGCAGCTGCTGAATCCAATTTCCAGATTCCGACCCCCCCACCGCCCCGCTCTCAGAACCAGCATTATTACGTCTCCTCGGTGCTCTAAGCCCAGCCACATGGGGATCTGCCTGCATGTTATCAAGGTACCTGTACCGACCGATAGTACCCCTTTGCTTGAGATCTGGGTTTTAACTCTGTGGCCCTCATTTTTGAGCCTTTGGGTTCTCACCAGCCCAGCCTCCTCCCTTTGTTCCCCCAGGCCTCAGGATGGTAAATGCTTCCCGCAGAACCCACCTCTGTGGAAACTTAATGCTTCTGTTTTGCATTTTCAGTCCTTTAAGGTCTGTTTAACCAATCCCTGTATTAAATTCTCAGTTAAAATCACTGGTGTGATTTCTGTTTTCCCAACTGGACCATCACTGAGACACCCATCTGATGGAAGTGATTTCAGTAACAACCCCACTAGCAGGTTGGGAATGTTGGATCTGAGAGTCACACTTTTCCCTTCAGTGAGATAATCTGTCCCCAACAGGGCCAATAATTGTCATTCACAACGCATGTACCATCCAGTAGTGGTGAGATGACCCACCCCCAATATTGGCAGAGTCTTCTTGTCAAGAGACATCAGATGTGAGACTGGTCACAGATAATTAAAACTCCAAGGGATCAGAATGAGTTGGGGGCGGGGCGGAGCTGGTATTGTTTCATTGCTTCTGTGGCTGCTTACTGCTGGGGTCCCCAATCGAATTTGGCTACCCGTCTGGTGACTTACAGATTCTTGAGTAACATTCCTATGTGCAGGATGTGCTGCCTCTAATACCTGAAGAGGCCAAACAGGCGATAAGGGCTCCTTCTGTGTAGTGTTTGAAAGGTCAGCAGTTTTTCCTTATTAGGTTATGGAATATCTCTTTGGGCTGCTGCTCAGATAGCCCCCAACTTATGCACTCCAGTGGCCTGGCTCCGATTTCTATCTTCATTCAAGGCCCTGCCACTTGCGCTTAGAGAGCATGCATTATGGTGAAAAGTTTCCTCTGGGCGCCACTATGGAAACTGTCATCAGTGGAATGGAATGGGCTTTCCCAACGTATTATTGATATATTGCAGTATTGCTGGGGAAGTTCAACATGCCTGAGGTAGGACAGTAAAAGTGAGCTCCCTGCTCTGCCAAGTGAAAACAAAATAATTTCTTTTTTCTTCTTGGAGAAATCTAGAGCAAGGAATATGAGCAATGTCTAGGGCTATTCTGTCCAAGAGTAGTATAATGTGAGCCACACGTGTAATTGTAAATTTCCTAGTAGTCACTATACTAAAAAAAAGGTAAAAAGAGACAGGTATAACTAATTTTACTAACATGGCTCAGTTAACCCAATAGATCCAAAATATTAACATTTCAGCACTTAAATATAAAAAATAGGTATTTTTCATTCTTTTTCTCAAACTAAGTCTTCAAAATCCGTTCTAAATACATGCATTCTAAATACACTGAGAATTGCACATCTCAATTCAGACTAGCCTTTGCTCGCTCAGCAGCTACATGTGGCTAGTGGCTGAAGGCCCGGACAGTGCAGCTGCCGGCCACATACTGAGTGCCGGTAATGGATGCAGTCAGTTCAGTCACCTACTGGTATATCAAGTGCTTTGAGTGACGTGGCGGCCACTATTAAAGCCACAATGATCTGCAATCAGGGGCCACAGACACTGGATTTACTCACTGGCTACACAGGCTGGGAGTTGGAAGGTAGTATGCGCTACCACTCCCTCCTGGCAACGGAATAAGCCTTGCGGGTTGTCTTTCTCACCTACTGGTACTTGATACTGTTTCAGCTGCACAATCCTGGCAGGCTTTGAAAATACAAGAGGCTCTGTAGTCACCAGGAGGGATGGCGATGACCACACCCACCCGGCAGATGAGGGTACTATGCTGGATTGAGGGAACCCAGCATGTCTGTACCAATCCTGCAGTCTGACAAAGGGACCATGAGCACGGTCCCATCAAAGGGGCCAATGGCATCTGAAGCAACTGTGCCAAGTCTCTGGGTGTAAGTAAAACCAGTCTCAAATCCTGCCAGAGAAACTTACTGTGGACCCATCGGGTCCAAGAATGACAGCTCCTTGGGCTCCAGTGGCTGCCAGGTCTGCAGAATCCTCCCCGCACCTATGTTCCGGAAGACATGGACTAGGGCACAAACTCAGCAATCCCTATGACGAGGGCAGAGGACTGGCCCCCAGGCCGAGTTTGCTCTTGAGGGGACTCAAATTTGGATTGAAGGGCCCTCTAGCAGTCGGGCTAGAAAATCAGTCTCCTGGGTAGCACAGAGGCCTGTGGGGCTGGGGAGTCTCATTCCAGCTGCATTAACGTGTGCTTAACTGCTTCGCTTCCTCCCCTGCACCCTTCTCCAAGGACACAGGAGGCGGCTTTGGAGACTTGCCATCCAGGTAGTGGGAGAACTAACGGCCTTCATCACCCAGGATCTCCTTGCGTCAGCTCTCCATGGGGCTCTCCTTGATGCCCGCTCAAAAATCAGTCATTTTTGATTCCTGCACCCCTACCTCCTCTCTGCAACCTCTTTAGAGTGAGTCCGGTTGTTTATCAGCTGACCACCCTCTTGGTTTTTCCCATCTCTCCTTCCTTAGCAATCCCTTTGTTCAAGGCCCAGAGCCATAACAGTGCTGCCTGAGGGAGCCTCAGAAGGACGCCTGGAGTGTTCGCCTCCTCCGGCCTTTTCATTTTTGCTGGGTCCTGGGGCAACTTTTACAGGGCCCCTTATCTCCTCTTCCTCTTTTGGGTGGGGCCTAAATCAGCACCGAAGGATTATCCCATCCCTCACTCCCGGGTAGAAGCAGCAAAGTTAGGGATGTCCTGCTCATGTAAGATCCCACTGGCTTCTCCAGCGTTCTCTGAATTAAGGTCACTTGCTCGCAAGTTATCCCTGACGCCCAGGATTTTCATACCGTCGGTCTATAGTGCCAACGTGCCTCAAAGCAGCTGCGACCTCAGTAGGGAAGTCTCCTCTTTGTGGCTACGTTAATCTGATTTCCCCGAGCATCCGATGCAAGCCCAGGGCAGGCACATGTGCTCTCTCCCCATTGGCTGGACTAGCCAATTCATTCAGCAAACGGAAATCTGGTGGTAAACCTCAAATGCTGGCCATTCAGTGCCACTTACCTCATGGGTGTAGCTTCTTCATCACGCAAGCTGTTCAAGCCTCATGGGACTGCTGTGACTATTGTTGGGAGTCTAGTTCCCTGTGTTTTGAAGCCCCTCGGTCTGGACCTCAATCCCTCACCCTCTGCCTAATAAGGCCCTGGGCGGTACACTGCACAGTGCCAGGTTTCATGTCTGCGGTTAGGTTGCATCTACTGTTCCAGTGGCACTTGAGACCAAGGGCTCTTTTCTGTCAACTTCTTTTCCCTTAGGGCTCACAGGGCTGACTAACTTGTAGGGAGGGCCAAGGGATGGAAAAGTCTCTATCTGCCTCACATGGAGGACTTTCCAGAGCCTCTGTGGCACATGGTATGGCCCTAGACCAAGGCCGAAACAACATGTTCACCAGTGATTTCAGCTCAGCTAGGCCTCCCACCACTAGCCCTAGGAGGGGTGTTGTGCAGCCCTCGTATGGCTTAGTCGATCCCTTTTGCAGTTTCCCAAAGGCCAGAGCTGGAGTAAGTGGAGTTTGCCTCACGTGGGGCACTCATGTGGGTCATGATCTGTGTGACTCGGTGGGTGAAGGCAAACAGCACACCAGCATGCAAGAGGGGAAGGTTTTAATGAGGGAAAATTACCAGTAAGGGTCAGGAAGGAGAGGCATGTGGACGCCCATTCTCTCCCGCAGAGACACATGCAAAGGCCGCCCCCCCCCCCCCCCCCCCGCGTGCTGCATCCCTGGGGCTGGGCTCCAGGGGAAGGTGTATCTTCCCTGGGAGTCTACCTTTCCACAGGGCAACGCTGATGGTGGTGGCCTTGCAGGCAAAGGATCAAACCAGGGCTCAAATGCCAGCTGTCAGGGGAGCTGTCTGGGAACACAGCCTGCTAGCACCTGTGACCTTTGGGAAGCTGGATTTGGACTGTGGGGCAGAGGAACGTCCAGGAAGTTGGATGTGGGCCCAGTCCCTCCTGCTAGGTGGTTCCAGGCGACCTGACAGAGGCTCCTGGAGGGGTGGGCAATCCTGCCTGTCCCTCCACACTCTTCAAGTGTAAATCTGATCTCGTTTAAAACCCTTCAAAGGCGCCCAAAAGCCAAACCTCTAACATGGCACGTAGGCCTTCCTTGGCCTTATCTCTCGTCTCACCTCTCTCACTCTACCTCAAATTCCGTGGCCTAGCCACACTGAAGCTTCGGGAAGCTTCCCAAACTGACTTTTTCACGCTTATATCAATGGCCCCAGCCCTTTTTATCCTGGCTAACCTCTCCAACCTGTCCTCCGTCTTAGGTAAGATTTCACTTTATCCGAGAAGCCCTTTACTGACTCCTCGCCACCCCGATTTGGGTTGTTTCTATGTGCTCCCACCTCACCCTGTGCATCTTAGTACTTACTGTACCATGTGCTGGAACTGCCCACTGACTCACTGAGCTCTCCCACTCGACACTAAGCTTCTTGAAGGCCTGAAATATTATCTCTGTATTCCCAAGAAGCCTGTGAAGTGCTTGCTATATAGCGAATGTGCACTAAATATTTAATGAGAACCAGATGAAATCAGGCGGGTGCTTCGTTAACAATTACTCTGTAGTTTTCTCCATATAAAACATGAATACCTTCTTAATGCATATACGACTTTGGAGTTAGGATACCTTAGCAACCACTTACTTAGCCCATGAAGAAACTGGAACCTGGAGAGGTGACATGACTCTTCTAGCAACCACCGAGCTAGTCTACGGCCTGGTCAAGTGTGGGATCTACCTCCTGATTCCTCCCTCTTCACAGTATAATTCCTTAGGTTCCTTTTTATCACGTAGTATCCATGCTGCACTTGCAACTTTTAATGATATATATTCCTTGAGCACTAGTACTCTGTTCTTTGATGTAATACCTTACAGGTTTTGATCTCCAAGGAAATCTGACAAAGATGCCTTAGTATTTACCAAAAATAACACTGGAATTTTTTTCCTCCTCTTACCATAAACCATCTATGTTCTGTATGATACTGAACAATGATGATATACCCCAAGTTCTCAGGATTGCATGTAACCATCTTCTGTTGACACTTACATCTTCCTTCCAGTTTTGGACCTGTAATCAAGCGTATGGTATATAGAAATTGGTGGGAAGACCTTTAGGCACTTAGTTTTGAGGCCTATCTTTAATCATTTATCAAGTGCAACTTGCAAAGACTTTTAATGCCTCTCCCATTAACATAGAACTCATCAGCATAAAATACAGATTTCCCCGTTTCTTCATGGAAAGTTCTGAGAGAAATGGAAAGTAGATCTCTAAATAGCCCCCAATAAAATTTTTAAACAGCCCTAGATAAACACACAGAGGGAAAGACGATCAAAATTTAAATACTGGTACACATTAAGCCTTCTGAGCAATCAAGACTAGCATCTGGCAATGGCTATTCAGAATAACTGCCTATCAGAGGCATCAGAGGGTCATGAGGGAAAGATGCTATTTATGGCCATGCACCAAACTGGCTCAAAAGTGATCAAATCGGTATATTGACTCTAAAAGGCACTATATTCCTAACCACCAGGAACGGGAAGATCATGGTCAGATGGGAGAAATGCCTCCGAGTGAGCCAAGTTGAGTCTCAAGCCTGCCGCCACCAATAGGTTGTTCACGTGGAGCGAGCACTGAAATGCGAGACCAGGAAAACCCAACAAAGTTACTTGAGGATGGCTGCTATTTTTCAACATAGACATATTTAATATTTTCCAAATGGCAAGGTAAGTTTATGTGTGCTCAGACAAGAGTATGTGTTTAACACGGTTTAGTAGCATCCTATGTAATTAATGTGTTCAAATTCTCTAACTGGGGATATGCAGAATTAGTTTCAAATATCTACTTTTCTGCTTTTTAAGGGCACATAAAAGATTATTTGCAAGGCATAATGTATGCTTTGCATGATTAATACCTCCCCCCATCGTTAATTTTTGTTATATTTAGAAATTTAAGACCAGGAGCAAACATCTGTCAGACTAATTTTTTGCTTTTTCATAAGTGCAACTTTTTAATAAAAATTTACATCTAGATAAACAATCTTCAGATTTTTGAAACTTTAATAAGATTTTAAAAACATGACTTTGAACTGAAAAACATACACGTTTAGCACACAAATATTGTAATATGAATAAACTCCAACTCCGTTTGAAAACATGTGACTCAAATTACAGTTTTAGAAGTTAGTAATTCACATTTAAGCAAGTTAGCGCCTTGCTGAATTCAGCCTTTGTAAAAAAGAGACTTAGTGCATATTGTAATGGCACAATGTGCTTTTGTACCATTTTGTTGACTTTTTTCACCTTATTAAACAAGATCAAGTTCTTGAAAGTTGGTAGATAACGGCTAACTTCCTATGACATGTGAAATTTCCAATGGTAATACAGTTACATTTTGTAACAGAACGTTTTATAGATTTCTTTTCCTATCTTAAAATTTTAAAAGCAATCATTTGTAAGGATTGCATCAACGTCAATTTAGCAGAGGAAGATCAAACTTTATTGAAACTGCTTGCATACAAAATATATTGCACTATAACCAAACAAATGTCAACATAAAATCCAATCTGTTGTTGCTAATATGTACAGAGAATATTGCCCAAGAGCAGTTACATTACAAGGTCATTCTACCTTGGTTAATTATCTACAGTATTTTAAACCAAACAGCTTACAGATGATGTGTGCAAGGTACCAATTTCTGTTTTCAAATACTATACATTCCCAGAATAAATAACTAGAAATCAACATTAATGTTTGGCAATACTTTTAAAAGACTTTTTAATATTCTTGAAATCATGTGCAGTTTGTTGCCATTTTTATATGCTTATTTGTATGCAAGGAAAAGTAACCGTAAAATGAAAATTCAAAGAAACAAACCCACAAAATACATCAGAGGCAGAACTTCGGTTTGTACGGCTCTGTACAGATTCAGTGGTACCCCTACTTGGAGTTATTTTTTAAGAAAAATATAACATCTTAGAGTGAAGGTCCTTCACATATTTTTCCTCTGTAAATCTTGTTCATAAGAAAAAAAAAAAAAAGAGAGACTCAAACCCAAAATCCAACACATCATAAAACTAAAGAAAAAAAGTATCATTTGTTAACCAATCCTAGTCTGCTTTCCAATTCTGCTTATACATTTGGACCTAATATTTCAAAGTTTACAAAACATTTAACCTGCTTCCATTGTTTCTTAGACAAAGTACCTGTACTTCACAGGATTATTATGCACACATGGAAATGACCTTCCTATCTCCCCCAAATAAGCTTGAAATTAAAGTGTGAAAAACTTCACAAAACATGGGGAGGACAAAATAAAAACAGCTCTAATTTAAAACTGGTCATCAGGCCAAAGAGAAGGCATATCCTACTAACTTTTGACCAGGAAGATTTGCTCCTAGCTGAAAATGTTTTAGCCTCTCTCAAATGAAAAGACAGTTATTTCTTCTCCTGTCTATATAGAAAAATTACACATCCCTCTCAATAACACTATTTGTCAAACTTCAGTGCAACAAAACAAAAACAAAAACAAGTCTTATTCTTTATACTGCCTAACCTGATGTTTATGTAAGAAAAAAAAATATGGAAAGCATGCATTCTTCTATAAAGTACTAATGTTTGACAGGGTTTGCTACATCTTTTAACATTTAGTGTTTCCAACTTATCTTCCCTGAACTCTGCATCCAAATATAATATTCCTACCTGCCAAGATATAAAAAAGGCACAGATCATACAACTTTTTTTTTGCTAATGAAAATGACAAACGTCACATCACACACATCTCAGGGTCCACTAAAATACTGGAAAAGTGGACCAAAACATAAACTGACACAGGACATGAAATGTCATTGGCCTTCCGTATGAGACTGAAAACAGAAGTGTAATATGATTACCATAAATGCTATTTATTCAGAAAAACTGAAATGTACCAGTGAGTTATCACCCAACGCAGGGTAACGGTCCAAATTAAGAAAGAATACCACTGCTTGGTATTTAAAAAATAAACCAAACGAAAATCCTGTCCTGAAGTGCTAAGTATACTTAATTACTTAAAAGTAATGTTTCAGGGGCTTCTCTGGTGGCGCAGTGGTTGAGAGTCCGCCTGCCGATGCAGGGGACGCGGGTTCGTGCCCCGGTCCGGGAAGATCTCACTATGCCAGGGAGCGGCTGGGCCCGTGAGCCATGGCCGCTGAGCCTGCGCATCCGGAGCCTGTGCTCCGCAACCGGAGAGGCCACAACAGTGAGAGGCCCGCGTACCGCAAAAAAAAAAAAAAAAAAAAAAGTAATGTTTCAAAATTTTAAGATCTGTTTCTTTGTGCAAATCTGAAAACTGTTGCTTATGGCCAATATGACAAAAAATAAAATTCTTAACAGAACTGGTGTTCATTTCATGCCCTGTGCCACCTTGCCTACTATTTGTCTTTGGCCTAACAAAGTTTCTAATATGGAATAAGAATTACGGAAATGGTATAGGGAATATAACTCCAGAATTATGCCGTTTAGGGTACTCCATTCACAAGTGGTTGCTGACCATCCGCGCTGTCTGGCTTTTCCTTCTTCTGGTTACGATCTTTACCCGTACGCAGCCGGTTACCTTCACCGGAGGTATTCTGTAATGTTTTAGTGTGGACACTCCTTTCATTATTGCAGTCAACTCTGATCTAAAACAAGTTACAGTTGTTATATACACAGACCATATCCTACTGTAATCTGTAATTGGCCTGATGAGAAATTTAAGCCCGAAGGGTAAATTCCACATCTTAAAAGGGGGATATGGGGGTGAGAATAGAAGAAGTGCAAGAAATTATGGTCAGGTAGGATCTTTATTTGGTTTCTGATTTTAAAACACTCTTCTTTAACTGGAACACACTGGTCATCTCACTGTGTCCAAAGTTAGATAAAAACTCACAATCCTACCATGTCTTCTTCTAAGCTTTAGTTGACATCTTTCTGTCTATCATGAGTATAATTAAGTTTCTTTACACTGAGGGCTCTCACTGCCTTACAATAAAAAAAAAATATGAGCGTTGGTTTCTAGTAGCTTCAGTAAGGCTACTTACTTGCCTTCAGTAAGGCAAGTCAGATGATCATACAACTTGAACTCTGAAGAATAAGAATGGTACAGGGAAATTTGAAGACACTAATGTGTGGAAGAACTGGAATCCCAGGAAGAGTGTAGAGATGAATACAATTTAAAAAATAATATTCTGAGATTTATGCAATATTTTAAGTGCCAACACTGAACACTTAAACACTGCTAAATAGACTTCTAAATGCTGTACAAAAGGAAGATAATATTGACAAATGGGCCTAAAACAATTACAAATATTGATCTGCTTCAAGTACAAATGTGACATATAATCCCAAAATGGTTTGCTGTAATTTCAAAGTGTGTTTAAGTGTTGGTCCTGGGTGACTGTTTTAACTGTTGGGTTGTGAAGAGCGGAATTATAAAACTGGTACATAAATGCCTTACATCTCTGTAAAGCACATGTGTGTGCATTATTTCATCGATCTCTATCTACGTCTAAGGTCTTTTCTATGCTGGTCCTTAAGAACCAGCCAATGGTTAACACCTACTTACAACCGCTATGAATTCTAAGAAATACTCCATCATGGAGTTTCTGCCCTTAAAAATCATCTCTCACTAATCTTGGGTATTGGTCCCAAACCAATCCATAGGCATGAAGGAACCCTAACTACTTGGATTAAGTCTTCAGAATTAAAGAAGCAGCAGAAGAGAACATGGGTTCTGGGAATCAGATACCAGTATTCAAATATCACTCTACCGTATGCCATCTATGTGATTCAATCTTTCTAAACATCAGTTTGCTCACCTATAAAACAGAATAATAAAACTTTTTACACTTCAGGGGGCTGCTGAAAGATTAAGTAAGATAAAACACACACAGAGCACTCAGCAAAGGTGTCTGTCTGGACACGCTCAGGGGTAATTTTCAAATTACTTAACAATGGGTTCGGCACAGGTGATTACCACTTGAGATGGGGTTCTCAGAATAGAGGCTGGCTGTATATAAGCAGCTGACTGATTCAGCAAGTACCAGCTGAGTGTCAACAGCCCTGTGTATCATGATTATTACCCTTGAGCCAGACACCTTTTTTCCCTTACTTTCCACTCAAAGAGGACACTCTATCCATGTAACTCAGGGGAGGAGGGACCCACAGGGCCGACGCAAGTCTCTCTTGGTTCATTCCTGGATGTTTCTTTTCTTGGGCAATTGGTGGGGGGGGTGGGGGGGCCGGCTGGACCACCAATGTGGTATTGAAGTCACACTGAGGCTGCAAAGTCTTCAGAAATACTGAGATTGCATATTCTCTCGAGAAATCTTCTTTGTATACTTGTCGCAAAGGACTAAGACTGCCCACAAATGTAGTGTTGAAAGGAAAATATTTCAATGTACCAAATTCACAACCTTTGAACATGCTTAAAAATCAAGTAAAATAAACTCATACATCTCAAAGTACTGTAACTCAAACAACTGAGATGGAAAGAGGCACACAGGTTTACCTGGAGGGATCCATCTGCGGCTCTTCCTTTAGCCTCTCTTGGATTACGTGGACGATTATCTGTTCGGGAGTGATCATCGTTTCCTATAGGGACGTTTTTAAAAGGTTCGATGGTCACTGATTCTGACATGCTTATTGGAAGTTCTTTGTTCCCCCATCCTCAATTTATTTAGATCCACCACAGAATCTAACATAGGATCAACAACCTAGTGATTCCAGTTACACACTGGCTAATAACCTAGCATGCTACCAAGGAACAGAAAATATTTCTAAGGCATCACAATTCTGCATCAGCTGTTACAGGTCAACCTGAGCTAATGATCAGACTGTGATGTTTAGAATACCAGAAGAGGTGAAACTAGTTATCAGTGTTAATTCATATATTTATTCTATGTGAATCAGAGGGAAAGGAAGGCTGTCTAATATTGCCAATTGCATGAGCCTTTCCCATGGTGACCAGTACAAAACCAGAGAAATGGGGGTCTTGGTAATACATCACTGAACCAGCAAGGTTCTTCACAGAACTTCAGACAGCTGTTACAACTGACCTTCATTTCTCGACTAATGAAAACCTCTGTACCTTTGAAGCCACCTCCGCGTCCTCTTCCTCCCTGTCCTCTTCCTCCACCTCCACGCCGTCGCCCGTCTCCTCTGCGCAGGAAGTTCTCCCTCTCTTCCTCTGTTGGAGCTAATGACCAATCACTGAGTTCATCTCTGTGGTCAGATTCTGTTTCAGAAGCATTTGATGCTTCAGAATTAGTTCCTATCGAGAGTTAAAAGTTATATACCGTTGTCCGACTTAAAAAAAAAGTTAGGTTAACAGAAGCTTCCAGAGACGTTTCGGGGTAATCCATTACTCTTCCCAATTTATAAGCCCACCAAAGAGTATTATCACCTTCCATTTTGTAAAACAAATTATCTTAAATTCAAAATGAAGGTCTCCACAATATTTGAGGTAATTTTTGTTTTAAACATTTTTGGTTCTCATTAAAAAAAATAAAAGATTTTATTAGCCATCTAAGTTCAAACCTGAGTATGCCACATCATTAAACAGCTGTGCTCCTTTAAACATCTGTGCTCTCTGGAGGAAAAGTTGTCTACAACAGTTAAATGCAATACCTTGATCAACAAAACCTCTATAAAGAGGGTTCCTTTTAACAAGGTTTGGCCCAGGCACAGAGGGGAATGCATACATTTTGGTCACCTCAGAGAGGGTGGCAAAGGTGGCCACCATGGCTACTATCTCAGGGAAGGGTCTCTTGTGCGATAAGGGATTGGACCTAGCTGAATGGGGATATGCTTGCCTGATGCTTGGTCCACAACCTTCCCTCCCACTCCCACTGGGATAATTGATCATTATAAAGGATTTATTGTAATAAACTTGTTATGCCTGAGGGTCTGGGTTAATGACATAAGGGATGGGAGTGGGGAAAAGAGCTCCACGGTGACGGGGGACTTCAACAGCATAAAGAACAGACTGCTGGGAGAGGGATTAGGGGTTAGGTTCAAGGTTGGCCTTAGGAGTAGGTGTCTCTCTCCCCGACTCCAGAATATCAGCTCTACTACCTCTCTCTCTTCCTCTGTTGGAGCTAATGACCAATTATAGCTTCACCATTATAGCTTCATTCCTGTGGATCTTGAAGGCTTTTCCATCTTAAAGAGTTCCTTTTTGAAATGCAAATATTTGTGAGATGGATTATACCTTATACCATCATAAGCAAGTTACATAGTAGATACACAGTTGAGCAAGAAAGACAGTAGGCACTGGCAGTGGGACAGCGTTCAATGAAAGGTACTGGGAGAGAAGAAAGAAGCACTGAAAGAAGAGCTGAGAAGGCAAAGAGAAGCTTCGCCTACTTCTTGACTGTGCCTAGGGCTGACTTTGGCCATGCCACTCAAAATCACCTGACGAGCCACAGGATGCAGACCCCTGATTTACACAGTCCATCCAGCAAGTATGACCAGCACATGCCTGACAAAAAATGAGCCACAGTACACAAATGAAAAAAGTTTTGGCTATACAGTAATAAAATCAGGAAAGGCCTTAGGAAAGTCATCAACGTACAAGGGCTTAAGCAGATTTATCCCCAGTCAGAATGTGGACAGACTCATACCTGCCCTGTGAACTCTATGTGTTATTATCAGGTTTTTACTCTATGTCTCTTGCAACACAATTTGACGCACTGTGAATTGGAAACCATGTAGTGAGAAACTGTTATAATGGGGTTCTAATGAGTATTAGAGATTAGCAGCTATTAAGTCTAGGAACAGATAAAGTTACTGAGTAAAATGCTTAGTTTGTACCTGAAGTATATCCAGGACCGCGTCTGCCGTGCCCCCTATTTCTGTAAGGTCTACTACCTCGACCCATTCCTTGACCATCATCAGTCACATAGCCTTTTTCCTTATCTGTACGATTTGGTGGTGGTCTAGAACTAGCTCCAATCTGTCGCAACTGCTCATCAATTTGTAATCTCTCCAAACGCAACTGGTCTACTTCCTATTTAAAATATACAAGATAACAGTAAAAATAGTTTGACATTTTACTTAAAAATACCTTTCTCCTTTTCATCAGATAAAAAGTATACTGGAAATATTTCAATTTCAGTTCTAAATTTATAGTAAACACTGTTACACAGAATTATCAGGAAATTGAATGGTCTCCTTAAAAATAAATTTACTATAGATAACATATTATTGATGTCCAGAATTAGAGATATAACAAAAATACTGAGCATTAAAATTATACTGATAGAATTTAAAGTTATTTAATTTGGCACTATTATCCGATAGATCTGCTAAGGCACAAATATGCTAGTTTTTGGACCTCTTGATAATAGGATATTGAATAAAACAACTCTAAAACGTATGAATACAGATAAATGACATTTAAGGTTTAACCAGCTAACCTTAAAAATCACACATTGTAAATAATCTTAATTGAAATAGATTTGCCACTTAATATCTTAATTAACAAAACATTGAGTCTGGGCCATCTTCTGCTTTCAAAGAACATATACTATGGCAGGTCTTTGGACGTGACTATACAATTAAGAAACAATTATCTTCGATGAACTGAAAATGTTTATATTCCTTATATAGGGGAACTATTTAATAGTTGACAAAAACAAGTTGGATATCTTATATCATGCCTTGAAAACCTCTTAAAGACTACAACTCTGCTAGAACAAGTATGACGAACAGTATAGTCAGTTGATCAAAATATACACCTGGGGTCCATTAACAGACCCTCACACACAATGCTTCCAATATGTTGGGTTCTGTCAAATCCAGATGAAGTCTCAATTCTAACCCTTCTTCCAATCTACCCATAAGCATCTATTTACTAGCTATAGGGAACTGGATCCACAACTAGAGTAGCACTGGGTGTCTCAGTCAAGCAGACGCCGTCATAGGGACCGTCCACATGAACAGTCACTGGGGAAGCCTCTGTAAAGCTAGGTTCCTAAAATCTTGGTTATGGCAGCCTCAGGAAAAGGGCAGGTAAGAATCTAGATGAGCTTCATCTGTGCTCTGAACCAGAATTTGTTTTACAGAGGACTTGAACAAAGAAGAGACTGCAGCTGAGTGAGTGGCTTACTCCAAAAGTACAGTTAGAGCTCATGGAATGGGTGTATCTTGCAAAACAGAATGGTAGTCCAGGTTATCCCACTGGGGCAAAGCAGTCACCTTTTGGTGAGAGATGCCAAGCCCACTCGAGGGAAGATCTGGTGATGGAAAGAATGGCAACAACAGGACAGCTGCTGATAACCAAAAAAGATACTCAATTGTGAAGAATAAATCAAAAGATCTAAGGAAGAACATTAGTCAAAAGAACAAGGGACTGATACAATGCAACCCTAACTCTCCAGGTCTTCAAAATTATTTAAGCTAAGAATATGAAGAAAAACACATACAACAGATTACACATAAAACACACTTTAAAACAAAAGTGAATAAGCAAATCAATGGGGTATCCTATCCATGCAAACCTTGCTGGATGAAACCTCCCCACTTGCAATTATTAACTGACCACCATAAGAATGATAAGAAGTGCCTAGCTATTGTATTTTCCTTCCTTGTTTACATATAACTATAAATTATTTAATTTTATTTCTTTAAGAAATCAGCAAAAAAATTCTTATTAAGATAGCATCATAAATAAAATAGAAACTTGGATTGCTTTAAAAATACTATTTAGTACCAGTTACAATGTATTTTTGATACATATGGATACAAAGAAGAAATTATAAAAGTGACATGGGTGAAATTCTATTTTATCGAATTACAGAACATTTGGCCAAAAGAAATTTTAAAAAGCACCTAGTCTAGGGAGGTGATTTGCCTATAGACACAGAGCTAGTTCATGGAAGAAGAGAGACCACAAGCAAATCACTGGATTGCCAATCCAGTGCTCTTTCTGCTACGCCTTGCAGCCTCCTCGTTCCTGCTTTCCAGTTTGTAAGCTAGAGGAGGCATAACTGTACAAATACTAACTAAAATGTGCATTTATAAAACAACACAAATTGTTTCTATTTTGTGATAACAGAGTATAGAGAAAATTACGAAGGGTAAACATTTAAACAGAGGACTTCATGAAACTCTGGGATTTCCTTGATAAATGACATAAAAGGGACAACAAAGGCAAGTGTTACAGACACGAAATCTGTCCTGGAAAAAACTCACAAGGGCTAGAAAGGATCAATGGGATGAAATGTATTTTTGACAGGATTGTCTAAAGTGAGTATAAGGGTTTAACAGAAGAATAATGGGAAATAGGGGAGTTTCTTGAGAACTGGGATACTGGTCCTTAAATTTATAATGATGGAAAACTGACGTGTTTTCAGAAGGAATATAATAAGCTAAACGAAATGAACATTTTTTTCTATTATCTTTTACAGGTCTTTGATTATCATGTACAGGCTAGTATGAAACTTAATTGCTTTAAGACTTACTATGGAGTTTTTATATTTTAGTGCAAAAGGTTTCAACGTTAAAGTTCTTCCTGTCCTCACCTTTAAATAGTTCAGGTGATAATCCAGAAGAACAGTGGCATTAGCGATGCTGTCTTTTGTTCCCACAAAAACAAATGGTACCATACCCTGAAAAAGAGATGGCAACAATAATCCTATAAAATTAATGGTGAATTAATCTGAAGAATGCAAATAATGACTAAATCCCTAGCACAGGGTCTGACAAACAGTAAGTACATGAAAGTTTGTTGAAAATATAAACCAATACCTAAAAACAAAAGTAGTTGGTATATTTTACCCACCTACTGTGTATAAGGACAGATCAGTATAGCAACCCTTAAATCCATCAGGTTACTATGATATAAACACTACTAATAAATGTTGGTAAACTCATAAATTATGTAACTCAAAATTATATAAGCTTTAACATGAGAAGCATAAACAAAACGAATACTTTAAAATACTCTAAATCATTTACTACAGATTTTATCTAGATCAAATTCTTTAAAAAATAATTCAAAATTAGATACCAGGGTACAAAAGTAGAAACTAAATCAACTTTGCTAGCCGAGTCAACAGAGTACAAACAAAACACAAACAAGAAGAATAAGAAATTAAAATGCACTTAGTAATTATTCTGTGGGGGGAAAAAAAACTAGGCACATCCATGAGCATAAAATTTAGCATTTCAATATACTTCCATAATGCGCTCTGAACATAGTAAAGGACTGAATCATCAGGAAAGTTTGATCCCTCTATGGTACTACTTTAATATAAGGATAGATTTTAAAAAAGGAGTAGACTAAAAATGTATACTTCTAGCCCATCAGTACAAATGAGAAAAAAACTATTTCTTGTCACAGTTATAGGGAAGCCTAGGCCAGTTGTGCAAACTAATAGCTGGCAATTATGACATTCAAAGTTAAGAATAATTCAATATTCGGCTACTGATGAAATTCACATGGTTACTGATATTCACAAGTGACTAAAGAAAAGCACACAGGAGCTTTGATGTAGATACATTAGAATTCTCTAGGTGAAGTTTCTAGGTGTGAGAAGCCAAGAAGCTTACAAGTATCACCCTTTTAAAAAGAGCATTCAGGGCTTCCCTGGTGGCCCGGTGGTTGAGAGTCTGCCTGCCGATGCAGGGGACGCGGGTTCGTGCCCCGGTCCGGGAGGGTCCCGCATGCCACGGAGCGGCTGGGCCCGTGAGCCATGGCCACTGAGCCTGAGCTTCCAGAGCCTGTGTTCCGCGACGGGAGAGGTCGCGGCGGTGAGAGGCCCGCGTACCGCATTAAAAAAAAAAAAAAAAAAAAAAAGAGCATTCATTTGATAGGTGTGGGTACCGCTGGGCTGCTTTTGTTTGCTTGCGCTCAGTACACAGAGTCTTACATGCATGTGGGGTTGAAATAGGTTTTTTCTTTTTCCTTCCACATGAACATGGCTGTTGATAGGGTACAAAACTAAACAATTAGGAAATACTGCTTGCAGACTGACATCCATCTGGTAAGCAAGGCACTGCTTCCTAGTAACAACAACCACCTAATGAATCAGGTGCCATTGAAAACCCATGAGCTTCACATGGATTTTTTTTTGATTGAATAATATATGAACTATGGAAACAATCAGGCCTATGACTCAGATCTTTTTTTCTCAAAAACATTTCTGACGGTTGAGTTTTTTCCCCAACTTTGTTACAAAGCAGTTAACCATATTATTTTCCAAAATGCCCTATGATGAAATGCTACGCCCTTCCCCCTGGATCACATATGACCAAAATAAGCTTGAAAATCCTATGTCACAGATTTAGTTGATCAACTGTGGAGCAAATAATGAAAAAAAATTCTCTTTCAACATTTCCAAACTGTTGATGTACCCAAGTGCCACTCTAATTTAAGCACATTACTAGTGGACCAGAATGGTTAAATTACTACAAAGAAAGGCAAGAGCAGACACCAGGAAAAAGTGATTTCCTGTTCTGGGATGAGAACTGGCCTGCCCAGCAGAGAGGAATATCCAATCTACTTGCGGTTATATTTCTTTTTACAAAATGGCATTTTTGCTTTTAATCTCTTGTGAGTCATAATATTCTCCCCATAAACAGTTCTCACAGGCCAGGTTGAGGGCGGGTGTCTGCCCTCAAGGAACTAACAATGTGACGAGATAACTAGTAAATATCTATGTAGTAAGCGCTATGATAGGGGCGAACACATCGGAGCATGAAAGGGGGAAAGGCTCTTGAGCCCGTCAAGGGGAGGGGACCTATGGAAAGTATACAAGGAAAGCTGCACAAGGAGTACGGTCAAAGCAAGGTGGCAGGTTGGAGGAAAAAGAGTGCGCCAGGCAGAGGAAACATGTGCATACGTCTAGAAGCAACAGAGAGCAGAGTAGTGTTTCAAGAACTCTAGGTACTTCAGGTATGGCTCAAGCCTCTCTCAAGTACAAGGGAGAGGAGTGGTAAGAGATGATATTGGTCAGGGGACTGTGAAAGAAAGGCCCTTATTATAAGCAACAGGAAGGAATATGAGCTTTTTCCCAGGGCAATGGGTCCACGAACCCAGACACTCCTCCACATCCCCCAACTCTGACGATCATTTGTAGTCTTTCTTAACCAGGGGAATAAACATTAAAATATAAAATTAAAATGTATTTTTCAAGGAATGTTTTCCTACCTGCCAAGCCTTGAGTTCAGGTTTCTGGGATTCCCCTGCTACAATTGATGAAACCACTAACACCTAAAGCAGTATAAGGAATGCAAGTGATGTCATTAACTATAACAAACGATACACAGAAGCCTGAACGCAGGACTTTCACTGCAGGACTTCTAAATCCATTTCTAAACAATTAGGTTAGTTCAAATATTGAAAGTCAGTTTTAAAAATATGGTTTTAAGTAGTAACTTATGCATCTAACAGAGGGTACATTTTGAGCTACTACAACCTGTAAAATTTCAAGAGCTACAGCATGAAAAAATAAAAGTCCACCCTCAAAAGAAAAATGTGACCACTGAATGCAACCCTGTATTTTATGTTTACAGCATAAGATTTGTCACTGTGAATAAACTGAAGAGTAGTTATCACTTTGGTTTGTAATATCTCATAAGCTGGCAATCAGATTTGAAACAAATATAGCATGAGTAGCCTTATGAGCCTAACCACAGAAAATACCCAAAACACCAACTGTAACATTTGGGCTGAAGAAATGACTTTTAGTATAATTCAAAGTGACCATTATTTCTTACCCTCTGGACTTTTGTGCTGTTAGGCTGAGAAAAATGAGTGCTGTTTTCCTTTACATCTATATGCTTTTTTTCTTCTGAAGGAGTAGGTCCAACCCTTGAGTTACTGGAAGGTAGGGAATTTGGTGGCATAATTTCCTTGGTGAAAAACACAAAACACAAAAGAGAAAAAAAAAGGACCAATTTCTAAGACTTTATTTAGCTCCATTATTGTACCAATGATCATATTTTTAAGAACAGAAGCTATTATAAACAGTCTTGGTAAACAAACTTACAGAATGCAAACATTATGCAGTAAAAGCGCACAAAGATTTAACTTCAGCGAAAAGAACCTTGACAAAAGACTATGAAATATATGAAAATTATGGCAATTTGAAAGGATTTTGTTTTAAACAGTACCATTGTACAGAAGAGCACGCCCTTACCCCCCCACCCCAAATACTTTAAAAAATGTAAAGCACACAAAATAAGCAGACACACAAAGTAAAAAAGCCAAAGGATGAAAGCCAGAAGACCTAACTAGTGTCCCAATTTTGTCTCTGTCAGGAACATTAAGTAATATGTGAAGAGTGCTTCAGACTTTTTTCTTACATTTGTGATTACTCATGTTGAAGATCAAGAAATAAGGCTTAAAGGGGTTAAAATTACTAATCCACAATCACAGCATTAGAGAATAAACAGAGGCCGTTATCTACAACTGCAATTAACTGGAATGCCTGATAGACTTTTTACATTCACATTATGTGCATATTGGAGGCCTCTAAGTTACTATCTCAAATAAGACAATAAAAGACTTTTACTTTTATTAGAGAAACCAGAAACATACGCACTAGAAACATACCTCTTCTTGTGGAACATTTTTCTCATTTTCAGCTTCAATTCTCACCCTCACAACTCCTGACTTGTCCACAATCTCCTGAATCAGTTTTCCATTTTTTCCTATTACTTTGCCTAAGGTAAGAAATGAATAATTCATGTTTGGTTTTAAAAACACATACCTCAAACCAGTAAGCACACCCCACCATAAACGATCACATTTTATATATACGTATAAAATTTCATATAATTTCAGTTCTTTCTTTCTTTCTTCCTCCGTATCTGTCTATCTATCTCAAAACCAAAACAGAGACTCTTTTCAAAAAGACAGAGTCAAACTGGCTTTCCATTTTATGAGGTCATCATTGTTCAAACTCCTCTGGTCAGGTATTAGAGTTGATTAATACTTGTGAACTGATAATACTTGTGAACTGATACGGGCAATTTTGAATTTTTAAGGCAGTTCAAAGATAGGCTCTTATTTGGCATAAAAGGGCATATTTTAAATGTTCAGGTATAGTGGCGTGTATCATTCTTTCTGCAAAGTTCTATAAAAGGAATTAAGGAAAAGGACAGATAGTAGAAAATACATTGGCTTCGTTCTTTGACAATTTCAATTCTATCTGTACCTGACTGAAATCTGCTTCTTTGCCCATGGCAAAGATTTTTAGAATTTTATATGGCATATTTATAAAAGGTACTCTAAGTTTAAAAGTGGCTTAAGCAGCTATAAGTACATCTAAAAGTACACATTCTTCAGGCCAATGTGTTAGTGGACTACTACTCTTGTGCATTACTCACAAATTATATTAGTATGTTAGAAGGTAAAGGGATTAGTCAGAGTAAAAGATTAAGAAATCACACTTTTAACTTAAAACCACAATGGAAAAGCTTAAAACCAATTCAAGATTAAGTTTTATCAGTATCATCTGTTAAAACTCCAAAGACTTCAAATACCAGTAATGAATGGGCACTCGATTCTCTCTCATTTTATAAAATTTAATCGTATACTTAACTGGGAAATGACTGCTTTCACAGCCATCATCATGCATTAGTGTAAAGCAAGACATTACAAATATTAAGAACAAGGGATTCTAGAAATCTACATGTGAATTACATCTGATTCCAAGGGCTCTCCCAAGGTTCTTAAAGCACCCAGCACTGGCCACGCCCATCATGTGCTTGCCCCACCATTTCACCTGAGGTAGGGATGGGGAAAAAACTGGAATCGAAAATTTGCTGAGCCAATCCTAAATAAGAATGCAGGGAAAGCCCTGTCAAAGCACAACCTTGTGGTTCTTCTAATCAGCATAGCCTTGGCACTCTTGCTTTGTGTGCCAGCCTCACTCACCCCCATAACCTCTTCTGACTGGTCATAACCTGCATGACTGGTCAGTGGTCAGGGAAAAGAACTGACACCACTAAATCAGGACTCCTGATTTAGGTCTTTCTGTCAATTATTTCAGCTCTTCTTCCCTTCAAATGAAAAGGGGTGGAGGGAGGAGAGAGTCTTCCCATGGTTTTTTTCTTTATGTCTATAACACTTATTAGACCAATTCACTGTCAAAGTGGGTGAAAAACAAGCAAATTTTTAGAAAAGAAAGATAAATCAGTGTACGTACCAAAGAGAGTTTGTGGGAAATAAGAGAGATCATAAGTCATATTGTGGGACTTGAAAACTCATACAATACTTATTAGACATCTCCCTATAGATCTGCCTTGCCAAATTTTATACAAAAACGCTTTCTGAAAACTCCCAACATTCCCAGTGCTGGAAGAGACAGCCTCTAAAACAGAACTGTCTTATTTTTCTAGGTAGGAACAAAATGAAAATCAGGCTTTCTGGTGAAAGGTCACTGCTGGGATCCTCTTCTGTTTAGGTAAGACCACAGGTAGAATCTACTTTTAATAGCAAATAATCCAATTCTACATTACATAGTTATTTCCAATTCCCAACTGACAGCTTACTATAATTCTGCTCTACCGAACTGGAATTGTTTTGAATAGGGGAAGGAAAGAGAACTACATTTACAGAGTCCCCTACTATATCCAGAGCTTATGTAATTATATCTTTATCTATAACTATCTATCTATATCTTCCTATTTAATTATCACAATCCTATACGGTAGACACTATGATCACATTTGTTTTAGAGGTGAGGAAAGTAGACTCAAGGAGGCTGAGTCAGTTGCCCAAGGCCAAATAGCGACCAGAAAGTGAAGCAGAGCTGAAATCTGGATCCAGCGCCTACACCCAAGACCTTTCCCTATCAACAAGCCATCTCCAAAATGAACTTTCGTGAATCTGGCACATAAGTTTTTATTCAGTAATTTTTGAAAAAACTGTCTAATGGTTATATTTTCTAAGAATTTCTAAATTTAAAATAACTTTTCTAACTATAAAATGTATGCAATTGCTTGACAAACTGTAAATAAGAGGAAAATAAATATCATTCACAACCCCACTTATCCTGAGGTAACCAGGATGGTGCTAATCACACATTTCCCATACACACAACTGGTGTGCAAGTTACCTCAGTAACATTACATAGTCATGCTCTTCGGTTGTCTGTAGTATATAGTTGAGAAAATAATTCTGCATTATTTCACTAGTATTTTATACTTCATCTTCAAACTAATTGTCTTTGGGAGAAAAATACTATTCCAAGTGTTTTTTAATGGCATAGGAAGATGTTTATAATTCTATGCTGACAAAAAGAGCAGGCTAAGTAGAACTGAAAGTAGGTGAAAAAAATGCATAGAAAGTCCTTATCTTCTCCTTTAAACATTCCAAAGGACATGCATTACTTTTTATAATCAGTCATGATATCAAGTTAAAAATTTTTTTAAATGTATAGGCAGTGTGTCCCAATTTTATTTATAAATTTAAAACATATGTAGTATTCTTGATAAAACTGCACTTTGTTGATATGTTCTACTAAAGATAAAGAGTTCCCATGTGTTTGCTGGTACTCGTGATTGGTGATGATCATGAAACAAGTCAAAATGAAGAATTACAGTTGACGTTGCAGAAAGCCCTAGAGACATTAGGAATTACTTCTAGCTTTGGAACTTATTAGATTTAAGTAACCTATATTCAGATCTTCAACTCTGAGATAATGAAGAGTATAGCCCCATTAGAGATAGAATATATATATATATATATATATATATATATATATATATATATATATATATATATATAGCCCCATTAGAGAGATCAAATACCAGTCTATTCCAAATTATAAAAAGCCCCCAAATGTCATTAATTTTGAAAAAACATATTTAAGATATAAATACATATAGTGAAGAGGCTGTGCAAAATTTATCCTTCCAGGAACCAGTAGGTTTGAACTAGCAAAGCAGTATCTTTTGCACACCTTCTGAAAATGTAATCTTTGACTGTATTTACCAAATATTTTTTGTACACTGTAGCAACAGACTATTTCAAAGACTAAGCTTCAGCTAAGTGACTCCCCAAGTGAGTGAAAATGGAATTCTATCGGTATAAATAAACTGTTTACCTAATTTTTGCTTTTGTAGTGTGTGTCCAAAGCAATTGACGACTCACCTACTAAGTTCCTTGGAACTTGTATGACATCTTCAGCAAATTCCAGAAAGCTTCGAGCCTTTTTCACTGCATCCTGATCCTAATACAAATGGGGAAAAGATTTAAATCAACAAAAGATAAGCCAGCTAAAATACTATTTTTTATTTTAGAAAAACACTATTTAGTAAAATATTTACCTCCCCATAAATATGAAATGTGCAGGTATCTTCATCTAGATCGATAGCTGTGACCCCAGGTACCTTTCTAGCTTGCTGAATATTAGCACCATGAGTACCAATAGCTAGACCCATCAGATCTTCTCGTACGATAAACTGTTCGTGAAACCTTGAGGCAAGTTGCCTTGAACTCTGAAGAGAAACACACATCTGATTAGTATGCTTTATCGACTATTAAGACAACTGTATTTAGGTCAGCCATGTAAATTATCTTGACCCTGTATTATCAGGGACCTATAAATCAGTTTCACTTGGAAACTAACAGGTTTAAGAAAATATTTCGCACAGCGTAAGTACTTTTTAGGTCACTAAAGGTCTATGCCATTTGATATATTTTTGTTAACAGGAAAGGGCTTGTTGACAATTTTCCAAGGTAACTTTTGCAAACCTATTTGCAAGGCTGCCTTAGTTAACCAATGACATCAATGTAATACTTAAGAAGCAGATCAAATGTTCCCAAATAAAAACCAGCTCACTGGGTCTGACAGACTCAATATTAATTAAGTAAAAAAAAAATTTAAATACCATCTTTACAGAAAATTGTATTCATTTCATTTTTTTAATTCATTTTCATTGGAGTATGGTTGCTTTACAATGTTGTGTTTCATTTCATTTTATTAAAGGATATTGGTGTGTGTGTGTGTGCATATATTTTTTTTTCTAGAAACAGTGCCATTTACATAACTTATCACTAGATACTGTGGGCCTAGATAGTCCTCTGATGAAGTGATGACATTAGAAAGACACCCTCCCACCCCCATCCCCAACCTGAGTAAAGGAATCATAAAAATTTTGGTATAGTAATTAAATTGAATGATCACAGAGTATCAAAGATGTACAGCTTATCTTACATATGTGCCTGCAACCTAAAATGAGATCAGAGTCTGTAAGACCTTGTGATCTGGATCCACAAGTAAGATGAATTCTTTCAAATATTCAGTGATGACTGAACTAGGTTATACTGACACCTCAAACTTGTGGATAATCACTCTCTTTAGATAGTATTATCAAAATTTAATGTTTAGTTCTAGCATGCCATTAATGAAAACCAAACATATTAGTGGCTCATGTTGAAAAATGGAAATTTCGTATCTGAATATGTGGATCTCTTTAATATTAGTAGTGAGAAAAGATAGGCATGCACGCTAGTTTCTCATTATTCAACATACCTGATAATTTGAATGAATGAGTGTAACTACTATAAACAATTTAAAAAGTATAAAATCCTTTTTTGTAGATTAGAGCAACAAAATGTATCAAATATTCCTAGGACTTTTCAAGAGGTCATGTTTTTTGAGTCCTGGTTCATTCACCTGGTTCATTCTTTTCAATTGATAATTCACTGATAAATGATAAGCCAAAGGTATGATAACAGACCATTTAAGAAGAATTAGATGTTTAAGAAGAGGTAAATGAGTATATTTCCACAATACTCACAATGAAAGTAAGGAGGCTGTTCTGGCCTAAAAGCTATGAGAGAATCACTAAAGAAACCACAAACTTGTGAACACAGGGACATCAAGAAAGAATGAGAGTAAAAAACCAATTAAATAGACCTCCATATGGCCGTAAGGAAAACAAAGTAGCAAAAGGAGATATGAATGTCTCCTCTCCTGCTGAGAGTTCAGCGATCACATAGTAAGTTGGAAGGTGGCACGTTTCACAGGGTTTTATAAGAATACAGCCTTTAGTAGTAGTCACCTTCTCTTTTAAAATGCAGTTTGGAACTCCTTTTTTTCTTTACTATTTCAACTGCATGGTGTTTTCCCTCTAACGAAATGAATAATGATGAGGAACTCTGGAATCTGACAATAATATACTTCAGTTGGCACATTAAACTAAGATCCATTTAGTTTCTATGGTAATGGATGGAAGTACTAAATAGTTATCAATGAAAATAAATGTATGGTGATGGAAATTATTGGAGGATTAATAAAAGTAGATAAAATGCACCTTAAGAGACGAAATAGTAAGTTAGGGAAATAGCCTCTGGCAGGAATCTGAAGACAGGAGTTTTAAAGAGTGACAACCAATTAGAATGAAGAAGTTCTATACCCTTTTAAACAGAGATAAACATACATAATGAAAGGAATATGATTAGATATTTAAATACTCTCTAGTACTTTAATGATAACATGTTATATGGAAGAAGCATTGCTTCATTTTATTAGCAGCTTTGATGAACTTCTAGTAAAAAGTGAGTTGGCCAGAAGTTCCTTAGCATACATAAACTGCTGCTTAATTCTGAAACCTCAGGCATAAAAATTTTAGTATGATTATGCACTGTACAATTTAATTTTTCAAAATATAGAATATAAGGAATTGCTAAGAAACAATAAATAAAGGACAAGCTGCCCATATTCAAGTTTTGTAAACACACAGTTATTTCTAGATAATCTTACAACCATCCCTAGGGAAAGCCACATACCTCTAGCTGCTTACTGGCTTCCTCATTTCTCAGTATCAGAGACAGCTTAGTGCGCAGACTCCGAAAGTGCATGTCAATCAGCATGTGTGCACGCTTTGAGGTGACTTCATTGATAGACTAAAGGATATAAATCGACATCATTATTATCAAAGCAAATGCCCTAAATGAAATACACCAAAAATAGACAACTCAAACACACTCACCAAAATGACAAGCTGATAGTTTTCTGCATCATAAGTTACAGAAAAGGCACCAACTGCCTTTTTAAAGTCCTTATGTGCCGATTCTTTGGCACACCTAGAAATAAAAACAATATCCACTGTGAAGTTCAGATGACTGATTACCAACTACTGGTACAAATATATACAGAGACATTTGCACTTAGTAGAACTGTAGATTCATCTTAAACTTGATTTATGCAAAATATGCTGTATCCATTTAACAGTTTAGTTCCTTTGCTGTACATTTCTGATATACTCAGGCCAATCAAGCATATGAGATTACAGAGAAAGGAAAAAACCAGTTATGTTCTTAGGGGATTACTGGTGGTCTTAGATGACCAGAGGTGACATCTTTAGGGGAACTACTCTCCCCTGCAGGCTTCCTGATTTCAGTTACATATGGTAGGTCACTAATTTTCTTGAGTCAACTGTTGAACACTTTTGGGGATAGCTACAGGATACCCAATTTTGTTTTGCTGTTTCTTTTCTAAAGAAAAAGTACTGACCAACTTAAGAGAGAGAAGGAAATGTATAAGAATCAGAAGGCACAAACATACATATGCAATCTCTATAATCAAGAAGCAGGATTTCTGTGTATTGTGAAATACAAGCTACTGTTTGTCTAAGGTGTGACATGTCCAAATCAAACTTAATATACGCCCTTGATGAAATCTTTAAAAAGGAATTTCTTCTCTAAAAGGTCTTTAAGCATTACTTCAGATCAAGGATTATAAGAGAGATGACCTTTCGAAGCTTCTTTAAGCTCTACTTGTTACATATTTATCTGAAAATACTAGCTAAAAGGGAAAAAACCTGGACAAATCTCCATTGCCTAGAAATTGATCTGTGACTTAGGACAGAATATCTGTATTAACCAGTTTCAAGATCTTAAAATTCTATGAACAATGTGTATTTTAGAAAACAAATGTACATTAGCCATGTATGTAACCAAGTAAGTTTAAACAAGTGGAATGTTGGCTTGATTATATAACTGGAAAAAGCTAAATATGTTTTTTTCACTACTTTTGCAAACCATTTTTGCCAAAGTTCACTGAATTTAAAAATTGATTTCTATTATTTGAAAACTTATATTCTTTTAAATTAATTGCATAGCACCTCTAAGTTCTCAGCCTTTTCTTGCATACCAACTTACATTTGTCGTAAGTCTTCTGGCACGTCCAGTTTGATTTTATGGAAAGTATCTTTTGTGGCAGGTTTGTTGGGATTAACTGATCGTAAACGTTCAATTGTGACAATTTCATTGTATGTAGCATCACATGCTGCATATTCTATCACATAAAACTGTGAGAAATAAATGAAAGTCATTCCTGGTCACAGCGTTTAAAGTAAGAACAAGAAGCTATACCTATTCAGTTGTTTTTCAATTCTCTAGAGGAAAAAAAACTATTTGATCAACTAACAAACACACGAAATATACTGAACATGTAAACATTTAAATAAAATGCTCAAGTTAGATATTACTTTCAAATAGAAATCCAGACTGAAATGTAGTATACCTGGCTTTAGAAAAGGGAAATCGCGTAAGAAAAAAAATTTAAATAGGCATTTTCCTACCTCACCCTTTATCATCCTCACTTTAGCTAACCACCAACAGCAAGGCTCTTTTTCATTTGCTCTGGAATAAACCTACACAAAAATTACAACATAGAATATTTCATGATTAACATCATTCAGAAATCTATAAATTATCAGACATCAAGGAAAATTTCTTAAAATGACCTTAGGTGTCTTTCAAGCCCATAAGCTGTAGACTTTAAGCCAGATTGCACCCCTACTTCTAGACATAGACACACACTCAGAACTACCTGATTACCTGGGAGAGTCCTGTAAAAAGTGCGTTCCTATTTCTCTATGCTGCCTCAGTAATAATCAGTAATCTGAATATGAATGCTCAAGAAAAGATGACCATTCATAAACCTGGGCATACTTTCCTTGGGTACTTTGAGAGCTAAGAAAATGTATCTAAACAATGTAAAGATAGATTTGTTTTTGTTTTACTCTAATAAGCAAATAACAAATTGGAAGTTACTGACCCTGGCCTGCTTCCTGGCTGCATAGTCACTGAATGGGTAAGGCCGCTGACTACTCAGCTCACTAAGGATACCACCTGGCATTCACGTATCCTGGGAACTAAACGGACAGATCCTTGGTCACTCTCTGGTCTCCTGTCCCCTCTCCACTAAAATGGACAACTCCACGCTGGCAATCCTCTGGATACCACGTTCCTGCTCTCACACACTGTGGATCAGTTCTTCTAAACTGATCTCTCTGGCGACCACTTCACAGTTCACTTATGATGTGCAGCACGGAACCTTTTGTGAAGACACTAGCAAATCAAGGTTAATAGGAAAAGAGACACATGGAGAGAGAGACAGAAATACTCAGAAGCAGAAAGACAACACAGGGAGGAAGAGGAGGATGGGGAGGAGAGGACAGGAGAGAAGACCGGCAACTCAAGGCTCTGACTCTCGTCTCCCTTTTACTACTGAAGTTAATAGTTACACAACACAGAGATGAAATACAACTGAACTCAACCTCCTTTCCCTCTTGCCCCCAACACTTCCTCTCACCTCTGCTCTAGCCAGAGAAATAACCTCAGTTATTTGTTAATTGTTATGTAACACAATGAGGTCATCCTGGCAACTGTGGTTCATTGGTTCCCATCTGTTGTGTGACTAGGTTGGGAAAAAAGTCCCCTCTATTCATCACTATTATGAGCATTCGTGGTACAGACAGACCAAAAGACCTAAGTTAATGGTTATACAATACAGTGACTCAGTACAACTTGATTTAACCTACATTTCTCTCTTGTGACCATCAATTCCTTTCAGCTCTGCGCTAGCTAGAGCAACAACCTCTGTTAGTGAGGTCACTGTAGCAACAGCATCTCACTGGTTACCACCTGTCACGTGACTCAGTTGAGAGGGAAAAAAAGAAAAAACAGTCCCCTTTATCCATCCAAACACTATTATGAGGCCTTCTGATATAGACAAACCAAAAGTCCTGGTCCTTGACTTCAGGAAGCTCGTAGTCTCCTGGGGAAAGTGAACAGCTAAAGGTCCTCAAGTACAGACACTGTTTGTGCTCCCTACTGGGATCCGTCACAAAACCAAGCCCAGTTCCTTTCACCTAGTAAGTACTGAGTACATTTTTGGTAAATAAATAGCACTTTATTCTATTTCCACTATAAAGCTGTAGAGAAAAGAACACAGGCCTGGACATCCAGAGACCTTCTCTGAGCACTCTCTAAAATAGCACTCCTGCCCCTACATCACCTTTCATCCTCTTTTTCTCTTCCTAGGACTTACAACTGCCATAATATTAGCTATCCTCACTAGAATGTGACCTTGTCAAGGCTGGGGCCTCTTCTGTTTCACTGACCATCTGTACCTAGCACAGGAAATAAGAATTCAAGGACCTAGTACACCTTACCTGACCTGTACAAATGGATTCTTAGCTGCTTCCATCATACCACAAATGCTCATGAAATTCAACTGTTAACAAGGCATTGTGGAGAAGAGAAGAAGCTTAAAATGGAGTACATGAACAGGGAGGAAGAAAAGGATACTATATAGACCAACTACAACATAAAGCAGACTCCAAGTGCCTTAAGTGTCACAACAATCTTCAGCGGCTAGAGAAATCACAAATATAATGTTTTTGTCAATGTGCTACATCTCCATAGCACTTTTTGGTCAGACACCAAGGGCACATAAGCAGTTGGTTCATAGCATCTCCTGTGAAAAGATGTTTTACCTGTATGTGTATATACTAAAACTCGCAGATGAGTTCTTACAAATATCCCAGGAGGATTTTCTGCTACTTAAAGCAAGCCTAGGATGCTGCTCTATCGTTAAGGAATGATTTTTTCCTAACCCATTTTACTTAGAACGGGGACACAGTTGTAAACTAACAATATATTATTCAAACAAAAGATTCAGAGAATGAGGGAAGGGGGAAAAGAAATACTAGTGGGCAAAGGAAATCAGTGGTGACTTTCAAAGCTGCACCCTGAGTGCTGCTCAGGCAGCCACACTTAAGCATCCATAATGTATTATTTCCAATCATTATTAAGATGGAGCAGTCAAAAGCACACATACATCAGAGCTATAATTCTCAATGCAGATTGAAAAGTGTTAAAGACAAGGGATACAAAAGGCACAGGCAAATTAAATGCTCCCCCTTCTTCAGTGCTTAATAACTTGATGGCAGGGGAAACTTACCTCAACTTCATCGCTTTCATTTATATCTTTATTATAACCTACAGGTGGTGGGAATCTCACATCATGGAATGGAATCTGCCTCTCTGGCTGCCAGCTGCAAATAAGCAAATGCAATTATTTAACATGTTTTTTGGTTTAATGGAAACAATGACCATGCTGCCATCAACTTTTGGTTAAGTGTGACCCTTTGGTTTTCTAGTTTAAAGAAGCAAATGCTTTAAAACTGTCAGTGTTCTGCTGAGTGGGGCATAATGGCAATATAGACACATTTCAACAAACTCTGCATGCAGCACAGCAGCCTTGTAGTTCTAGTTGGAATATTTCTCTAAACACAATGGATCAACATTACAATTTTCCAAACAAGTCTTTCTTCCAATAATTTCAACCTCTAAGAGTTCTAAACTTAGGGCCACAACAGCAATTTCCTTTGATGCTTAAATACATTAGTATCAGTAAGTGTTAGTAACGTCATCACCATACTTCCACTTGCAAAGGAATTGTAACCACATTCCGATGACCACAGAAACTGGTCCTAAGTGCCCTCTAATTCCCAAGCAAAATGGGGCAGTCAGCACATTAGCAATTCACAACTCACTTTTCCCCCTTTAAATTTTAGATCCCGCGAGGTGGTCAGTTCTTGCCATGGATAGCTGGCTGCTGCTGATCAGTATGGCGTACCAGCAATGCACTGGCCTGGTGGGGTCTCCTAAACCACAGAAACCCGATGGAGACAGCCTACAGGAGTTCAGTAAGTTGCCTATGTTTTTTAATTTAAAGTTATGTGGAACAATTTTGAAAAACACCAAATTATTCTTTTATATCTACAATGATATAGAGTATTAAAAGATAAACTTTGCAGAAACACTGGAGGATTCAACTGCTAGAGCAGTCATTTCTGGGTTTTCTGCTAAAGGGCTCTCTAAGTAAAATCCTATTGAGAAAAGTGTTTTTTTTTTTTTTTTTTAAGAAGAGCTATTATATAAGATAGCACGGTAGGTAAGTCAGAATTTGTGGAAATATGATTAGGGCCTATATTACACTGAACCCCTTTTCTGTATTATTATACACCCTTGAAAACTCTGAAACTTAAAAAAAATTGTCTTTAGGGAATTCCCTGGTGGTCCAGTGGTTAGGACTCGGTGCGCTCACTGCCAGGGCCCCGAGTTCAATCCCTGGTCAGGGAACTAAGATCCCACAAGCTGTGCAACGTGGCCAAACAAACAAAAAAAAGTCTTTACTTCAGAAAAACTTTTTAATATACTTACTGAATTCAATGACTTAACATGTTAAAGATTCACTGCTAAATTTGATTTGTAAAGCATATAATAATAAAGTTTCTTCATTCCAAAGAATTATTTTGTCTTAAGTATAGAGATAAAAATCAAATTTTTTATTCAAAAAATATGAAATATGGAAGGCAAAAAGAAAGCATCTAAAATAATGTGGTATTATAGGAATTTCTTTATGATTGAAAGGAAAGGGTAAATATAGTCTGAAGTTTTACAAAACATCAGGTTTGTTTTTTGTTTGTTTTAAAAAACCCAGAAAGACAAAAAGGAAACGCAAGGAAAGTACTACTTTGGTAGGGACCTATCAAATCCTGGTGACATGCTCAAACCCAGTGTTGAATCTCATACATACTACACAAACACAAGGAAAAAGTTGATCTATTTCAAATTCCCAGGATGACAGCTAGAAGAGAAACTTGTACACAGCTACGGCAGACAATTAGGAGGTCCATAGAAAGAATAATTTTAAGTTTACAGTAGAAATCTGGTTGAAAACAAATGAGAACTGATCTATCACTGTATAAACAAATACAGATACATTCTTGAATGCACAGAGGAAATAAGTGTTTGCTTAATACCTTAGATTAAGAACTATAGGAGAAACTAAAAGAGTAGCAAATAAAGATAACTCTCCCTTTATGGGAAACAGTGTTTACCTAGTGATGGAAACAAGCAGATAAGAGTATAAGTACAAGAAAAAAAATTACTCTCCAAGTTATCAAAGATTCCTCTGTTAGAGGTGTGATGCTGTTATCTAGTGTATAATGCATGGATAATCACGCAGAGGCACATTCTGGAACTTTTGGCTCTATGTATTCAGAGAAAGGTATTCTATTATCCAAACTTGTATTTGGGACCAAGACTATTTGTCTGGAGCTGAGAATTGGGCTGGATACTCTAAATCCTTTTATCTGTCTCCCTAAATGCGTTTTAGGCATCCGAGAAAACTACAGTTGACCCTTGAATAACTCGGAGGTTAGGGATGCTGACCCTCTGTGCAGTCAAAAATGCACGGAGAACTTATAGTCAGCTCTCCGTAGCCACAGTTCCTCCATATCTGTGGTTTGCATCACGGATTTAACCAACCCTGGATCGTGCACTACTGTAGTATTTACTACTGAAAAAAATCCACATATAAGTGGTCCTACACAGTTCAAACTCATGTTGTTCAAGGGTCAACTGTACTTTGCCCTGTTGGCAGCTACAAGATTCTGCTAACATTCTAATTATAGCACGTCTGGGTCAGATACTGTATTTTAACAGATTTATTGAGATATAATTCACATAACCATATAAGCATCCACTGAAGTGTATGTACAAGTCAATGGGTTTAAGTATATTCCCAGATATGTGCAACCATTACCAGTCAATTTTAGAAAATTTTCATCACTTCAAAAAGAAATCCCATACTCTTTAGCTATGGCTCTCCATCCCCCACCAGCCACTAAGCAACCACTAATTTATTTCTTCTCTCTGTAGACTTGCAATCTGCTTTTGATACACTATTAATTTCTCTTGGTAAATAAAAGCCAAACATTATAATTGTTGGCCAGACTTTAGAGTTCAGTAAAATCCTAAGATCATGACCACATCTATACTCTGGTTAAGGAGGTTATATGTACTTTATATTCTTGAATGGCTACTCTGAAAATAGCCGTTATTAGCATTAAAAAAATTTAGTCAAGAGACCTGTCTCCCCCAATAAAATGCTAACATCTATACTATTGATGCCTTTGTATAGCTAATGTTCCTAGGCCTCTAGGTATTTTTATTTACTCACCTAGCAGAAGAAAGCAGAAACGATCAGTTACTGCTATTAATGATTATAAACATATGAAACAGATAAAAATGTTAATGGGCAAACAATTATTTCCAATAAAATATACCAGATGACTAAAACCATCAATTTTAGATTTAACATTACAAAACTCACATCGACTTTCCCAGTACCCATGAATCCATTCATTTTCATCTTTTAACATTTACAAATATTCCTATTCAAACCCTCAGTTACTAATACAGAAGAATCTGGTTTCTTTCTTCACATTCAAGGGGACTGAGATGTAAGGATCAAGATTATACAAAAGGGATCTCTGAGGTCATTAGCAGGAACAGTCATTCCATTGGTTTAATATTGAGTTGTTCACGAACTTCCTGGTCAGTAACATGAAGATCCATTCCTGAAAAACACTCAAACTACACTTGAATTTTTTAAAATGAGGAGTAAAAGGAAAAATTAGCATAAAATATTAAAGAACCTAAATATTAAAATTATTATCAAGACACTTACTTGTTTTCAAATGCCACTGTTATTGAATCTTCATGAACATCTTTTACAAATGCCTATAAGAAAAAAAACACCAGTTAAATTAACTTCTAAGCTTAAACATCATTTTTGTTTTCAGACACTTTACAGATACCAAACATTTTATGTTTAACAGAATGAAGCTTCAAGTGAAAGTTTGTCAGTTTGTGAGGATCACTCATTCATGAGTCACATCTATATTTAGATACCTACTATGTGCTAGGCCCTAGGAATACTCATTAGTTAAAATAAAACACAAAGAATTGCTCCAGAGTTCAGCATCTCATAGGACAAAGACAAGTAAATTGAAAATTACAATGCAAAGCTGAAGGTATACTTCAGGCTAGAAGTACTGGAAACTAAGAAACTTGTTCCAGAGCTATATACCAGTCAGTGTAGATCTGTTGTAACCTATCTTTTTCTCCTTAATACAATTTTAGGAGAATACAATAGTAAATAACTAAATATAATCTCAAATCTATATATGCACAAGTACACTAAGTTCTCTTTAAAAGCAATGTGCTGCTAATACCACTAAAAGTCCAATTACCAGAGTTTAATTAAATTCTCAATCTCGCAGGCACTTGGCAAAAAAGAAATAGTAATATAAAGTACAGAGGTTTAAATCTTTTAAATCTGATGACGCAATTGCTAATAATCTGCAGAAGGACATAACAAAAGTAATAGCTAACTAATTATCAAGAATTCTTTAATCAGCATGCTGTCCGTAATTCTATAAAATTAAGTTTTTAATAGGTGCAGGAAAGGAGGTTTTGTTTTTGTTTTGACAATTAGAGGAGTAGGATAAAGCATAAAGAAACCCAAGGGGCTTTATATCTTAATTCATTTTAAAATGGCTTTAGAGATTTAAGCTTCTTACTCCAATGTGTTCTGTACATGTTTCTGTCCTTTCGTGGTTTCTCCCTGTCTGCAGGATTATGGTCAAACTCCTCTGCCTGAAAAAGGCCCTTTGTGACCTGGCCCCACTGCTCACCACTCCAAGCTTCATCTTTTACATCCTTGTAGGCTGTGATCCAGCAGTGCTAAACTACTTGGGCCTCTCTGTACATGCTGCTGTTCCTTCTTTCCTATTGTCCTTCCCCTCTTTTCACCTAGCTATCTCCTACTGGTCTTTTACAATTCAGTTCAGATGTCAGCTGCTATGGGAAAACCCAGAAGACTAAGTTAAATTCTATCCTCTACATACTTACAGCATCTTCTGAGTATCCTCACCATAAACTTAACCCACTATAGTCTTTTGCCCATTTTCCTACCAACAGTAAGTTTCCTGAGGGTGGGTGATATAGGCCTTTTATTTACTGTTGAACTTCAGAGTACCTATTAAGGGTTCAATGAATAGTTGTTATCATGGATCATTGCCTAAGGGGTTCCTATCCTAGCCTCGGAGGAAAGGTATGCGGGGGTGGGGTGGTAGTATGTTGGTCAGGAAAGACAAACAGAAGAGGACGAGGTTCCTATCCAACTTAGGGAGTGGAGGATGGGGAGGCCCAGCAGGCCTAATGGGCAGCAGGAGCAAAGGCTTAGACCTGGAGCAACAGCTTGGGGTGCGGTAGAAGTAAATCCTTTGTGGACAAGGAAGCCAAGACAATTCAATGGGGAAAAAAGAACACTGTTTTCAACAAATGGAGCTGGGACAACTGGATATCCACATGCAAAAGAATAAATGCAAAGCTATGCTAGAAGACAGTTTCCTTGTATGATCAAGGTGGACTGTAATGGAATCTAGGTGTTCTGCGATACTCAAAATGGCTAAATTATTATTTCTAAATTAAGCATGTATGTGTATCTTTATAGTTGCTGGTTTAAAGTGGGGGGGGGAAATCCACATTTTCTTCCTATCATTTTGATCTTGCTTACTTTTCCTTAGCCATATTTAAATCACACCCATTCTCTTCAGAGTATTTCAAGAACTCTAGTTTAATACTGACCATGATATTTTAGAATATACTAGATTTTATAAGGGCGCATGCCCCCAGTGCTCTCAGGGGTTTGCCTATTACTTCAGCAACAGAAAGGCTTGATTTTGAGTTAAAGTTGGAGGAATTCGACGTTTAGTTTTATAAAGTAAGTCCCACAAATTACGGAGAAAGGAAAAACAGACCCCCACCCCACCCCAACTTCTCCCTTGTGTTTACATGATGGCGAATACCAAATTAACAATCTGCTTTTTGAGGGTGGGACTCCTATTAGGAGCTAATCCCTTATTTACCCAAAAATGTCTTTGCTCTGTCTCCATCCTCGCCTAAAATTTTATGTTTGCATGCCTTGGCAGTAACTAGTATTAGTTCTTTACTGTATATTATATGCTGAAAATGTTAAGTCCTTTAGTCAGCTAAGAGAACCTTGTTACAGCTGGGTGAAGAACTGTTCTCACTAAATCAGGTACCTTTCCAATACTACTGCCCTTGTCTAAAACCGTGCTGTTGCTCACCATAGAAGCTGCTGGTCATATGTACATATTTCAATTTAATTAAGTACAATTAAATAAAATTAAAAATCAGTCTGAGTCACACTTGCCACACTTCAAGTGCTCAAAAGCCACACAGGGCTCAGTACCTACTGTAGAGGACAGCGCAGGTAGAGACCACTTCCATCATCACAGAAAGTTCCACTGGATAGCACTGATTTAAAACATTTACAAATGTTGGGGACTTTTCAAATCCATCTTGAAAGCACTCTAAAAGTTAGTCTCATTACTTCATTGCTCTATTTTAATTTATTTCTATTTGTCAAAGAGTTATTGTATAGTTTAATCACACTCATTCATATTTGCCTATTTCCTAAAATTAAACGTCCCTTCAAAGGAGGAAGATCTGCAACTGTGTGACTACTAAAAACCAAAAAACCAAAAAACAAAAAACAAAAAAAAAGCTTCCAAGTTTTCAAAGACACTAAAAGCAATTCCGGATGTAGAGTGTCAAAAATGGTTTGAGTAATCATCACAGCTTACGGCGGCCACCGCCTCGAGTTAATGAGGCTTACCTGTATATGGATGTTGGCGTGACTGTTCCCAAACCAGTCATTTTTAGCCACTGTTTGCATATTACGTGAATACAGAAGGCATGGAATACCTTCTTGTTGCTGCTGTAATAAGGGGAATAAAAGAAACTCAGAGGTTGCAAAGGTCTCCTCTGACTCCTGAGGCCTTTTGCTAAAATTCCAACAAAGGTCCCGTCTTTCTGCTTCTCATCATACTTTCTCCAATAACGCTCCTTTTCGGCCCTGCCCCTGCCTTACCCCAACACTCATACCCTTCCCTTCCCTGGCCACCCCAGAGCATTATCACCTCACCCACCAACAACTATGGAAAACTATGTTTTGTTGTGCTCTCTACCTATCTACATCAAGCAAAGTTGATGAGAAGATAGGTTCAGCGGATTCCTGAGGGGTTGGTTACCAAAGAAGGCAACTGAATAGGTTTGAATGAATACAAGAAGGGAGCTGCATGGGACTGGATGAGAGCTAGGGCTCTTACAAGGGTCAGTAAACTTAGTGGTTAAGAGTTTTGCTGTGAATGAGAGATAGGTTCAAAACCTTGGATCTAAGACATAACAGCTGCGGGACTCTCCAAGAAATGGTCTCTGGTCCTCAGATGCCTTGTCTGTGTAAGTAAGGAATGGATACAGGGGAACTGGACTTGCCTCCTAAAGCTGTTGTGAATAATGAAATCACACATGTCTAGTGCCTAGCATGATGGCTGGCACATAGTTGGCACTAAATAAATGAGAGGTAAAGCAGAGAGGGGCATATTTTATAAAAGATGCAGAACCATAAACACTCCTGCATCTGAGAAAGTTACATCTCAACAAAAGCACACTTAAAAAAAGATTTAAAAATTAGGATAGAAAGAGAAAAGGCTGTTTTCTCAAAGATACTAAATACTAATAGGTTATTTAGACTTTCAGAAGAAAAAGTGATGAAAATCTTTGGGGTTTGAGAAAGGTGCTAAAAGTGCAGTTAAAGACAGACACAGTGGGACTTCCCTGGTGGGGCAGTGGTTAAGAATCTGCCTGCCAATGCAGGGGACACAGGTTCAATCCCTGGTCCGGGAAGATCCCACATGCTGCGGAGCAACTAAGCCTGTGCACCCCAACTACTGAGCCTGCACTCTAGAGCCCACGAACCACAACTGCTGAGCCTATGCGCCACAACTACTGAAGCCCACATGCCTAGAGCCCGTGCTCCCCAACAAGAGAAGCCACCGCAATGAGAAGCCCACACACAGCAATGAAGAGTAGAGAAAGCCCGTGTGCAGCAATAAAGACCCAACACACCAAAAATAAATAAATAAATGAAAAAAAGAAAGGAAAAAAAAAAGACAGACACAGGCTCCTTATCAGGGGGAATAAACAGAAAATCAAAAAATCATTATGGGATCCCCCACCTGGCAACTGGGCCAAAGAGGCAATCATAAAATCATACTAACCAAAGTGTGTAATGACTAGAGATATCTAAGTCAAACATTACATCACCGGGATTGCTGAAACTAAAAGAAAGTCTGTCCCTATTTGGGTGAAGTCTTACTCTCCCACTATACCTCACACCTTAGATTGTACAGAGAAATTTCAATGTAAGCCCCTGACCACCAATGAACACAACTACTACATTATCACTGAAGACAGCACATGTAGTGCATTGATGATTCTCATTAGAGAAAACTTAAAAGCATTGCAAAATATCCCTCCTAAAGAAAATCTGTAGGAGATAGACAATAAGGACATATGAAATGTGATAAAATACGATTCAAACCCAAGGCTTCACATATAAAGCAAGTTATTGCTTCGCCGCCCTTTGAATGTGGGAACTAACAATGTATGAGAATGAACAATGGGAAGGGAAAAGTACAATAAACCTCATCAACAATTCTTCCAACCACAGTGCATGACGAGGAATACTCGCCTTCACTTGGGCATTTACCACAAATTCTGAGAAAAATGCATCCTTTCTGGTTCACCTTGACGCAAAGACAACACACAGGTATAGAGAGAATAGTATTAAATGAGTTATTAATTTTCCTGTGTGTAGGTATTCTAACTTTTGAATGCTTCAGTTCTTATGTGTTCCCAATGTAACAAAAGCAAACTTCATAGGAGCATTAAAGATTTCTAACTTTATCTTTCATTAATAGGCATTCATATGAAGAATTACAGTGTAATGTGTCAAGGTGCAAGAGTTAATAAAAAGGAAGCTAATACATAAGCTCAATATTTTGTGATGTCTTTGTGTCAATGGTAATATCCTTGCAACTGTACTTACAAAATAATGCTAAGGCATTATTACAGTAAAAAATACAAAGTTACAATGAAATTTACAAAAATGGGCGGGAAATCCAATCCAATTCATTTCTTTAAGCTAAATTTCATCATTTCAGGAAGGCAGATTACCTGATCTCAAAGCCCAGATCTGACCCTTATTAGCTCTGACACTTAGTAATAACTCACTTACCTCATCTCTCTGTACATCTACGTCCGCATCTATAAACTGGAAATAACAATGGTAACTCAGGGTTGTGGGAGGTGATTAAACAAATTAAGAGAGGTAAAGCACCTAGAACCCTGCCTGGCACCTCAAGAGCTCTCAGCACCTGTTAACAGTTAAAAGCACGATTGTAGTCATCTCAGGAAGCACATTCCCATAGTGGGCAGGAATCAGAAAGCCAGTTCTTATACCACTGAATTTTACATTTAATGAATAATTTGGAGGTTTTCAGAGTGTGTGAGTATGAAGTTGGAAAATGCTCAACTCAAAAGGGGAGTACTGATGCTTCCATAAAGATACTAAACACTAAAAAGGTTATTTAGACTGGGAAGAAAAAAACATGTGGTTGACCTGAACAATTTACTTCCTTGAAGTACAGAAGACTTCAGAGAAAATGTGAAGAAAATTTTCATTACATGACTTTTTCTAAGTCAAAGAAATACCTAAGCACAAAAGTAGTGGCTCTGACAGTTACTAAATCCAACTTTCGAGTTTTTAAGAATAAACACCAGAGGGAAAAATAGAAATGAGCTGTTACAATCTTAGGGTTTAGGTTTCATGGTTCTGGTAATTCTGAATCCTAAGTTTGAGTTAATTTTTTAGAGGAAAAAACCCAACTGTTCCCAGCATATACTCTACCCAGTTTATACTGCAAATTTGGACCATGTGCTCAGAAGATGGAGAACTCTACCTTACAATATGGTGGTTCTGTTAGGCAAATCAAAGTCTGAATTCAATTATACTGAAGCTGTTTGAGTTGTTTAGTTCTTTAAGCCTTTTCAATCAATCCGATGAACCCAGGTTCCCAATTTTTTCATAAATGTAACATTTCTCCATAATAGTTCATTTTTTATTCATCTTTATTTCCCATCTTTTCTGCCCATCCCACTGGACAAGTAACTCAGTTTACTTCTGCTTTACTTTTATAACTCACATCAATATTGAGCCTTGTAAGAAATTAAACCTTTGTCATTATAGAAACTATTTTTCTACCAATACAGACCATTTGAGGTTTTCTTAAAAACAAAACCTTAACTAAATAAACGTAACAGCAATTTCTCTGCACACGTTTGTTCATGTTTAATATTTCCCCTCAAGGAACTAAGGGACAACCCATTCCTTTTATTCACCTTCAAATTAAGCAACTTCGTTAAAAACAAAAATAGGGGGAGATTAAGAGCAGAGATAGAGGGCCTTTCTTATATTCCAATCAGTTTGCAAGCAAAATCACAGAAGCAAATCACAGGTTGCTCGAACAGAACAATATATCCTTCAAGACCACGATGTACTACTTGCCCTCTGTAGCAAGCAAACTCCACTAAAAGACAGTAAGAGTGGCATCTCATCTAAGCTAATATCACAGATCTATTAGAATACCGCTCAACCATTAGCCCCTGCTCATATTTATTACAGCTAGTGCCCCAAATCTAGTGAGTAAAACTACCAATCTAGGAAGCAGAACGATTCTACACAAACTAACCAGCAGAATTATGGATCACTGAAAAAAATGCAACCAGAATTTTGACTGCATCATTTTGCTAAAAGTATGGAACAGTTTACATACTTTACTCATTCATTAAATATATTGATCTCCAAATATCTCCATAAAATTGGTAAACACATATATAGTTAAGTCAATGTTTATTTTCCTATATACCTCGTTTGAAACGTTTATGTAATCCTATATAGATTTAAGAATTGCATTTGGACAATGGCAATATTTAATTCCCATGCTTCCTTCTATATGCACCTTCTGTCGCCAAGATACTGTAGTAAGGTGGGACATTACTTACAGAAGTTATAGAGAGACATTCAAGAGGAAATGAGAACTTATAGACTGCTAGATCTACAGCAAGTATGGACCAAGAGACGCACTACCGACATATGAAAATATTTTTAAGCCTCCTTTTGAAAATCTAAGATATTAGTAAGGTCTGCAATGGTGTAACTTAAAAAAAGAAAAGCCCGCAGCAAAACCATGCATGCCTATTTAAAACCTCAACAATACAGTTCACTGCAACATTACACAGAGGAGATAGTCAAGCCCTTGGAGCACAGGACAATTATTTCCACTCACTTAAAAAAATTCCCCAATAATGATAATTTCCTGAAGTTTCATGGCATATATCCAGGCCTTTGGAGGGTTAATTTTTTTTCTTAAGTAGCAGAGCTGCCAATGTTTTTAGACGCTGAAGCATCTGTATTCCTGAATTTGCCCACATTTATAACAAGGGAGGAGGGGCCACGAATATTCAAGATTACCAACTTTTTTAAACCATTACTCGGATATGTCTGGGTCTTCCTGAAACTTTTGAATCTAAAATCTTTTCTGAAATCCACAAAGAAAGGTCACTAATAATCAGTTGCCATTGTGATTTGGTACCGACTACAGCTTCTTACTACTCTTTCTTCACACCGCTCGCCCAGAACAGTGGAGCTCTCCGAAGTCCCAATGCTGGACAGGAAAAGAGAAGCCAAAGGAGATGGCAAACCCTCTTTGCAAGGCAGGAGGCGGCTTGACGGAAGCGCCCCCTGCTCCTCGGCAACTACCCACACGTCAGGCCCGGATCCCACTGGGAGAGGATATTTAAGAAAACAGAAATAAGCCGTCACCGTCACTTCGCGCGGATACCGGCCCTTCCCGCCCGGATCTCCTACCTGCCGTCGGCCCTCGCCCATCCCCAGCTCTCCCTGCCGGGGCTCGGTCCCCGAAAGGGCACCCTCTTTTCCTTGCCCGCTTCTCATTCCGACAGGCGCCGGGGCCTCATACGGGAGAGGCAGCGGGGCTCAAGGGGCTTCCTACAGGCCCGAAGTCCGGTCCTTCCTTCCCTCCCAAACAACATCCCGCCGAGCGCGCCCTGGCCCCGGGCGCGGCGTTTGGGAAGAGGGCCCCAGGCCTGCCTCCGGCCGAGGCTAAGAAGAAAAGGGAGGGAAAGAAGGGCGAAGATGGGGCCTGCCCTGGAGTCAAGTACCTTGTAGAAAGCGCCATTGGAGCCCCGCACTTCCACCACCAGCTCCTCCATCTTCTCGTCCGCCCTGCTCGCTCCGGGAGCCCGCCCCTGAGAGGTGGGCTGCGGGCGCTCGAGGCCCAGCCGCCGCTGCCGCCGCGCTGCTGCACGCCCCCCGGCAGCGGCGCCGCAGTCACCGCCGCCGCCTGCGCTCGCCGTCGGCTAACCACCCGCTCTGAGGCGGCCCCTCACCGGAAGTGAAACCGAAACGGAGCCGAGCGCCTGACTGAGGCCGAAAGCTCCGGCCGCTCCGCGTGTAAACAGTGAAACCGCATCACATGACCGACGCCGCCTCTTCCCCCAGGGTTCGGCCCCTCGGCCCCGCCCTCCTTCCCCTCGCGGGCCCAGAAGCGCGCGCCTGCGCGCTGCTGGGGAAGGACCGGGGGCCGGGCCTAACGTAAGGCGCGCGGGCTCGGCGTGCGCGGGCTCGGCGGCGGGCGGGAAGGCGGGAAGGGCGGAGACAGGTCGCACCGCTTCGCGTCGCCTGGCGAGGACCAGAGCGCCCGTTCCTTTAGCGGGGGCAAGCCGAGGCGTGGGAAAAGGCCTCCCGTAGCAAACTAGAGTGTTCACTTATCCAAGTCCGGGCTGGCTTAGGTTGGAGGTGTTTTTGTTTTTGTTTTTTTTTAAAGTGGGGCAGAGCCTAATTGAGCTGGAGGTGGAGTGGGGGACAAGAATGAAGTTGAAGAATTAGATTGAAGAAGACTTTGAACTAGTGACAGTGGCAACCGCGGTGACTCAGGCTTGTGTGACCCTTAGAGGCTGAAGGTGAGAGTAACGCCCTCCCTTCCCCAAGAGATTTTGGGCCGTCCTGTGGATGCATTCTGTGTCCTCGGAGGGGCAGTGGAGTGTGTCAGGACCTCTGGAAGTGTTAGTCCTTCCACAGACCCAGCACTGACCCACATACTTCCCTTTTCTCGATTCAGTTTCATACTTTTACTTGACATACGTACAAAAGAAAATGTGTTAAACACTTGTTACTTTCTTTACAGTTTATTTCCCTACTATTTCACGCCTACTGTATGCCCACCGTGCCCCAGAGGCGACCTGTCTACAAGGGCCTGTGCACCTGTTTTCCTGCAGCTCTTTCCCTTTACCCTCCATAGTACAGCAAACCCCAGTTCTTTCTCATTCCTGCTTCTGCATCCTGCTTGTATCCACCTAGACCTAGGTTTCCTTTGGAAGGCTTGTATTCAACTGAGAAGTTTATTGAGCCCCTACTATATGGCAGACACCGTGCTGAGTGCTAGTGACACATAGGTCAGAGCTGGGAAATGACTCCAGCTGGAATGTGACCAGTGAGAGTTAACTGGCAGCACAGAGTTGGTGGAGGCGGGTTGAACCGCCCCAGGCAGGTGCCCCAGAATGCGAAGCATCCTTGGGCCTCCAGTTCCCTTCCCACCCCACTCCTAGCCAGAGCAGCAGCATTGCTGCTGGTGGAACTCCAGCATGAACGCCTCAGATCAAGGGCCACATTCCTTGAGGCCATGGTAAACAGGGATGATCTATTGAACTAGGGTTTCTGGAGTAGTCACAAGATGCAAAGATTCCAATGAGGCTGAAAGAGAATCTCACCAGTTGGCTGCATGGAAGCAGAGCAGAGCATGAGCTTTAACCCCAGTGTAGTAAAGGGGGACAGATTGATTAGAATGGTTATACCTTCCATGTGTAGGGTGTTGTTCAAATATTCAAATAGTACCAGCTCTCCATAACCACTACAAGCTGCACTAAACCTGGTGGTGTTCCCTGAACCGCTGATGCACTTTCATGCCTTCATGTCTCCCCATGCTTCTTGGCCCCCTGAAATATTCTTCTCATTAGGGTTATTGGCTGGATTCCCATTAGCTTGTTATTTGTATCTCAGGTGCAGAGAGTTAACTTTGCTCCTCAATTCTCAGCACATTGTCATCATCAGTCCCTGCAAGGCCCCTCTCTTATTTATATTATTTTACATTGTTTAAATTATTTGTCCTCGTCTTTCTCAATACCCACTCTCATTCTTCTTCTAGACACAAGCTGCAATATGTTTGATACAGATCCTTGATCATTTAAGACATGCAGTGTTTTGTGTACGCCTTTTACATTTACAAAGATGGTGCTGGGCTGTAAATCTCTATTTCCCACTGTTTTCACTCAACACTGCGTTCTTGAGCTATATCCACATTGCTGTGATTTCCCTAGTGATGGGCGTCTAGGTTACTGCCAACTCCCTGATGTCACACTGTGGTGAAAATCCTTGTGAAAGTCTTTACAAACCTTTGCAAGAATTTCTTTTGTGCTCTTAAAGAACTTTGTACACACCTCCTGCTTCCTCACCATACTGCTTGGCATATAGCAGGGACTTGGTAAATGTTGAATACGTCACCCATGATGCTTAATATACTAGCATCACTTATTTATATTTCTGTTTTCCTCGTTGGACTGTTAGTTCCTTACGGGCAGGAAAGACGTCTTATTTATCTTTGTGTCCCTGGCACATTCAAAGTGGTTGATTTTAGGAAATGTTGGATGAATGAATGCATGCCTATCCTCACTACCTGTATGTGCTATGATTTCGTCTTTGCCCACTTAACTCTGAGTCTCAGCTCAGCTGAATTCAGACACAGGCTCAGCCCCGCTCATCAGCTTGTTCCTCCCACATTCTTCTCTCTCTCTCCTCTCACTGGCAACCCCTTCTTCAGGGTGGTTGCTTAGGCCTAAAACTCGGTCATTTTGACCTTCTCTTTCTCTCACACGTTGAATCCATCAACAAATCCTTTCAGAGTCCACAATCTATTTCTCACCACTTGTGCTGCTAAAACCATGGTCCAAGTCCATATCCTCTTTTACCTGGATTATTGTAACAATTTCACTGGTTTCCCTGCAGCCACTCTTATCCTCTGTCTATTCTCAACACAGAGACAGACCCTATTCAGGTGTCAATCAAGTCACTCTGCTATTCAAAACCTTCCAATTGTACCCTAAATGCCTCAGGGTAAAGGCCAAAGTCCTTATTAATTCTGGCCTCAGTGCCCTTCACCCACTGGCCTCTGTTATCTCCTTGATCTCACCTTCTACCTCCTCCCTTCACTCCATTCCAGCCATACTGGCTTCTTTGCTGTTTCTTGAAAACATCAGGTAAGTTCTGTCTCCTATCACTAGAATATAAGCTCAGTGAGAACAGAGATTTTTGTTTCTTTTATCCACTGCTTGTCCCCAGTGCCTACCACAGTGTTTGGAACATAGCAGGTGCCTACTGATTTATGAAATGAATGAATAAATGAATGAATATGTGTTGAGGATGCAGCTTGGGTCAAATCTGTTCCCGTGCTTATATTTATCCGATATTGGAATGATGCTTCAGCACCTCTAGACTTGCCTTGGCCCCTAGCTTCCATTAAATTGTTGCCTGTTGTCTTTGCATTGATTTATTCTGTGTTATTTCCTGCTCCTTTGAAATTTGAGCCCTTTGAATCTTTTTCATGCCTCAATCCCAGCTAAAATGCCCTTTGCCCTTTCCAACTCTAGAAATCCTATGGGCCCACTTGGAGCCAGCTAAACCCTCACTTCTTTCATGACACGTTCTCTGACAATCTCACTTCACTTTGACGTCTCCTTTGAACTAGATGTTAGAAAAAAAATTAAATAATAGTCTTTATGTTTTAGAACAGTTTTAGACTTACAGGAATATCAAGCAGATAGTAGACAGTTCGCACATCAGTTCCCTGGTATCTCCCTCCCAGTTTCCTCTGTTGTTCACATCTTGCATTACTGTGGTTTATTTGCTATCATTGATGAGCCAAACTGATATATTTTATTAGCCAAAGTCCATACATTAGTTTACATTAAGGTTCACTCTTTGTGTTGTGTAGTGTATGGGTTTTGACAAATGCATAATGTCATGCACCCCCCATTATAGTATCATATAGAATAGTTCCACCACCCTAAAAATTCCCTGGCCTCCACCTATTTATTCATCAGCTCGACCCCCTAACCCTAGGCAACCACTGACCTTTTTACAGTCTCCATAGATTTGCCTTTTCCAGAATGTCATAGAATTGGAATCATCCAGTATGGGGCCTTTTCACATTGGTTTCTTTCACTTAGCAATAGCATTTAAGGTTCCTCCATGTCTTTTCATGGTTTGATAGCTCATTTCTTGTCAGGGAAGAATGATATTCTATTGTCTGGATGTATCACAGCTTATTTATCCATTCGCCTACAGAAAGACATCTTGATTGCTTCCAAGTTTTGGCAATTACGAATGGAGCTGCTATAAGCATCCATGTGCAGGTTTTTGTATGGACGTAAGTGTTCACCTCATATGGGTAAATACCTGGGAGTGTGATCTCTGGATCCCATGGTAAGAGTATGTTTAGTTTTCTAAGAAACTGCCAAACTGTCTTCCACAGTGGCTGGACCATTTTGCACTCCCACCAGCGATGAATGAGAGTTCCTGTTGCTCCACAGCCTCGCCAGCCCAACCCAACTTTTGGTGCTGTCAGTGTTCTGGATGTTGGCCATTCTAACAGGTGTGCAGTGGCATCTCGTTGTTTTAATTCGCAATTCCCTAATGACTTATGATGCTGAACATCTTTTCATATGCTTATTGCCATCTGTATATATTCTTTGAGAAGGTCTCTGTTCAGATCTTTTGCCCATTTTGAAATTGGGTTGTTTTCTTATGGGTGAGTATTGATAGTCCTTTGTATATTTTGGATACCAGCTCTTTATCAGATTGTGTTTTGCAAATATTTTCTCCCAGTCTGTGGCTTGTCTTTTCATTCACCTAACAGTCTTTCACAGAGTAGAGGTTTTTAATTAAAAAGTCCAACTTAATCAGTTTTTTTCTTTCATGGATCATGCTTTTGGTATCGTACCCCAAAAGTCATCACCAAACCTAAGTTCACCTAGATCTTCTCCCTTGTCATCTTCTAGAAGTTTATAGTTTTGTGTTTTACATTTACGTCTGTGATCCATTTTGAGTTAATTTTTGTGAAATGTATAAGGTCTGTGTCTAGACTTATTTATTTTATTTTTTATATGCATAAAATAAAATGCATATGGATGTCTAATCATTCTTAGATCTTCTTTGATTTCTGTCTTCAAGGTTTTGTAGTGTTCCTCATATAGATACTGTACATATTTTATAAGATTTATGCCTAAGTATCTCATTTTTTTTGGTGCTCCTGTAAGTGGTGTTGTATTTTTAATTTCAAATTCCAATTGTTCATTGCTGGTATATAAATCTCCCTCTAACCACTGCTTTTGCTGTATCCCATAAATTTTGATAAATTGTATTTTTTTAATTTAGTTCAAAATTTCTCTTGAAACTTCTCCTTTTACCCATGGGTTATTTAGAGGTGTGTTGTTTAATCTCCAAATATTTGGGGATTTCACAATTATCTTTCAGTTGTTGATTTCTAGTTTAATTCCATTGTGGTCTGAGAGAAGACATTGTATGATTTCTACTATTTCAAATTTGTTATGGTATGTTTTATGGACCATTCTTGGTGAATGTTCCATGTGAACTTGAGAAGAATGTGTATCCTACTGTTGGCTGAAATAGTCTATAGCTGTCAATTAGATCAAGTAGATTGATGGATCTGTTCAGTTCAACTATATCCTTACTGATTTTCTGCCTGCTCAATCTATCAGTTACTGACAGAAGGGTGTTGAAATCTCCAAATATAACAATGGATCTATTTCTCCTTGTAGAGCTGTCAGCTTTTGCCTCACATATGTTGACACTCTTGTTGGCTGTGTATACATTAAGAAATTTTATGTCTTCTTGGAGAATTGACTTCTTTATCATTATGTAATGCTCTTCTTTATCTCTGATAATGTTCCTTGCTCTGAAGCCTGCTTTATCTGAAATTAACATAGATAATCCAGCTTTCCTTTGATTCGTGTTAGCATGGTATATATCTCTTCACCCCTTTACTTTTAATCTAGTTGTGTCTTTTATTTATTTATTTATTTATTTATTTATTTTTGGCTGTGTTGGGTGTTAGTTGCAGCATGCGGGATCTTTTCGTTGTGGCGCATGGGCTCTCTGTTGCGATGCACGGGCTTCTCTCTAGTTGTGGCGTGTGGGCTCCAGAGCACATGGGCTCAGTAGTTGTGGCTCATGGGCTCTCTAGTTGTGGCATGCAGGCTCAGTAGTTGTGGCGCATGGGCTTAATTGCCCCATGGCATGTGGGATCTTAGTTCCCCAACCAGGGCTCGAACCCATGTCCCCTGCATTGGAAGATGGATTCTTAACCACTGGACCACCAGGGAAGTCTCCCTAGCTGTGTCATTATATTTAAAGTGAGGTTTTTTTAAACAATGTATAGTTGTATCTTCTTTTTAAATCCACTTTGTTAGTCTCCATCTTTTAATTCATATATTTAGACCATTCACATTTAAAGTGATTATTCATATAGTTGCATTAATATACCATTTTGTAACTCTTCTATTCATTGCACTTGTTCTTTATTTTTTTTTTTTTTGCGGTATGTGGGCCTCTCACCATTGTGGCCTCTCCTGTTGCAGAGCACAGACTCTGGACGCGCAGGCCCAGCAGCCATGGCTCACGGACCCAGCTACTCCGCGGCACGTGGGATCTTCCCGGATCGGGGCACAAACCTGTGTCCCCTGCATTGGCAGGCAGATTCTCATCCACTGCGCCACCAGGGAAGCCCCGCACTTGTTCTTTTTTAATCTTCCTCTCTTTTTCTGTCTTCTCTGGCTTTAATTGAGCAATTTATATGATGTGTATGTTTTCTTCTCTCTTAGGATATCAGTTTACTTCTTTTAAAAAATTTTCGTGTTTTCCCTAGAATTTGCAATATATATTTACAGCTAATTTAACTTTATTTATTTATGTATTTATTTTTTAATTTTTATTTTCTTTTACATCTTTATTGGGGTATAATTGCTTTATAATGGTGTGTTAGTTTCTGCTTTATAACAAAGTGAATCAGTTATACATATACATATGTTCCCATATCTCTTCCCTCTTGCATCTCCCTCCCTCACACCCTCCCTATCCCACCCCTCCAGGCGGTCACAAAGCACTGAGCTGATCTCCCTGTGCTATGCGGCTGCTTCCCACTAGATATCTACCTTACGTTTGGTAGTGTATATATGTCCATGCCTCTCTGTCGCTTAGTCACAGCTTACCCTTCCCCCTCCCCATATCCTCAAGTCCATTCTCTAGTAGGTCTGTGTCTTTATTCCTGTCTTACCCCTAGGTTCTTCATGACATTTTTTTTTCTTAAATTCCATATATATGTGTTAGCATACGGTATTTGTCTTTCTCTTTCTGACTTACTTCACTCCGTATGACAGACTCTAGGTCTATCCACCTCATTACAAATAGCTCAATTTCGTTTCTTTTTATGGCTGAGTAATATTCCATTGTATATATGTGCCACATCTTCTCTATCCATTCATCCGATGATGGACACTTAGGTTGTTTCCATCTCTGGGCTATTGTAAATAGAGCTGCAATGAACATTTTGGTACATGACTCTTTATGAATTATGGTTTTCTTAGGGTATATGCCCAGTAGTGGGATTGCTGGGTTATATGGTAGTTCTATTTGTAGTTTTTTAGGGAACCTCCATATTGTTCTCCACAGTGGCTGTATCAATTTACATTCCCACCAGCAGTGCAAGAGGGTTCCCTTTTCTCCACACCCTCTCCAGCATTTATTGTTTCTAGATTTTTTGATGATGGCCATTCTGACTGGTGTGAGATGATATCTCATTGTAAGTTTATTTTCAAATAACACTATACTGCTTTATGTGTAGTGCAGGTACTTTATTAAAGAGTATTCCCATTCACTTGTCTCTCCTGCCATTTATTTTCACTTATCCATATACCATAATCACCAATGCATTGTTGCTATTAGTGATTTGAAAAGATAGGTCTATTAGATCAATTAAGATTAAGAGAAAATAAAAGTTTATTTTATCTTCATTTATCCCTTCCCAAAACCCTTCCTTTTTTAAATGGAGATTTGAGTTTCTGACCTGTGTCATTTTCCTTCTCTCTGAAGAACTTTTAACTATTTTTTTAAACATTTCTCTCAGTCTTTGGCTGAAAAGGTCTTTATTTCTTCATCACCTTTGAAGGATAATTTCACTGGATACAGGATACTAGCTTTTCCCCCCTCTTTCAACACTTTAAATATTTTGCTTCATTCTTTTTGCTTGCGTGGTTTCTCATGAGTCCCTGGGCTATGATCTTCAGAAGCACTTCTTAGCTTTTTTCTTCTCCCTTTAGGTGACACAGAAAGGTTAGAGGGGACTACACTGGCTCAGCTTCTCCCCCATGTTAGGAAGGGCTCTGGTAAGGTAATTTCCTTTGGAGGGCAGGCCTTTGCTATGGAGAACACTGGGTGTATTTCAAAATGGTTGTGCTTTCCATCCTCCTGCACACAACAGGGAATTTTTCTCTGAACTTCACTCTGAGAACCTGGAGGGAGGGTGGTACCTGGAGGCAAAACCCTTGAAAATGTAGGCCTTCCCCCAAGATTCGTCCCCCAGGAGTTTTCAACTCTTCAGCTAGTCCACACTCAGCCTCAAGCAATTCATCAAAACCAGCATTTAAGTATTCCTACCAATAATTGGCTCCAGTGGCTTCTGCCTCAGGTAATTAGATCTCTGTTGTGATTATCTATATTCACCTCTCTCCACATTTGGGGCTGACAGTTTGCCCTGTGACCTCCATTCTCTGGGTCTAAGAAAAGTCATTGCTTTTCTGTTGGCTCAATGTTTTTCTGGTTGTAAGGTTGGGAGTGATAACTTCTAAGCTCTCTACACTTCAGAGCTTGACGTTAAACGTTTGGGTTGGAATTCCTCTTGTAGCTTGGGGTTCAGTGTCAGGACTCGTGTTCATAGCTGAAACATCACCAATAAGCCTGCACAAGTGGAAGTACTAATGCTCAAGGTCAGTTCAAGTATCTACTTCATTAGGAGATAATCACATTATTTTCTCTTTATCCTTTAAGAACAATAAGCATGCGATCTGTGGCAGACTCTGGGTTGGTTAACTCTACTTCCATTCCCAGCCTCATTCTCCCCTGCCTGCCTTTACCCTAGAGGCTGGAAAACCGAAATATGCACATTTGCAGCCCCCCTGCAGCTAGAGTGGCCACATGACATATTTCTTTGCAAATAAGATGTAAACGTAAGTTTTTTGGGAAGTTCCTGGGGAAGCTTTTGCTTTTTTGAGAAAGGGGGACAAATTTGGCTGACGCTGCCTCCTCCTCTGTGATGCCTGCCTTGATTGTGGATGTGATGCCTAGGGAAACCTAGGGAAACCATGAGGGGCTAGCCAAGAGAATCACAGTGGTATCAGTGAACCACTGCCGGCAGCCACCTACCACCAGACTTCTTGTGTGGGAAAAAGAAACCTCTATTTGATTAAGCTTTCCTAAGGTGGGTTTTCTATAACGTGCAACCATATGCACTTCTAACGGATGGACCACCTAACCTATATGGAATCTGAGGTACAAAACCAAGAAATCAGTCTAATAGGTAATGGCTAGGAAAAGCAGGAATAAGTTTGGCTCCAGTGAAAGAGTGATGCTGACACCTACACTGTTCAAAGAATGAAAGGAAGGATTAGTCTTAATGTTGAAATACTGAGGACTAGAGCTTTGCTGATTGCCATTTGTCATATACATACGTTACATGAGATGTGGGGGGAAGGTTGATTCTGTGTGAGTTCAGTGCCAGTGACCAGTAGCAGGAGAAGAAGGCAATCTTCATGGCGGAGTGTGGGGGGGGGGGTTGTAGCAGTGTCCCAGTGCTGCACACAGGGAAACAATCAAAGGACAGATTGCTCAAGTTTTCTGAATTCCAAAGAAGAGGCTCTTTGTTAGCCAGTCTTCTTGGGCAAGTTACTTGATCTCTGTTCAGTTTCCTTTTGTAAAATGGGGATAATAAATAGAATGCAGCTCATTGGGGCATTGTGAGCATCAAACGAGATAATCTGTGTAAAGAGCTTAACCAGACAATGTGTTGTATCAGCGATGTTAAGACTGGATTGTTGGTCTCTGCTTGCTTTTGCCATCGCCAGCCACAGACTCGCAAACTCCGCCTCGCTCTGCAGGGCAGCATACGCGACTGGCTTATCCTCCTGACATCAACAGAGCACTCCAAGAAGGGCTTTTAATACCAGGGCAGAGAAATGTTTCTAAGCTACAGTGGACCTTGGTTTGATCATTCATTTGGGCTCTACGAGCTGCCAAAGTCAAGTGAACTTTCACCTGAAAGGCAGTAAGCAAAGTCCTTCAGAAGTGTGAATTTGTTTAGGAAGAGTCGTGTTTAGAGTCCTGCCGGGAACTGACTAAGTTTGGAGGTTCATATGTCCTTTCTGAAATGTGGAATATTGTCTATCTCAAATCTCCTGGCATTTTTCTCATTCTCTTGATTTCTCAGAGATGATTTAAAGTGGTGACTGAGGGTCACTGTCTACTGCAGTACTGGGTCAGTGCGTGTTGCAAGCGTGGCTTTGTTTATCAGTATGATTACATTAGATTACATATCACTTAAACCTGACAAATATTGACCTAATTAAAGGGTTTTATTTTTATTTTATTTATTATCACATGTAATAAAAAGTCTGGAGACAGGCCGTGTGGAACTGATATAGGAGCTCTTTATGCTTCCCCCTTACTGTCCTTGATGTCCCCATGCTTGCAAGTTGACTGCGCCTCCTCCAGGCCTTGAGATCACATTTTATGCAGGGAAAAGAGAGAAGAATAGAGGGCACGAGGCATATGCCAGCTGCTCGTTTTTTTCCTTTTTTTTTAAATAAGAAAAAGAATAGCTTTCTCAGAAGCCCCATCTAGTACACTTCTGCTTACATCTCATTGGCCAGCATGATGTTGCTTGGCCACACAGAGCTGCAAGGAAGCCTGAAGCTTGCCATTTTTTAGCCAGACACATTGCTGCGGTAAACAAAACTGGGTTTCTTTTGGAAGAGGAAGATGTGAGTGGTGTTGGGTATGTAGCTAGCAGTGAGTGCCGCACTTGGCGTCCACAGTGTTGACGGTGGAACAGTAATAGCTGGGGAAACCCTGGCTCACAGTTGCAAACTAGTCAACCAAGCAGAGGGTGTGTGTAAAGTGTAGAGATTTTTGTTCCTGGCCTCCATGAAAAGGTTGCCTGTTTTGAAGGAGTAGAGGAAAGCCCAACCTCAGAAATATAATCTGTGATTGTTATATTATAAAGCAACACTCTAGAGCTTTCTTGCCCCTTTCTTTTTGACAAACCTGCCTTTTCAGAATTAATGGGAAGAAATATTTTCCATAACCTTTAGTATCTAGGCAGAGCGGGGCTCAGACTCTTCGTAGAACTGACATGAAAATATTTCAACCATTTAAAAATTAAAGGGACAAGGAAAGACTGAGGGATGTTAACAGACATGATGACAAAATGCCATGTGGTATTCTGGATTGGCTCCTGGGAGAGAAAAAGGGAGGTAGAGTGGGAAAACTAGTGGAATCTGAATAAAGTTTGTAGTTTAGTTAATAGTAACGTGCAGAAGTTGGTTTGTTACTTGTGGCAAATGTAACAAGGTACTGTGACACCCTAGGGGAACTTGGCACCCTAGGGTATATGAGAACTCTGTATTAGCTTGGTAACTTTTCTGTGATTTGAAAATTATGCCAATGTTAAAAACTCATTGAAAAATTAAGGGAATGTTGGAGGAAAAAATTGTTACATGACAAACAAAGTATTTACATTTCATTAGTTGCAGCAGTAATTATTCAATGAGTGGGATCCAGATGCACTGGTATGAGTCTAAGGTATTTTCACAGCTGGAATTGAAGCACGTCCAGAAAACTGATGGGAGGAAGGCCCACCGTTAGTCTGTTTTTCATGAGAGATGCGAAGCCTATTAGGAAAAACTTAAGCGTTGGAGTAGAGAGATCAAGCAAATGTGGTCCGAGGACTGAGGCCACCATGGGACAGGACTGATTCTTAGTGCGGTATTAGTAATTCAGATTGTTTCCTGGCTCTAGCACCCTGGGCATCATGCCAGAATTCTAGATATAAGAGAAGCAGTAAAAGAGCTCATAAAGCTGGACTACTGAGGATGAAAGCTGTCAACTGCATTGAGCCCAAGATCTTTTCAAGGAGTGGACATAACACTGGCTGTTTTAGCAGTGCATAGTTTTAGTGATAGGATATATAAGTACAGGAGAAGGAAATATAAAATGCCTCAGGATCCAAGAAGGCTAGTTCTAAGATAACACAGGAGGCACAGCCAGGGTACTCACCAAAAGTATTTTTGAGAAGCTGAAGAGGCCACCATTTTCTCATAATTGTACAGGAGCGTGGTAAGAGAAACGCTAATATGCAACTGCCATTGTGATTCTCTTTTTACACCTAGGTTGGTGTGACCTGAGAATCACAGTTTATATGAGAATGCATTTTGTAAGGCCTTCCTGCAGAACCGATTGCTATTTGCTGGGTTCTTTTAGTACGTGAAATCTGATTTATGGATGCTGACCAAAATACAATATGATAAAAAAGGAAATGAAAATCAGTTTGGCTTGAAAGGTGTGTATTTGAAAATGCTACTTTCTCCAAGTAAATGGTGACCTTGTCTTGTAAGAAAGAAAATAACAAGCTACATTTTAAGCACACTGTTATTATTTGTGGAAACTGACCAATTAATTATTCAGGAGAAATTAATTCTTCAGCACTAGGGTTTGGGGCTGGTGTAAATCTGATCACTGACAGGACTTGTGATAAGACTATGTGAAGAGCACCAAAAATGTTACAAATCTTGTAGTTTTTAAAATCAGAGGCTTCTTTACCATAATGAATTTCTGAAAATGCTTGCACTAAACCTAGCAGAAAATTGGGCAGAGTTTTCAAATTGAAAGTCAATTTATAGCTTGAAATAACAATTCCCTAATATTAGTGGAGTTACAAAGTCCTGGGAGTGGAGAGGGAGACTTTGGAATATAGGTCCGAATTCCAATCTCTCTACTTCTCTCTTTTTTCTTTTAATTTAATTTTTATTTTATATTGGAGTATAGTTGATTTACAATGTTGTGTTAGTTTCAGGTGTACAGCAAAGTGAATCAGTTATACATATACATATATCCATTCTTTTTCAGTTTCTTTCCCCATGTAGGTTATTACAGAGTGTTTTTAGAGTTCCCTGTGCTATGTAGTAGGTCCTTGTTGATTATCTATTTTATATATAGTAGTGTGTATCTGCTAATCCCAAACTCCTAATTTATCCCTCCCCCTACCTTTCCCCTTTGGTAATCATAAGTTTGTCTTCTAAGTCTGTGAGTCTGTTTCTGTTTTGTAAATAAGTTTATTTGTATCATTTTTTAGACTCCACATATAAGTGATATCATATGATATTTGTCTTTGTCTGACTTACTTCACTTAAAATGATAATCCCTAGGTCCACTCATGTTGCTGCAAATGGCATTATTTCATTCTTTTTAATGGCTGAGTAATATTCCATTGTATATATGTACCCCATCTTCTTTATCCATTCCTCTTCCATGGACATTTAGGTTGCTTCCATGTCTTGGCTATTGTAAATAGTGCTGCAGTGAACATTGGGGTGCATGCATCTTTTTGAATTATGGTTTTCTCCAGATATATGCCCAGGAGTGAGATTGCTGGATCATATGTCTGTCTACTTCTCTTGAGGTAAACATATGCTGAGACCACCAGCTCTTGGGTGCAAGTGAAGATTTGGGCTCTGTGGGAGCTCCAGAGGACAGAACTGGTATAGGACTTTCTCCTCCATGGGCTGCAGAAATGCCTAGAGACCAGCGTCCAGGAGCCATGGGCTGAGGGGGAGGACACTGTGCATCCTGGGAGAAGCTTGGTGGTCAGAGCCAAAGGCAGAAATCTCCAGTGGCTGCTTGCAGGGCACTGGCAATCTATCTGCTTCCGAATTCTTGACCTGGGAGGCTGCGTCTTTCTCACCTGCCTCCACCCAGAGGACTGCTTCAATTTAAGGCTCTCTAGAATCTAGAACTGAGCCCCGGAGAGGGGACAACAACAATAAAATAACTACCAGCCCAGGGGTGTAGCAGCCAGAGAGGAAGATCCATCAGGACACATCCCAGTAAAAGACCTGTTGGAGGAAACAGGACAACTTGAATAGAAAATAGCAAGAGCATTTGAGGAGATTCAAGAGCAGAACATAGGAGAAGTCTGAAGCTATACAAGTTGATTTCCCAACTAAACAGTACAGTCAATGAATTAAAGGAGAGAACAGTCCCTGTTGAGATCCAAATTTGTGGCCTGGAACATCAACTCAAAACACACAAAAATAGAGAGAGATGGAAATCATGAGAGAAAAGAAAGACACATTTGGAGGACAGATATAGGAGTTTAATTAAATTAATTAATTAATTAATTTTTGGCTATGTTGGGTCTTCGTTGCTGCGCAAGGACTTTCTCTAGTTGCGGTGAGCGGGGGCTTCTCATTGCGGTGGCTTCTCTTGTTGCAGAGCACGGCCTCTAGAGCGCAGGCTCAGTAGTTGTGGCGCACGGGCTTAGGTGCTCCGTGGCATGTGGGATCTTCCCGGACCAGGACTCGAACCCGTGTCCCCTGCGTTGGCAGGTGGATTCTTAACCACTGCGCCACCAGGGAAGCCCGAAACAGGAGATATAATGTGCAAATTATTAGAAGTTCTAGGAGGAGAAAAAGGAACAGGTGGAGGAGAGTCCACAGTAAAGAAATGAGAGTGACCAGGATCCATAGATTGAATGAGGTCACCAAGCTTCCAACTGGGTGATTGGAAGAGTCACCAAGGGGAGATTGTCTTTCCAGGACACCAGAAAGCTGGGGGATGGAGTATTGCCCAGGGACACCGGGGCACTGACTGTGCTCCTGAAAGGTGCCAAGTTCCAGTCAAGAACCACGAGAGCTCATTGTTTGTAAACATTGCCTTAAAGGAAAGCACCAGATTATGCAAATTGTCCAGAAGGTGATGTGAGCTTGAGAATAGAAGGGCAGTGGTGTAGCAGCTATACAGCTGCTTTCCCTGATCTGGGGGACCCTACCTGCAGGGAAAGTGCCACCAGCAGCTGCGCCCGCAGCTGGAACTTAGAAGCAAGGGAAGAGCCATGGCAATTTAGGCTGCATCTGCTCCCATGCTGCAGTAGCCATTAGTGCTGTTTACCATATATTTCTAGTTCTTTCCTGTTCTGGGAACATAGCAGTAAACAACGCTTCTGCCCTCTTTTTTTTGTTTTAGTCGATTTTCTTTCTTATTTCTCTTTTTTAACAGCAAAAGAGAGTTGGAACCCTGAAGGAAAGGAAAGCCTTGATATTCAGGCAGAGGCCTGAATAGGTGTCTCAACTGGATACCCCAAGTTCTGATAGGGAACTAGGGATGTCTTGAGGACCACCTTGAGACCCTAACAAATGAACAGTTGCTGACTTTTCAGGCAGGGATTTGATAGCAACCAGGGCTTTTAGAAGTGGGAAGTGGTGACAGCAGAAAAGAAAAAGCTTTAACTTTCATGGAGCTAACTCTCCTTGTAGAAATGCTGTGACATACAGAGATTACAAAACAAGGGGATTTCAATCAGTATCTGAATTTTAAATGCAGGAGGGGATAATAGTAATATCAATAGAGTTTTTTGTTTAACATCTTTTTTTTTAACATTGGAGTATAATTGCTTTACAATGGTGTGTTAGTTTCTGCTGTATAACAAAGTGAATCAGCTATACATATACGTACATCCCCGTATCTCCTCCCTCTTGTGTCTCCCTCCCACCCTCCCTATCCCACCCCTCTAGATGGACACTGAATAGAGTTTTAAAATTTTTGTTTTTATTAACTTTCCCTGCAAAAGTGGCTAAGGAGGAAATGGACTTCAAGTTAAAAATTTTTTTGTTAGAAGTAATTCTTTTAAAGAATGCTTTAAAGGCAGTTGGAATCTTTGAGCTCTGTGATTTATGTAAGTGAATTCTTTTGTTTTTAAGTGATGGTCAGAGGACAAGAATTCAGAAATGATTTTCTTCATGGAATGTGACCCTCCACCCCAAAAAAGTACATGTAAATAAGACATAAAACTTTCATTGGTTAATAGTACAAAAGACAATTTGTGACATTTTCCTTCAAAAACAAATGAGTGTATGCCTTAGTCTTGGGTGGGAAGATCAGACAATGTTTGGGCTTTTAATAGGTGTAAGCAATTGATCTCTGTTTCAGCATTTCCATGATTGTGCTGTCCAAGTGTACTGAACAGAAATGGCCTTGAGACAATTTACCTAAAGGATTAAAATAAGTATAACTTTTTAATTTTTATTTATTTATTTATTTTTAATTTTATTTTTTATTATTTTTTTTAAATTTATTTATTTATTTTTGGCTGTGTTGGGTCTTCGTGTCTGTGCGAGGGCTTTCTGTAGTTGCGGCAAGTGGGGGCCACTCTTCATCATGGTGCGCGGGCGTCTCACTATCGCAGCCTCTCTTGTTGCGGAGCATAGGCTCCAGACGCGCCGGCTCAGTAGTTGTGGCTCATGGGCCTAGTTGCTCCGCGGCATGTGGGATCTTCCCAGACCAGGGCTTGAACCCGTGTCCCCTGCATTGGCAGGCAGATTCTCAACCACTGCGCCACCAGGGAAGCCCAAGTATAACTTTTTTAAATGAAGCACTTTATTTTACTTCAGACATGACTTTATTTAAGGGAGAAGAGGATCCTGCTTTAGTGGGATGCAACCGAGACTGGGGTGTCTTGGGAAAGGAATAGTTTGTTTGCTTTTCTTTCGCTTTCTTCCTCTTAGAAATGTTTTAAAATCTTGGCTTGAGGCTGAGGTATCTGAGCTGTTGAGTAGAGAATTTGGACTATCCCTTTAATAGAAGGTGGGGAAGTGAAGCTTGGAAAAGATCGGAGGGGTATTAAGTGGACAGTATTGGGTGGGATGGGAATCTGTTGTGTTCGTGGTGCAATAGTAGTTCTAGCACTGGGCACACGGGAGAGGAGAGGAGGGGGAGGAAATCCAGCAAGACATCTGAGACCCCCCACCTTCCCATCCTGCCATGAGGTGAAAGGTGTCATGAGTCAGAAGGGCAAAGGAAGTCAGATAAGACCCGATGGAAGGGAAGCTGCTCCTGAGCTCCAGAGCTCGGAGAAGAGTCTGAGCATGGGCCCAGGGAAGATGTAGAATTAGGAAAAACAAAACTGTTCTGAAAACTGAACTCTGGGGAGACAAGCTTGACTGAGCCCTGCCCCCAAGTTAGATTGCTGCTGACAGCAGGTGCTGATTGGACATGCAAAATGAGAGCTGCTGGTATTACCGGCCACTAGAAAAGGGTTAATCCCAAGCAGTTAAATTCCTGAAGAATGCATTACTGGCCCTGGTCCCACCCAAGTTTGAGTAGGAATTTCAATCCCTAGTTGGCTTGTTATGGTTCTGGCAGAACCACATCCCATACTTGAGTCTCTTATGGGTTGTATTCGTTAGATTACTTGGATGGAAGGAACTTTGTGCTTTATCACTGTGTTGATTATGAATTAACCACAGAGTGCAAAATTGGGTTATTTTGTTTCTTTGGGGTTTTATTACTGAATTTACTTTACATAAAATACAATTTCCCCCTTTTTTTTTTTTTTTGCGGTACGCGGGCCTCTCACTGTTGTGGTCTCTCCCATTGCGGAGCACAGGCTCCGGACGCGCAGGCTCAGCGGCCATGGCTCACGGGCCCAGCCGCTCCGCGGCACGTGGGATCCTCCCGGACTGGGCCACGAACCCGTGTCTCCTGCATCGGCAGGCGGACCCTCAACCACTGCGCCACCAGGGAAGCCCCAATTTACGCTTTTTAATGTATGGTTCTTTCTATGAGTTTTGACAAACGGTTACAGTCCTGTAACTATAATCTCTGCCTCTCACACCCAGCCTCTGGCAAGCACTCTGACATGTTTTCTTTCCCTGTAGTTTTACCCTTTCCAGAATGTCATATTAATGGAATCATACAATATGTATGCAGCCTTTTGAGTCTGAATTTTTGCACTTAGCAAAATGCATTTGATATTGCATATATTAGTACTAGTTCCTTACTTTGTATTGATGAAGTATTACATTATGTGCATAAGCACATGTACCACAGTTTGTTTACCCATTCGCTATTTGGAGGCCATTTAGATTTCCATTTACATTGTTTCCTGTTTGGGGAGATTATGAGTAAACATGGTATAAACATTTGCATGGAGATATTAATATGAATATAGTTTTTTATTTCTCTCCAGTAAATACTCAGGAGTGGGATTGCTGGGTCATATGGTAAGTATGTACTTAACTTTATAAGAAATTGCCAACCTATTTTCAAAAATGGCTGTTGTACTATTTTGCATTTCTATCAGCAATGCCTGTTGCTCAGCATTTTTGCCAGCACTTGGTATTGTTATTTTAAAAAATAGCCATTCTAATAGGTGTGTAGTGATATCACATTTGGGTTTTAATTTGTATTTCTCTGATAAGCAGTTACATTGAGTTCACGTGTTTATTATCCACTTGTGTATCTTTTTGGTAAAATGCTCCAAAATCTTTTCCCCATCTTAAAAATATGTTGCTTATTTCTCTTATTATTCTGGATACATGTTCTTTGCTAGATATGTGTTTTGGAAATATTTTCTCCCAGTCTGTAGCTTATCTTTTCACTATTTTAATATGTCTTTTGAAGAGCAGTGGTTTTTAATTTTGATGAAGTCCAATTTATTTATTTATTTATACTTTATAGATTGTGCTTTGTGTTTCCTCCCTAAAAAATCTTTACTTACACCAAGGTGGCGAAACCTTTTTTCCTGTGTTATCTTCTAGAATTTTTATATTTTTAGCTTTTAGGTTTACCTCTAGCATGCACTTCAATTTAACTGTTGTATAAGGTGGGAGATATGGGTTGAGCTTCAATTTTTTTAAAATGTATATTGAATTGTTCCAGCATAAAATGTAGGGGTTAGGTTGAAAGATATGAGGTGAGACAAAATGAAGGCCTTTCAGAGGATAGGCAGAAGAGGGTAGAGTAGAGTGAAAGTATTCTCACTGTTTCATCTTACTGGGATGGGGAAAAATGGGGGAGGAAATGGAGCATTTTGATGGAGACAACATTTGATGTCTTATTTTAAATAGATAGTAAAGAAATATGTGTATTAGAAGAAAGGAAAAATACCAAGCAGCAATACAAAATAAATAGTAAATATAAAGCTACATGCAAAACACAGAATCAAGCACATCAGACTTAATGTTATATTTGAATGGACTGACTTATCCCATTAAAATACAGAGACTGTCCAGTAGATTAAAAATACACTTAAAATGATAAAGATTGAAATTAAGAATATGAGCAAAAAAATCATGCAAATACAAAGAATACAAGAGGAATTTAAAATTAAAAGAACCAAAGAGGACAAAGAAGGACATTATGTAATTATAAGGGGCAAGGCTATAATAAATGTAAACACAAACCTATATGCAGTAAACAATATAGCAGCTAAATACATAAAGTAGGGGTGGTCACTGACCTATAAACAGAAATCATTGGGTGGGGGTTCTAGGAAAGCTCTTTAAAGAAGGCTGACTTAACTCTAAGATCTTTTTTGCCCCTTCCCTCCCTCCTTCTTCTGCCTGGAATATTGGATGTTATGGTTGAAACTGTAACAGCCACCTTTTGGCCATGAAGCAACTTTGAGGATGGATGGTGGCACTAAAAATTGCAAAGCAGAAAGATAAAAGGAACTCAGAGCATTAATAAATTCATAGAGATGCCATATCAGTCCTGGGCTATCTCTTGTCAAATTTGCTCTGTGTGTGTGTGTGTGTGTGTGTGTGTGTGTGTATGTGTGTGTGTGTGGTGTGTGTGTGTGAGTGTGAGAGAGAGAGAGAGAGAGGGAGACGGAGACAGAGAGAGAGACAGAGAGGGAGAGAGAGAGAAGATAAACCATTATCTTGTTGAAGCTACTGTTGTATTGATTCTCTTTCTAGCAGCTGAACATTATTTCTGTTTGATACATAGAGGACTTGAATAACATAATAAATAAACAAGTTAATAGCTATATGTGTATTGGTAAGTATACTATTTCGTGAGGGTAAAGACAGGGGAGTAAGGAAACATTTACACTGTCAGTCATGAGTTGGTCCAAAAAGAAATTCGAAGCAGAATTTTATAAGTAGTTCCTTTATTGATTATACTCATTGATAAAACTTAAATAAAATTTGAAATAAATAATATAAAGGTGACTCATCTACTTTGATATCAAATAAACCCCACATTTCTAAGTAATCTTTGGATCAAAGAAAAAAAGAAAATTGAAAACTTAGAAAGCAAGGTGTAGTTCATACAAAAATATATATTCTCAGAGGAAAATTCATGGCCTTAAATGTCTTCATTTTAAAAAGGACCATGAAAAATAAAGAAACTAAGTACTTATCTAAAAATATTAGAAAAAGACAATGGAAGAAAGCAGAAGAACTAGGAAAAAGCAATTAAGAAAAATAAAAGCTAACATTAATAAATTGGGAAACAAAAACGGTGGTAGATAGGGTAAAAATCCAAAAGCTTATTCTTTGAAAATAATTATAAATTAGATAAACCCTTTACTATACTAAAGGAAAAAAAGTAGAAAACAACAAAAATTGGTAAAATTCATAAGCAGAAATGAGACAAACTTGTGTGTAACATATAGTGAAAAAATTATAAGTCAATACATACATGTGTTTGGCAGCAAATCTGAAAACAAAGAGGGATCGCTGATTTCTTTTTAGTATATGATGACCAAAACTGAGCAAAGTAGAAATGGAAAACTGCAGAAGATCAATTTCAGAGAAGAGATTGGAAAAGTGACTTAACATGTACCATGGCAAAATCCACCAGAGAATGTTGGATAACCTCTCACAAACATCCTATCCAAAGCATATCTGAGCTCAAAAGAAAGTAAGGGCAATTCCCAGCGAATAAACCAAGTGGAGCTGAAAACCAGAGGGGTAAGCTGGAGCTGAAGTTGAACCTATACTGTCATCTCAGTAACAAAGTGTTTAGAAAGATTGACTGTGGCAGGACAGGAGATAAGCCCATGGGACTGCATAACATGGAGAGTAGAACTGAGATCCTCAAATAAAGCTGAGGCACTCTAACTAGAAAATGAACCGGAAACATCTTCCAGTAAATGGGGAGAACAAGGAAAGTTGTCTGCTTTAGCCAGGGCTCTGCGTGGTCCATCCACCTGTGTGCTCCTTCCCTCTCCCATCCTCAAGCTTTCCGTAGCTATTATTCTGAATTTTGTGTTTGTGTTTACACAAATACCTGCTTGTTTTTAAGCTTTATGAAAATGAAATACTGAAGTAGTCTTGTGACTTTTTAAAATGCAACATTGTATTTATAAGATTTATTCATGTTGCATGTAGTTATAGTGAATTTATTTTCTCTGCTATGTAATATTTCATTGTCTAGATTTACTACCATTTGTCTTTATTCACCTGTTGCTGGATGTTTTTTGTTTTTCCATTTTTATTTTTTGCTGTTATGAACTGTGTAGATATAGTCATGGTGCACATATGCAAGAAGCTACATGCATATATATATGTAGGCTATATTCCTAGGAGTAGAATTGCTGCTTTAAAGAATATGTGAATGTTAAACTTTATAACATAATGCAAATTGTTTTTCAAAATGTTTATACCTGTCTGTACTTCCACCAGATGTTCCTAGTGATCTGCATCCTGACAAATATTTGGTGTTACCAGACTTCTTAATTTTTGGCAACCTAGTGGATATTAAATGATATCTGATTATGGCATAATTTGTATTTCTCAGATTATTAATGAGGTTGAACATCTTTTTACATGGCTATGTGCCATTCATTTTTCTTTTCTATAAAATGTCAGTTCAAGTCCTTTGCCCAGTTATCTTTCTTCTTTTTTTCAAAGTAATTAATTAATTTATGGCTGTGTTGGGTCTTTGTTGCTGCTCACGGGCTTTCTCTAGTTGTGGAGGGTGGGGACTACTCTTCATTGCAGTGCACGGGCTTCTCATTGCAGTGGCTTCTCTTGTTGCGGAGCATGGGCTCTAGGCGTGCAAGCTTCGGTAGTTGTGGCCCACGGGCTCTAGAGCGCAGGGTCAGTAGTTGTGGTGCATGGGCTTAGTTGCTCTGCGGCATGTGGGATCTTCCCGGACCAGGGATTGAACCCATGTCCCCTGCACTGGCAGGCGGATTCTCAACCACTGCACTACCAGGGAAGTCCCTGCCCAGTTTTCTATTTGGTCATTTGTCCTTTCTTTTTTTAATTAATTAATTAATTAATTAATTTATGGCTGTGTTGGGTCTTCATTACTGTGTGTGGGCTTTCTCTAGTTGTGGCAAGTGGGAGCTACTCTTCGTCGCGGTGCGTGGGCTTCTCATTGCGGTGGCTTCTCTTGTTGTGGAGCACGGGCTCTAGGCACACGGGCTTCAGTAGTTGTGGCATGTGGGTCCAGTAGTTGTGGCGCACGGGCTTAGTTGCTCCGCCGCATGTGGGATCTTCCTGGACCAGGGCTCGAACCCATGTCCCCTGCATTGGCAGGAGGATTCTTAACCACTGTGCCAGCAGGGAAGTCCCTGTCCTTTCTTATTGATTTGTAAGAATTCTTTATGTATTCTAGATATTAACATTTTGTTAGGCATATTTGTTGCAAATATATTCTCCCAGTTTATCACTTTTTTACTTTCTTTTTTGATGAACAAAAATTAATAATTTTCATGGAGTCAAATTCATCAGTATTTTCTTTAATTGTCATTGTTTTATGTGTCTTATTTAAGAAATGCTTCCTTACTTTGAGTTTATAAAAACATCCTCCTATAGTGTATTAAATTTTTTAAAGTTTTGTTTTTTCATATTAAATTTTTAATCCACCAGCAACTGATTTTCGAGTGTGGCATATGGTAGGATATCCAACTGTTGCAGCACCATTTGTTGAATAATCTATCTTATCTCTGTAATACCATTCCTGGCATATATTATTTTTATATATTCATGGGCCTATTTCTCCACACCCTATTCTGTTTCATTTTCAGTTCTTTAGCCCTATACAAATATCACATTAATGTTGCTTTATAATAACTTTTGATATCTGATATAGCTAAGGCAAACCTTGGATATTCTTAAGCATATACATTTTAGAATGCACCCATTGAGCTCCTTTAAAAAGATCTGTTGGGGGCTTCCCTGGTGGCGCAGTTGTTGAGGGTCTGCCTGCCAATGCAGAGGACATGGGTTCGAGCCCTGGTTTGGGAAGGTCCCACATGCCACGGAGCAACTGGGCCCGTGAGCCACAACTACTGAGCCTGCGTGTCTGGAGCTTGTGCTCTGCAACAAGAGAGGCCGTGACAGTGAGAGGCCCGCGCACCGCGATGAGGGCTGGCCCCCGCTCGCCGCAACTAGAGAAGGCCCACGCACAGAAACGAAGACCCAACACAGCCAAAAATAAATAAAATTAAAAAGAGAAAAGATCTGTTGGGATTTTAGTTGGAATTACATTGAATTATGTATCACTTGACCATGAACAAGGCATCTTTTTCCATTTTTAAGATTTTCGTTAATAACTTAAGAATTTCAAGACAATGACAGCAGAGTAGTAAACCATGTACTTAGCGCTTCTTGGTGTGAGGCTCTGTGTGATTGCATAGGTCGCATGCCAAGGAGGCTGGCCCTGTCCACATTCCACCTCCCATATTGTCAATATTGCTTATATTTGCATTCTGTCCAAGAGATACTATCAAAAGTTGATGGAACTACAAATAGAGCTTTAAGTACAATATTTAAAGTTACCAAGGTAACCAGAGAGAACTAAAAATAACAAAGATCAACAGTCAGGAAGATGAGAGAGGGCCAAAAGGATGTTGTAAATTAAGTGCTTCTTCCATATCAGGGCTATCAGGGCGTCAACAGATACAAATCAAGAAATAGGTGTCTAAGCATAGCATTCATACTTCCAGAGAGCTAAAGAGAGAAACAGCAAAAACTGATTGCTTTTGAGAAGTGGTTTTACTGTTGGGGAAGGGTGAGATGGGAGAGAGTCTGCAGCCTTTTGTCTGCGGAATTTTTGTTGGCTTGTTACCATTTGCATTCATTGCTTTTATAAAATAAAAATAAAGACAGGGAAAGGTGCTTTTTGTTATGTGTTGTGATAAGCTAATATGCATGAATTACCATAATTCACTCTTAGCTGATTTTGGACAGAGTAAATTTGATTGCTTTTTGAATATGAAAATACAACGTTTATAATGATTAATTAGACTCAGATGTTTTCTTATTCTCATGAATTGGATATTTATAACAATGAAATTTCTTTGTGTTTTATACTCTTAATAATGGTTTAATCTGAATAGATGTTTACCGAATAGAAAGAGATTTTATTAGGCGGCTGGCATTTCCAACTTTTATATTGTGTGGTTTTCTGTCAGACAGGACGAACTAAGATTTTTTTTTCAGACTGATTAGCTACTTCCAGGGGGCATTTTAAAACTAGTTCTAGTTGTAGGTACTAGAGAGAGGTGGTTAAGATTGTGGGACTGTAGTGCTGGAGGTTCAGATCCTGATTCTTCTACTTACTAGCTGTCAGGCCTCTGGAAAGTTACTTAATAACTCTATGCCTCTGTTTCCTCCTTTCTAAAATGCAAACAATAATAGTACTCACCACACAGGATTTTGTGACAATTAAGTGTGATAAAATATGTAAAGTACTTAAGCAGTGTTTGAGACAAAACAACTGTCCAGTTCCTATAAGAGCCATAGGAAAAGTGTGCTTTAAAATACCTTTCTTTTTATCTAAGAAATGGTGCAGAAGCCAATAATTTCGTGTATTTTAACTTTTTTGAAAGTCAATTCCAAAGAATCAATTTCAAAGTGATTAGAATATTGTTTAGTTTTCAACTCCCCTAAAAATCCTAGTTGACTCTGTATCCTCCATGGTGAGTAACATAGATAAACAAAGTCAAAAATCTGGATCAAGTGTTTTGATGGCTCCAAATCCAGTTAAACTAACCAGAGATAATGTCTAGTAATAGATGGTTTATTTGATTCTTCATTCTGGAAACAGTATGATATTAAACTGCAAAGTTAAAGCTAACTGATTTTGAAAACTTTCTTTCCTTCTGAGGTACTGTGGTGGGGAAATACATACTCCTGAGTTACTATTTGTTTATACCAAGCTTAGAACACATCAGTTTGGGAACCTGGCATGATAGACTTATAATTATGCAAAAATCTTCTATCTTGTATTTTTGTACCTGAAAATTAGAAATTACACTTATAATTAACAAATAATTCAATTCCTACCTATTCTTTCCTTTTTCTTTGCTTTTCCTTTCTCTCTCTCCCTCCCTCCCTTCCTTTTTCCTTCCCCCTTTCTGGAAAGGAAAATGCATACATTCAATTTCCAAAAGAAAAACACCAAATTAGAACCTCACACTAATCTGAGTCCCACATAAGCTCATTGTTTACAACAGTGTTTAAACACATTTTTCTCTCTAAATTCTGAAAATATACCTTGAGGAGCATACATATATACAGACTATGAATAGGAAATTATAACAATTATAAAATAATGTTTGGAAAATTTAAGAGATTCCAAAGGATTTGTGAAACTTAGCAGAACAGAATTATAAACGTTTGTCATGTCTTCAGCTGTACCATATATCTTAGAGCTCACATTTGAGATATATGTCATTTCTGAAAATAACACTGCCTTTTTAAAATTAAGTTTTTACACATACATCACTAATGATGAATTACAGGTACAAAATTACTTGATAGACAAATAGGATCTCTCTCTCTATTTCCTTAAAATATCTCATTGAAATGTAAGTAAATCCTGCAAAAACTTTTATAGTTGTTACTTGAATTTTTTGAGTGTCCTAGGAATGCTTGCTACTGTTGCAATCTACCCTTGGGAAACTGACAAAGTTAGCATATTCTGGTGATTACTGTCTCATATGGTTATTCTTCTCTGAAATACCAATGCAAAGAATTGTTGAATGGGTCAATACTCTTTTGGTTTTAAGTGACAGAAACTTATCTCAAATGAGCTTAAGCAAAAAAGGGGATTGGTTGGCTTACATAACCTTGGATAGTCAAGGGTAGAGCTAGTTCCAGGCATTCAAACAATATCATTTCAATTCTCTCCTTCTCTTTCCATCTCTTGGCTTTACTTCCCTTACTGTTGGCTTCATTCTTGAGTGGGCCTCTCACACTTGGCTGCAAAGACAGCTCCTGGCAACTCCAGGCTTACATTGTCCCTGGTGCTTACAATCTCAGAAGAGGCCCTTTCATAACCAACGTCTATATCAGTCCCTGAAAAAGAGCTAGGCTTGGCTTTATTTGTTAAATGTGTCCACCCCTGAAACAGCCAGGTGCATTGATTGGCGTGGGGCAAGCGCACTCTCCTGAGGTAGGGGAAGCAGTGTTGAGTGATGATGGATTGTCTCCCCAGAGCGGCGGTGGAAGGTTCCAAAAAGAAAAGATACGGTCAGAAAACTAACAGAAGCTTGTAGGATCTTCTCTTTGACCTCAATGTTTTGAAATTTCTCTGTGAGATGACTTAGCATGGTTCTATTTTCATTCATTAGATTGGGCATGTAATGGTCCCTTTTAAGTTGGAAACTCATATCCTTCAGTTCTGGAAAATTTTCTTATATTTTGATATTTCTTTTAAGTTTTTCTTCTACAGAAGATTGCATTGTCCAAAGATGACTATGCCAATATATCTCCCATCCCATATACTCTTCTTACAATGTGACCTTGACATTCCTCCAAGGAGTGGTAGGTATGTATTCTCTACTTTTGAACATGGGTGGACCTTTGTAACTGCCTCAACCAATAGAATATGGGAGAAGTAACACTGTTCATCTTCCAAGGATAGGTTGTAAAAGGAAATATGATTTGTGCTTGGATCTCTCTTTCCCTCTATTTCTCTCAACACTTATTATTGGGATCCAGCTACTACATTGTGAGAAAGCTCAGGCCACATGGGTATACCAGTTGACAGCCAGCACCAACCACTAGACATATGAATGAGCCTTCAGATGGTTCCAGTCTCTAGCCTTGGAGCCTTCCGGCGGAGGCCCAGACATTGTGGAACACAGATAAACAGTCCCCACTGTGCCCCGTCTGAATTCCTGTCCCACAGAAACCACAGGAGATAGTAAGTGATTATTGTTGTTTAAGCCACTAAATGTTTGAGGAACCTGTTATGCAGAAATAGATAACTGATACACTTCCCTGTTTCTTCTCTGTTCTCTCTATTGCACCGCCATTATTTGCAGGCTGTATCTCTTAGACTGGTCCTCTGATTTTCTTACCTTTTTTTTTCCTATTATTTTCTTTCTTCATCTTTTTGTTCTACTTTCTGGAAGATTTTCTCAATTTTATATTCCAATCCTTCTATTGAATTAAATCCTTTTTACCATAATATAATTTAATTTCTAGGAGCTCTTTTTAAAAAAAAATTTCCTTATTTATAGCATTCTGTTTGTATTTAATATATATGTATATATATACTATCTTTTCATGTATCTCTGAGGATATTATTACATAATTTTGATAGCAGATTACTGAGACATAATTCACATACAATTTACCCTTTCAAAGTCTAAAATTCCATGTTTTTTAGTATATTCACAGAGTTGTGTAACCATTATTGTTATCATCTAATTTCAGAGCATCTTCATCCCTCCCTGCTAAAACCCTGTACCCATTAGCAGCTTCTCCCTGTTCCCTCCCCCTTCTGTCCCCTGGCAACCACTAATCTACTTTCTGTCTCTATGAATTTGCCCATTCTGGACATTTCATATAACTGTATCCCTGTACCATGTGGCCTTTGTGTCTGGCTCCTTTCACTTGGCATAATATTTTCAAAGTTCATCCATGTTGTAGCATGGGTCAGTACTTCAGAAGCATTTTCTTTTTCCTTCATGAATAGTCCCTGCTTTCTCTGAATCTTTTTTTTTTAATTTCCTATTTGTTTGCTTTCGATTCTACCTTTCATGTTGGAAGCGTTCCACGGATGTCTGATAATCCTTGGATGTATGCTAAAATGCTTAAGAGTGGGGGACCAAAAGTCATTTGGAAGCAGTCATTTGGAGGGTGTGAGTAGACCTTGCCAGTGTAGTTTCACTGCGGGGTGATATAGCGGGGCCATTTTAGGGGGAATTCTGGTATAGTACTATACTTGTTTGCTAGGACTGCTGTAACAAGTTACCACAGACTGGGTGCCTTGAACACCAGAAATTTATTGTCCTCAAATTCCAAAGACTAGAAGTTCAAGACAAACTGTCAGCAGGGTGGGTTTCTTCTGAGGCTTCTCTCCTTGGCTTATAGATTGCCATTTTCTCCCTGTGTCTTCACATAATCTTCCCTCTGTATGCGTCTGTTTCCAAATTTACTCTTCTTATAAGAATGTCAATCATATTGGTTTAGGGCCCACCCTAATGACCTCATTTTAACTTATTTACCTCTTTAAGACCCTGTCGTGAGCTACACCCGCATTCGTATGTAAGACGTGAACATACAAATTTTGGGGGGACACAATTCAGCCCATAACAAGTACCTTTAGGTCTCTCTTCTTGTGATAATCAGATTTCTTCCAAACTTGTGCATGGAAGGTATAAACCTGGCCACCACAGTTCTGAGAACTGAGTAGGGGAAGAGAGCCAGAGATTTCAGCATTAACTCAATCTGTCTTCTTTCAGTTATAGTACCCTCAGCCCACCACTGTGTCTGATGCCCTCTTGTCTAGAGACCATCTGTTTCACCCTCTCCAGAAAATAAACCTTCAGATCCAGCTGTCTTAGGGAAGGGATCTGGAGTTCCAACTACATCCTAAGTAAACTTTCAAGTGACCTTTTCCTTCATCCTTCCAGGGGTGCCGGCTTCCACTAATTAAGTCATCATCAGGGGCGGGGGCTCTGCATTGTAAACTGGGTTATTTCTCAGCATTCCTTACTATTAGTTCAGGATTTGGCTTTCTTGGTTCCCTGTCACCACTTAAATGCTTTCTAGCTTTCAGAGTTGTGTTGCCATTTTCTCTTCTTCCATTATTTTTCTCCTTGTCAGTTTGTACCTTTTAAAAATCTTTTTATTGTTGTTTTAGTGGAGTTTCAGGAAGAAGTAAAAGCAAATGTGGGTGTTAAATCCATCATCTTTACTCAGAATTCCCACACATTTATATTTTTAAATGAGCTCATGCTATACAGACTGTTCTATAATCTGCTTTTATCATCAAACAAATTCTAGTGAATATTTATGTTGTTTCTATGTCAATAAATAGAAATCTCCATCAGTGGTTCTTCAGCCTGGCTGCACACTGGAATCACTGGCTGGTGGGGGTGGAGGGAGCTTTCAAAAGTACTGATGTCTGGGTCCCACCTCCAGGAGTCCTGACTGAATGGATATGAGGTATTGCGAACTGGGAATTATAAAATCTCGCCAGACGATTCAAATATACAGCAAAGTTTAAGAGCCCTTGACTTAACACCATTGTTCATCATGCTAGTACCGTGTTCCACGGAAGGGGTAGATAGCAATGCATTTAAACAGCCCCCTTCCTGGACACATAGGTTGTTTCAGATTGTTTGATATTATAAACAATGATGTTATGAACATCACTGGACGTAAAACATTCTCTGTATTTCTGATTATTTTAGTGGCTGTATTCCTAGAAGTAGGATCACTGTACCAAAAATCTGAATATTTATAAGATTTTGGGGTATCGTTTGCCATAGTAGTTCAGACTCCCACCAGTAGCGTATGAGAATCCTTGTTTCCCCACACTCAGAAACACTGTGGACCATCATTAACAAAATTAAAAAAATTTTAAATGTAGTCAGTTTTGAAAATTGAAAACTAGTATTGTGTTGCTATTAATTTTTTTCTGATTTTTATTGTATTTTTATTGTGGTAAAATATATACAACATACAATTTACCATTTTAATCATTTTTCAGTGTATAGTTCAGACGCCTTAAGTACATTCACATTGTTGTGCAACCATCACCAACATCCACCTCCAGAACTTTTTCATCTTATCCATCTGAAACTCTGTCCCTTAAACGCTAATTCCCCATTTTCCCCTCCCTCTTGTCCCAGCCCCTGGCAACCACCACTTAACTTTCTGTCTCCATGAATTTGAGGATTCTAGGTATCTCATGTAAATGGAATCATAAGGTAAGAGTCCTCTTGTGACTGACTTATTTCACTTAGTGTAATAGCATTGCTATTTTTAATGTATTTTATTATCTGCAAGGTGAAGCAATGTTTATGCTTATTGTCTATCTGTATCTTACTTTTTGTGTATGAATTGCTTAATTATATGAGGAACATCCGTGAGGAATGTTTTTGGCTTAAAGTATCTGAAACCCTCATTAACAGTGGCTTAAACTAATAAGGGTTCATGTTTTCTTTGCACAAACAGGAGTCTGGAAGTAACCAGCTGCTGGTGGTATTGGTTCAGCAGCTCAATGGAATCACATCTGCAAGATGACTGCCTCAGCTTCAGCCATCCCATCCTTTTCCGAGGCAGGAAAAACGAGGTAAGGAATTTGTGTGACCTCTTTACTTTAATTAAGAAAACATAATTTTTCCTAGAAATGCCCCTCTCCTCCAGCAGATTCTTGCTTGCAGGATTGTATCACATTACTACCCCTAGGTGCCTGGGGTGCAGGCAAAGGAGAAGGGGGTGGAGGATGCTTGCTGAGTTGGACAATCAACAGTAGGGTGTGGTCCTTTGCCTATTTATCTCTTAGAATGTTTGTCTTTTTGTTACTGATTTGTAACATTTTTTTGTATAGTTAACCATTTTTTGTGCGTGTCACATTTGTTTGGCAAATGTGGGTTTCCAGCTTCTTGCTTACAGTTTAGTTTTGTTTCAGCACACAGAAGATTGATTTTTTTTAATTCTTAGGTCCATACATCTTTTATTTTATGGTTTCTTCTTTGTTCTTGTGCTTACAAAAGCCTGGTGCCTTCTGAGAAGGGATGAATATTCTTTCATATTTTCTTCCTGATCTTTCATGGCTTCACTTTAATTTTTAAAAGCTGGAATGGGTACCCTGTTTGACTTCTTATCTGAGACTGGGGGAGGAGTGATTCAGGGATGTGGGTGCAAAGGAACAGAGGAAACAAATTTAGTCTATTACCACTCACTGTGGGAAAAACAACCCAGTCCTGCCAACTCTGCAAAAAACTATCCCATGTTAAAATGTTTAGTGGTGGGCAGTGGTGGTAGCTGGATAAGGTAGACCCTCGAGGGCCTGTTTAATGGCAAGAAATGTTTTATGGCAAACGAACTTCAAATGCTGACTGGAGAGAATATGCTCCAAATAAAGACACTGGTTCAATTTCAGAAATAAGAGGTGAGAATGAATACACAAATGGAAAGACAGCACAGAGATCAATTTTGCAAGCAGTTGTGCCATGGAAGATCCTGTAAGCCTGAGGTAGAGTCCAACATTTGCTGAGAAAGAGGCACCATAAAAGTACAGATGGAACTGCCCTTAACACGGTGGTCAAAAGTAGTTTTTATGAAGGGTAGAGAAAAAAAACCAGTCTGCTTAGTATAGCTGTTTCCTATATTCTGCATTAACCTAGGGCTCGACAGTCTCTATGTCCCAGATGAAATTACTTTAAAGTGACAGCCAAGTGACAGCCCAGCCCTGTATAATAATGAGAAAATATACAAATATACAAGACATTTTAGGCTTAGAAAAAATATCTTCCCATATGTTTGCATCTAATCCCATCTGTCTTTGATATAGAAAGATGACAAGCTGAAATTGACAATGAACTTCCGAAATTATTTTTCTTTGCTCCAAATAGAAGCTACAGAATGGCCCAAAGAATAATATGTAAACTCCCATTCCCTGGCATTATAAACAGTGACATCATGGTGTTTTCCAGTTATCTTGAAACTGCAAGACTAAATTTGAGAAAAAAATATTGTATGACAATGCAGTATTTCTCCATGCTTGTCTTTTCTGTGTTGGATAGATTATTGGGTGCTCAAGACTCATGCCTGCTTTGATAGAAATTAATCAATATGATGAGTATTAGCCTTGGAAGGGAACTTTGAGTTCAATCACTTGTTTACTGACCTCTGGTCATCATTTGTTGTACATCATGCCTGTTGTTTAAGACTTCACAGGTGCTTGTTCATCAAGATGAACATCCATTTAAGTAATTATTCCTCTCCAGCTGGTCTTTCATGACACTCAGTATTTTCTCAAGAGTTGAGTGGTGCTTCTTCTCATGTTTTAACCAAGTATTTTCCTGTCTACTGGACTGGCTACTTCAACTTCAGGTCATTTCGGGAAATGGCATGAATTAAGAGCTTTGTTCAGAACTTTCAACCTTTGGATTTGCAAGTACACACATATTCACTTCGCTTTTCTTAGTACAGTAGTCCTTGAAAAGATGGGTTAATTTGACATCGTACTATGTACCCATCTTATTACATTTGGTTCTCCCACAGGGCACTATTAGTGACTAATGTTACAGGCTTTGCATAATATTTCTTTCCGCTTTTGTCCTAATAGTTCTTTTGATCACAGCTAGATCCAAACGACAACTGGCTTAAGGTGATTTATCCCTTCTTTAAAAACATGTTATTTGCATCTGTATAAAAGAGAGGCTAAGGTACTTTAATCATGAGCACATAGTAGAGAAAACTGGGATTTATGATTCACAAGGGTATTAGCAACAGGTCTCTTACTTTTTACTCTTTTTACTTTTTACTCTTCAAGTATATATCAGGTGTGTGCTGTCTAGCAAACACCTCAGCAACTTCTTCAGGTGCTACCTTGTTAAACCTTGCAGTGCTTATGTGGATCTTACCTTCACAAAGCGTTTTCAATTGTGGGGCTTTGGGCTTTTTTGGATCTAATTGCACTTCCTCCGACACAGCACATATGCACCGTCAAGTGTACATTTCCCACACAGTGTCTTTATGAACCTTGTATCTGCAAGCGCTTGACCTATCTGTCTTTTGCTGGCTGGGGACTTTGGAATAGATGGAGCTTCTGTTTCCCCATGCTTTAAGCAGGCTCTACACAGCTTATAGATGGACTTTGTATCATTGGCTTTCAAAATACAGTGTTCGGCCTGGAATGATCCTACACTGCTAACGAGCATGCCCTAACAATGGAGAAGCGGCCTTCTGTTTTCTGGAGGACTGGTCACTCTTTGTGGTGTTCTCACAGTATTAAAGAGGTCATCTACTGAGGAGATGGCAATAGCATAGCGGATCTCCTGTGAGAGGGTAAGCGGGTCAAATACTTGATTAGAAGAGAGGTGAGTCTCCTTAGAGTCTCCATTTGTATTCATGACCTCCTTTGCAAAGATGAAATTGAACTGTTGCCGTGGTATTGATTCATTCTATGTAAGCCTAGGAGAGACAGCAGGCAGTGGCATGATGATGGATGGGCGCTTAAGGATGATGGGCACTTCCAGCCTTCTTCGGTAACTTTACTTCTTATGTCTTTGTTTTCTTCAGGCTTGGTTGGTGGTGGTGTCCTGCTCCAGGAAAAGGAAGGTAAGGGAGGAGGGAGGAGGAAGCTTGAGAGACAGATTAGTGCTCTGGTCCAAATTTCACTAGGTTTGTTTCTCAAAGCTCTCATGAAAGCAGACAGTAGATAAATGCTGAAGTATACCATGTGATCACAATTGTGTGAAAAAAAACATGCATTGCAAAACAAGGGGAAAAAATAAACCTAAATGTTAACAGTTGCTATCTCGTGGGTGGGAATAGAGTTGACTGGCTTTTTTTTTTCATCTCTTCTGCATTTTTCCATATTTTCTATGCTGATTATGCATTATTTTATAATAGGGCAATAACTTTATAAATTACAAATATAAAGAAAAAACTTCTGCCTGCCAAGATAGATTTGCCTCTACATCTTAGTATAAATATAGTATGCCATGAAATATAATTACTAAATATTTTGTGCTGTTACTGGGAGTAAACAGCAACATGAAATCTTGGCTATATTCAGCATCTTTGGAAGAGCGCACACTTAAAACAAAGAAGCAAAAGTACATCCTTGACTATTACTCCAGAAACAACATTGTTTCATAAGTAGCTTAAAAAATTCAGTAGCAAATAAACCCAGTGTTAATGATCCTTCAGATATACTGGATGAGGCAAGAATCATGTCTTCAAGTGTATATCAGTTTTATTGAGATATAATTTACACATCATAAAATCTACCCATTTAAAGTCTACAATTCAGGTGTTTTTAGGGTATTCACAGAATTGCAAAACCATTACCACAGTCAGTTTTAGAACATTTTCATCACCCCTAAAAGACACGGTGTACCACTTAGCTATCACTCCTCATTTTGCCCCACCCAACTCCCCCAGTCCCAGGTAACCACTAATCTACTTTCTGTTTCTAAAAATTTGCCTACTGACATATCTTATAAATGGAGTCATGCAAAATGTGGTCTTTTGTGACTGGCTACTTTTACTTACATGATATTTTTGAGGTCCGTCCATGTTGTAGCAGGTATCAGTACTTCATTCCTTTTTATGGCCAAATAATACTACATTGTATGGATATACCACGTATTGTTTATCCATTTATCAGCTGGTGGACTTTTGGATTGTTTTCCCTTTTTGGCCACTGTGAATAATGCTGCTGTGAACATTTGTGTACAAGTTTTTATGTGGATATTCGTTATCATTCCTCTTAGGTTTATACCTAGGAGTGGAATTGTCGATGGTGATTCTATGTTTAACTTTTTGTAGAACTACTAGACTGTTCTACAAAGCAGTTGTGCCATTTAACATCCCCACTAGCAGTGTATGGAGGTTTGAATTCCCCTACCTCCTCATCAATACTTGTCATTATCCATCTTTTCGATTGGAGGCATCCTAGTGGGTGTGAAGTGGTATCTCACTGTGGTTTTTGATTTGTATTCCTCTGATGCCTATTAATGTTGAGCAACTTTTCACACGCCCCTTGGTCATTTCTGTATTTCCTTTGGAGAAATGTCTGTTCAAATCCTTTGACCATTTTAATCAGTTATTCTTTTTATTGTTGAGTTGTTGAATAATGGAAAGGATTTGGAACCTGGCAGCCCTGGATTTGAACCTGAGCTCAGGCACTGAGTGAAGGTACTCGATAAGCTAGACCCATTCTTACTGTTTATCACAGAGCATTATAAGGTATGGGGTGTTCTCTGTGAAGGAATGGGGTGTTCTCTGTGACTGCATTTTTCACATAACTGAAACTTATCCCTTTGTTTGCCAAAAGTTGAAAAATTTCTAAACTGCCTTATGTATTTTCTGGCCTTTATTCAACCTGATTTAACCCTTTCTTGATGACTCCTTGGAACATCCTGGATTGTATTGTATTTGTGGCCCTTTCGGGGCACTCACGGGCTACTGAGGTGTTGTTTGCTGAGGCTCTTATGGCTCTTCTAGTGACTTCTTTCCTTTGTTTGGGGTTCATTTTTCAGTGAACCTATTTCTCACAGTGTTCTTCCTCCACCCTCTCATTGTTTCTAATTTGATTGTAATTTTAGAAAGAATGGAAGGTTACCAGGGGAAACCAAATAAGGAAATATCACACATAATTCACAATTAGTTTCTAGTTCAAAAGCCTTGTGTACTACATAATAAAGTGCATGCCCTTTGGTACAGCTGTTTTATTAAAGGTTCAGGTACATTTTCACTTACTTTCAAGGTCCAGTTTGAGCTTCAGTTGGTTACAAAGTTGTTGGAAATGATACTACTGGGCAAGTGGAACATGGTCCTCATTTCATATTTAATAAGGGTTTTGCTTCATTGTCAATATTCTTTCAGGTAGATATGTGAAATTTAAAAATTCAAAACCACCTAGGATCGAATTTTAAGTAGCATTTAATGAAAAAAATCAACCTAAAGTGGTCCCCAAACCTTTCATTAAATGGGAGAGTTTTTTTTTTTAAATCAGACTCTTATATTCAACTTTTAATTATCCAAAGGTAAAACATCTGTATTGGGGCCTACCATAGAGAAATACTACCTCCACAGTACCCCATTTAGGCACTTGGGTCAACCAGCAATACTCTGTTGAAAATTAACGCGTATTCCAGATAACCTTATTTATGTGTTCTTTTTTGCATGTAACCTGCACCCTACTGGAAAAGATTTAAAAACGTTACTCTAGTTCCAAGGGTGGGTTGGGAGCCTGACTGGCATGATGAAAGGGTTAAGTGCACCGGCTGGGGCCCACTCACTAGACTGATCTGCCGTGGGCAGGCTTGTGCTTTGGAGAAGGCTGGCCTGCAGGTGCCTAGCTGTGTCAAATATTACACTGCACTGTTTATCTGTTCAAAATATTTCTTGAGGATTATAGGATTATGCTTTTGGTCATGAGAAACCAGCTTGAAAATTTTCTGACAGTTTTAGTAGATGTGGGGCTTAATAAATAAGCCAATGGAATGCAAGGGAACTCAGCCCGGGATCTTGCTAAAACTGCAGAACCAGGTGTCACATCCCTTGGGTTAATTGCTGGTACCAGCTTGCCTGGGGTGAGTTCAGTCAGGAGGTGACTGAAATGGCCGCTGCAGCTGAAACCCCGACCAGAGCCAGCTGGGGTGGGGCTGTTTTGGAGGAGCCATATCTGTTGGGAGGCCTTCTCGCTGGCAAGGTCGTTTGGGAAACTGTTTTGAAAAGAAGTCCCTGTCCCGCTACTGCAGGCACACTTTGCTTAGGTCCTGGTTCTGTCCACCCTACCTCATTCCACTGGACATTGGACTTCATTCTTTCATGCTCTGCCACATCAGGAAACATTAAAAGGGTAGCCTAGGTCTCAGTGCTGGTGGGTTTTTCTTTTTGTCTTCTTTTTTCCTCTTGGCGGCACGTGTATCCCTATTTTGGACAGCTCATTAGTGCTTGCTAGTGGACATCTGGGGCTCCCAGATTCCCCCTGCATTTCCCAGCGTCTATGATTCTGATACAAAATCATCTGCTTTATCTGCCAGTTCTCTGCTGCCGCTGCTGCTGCTGCTCTTGTGGCAACTGCCGTTTGCACTGTGGTCTCTTGGCCTCTGCACGTCGAGCCTTGTGCTGTCTTTTGGGTTCAGGTTTCCTTGGGTTCCCATCTTTTGTCTGTTAACATCCCTCAGTGCTGCTCCGTCCCCACGAAAGATGGGCCGTAGGTCTTGTGACCCTCCTGAGAAACCCCACCACGGGTGGCCTGAGCACCGGGTCACACCCTCACTGTGAACACTGTTTTCTGGCGTGAGTGACAGCCCTGACTCTGGTGCCGCCCTGCCCAGGTGCCACTGACTGAGCAGTGTAGCCTCCCGACCTGTCTTGCTCTCACACCGGACATCCTAGCTTTGCAAACTGCTGACTTCCATGACGCTCTGTTTCCCACCACAGTTCGGCTCTGCTTCTTGGATTCCGCTTTCCATCTCCTCTGTGGCTTTAGCCAGGAAGGAATAGCAGCTTCTGGGCAGCATGCCACGAGAAAGACCATTCCCTCAGGAGCAGCACTTTTTCTGCTTCTCATTTTCAAATGTTCCTGCTTTAAATCGTCCTTCTCTTCCCCACCATGGCATGCAGGTTCCATTAAGTCTCCTTTTCAGTATACAAATTCTAACAGAAACTAGGTAGTGCATATATACCACAGAAGGGAACATTTCTAGGAGACAGCAAGATAATCATGACTGCTGCGTTGGAGAAACAGAAACAAAACCAAGAAATTAATAAAGAGCAGAGAGGAATTTCCAAGGGTTTCTGATAACCCTGATCTAGGCGTTATACTGGAATGTACTCATGGAAAGCATCACCCGGAAACTCATGTGCAACTGTGAAATAAAATGCAGTGCTCCTAACACGAGAGGACCAGGTATTCAATAAAGCTAACTTTAGATTCCCTGTGCAGTGCGAACTTCCTGTAGTGTGTTTACTGGAAAGCTTCCAGTGGGAAGACTTTACTGTTTACTTCTCCAAACTGAGTTTTCAGTCCAAATAAATGTTAAAATTAATGCTGTTTAAATAGCAGCTTCAAATTGGTAAGTGTTAAATACAGAGGAACGTCACTCTACAAAACATGTGTGTTCCTGAAAAGCTTTGTGTAGATACCATTTTGGAAAATCCAGTCACATCTTAAGGGCACTGAGGGAGCAGGCTATTTAAAGGAACTCTGCATTCAGTGAACTGCTTTTTGCAACATGAATAATCTTCTCCTTATATATCTATTTTGTGAGTTTTGCTTTTCTTAAGGCATGGGGCCCCTACGTTTTTCTTTTACCCCAATAATTTTATAGGAGAACATTAAAAGAGTGGAACTTCCAGATTTGATTCTTTGCTGATTGATGCAGAAGCAACCATACATAAGAACGCCTTAACAGACCCGTACACAGCCTGAAGGAACAGCCATATAATTGAGTCCATCAACAGCAGCTTTCTCTTTAGGGTTTAGACTACTTAGTCAACTTTCTTAAGAGCCTCAAGTCACTTTTGACTGCTTCCAAAAATCTGTTCCCTTGGTATCTAACCTTGAAGTTTTGCTGCAGAAAATTCTTTACTGAAAGCTTTTAAATGACCACAACAGTCTTTTTCTTGACTAAAAAGAATCTAGACAGGAATGCAGCATGCCTTTTGAAATACACACATGGGCACACGTACATGCACACACATGCACCGACACATCTGTAGCAAACATTTCAGCACTTTCTCTGAATGAAGACGTGGGTCTCTAAGAAATGGGGGCCGGGATAATTTGATTTTTTATTTGTTAACTTATTCAACAGATATTTGTTAAACACCTGCTAAGAGCCAGGCACTGTAGTTAGGTCACATTTCCCATCATTTGTAGGGAGAACGACAGAATATAGGCAATAGAACTCTAAGCTGGGAGAAGAGGGGGAAAAAAGGGGACAGGTTAGCTTTACGCTCCTTCCCACCATGTTAGGTCAGTGGCCAGGGCTGATTTCTCACTACCACAGCTCATGAAATGTTAAGGTTGAAAAGAACTTTGGAAATTCCCATCCAAAAGCTTCCATTGTACAGAGGAGAAAAATGGAGCACAGAACAGAGAAATGACTTGGACAGTGTCACGTGGTGAGAAAGTAATAGAGCCAGAGCAAAAATTCGTAATAGCAGTATCCATCTCATAGGGCTACTGAGAGGATTAAATGAGTTAATATAGGATAGGGCTTGGTACTTCGCACGATATTAATATCTGTTAAATAATAATACTAACAGCAGCAACAGTAATGTACCTTGCTGCATCTCAAGTGGATCTAATCTTACCTACTTTATTCTTTCCGACTCCTTCAGAGCCTTACAGGGGACTTCAGAAACTCTGAAGCTCTGGGAAGGAGCTCACCTCATTGTGGTGGGGTCAAACTTGTCTTGTGGGAGGGGATAGGACAAATGGTATTAGAGTTAGAATCTGGAAGTTTCAATGGCCGCAGGTAAGAGAACCACATCCACACGTTCAGGATTATACAGCTCATTCTCGATTTCACCTTCTTTTGAGTTGTAACCACATTTGCCCTTTTCAAACCACATGTAATGTTTAATCGTCTCTATTCAAGTGATGCTCAGTGTGATGGACGCTTCACAGTCCTTATTTTATTTGACCTTGGGGCAGCATTTGATTGTTTTGATTATCCCCTCCTGCTTGAAGAGTCATTTCTGTGACTCTACATTCTTTAACTTTTCCTCCCATCCCTCTCCTCCCATCACTCTGGCCAGCATCCCCACGCCACTCTCTCTCTCTCTTCCCCCCTCCGCCTCCCTCTTCCTCCCTCCCCCTCCCTCCTTGTCCCCTCCACCTTGTTCCTCTTTTCTCTCTAGAGGTAGCCATTTAACTTGTAGTTTTTTGGCTCATCCTTCCATTTAAAAAATACATTATGTATTATTCAGGTTTTACCCTCATCGTGACACCTGTGTTTACATCTATTTCCCTGCCCTCCTCACACACATGTACTGCAATCAAGTCATACTGAATTATTTGAAGTTGCTCTCTATGTGTATATGTGTGTATATATATACCTCTCCTGCCTAATTTCTTGCCTTAACTCCATCTTTATACCTGTGTTTATATCTTCCTCCTTGTCCCCCCCCCCCATACTATGCTTCAACCATATTGAATTATTTGACAGGCTTCAATATACTGTGCTTCCTCTTGCCTCTGAGCCTTCGTAAATGCTGTTCTTTCATGCAAAATCCTGACTGGAAAGAGTTCAAGGGAGAATGAGAGGAAAGGCTGGAAGGAAACAGACACTGTCCAACATTGCTAGTGGGATGCATATAGGACGTCCTCTGTAAGGGGCCCTCCTCCCAGATTTCAGTAGTACTCTATTCATCACTGACACCCTCCATATATCAAAAGTTATATACGTATGTATGTATATACCTCCCTCTGCCTCTACTTCCCTATTGGCATTGTTTGTAATACTAGAAGAGCCCAAGCGTTCTGCCATTGTAGGCTATCTAAATAAACTATGGAACATCTGCAAGATAGAATAGGATGCAGCTGAAAAAAATAATTAGGATGGTCTCTATGCAGTGATGTTGGAAGATCTCTAGGATATGTTGCTAAGTGTATAAAACCGTGTATACAGAACAGTACATGCTACCTCACATGTAAGAAAAAGTGGGGAGGATAAGGATAACAGTACATGCTACCTCACATGTAAGAAAAAGTGGGGAGGATAAGGATAACAGTACATGCTACCTCACATGTAAGAAAAAGTGGGGATCATAAAATGCTTCCTTTTTATAAAGAAACGCTGGAAGGATAAGAAAGAAAATAATACACATAAGTACCTATGGGGAGTCAGAGGAGGTATAAGAAAAGGGTGGATGGGGTAGGTGGAGTTAATAAAATAAACTTATTAAAGAAGGAAGAAGGACTTCCCTGGTGGTGCAATGGTTAAGAATCCGCCTGCCAATGCAGGGGACACAGGTTCGAGCCCTGGTCCGGGAAGATCCCACATGCTGCGGAGCAACTAAGCCCGTGCGCCACAACTACTGAGCCTGCACTCTAGAGCCCACGAGCCACAACTACTGAGCCCTTGTGCCACAACTACTGAAGCCTGCCTGCCTAGAGCCTGCGCTCTGCAACAAGAGGAGCCCGCACACCGCAACAAAGAGTAGCCCCCGCTCACTGCAACTAGAGAAAGCCCGCGCACAGCAATGAAGACCCAACGCAGCCAAAAATAAATAAATAAGTAAATTTATTAAAAATAAATAAATAAAAATAAAGAAGGAAGAGGAATTAGTATCGAAAGGAGAGGAATTGGAGAGAGTATTGGCAACTCTTGAGAATTTTGCTGTAAAGCAGATAGAAAATTGTATTCACAAAAGGAAGCCTAAAATTCTCATTGTTTTCATCAAATTCAGTGTTTAATTTCTTCCATAATGCTTGGTATTTTATTTCCCTTAATATATTTTTCATAATTGTATAATATAAAGAAAAATATAGTTTTTTTTTAAACAAGTCCCTCTTAGATGCCCCTGATGCCCTCCACTTTACCCCACTGTACTACACAGGTATCGCTTCCTATGTGTGCCCTAGTATGTAAAAGGTAGGAAGTACTCCCTTACAGAATGGTGCTCGAGCGGTACTATTTATGTATGGGTAAGATAACTCACTGCAGGTTCTTTGGAAGGTCAGGATAAGTACAGGAGGTCATTTTCATAAAGATCCCTGGAGCTCCTAGAAAGAACTCTAGAGGGGACTACAGAGGCCAAATTTAGGTCCCAGAGGTATTCTGACCCTCAAGGCAAATAGGGGAGATAAGGGCAGCACAACCTTTAAAAAATTGTGCCCCCAAGAAAGACAGAGAACTTTCCATTATGACTTGGGGGTTGTGGGAAGACTCAAAGGTAGGTCTTGAGATTTTATAAAAGGGTCATATACAAATAGGTTACAGTTCAGCATTTTTCCATGAGAATATCATGTTTCAGCCAAATTGGTAGTTTTTCCTAATCCAGGTTAGGCAAGTCCTAGCCTAATGAGATTTGGTCCCATTCTCTATGAATGAAGGATTTGGCGGGGGTGGGGGTGGGGAATATAGGAGAAATGAAGTAAACATCCTAAATTGTGTTTTAAATATTAAAAAATAAATTATTAAACTCTGATCATTGGAAGAAATTAATACCGTCAAACAATATATGGGGCTCAGTCCTCTTGTTTGTAAGATGAGTAGACGGTACAATATGTTACAAGAGGAAATCTCCTGTTCAGAAATGCATTTGCAAATAGAGGTGGCCAACAGTCCTTGTGCCTACCTCAACCTCTGGCACCGTGAGGGCAAGGTATTTTTTTTCTTTTGTTTACTGATTTAGTCCATGCATTAGAAAAGCTCTGGGCACAGAGTAGGTACTCCATTAATTTGTTTGTTAAACAAATTTGTTAAAGGAAGGAGGAAATAAAGATTTTGCACTTGAAAAGCTCCTTGCAATTCCTGATCAGCATCAAATTCTTGATAGTCACCATTGATGAGAAACTTCGTTCAAAATGTAAAATCATGGTTTACGTTTCAAATGGACAATAGTTGAAACTATATAAAAAATTCAACATCTCTTTTATTTCATTGACAAGTGTAATACTGAATTTTTGGTACTGAAGTGTATTTTTGTATCCAACTGAGTATTTTCTTTCTTTTTTTTATAAGTTTTTAAAAAATATTTATTTATTTGGCTGCACCAGGTCTTACTTGCGGCACACGGGATCTTTTAGTTGCAACATGCGGGCTCTAGTTCCCTGACCAGGGATGGAACCCAGGCCCCCTGCATTGGGAGCGCAGAGTCTTAACCACTGGACCACCGAGTAAGTCCCCAACTGAGTATTTGCATATCAAGCTATTCAAAGTAATGTAGAATACCTATGCGTTCTTAGAGTAGTCAACATGCAGCTAGCTTGGACACCACTAAAAGGTGTTGTCAGCCACAAATGGACAGTAATGTCCGACCTACACGGACATAGATTGGGGCTAATGCCTGCGATGTACCAGCCAGAAGCCACTGTCTGGATGCTGCTCTGCTCCCCGCCCCTGCCGCTCTGAGTGCAGGAATGGGAGTGGTAACCCATGTCATTGCATGCTGTGTTGCATTCCTGCATACCAGTTGCGACAGGGAGCTGTAAGAGATTCTACTTGGGCTATAATGAAGATTAGGCCTGACTGTGACCCTTACTACAGGTATAATATCCCAGATAGAGATTATCTCTACAAAACAGTGTATCTGCTGGAACTCATTACCATGTGAACATTCTAGAGCAGCACTGTCCAATAGAAATATAACATGAGCTACATATATAATTTTGAATGATCTAGTCACATCAACAAAGTACAAAGAAACAAGTGAAATTAATTTTAATATCATATTTAAAGTAATATATTTGAAATGTATTAACATGTACTTAATAAAAAATTATTCATGAAACATTTGACATTCTTTTATTTTTTCATTTTAAGTGTTTGAAATCTGGTGTACATTTTACACCTAAAGCACATCTCAATTCAGATGCTAAAATTTCAGTGGTTAAAGTGAAATGTGGTCCTATCAAAATAATGAAAATTTAATATAAAAATATTTTACACTGCTTCAATTTTTTAATTTAAATTAATTAAAATCAAATGCAGTGAAATAAAACAAAAAATTCCATTTTTCAGTTGCATTAGCTATATTTCAAGTGCTCAGTAGCTACATGTGGCCAGTGACTACCATAGTGGACAGCACAAAACTGGAACATTTCCATCATGTTGGACAGTGCAGCTCTAGTGTTGTGGTACCTATAACCAAAAATCAGGTATAAGTGTCATCTGGAAGAAAAATACATTATGAAATATTTTTTTGGCTATTAACATAGTTACTTAAAAAGTGAATTAGACACAGGGCGGGGGAAGGGTAAGCTGGGATGAAGTGAGAGAGTGGCATGGACATATATACACTACCAAATGTAAAATAGATAGCTAGTGGGAAGCAGCCGCATAGCACAGGGAGATCAGCTCGGTGCTTTGTGACCACCTAGAGGGATGGGATAGGGTGGGTGGGAGGGAGACGCAAGAGGGAGGGGATATGGGGATATATGTGTACGTATAGCTGATTCACTTTGTTATAAAGCAGAAACTAACACACCATTGTAAAGCAATTATACTCCAATAAAGATGTTTTTAAAAAAAAGTGAATTAAGAAGTACTCTTCTCTCCTGGGTCTAAATATATACCCAGCTATTGATTTGGCTTACCTCTGTGTCTCCAAATAACTGAGGCAAATACAAAAAATAGCCCAAGAAATAAAATTACTCTTAAAATAAAAAAAAAAGAAGTACTCTTCTCAAAAATATATTTCTCAGACTAAAGTTTCCAGGCCTTTAAATGCTGACTTTTATCTTTTGCAGTTCACTTTTGGAAAATCTCCAAAATTATAAGATATCTAAAAGATCCAAACTGTAGTAGCTGAGTTGTGCCACAAGAGGACCTGCAAAGACAAGTTGAGCTCAAATTTCAGCCATGCTTATCTTGTTAAACTGAAGTGTAATTAGGAAAACATCTCGCTGTCAACATTAACATTTTCACATCTGCCTTCATTAAAATCTAAAAAGGTAATCCATTTTGATCTAATTTAAAAATAGCACATGGTATCAGCGCTGTAAGTAGTAACTTGAGGACACCAAAAGTACCATTTCGGCAGGAATGAGGAAACAGTATATGGTGGTTAAGAACATGGAGTGTGAAGATGTACAGACCAGGGTCAAGTCCTGGTTTGACCCCACACCAGCTTTATGACCTCAGGCAAGTCTCTTTATCCTAAAATAGAGCTAATTATAGTACCTACATCCTAGAATTTTTTTGAGGATTAAACAAGCTAACACATATAAAGTGCTTATCACAGCATAGATAATAAGTACCCGAAAATGCTAGTTTTTCTTATGGTTATTACTTTTTTACTAGCCCTTAATCCTCTCAGGATTTAGAACATTTCTTTAGTAAAGGAGGAACATTGCCTTAAGTCTGCCATACTTTGTAATCTTACTTCCGTGTAGGTAGTGACAGGAAGACTTACATACAGTAGGGTATCAAGTCAAGAAGTGACTATATTATGTGCCTTAGGGGTCCAGCCCTGCCTGGCTCCAGCCCACACTTGCTCTTCCCAGACTTAGATTGGAATCAAGTTCTTTGACTCCTTCCAAGTACCTGTTTCTGTCTTAGGACCAACTTCCCTGGCTACTTGATATTCTATTTCATATTTTCTATTTACCATGCTCTTCCTTTTTCTTCCCCCTTCCTTCCTTCCCTCTCTCTCTTCTTTCTAATTTTACTGCCCTTTGTTAACTTGATTGAGGTTTTCTTGTTATTTTCCCTATAGCAATTTGTTATGTCTTATTTCTGTTCTTTTAGTGGTTACCCTTAAAATGTTAATAAACATTTAAAATTACATTTTTCTTTCATCATATAGAACTAAACCGTACACTAATCCACACACTTCCCCTGAAAAATATAAGATTCCTAGCACTCTATCTTCCTTTCCCCCTTCCTTGTCCATCTCACATATTGTAGTGATCTGGGATTTTAGTCCTGGATATTTTAAAAGTATAGGTCAGCTGTTATTTAAATTGAAATATAAGCATTATTGGCCTCTTTACATACTTTTGTTTCTTATATCCTAATTTTCTGCCCTGGATTCATTTCTCATTTTGCTACAGTACATCCTTGAGTAGTTTTTTCGGTGAATTCTCTAGGTGATAACTTTCTGACTCTCTTGCATGTCTGAGAAGGTATTTTGCCTCACTAGAGTCCTAGCTTGACTAAATACAGAATTATAAGTTAAAAGTTACTTTCCTCAGAACTTTGAAGATATTGCTCCATTGTTTTCCTATATAAATTTTTGCTCCTTTGGATAAAACTTTCTTTTTCCTTCTGTCTCCATGGAAGCCTTTGGAGTTTTCTTATATCTTTGGAGCTGTGGGTCTATTATTATTCTTCCTGCTCAGCACTGGATAAGACCCTTTATTCTGAAGATTCCTGTGTTTTCTCAGCTCAAGAATAATTTTTCTGTTTTATTATTTTATTGATTTTCCCCCCTCACTATCTATGTTACCTCTTACTAAATGGAAAGTGAACTTCCTAGATTGACCATACCTCTTAACTTTTCTCTCAAGTTTGTATCTCTTTGGTTTGTCGGGATTTTGGGTTTGTGTCATTTTTTTTAATCCTTGACTTTATTGTCAGGAGGGCTAATTTGGTCTTAAGTCATGTATGTTCTATCTTTTAACACTTTTATTGCATTTTCCTTATTTTGGTAAAAATGTTATTTCAAAGAGCTCTTTCAGGACTTCCCTGGTGGTCCAGTGGTTAGGACTCCTCGTTCCAAATGCAGGGGGCCCAGCTTCGATCCCTGGTCAGGGAACTAGATCCCACATGCTGCAACTAAAGATCCCGCATGCCACAACTAAGACCCAGCACAGCCAAATAAATAAATAAATATTTTTTTTTAAAAAAAGCAAAGAGCTCTTTCTTGTTCTTTGACCTTTTCTTCTGCAGTGAAGCTTATTTTGTTTTACGGGTGCAATATCTTTGCAAATTTCTTTGAAGAAGTTTTATTGTTATGGTTTAATTCCTTGTCTGCTGCCTGCATTATTCCTACTTCCTCTGGCATCAGTTGTGCTCTCTGTAGTGGTCTTTCTCTTTCCATTGGTACTTGGCTGTTGGTTCATTTTCATGAATGAAGGACTAGGTTCCAAATATAGGCAGGTGGTAAGGTTTTTCTCTGCAGTTGGATAGGTATGTTTCCCCAACAGGCTGCTCTGGTGAATGAGACGTAACTTCTGTGAGCTCAGCTCTATGTAAGTGGACAGGGCATGAAGCATGCCTTTGGACACTTTTGCTTAAAGGTACGTCAAACTAAAGTAGACCATTCTTGCTGCAATTGCCAACATATTGAAGGATGTATTTCTCTCCTGAGTAGAACTCTTTCCTTCCCATCTCACCCTCCTGAGTCTGTCATGAAGTCCAACACTAATTCAAGTTCTGCTCTACTCATGTCTCAGACTCCTATACCCACACTAAGAGCAGTTCCTAGGTGGCTAGTTCACTTTTCAAAAGTGCAGTTTCATTATTGTTTTCCCCCCTGTGGTTAAATGCGTGGCAGACTTCAGCTTAGTAAGAGTGGAGGGGTGTTCTGGGAAGGGGTTGGGGGAAAAGGGCAACTAGCCCTATGATTCTAATGCAGTTCTTTCATTTCACTGGCAGTTGCCCCAGGACCCCTTCTGCTCCCATCCCCAACCCCACATTTATTGACTCTGAATTTGGAGTTGCTTTGGGTTTGTTTTTACATCAGTAGTTTTCTCCTATATGTGTTCTGAGATGTGGTTTATTCTATTCTTGTCCATCTGATCCTATCTGCTTTCTACCTTCCAGGAATCCCTCATAATCTCTGGGCCACCACTGGTACACTCTCTTGTCTATCAGCATTGTTAGTCATTCAGTAAGTACTTATGGAACTTCTACAGCATATCAGTCACTGTTCTAGGTACCAGGGATATAACAGTGAACAAAAGAGACAAAATTCCCAGTTCCCATGAAACTTTACCTCCTAGTGGAGGGTGACAGACAACAAACACATCATTTAAATGTCCAGTTTATCAGATGGCAATAAATGCTAGGGGAGCAAATTTAGCAAGGAATGTGGGAAACAGTGCCTATTTGGATCATGGGATGGGGCTGTGTTGCAGTATTAAACAGGGTGTCCAGGGAAGACCCGGCTGTGACATTTAAACACAGATTGAAGGAAGTGAGGGAGGGAGCCATGTAGATAGTTAATGGAGGAAATCTAGACAGAGAGAACAGAGAACCCAAGGGGGAAATGTGCCTGGTACACTGCACTATAGGGACAGTAAGAAGGACTGTGTGGATTTCCTTTTATATCACTATTTCAATCACTTTATGGAATTTAGAACAGAAGAAGAGGTTGATATTTGTGCTCAGTTGGCCTACTTTGACCTAACCTTCTACTGCGATTTCATTCTCAGGATGTATTAGTCTCATTCTCCATGCACATCATTTAACAATTATAGATCAGCTTATGACCGCTTATATTATTATGCCATGTTGTTATATAACCACTGGTGTGCTGCAGCCAGTTCTCATCGCTTTAATGAGCTGATAGCTAAATATTCAGGAATTTTGCAAGCTCATTGTTAAACCATTGGTAGCTTGTAATCAGCTGTGCTGGGAATATTTACCCCATGGAATCACCAAAAGCTACAAATCAGGACCTATTTTTTCTTTTGGAGAGCTGCTTTACCGGCACAACACTGTAATTTACTTTCAAATTATGTAGCATTTCATGTGTGTGTTTTACCTCCCCAAATAAATTGATCCCTAAAGTTTCTTAAGGACCAGGATCATATTTTCATATAACCCAAAACAATAAACAAATAGTGCTATGTATATAATAGTATTCTGTAATTATTTATTAAATGAAGCAAAGAATTAAGGCATACATTTTTAAACTAGAATTTTCCAGCTCAAAAAGTGGCTAGACCTAACATATATGGACAAAACAGCAAAACTGATGTCAGTGAGCCTAGAAAGTATCCATTGAAACCTTGTCACCCATGTCAATTAATCTTATCATGCCTTACTCTTTTTATTCATAGAATTATGACATTTTCTAGTACTGGAATATGTTTAGGTTTGCAGATTAAAAATGAGTTCTATTGTTGAAAGTCATCCACTGACTAACTAAATGACTTTAACCTAAAGTTTTCTTTTCTGTAAAATGGATCTGTTCTGAATTCACCTCATTCTATTCTCTCATAATTACTATAGGAGAACTGAAAATATACCAAATGAAAACCACTACATATGTACAAAATGCTATTTGCATCATATAGATGTTATCTGTATCATTACATGGTTGTCAAAGTTATATAGATAGTATATGGATATTATTTTAATATCTGCACTTAAATAGAGCATAGTACTCTATACATAGGATGAACTCAATAAATACTTACGGAATGAAAGACAGAAGAAAGTAATAGATGAATGAATGCATAAAACAAACTGTTAAATTATACTGGCTCTTAAAATGTTCATAAATTACTGGTTGCCAAGGTTATTTGTAAGAATAAACACTGCTAAAAAGATTGATACTTCTGTTTCTGGCAAGAATGAATGTTTCAACAAAGACATTTAATAAGTTAAAATTACATGACTTTGGCATCTTATCAAATTCAGCATCATTCTTCTCATTCATACGTTTTCAGTGGCAAACAGCACCCAACAGAAACGATTGTCCAAAGTGTCTGGTTCATAGATAATAGGATTTGCCCTCCCAGATATCAAGATTTAGCGTAAAATCATGACCAGTTAAGATAGTGAGGTATTAACACACGTACAGACAAGTAGGCCAGTAGAATTCTATAAAGAGCCCAGAAACAGGCCTATGCATATGTAGAAACTTGATATATGACAGAACTGACATTGCATGATGGTAGAGATAAAACAGACGATTCCATAAGTCTTGCTAGTATAATTTGTTACCAATATGGAAAGAAAGTGAAATTGGACCTCTACTTCACACCGTACAAAAATCAATTTCAAATGTTTCAAGAACTTAAATGTAAAAGGACTAACTTAAAACTCTTGGATATAGTATAGAAATATATTTATAAGTTTGGGGTGAGCAAAGATTTATTAAACAAGATTTTTAAAAGCTTAAACTATAAAAGAAAAGATTGATAAATTTGACAGTTTTAAAATTTAAAATAACTGGCCAAAAGCAAAAAGATACTATGAAGTGATTGATAAAACAATTCACAAAGTGGGAGAAGATATTCCCAATATATATAACTGACAAAGGATTAGTATCCAGAAACATAAGAAACTTGTACAAATCTATAAGAAAAAAGCAGAAAAACTGGCAAAAGACATACACAGGGGCTTCCCTGGTGGCGCAGTAGTTGAGAGTCCGCCTGCCGATGCAGGGGACACGGGTTCGTGTCCCGGTCCGGGAAGATCCCACATGCCGTGGAGCGGCTGGGCCGGTGAGCCATGGCCGCTGAGCCTGCACGTCCGGAGACTGTGCTCCGCAACGGGACAGGCCACAAGAGTGAGAGGCCCGTGTACCGCAAAAACAAACAAACAAACAAACAAAAAAGACATACACAGACATTTCACAGAAGTAGAAAATAGAATGGCCAATAGAAGATACTCAACCACATTAGTAACCAGAGCAATGCAAATTAAAATCGCAATGATATACCATTTCTGCCCTATCAGAATGGCCAAAATTAAAGTGTTTGCTGATGCTGAGATGATGACTAGGTAGAACCAATGGAATTCTCATACACTCCCAATAGTAATAAAAATTGCTACAATCACTTTAGAAAACGATTTGGTGTTGCCTAGTTAAATATGTACATACTCTATGAACCAACAATTCTACTCCTAGATATATTTAGAGGTAACAAACTGTTTAACAACCAATGAGTCATGGACATTGACCATTCGGAATGGATGTCAGCCTGCACCCAATACTAGTGTACACCTACTGTCAGTGTTAATACACCTGAGACAAACTCTAGCACATAGGTACTAAAAGACATGTACAAAAGTGTTTTCAGTGGCATTTTTTGTAATGCCCAGCAAAAATTAAATAGATGACAATATTGTGGTATTTTCACACCATAGACTACTTTGCAATTACAAAAATGAATAAACTAGTCATATGCATCAACATGAATGAATCTCAAAACGTGGTATTATGTGAAATAAGGCAATCTCAGAAGAATATATGTAGACAGAATGATTCGATTTACATAAAGATCAAAACCAGGAACAATTTGATTTTTACCACTGCTCCCCAGGAAACAAGACCTAGTCCCTGACGTCTAGACCTAGAGGCTCGAAACGTAAAGAAGACATAAGGAGTTATCCAGCTTATCCATGTCATTTTTTTGACATGAGGGACAGGGGGATGATGAAAGCATTCTGGTTTAAGGGAATAGGTACAAGACTTGAAGTCATAAAGCTCAGATTCCAGCCTTGGCCCTCCACATAATAGCTTTGCAGCAATGGGAGGAGTTACTTAAACTCACAGAGGATAATAACAGCTATCTTCCCTATAACTACAATTACAAATATGAGATACTACTATAGAGGAGATAATAAGGAGCATGTGATTTTTTTAAAGTTTATTAAATGTTTGGTAGTAACTGCTTTCACATTATAAAGATGTGCATATTTACATTAAATTAAACATTTAACAGGACGTTGGAAATCCTAAATGCACACATGACCAATTTTGAAGACACATACTGTTATTCAATTAAACAAATATCTTTGTAAATGAGTTAAAGTGACTTAATGGGCATTCTGTAGTCAGAGCTCTTTTGGTCTCTCACAGCAAATTCTTGCTCATAGATGAGTAGAGGGAGCATCGCTGAATGAGATAAGATTCAGTAGGAAGATGGCAGATCAAACTGGGAAAGATGTTATCTGAAGCAAGCTAAGGGGAAAAAGCCAAGGATTAAGGTCAGGGTCACAGCAGGAAAATGGCATCAAGCACCAAACTTCAAAAAGGAGTGGCTCTGATGGAAATGAGAACATGAACTGTAAAGAGAGAAAAGACAGGCATTTAAATTGGGTTAAAAACAACCCCTTCTGGGACTTCCCTGTGGCGCAGTGGTTAAGAATCCACCTGCCAGTGCAGGGGACACAGGTTCAAGCCCTGGTCCGGGAAGATCCCCCCACATGCTGTGGAGCAACTAAGCCCGTGCGCCACAACTACTGAGCCTGTGCTGTAGAGCCCATGGGCCACAAAGCCCGTGCGCTGCAACTGCTGAAGCCCGTGTGCTCTAGGGCCCATGTGCCACAACTACTGAGCCCACGTGCTGCAACTACTGAAGCCCACATGCCTAGAGCCCGTGCTCGCTCTGCAACAAGGGAAGCCACCACAATGAGAAGCCCGTGCACTGCAACGAAGAGTAGCCCCCACTCACCACAACTAGAGAAAGCCTGTGTGCAGCAATGAAGACCCAACTCAGCCAAAAAATAAAAGAATGATTCTCATGTTATTAAAAAAAAAACAAACAACTGCTTCTGACAAAATCTACTTATACATCATGAAGAGGTACACTAGAAAAAGGCCAAAGTAATAAATGACATAGAGAAGTTGAAAATATAATGATACAGAAGTAGAAATAAATACCAGGCAAATGCTTTTTATTTTAAACATCTTTATTGGAGTATAATTGCTTTACAATGGTGTGTTAGTTTCTGCTTTATAACATAGTGAATCAGTTATACATATACATATGTTCCCGTATCTCTTCCCTCTTGCATCTCCCTCCCTCCCACCCTCCCTATCCCACCCCTCTAGGTGGTCACAAAGCACCGAGCTGATCTCCCTGTGCTATGCGGCTGCTTCCCACTAGCTATCTATTTTACGTTTGGTAGTGTATATATGTCCATGCCACTCTCTCACTTTGGCAAATGCTTTTTTAAAAAAAAGAAAAAGCAAGTATGGATATATTAATACCAAATATAATTTAAGGCCAGATGTAGGATATAAGAAACAATAAAATGAGATGTAGAGATCCATCTTATATTGATACAAGCTACTATCCTCCAGGAAGATGTACCATAATAAACCATTCTGTATCTACCAGTATCATTCTGAAATATGTAGAGCAAATACTCTTAGATATTTAGTAAATTTTAACATATCTTTCTCAGAAACTAAGAGATCAAGTAGACAAAACATAATTAAGAGTAAAGACTGACCAGAGTTAAGAAGTATATATATATATATATATATATATATATATATACACACACACACACATATATTTTTAATAAATATATATGTTATATATGTATATATCAAAGAAAGACTTCACTTTTTTTTTTTTTTTTTTTTTTGTGGTACGCGGGCCTCTCACTGTTGTGGCCTCTCCCGCCGCGGAGCACAGGCTCTGGATGCGCAGGCTCAGCGGCCATGGCTCACGGGCCCAGCCGCTCCGCGGCATGTGGGATCCTCCCAGACCAGGGCACGAACCCGTGTCCCCTGCATCGGCAGGCAGACTCTCAACCACTGCGCCACCAGGGAAGCCCTCCACTTTTTTTTCAAGCAAGTATAAAGCATTTACAAAGATTGATGATGAAGTTGGCTACAAAGGAAAAAATAAATTCTCCAAAGCAGAAGTTAAGCAAGTTATTTTCTCTTACCACAGTATAATAACATAAAGAATTTAATAAAAAGAGGTCAAAATCCAAGAAAAGATATTATAGGGCTAAAGCCAAGGTGTGAGTAGAGCTCCATTCCTTCCAGAAGCTCTAGGGGAGAATCCTTGCCTTGCCTTTTCCAGCTTCTAAATGTTGCCTGAATCACTCCTACCTCTGCTTTTATCATCTCATCTTCTTCTCTGACTGTTTTGCCTCCCTCTTTCCTCTTTTAAGGACCCTTGTGATTACAGTGGACCTTCTCATCTTCCTACCTAACTTACTCACATCTGCAAAGTCCCATTTGCCAAATAAGGCAACAGATTCTGGGGATTAAGACATGGGCATCTTTAGGGGTGGGGCGTGATTCTGTCTACCCCAATCTGGACATGAAAAGACAACCCTGGGTTAAAATAAAATCAAAACCAAAATTGCAATTTATCTGCAAATGAAAAAGTGTTATATATTGTGCTATATACGCAAACCTATGGGATGCTCAAAAGTTGTACTCAGAGGGCAAGATATAGCCTTGAACGTATCTATTAGAAAACAAGGAGTATTGGAAGAAAGGAAGTAAGTGCCCAAATCAACAAGTTTGAAAATTAATAGAAAAATAAGCCCAAAGAAATCAGAAAGAATTGATACAGATAACACAATAGAAAACATTGAAACAGGTCAACAATACACTAAATTAAATCTATGAAAGGGAAATCTGATTTTGGAAAGAACAAGGAAAAAAAGACTTTGACAAGTGTAATTATGAAAAAAAGAACAGACACACAAACAATGATAAGAACGAGAAAAGTGGATATAGGATATTTAAAACTTCATAAGAGGAATTCTATATACAATTTTACACCCTACATTTAAACAGTAGAAATGGATGGTTATCAACATTAACTCAAGAAGTAGTCGAAAATTTGAATAAAAAATAGCAATATAAGAATCTGAAAAGATATTCACAAATTTTACCCTCACAATGAACTTGATTCAGATGGTTTTACAGTTCTATCAAACCTTCAGTAGACATATAATTACAGTGCTATGCAAATTGTGCCAGTGATATAACAAAAATGAAAAGCTTTCAAATTCATTCTATGCAACTACTGCGGGCACTCCCCACATAAGCACACTGCCTGTTTCTCCTTTTCTCTGTCCTCCCTATACTTTATATAGACCAATATTCAGTGTTCACATTATTATGACACTGGGGATATTAACGTCCATGGGTTTTTCTCGTTTTTTTCCTTCTCCCTGCATCTTGTCTGTTTCCTTCAGGTTTTTCCTCTCTGTTTTCCCCTCTGCTTGTTCTGGTCTCTCTTTGATGTTAGTTTCCTCAGATACCTGTGGTATTTGGATGTCCATTCATATTTACAAGTGAGGCACCAAGATTACTAGAGATGGCTAAACATGTGGGCAGGGCTATTTGGCTGCCAGTGGTGTGCTTGGGCTGTTTCACCGGGGAACCCCTGGTCGTATCTTTAGACCCAGTATCTTTATTTATTTATTTATTTATTTACATATTTATTGGGGTATAATTGCTTTACAATGGTGTGTTAGTTTCTGCTTTATAACAAAGTGAATCAGTTATACATATACATATGTTCCCATATCTCTTCCCTCTTGGCATCTCCCTCCCTCCCACCCTCCCTATCTCACCCCTCTAGGTGGTCACAAAGCACCGAGCTGATCTCCCTGTGCTATGTGGCTGCTTCCCACTAGCTATCTATTTTACGTTTGGTAGTGTATATATGTCCATGCCACTCTCTCACTTTGTCCCAGCTTACCCTTCCCCTTCCCCATATCCTCAAGTCCATTCTCTAGTAGGTCTGTGTCTTTATTCCCGTCTTGCCCCTAGGTTCTTCATGACCCTTTTTTTTCCCTTAGATTCCATATATATGTGTTAGCATATGGTATTTGTTTTTCTCTTTCTGACTTACTTCACTCTGTATGACAGACTCTAGGTCCATCCACCTCACTACAAATAACTCAATTTCATTTCTTTTTATGACTGAGTAATATTCCATTGTATATATGTGCCACATCTTCTTTATACATTCATCTGTCGATGGACACTTAGGCTGCTTCCATGTCCTGGCTATTGTAAATAGAGCTGCAATGAACATTGTGGTACATGACTCTTTTTGAATTATGGTTTTCTCAGGGTATATGCCCAGTAGTGGGATTGCTGGTCATATGGTAGTTCTATTTGTAGCTTTTTAAGGAACCTCCATACTGTTCTCCATAGTGGCTGTATCAATTTACATTCCCACCAGCAGTGCAAGAGTGTTCCCTTTTCTCCATACCCTCTCCAGCATTTATTGTTTCTAGATTTTTTGATGATGGCCATTCTGACCGGTGTGAGGTGATAACCTCATTGTAGTTTTGATTTCCATTTCTCTATTATTAGTGATGTTGAGCATTCTTTCATGTGTTTGTTGGCCATCTGTATAACTGCTTTGAGAAATGTCTATTTAGGTCTTCTGCCCATTTTTGGATTGGGTTGTTTGTGTTTTTGATATTGAGCTGCGTGAGCTGCTTGTAAATTTTGGAGATTAATCCTTTGTCAGTTGCTTCGTTTGCAAATATTTTCTCCCATTCTGAGGGTTGTCTTTTCGTCTTGCTTATGGTTTCCTTTGCTGTGCAAAAACTTTTAAGTTTCATTAGGTCCCTTTTGTTTATTTTTGTTTTTATTTCCATTCCTCTAGGAGGTGGGTCAAAAAGGACCTTCTGTGATAGAGTCATAGAATGTTCTGCCTATGTTTTCCTCTAAGAGTTTGATAGTGTCTGGCCTTACATTTAAGTCTTTAATCCATTTTGAGTTTATTTATTTATTTATTTTGCGGTACGAGGGCCTCTCACTGTTGTGGCCTCTCCCGTTGCGGAGCACAGGCTCCGGATGCGCAGGCTTATCGGCCATGGCTCACGGGCCCAGCCGCTCCGTGGCATGTGGGATCTTCCCGGACCAGGGCATGAACCTGCGTCCCCTGCATCGGCAGGCGGACTCTCAACCACTGCGCCACTTGGGAAGCCCATTGAGTTTATTTTTGTATTTGGTGTTAGGGAGTGTTCTAATTTCATTCTTTTACATGTAGCTGTCCAGTTTTCCCAGCACCACTTATTGAAGAGGCTGTCTTTTCTCCATTGTATATTCTTGCCTTGAACTATAGTCTGGAATCACTCACTTGAGTTGATTGGGACCAGACTTCTTTGAATTAATGGAGCAAGAGAATTTTAGACAGTTTTCAGTACCTGCAGTAACTTGGGGTTGGTTGTTAAGACCATCAATTACAAAGAGTGTGATCTTTAATTGATTATTTCCTCAGCCCTGGAGTTGATGTTATCCCTATATTACATGGTTGTTGTGAGGATTAAATGAGGGAATGCTAATAGAAGTACCCAGCAAGAAGCAATCACTCGATAAACTGTAGTTCCTTTCTCACCTTTTCCTGAATGTGAAATTGGTGGAAATTCACTGGTTTCTCTGAAAGCCTAAACTAACCCTCAGAGCACAATGTGACATAAGGTCTATGAGTAAGGGCTCCATACTACAAGTGGGAGATTGGAAACGAAGGTCATGTCTTTTGAGTCCTGAGCCCATCAGTTAGCTTGCTGGTATTTTTCTGATATTTCTGATTTTTTCATTCTACATCTAAGCCTTTCATTTTGTATTTTTTGGTTGTGCCGCATGGCAAGAGAGATCTTAGTTCCCTGACCAGAGATCCAGCCCGCACCCCCTGCATTGGAAGTGCAGAGTCTTAACCACTGGGCCATCAGGGAAGTCCCTACATCTCAGCCTTTTTTAAAAATTTTTTATTTTTTTGCGGCACGCGGGCCTCTCACTGTTGTGGCCTCTCCCGCCGCGGAGCACAGGCTCCGGACGTGCAGGCCCAGCGGCCATGGCTCACGGGCCCAGCCGCTTCGCGGCACGTGGGATCCTCCCGGACCGGAGCACGAACCTGTGTCCCCTGCATCGGCAGGCGGACTCTCAACCACTGCGCCACCAGGGAAGCCCCATCTCAGCCTTTTTAACCAATTTGGAGAAATTGATGTATATTTTAAGTAAAAAATGCATAATTTAAAAACTTAAATGATATGGAGAAAAACAACTAAATAGCTTCAACTCTGTTTGTAAAGGTTTCACCCAAGAGGTTAAAAGTCAGGGTTTTGATTTCTTTTGCCTTGACCTAATCACATTTGCTAAGTGTAACATTTAACAACTCACTTAAAAAAAAATCTTACTGTAAAGAGAACAGGCACACAGGGGACTATCTGACAGTTTGTGATGAGTGTGGTTTATATCCACAAGCTCTAAACAACCTAGAAATAAAACGTGTTTTACAAAAGAAAAAAAAAAAGCTTGTTGGCAAAGTCTGTGAAGCTTATGTTTTGTAAAGAGAATTAGGCTTCAAAAAGGGCAGGGCTATTAGAAAGGTCAAAGCTCCAACTTCTCAATGTATGGGTGATACAGTCAGGACAAGGCAGTAATAATAGTGACTATATAGTGAATGTCTACTAGGTACCTGGTGCTACAGTAGCTCCTTTACGTATGTAATTGGATGAGTGTGTTTGGTCAGGAGGACCATAAATCCTATTTACTTCCTTTCATCTTAGAGAAAACAGCTTGGTGACATCTAGGAATGTGATACCTAGGTAGAGGAAAGAGGTCATTTCAGAGCTCGTGCAGGTTGTTTGTGGAGCCAATGCTAGGTGCATAATAGCTCTGTAATTGTTTTCCTTGCCCCTCATTCTAGGTCTCACAGTGCCTTTTCCTGTTGAGTTCTATGCAGATCAAGTTTAATTTAGGGCAATTTTCTTCTTACTCAGATTGAATCTAGATTGTATACTCTATATAATATATGAAGATATGTATAGATATGTACATTATATATATAAAATATGTGTACATGTGGGGATATAACTGATAAATAACATCCCAGAATCAGCTGAAATTTGGTAGGAGAGCCCTTTACAGAGGATGTCCTATATGCATCCCACTAGCAATGTCTGACAGTGTCTGTTTCCTTCCAGCCTTTCTTCTCATTCTCCCTTGAACTCTTTCCAGTCAGAATTTTGCATGAAAGAACAGCATTTAAGAAGGCTCAGAGGCAAGAGGAAGCATAGTGTATTGAAGCCTGTCAAATAATTCATGATTGAAGCATAGTATGGGGGGGGGGGACAAGGAGGAAGATATAAACACAGGTATAAAGGGGCTTCCCTGGTGGTCCTGTGGTTAAGACTCCGCGTTTCCACTGGCGGGGCGCATGGGTTCAATCCCTGGTCGTGGAACTAAGATCCCATAGGCCGCGCAGGGTGGCCAAAAAGAACAGAACAAAACAAAAACAACACAGGTATAAAGATGGGGTTAAAAGCAAGAAATTAGTCAGGAGAGGTGTGTGTATGTATCTGAGTGTGTGTATACATACACACACATATACATATATACGTATACATACACACATAGAGCAACTTAAAGGAATTCACTGTAACTTGATTGCAGTAGGTAGGGGAGTTTTTCAGGAGGGAGGAGAGCGGTGTATATTTGGTGTTCGATTGCACTCTGGGTGGGCAGAATGACCCCTCGTTCTGCTCTTTCCATTGGCAGGAAGATCTTGGAGGGGGGACCCGGTTTAGAGGGCAAAAGGCCACTCAGACTGCTGTGCTGGGAGTCCAGGAGGATGGACTTGTGGAATTGAGCAAAAAGGCTTGTATCTGGGAATATCCAAAATGGGAGCTCTGTGAAGAGTTTACCTTTTGGGGGTGCTTTTCTCCTGGGCCATGGGAACAGCTATATGAAGAGGACAGTTCTAAATCTTTTCCCCTCTGAGTTGCAGTCCCCTTACTCTCAGCTCCTCAGTAAAGACTCACCTTGCCACTGCCTTCAGTGGTGGAGGCGTGAGGAGTCAAGGGACAGGGCTGCACCAGGAAGTGTGAATTGCCCCATATTGGCCCCACCGCTGATGCCCATGTGCAGGGAGCAGTGTGCTGTATAGTGGGCGACTGTGCTCAAGCCTGTCTGGAGGCGACCGCATCCAAGAAAGAGGTGGCTCATGGCCGAGCTGAGAATAGCAAGGAGCAGCTGCGAGGTGGGAGATTAGGGAGCAGATGTGAACAGTGTATCTTAGAAGAAGATGCTCCTTGCAAAGGAGAAGACTGACTTGGGATGCACACAAATCGTCTTTTATTTTCGCAGGAAACCTGTGTGATAGGTACTATTCTCCCCACTATATGTATTAGAAAATAATAATATTTTTCTTATGCTGTAAAAAATGATAATAATAATAGTTATCATTTATTGTGCACCTACTACGGGCGAGGCCCTCTGCAGTTTCCTTTACATGCATTATTATTATGGAAAGATTGTTGCAGGGAAATAATTGTTTTCTCAGTTTTACCGATGAAATACTGGAGACTCAGAGAGTAAATAATACACTGACATGCATGGAGGTAACAATTGACTAAACTGGGACTAGAATCTGGGACTGTGGAATTCAGAGCCATGCTGATCCCCTTCATACATCCTAGAGACAAGAGATGACAGAAGGAGTTAGGGATGAGCTTCCCCAACTCCCCTCTCTTACCTTTTTTGGACTGACTTGTACCCTTCCCTTCTTCTGATTTCTGCACATCATTCTCTCTAGGATATCCAAATATCATTTGAAGTCCGTATCTTCCTGCCCCCTTTTCCCAACAATTATCTCTCTTCTATTCTTACAACTATGAGCACTAAAAAAAACAAAACAAAAAAAACCTCCTTCACTCAATAATTTCTCTCGTTCAAGCTAGTCTTGTTCAGAGAGCAGTTTTTATTCACTCTACCCATTTGTCAATTCAATGAAGCTCTCAGTAGGGTTATCATGGACCCCTTGATTGCCAAATCCTAGCTTTAGTCCCCATTTCTGTGAACTTTCTGCAGTTTTTGACACTTATCCTATTGACACTCTCATAGTTCTTGAAATTCTTTCCTCCCTCAGTATCCATGACGCTAGTCTCTTGTTCTGCTATTGTTCTCAGCATTCCTCCTCAGTCTCATTCAGTGGCTCTTTCTTCTTTCCTGCCTACCCCTTACACATGGATTTTCATCCTTTGTGCTAATCATTTCTTCTCTCTGGAGATGAATTTATTCCATCCTATGACTCTAACTTCCAAACCTGAGTCAGATTTTCTTTCTGAGCTTCAGAACTGTATTGGCTATTGGAATTGTTCTAACGCCTAGTTTAAAAAGAAACTTCATCTGAAAACCTTCTGACTCTCCCCAGAATGAGAACGTGCATCCAGCCGACACTCATCACATCACACTTCGTCTGGTAGCTGTTTCTGTGCTTGTCTTCTTCCTTCTAGTAGGTTGTAAGCTCTTTGAGGGACAGAACTTTGCCTTTCTTATCACTGCATTTTCTTTAGAATTGAATACAGTGCCATTTCCATGATAGGGGATCAGTAGGTTTTGAACTTAATCTATGTTCACAGTTAGATGAGCTCTGATTCCATCTTCTAGAATTTCTCCAAGTTAAGGCCCTGTTGAGCCGTGCACCATTGCTGGGCAGTGTCAGGGCCAACCTCTTCACCAAGCTGCTGCAGCTGGATCACAGTTGGATCTCTGCAGAGGACGCCATGAAACACGCATCCTTCCTCAGTTTGTGGAGAGCGGATCCACACACTCCCTGACACTACTTTGACACTTACACTGAAGGAGGCCAGCCTCGTTCAGGCAGCTCAGCTTTCCACATGGTGGATTCTGAGTTCTAAGCCACAGATGTAGGCCTGAGCAGGCAGTGTCTGAAGGGATTCTACACCCTTCACAGGGAAGCCGCCAACAGCATCTCCTTTGCCTGTTGTTTGCCTACCTGCCCGAGCCAGGCTAACCCGCTCACATGTCCCCTGCTGCCCTCCCAGGCACCTGAACAATGGCCTGGTGGCCCAAATATTGGCCTGTCCGCTCAGTGTTAAGGAAGCTCTCATCGCTCCTGAAAAGAAAAAAGATATAGGTTGGTGGTTACTTGTCCTCCAATATAAAAGCCTTATAATTCTTGCTTTCCTTGTCACTACTCTTTACTCACCATGAACATAATAAAAATATTTAATTTCAATATTTTATTTGCTTAATGCCCACTCCCAATATGTGTGGCTTGACCTAGATTCGTTACATTATGCTGTAAATTTCTTGAGGATAAGGGTGAGTGTGCTCAGCTCAATTTGATGAATTCTTATCTTAGCATCATTTGAAATGTGCACTTAATAAGCAAAAATGCCTTTGATGATGATTTTACACCATCTACTGGTCTTTGATCCAAATACATCAGTCTTTAAAATCTGTGGGGATTTATAAGTAGTGCGACTATGGCCCGTGTTCTCGTGATCTCAACCAAATTGGTATGACTTTGAGACGATGACTGTTAGCCATCTTTCATCATACTGAAAACTGAGTTACATGGAGTGAAACATAAATAACATGTGCCTTCACGATGGCAGTGACAGCGGAGGCAGGGCTGCATGAAGGAGTTTAGATGTGATGCAATCAGATTTGTGTTTAGATGAGATTTTCTTTGCTGAAGTGTGGGAGGTGAATCAGGAGAAGCCTGGAATTAAAATCGGGCTACTAATGAGGAAGAAGAAATAAAAGAGCAACCACTGATATGCGGAAGCTGGCCTGGCATTCACAGGCAAAGGCCCTCTGAGACCATGATAAAGTGGAGGAAAACAAGGCCACTTCAGAATTTTGTCGAATTTTGTCTAAGCACAGACAAAAACAAGGTTGCTGTGCCACCCATAAAATACCAAACGCCCTCCTCTTTCTGCTAACATGGATGACTGATACTTCTTTACCAATTCCAGCTTTATTTCTGCTCTAGTCTGTTCTCCATATACATAAGATTTACTGAGATAACCAATCATAAAATTGTCCCTATTTATTTTCTGACAGCATTCATCCAGAGTGAAGCCCTACTTCCTTAGACCAACTAGACTATTAACTCCTATAATTAGTTCTTTTAACACCCTCTTACTGAGATAACCCTTGCTCCCCTTGGTATGTGTTGTGTCTCACTGCAGTGAGTAATGAACCCAACTTGTTCAACTACAGGCGTGCAGCTGGTGGTCTTTGGCTAGAGGACATTGACACTAGCAAGAGGGAAGTTACAGCAGTATATGCAAGTGGAGGTGAGGCCATGAAATAAACAGTCGTACCAGGGAGGAGAAGAGTGTGCAGATTCTAGAAACATTTAAAAGATAAAATCAGTAGTACTTGACTGATTCAATTTGGAGGATGAGAGAACGGGAAGGTTGAGGACAAAGTCTAAGTCTCTAGCTTGGGTAACTGGTGGATAATGGTGCTATTCGTGGGTATGGAGAAAACAGAGAGAGGGGACCTTTTCCCGAAAAGTTTGGAAGATTTTGGATATTTATGATAGAAATACCTGTGAGACATCCAGGTGGACAGGTTCATTAGGCAGTTGGGTGTATGGGTTGGAAGCTAGGAAAGGTCTGACGTAGTAGTTCAACTCCAAAGAGGAAATGAAATCACCCTGGAAATATGTGTAAAGTGAGAAAAGCATTCGGCTGAGAATTAAACCCTGGGAGTTGTCAACATTTAAAGAGTAGGCAGTGGAAAGGAGGGGAAAACAGAGAGTCAGGAGAGACGAGTGTCACAGAAGCAAGGGAGTCAAGGGCCATGGACATATACACACTAACAAACGTAGTAAGGTAGATAGCTAGTGGGAAGCAGCCGCATGGCACAGGGATATCGGCTCGGTGCTTTGTGACAGCCTGGAGGGGTGGGATAGGGAGGGTGGGAGGGAAGGAGACGCAAGAGGGAAGACATATGGGAACATATGTTTATGTATGACTGATTCACTTTGTTATAAAGCAGAAACTAACACACCATTGTAAAGCAATTATACCCCAATAAAGATGTTAAAAAAAAAAAAACAGTTGGGGAGCCATGAACAGCATCAGATGCAGGTGAGAGATCGAGTCTGGTAGGTTGGGAAATTATGAAATAATGGGGACCAGAGGGAGGGCAGTGGAAGTGGAATGGGGGGCATGTGTGCACACAGCAAGAGAGGAAGTGAGTGGAAAGGGAGGAAGGGTGAACACCTCTTGGGACAGTTTAGATGACGAAGTAGAGGGTCTGGGCGGAAGCTCGGTAGAGATGTGGGGTCAACAAGGAAGAAGGATAAGATAAAAATACCACTAGAAAGTCTGTTTTGTTCACTGATGCATCGCCAGCGACTCCAGCAGTGTTTGGCACATATGTAGACATTAAATAAATATGTGTTGAATGAATGACAGGGGATAAATGGTAGAGAACTTTCCAGAAGATGTAGAAGGGGTTGGAGTCAAGGGAGCAAATGGTAAGGTTGTTGTTAACCCGAGAAGTTACAAGTCTTCCTCTGTAGTGGGTCCAGAGATGCCATCCCATTTAAGCCTAGGGTCTTTCCCTAGAAGCATTTGACCTTTTTTGTTATCCCATCATTGCATAGTTTCATGTAGCTCAAAACTCTGAGTAATATTATCACCATAGATTTATTTTGGTAATACAAAGAAACATCATCATTTAGAGAAAGTTTATGAATTGATGTATTTCAAATATTAATAACTATCTTTAACATTCTACTTGTGTAACAGTTCCTATTTATGAAGCTGCTGTGATTTTGTAATTTTGTGAAGAACTTTACGACAATTCGAATTGGCCACTGACAGATGGGTTTACCCCAGAATATACTGATTTCCTCATCCCTGGACGGGTGTTCATGCAGAGGCTAGTGGACCCCTTCCTTGGGATAAAGTAGTTGGAATCCAGGCATCACGTAAGAGTTGAAGTAGATAATTTCTAAAGGTACATATTGTAACTCAGAGCTTCTGAGATTCTGCTACTGTATGTTCAAGTAATACCATTTCCCATTTTAAAAGCAATTGTGTTTCCAGTGTTGTCATCTCATATTTTAGGCTGTTTGCACTAAAGCTTTTGATATTAGAGAACAAATTTAAGTCTTTGACAACCATGTCATATGCAAAGGCATTATGAAAAATAATCTAAGTTGTCTTTCCTAAGAATGTCTATGTGGGGGAGGGAGGGGGGAAGGAGGGAGGGAGGGGGTGGAAAGGAGTGGAGGAGGGGAGGGAGAGAAAAAGATTGATTGACGGAATGAAAATGAACTACTGAATTCCATTTGCTTTCTACTAACAAGTTAGGAGGCCATCTCTCCATCCGTACCCAGAAGAACTAGACTGATTAGGGATTTGTTTTTGTTTGTTTGTTTACAAAGAAAGAGTTATTATCATCTATGTATATTCTTCCAGTGGAGCATAAAACTGTGGCTGTTTTCTTGAGGTCCCTGAGAGATTTATTGTTTCAGGAGCCTGCTTTGTCATTTCCACTGGATAGTTTTACCAATGCAAACTGACCGGCCTTCCAGAAAAGCCTGTTGTCTGCTGAAGGCCAGGTGTCTGATGATGAAAACAGTATGAGGCTGGCATAGCAGAAAAAATAAAGTGCACACATGACAGGAAAGGTGGTGAAAACGGCTATACTATAGAGACCGTCCCTCCCCCAAATCTGGCAGTCTCCATCTAGCCCTAGTTCAGAATGCAATCTTTTTCAAAAGCCAACATCTTGGCCCCTGGATAAAATATAGAGGAAGGCCTTGATGGAAAATCAGGAATCTTGTGATGTGATCTGTGTTTCAAATACGGAGTTAGTGTGATGGGGCTTCACCAACCCAGTGCTCTCCTTAGCATTGGCATTGTCTTCCTCTTGGATCCTTCAAAACTGCTTGCTAAGTCCACACTCTATAATGACTGAACTCCTAACACTTTTTCCTCTTTGGTGATCTGAGACTTTGTGACTCTTGCTACAGCACGCAGTCATGTAGGGTAAGTACTGTTTATTGAGTGCCTATATATAGCACGCACTCTACAGACTGTGCTCATACTAACTGGGCAAAGCTGATATCATTGTTGCCATTTTACAGATGAGTAAACTGATGCTTACGTTAACTGACTTGCCCAAGGCCACATAGATGTTAAGTAGAAGATCTAAGATTTTAATCCTAGTCTGTTTGGCTCCAAAGCCAGTCTTTTTACTACATCCTTTGTTCATGAATTAACTAATGATGGTCCTAACTAATGTGTTTTAAAATTTAAACCACCATGTTTGATTTTTTTTTCATTGCTTAAATTGACTAAAAAATTGTCCAACATGGTATAAGTCTACCAAATATGAGATTATACACACAAACACACACGCACACATACACTTAGTTGAAAGATATAGTTTCACAGTAAAGATGTTTTTTCAAACTCTCTTTTTGCCACTGGTTATTAAGTTTTAAGCTTGTGATAAGATGTAATTAACATTAGTGTTGGCTGGCTGGTCCCAGGTTGTTAGGCTCTCAGCAGCTCACAACTCCTGAAGTTGAGCTCCTGCACATTTTTCCCTCTCCCTGTCACTCTGTCTGCTTCAGGGCCACCTCATATGGGTTCCAGGTTGGACGTTGAACAAGTCCAGGGAGGCCCATTCACATCACAGTCTATGTGAATGGCACCTGCCCTCCTGTCTTCTCCACTTCTATCTCCAAACACACTTGTTTAGGGGGTGTGTGTGTACATGTGCACATGCACATGTTTGTGCAAGACAAGAGGATCATCTGACAGGGAATTTAAATAAGGGACAAGTGGTGAAATTACAGCATTAATTAAGAATTGTACTGTCAAATAATGCAGGAAGAATGGCGCCTGAAAGTTTAACCTCTGACACTAAATCTACCTCGGAACTAGAAAACACCGAAGTGGCGAAACAAATTATGAATTCTCTTGGATATTCTGTTCCTGAAAACTCAGACACAGATACATCCAGTCAGGTCAGCAGCTTGTTTCTGGTGATGAGTAACACGTTTTGAAATTTTAACTGTGCCAGAAGAGAGGGAAGGATAATAAAAAGCTGACAAAAGGGTTCCCCTTGACCTAAATTGCAAAAAGATTCCCAGTAATAAATGGCTTCCTGATCTGAAGAGCTGCAAGCCTTCCTTCTGGGAAGCATTTTAGATTAGGTCAATAGGACAGAATCTAGAAGTTGATCAACCATACACCCAACTAGTTGCCACCGCTGGAGTCTTTGCAGAGAAGTATTGGAGGCCCTAAAGGTATGCTGATGCCTGTCCCAAACAGGGAGGGTGATGGTAGTGGTACAGGCCAAGAGGAGGGAGCTGGATACAGAGCAAATAGCATGACTAGAAATTTCAGATAATGTAAGGGAAGGAAATTATGCTGTGTTTGGATGAGGCAGGTTTTCTCCATGTGGGAGATTTTGAATGTCTTCCTTTAAGAGCCTGTATTAACTTGTTGGGGCTGACATAACAAAGTACCCCAAACACTCAGCCCTTATAGAGTTCTTAGGTGCAAAGATGTATTTCAAATGCGAAAGAGATGGAAGAAAAGAAACACTATATCTACAATTAAAATCATATTGGGCTTCCCTGGTGGCGCAGTGGTTGAGAGTCCGCCTGCTGATGCTAGGGGACGCGGGTTCGTGCCCCGGTCCGGGAAGATCCCACATGCTGTGGAGCGGCTGGGCCCGTGAGCCATGGCCGCTGAGCCTGCGCGTCCGGAGCCTGTGCTCCGCAACGGGAGAGGCCACAACAGTGAGAGGCCCACGTACCGCAAAAAAAAAAAAAAATCATATTTAGATATTATTTTTGGCAAGTCACCTATAGTCAGCATATGAGGGCAGACCGCCTCCTAACATTTGCAGATCCTGGGACAATAGTACAAATGGAGGCTCACATATCATTTTATCTCAATATTTAAGTTATAAATCATACTTACAGGTGATTACATGAAATATGTTCTATCCTTCTGCCTTGACAAATCTACCTTAATAATAATCTTGAAGGGATGATCCAATTTAGAATTCTTAGACTGCTCAGAGCTCTGTGCCTGAAAGTGATGGTTCATTTCTCTTCTCAACGCAGCTTAGCCCCAGGTGTCAGGAGGGATCTCCTGCAGAAGCACGTGGACGCCCCAGACCATATATTCCAGCCCTCTCTAAATGGCTGTGCCGTGGCAACCCCTCAGACCTAGGGGTGCACACTCCTGGGTGTAGTTGACCCTAGGAGGACAGATGTCACGGAGACTCCTGAGCAGGCCTTGGAAGCACGCTGAGGTCATTTGGGAAGTGAATTCTTGGGTCCTAGGTGCCCACACTGGTAACCAAAAGGGCTGAGCGTGGGCTGCAGGTAGGTGCATCCTCCAGCTCTGTGGACTCTTCTCCCATTGGGAGGGGCTGCAGCCAGAGGAAGGCGGCACCAGAATTTGTTGTGTAAACCAGGTTGGTGTAATTGCCCTGTGAAAAACAGGCCAGGGTTCTGCTACTATTCAACTGTAAGCCCTGGGGCTGCCATCTTTGGGCCCTCTAGGATGCTTTAAGGACAGTCCAGTTAAGGGGCATGCGATGCCCAAACTAGGTAGGGAGCAGGGACATTTGCATCACTCCCTGCTGAGGAAAGCAAACAAGAAGAGATGAGTCGTGAAAGGGTCTGCTAGCAGTAATCCACCCTGAGAGAGGCCCGGGCGGGGTTTCCTTCAATGAGACTAGAGCAGTCCTTGACTTCAGCCAGAGAGACCCGTTGGAATGCCTCCTCCCAGGTGGTGCTTCGTTGTCATAACAGAAGGGTGGGGCCCCAATGCAGCTGGAAAGCGCCCTAAAGAGCAGGAATTTGGCAGGGGCTCCAGGGGAATGGAGGGGAGGTGATGACTTCTCCAGCCCTTATCCCAGCCTGGAGACAGTGGCCCAGCAATTCGGCCAGTCCCTTGGCTCTCACTCCATACTGGAAAAGTAACCTTCGGAAACGTGGGTTTCCCAACTACCTCGTTCCTAGTGTGTGGTGCAGGCCAGTCACAGAGCAGAGAGCTATTTCCTCCACACAACAGGGATTCTGCTTTGTCAGTGAACTTCGTTGGCCTCAATCAGGTCCTCAAGAGGATGATTGACTTTGAGAAAATGAAGTGCCCGAGTGAGCTAAGCTGAGGTGCTGACCCTGTGAAGTTCAGTCTCTGGCTTTTCCCTCTCTCTCCCTCCTCTTTCTCTTGCCTTCTCTCATCTCTCTTTATCTTGTTCTCTTCTCTCCTACCCTCACCTTTCTCTCCCCCCTCCCTCTCTCCCCGCCCCCTCACTTTCCTCTCAATCTCTTCCCTTGCTCTCTAACTCCCTTTAGAAATCATTGCTAATGTCAATGGATCGCCTACATTTTACAATGTTTGAGTCTGTGGTTTATATATTTCACCAGAAGCAAATTTTCTTTCCAACCAGAGAATTTCATGTAGAGAAGAGAACGGGATATTTCCAAAGAAGCATTAGATCAGATCCCTCACCCTTCTATCCACCCTGCACTCACACCCATCCCGAGCTTCAAGGGACACACTCACGGTGGTATCTTAGACCGAAAATTCTGCTTCTATCTTTATTCTGTTTGTTTCTCTCAGTTCTGGATGAGGCCTCATGGGGGAGCTGCTATCTCACTGTAGATAAGAGTAGACTATTTCCAACAAAGACTGACCTTTACAGATTGGAATGAAGCATGATTTTTGCTACAGAGAAAAAGGTTCTCGATTGTTATTTTCCTGCAGGTGTCTTTATTTTGTTTCCCACAAGAGCCCACAAACACATTCTAATCAAGTTTAGAGCTCCGTCTTGCCTTAGTAAAATGAAAGATAAGACATTGTGGAAACATTTTACTTGTTGAACATTCAAATCAAAGATAATTTCAAGTATTTCTTTTCATATGCAGAGGGGTTTTGCACATAACATCCTCAGAGAAAGAGTTCATTATATGTTAACTGTGTTATTATAGCTATATCAGATATGCAAATCTTAAAAAATATCCAGGATAAGAAAATGAACTTTGTGAGTGTAACAGTTAAATTAATTTACAAATAGAAATCCTGTCAATTTCTTTTTTTAAATGAAGTTCCAGGATAAAGTAAATAGAGGTTTATTGCTGAAAAAGCTGATTTATCTGACGTTCAATCAATTGGAAAGTCTTACAAATCCACATTTTGGTGCAGCTCCAGGATGTGAGGATTGATGTTCCTACTGATGACCCAGAGGTACTGCAGGTCCTCAGTGTCTCCTGAATCATCAGAAAAGAAACAGTTTTGCCTAGCAGAGCTTTAGTGCTAAGCAGATTTTTTTTCTGGGTCTATATTTTTTTTAAAAAATTGATTAACCAGAACATTTGACAAGATTGCAGATTATGTAGTTCATGCTCCTCATTTTGCAGTCCAGGAAACTGAAGTGCAGGCACAGAAAAGGAGCTTCCCAGGGTTACCCAGGTATGGTCCTTTTCTACCTGTGCTCCACTGAGTCCTAGGGAGTCTTGGACATACTTTTGGGTCCTCAGTGAGAGAGGGGTATTGAATGGCCATCCTCTGGGCCCAGTCTCCTGTTCTCACCAGAGCATCTTTGCTTTTATCTGTGTGATAGACATAATATTTTGCCAACGTAATTGGAGCCAATGTACTTCCTTCCTTGCTAAGCTGTAGTTGCTAGTCCTCCCAAGGCTTGCGAATCAAAATCCATTCCTGGCCAACACGGATCATGGGGTCTCTTCTATAATGTGTATATGTTATTCTTCCACCATTAAGGCTTAGTTATTGGCCTTAGTGGCCCAGAGAAAGGAGTTGACTGTGACATGAGGGAAGTCTCTACCACAAAAGAAAAGAAAGGGAAAGAAACCCACCCCCTCTGTCTAAGTAGATCCTGGGAAGAGAAAGAAGGCTGATGGAGAGGAAGGTACTTTGAAACACATGAGTCCTGACCACCTTCTGTAGGCTCAGGTCCTGGAAGTGGGAGGCTATTACACAGGGAAATCTAAAAGCAAAAAACTTCTTCCTCACTCCCTGTTTAGAACTCTGGGGTACTGGGAAAGTGATATGAGCCCAGCAGTGATGGAGGAAGGTGGATAGATACAAGAATTTGGCCCTTCACGGCTTGGGCACGGTATGCAGCAGATCCAGAAATTTACAGGTGTCCCACACATGAGCAGATCAATACAAGCCTGGGGTCAGGTCAGAGAGGTGATTGTAGGTAAGAACTTTAAGACTGTGACCAATGGGCTCCAGGGGTGAATAGTATATAAACCCAAAAGGCCAGACAGGACCAGTTACATCTTAGTGGTCATTAGTTCAAGGACCCCACCAGTGCAGCCATTCCCCTGAATGGCTGACCAAAAAAGAATCAGAAGATCCCAGGGGATCTGAGGTCCCACTGCTCTCCTTCCACTGTGACATGACATAAGCCACCCCTTCTCAATAGGAAGAGGATCAAAGGGACAAAGAAGCAATATGAAAGAGGAAACATTTACCTGAAGGAGATTGTCATCCAAAAAAGACTGCTTAAACCAGCCCTGTTTCAGGGGTTGAAAAAAGTTCCAGGGCTTGCAGGCCCTCACTGTTACTTCCTTTTTAAAAATTTTTTTTTGGGGTATACTTCTTTTTTAAATTTTTATTGGGGTATAGTTGGTTTACAGTGTTGTGTTAGTTTCTGCTGTACAGCAAAGAGAATCAGTTATACATATACATATATCCCCTCTTTTTTTAGATTCTTTTGAGTGAAGTAAGATAGACACAGAAAGGCAAATATCAAATGATATCGCTTATATGTGGAATCTACAAAAGGGCTATAAATGAACTTAGTTACTATTACTTCTTCCTTTGCTCTGTCTCAGAAATGTTCAGGGTTAGGTCACTCAGAGCTACCCAGACACAGGAGGCAGCGTGGTGAGGTAGAAAGCACATTGGAAAGCCAGGAGAACTGAGTTTGTGTACCGGCTGCAAATGGTCTGTCTATGAAATAGAATGACTAGTCCTGTAAGATCCCTTCTAGCATCTGCATTCAGTATTATAGAAATGCCAATGTTTACTTTGGTGGAAACCCAGGATCCCCTGCTAAATTCCTCCTCTGGCACTTAAGAATAAAGTTCAAGGAGAGAGTCAACCTCACAGGGTGGCATTCCTTGGTAGGGTCACTAGAGTTCCAGGACTGGTTCCCAGCCTTACCACTTCAGGACTTGGATGGGGTCAATGAACACAGAGGGAGTTAAGCTGCAGGAACTGACTCAGTTAACCAAATTCACAAGAGACTGATGGAGTTCTCAGTCTTTTCAATCATCTTGACTCTTGGGGTCTAGGGGAAGCCTAAAAGAAAACAAATACCTGGTTTTCCAGCCTCTCCAGAAGCTCTATGGATGTCATGGTACCTCCAGCACCATTGGGATTTGAGTGTTAATGTTTTCTACCTAACTCCAAAATGACACTCGCATTTAATAATTCAAAGATATTTGTTCAGCGTGCTTTGGCATCTTGTGGTGCTCTGCCTATGAGGAACTAGGGAATGGGGTTTTCTCAGTCTCCTTTATGATTGATGGGGGCCCATTCCCCTCTATTCAGCATCAATACACTCCCAGAATTTTAGAACTGCATATCAAATAGATGGAAGGGAAAGTATTTTAGAACAAATCACAAATAGTCACCATTGGGCAATTGATTAGATAAAGAAATGCAAGAGTTCAGGAGAGTAACAGGGAATAAATAGTAATTAGGCTGGCTTTGAGTCATCATCCTCAAGAATTAAATGTGGAGCCGGAGCCAGAAATCCAATTCTCGCTGAAGAGACAGTTTAGATCACAATGCAACAATGTAATTTCAACTGAGATATAAGTCCATTCTCTGCCCTTTTGGAAAGTATAGAAAAGGAAGTAAAGCTTCTGTCAGGAGATGTCTTGTTTTGCATGGACTGAGGGTAGAGGAAACCTGCTGGCCTCCATGGTCAGTGTCGTAAGCTGTCCCACGGTGATGATACCAGGACGAGATGAGAATTATTTTTTCAATGACCAGAGCCACTGGGCTTGGGTAATGCTGCAGACCTTGGGACTGAGTCCAACTCTTTGGCTCCTTTGGCTTGACTCCAAGCACTCCTCACCCAGCTGCTGCCAAGGTTGCTTCAGATAGTCCAGTCACCGTGCAATTGAGTAACTACATCTTCACGTTAGTTACATTCTCGTTCCCAGGAGATAATCTGGGCTTTGGATGGATGCTTCAGAAACCCCCAAAGCTGTAAGCAAGATGTTTCTTATCCTTGTGTCTTATCTCCTCTAACATATGTTGATTTGTACCAGCTTCAGCCTCAGCAGGTGGGGCTGTTTGTCCTGTGGCTCCCCATGCAAAACAACTGTAGCTGCCACCGCCCTTCTGCCCACTAGCGACAGCTACCCACCAGGTTCCCTTTGTTTACTGCATTCTGGAAGAGCACTTCTTGTCAGGGTGGTGGCATGTGTTGGAGGTAGAAAACAGTCCAGGAAATCCACTTAGCTCTGCTGGAAATATGAATAAGTATAAGATCTGACTATAAAGGGTACCTCCTTGATATAAGACCCTTTAGATACCCTCTTATTTTAGCCTCATACCAGGCCTGTCAGATAGAGTATTATTCTCATTTTATAAGTAGGAAACCAAGGTTCAGAGAGGTTAGGTAGCCATCTAAGGCTACTTTCTACCACTGACTGTCTGGGATAGTTATTTTCTTTGAGCTATTGGTAGAGCTTCTGGTGGGATGCTAATGGGGTGGGAAAGGAGGAAGGTGATGTTTGGCCTGTCAGATCTGACTCCTTTATCCTGGCAGCCAGTGGAGTGAAGGAAAGGATAGCCAGCTCCATCTCAAGCTTTAAGGCTGTGCACTAGTGAGTGGCAGAGCGGCGACTGGAACCCATGTCAGCCTGCCTCTGCAGCCCAAGCTCACCGCACCATCCCACGCTGCTAACTACATGCATTCTTAGGTCTAAGCATTCACAGCTTTTCTATAGAGGCCTCCATTTGTTCTTGTGAGGATCCTTGCCAGCTGGCAACCTGGTGACTAGGTCTTCACTTGGCTGTAGAGGAATCCACTTATGGTGTTGGCTTTTATCTTTCTCCACTCCATTTGGATCCCAGTGGAAATTGCATCAACAGGTCATTGAAGACATTTCTTCCAGATCCAGGGAGACCATTCATCAGTGAAGGCCAGGGCAGCAGGCACTTCCTCCTGAGGAGCCATGCCTGTGATACAGTCACAGCCTCCAAGGGGAACCCTGAGCAAACTTATCTCTGGTACTGGTCTAATGCTTCCACATGGCATCATTAATCTTTTGTCCTCCGAATCTCCATTTGTGAGATAGAGGTTTTGGATATGGTTGAAAGCTTGAATTTCCTCTTCAATCTTTCTATCCCTTCACATTGTTTTTGAGGAACTATACTTGTAAGTGGGATGGGAGAAGTCAGCTGGTTAAGGAAGTTGAAGTGCAGTGAGAGTCTCCTGGACCCCATTAGCAGTCTTGTGTGGTCCAAGGAGTTTCCAGGACTCAGCTGCAGGGAGAAACTTCCTCACTGATCATTCATAAAGAATAACCAGACCACAGACTAGTTGAAACCGTCCCTGACTGCCCTGTGTCTGAACATGGGAAATAGAGCTTCCCCATTCTTTGTACCAGAAAGAGAAAAGGGGGGAGCGAGTGGCTAACTATATCAGTTACCAATTCAGGCATCGTCAGAAGATGAGCACTCCCACAAAAGTGTGGAATTGCATTGGGGGTTTGGGAGGGAAAGGTCAGAATGCAGACAGCAGACTGAGCAGACAACTAAAGTGTGTCCTCTTGGGATTTTTAGCCACCTTGACACCTTCTCCCGAGCCAACTAGATCTCAGTGATATGTTCAAAGTAGAGGAGCCGTACAAGCCCTGCCACCAAACTGGACAGGGAGACTCATGGTGCCTTGTCCAGGCAAGGTGACTAAGAATCTAGGTCGAGAACCAGCACACAAATCTATTTCTGCCTTTTCTCTGTATGTGGGCATGTATTTTCTTTAAAAATTAGTAACAAACATCTTTCTGATGCTTACATGTAACTGACAAATTATAGAAATGTTAATCATGGTTCCTAAGAAAGTGATAAGACATTGGTAACTGTTGGGATAGAAGGAAGGCAATGAGATTTCAAACCTCTCTTCTTTCTGGTTCATCTAGAATCTCCCCCATCACGTGGACCCCAGTAGGACATGTGGAACATCATGTATCTGCCAATTCCTTAGAGAAAAATGTTTCTTGCATTTACTCCTTTAAAATAGAAAGCACTTATAGCAACTGAAAACATGATTTGCAATAGCCTTGAATCTGTGACTATTCAGAGGGAAGCACCAGGCAATAAAAATAGATAAGATAAGAAAGTATGGGGAGTGCTATAACAGATCTGAACCCTAATACGTGTCCACCTCAACATTTTGTGAGAGTATCTCTTCAGTTTGTGTTATGTTTCTTAAAAATGTGAAGTTGAAGGACAAATTCAGCAACTTGTTCAAGGCCTCAGATTGAGCTGGTGAACAATCATGAACAATTTTCTTTGTTATCTCATAATAACCTTTTGCCTTTAGCGATATTAGACACAATGTAAACTTTCTACAGAAAAATCTGTGTGCAAATTCCAGGGATTGTAGGTAATAGTAACAGTTTAGTAACAGTAACAGCAATTTTGAAAGTCAGTAAAAGGTTATTTTAAAAAATCCCATCCTGGGGCTTCCCTGGTGGCGCAGTGGTTGGGAGTCCGCATGCCGATGCAGGGAACACGGGTTCGTGCCCCGGTCCGGGAATATCCCACATGCCGCGGAGCGGCTGGGCCCGTGAGACATGGCCACTGAGCCTGCGCGTCCGGAGCCTGTGCTCTGCAACAGGAGAGACCACAGCGGTGAGAGGCCCGCGTACAGCAAGGAAAGAAAAAAAAAAATCCCATCCTGTGTCTTTTTCAAAAACTATAATTGCTGTGTATGAGGGGTTACCGAATTGGTGTTGGAATTATGTTGTTGCAGCAGAATAAGCACACTCTGCTCTTCCTAGGCACTGATTCCTGTCCTGGTTACAGCCCAGGTTGATGACCTGACTCTTCAGGCCGCAAGAGTACAGTTTGGGGTGAGGGTTTCTGGAGTTGTGAATGTGGACTGTTGGGGGGGGGTCCCTCTTTCTGTTGGTGAGGCTGCCCATCTGGCACTCACAGACTTAAGGCTCCTGGGAGACTGAATACACGCAGAAAACATTCGAGCTCAGCGTATTTTCATTCCTGAGCCATGTTTTATTTTTTCCCCTGAAACCCCATTTTCTTTTCTTCGATGAGCTGGGATGGGCAGCCTAGGGGGGAAACTCATGTTTCTCTTCGCTCTCTATCTTCTTTTGAGGCCATAGTCAGTCTTGGGAATCCAGCTCCCTACCAACTGCTATCTGGGCTCTACGTTGTTCTCCTTTAGCTCTTCAAGGTCAAACGTACCTCTAAGAAGATAACCCCCCTTCCAAAAAAAAGCTCAAAAATGGAAGAGGGAAGAGGACCTTTCACATCTTCCTTTTAAGTTTTTAAAAAAATAATTCTTTACTTTAGTCTTCCCTGGGAAGGTTCCATCTAATCACTCAGCTCTATGATGCCCTCCACTGGGAGGGAGGTGAGAACATGGCAAAGTCCTTCACTCTACCTAGGGTGGGGCTACTCTATCTCCTTCCAAGCTTTATCATTCCTTAGTTGTAGGTCTTTGATGGCTACCATAGTGTCCTCTCCCAAAAGAAGCTGGAATGGGATTTGGCAAGAGCTCTTCTAACTATTCCTGGTAATTTTTGCTTTACCATCCTCTGTACAGAGTGTCTGAACTTCCAAATGGAGAGAAGATTACCAAGTCTGGGGATGTTAATGTGAGAGTTGATTCTTACCCTATCTCTGGAAATGAAGAGCAGCTTCTCCTCATGCATTTCTTGAAGGGAGTGAAATAAATACTTTGAAAGCTTTCATCTTTTGATTGTTTTCCCTGTAATTCTGTTTGCCATTAGAAAACAGGGAGTGCTGCTTGAAGCATTTAATAAAGATAAATTCTCCAGAGATATAAATGAAAACATCCAGCTGAGAAACCACCATAATGCAGAAAAAAAGTCTGTATTAGCATAATCTACCGCCTTGAATAGGTTGAAGCAAAACTAATACTATTGGCTCTGTAAATCAGTTTCATTCAGTGATAGCCAAGGCCTGCTCAAGACACATAGTAATGTTTGCCTGTGAAATCACATTACTATACACAAAATTTCCTTATCACTGTAGTACGGTATCAAGTTAAGACTTGGATGGAAGACTAAACTGGTGGCAGGTCAAGAGAATGCCATTGTTACGAGTAGTGTTGCTGGGTCATAGCCTTGAGAGTTTTTAAGGTATAGCAGCAGACTTTAGGGTACTTTTTGCCAAATAGCCTATGAAGCTTAGCTTATTTTAGTGTGTGGATACTTGATAAAGGTCTCATGGATTTCCTGCCCTAATTTCTAGACCAGGCCGTTCTGTTCTTCCTCCCTAAAGGTTATGCTTGGAGTAGTAATTGGAAAAAATTGGATCAGAGAAACCTCCAGGTAGCAGTGCTGTTTTGTTGCCAGACAGTCCTGCATTCTCTCCCAAAGTTTGTTTGTAATGGTTTTGGCTCTAGGCCTCATATCTAAGTTCTTTCCACTTTTTTTTTTTAACCCTGAGAAAGAAAGTCTTGCTGATGTTCTCCTGGGTTTTATACAATTTGAATCAATTTAACAGACACCATATTTTCTTTGTTGTGCCATCTAGATTAGTTTATTTTAAGAGAATTGTGTCCACTCTGGTATTTGTTATGCAGACCTGAAAACAGTCACTGAAATGCTTAAAATAAAAATTATTTTGTGTTCTGCAGTGTTGTCCCAAGGGATATATCTTTCTTTGGGGTGCAAGTGATTATTAGAATCAAACTAATATTTGATATTGATATTTAACTTTTCCTTGAGAATGAGATGCTAAGAACTATGGCAGTTCTTCCTAATTTGATAAAGAGATAAACACCCAGAGAGTCCAGTGCTAAGAGTAACTTTGTGAACTTGACCTCTCGAGGACTTCTAGTGTGTGCCAAATGTGGATTTGCTTTCCAAATACATAGATTATACTGAGCTGGAAATCTTTTTGAATTAGTGTATCTTTTTTTTTTCGGTACGCGGGCCTCTCACTGTTGTGGCCTCTCCCGTTGCGGAGCACAGGCTCCGGATGCGCAGGCTCAGCGGCCATGGCTCAAGGGCCCAGCCGCTCCGTGGCATGTGGGATCCTCCCAGACTGGGGCACGAACCTGTGTCCCCTGCATCGGCAGGCGGACTCTCAACCACTGCGCCACCAGGGAAGCCCTGAATTAGTGTATCTTGAATGGATCTGCTATTTGGTGAGTAATACTAGAGTTTCACACTGAGTTTGTTAGCTTTTGGCAGGCCTGTGGAGGTAAATCTGCTGTTGTTTACGGGTAAAAATTATGAAAATTCATGAGGTAAAGTTATACATGAATGTATATAAAGAATAATTCATTGCCTTTTATTTTTATAATTCACAATCATCTTTGCATATTTGCTATACATTTGTGGTATTCCTAGAATAAGGAACAATATATGCATATGTGGAAGAGAGCACACTGGAAAAATAAGCAGGTAGAAAATAGGAATTCACAACACAGAAAAGATGGTACAGGCATTACATCTCCCCCGAAGGCAAACATCTCCCCTTTGCCCATTACTTTTCATAGGCTCCATGTAGTCATTGGTGAACTTAGTGCTGGGTATGGTACTTTCTTATTTCCATTCGTTTACAAATTGTCTGTGGCTCTGCTTTCATGTTTCAACAACATAGTTGAGTAGTAGCAACAGAGGCCCTAAGGCCCACAGAGCCAAAAATATTTGTTCTCTGGCTCTTGATGGAAAAATTTTGCGGACACTTAGTCTCAGCAATGAGGAGTTGAAACCATTTGAGCAAAGGAATAGCAAGATCAAAGTGGTAACTCAAGGCAATTATTCTAAAAGCCATGGGTGGGAGATTGAAGCTGAAAGATTGATTAGGAGGCCTTTGGAGTATAATCTGGATCTTAAAAACTAAGGTGGTGATAATGATAGAATGGAAGAGCCAGATGTGAGAAACATTGAGCAGGTAGAATCAACTCTACTTGACAACAGTTGCAAAGCAAGAGATGAAATAAGTACAGTTCAATGACTGGGGTTTTATTCCCGAGCCGCTAGACGATGTTAGTATCGTGAACCGAGATCAGTATCATGGTGAGACCATCAGATTTCAGAGGTAAAGCTAAGACAAGTATGGATTTAGACATGTTGAGTTTGATATGTCAGTGTGTTATTCAGGTGGAAATCTCTAAGAGGTATGAGTTTAGAGTTCAAAAAAGAGATCTGGCCTGGAGATTAGGAATTATAAACACTTATCTACATGGAAGGGATTTGTAAAACCAAGGAGAAATTGAGTGTGCTAAGAGAGTGTTCGAGTACAGCCACATTTGCACTTAGAGGGAAAGAGGAAACAATGGAAGTACAGGGAAGTGGCCCTGGGAGGTGAAAAGAAAAGCAAAAGTGTGGACTGTTCCAGAAGCTAAAAGAAGAGATTCAAGAAAGAGAGTGTTGTCAGCAGTGTCAGAGCTGCACAAGTGTCTGGGTTGTTGAGGAATAGGAAAATAACTTTGGGTTTTGCATTCAGGAGTTCATTGGTAGACTTCGAAGACAAGTCTTGGAAACAAGGTAGGGGCAGAAGCCAGGCGTCTAGAAGTTTAGAAATTAGTGGAGGTAGAAAGAATGGAGCGTTTTTTGTTTTTCTTTTTTAATAAATGTATTTATTTATTTATGGCTGTGTTGGTCTTCGTTGCTGTGCGTGGGCTTTCTCTGGTTGCGGCGAGCGGGGGCTACTGTTCACTGCGGTGGCTTCTCTGGTTGCGGAGCACAGGTTCTAGGCGCATGGGCTTCAATAGTTGTGGCACGTGGGCTCAGTAGTTGTGGCCTGCAGGCTCTAGAGCACAGGCTCAGTAGTTATGGCGCATGGGCTTAGTTGCTGCACGGCATGTGGGATCTTCCTGGACCAGGGCTCGAAGCTCTAACCCATGTCCCCTGCATTGGCAGGCGGAGTCCTAACCACTGCGCCACCAGGGAAGTCCCAAGAATGGAGTGTTCTTTTGGGAAGTGTGGCTAAAGAGGAAGGGGAAGCATTGGGAAACTGAGAGGGTAAAATATCTTACCTCCATATGGCCTTGCCTTGATCCTTTTAGCCTCTCAAGCCCTCGTATTCTGAGAAGGGAGATGGGGTGAGGCTGGAGGGAGGACAGGAGTTGGGCCTAATGGATGCTTGATGCTCACTGGAGATTCTGTAGGTAAAAATCACGCATTGGGTGGGAGGTTCAAGTGGACATTGCCTTCCTTGTTCCATTCCACTTACAAGTTCTGGATTCTGTGGCCAAGCTGAGGTAATAAGTTTGCCTTGAATGCCAGTAAGGCACATTTAGAGCACGATGGCAGACCTCTAAAGCTCCGTACGTGTATCTGTCTTGAGGCAGAAACCTCAGCTTGATAAGGTACCTTAAGAGGCTTTTTCTACACAGATCAAGTGCAAAAGGCAGTGGAAAATGAGCTTGTACAAAAGAGAACCAGTCCCTGCAGGCATTCCTGTCTTTCCCGAGTAACTCCTGCATTGTGGGGACCTAGAGCTTTGTTCATTTTGCAGTTTTGGAAGGTGTTCCTCGGGGGCTCCACGCATGTATTGTACCTCCTGGAAAGAACTGATTTTCCAGCCTGCCGTGCTCACAGGCCAACTGGGTCCGATTGCATTACACGGGTCACTGGAGACCACGAAAGCATCAGCTGGGCCATGGAAAAGCAGACAGCTTAAACTGCCATTACGCAGCATAAATTAAAGTTGCAGGAATTACGAGGAAGTGAGCACATGAGAGGCATAAGACAGCTGCATTTATATCCCACACTCAGATATTTTCCTGGCTTTAAAATTGGAATGTCTGAAGAATGTCTGAATATGTCTCCAGAGAGTCAAACCTGGACTGATGGGGAGGGAATTAGAGGGAAGCAGAATTTCAGCTCAACATATGCAAGAGCTTTTAGACTCCTAGCATGCACTATTCCAGGAATTGTTGTTTAAGCATCCAATTGGAATCTAGTGGTGACTTGCCTTGTGGCGTGTACGTGGAGGATAAGCATAGACAGAGCACTGTGCCGGGTATGGGGCCTTATTAACCGTGCAGGGTGATCCGCCCTGCTCTAGGCCTGTTGCCCTGTTTGTAAATTGAAGATAGACTAAATGACCCTGGAGGGCCTTCCTGCTCTAATATTCCTAGATTCAAGTTTCTTGGTAAGACACAGTGGTACAAGGACTTTTTTTGGTGAGGAGGTGGGGGAGGAATCTGATATTTTGATCATTATTCCTTTCAAGTATAGCCTTCATGAGGTAGATCTTGTTGTAACCCTCTCTTTTCCCATTAAAGTTTCAAAAAACCCCAGGATCTGAGATACTGTAATGTAATTCAAACTTCTTTTTTTATGTCTCTGTGAAAAACAAACATTGACTAAAACTGTATCAGGTGGTTAAGAGCACAGACTCTGGAGTAGAGCTGGGTTAGAATCTTGACTGTCACTCCTAATAGCTATGTATCCTTGGGCAATCTCCTTGCTGTTCATAAGCTCATTTTACTTATCTGAAAAATTAGGGTGATAATAGCACATGTATCTCCAGAGTGTTGTTGGCAACATTTTAAGGAGGGCTGTGGAGTCTGGGAAAACCCACAAAACTACCTTTGTTTGAAGTACAGTTAGGTGAAGTTCCTGATTCATTTGTAGATTCCTTGGGATTTTGTATATAGACTGTCATATCATTTGCAAATAGGGAAAGTTTTAAAGTTTTATTTCATCCTTTAAGATCTATAGGCCTATTATTTCCTTTTCTTTCCTTATTGCACTGGCTAGAACTTCCAGGATTATGCTGAATCACAGTCCTTTTATATCTGGGGATTATGCCACCATTCCCAAAGAACTGACGTAAACAGTCGACACACTAAATTTGCCCATTTCAAGGAAGGTTTAGAGTCATCTGGCCTTTCCAGGTCCTCAGGCCAGCACCAGGTAACACCTTTTCAAACCTGGCTTAAAACACAGAATTGGCTCTCAGGGGTTCCTGAGCAGTTTCTCTGCCTGTAGCTCTCTGGCATTTAGGGAAGCCCATCTCACCACAGGAAAATGTGTGTAAATCACTTATCAGAGAGCCCAGCAGCAATAAGCACTAAATAAATGTTAGTTGCTATCATTCTTATCATTATTATTTATTAGACCAGGGCTTCTCAGACTTTAATATGCATAGAAATCACCGAGGGATCTTGATAAAATGCATTTCTAACAAGCTCCCAGGTGATACCGAGGCTGCTGGCCTGCGGACCAGACCAGGAGTAGTGAGAGCGTAGAGGGTATCTATTATGCATTCTGCTTAGCCCCCCCCTTCTTGGGGGAAACTACCTATCACTTGGCGATTATGATTCAGATCTCTGACAGGGCCCACATTCCTCCTACTTCTCACTGGTCCATATGTCACCTGAGATAGTTAAGCAAGAAACAGGCGTCTATTTCTCACTGGCATATTTATGCCTAAGACCTGCTCAGAGAAGTGGGCATCTAATTGTTGTTAGCTCAGCCACTTTATCTTGCACAGAGAGACTGAGTTAAGTACTAGGAAGAAGCCAAGCTTTGGTGGCCAGACCTCAACGACCAGGACATTTTAAACTAACGTATGGTTCATATGACTTGTTTTCCCCATTATCAGGGTGAAACAAACACAAATGTAATTTTAAGAAGTGTCTCATGTATAACATTCCTGAAATTAGAACAAGATGATAAATCGGCTACTGTAAATTTCTCATTTTCCAAGGTTACCCTTAGTTCTACACACCTGTGCGATGCACAAATCCACAGCAACTCATGAGGGAGGCGTTACGTCTGGGCCCACTTGTCTCCTTTAAGCCCCACCGTCTGTACTAGTGCACACACTAACCACTGAGCATGAGGACTGTTTCAAACCACACTCACCCTCCAAGGCTTAGTTCCGAGCCACTTCCTCAACTCACCGCATTTTATCCTGCCCCTCATCTTCTTGAGCTGTTGACTTTGCAATTTGCTTTTCCATTTCTGCCTTTGTTTTGCCCTTGGACTTGTGGGTTGAAACGCCCTGCAAAGCAGGCACTTCAGGGGAGTAGGTGATCAGGCAGTATGCATTGAATCAATGAGTGTCAGGCAGCATTATTGGGAGGCAGGGCTCAGCCCTGGGACATCGTATCACAGTGAGAGGCTTCCAAGAAGTAAATGGCAGGGGCATGTGGAGGGGAGCATTAGTGAAGTCATCTTCCTTCTAATAACCTTGAGAATAATTGAAGGCACGTGTTCTCTTCATCCTTTGGTGCTGGACGGACATAAATCTCCAAAGAATAGGTTTGAAAAGGAGCGAACTGTGAGTGTGGAGTTCTGGGCTGGCGCCCCAGCTCTCGTGACTAGCTCAAGGGCCTTGAGTAGACCATTTTCCTTTCTCTGGATCTCATTCCCCCATCTCTGACATGAGGTGAGGTGGTTCGTGGACTCCATTTCTGTGGCTCGTTCAGTGATGACAGTCTAGGATTTTATGTGCTTACCAGCCACAGAGACTAAACCCAGTCAGCTCTGTACTCGAACTGCTAATCTGTTAGTTTTTTTTTTTTTAAATCACATTTCCTTAGGTGACTTGACTTTTTGGTGAGTAATGGTACCTGGGTGTACCCCAGGTCTATTAGCTTTGCTAATCTGCCAGTGTTCCTACCAGGCAATAGATTGATTGATTTTTCTTTCTGAACTTTTGTGAAGAATGTTTTAAAGGTAAGTGCTCTGTTGCTCTCTGTATTATCACTTACCAACTACTTTCTTGTTGAAACTTGTTAAATTCAAAAACTATTTCTGCAGCCATTTAATTTCTCCCATTAATTCAAGTATTGATTTCGCTTTTCCTAGAGACATGAAATAGATGACACATATTTTTATCTGAGAGACTTAGAATGCCTTACACTTTCTCAATTAGCGCCCTCTCTATTAATTAAAAAGTAGTTACACTAAGGTTGGTTGGATTTATGGAGCTAAACTCCTTCTTTCCTTTCTTCCTTTCTTCCTTCTGAGTGTAGAGAACAGACATATGGACCATCTACTATGGGTCAGGCCTTGTGCTAGATGCTTTCACACGTGTTTACTCATCACAAAATATTAGTTTTAGGTAGAGCTTATTATCACTGTTTTACAGATGCGAAAATTGAGGAAACTTGAGCTAAACCTATTCATTCAAGGTTGTATGACTAGTGGGTCTCCCCTACCCAAGCCAGCCTCACCTCAAGACGATTTCATTGGATTCCCAACTCCAGTTCATTAAATAGAAACAACTTCTACTATTTGTATTATCATTTATAAGAACATGTTATTTTTTCCTCTAGCTTTCTGTAAAAATCTGTGAAGTATAGATGAACATAATGAAGGAAAAAATTATAATCCTATCATGCAGGAAAAGTTTCTGCTATTATAGTGAAAGTCTTTCCAGTGTAAAACACATTCACAAATATCACCTGTGCTCCTCTGCAACCCCATATGGCTTCATCTCCACTAAACACCAGAGGAAGCTGCTGCTCGGACAGATGAAGAACTTGCCCAAAGTGTACAGCTGGAGTGTGGTAGAGCCCAGACTCATCCCAAAGGTTGACTCTAGTCCAGGGTTGATTTTACCACATAAGCAATTTATGTTAAGGGCAAAGAAAGGAGAACTTTCCAGGAATCGCTTGTCCTCATCATTTGAGCAGATGTCAATATTTGGTAAAATGCAGACCCTGTCAGAGCCCCACTAGTGATTATTTGCCAGGCTCTCAAATGAAGCCAATACTATTTTGCAGTCCTAGAAGGAGATCAGAGGATGGCCTCCAAAAATGGTGCTTCATTAGTGGTTTCCAGTGGACAGGAGTCACTTTGATGCCTTGTTTGTTCTGTAGCCTTTGGCCATACCCTAGCTTACCACTAACTTGAAAGATGTCTGGCCTGTTAGGAGTTTTGTAAACCCACTGGAGATCTGGATACAAGTTGTGGTTTCCTCTAGGCAGATGTAACTACTCATTTGAATACTTAGGAGAGGCAGGTACTTGAAGGCCTGCCTTCACCAGCCACAGTCTGATGGCTTGTGAACAGAGGCCCTTTGAAAACAGGCACTTTGACGTCAGAGACCACCATCAAGTGTGCCTAGTAGCCATCAGAATGAGTGGCTTCTTTAGCTGCTTTATAAACACATGCGTCTCCTACATCTAGCTGAGGATTTTGCCCTTTGGAGAAAGTGTCTGAGGGCAGGTACTCTCTGAATTTGCTCAAATAGAATTCAGGATTTAGATTCCTGGCTATTTTTAAAGAACTTTATTTTTAAAAATAGCACAAAAAATGTGTCTAGTTTGAAAAACTCAAAACCAGGTAGAAGCATATAAAATTATATGAAAGTCCCTTTCATTCCACCCCTCCCCAATCTAACTCCACAAGAGTTATCTCTGTTGCCAGTTTGAGAGTATACTTAAAAACTTTTATATATATAAAGAAAAGTACACAAGTATTAAGTATATTGTTTTTTAAAAACATTCGTATACACCTGTGTAACCACTAGCTAGATCAAGATAGAAATCATTTGTATAGTTTTTAAAAAACTGAAATAGGATAGTAGCACACATGTACCTTTGCAATTTTACTCCATCACTTATTTTATCATGTCGGTATATACAAAACTCCACCTCAGTGAACACAGCATTCCATATTGTGGATACATCATAATTTATTTAATCATTCCCCTGTTGACAGACACTCAGGTTGTATCCACGTATTTTGCTATGACTAACAATGCTTCAGTGACTATTTTTATACATACATTTTTGTGCACACGGTTCCAGACTTCTGTATAAAAGTATTTGAAGCAGTGAAAGTAATAATCCCTAACATATGCGCAGCATCTTCCAGGTTCCAAGAGCGACAACAGTTATTATCTTCTTGGGTGCTATTAACAACTCTGAGAGAGAGGCAGGAGGGCTTCTGAATATTTATGTTCCTTTTGTGGACTTGGAGAGGTTACAAGTCTTTGACACCTATAGGTCACACGGCCTTTGGTTGGGGGCAGTAGCAGAAGCCAAGCACAGATGTGTGACCCAGATTACATGGCCCCTTCCACTGCTTCTCAAGTGCCTTCCAATAGAGCTCCCATCTGTGTCTGGACCCAGCCCCCAGATTGTGTCACCAAGTCGCCTCTCTGACCACGACAGTTCATTCGGTCCGGCACAGAGGATAAGAGAGAGGGCTCTGGTGCCAGGCTAACTGGGTCCAAAGCCTAGCTCCACTGCTGATTAGCTGCAGCTTTCTTAACTGTAAAATGGGATGAAACATGGTACCTCCTCATAAAGTTATAGTCAGACTTAAATGAAATAATGCACGTCAATAAGTTAGCAAAGTTCCTGGCTCATAAGAAGAGTTCAATAAGATATTTTAAAGAGTAGTTTTATTTGAGATATAATTCACAGACCACAGAATTCACCCTTTTAAAGTGTACGTTTCACTGGTTTTTAGTATATTCACAGAGCTGTAAACCATCACTGTGATATAATTTTAGAATATTTTCATTACGCCAAATAACTGTCACCCTCCAATTCTCCCAGCAGCTCCAGCCCTAGGCAGACAGTAATCTACTGATACTTTCAGAGTCTATAGATTTGCTTATTGTGGGTATTTTATACAAATGGAATCATACAATACTTCTATTTTTGTGTCAGACTTATTTCCCTTAGCATAATGTTTTCAAGGTTCATCCATGTTGTAGTATGTGTCAATACTTCATCCCTTTTTATTGCAGAATCACATTTCATTATATGGCTATACTACCTTTGTTTATACATCCATCACTTGATAGACATTTGGGTTGTTTCTACTTTTTGGCTATCATGAATAATGCTGCTATGAACATTCATGTACAAATTTTTGTTTGAATGCCTCTTTTCAATTCTTTTGGGTGTATAAACCTAGGAGTGTATATACTGCATTATTCCATATACTCCACTAAATGAACTTTAAAAAATTCCTGGAATTGCTAGGTCATATGGTAACTCGATGTTTAATCTTTTGAGTAACTGGTAAACTATATTCCAAAGTGGCTGCATCATTTTACAATCCCACCAGCAATGTTTGAAGATTACTGTTTCTCTACATTCTTGCTAACACTTGTTATTTTCCATTTTTTGAAATTAGAGCCATATTGATGGGTGTTAAGTGGTATCTCATCGTTGTTTTGATTTGCATTTCTCTAATGGCTAACGATGTTGAGCATCTTTTCACATGTTCTCAGTAAGAATCTAACAATTATTATTTATTCAGAAGGCATCTACTAATTCCTGCTTTGGGCAAGTCATTCTTATCCTTTTATATGGCTTAGAATTCCCCAACTAGGGCTTCCCTGGTGGTGCAGTGGTTAAGAATCTGCCTGCCAATGCAGGGGACACGGGTTTGAGCCCTGATCCGGGAAGATCCCACACGCCGTGGAGCAACTAAGCCCGTGCGGCACAACTACTGAGCCTGCACTCTAGAGGACACGTGCCGCAACTACTGAAGCCCGTGCGCCTAGAGCCCGTGCTCTGCAACAAGAGAAGCCACCACAGTGAGAAGCCCGCGCACCGCAATGAAGAGCAGCCCCTGCTTGCTGCAACTAGTGAAAGCCCACGCACAGCAATGAAGACCCAACGCGGACAAAAATAAATAAATAAATACATAAAATTTATTTTAAAAAAAAAAGAATTCCCCAACTAGACCATGAGGTTTTTTTTTTTTTTTTTTTTTTTCCTTTTTTGCGGTACGTGGGCCTCTCACTGTTGTGGCCTCTCCCGTTGCGGAGCACAGGCTCCGGACGTGCAGGCTCAGCGGCCATGGCTCACGGGCCCAGCCGCTCCGCAGCATGTGGGATCTTCCCGGACCGGGGCACGAACCCGTGTCCCCTGCATCGGCAGGCGGACTCCCAACCACTGCGCCACCAGGGAAGCCCAGACCATGAGGTTTTTGAGAGCAAAGGCCATTAGAAGCATTGCTGCACCTCCAATGGCCTTGCTCAGTGATGGCCATATCAAAATACCTAATGTTGAATAAGTAAATGAATAAATCATCACAGGAAATGGGAATTCATTGATGAGGTTGTAAGCAAGCACTTTTTTTTTTTTTTTTTTTTAGCAAGCGCTTCTGAAGCACCTACTTCAGGTGTGCCTGTTGTCTGTGCTTGGGCTTTAGTGATAGCCAGATTCAACTCCAAAAGTGATTTGTCATCATTCTGCCCTACATTACAACATTTAACTCTGACAAGGCTCTGTCCATACCGGGATCCAGATAAGTGTGGGTACTACATTCAAGCATATGGTAAGAGGAAAAACAAACCGTCCTCCTGCCAGGAAATTATTGTGCCTGTTTCTGGGAAGCAGCGTGGGGCCTGGGTTACCCCTGATGACTGGGGGCGGTTTGGGCCTGGTGGATCGAAACGCTCTGCTGCCCCCTAGTGATAGTGGATCTCACAGCGTTTTGTGTTTCAGGAGATTTCAATTCTGCCAGGAAAAATCATGCTCAGTCTTGGATGAAATAGAGAAACGATTCTGGCGATTTTCATCTCTATTTATTGTGAAAAGTATATGTATATTTAATATACACTCTCACTGCTCCTTCGGAATATGGAGTGAAACAACATTGATTTATTGCAACTTTGACTATTTTGAGTACTTTATTCCAAAGGTATAAATCATGTTGAAAATCGGAAACAGACTTTATTTACTAAATGCATTTCTGCTTTAAGACATTTTCCTCCTCTGTTTTCTCATTTATTATATACTCCAACAAATTAAACATACTAGAAAGGCAGGGTGGACTCATGGGAAAAGCTTGGGCCTTAACGCCAAATAGACCTGGTTTGCATCGACCTCTGTCACTTGCTAAATATGTGATCTGGGGTAATCTAGTTACAGAATAATGCCCCCGCAAAGGTGCCCACATCCTAGTCTGTGAATCTGTTACCTTGCATGGTGAAGTTGACTTTGCAAATGGGATTAAGGTTATGGACTTTTAGATGAGAGCATGTCCAGGCTGTGCAGGTGGGCCCAATCTAATCACAAGAGCCCTTAAAAGCAGAAAACTTTTTCCAGCTGAAGTCTGAGAGATGCAGGGAAATGGGAGGCAAGAGAGACTTGGCAGAAGGGGAAGTCTGAGAGATTCAAAGAGTGAGAGGGACTGGACTCCGGTTTGCTGGTTTGAAGATGGAGGCGCAAGGCAATGAGGAATGCAGGGGCCTTAAGGAGCTGAGACAGGTTCCTGACTAACAGTCAGCAAGGAAATGGGAATTCAGACCTACAACTGCAAGGAACTGAATCCTGCCAACAACCTGAAGGAGCTTGGAAGCCGATTCCCCCCCAGAGCCTCCAGAAAAGAGGCCAGCCCTGCCCACACGGTGACTTCAACCTGTGAGACCCTAAGTAGAGGACCCAGTTCAGCCATACCACAACTGGATTCTGATCTGCAGAACTGTGAGATAATAAATGGATGTTGTTTTAAGCTGTTCAGTCTGTGGTGATTTGTTACAGCGCAGTAGGAAGCTTATACGGTACATTACTGTCTGTGAATTGGGAATAACAGCTGCCTACCTTGAAGGGTTGTTGTAAAGATTAGAAATCACATACGTAAATTGCCTGGCATACAATTGGTAGTTAATACATGATAGCTTCATATGTGGAAGCACCTGAGTGAGAAATGGAAAGAGGAGAGGAGATGTTGTTAGAAAGAAAAAGGGTCTTTGTTCGCATGAAGCTACTTTTGCATAAGGTCAAATTTAGCTGACTTGTATTACACTGATTGGCCACTGGTTGTTGGTAACAGCTTGAGAACATCTGCTCACCTGCTTCTACTGCTAAGTATTTAAAAAATATATAGCATGTTCTAGTGATAATAATGCAAGGAAGTGTTGTGAGGTAGTAAATATTTAAATGAACTTTAATAAATCACTGGAGATATTATGCTGTGTAACCACATCATTTTCCCACTACTGCTAAAACAACTCTGCTCTGATTTTCCATAACTGCAGTGAAGATAGTAGTAGGAGGAGAAAAAAAATCCATTCTTGTAGAGCTCTACTGGCATGAATTTTCCCATCTAGGAGGCCCACGGAACAGGGAATGACCCCTGAGGAATGAATACTAGATCCCCCAGAGACATGGTAAAGAACCATGGGTTCTGGGAGAGCAATGAAAGGTCTTATGCCTTTCCATGATACAAGGGCATAGAATTTTTCTAAGTGGATCCTGGGATTTGAGAAAAAACGATTGTAACATACTCATCTCCCACGTCCCCTCTTCTGCCCTCCCACCTTGCCTCTGGACACAGCCTAGGTATACCTTGTGTGTTAGTCAGCTCTGTTGTGGTAATGAACAGCTCCGAACTCTTGGTGGCTCATAGCAATGATCTATTTCTTGCTCATCTTACATGCTGGTGGGTCTGTGTCTGCTCCTGGCTATGAGTCTTCATGCTTTTTCTCATTCTAGGACCCAGGCTGAAGGAGCACACCCTGTTGGTGATGTGCTACATTCATGGCCAAGGGAAAAGAACAAGAATCAGAGCCACACCATGCAGTTTAGTTTAAGACTTCTTCTCAAACGTGATATATGCCATGTTCACGTACATGCCATTGGACAAGTACAGTATCAATGGGGTGAGAAAGTATGCGCCTCCCACATGAGGCACTGCAAGTCACTTGGCTCTATGGGTGGGGTATATAATCCTTTTAAGGGGGAGAGAAGGGCAAGTCCTTGGGAATCAGTTATCCAGTCTACCACACCTTGTCCTCAGTCCTCCTGAACCAAGACTTCCTCCCTGACTTCCTGCCTTCGTTCCATTAGACTTACCTTAACCGCTCTTCCTAGGAATATAGTTCCCAGAGCTCCTGTCCCGACGGCAGTGGACATGACCTTGTCCTGGTGGTTTGGAGTTTCTCTCCTTAGGTGGGATCCACTCTAGTCCTACTGCCATGCAGAAAGGAATGAAAATTATTCTAAGGGTATAAGCACCTATTGAGGAATAAGAGGAAAAAAATTTATCTTACTTTTGGGTGGGGTGAATCTGGCTGGGCAAATCCTCAGGGCTGTAGATAGCTCAGGGAACCTGGGCACTGACCCAGCTTTTTCTGGACACAAGTCAGCCTCCCAGATACTACTTCACCCAGATGCTTTGCACTCAAACCTATTTTGACTCAGATTGAAAGTCAGAGGATCAAAGGAGCCGTGGATTTTGCTTCGCATTAGAAAGCACTTTGCACTGGAAAGAACCTTGTCACAATGAGCATTTGCATTTGATGGAGAAGAGACAGGTTCATCTCACCAAATGGGCACTCAGGAAAGGAGCAGGACAATTCTTTACTGCAGTGCTTACCTAGGCATGATCAAAATGGAATTCTGGCTTTCACCACAGCTGGTCCTAACCAGAAAACAAAGCTTGCTGATTAAAGACCGTGAACCTAGAATTACCCCTGTTTGCCAAACCCACTTTGTACTGGATCTATACATGAAGCCTCTTTCCTCACCCATGAAAATGAGACTTATTTTAAGTCCCATACACAGACCTGTAGACTCATCAAAGAGCAACTTTTCACTCCTATGTTAGCATAACCGTCATGAGCGTCTTTCTCCTACTTAGTCTCCTGATTTTTATACCTCAGGGAACTCCTTAGGAAATTTCTTCAATGGTGTGTCAAGTAAAAAAACTCAGTTTTTTTTGTTTTTTAAAAAAATCTCTGGGAGAAGGTCTTTTTAAAAATCTTTGCAAGGTAGCTCTATATAGGCAATATTTTCCTTTCTAAATCTATAGTTCCTACATCTTTTTATTCCCCCTCAATGGTTCATTAAACGTAATCCCAGTGCGTTTAAAAATTATCATATATGAAACAAACACATATGAAATTATACAGATTCCTAAGAACTTGAGAAATTCCATGCTGAATCTGACCTAACACTTTAGTCAAGGGTGGTGAATAGTGGTATCATTACTGCAGCTCGAGCTGATGCCCAATCATAGAAGTCACCAGTAATCAATTACCACACTCCTACTAAGCCTGGAAAGGACCTGCAAATTAAGGGAATCTCTTTTGGAACAGAGTTATGCCATCAACTGGAATTAAAAAAAAAACCCCACAACTCAGCATTGTCACTCTCTGCTGGATATACTACTTACTACTTGCTAAACAGAGGAAACTCTGTGTTTTCTAAAATTACCACTTTAAAGTTTTAGGATGGAGTGAGGGTAGGGAGAGTAATGTCGTCCTGTAATTCTGATATTCTGTGATTTTGTTAACCAGTCTAGGCTTACTCTGTCCATATTACAGTTTTATAGATTTTGGACCTACCCCTTCTCAATCTTCTTCCTTTTATACAAAGAATCTGAACATATTTGAATCTCTTCTCATAAGTCAACCCTCCTCTAAGATTCTTTTGATCATTTAAATTACCCTTTCATGTAGCAAAGCCAAGTATAGGATATCTTCATTAGGGAGATAAGCACTGCCCATGATGTGCCAGGTGGGAGAGTGGAATTGAAGGGGCCACGGAATAAAAGGTTCTACCCTCTAGAAAAGTAAGACATCCAGAACAATCATAGAGCCCTGACCTCACCTGTCTGTGGCTCCCAGATAAGTGCACTCTGCCTTTTCTTTCCTATTTTGTCCTTAGATTATCATGACCCTGAACCCCTACCCACACAAACACTCAAGCAGTCTGATCTTTCTACACCCTTCCCCGGGACTTGTCCCATTGCAAGTCCCAAGGTTCCCAGGGGTTCTCAGTTTAAAGGGTTAGTCCTGAATGTCCTTATTTGTTGCTGAAGAATAAACAAACAAACTGTGCAAAGAAACGTTCTGATTGCTGCTGCTCTTCTACACTGAAGGTGTAGGATCTCTACAGAAACTCAGCCCTGATTCCCACCGCCGGCACTGCTGTTGCCTCTACCACACCGTTGGAACCTTGGAATAAAAGATACTGTGCTCCTCCTCCCGGTCTTCTTAAGACACAGAAGCCCTGGGAGTTCTGTGTCTTAATTGGCATGGGCCTCGAGAGATAGAACTTGTGGAAATCTCTCACGGGCACATACACGCACCCCTCAGCTGTTTCTCCTAATGTACAACTCTAACACTAATACAGATAGGCCAGCGAATGCTGATACATCAACCACCGCCCAAGCAGAACTAGCTTGGCTTCCAGTGTCACACTTGGGTCACTAGTCCAGATTTTCTTCTCTCTCCCAGGAATCTCTTTTGTCTTCTGCCATCTGGCCTCAGTTGGGGCCACCTCAGCCATAAATTGGCTTTACTATTTTTGAACTACAAGGTGGTAGGAGGTAGAAATTCTCCTCCACCTTCTGCCATAATGATCCTTCGTTCCTACATAAACTTGTGGGTGCAAATCAGTATGCGTGGGAATAAGAGGGGCAGTATCTACTATTGCTCAATAAGACTATTGAAACCCTAAGCCATTGTCAACTCCATCTCCCTACTCTATGGCAATATCCAATTGCATCCTTACCTAAGAACAATGATGGAGTGCTTGTTTTACATTTGCATAATTTAAAGGGGATATTGCAAGGATTTTTTTCTCCCTGAAAAAGGAAATCTGTTTTAAAGGTGAATTGCTCTCTAACTCTGGATAAAGGAAAATAATTGCTGTGAATTTTTAAACAATAATTCTCCATCTTACAAAAGTGAAATGCTTTTTCTGCCAGGCGCTCTCTGACATTTGTAAAAGAGAAGGATGATATTTTCAGGCCTTTTTGATGAAGGTCATTATGTCACAGCCTCATGGGCCATTGTCTTTGGGAAAAGTCTATATAGCCCTTGATCTCTTTCCAGGTTGGAATCTGAGCTATAAGTTTAGCTTGTTTTGGCCCAAATATGTGCACATCTAGCTTTTTAGGACTATAATGATGAGGTGACATTAATGTACCCCACCTGATCCTCTAATCAATAAGATTGCTATGTTAAATGAAATGAACCTGACTAGTTATATAGAGCGTCTCTCTACAAGGTTTGCCTACAAGGTGATGTCAAACTTCAGTCTTCATATTCTTTCATTGATTTTCAATTTTCACTTGGGAACCATATGTAATTCTGCTTATCCTGTTACCCACAATGAGCTCATTGATGAATACCTAAAAGAACACAAGCAGTTGTCTATTTTTCAGTTTTATTTCTTTTCAAAAGGAAAATGAAAACACTATTTTAAATCTACTTGCATGGTGATTTAGTTTCTTATTACCAATTGGAATAAATAAAATCTCGCATTAAAAATTGAAGAGAATAACACATTTGAATAAAAATGTTATTAAGCACCCCAGAGCTCTAGTTTTCATAGCCCCAGCTAGAGCTGCAGATTTTGCAAATAAAAACACAGAATGCCCAGTTAGATTTGAATTTTAAATAAATAAAGTTTTAGTATAAGTATGTTCCATGCATTATTTGTGACATACATACATACGCTAAAAAAATGTTTTTCTGAAATTCAGATTTAACTAGGCATCCCATATTTATCTGGCAAATCTACCCCTAGTTCTACTGGTCTCTTGGGGTACGTGCCTAGTGTAAGTCTTAGCAGCAAGCAGTTACCAGGAGGTTGGCCTCAGGCTGGACCAGAAGCAGGCAGGCATTTTGACATTAGGCAGAGCATGTCAGGTGGAAAGTATGGCAGGAAGCATGAGGTAGGTGTTCAGACAGGCAGACAGGCAGGCATGATTATGGTGCTTCAGTAGTCAGGATACTGCCCCAAGGTCTGAAGACCTTACACCAAAACAAGACCCCAGTGGGAAAGAAATTGGGGTAAATATCATTGAATTAAGATGGCCCACAGGAGTTATGCAGAATTGGACAGAGCTCAGTTGCTAAAATGGGAGTATAAGGTCTCAGCTACTACAACCGGGGTACAAGATTAAAACAAGGTCAAAGGCAAAGTTATTCATATCCAGTTACTGGCATATAGCTCTTTGCATTTCCTGATCAGCATAAATTGTCAATTACATGGTCCCAAAGCCTTGGTTGAGACTGAGCTTATGTTTAGGGTTAAATAGCTACAGGTGAAAGAACAATTGGGGTGTTAGGGGAGTGGGCTACAGAAAGTCACAAGAGTCATTTACTGACATTCAGTTCATTTTTTTTTTTTTTTGCCGTATGCAGGCCTCTCACTGTTGTGGCCTCTCCCGTTGTGGAGCACAGGCTCCAGACGTGCAGGCTCAGCGGCCATGGCTCACGGGCCCAGCCTCTCCACAGCATGTGGGATCTTCCCGGACCGGGGCACGAACCCGTGTCCCCTGCATCGGCAGGTGGACTCTCAACCACTGCGCCATCAGGGAAGCCCTCAGTTCAATTTTAAAGCAATGGGTGTTTATTGACCCTCCACTAGATGCCCAACTGTGGATAGGTACTGTGGGCACTATGAAACATCCCACTTGTCTTTACTTTTCTGTGAATACATTATTTTGCTAAGTAGATGATTGTATTTAGACTTCATTCTGGACAAGATGGTTTCTTCCTGCTCCTCTCTGCTAAGAATGACCATAGAAATCATGCAATGGACAAGCCATGGACACTTGCAAACATAGGAGAAAATTGGCAAGAAAAACACAAAGTGGTTCTTTGGACCCCAGCATCCCACCTCTTTCCCACCGAACAGCAGAAGACAACCTCGATCCAGCATTTACCGACCCCCTAATCTGGCAACAGAATGAAGTAACCTAGAAAACATCAGGTGAGCCAGTACCTTCCACAAGAGGGATACACAGGTAGTCCCCCAGGATTAGTTGGCTGGGGCTGCCATAACAAAATACATTGACTGAAGGAATGACTATAGCCTATACATTTCTTAAACTCCAGACTCAGTTTTCTACTTAATATTTCCAAATGGTTGACTAACAGAGATCAGAAATTCAACATGTCCAGACCTGATTGTTTCCACCACTAAACCTGTTGTTCTTCCAACAGCCTTCCTTTTCTCCATTGAGAGCAACTCCATCTTTCCAGTCTCCCAAGCCTAAAACTTAAGGATTATTTCTTGAATTCTCTCTCTCATATCCCACATCCAGTCATTCAGGAAATTCTGTTGACTCTACCTTCAACATATATGTAGAATCTCACCATTTTTTACCGCCTCCACTTCTACTACTCTTGTCCAAGCCACCATTGTCTTCTGCTTGGATGACTACAATAGACTATTAATGGTCTCCCTGCTTTTCCTCTATTCTTCAATTTATCCTAAATGTTAATACCAGAATGGTCCTTTAAAAATCTAAGTCTGTTCACTCATACAACTCAATAACAAAAAAAACAAACAACCCAATCGAAAAATGGGTAGAAGACCTTAATAGACATTTTTTCCAAAGAAGACATACAGATGGCCAACAGGCACATGAAAAGATTCTCAGCATCACTAATTATTAGAGAAATGCAAATCAAAACTACAATGAGGTACCACCTCACACCAGTCAGAATGGCCATCATTAAAAAGTCTACAAATAAGAAATGCTGGAGAGGGTGTGGAGAAAAGGGAACCCTCCTATGCTGTTGGTGGGAACATAAGTTAGTGCAGCCACTATGGAAAACAGTATGGAGGTTCCTTAAAAAACTAACAGTAGAGTTGCCATATGATCCAGCAATCCCACTCCTGGGCATATATCCAGAAACGATGAAAACTGTAATTCAGAAAGATACATGCACCCCAATGTTCATCACAACACTGTTTACAATAGCCAAGATATGGAAGCAACATGTGTCCATAAACAGATGAGTAGGTAAAGAAGATGTGGTATATATGTACAATGGAATATTACTCAGGCATAAAAAAGAATGAAATAATGCCATTTGCAGCAACATGGATGGACCTAGAGATTATCATACTAAGTGAAGTCAGAAAGAGAAAGACAAATACCATATGATATTACTCATATGTGGAATTTAAAATACGACACAAGTGAACATATCTATGAAACAGAAACAGACTCAGACATAGCGAAAAGATTTGTGGTTGCCGACGGGAGGGGGTGGGGGAGGGATGGATTGGGAGTTTGGGATTAGCAGATGCAAACTATTATATGTAGAATGGATAAATAACAAGGTCCTACTGTATAGCACAGGGAACTATATTCAGTATCCTATAATAAAACCATAATGGAAAAGACTATGGAAAAGAATGTGTGTGTGTACACACACACACACACACACACACACACACACAACTGAATCACTTTGCTGTACAGTAGAAATTAACACAACATTATAAATCAACTATACTTCAATAAAATAATTTTTTAAAAAATCTAAGTTTGTTCTTATCACTCTTCTACTCAGAACTCTCCAGTGGCTCACTATTCACTCAGAGTAAAACCCAAAGTCCTTCTGATGGCTTAAGTAATCTGGTCTCTCACCACCTCTCGGATCTCATTCCTTCCTGCTCTCCCCTTTAGTCACTCTCCTCCAGCCACACTGATCTTCCGCTGTTCTTCAGGTACTTCTGTCTTTGCCTTGGCTGTTCTGCTCTCCTACCATTTAACTGTGTAGCTAGCTTCCTTAACTCCTTCACATCTTTGCTCACATGTCACCTTGTCAGTAAGGACTTCTCTGACCATCCTTTTCAGCAGTGCATTTGGCCCTCAGCCTGGCATTCCTAACCCCCTTTTCTGTATTTTTCTTTTTCCATAGCATTTATCAATTTTTAACATACTATATAATTTATTTGTTGTTTATTATTCATTGTCTGCTTCTCCCCACTAAAAATGTAAGCTCCTTGAGGGTAAGGATCAACATCTGGTTTGTCCCCCAATGTCCCCCAAGTGTTTAAAGCAGTGCCCCTTGCATAGTTGGCTTTCAATCACTACTTATTGAATGAATTAAAGAATGGCCTGTATTTCTAAGAATGAGGCTCTGTGGCATATTTGTGCAGGAAGAATTAGGCCTTATGTAAGAGTAATAATATGAACAGTTATTATTTATCATTAAGGAAAATATGATATATTCCAAGAACCTTGCTGAGTAAGGATTGTCTACTTTCACTTAGATGGGGTATATTTCCTTTGGGGATTGGTGATAAGGATCAATAAGGACAATATTCAGATAAAAAAGGGCTCTTCATATATAGACGATATTTTTTAGCTACTAGACAGGTAATATTCAGCCTTCCAGTCAGTTAAGTTACTTTGTAAGACAAATTTGGGCTTGAATTGGATTCTCTGTCCACAGCTCCTAACCACATGCATAGTAGGTATTCTGTAATTGTTGGTTGGTTAAGCGGTGGGCTGGAGAAGTGAATAGAAAAATCTCCTAAGATTTATGTTCCCATGTATTGTACTTCTCCTCCAGCCACACTGAATTATTTGCCTTTCTTCATGTATTGTTTATCCTCACACACTTAACTCCTAGCATGTTACCTGGCACACGGTAAGGACTCACAGTACATTGGATGGAGGAGTGAAGGGATAATGAGTCACTGATGTCCTAGAAATGTTCATTAAATTCAGTCAAATCATTGCTTTGTCAGCTTCACTTGACCATCGACTATAGACATAAGTTAAACCCATCTACACTGTTGAAGGATTCATGCTGTATCCTTCACTGATATTGGTCTGTACATTTTCATCCTCTATGAAAAGAGAGAAGGTAACTTTTCTAAGTTTAACTTGGTTATAGTCTCAGCAGTATGACCCTTTTTAAAATAATTTAAAAGTTCAGTTATACAATGAATCTATAAAGAGCTGACATAAGATATTAGATTCATTTTTATAATTATATTTGCATTTTAACATTAAAAGAAAAAGTGAAAACATTCTTCATAAAAAAACATTTGTATTAGGTTTATCGTTCATGTAACAGTAGCATTAAACTTACAAAAGATATGTAATGGCTCAAAGACTATTAGGCATTTGTCTCTGGTTTCAGGATGGTATCGGGCTATGTATTCACAGAGAAAAGGCCATTAGCATTCTTAATTTGAATGAAATAAGGTGCACTGATTAAGGACATCTTTTGCATCAGTTAGGATTAGGCTTGGCTATGAGTAACAAATATGTGAAAAGATGTTGATTTATTTCAGTCTGGAGAGAGGGAGTTCGGGGCTAAGATGGCAGCTCCATGGTGCCAGGAACAAAAGCTTCTCTTTTTTTGTTGCTCAGCCACGTTTGACTTAGATTCGCAGTGTTTTCTCAGAGACCAAGGTGGCTCCAGCCATTGCATCCACATTCCCTGCATCAGAAAAGGGGAAGAGGGAGCAAGAAGGGGTGTCGTCTCCATTTTCCTTGGAAGTACCATACCAGACTTCCACTTGTCTTGAACTCAGTCATTCCTAACTGCAAAGAGGTCTTGGAAATGTAGTCTTCTTAGCTGAGCAGCAATGTATCTGGCTGAAAAATTGGGGTTCTTTTATTAAGAAGAAAGGGAGAATAGGTATTGGGAAGGCAGTCTCTCCCTTACCCAAGTGTGGACTGCTGGGGGAGAATGCTTATCTCATGTTGTCTTTACATGATGCTTTTATTAACCTTTGTCAGAACTATAGTGGATTCTATCAAACTCCAACAATGCCTCCACAGTGATGGGACTTTTTTCCTGTTTCATGGACTTGTGAAGTTTTTCCCCCTACTGGGAATGAATATTTCTCAGCAATATTCTGCATGATCAGCTGGCAGGATTATGACTGATTTTGGAGACAATTGACTGCTTATTCTGATTTTGGTTATAAGTCTCTTAAGAGGGCTTCCCTGGTGGCGCAGTGGTTGAGAGTCCGCCTGCCGATGCAGGGGACTCGGGTTCGTGCCCCGGTCCGGGAAGATCCCACATGCCGCAGAGCAGCTGGGCCGTGAGCCATGGCCACTGAGCCTGCGTGTCCGGAGCCTGTGTTCTGCAACGGGAGAGGCCACAACAGTGAGAGGCCCGCGTACCGCAAAAAAAAAAAAAAAAAAAAAAAAAAAGTCTCTTAAGAGAAATGTAATCTATCTCTACCTTTTAATTGACCCATTGACTACCTAGGACTTCTAAATCATTAAGAATCTGATAGAGATTGAGTCCGTTATAACCAGGATATGTTTTAAAATTCTAACTTTCCCTCCAGCTCCTTCCAGATAAACAACAAACAAGAAAGCCAGAAAGAGAGGTAGACCTTGTTTTGGTATTAAGAATGTTCCCCATGATATAATTACTTAAAATATATACATGCTAAGAATTCAGGATTATTTGGCATGATGTAATATGACTATCAGATGACTGTTTTAGTGGATATTTGTTCTTTTTTAAATTTTATTTAATTGTGGTAAGAACACTTAACATGAGGTCTACTCACTTAAATTTTTAAGTATGTTATACATTATTGTTGACTATAGGTACAATGTTGAACAGCAGATCTCTAGAGCTTATTCATCTTGCTTAACTGAAACTTTATTCCCATTGATTAGTAACTCCCCACTTCTCCCTCCCCGGCCAGCCCCTGGAAACCACCATTCCATCTTTGATTTTGTGATCTTATTTTAGATACCTCATATAAGTGGAACCATGCAATATTATCTTTCTGTGACTGGATTATTTGACTTAGTAAAATATCCTGAAGGGTCATCCTTTTTTTAAGGCTGAATAATATTCTACTGTATGCATATGCCACATTTTCTTTATCCATTCCTCTGCTGATGGACATTTAGATTGTTTCCACATCTTGGCTATCGCGAATAGTGCTACCATGCTCATGGGATGCTGTTATCTCTTTGAAATCCTGATTTCAGTTCTTTTGGATAAATACCCAGGAGTGGGCTTTTGGGATCATTTGGTAGTTCTATTTTTAATTTTTTTCTTTTTTTTAGGAAAATCCATATTGTTTTTTGTAGCAGCTGCACCATTTGGCATCTAATTTCTCCACACCCTCACCAACACTTCTCTCTTGTTTGGAAATTTGTTCTTTATAACTTTCCAGCAACCTATCCCCACTTTCCTTTGGGAAGTTTTTTCTCCACTCATTGCAGTTCATAGGTGGGTAGATAATTGAAACCAAGCCGATCATAATACCCCATCCTCCTGGCCACACTGATTGGTCCAGGGGTAAGTTGGAAGGATTAAAAGTGGGGATTAATTGTAGCCATAATTCCTATAACAAGGAGGAATTCTTCCTGCATTAGAACAGAGTGGAGGCAAGCAAAAACGGGTGATCAATGGCAGGAATAAGAGAGGGAGAGAGAGTAGGCAATTCAACATCATGAAGTCTCCAGTCCAAGTCCCTGAGGCTCATTCTTTGATTCCGAGAACCAATGTATCACCTTTCTGCTTAAGCTGGTTTGGTTTGAGTTTTTGTCACCTTCAGCCAGAAGAATCTGGACCCATGCAGCTCCACTTCTTAGTGCGTTTAACCATAGACTCCCTGGATTCTAGTTATTTGTGTATGTAGCTCATCCCTTGTAGCCAGGTGTGAACTCCTTGAGAAATGGCACCGTGGCTAATTTGTCCTGTGTCTTAGATGACTCCTAACTGTTTCACCCTAAGTGGGTCTTAATAAACATTTGCATTTGGTAAAGAAGTTAAATAAATATATTTTTTTATATCTGTAGAGTCATACCTTCTATTCTTTGTTGAATGATTGCAATGTAGTAGGGACATTCCAGAGTGAAGTATATGTTGTTTAATATTTATAACCCATTTGCGAGGTAGGCACTATTATTACCTATTTTACAGATGAGTGGACTGAGTTTTAAAGAGGTTAAAACCATTTGCCCAGGGGCTGCCCTGGTGGAGCAGTGGTTAAGAATCTGCCCGCCAATGCAGGGGACACGGATTTGAGCCCTGGCCGGGGAGGATCCCACATGCCGGAGAGCAACTAAGCCTGTGTGCCACAACTACTGAGCCTGCACTCTAGAGCCCGCGAGCCACAACTACTGAAGCCCGCGTGCCTAGAGCCCATGCTCTGTAACAAGAGAAGCCACCGCAGTGAGAAGCCCGCACACTGCGAGGAAGAGTAGACCCCACTCGCCGCAACTAGAGAAAGCCCGCGTGCAGCAACGAAGATCCAACGCAGCCAAAGATAAATTAAAAAAAAATTATGAATAAAGTAATAAAAAACAAAAAACAAAAAAACCTGTAGGTTAAAAAAAACAAACAAAAGAACCCTTGTCCAAGTTCACCTAGTAAGTGCTGAATCTTAGACTTGAGCCAGGACTCTTGCTGGCAAAGCCAATGCCTTCAATTATTGCCTGTCAATACAATTGGCTATTTCTCCCCTAAAAGTTAGATTAGACATGACTCCCAAATGCCCATGTACAATGGGGGGAATTTTGTTTCCTTCAAGAAAAGTTCTGATGTTTATTAATTTTTACATGATTACAATCAAATTGAATATAGGCCTCAAAGGTAAAATTACTCTTTCCCCCAAATTAGATTGGATTTAGACAAGTCAGCTTTGTATATCAAAAGGTCCTGCTTTCTGAAGGAAGAGAGACTGTTTAGGTACCTAGTATGCTAGAGATCACGATTGATTTGACCACTAATATTTAGGCTTGTGGTACATTTTTAGGAGTAGTGTTTCATGCTGACCTCATACTTTAATAGTAGGTCTTGATTAAATGGTGTAGAAATTATAACTACTTATGAGAAACATGCTTGTTCAAAGAGCCTCAGTTGAACATAGAAGTACTACAAAAGGCAAACTTCACCATCTGTGTTTATTCAAGTTGCCTATATTGTGTGTATTCAGTGAATTCAAGCTGTTTCTAATACTATGACTAATTTAGAGTAAAAGAGTAAATCTATGACATTCTCACTGATGCCAGTAAGTCTTATGCTTAAAACCCTGTGTAGGCCCGTTAGCACTTTTCAGTGTCACAGACTTCACAGGCACTCCAGTGCTACTGGTTATGAGAGATAACCTAAGAAAGCATGGATCATTCTGTACAACCCAAAGTACCTGTCTTCTTATGATTCATTTATTCTTTCAAACCATTACGATCACCTAAAATGTGTCAGGTGCTATGCTAACTACTGGAGTATCTAATGGTGAACAAGACACACACAGTTTCTGTCTTCATGGAGCTTAGTTAAGTAGACAGACAATAAAGAAATAAAGAAATAAAGAAGAAAATATCAGGTGGTGATAAAGTGTTACATTGAGAATAGAAGAGGATGATCTGATTGAAAATGACTGAGTTCTAATGTGAGAAAGTTGGTAAGGGAAGGCTCCTCTGAAGGAGCAGAAACCTGAAATGACAAGAAGGAACCAGCCTGAGAAGATGTAGGAGAAGTATTCCAGGCAGAGGGAACAGTTAGTGCAAAGGTCCTGAGGCAGAAATAAACTTGGTACTGTCAAGTGTTGGAAAGATGATTGGTTAAGTATCATTTTTCGGTAGAATAAGGTACATTGATCTAAAGGCCCTGCTGTTGTCAACTAGAGGGAAGCCTTACAATGATTCATATTATCCTCTGAACTTTATAAATCTTAGCAGTGGCAATTCTAGAGGTGGTAGGATTAGGGATTATTTTTATTTTTGCTTCTCTGTATTTTCAATTTTCTGCTTAACAATGAACATATTTTTTTCTTTTTGCCAAACAAGACCTAAAAAATCCCATGGAAGGCATAGAAATGCACTTAAAGACATTAGGAAAGGTATATTTGGGGATGACAATAAAGCAAAATTCATCACAAAAAATGTACTAGAAAACATAAATACGGTTTTGGTAGAATTGAATAAGGAAGGGCTCAAGAGAGGGGTGAGAAAACTTGTCAGGAACAAGGGAGTTAGAAATGAGTCAATGGCAGTATCCTGTCACCTAAACTGGGATGAAATCTCAGCCTTTCCTAAGAAAGAGGGTGACAGTGTCCTGGATCTATGTGCTCAGGCACCAGTAACCCTGATTTTCTTGGTCATTGGGTTCAGACAGGTGAGCTGGGCTCTACTAGTTATTAGTGGTTTGTTTAGACTGGGGCCAGCCTCCCAGTTTGTCCTTAGGGTGGATCTGCAGCAGTCCCCAGAGCCTCAGTGGGCCAGTGACCAAGCCCCAGAGAAACTCTGACTTGAGACATAAGTCGGAGTAGGTAGGGTAGAAGAGCAGGTCTGGGACACCCTAATGCTGTCAATTTTCTGCCACGTGCTAGGCCATGCCTGGGCAAGCTACTCTCTATCTTGGAGTCTCATATTTTCTCATCTCTAAAGTGAAGGGATTGGGCTAGAACCTCTTTAAGATTATTTCTAGCTCTAAATTTCTATCTCTGCTCCAAACCTCTTACCATGAAAATTCTTGTGGCTATATTTTGCTCTGAGAGGAGCATAGCATTGACTGATAAGCAAAATTTGGACCAGTGAAGCATCCAAGCATGCGCAGACCAGAGAGAGGAAAATAGATGATATGCTAATTTTTACTTTCCCCTTCCTTAGCCCCTTATACAGAAATGTTAATAGTGGTGACATTTTTAGGGAGAAGGAGCTGGCCAGTAGGCCTTGGATTCTAGCTCATACCTGCATTTGGGGAGTGGGGCCTTTCCATAATGTTCCTACTCTCCCCTAAAATGAGTACTGTCACATCCTGTTCTGCACTGATGGGAGGAAGGTTTAGAACAGGAATTATGGGGTACCTAAAGAGCCTAAAGAGGAGGAAGGGTGTCACTGAATGGTGACGGAGAGACTTGCCAATGTCATCACACTTCTGCTGAGGGCTGATCGTGTGTGCTTTCTATTGTTTGGAAAGAGATGGAAGCCGTAGGAGGAAACAGCTCCTATGTGTGGAGACACATAGCAATGCAACATTGTAGGAACATTGCCAGTGAGTTGCACAATTCATACCAATACGATATTTGGTTGTTGTTATTGTATTAATATTAACAATATCATAAAGAGAGTTTTTTTCTTTGTTATTGTATTAATATTAATAATATCATAAAGAGAGCTTTATTCCAGTAGAGCTTATTAATTGACTGTGGTGGGGTAAGGAACTGAAAACCTCTTCTTCCCTTCTTCTATCAGAGGGTTGTTTTAGAATAAAAAAAGAATCTAAAATGAGCTGATGCCACTCCATGCTGTGAGTTACCAAGTTATTGACAATAGCAGTGAACACTGCTCCAGGTATAAAAGATATTAAAAACGTTAACAAGTAGAAGAAATTACTTCGCTGACGCTCTGTACCTTGATTTGCTCATTTCTAAAATGGGAATAAATTTTGTAAATTGTGAAACCTTTAAACACATGTATTAATAATAATAATTAGTTTAACATTAATAATTATGACATGGAAACTTAGTGGAATGAAAGGGTTAAGGCAGTTACTCAAATAATGAATCCCCTCCTGGGGGCTCATTTATTTAGCATGAGATTCTCACTGATTATTTGATTAATGCCAACTATACCATACATATCTATTAGGTTCAGGATGTTTGGATATAAACAAGCATATATACAGGTTTATACTGAAAACAGTCATAACAACAGGGTGCATCAGTACATAGGAAACTCAAAGCTCTCAGGTGAATTTTGGACACATGGATTGAATTTCTCTTGAGCACTGTCAAGTGTTTGGGAAGTTGCCGGTGCTAATCGACTTAAAGGAAAACTAAGGAAGTATTTCTCCAGTTTACTGTCATTAAAATAAACACTCAATTGGATGTAAGTTTTCATGTAAATTGGCGTCATGTAAAAACCTAGAGAATAGCATTTCATTAACTGTTAGTTGTAGTTTTGTATCACATAATGAAATTGCTCAGTTTGGGAAGGGGGTAAAGAGTTAAAATGTATGAATGGCAAAATGAGGTCTCTTCATATGCGAGTGGTGCTTGGTGACCATTTGAGGATGAACTGAGGATGGAGGCAAAAGATACTCGCAGCAGTTTGTCCTTGCCTTGTCTGAATTAATGGTTAAGATGCGAGTCACAAGGGAAGTAAGACTGTCCCCAAATGAGGGAACTGGGGGGGCTCCCAGGGAAGGAGAATGTGGAAGGCATTATGAAACAAGATATTCTTAATCTTTTCATAAAATTCATCAGAACAATTGGACAGTCCATTAAAAGTTGGCACGTTACCAGCCTCATCTAGACATCCAGAGAGCCTGCTGCCATCAGTCACAAAGGACATTCTGTCCTAGACACCCTAAGCCAACACCATGTAGTAGTAATGGTTGTGTTAGAGGCTGAGAATGTGTCAGCGGGATGATGGTACAAGTTCTGCCCAATGCTAGTCATGAGAGATGCTGTGCACAACAGCCTAGGTGTTATTAGAACCATAGCAGGGACACTTAGAGGTCATTGGATTGAATCTCCTCATTTTATTGAAGAGGATACTGGTAAGCTCACTTACCCAAAGATGCACAATGAATCTCCTGTTTCTTAGTCTAATGATTTTCCTACCGTAAGAAATGGTTTACCTTAACTCTTGCATGTATTCCTTAAACATACCACATAAGTTATTTGCACTGTATGTTAATCTATATAAGGAAAATCAGTATGCAAGGAAAATAATTGCAACCACTGTGGCCATATACTGTATCGGCCAAAACATTTGTTTGGGTTTTTCTGTAAGCGGTTACAAAAACCCGAACAGACTTTTTGGCCAACCCAATAAAAGTACTTTCCTGAGGCTGCCGTGTTGGTCAAAACCAAAAGAATAGCAGTTTTATGAACGAGACCAATTGTTGTGGCTCCTTATGTGCCAATACTCTTGTACCAAATGCATTCTTTTCTGTTTATGTCACACCACCCAAGAGGTTTTGAATTATAACTCCAGCAAAAGAGAAATGCCAAGGTCTCTTACCAGTCACTTCTAATCTGGGTCATATCAAAGGTCACATAATATTGCCTACATGTTCAGCACACTCCCACTGTGAAAGAATGATAAGCACTGTCTGAAGGACATTTTATTTCTTGAACACATTCCTTTTACGCCGACAGCTGTGGTGGTCTGCTGGGCTCCAGGGCTGAAGGCAAAGACCCACGATGATTTCTTCTTGACAAAGAAGCTGCTACTACTTTTCCTGTGTGCGCGCTTTCCATTCCCAAACGGTCTCCCTCTTGGGCCTCCCATGATTGCCCCCATCTCCTTCCCTCTCCCCCCTGTACCCCCATTAGCCTTGAAAGGTGTCTGTTGTATTACACAAGCCCACAGTGATACAGCAATCTGGGTCTAGTTCCCAGACAGCTGCTTTGATTCAGGAAATACTTGTCAGAACACAGACTCGGCTTATAGCTGTATGGGATGAATGAATTACAGGAATAAGCCTTCTGTTCATTTGCCAAGTTCACAGTCCATAGGCTCAGAATACTTCCAAGCGTGTGTTTACTCTTTGGAGATGTTTACTCTTTGGAGATGTATGTTAGTTATATGTTGTCATTCATGGAGGCTTCCTTCGTTCCTCCAACACCTCATTTGTCAAACTTTGGTTGGAGATGAGCTATTTCACATGTCAGTTATTCAGGTAGCTGGATGCTACCCTTTAATTACCAAAGCTTGGTTTATTTTAGCCTGTCTTATGGATAGATTGCTTAAATGAATTGTATGTTCCTCTGCCTTTTACATTGAACAGAATAAACCATATTGGTCTTTTCTTTAAAGTGTAAGGGTGAATATGAGCATCAGTGATTTCCTTGTGTCCTGACACAGTGCTGTCCTCAGGAACTATTAAGGCATATGGGACAACTCACACCTATCGTCAATGGCCCCAGCATGTCATGCTATATGAATTGTGGTACCTGCTTTGGGAAGTTCTTTCTCTATCTTGTTTTTCATTACTCAGAGCTACCAGTGGCAATCATCTCTTCCTTCCTCATCTTCTCTTTGCCTGCATAATCCCCCTGCACTCCCCATCTCCCCAACCCCACAAAAGGTCCATTTCTTAGTTTCCTACAGTTGATATTCTGTGCGCTGGGAAACTACAACCAAGCATGTTAGAGTTGAGCACAGATAGGAGGGAAGCGTGGGAACAGAGCATCTGAATGTTGACACATCTCATTTGAACCCTCAGGGATTCTTTTTTGTTTCCCTCCCAATTCTAGGCTATGTTCTAGATCAGTGTTGTTCACACTGTTTATTATTGCAGGGTCCTAGGAAGAGATGCCAGAGGTGGCCAAGAGGTGTGTTTAGGTGTAGTGTTAGTTATCCTGTTCTAGAACATGCTTTATAACCTAGTGTCATCATGGATTGGGAAGGCATTTGACATTTTCTACGTATCTGGAAACCATCTAGTCCAAAGAGTTTAACTCACTATTAGGGATAAATAGCACAACATTTTAAAACCACAAGTACCATTTTACATAAATTGTACATTTCTTTTTCCTATCTGAGTTGAACTATAGAGCGTGCTTTAAAACAGTGAAGTCCAATAGAAATATAATGTGAATTATATATGGAATTAAAAATGTTCTAGTAGCTACATTAAGAAAGTAAAAATAAATAGGCGAAATAATTTTAATCTTTCATTTAACCCAGTATATCCAAAATATTTTCATTTTAATATATTATCAATATAAAAAGTATACCACTTTGGCTTTTAAATTTAAACTGGTTAAAATGATGTAAAATTAAAATTTCAGTTTTCCATTCACACTAGCTACATTTCAAGTGCTCTGCCACTTGTGCCTATTATATTAAATAGTATGATTTTAGAACATTTTTGAGCTCCACTAGTTTGGAATTTATAATTTTATCAGAGTTCAGCTGAAGTTTACAATCTGATCTCTCTGTGGAGAAAGGTTTTACTTGGCACGTTCACCGTATAAATCAGATCACAGGAGGCATGTTTAATCCACTTAAGAGTATTAAGTGTTTTGTGGGACTTTAACACAACATTTATGAATGCAAAAATATTCTGCTATGCACAGCAGAGTGTCCTATATTCATTAAAGGGCATCTAACAGGGTGTCCTCTCCTTTTGGACACTTGGTTAGCAGTTAGTTATTATTACACTACTTTTGAAAGGTTTATGTAAGTCACATTTCCTCTAGAATTGTCTAAAAATTTGTTAGTATATCAGATAACCATTATCTAAATTAAATAAACTTCACAGATATAGTCTATGTCAAACTTAAATATAAAAATAACATGGAGCTTTGCTTGAAGGTGATAATATCTTTCTCACAAGGTGGTGAACTTAAAATGAGATAATGCACTTCATAAACTGAAAAATGTTTCATGCATGTCATTCATTATTTCTTTACTGGCTTTTATAAGCCAAGCTTTGTGCTAGATGGTAGGGATATAGTTGTGAACCAGATGGGCAGACGTGATCCCAGCCCTCATGGAACTTACAAGCTGGTGGGGAGAGACAGGCAAATAAACAGAGGGCAGTAAGGGATGTGATAGGGGAAGCACCAGTTGCTAAGAAAACATATAGGAGAGTCATGTAACCTAGACTAGTTGAAGGGGTTGGTCAGGGAAGCCTTCCTGGAAGAAGTGGCGTCTAGGCTGAAACCTGCAAGTTGATTTGGAGTTAGCCAGGTGAAGGAATGGACCGAGTGGGAAGAGTGCACCTGCAATCAAAATGTGCGAGATCCAGGAGGTGAAAGGGAAAGCATGAGGCAGTCCTGGAACTGAAAGTAGTTCTGTGCGACTGCAGTGGGGAGTCCAAATGAAAGAGGGAGCCATGGTGAAGGTAGGGAGACCAGTAGGAACCAGATCACAAAGGACCTAAGGAAGTTGGACTTTATTTTGTCCCAAGGACAAGGGGTGACCGTCGAAAGGTATTATGCAGGGGATAATCTGATCTGGTAATGTTATGGAATGACAACATTATTCATATGTTACGTTCCATATGTTCCATATCAGAGTGATCATATGGAATGATCACTTTGGCTGCTGCATGGAGAAGGGGCTGTGGGAAGGTGAGAATGGAAGCCGTGAGATCAGAGAGGCCTTGGCTGGAGACACTGGGAACCTGAACCAAGGGAGTGGGGGAGGGGGGCACAATTTGATAGATATTTAGGAGCCAAAACAATAAGCCTTAGTGATTGATGGGATGTGGGAGGTGAGGGGTAAAGAAGAGTGTCGTGGGCTCCTGGGTAAATGGTGGTACCTGCCATTCACTAAAATACCAAAAGCTGCAGGTGGAGCAGGTTGTGTGCGTGTATGGCGGGGTGCATGGGATGACAGGTCAGTTGTGGCCATGCTGAAGCTGATGTCCCATGGGCAGTCTCTAAGTAAGGATGTCCTATAGTCAGTTAGATTTGTGTCTAACTAGAGTCTGCTGAGATATCCTGGCCTCTGAAATTTAAATGGAAATGATTCAACACCCCCGTCTCCATCCCACATGCAGTGGGAGCTCTACATCCTTCCTGAAGTCTCTACAGATTCTTGAGGGGGTGATTAATGTTTTTCCTCTTTGCCTCTAGACCTCAACTCTGGTCTCTGCTGAATTAGTTCAGTCGATGGATCATCTCCCTGTGCTGGTTCTGTGCCACACTTTCCCAGCTGTTGAACTAAGCTACTTCCCTTAACTTTCACAAAACCCAAACCAAAAACCCAGTCACACAAGGCCATTGTGTATGCAGCAGGTTGGACTCACGATTTGTGGAGATGACAGGGGTTTGGGGGGCAGCAGTGCAGTACAATTTAAAGATGAATAACCACCATCCTTGTTCTTAAGAAGCCCTTGGCCGGCCCGCCAGCCTGGCCTGCAACCTCCTGAATTGCTTTGCTCTGTCTGCTTTCCCTCTCTCAGTGCATCCTAGCAACAGAAACAAACTAACCAAAACAAAACAAAACCAAGCCTCCCATTATATTATGCAACATTTCTTTATAGTTCCTTTCTTCAAGACGTTCTTTGCATATTCAGAGATTCATAATGTGCTCTGCTAACAGTGGTGTATATCTTCTGGCTTCTCCCCAACCCTCCACGTCATTGTGTGGAGAAGGAGGGATATGACTTAATATTTCACCACTGATATGAATGGCATGAATGATACCCCCTAAAAGGAAAATGACCACAATTAGTTGTTTTTTTCATTTTATTTTATTATTTTATTTTTTTTAACATCTTTATTGGAGTATAATTGCTTTAGTTTTGATTTTAAGTATCCATTTGTTTCCCTTCATTATATGAGTCTGGCTCTTCAGAGTAGGCTGAAGGTAGAGGTTTGACAGTCAACAATAGACAGCTTTTGCTTGAAGCAGTTAGGAGTGCATGTGATCGCCCAAAGACAACGTGTGAAGTGAGAAGAGAAGGTGGCCTAGGATGGAAACCTGGCATTCAGCATACGGGATTTTAGGTCCCGACCAGGGATCGAACCCACGCCCCCTGCTGGAAGTGTGGAGTCTTCACCACTGCGCGGCCAGGGAAGTCCCTAAGCCTTCAATCTTAAGGGAGCTACAGAAGAAAAGGGGCCCTGGAAGGGGACTGAGGAGGGTAAAGAGGCAGGGGAAAAAGCAGCAGAGTGTGTTGTCATGAAAACCAAGTTAAGAGGGTACTATTTCTTGTTAGAAAGGAGGTGAAATCTGGACTGTGTGTCTTTATAACCCAGTGTCTGTCAGAGTGCCTGCAGTATACTCAGTGAATACTTGTTGAACTGGAATGGGCTACCTTGCTAAGCTGACTTCTACTCTTGTGGTCAGCACAGCAGCTGTTACAATTCTTTTCCATGTATTTCAAGTCTCCAGTGTACTCCTCCCTTCTCCATCCTCATCGCACGCCTTAGCTAGAGGTCCTCTGACAAGTGTTTCCTCAAGTTCTTTCTTCTCATGCGTCCCTACAAGCACCCTCTCTACCTCAGCATGTCTTTGTCCCTCTCTTCTTTCCCTTGTGTGTCTTGGAGATAAAGGTGGCCCTTCTCTTTTGGCAAGGCTCACTACACTGTCTACTAGCTCTTTCCCCTCGAGGGAGCTCTGATCTGTGATTATGAGATGTTCTCATGGTCAACTAGCCTAGATTAAGAAAAATTATGAATCTAATTATCATTAAATAACATTTGATAAACTGTAACTTTCGAAACATTGCCTCCAAGATAGTGGTACTGGTGAGGGAAGACAAAAGTGAAAAAGGCTCAGGGTGATGAAAATAATGGGAACTTTTGGTCCATTTACCCTCTTTACTTCCTTTCAACTTGAAACTTCTGGAGAGAGGACTATACTTGCAGTTCCAATTCTTTATAACTCACTTGTATTTAACCCCTTGTAATCTGGCTTCCTCTGTTGTCAGAACGGCTCTCCTAAGGATTCGGCTTGCCACGTCAGTGGGTTTTTCCTCAGATCTGATCCACCTCATCCTATTGGCAGTCTTTGATACTGTTAGCCACTTCTTTCCTTCCTTTGATTCACTGATATTCCATTCGGTAGCTTCTCATCTCTTTTCTCCTATTTCTTATGGAACCTTATCATTCTCTAATGTCCTTTCTAACTATAGACTGCCTTTTTTTAAAAAAAAAAATTATTTATTTATTTTTGGCTGTGTTGGGTCTTTGTTGCTGCGCATGGCCTTTCTCTAGTTGCGGTGAGCAGGGGCTACTCTCTGTTGCGGTGTGCGGGCTTCTCATTGCGGTGGCTTCTCTTGTTGCAGAGCATGGGCTCTAGGTGCAAGGGCTTCAGTAGCTGTGGCTCGCAGGCACAGTAGTTGTGGCTCGCAGGCTCTAGAGCGCAGGCTCAGTAGTTGTGGCGCACGGGCTTAGTTGCTCTGCGGCATGTGGGATCTTCCTGGACCAGGGCTCGAACCCATGTCCCCTGCATCAGCAGGCGGATTCTTAACTACTGTTCCACTATGGAAGCCCGTGGGTCATAATATTTTTAATTGAGAAAAGTTACTGTCCATAAGTTCTGAGGTATCTAGTAAATTCAGAGTAAATTCTGCTAAATGGAAGATAATCTCAAAACTTATTTTTTCATATTTAATTTTGTAAATACCTTAATCCAAAATTTTCACAGGTACTGACTTTTTGTCTCCAATCAGAGATGCTCTCTTCAACAAATATTTTATAAGACAAAACATGTCAAGTAGATTGTCTGAATTTGTGATTTTAAAAACTTCTTTGCTAAATTTAAATGGTGCAAAATCATAGGCCTTCTCGATTTCATTCCATTATGGTACAGAATGTATATTTATCCAATTATAAAAGGAACTCCTTGAAAGCCTCTTTTTACAAGTAGGAATAATCCAAAGCACAATTATAGAATTTAAAAATCAAAATTTGCACACCATGTGCTCTGTCATTGTTTAATTTGTTTTAGTCCGTTACTTGCTTTTGTAGAAATGTATTTTAGTGTCTTTTGCAAACTTCATTTTCAATTAATAGAAATTGCTCAGAGCTTCAATAGGTAAAGTTTTTTATCACCCTACTTATTAAAGACCCAATTAAGATTATTAAATGATTTGGAATAAAATGCAACCAAAATTTAGGTAACTAATTTACAAGTTCAATTTTATAGAATACTTAGGTTGATTTAAAATGTAGTTCTTCAAAGGCTCTAAGATGTCTAAAATCTAATAGATGATGGTCATCAAAGTGAGAAAGCACATACCAATATACTAGGGTAAGTTTTGGGATTCAAATTAGCTTCCTTTTTTAAAAAAATTTATTGGAGTATAGCTGAATTACAATGTTGTATTGGTTTCAGGTGTACAGCAAAGTGATTCAGTTATACATATACATATATTCATTCTTTTTCAGATTCTTTTCCCATTTAGATTCAAATTAGCTTCTTGATGAAAATGTTGTAGTTACCTTATATACCTGTGTATATGTAAAAAATATCTGTACATTCTGACAACTACATCTTCTATTTCAACTGGGAGACACCTGACTTCGCTGAGTATAGATAGGAATTATGTGTGCAACACAAAGTACATTGCTGCCCCATAGGTTTCTTCTTAAATTAGTAAAAATAATGTTTTTACAGTTACACTATGCCTCACCTATGTTTTGTATTTGTATTGCCACTGAAAAACAAGTATTTTTCTTCATTGTTGAAACTTTTAATTAAATTTCCAATCAAATTCACAACAAAGTCAGATGTTTCACCAGAATTAACTTCCATAGCTTTATTCCGATTCCATGAATTGGAAGAAAGAAATCAGATAATTATTATATATTCTATTTGAAGCATCTGATGGCCCAGATGCAACTAACATCTTATAACTCTTTGGGAAATTCTCCTGATAATGGAACTAATATATTAACAGTTGTAGTTTTACTTTTCCTCTAAGTATTAGGAAATTTGGAATGGAAAATGAGTTAAATTAATTAAGAGTAGTCATTTGATCTAAATGAAAATCACATTTCACAGAGTGATATGTAAGTCTGCCTTCTAAGGCTGCATGTTTTCTTTGGACAGATTCTTCTTAAAATAACCACTAACTTTTGAAGGAGATACTGATGCTTTTTCAGCATATTTGTGTCTTCTGGTTGTCATGTGGGCACAGTGACATCACTTTGGCTCCCATGGTGGAGAGTAAATGCTGGCAGGCATTTTGTGTGGGTTTCCCATTCATTGTCAATTTTCTTCAGAAATGGAAATTCGGTACTTAATTTTTCATTAAATATGCACTTAAATATTTTGGGTTTATTATTGCCCCAAAGGGTCGTTGTAAAATAAAAAAGCAATGCCTAACAATAAAATAAATAGTTGTACATTTATGCTGTACAGTAAATAACGGAGCCACTGTAGCAATAACAATCAGACTACTCTCCACACACTCTGTGACAAGGCTGCTGTCTCTGTTCCGTGTTTATGTGCACCTAACATAGCCTGCTTTGAGCAACTTGCAGGTCAAGGCCTGGGCCACAGCACAGTTGGCTGGTACATCAAGTGTTAGAATATGCGGGGGAGGAAGATTGAAAAGGCAAAGTAGGATGCAAGTTTAAAGGAGTGACAGATTATCTGTGAATGTGTGGGGTTTTCCCCTGTGAACCAGGGAAACTTTAGAAAGGGATGGGAATGATGCTAGTTGATAACAAATAATCCAGCCCACCTAACAGATAGGCTTCTTGACCCCTAATTACAGATGGGGAAACTGAGTAAATTTCAAAGGTCACACACCTAGGAAGTAATAAAGCTCAGACCAGGCTATTCTACCCGAAGCCAGGAGGAGGTAGCTATTGCTAGCTCCTCATAGCAGAGAGCACTTCATTTCAGCAGTGATTGTGCTTCAATATGCCCTTGAAAGGAAAGTGTTTGTCATGGATCATCTTTTTATTTCGTTATCTTTTAGATTTAACAGTGTGTTAAAGTAAGCACTCTGTGCCCTACACATGTCTCTCACACTCTTCTACAGGAAACCATGGCAGAAGTTGGATCCACAAAGTACGGGGTACCAAACACACCCCAGCTTATTTCAATGAAACCATTAATATTGATTCATTAAAAGAATCACCAGAACAAATGCCAAACTAAATGGGATTCTGGGACAAGAGGTATGTACCAGGACTATCCTCGGCATCTGGAACCCTATGTTTGGCTCACTTTAGGAAAACCCACACATTCACAGATAATCTGTCACTCCTTTAAACTTGTATCCTACTTTGCCTTTTCAATCTTCTTCCCCCACATATTCTAAACTCCTTGAGAGCATGAACTAAAATTTGTTTCTGTTTGGGGTCCCCTTAGCCTCTCACATTCAGTTCTTTCTTAGTAAACATGATTCATTGACTAGTCTTCTCTTTGGAAAAGGCAGCTTGACAAAGTAGGAATAGCCTGGTCTTAGCTTTATTACTTCCTAGGTGTGTGACCTTTGAAATTTACTCAGTTTCCCCATCTGTAATTAGGGGTCAAGAAGCCTATCTTTTAGGCGGGCTGGATTGTTTGTTATCAACTAGCATCATTCCCATCCCTTTCTAAAGTTTCCCTGGTTCACAGGGTTTAAGCTTGGAGCAGTATTTCATAGAATCCCTTTCCAGCATGAGTCTGGATTATGAACATTCAGTGGGAGGGACTTGTGTGAGTTTTAAAAGCAAAAGAGAAGGAGAAGCTGGATCATCAACTGCTTCCCTTGGCTTTTGGGGTCCTCCTGAGACCCCCCCACTAAAGTGCTCTAGCAGCTGAGATCATCAAGGCAACCTCCTTAAGATCTCTGTACTTTTGGATTTCTGGAAAGTGGCCTTCCTCACTTCTCATTCTCCTAACCCAAAAGTAACCCAAAAGTTGCAAAGCTTCTAATTCCCTCTATTCAACCTTTCCATTTAAAACGCAGAGTAGCTCTGTTTTCCTGATAAGCTCTGATACTTGGAGTGGCTGTAAGGAAGAAATTACATACTATATGTAAAGCATTCACCGTGGAACCCCACAGGCACCAAATAGATGCTCAATCAACAGTAGCTGTCCTGCGACTTCCCTGGCAGTCCAGTGGTTAAGACTCGGCGCTTCCACTGCAGGGAGTGAGGGTTCGATCCCTGGTCAGGGAACTAAGATCCCACATGCGGTACAGTGTGGCAAAAAAAAAAAAAAAAAAAAAAAAAAGCTGTCCTTATTGTCATTATCATCAGTAGAATGCCTTAATTTATTCTGTTGCTCATCCTATCCCAGGACAAAATCTTGTGCTCTATCTTTGTATCTTTGAATCCATTCTCTGCTCAGAAGCCTCTGAAGTGTGGCCATTGGTGGGAAGAGTGTTTCTGCTGTCCATGGCTCCAACCTGCTCCATCCCTGACCATTGTTGGCCCATGGTTCTCTTTCCTGATTGCTGAACCAGGCATAGTAGGTCCAGGTATAGAAGCTTCATAAGGATGAGGTCTGAACTGAAATTTAGAGGAGGAAAGCAGCGGGATAAGGAGAGGAAAGCCTAGGGTCTTCTGCTCAGTGAGCAACTGATGTAGATAGAGAGCCAGCTAGGGAAGGGATGACTCTACCTCATCCCAGTGCTAAAATCCACGTAATTCTCAAATACTGTTCCAGACTGATTTGTGGTGACACTGCCCCTCCTTGTTTCCATTTACACAATTTATGATTTTTTTAAATATTCTGATCCACCTGCACCAATATAGATGTTGATGGGATAAAGAGAGAGAAGAATAGTATTTGATCTAAACTCTGACCTTATCCCTCCTCCCTTCTCCATCCCTGAAGCACCACTGGCAACTATAACTTTACTTTCCACCATTTGAGTATATTAAGGGAACTGTGGGGATTAAGAGAGTTGGCCACTTTGGGCCTGCTTTTTTGTTTGTCAAATGATGCAAGACAAATTTCTCTTGCAAGAAACCCCAGGTATGTGCAGTATCTGGAGTGTGGTAGCATGGTATAGTGGATATAGCATTGATATGGGAAATAGGAGATCTGACTTCTCAACCTAGCTGTGATACCTCGGGCAATTCATCTCTTTTCTGGAACAGATTTCTTCATGTGTAAAATAGGGAGTTATACAGATCTGTAACCCCTTAGCCAAAACTCTTGAGTCCACATATGAGTGAGAATTCAAAATTTTTCAGAATGCTAGAAAAGTCATGTATCTTCTGTAAGACTTTCATCGGGATGTAATCAAATACATTAATATTTCTGCAGCAAGATGTATGAACATTCACAATGAGTGGGATAGATACTATAAATAGCCTAATGTCAGATTGAAATTGAAACTGTGCAACCCAGATTGGGACTTGAACCCACGGTCTTTTTTTTTTTTTTTTTGGCGGTACACGGGCCTCTCACTGCTGTGGCCTCTCCCGCTGCGGAGCACAGGCTCCGGACGCGCAGGCTCAGCGGCCATGGCTCACGGGCCTAGCCCCTCCGCGGCATGTGGGATCCTCCCGGACCGGGGCACGAACCCGTGTCCCCTGCATCGGCAGGCGGACTCTCAACCACTGCGCCACCAGGGAAGTCCCCACTGTCTTTTAATTGAGATCACACACCTGGTCTCAGGACTTAATGAAGCTCAGGTTCTTGATGTCTCATTGCAGAAAGAATTCAGTGAGAGACAAAGTGATAGGGAAGAAGTGGATTTATTTAGAGAGAAACACACTCCACAGACAGAGTGTGGGCCATCTCAGAAGGCGAGAGGCCCTGACATACGGGATGGTTAGTTTTTATGGGCTGGGGAGGATTATTCTAACTATTTCAGGGAAGGGGTGGGGATTTCCAGGAATTGGGCCACTGCCCACTTTTTGACCTTCTATGGTCGGCCTCAGCACTATCACAGGCGCTGGTGGGTGTGTCATTTAGCAGCTAATGTATTACAATGAGCCTGTAATGAGGCTCAAGGTCCCCTGGAAGTCAAATCTTCCGCCATCTTGGACCTAGTGGGTTCGACCCAGTTTTGTCATGCCCTACGGCTATGTCCTTCTTTTAAAGGTTGTGCCCTGCCCCCTTCCCTCCTGTTTCAAGATCAGGTCAGATTTTTGCCTTTTGGTGGAAGGAACATTTTTGCTGACAAAATGAATGACAAGATGGATCTGGACATGTAAAGATCAGGGGGAAGGGCACTCCAGACAGAGGGTAAAGTTAGGGCAAAAGTTGTGACGTGGGAATGAGCTTGGCACTTGTGCAACAAAGCGAAGGCCAACGTGGCTGAAGGGGATCAGACGAGGAAGACAGTGGTATCAGAGAGCTGGGGAGGGAGGTAGGGCTCCCTCACAGAGGGCTCTGCTGGCCTAGGTAAGGAGATAGGGCTGTATTCTAAGTGTAGTAGAAAGATTTTTGAGGACTTCGAGCAGGGGGGTAACATACTCTAAATGAACTTTGAGCCAAGTTCCCGCTCACTGGCATGTGACAAATGTAGATGAGCAAGGGAGATGGTGGAGGAGAGGCCAGGGAGGTTGGAGGGAAACCAGGAGCTCCAGTTGAAGAAGTCACAAAAACAGGGTCAAAAAGAAGCGTGTGGCTAAGTGTATTGACAGCTGATGAGGGGGTGATGCCGAAATCTCAGCCTCTCTGTGTACCAGTGCTGAATTGAATCTTGGGGGCAGAGTTTTGGGTGAAGTAGAAAAGAATAGCTTTATTGCTTTGCCAGGCAAAGGGGGCCACAGAGGGCTCCTGCTTCGAAAAACTATGTGTCCCAACCCGGGGGGTATTTGATGAAGAGTTTTATAGCAATGGCTCAAGGGTGGGGTCGCTGATAAGGATCAGGGTGTGCCCAGGGCCTGCACTCCCTTCATCTCTCCTCTGGTGGCCAGTCTCCTAATCTTTTTTTTTTTTCCCCCGTTTAAAAATTTTTTAATTTGTTTCAAAGTTAAACCCAAGACACATTGACTTCATAGGAAATCCACTGAGAAATGTTTTTCTGAGCTGAACACCTCTTTCCTTTTAGTCTCCCCCAACAGAGCATGCCCACGTTAATTACTTTCATCTTATAATCACTGCTGTCCCACCACTACCAAGATCACCTAAACTGTGTGTGTAGTATTCTGAATGTTCTTAGTTATACCCTAATTTCACTAACTGCAAAAGATTTTCTGGGATACCCTGTCACTTGAATTCTTTGGCTACTTTTGAAGATGAAGTCCAAAGAACTCTTAAATGATTCTCCTTTGGGGGAGGGAGGGTGATATTTTATAGGCATTAGCAACTAGCACCTGGGGCTGTGCTGATCCCATCTGGCATCACTGGAAGGCAACCTACAAAACGGAAGAATCTGGCTTCCCTGGTGGTGCAGTGGTTGAGAGTCCGCCTGCTGATGCAGGGGACACGGGTTCATGCCCCGGTCCGGAAAGATCCCACATGCTGCGGAGCGGCTGGGCCCGTGAGCCGTGGCCGCTGCGCCTGCGCGTCTGGAGCCAGTCTCCTAATCTTGATGAGCTTCTCTGGTCCTTTTAATCTTGCCTCTTGGTTTGCTGGCCGCTCCTCCCTTGATTAGCAGCTGTTTGAACCTGCCCTTTGGAATTCAGTGAGGGTCAGGGAGGCTGGAGTCTTGCCTACAAGAAACGGGGGACAAAAGGGCCTCCATGCCTGAGAGCCGCACAGCGCCTCACTTGGTTTCAAAACTGGCATTGGACTTTGCAATATGGAAGAAATCATTGCCCCAGAAATGGTCTCAGTGGAGAGGTAGGGGCAGAAGGCTGATTGGAGTGGGTGGAGGAGAAAAGGCTCTGCTGTTAAGGGGAGCAGAGAAACGGGGCTGTGGTTGAAGAGAGATGTGGCCTGAGGGACGGAGGGTACCACAATCTGAATGTTGGGCTAGGGTTAGGGGTGGGACGAACACTAGGAACTTAGAGTGAGGATAGGGTGGGGGAAGTCACACAGATGGAAGCCAGTATCACAAAATGTGCTGCCAGGATTGCCAGTAATAATTGCTGTCAGCTCAGGAAGTCTGCTTTAGGCTTTCTCTTGCAAATGTACTGAGAATAATGATAATTAAGAGCATTTGGGAAAATGTCAGTGCCTGAATACAAACGCTTCTAAGCTCATCATTCCCACGAGATTACCTCTTCCTTGGCCAGTTTTTATCTGAGGTAACTTATCTGTTACTTAAGAATTCCCAAGCTTATCTTAAACCTCTTTGTTTTTCTGCTTTGCTCATGGTTTAAATGCTCATTCTTATGAAACTGGAATAATCTGGCATTTCTCAGAGTGAAAGGCAGCTCACTAGAAGCCTCCGCAATTCTTTCTCTGGGAAAAAGGAAGTATGGAAGGCAATCTGGTCTGCTTGGGTACAGTTAAAACAGGGCGGTTCCGTTTCTTACCCAACTGTCTTGTCTAGCAGAGCATTCTGTAAACATTTGCCAAGTGTGTGCCCTCTGCAGGACTCCAGAGAGCATACCAGTGAAGCAGACAGCATGGTATCTCCTTTCCAGGATTTTTTAGTTTACTTGGACAGAAGACTAATCAGAATTATTATTGTGCCAGATATTCTGCCAAGTACTTCACCCTCGCGACCTCACTGGATCCTTACCTGTGAGGTACATTATCCAGGCAACCCACTTCACAGATAAGGAGACTGAGGCTCAGAGAGCTAAAATAATTTGCCCAAACACACACAGTTAGGAAGTGGCAGGGCTGGGACTTGAAACTCCAAAAGAACTTTCCGCAGTGATGGAAATGTTGTCTCTGCGCTGTCCCTTATGGTAGGCATTAGGCACATGTGACTCTTGAACAGTAGAAATGTTGCTGGTGCAACTGAGGAACTGTGTTTTAATTTTAATTCAATGTATTTAAATGTAAATAGCTCCACGAGGCTAGTGGCTACCCTAATGAACAGCACAGCTCTCAGAGTCTGTGTGCTTTCTGCTCGAGCGTGTGTGAATGATGTAATGAGAACGGCCATTCCTTCGTCCCCCAGCTTTGGGTGCACCAGTGTTCTCCAGTCCATCCCAGGAGCGTTGAACGTAAGCCCCGGCCCCCAGCACACATAGCAACTAAGGAAACCAGTGAACACCACCGCCCGAGTACAGAAAAGGGGAGGTGAGATGTGACTTAGGTAATGACTGGGGTGATGAGCTAGCCTCATATCCCACAGTAGTCATGAAGTTGAGTCATGAAAATGGTGGACGCCTAGGTGGGCTGTAACCCTGCATTCTTTCATCAGAATCCTATTATATCTTCTTAAAAGAACTCCAGGGACTCACATTTTCAACCTGTTTGGGTGGGGTACGAAGGGCAGGGCACATTCTCTATCTTTGCCCATCCCTCCTTTGTTTGCTTAAACATGATTGCCCTTTGAGATATGACCCAGGCGACTTCCTGGTACCCTTCTCACTAAAGCAGAGATGAAAAATCTTTTGACATTCATCCCCCTTCTTAGTTTGTCTTTAGCAAACGGAATGGAAAACATTTTCCCAAGGTCTTTCTAGCTCTGTTTTTCATCCAGATCCTTAGGATGAAAATTCCCACAGACAAAACTGTTCTGGTGTGTGGGTGGTATTTTCCCCAGGCTTCCTAAGTGCTGTGCAGCTGAGCCTGGGTGCTAGATAATTTTCTTGCTTCCCTTTGCCACTTAGGGCCAGAAGTTTAATTTAAATGATTCTTAACTTACCTCTCGATCCATCCTGTAATTTAAAAGGCAGTCTTCCGCCCTCATCTCCTTACTCTGACTCACTAGTTTCACTCCTTTTCCCCACATACGCTCAAGTTCTGCTTGGCAAACTGCGCCCAGAGTCTTCCCTCATTGACCCTGATTCATCATATACGGGGGCGATTTCCCCTACTAGTTCTCCTTGGGGCAAGAAATAATATCTGTGGCTGGCCTTCACCTTTCTTGCGCACTCTTTACTATTGAGCACAGGAAGTGTCCTGAGTCTTCTTACCATGAGATAGATGTGTTCCTTCAGAAGTTGGCTAGCATGCTTCCTATAATTAGCGTCTAAGGTCCTGTGCTTACCAAAAGTGGTTCCCAGAAGTCTCTCCATCCTCACTCCAAAGAAACTGTTACCAAAAACTGGGTTCGCCTCTTGGTGGGCATCAAGCCAAAAGATACTGTTAGACCTGCGCGGTCTCCTAGGAGTTTCGACTCGCCCAGGAAACAAGAGTCGGAAGTCGATGCAAAACGCAAGAGGTTTATTGAAGGCCGGTGCACCGGGGTTCCTTGGTCCTCACGCAGGAGGTCGAAGAAGGAACCCTTTTGGGCGCGAATATGTCAGTTTTATAGGTTCCCACTTCCCCGTATGTAAATTATAGATTTGGTTGTGTTCTCCTGCTGATTGGTCCCGGCTTAGGCTCGGACCAGAGAGGGAACTTGTCCCCAGCTGCCTGATTGGTCTTTGACAGACACCTTTTTTACATTTTGTTATCTCCCTCCTTCTCCCCAGCTGCCTGATTGGTCTTTGACAGACACCTTTTTTACATTTTGTTATCTCCCTCCTTCTCGGAAGGGGGCCGGACATCCTGGAAATTCACCCATTGTCTAAGAAGCCCCTATTGTCTGGAGAGTTCTTAATCATTAGCTGGAACAATGTCCCTCGAGTCCCACAATACAACCAAACCAAAGATTGGGAGAGGGAAGGATTTATTACTTGTAGCAACTAAGGAGAACACCGGGGGTCTTTCCAAAAGCAGTGTCTCCTCAAACAGCACAATCGGGGAAGTCTTACGTTATGGGTACATGCATATTCCTGAAGGGGCTTGGGCAGTAGGCAGAGTCCAAGCTTTAGTTGACTGAAGTTACCAGGGTCAAAAAAGGTCACCAGCATCATCCCTTAGATTCCACTTGATCTGCTGGTTGAGCACCCGAGGGGGTATTTAAATTCTGCAAAACAGCTCGAGACATTGCTTTAGGCTGGTCTTTACTGCTGAAATAGAACTGGGCATCTTTACAACTGATTAATTATCTTTGCTGTTGTTACTTCTCTTGCCTGGTAAGTTAGTCCTTTTGTTCTCTTAAGTTCGTTATTTGAGACCTGTTCAAGGACAAGCATTGTGGCCAGGCTAAGATCACAAAATAGTTTAGGCCCACAATGGCTTCTCTTATGTCAAGAAAGCCATGCCTGGTTCTCTTTCTCTGAGGACTCCCCCTACCCTATCTGCTTACAAAATCAATCAGCAGCTACAGATACAAGAAGATACATCAAGCTCCTATCAAGGAGAAATAAGAGGTAAATACTGTGGTATCATTCCTGGTGGTATCATAGTCATGTACTCAGAATGTCATATTGGTTTCTTCTTTCTCAGTCTGAAATTGTGCTTACCAAATTTATTTTGTAGGTTATAAAAAAACTGTGCTTTGGAGATTTCGTGGGTGTGGTAAATAGTTATCTTGAATTTCTGTACCCCAGCTGGCTGAAGTAAGCTGGCTGAAATTCACTGAATTTCTCACAGTGAATGACTTTCAATGTCTTTCCCTTTATCTTAGTGGCTGAGCAACTGTTGGGCTGCACCCCGCAGGCCTACAAGCCCTGTACTTGCCCAGCCTGGAGACCAAAGAGAAAGAGAGAGCCAGGAGTCAGCGACAGAGACATCAATGGTTTCATGGATGGGGGCATCTTACTTGCCTGAAGCAAGGCCCTAGAATGACACCCCCCATGTGCAGCAGAGGCAGGCAGGACATGGCGGCAGTCTTCGCCCCCAGGTGGGGTAGGGAGGGAGGTTACCAGTTACAGGAGTATTGACTTTAGGTCGGTGCTTATCGGTTGCCAGGGAAACCAGTAGAGGGGTGCACCCCTTACCGCCCCTTTGATAAATCATCGTAGTGGAGGTAGTTCTGATATCAAGATTAGAATACTAGCTGGGGCCAGAAGCAGGTACATAGGCGTTTACTGATTAGGCCCTCTGTTGAAGAGGGAAGGTCAGTCATGTGAGTGGGGTGTAGGTGAAGCAGGGACTGGTCGAGCATGGGATGTACAGAGAGCAAGAGAACAGCCATCTTGGGTGGCCTGACCATACAGCAACCCATCTAGACTTGCACATTTGGTATCTGTGTGTATGATGGAGGACTTGGTAGAGAAATTAAATGCTAGAACGTAAGCCTGTATACAGCATCCTATAACTAGCTTAACATCTGATCACAGACCTCTCACCTGCCCTGAAGAAGTTGGAGAGAGGCTGAGGTGGCTGGGAATCATGCTGCTGTGGGGACTTCTTTCTTTAATTGATTTACTGGTCTCGACCTGATAACTTTGAGTTAGGTCTAGTCAGGAAAACCCATCTACTCTAAGTGTTCAAATAGCAGGTATTTCATACGGGGGACTGATAACAGATGCTGGCGCTTCCAAAGAAGCAGGGTGCTGGAGCCAAAGCTGTTCTCCTTCGCTGAAGCCATGCTAGCGGTGACCGCACATGTTAACGAGGTCTGTTTTCCCCTCCGCCTGCCTTCTAGTCTCCTGCTAGTCCCACCCTGCAGCAAAGCCTTCAGGGAGCCTGGAGTCTGGAAATGTCATGTGCAGAGTCCCAACCCCAGAATCAGAGCAGAGTATAGAAAGGTTGTCTTGGAGACGAGAGAAAATCAGGAAATAACCAGCATAGTCATGAAATGGCTTTTGCCAAGTCTGGGTTAATTTTTCATAATTATTCTTTAGAATCATTGAATCCAGGAAGGCTTTAGTTCTCTATAGCTGGGCGGATAAGACCAGTAACATTCTGAGGTCTGTACTTGCCATATGCTGGGACGCTGTGTGCCCAACACATTTTTCTGAGGTCTTTGGAGCTAACATTTATCAAGGGACAGCTTCAGACGTGCCTTCCCCAGGTAGTCTAGTATCTTAAAGGTATATTCCTTCAAGGTCCACTAAAAGGCCATGTCACTTAAATAACCTAATACTTCAAGGTACTTTTTGTCCCCATTCACTCTTTTAAACACTTAAAAGTAGCAGAAGCCACTGAAATAAATTGAGGCATCATTTTCACTGAAAAACCTCTCAGAACATATGAAGGCAGCTTTTTCTTTGTCATCTGTTGCTGTAAACATTTGAGAGGAAGCAGTGTAAGACATTGAACTTGGGGTGCAGTGTATATTTTGGCATGCCTATTCAGAGTACGATATTCTATATATATCTGTACTTTGTATGATATGTGCTATATATGGGCCACAGGATTCTTTAATGTGTTCTCAAAGAATGGAAAGGGGGATTGAAAAGGAAAACCTAAGCTAGGAATAACATTTTCTCTTTCCATGAATTGGGCCTGAGTTGGGCTTACAGTGAAAAGCTTAAAATACATCTGCAAGATCCTTAACCCTTTAGAGAAAAGCCTAGAAAACTAGATAATAGAACTTAATCACCCCCAAGAAAGCCTAGACCTATGAAAAATAATAGAATTAGTGATTTGTTCTTTCAAATGTGAGAGTTTTCTGGCACCTTTTCCACTAGGAAAGGTAGAGATTAGAAGCAGAGCATTCTACCGCACTAGCTACCATTTATGGAGAGAACTAGGCACCAGGCACTGTGTGAGGTTCTAAACAAACACTGTATATAATCAACAACTGTGCAAGAGAAATGTATTGCTCTACTGTAAAGATGGGGAAAATATCTTTTAGGACCTTCCTCAGACACAGAAGAGCACTGAGTGAATAAACCCAGCAATTCAGAATTCTAGACCCTCGCTACCCAAGGGGTGGTCCCTGGACCAGAAGCATTGGCGTCACCTGAGAGTGTATCAGAAAGACACAATCTCTAGTCCCACCCCAGACTCACTGGATCAGAATCTGCATTTCGGCAAGATCGCCAGGTCCTTCACAGGCACATGAAAGGTTGAGAAGCGTGGCACTGGAGCCGGGGTCAACAGCCTTTTTCTGTAAGAGACCAGACAGTGAATATTTGAGGCTTTGCAGGCTATTACGTCTCTGTTGCCACTATTCAGCTCTGCCATTGCAGCACAAAGGCAGTCACAGACAATACAGAAATGAATGGGTGCAGCTGTGTCAATAAAACTTATTACAAAAACAGGCAGTGTCGGTCCATATATTGCTTGTAGCTGTAGTTTGCCGAGCTCTATCCTAGATGGTCTGTAGTTTATTTTTTCCTACCATACTAGATTGTAAGCTCCTAGAGGGCCATGAGTATTGCTTTCTCCAGAAGGGTCTTTGACACATAGCAGTGCTCTATACATTCTTGCTGGTAGGTTGCTTTGCTGTGTGGATAAGATGGCTTATTCATGACAAAATTCAAATGAGAGGAAAGACATATGTGCTGGAGTCAAGGCTCTTGCTCTAACGCAGGAGGTCTCACAGTGTTTGGCTTCAGTCCAGTGCCATCTGTCAATCTTGCAAGCACAGGAGCATACTTGGTTAGCCCACTGAGAGCAGATTCAGTTCTCAGCGTTGGAGTCATAGTGGTCAAGTTCATAAGACTTCTGTATAAAGGCAGAACGAGCAGTTATTAATGTACACTGAGAAATAGTTTTCACAGGGGTGATAATATGCACTGGCATGGCCAACATTTTCTTTTCCTTTAGGTCAGCACTTCTTAATCTGGGGTCTTGGGGTTCACATGACCCTGGGACACCTGAAAATTATATGCAAAATATGTCTATTGCATTTTTCTTGGAGGAAGGTCTATAGTTGCAATAGATTCCTAAAGAGGCCCATGAATGATGCAGAGAAGGCTAAGAATCACTGTAGGTACACTGACATGAAAATCCAAATTGTAATTTAAATCCCAATTTTCTACTTTAAAATAAGAATTGTGGACGTCCCTTGTGGTGCAGTGGTTAAGAATCTGTCTGCTAATGCAGAGGACACAGGTTTGAGCCCTGGTCTGGGAAGATCCAACATGCGGCAGAGCAGCTAAGCCCGTGCACCACAACTACTGAACCTGCGCTCTAGAGCCAGCAAGCCACAACTACTGAGCCCACGTGCTCTAGGGCCCGTGTGCCGCAACTACTGAGCCCGTGCACCATAACTACTGAAGCCCGCACGCCTAGAGCCCGTGCTCCGCAACAAGAGAAGCCGCCGCAATGAGAAGCCCGTGCACCACCATGAAGAGTAGCCCCCGCTCACCACAACTAGAGAAAGCCCGCGCACGGCAACGAAGACCCAATGCAGCCAAAAATAAATAAATTATACTTTAAAAAAAAGGACAAAGAAAGTCAAAAAATGAAATAAGAACTGTTAATGTTACGGCAAGATAATATTTTTGGAAAATTAATCTCTGCTTATTTTCAACAACCCCTGCTACAGCTGATCTGCTACAGGTTGGTCTGCTACAGCTGCGCTGTTCTTTGCCTGCGGGGAAAGGTGACAAATTAGATTGGAGAAGTCAGTTCTTGGCTGTTGAGTTTCAAAAGCCTAGCTCTGGGAGTGGTGGTGGGTGGGAACTAAGAACCAGAGCAGCAACAGTGAACGCTAGATTTGCCTGTGATGAGAGCATAAATTCTCTGCTCCAGCTAAGGATTCTTTAGACTGAGGGAAAGGAAGTCAATGGGAAATCAAAGACAGATCGGATTTTGGTGGGGTCTTGGAGTAACTGGCCTCCTGGCTGCCTCTTTAGGTTGAGTCCCAGAGAGCTACACAGACATGGCATAGAGAAATGGTAAACCTGAAGAAGCCTTGTGGTCAGGACTTGCAGGAGGATGTGGCAGTGATCTTTGTGGACAGATGGCCAAAGACCAGATGAAAATGAAGACAGCTCAGTGACTGTGAGGCAAAACGAGACCAAGGACAGACCCTGAACTGATCACGCCAATGTCGTCTCACCAGTTTAGCAAATCAGGCGAAAGGGAGAAGGGCAAAATTAAATTTCCCCCACCTGGAACTCAAAATAGCAATTAATTATAGATATGGAAAAAATAAAGGCAATTATTTTTGCCAAACTCCTGAGTTTGTGGATAGGAATACATACCTGCCACTTTGATAGGACCTAGAGTCCCCTAAGTCTGAGAATATGAACCACATATTCTCTTCCAGTAAGTCAGTGATTCACACCCTAGTTGCATATTACAGTCACCTGAGGATCTTTTAAAATCCTTATGCCCAGGCCATTTTGCAGATCAATTAAATTAGAGTCTCTGAGGTAGGACTCAGGCATCTGCATTTTTTTAAAGTTCCCTAGGTGATTCCAGTGTGCAGCCACGTTTGACAGTGGTGCCTGTGATCTCCGTGGAAAGCAAAGCCGTAATAAGAAGGTTACATGATGGGAATGGAACCAAACCCTAGTGAATGAGTTATATTAATTGAATGTATTATCTTAATATATATTATATTTATATTATAATAAATAACATTAATATATATTATACTTTCAGGCATTCACCTTCACTACAAGGATGGGGTTAGAAACTCTTAGCTCATGGCAGAGTTTGGATGATTCTGCCAAAGTTTGCCTCAGCTGCTCCTATGTCTTCTGCTTCTGTAGGTAGCCAAGCCCTTTTCTGATGGTCACATTCTTTCTTTAGTAATATCAGTGGGCTCAATCTGGTTATTGTCTAGTTCTGCAGGCTTGGGAGACTTTCTGTTTCTTAAAGGTGATTGCATATCCCTGCTCTGATTCATTACATATTGATTTTAAAGTTGAACTCTCAGAGGATAACCTTATTTTCCCCATTTCCAAGTTCTTGGGGATGTATTACTGTACTCCCACCCCATCCCAGTCCTGACTGGTCACATCGCAAACCACATATCTCTTCAGAAAGGCTATTAATATGTAATATGGCCCAAAGCAATCTGTCACTGATTTAAAAGGAGATTACCATCAAGAACTTCTTTTAAAACATTCAAAGGTCATGGCAAACATTCTTTGGCTGTGTCAGATAACAAAGATGGAGAAGTAGTTTGCAAGCATGGCCATGTAATCTTATGTCAAACCATATGGAGCAATGCTCTGAAATGCCAAGCAAATGAATTTGCTAGCAAGCATTTATTGAACATCTATTATCTGTCAAAGACTGTACCAGTGAAAACAAACATAAGAAATCTGGTCCCTGGCTGAAAAATGACTTGATCTAGTCTACAACCTATCTGGGCACTATGTTTATTTCAATGTGTGCATTGTAATCACTTATAAATCTGGCAAAATGCCTGTGTTTTGAAAGAGCTAAGGATGACTTTTGATGATACCATAAGGTTTATCACATGTGTATGTACACACACACACACACACACACACACACACACACACACACACACTGCCATTATTTGTGGCCAAGTTTGGCTTATGACAAAACAAATTAAGCCTTAGGTGTTGCTTCTTTCCTTAGCAGATAACTTAAGTAAGGCCACTTTTGCTTGTTAACCATTAACAGGAGGATAGAAATGTACATTTTTTCCCCTTTCATAGTATTAGTCCTCAAGTAAACTGTGCTTTTCCTTGCCTTCAATTCAAACAGTAGCCGGAGTGATTTTAAAAATCATTATGTCCCACCGCTATTGGAAAATTTCAGTGCCTTTCCATTGCCCTTAGAATAAAGTCTAAATTTAAAAGCATGTCTTATAACTCCCCTCCCCAACGCTTGCAGGAAGCTTTCCTTAATTTCCTACCCCATTCCTATCCTCACTGGATTAGATATTCTTTCTGGGTTCTCCAGTCATAGCAAATACCATCACGTTGGGGTTAGGTTTCAACATATGACTTTCGGGGGAGACAGACATTCAGTCTATAGTAGCCTCCATATAATCTCCTATTTACTGTTTGTCTTCTCTACTAGACTGTAAATTCCTGGAGGGCAAGAGCTGTATCTTTTTCATCTTTAGGTCCTCACAGTGTCTAGAACAAACTAGGAGCTCGTTATCTGCTAAATAAGTGAATACATGCTATTCCCTCTTTATAGAATGCCTTTCTGTTCCCAGGGTCCTCCTCTTCTCTGTCTAGAGAAAGCCACCTCCTCAAGACCCTACCCAGTTATTACTTCTGCTGTGTAGCTTTCCCTGACACTCTAGGCAGAGCCAGGTCAGTTGTCATCACTCACTCCCTGCGTTATTACAGAGCCCCAGCCAAGGTGTGCAACCTTTGCAGTCACACAGGGCCCCATGCTGAGGGGAATCTCTCACTTGGTTGGATGCTCTGCTGTCACTGTCTTAAAACTCATAATGATTTTTGAACGAGAGGCCCTGTATTTTCATTCTGCCTTGGGCTCTGCAAATTAGAGCAGAGTCCTGTTCCCAGTGCAGTGCATGGCACCTAGCCTGGGGTTCACTGAATGATTTTGAATTTGAATGTTGAATGGTCCAGTTTTTCCTGTCCAGAAAAGGAACCATAAACATCTCTCTGTGAGATTCCTTTACGTTATTTCAGCACATTTATCAGTCTTACTACTCTCATAGATCTTTCTTGATTCACACTTGGCATTGCATTCACTGAAACCACAAAGGAAATGTTCTCATCCTTGAAGAACAAATCCTACTCCAATTCTTCATTCCTTCAAATGGTCATATAGAAAACAGAGAGTACTTCATGGTTTTTTTTTTTGTTGTTTGTTTTTTGGTTTTTTTTTTGTGGTACGCGGGCCTCTCACTGTTGTGGCCTCTCCCGTTGCGGAGCACAGGCTCTGGACGCGCAGGCTCAGCGGCCATGGCTCACGGGCCCAGCCGCTCCGCAGCATGTGGGATCTTCCTGGACCGGGGCACAAACCCGTGTCCCCTGCATCGGCAGGCGGACTCGCAACCACTGCGCCACCAGGGAAGCCCCATGTTTTTTCATCAAGAGGAGTGGCTTTGATTTGGTGAGGCGCTCCTGGGAGAGGGATCTAATAGCATACCTGGGACATGTACTTTGCCACTCTCCTTCCTCAACACTCGCAGTAGAAGTGCAGGGCTTGGCTTCTACAAAAAGCAGAAGAGCCTTTACTTTGATAACACCTCTAAGAGAGGGCTATTAAGAAAGTGCCTTTTTAGCTGAAATAGGAAAACATGTTGTGAAACAAATGAATGCCCTCTCAACCTGGTTTGATGTAGAGATATGATTTAGTAGTTCTTCTGGATAATTCTATTCACTTGTAGTGGCTTGTGTGGAACATCTTTCCTAGGAGAGTATGGAACTCATCAAGGTCAGTTGTGATCAAAAACAGCTTGAGTGGTATATAGCACTGTATTCTCATTGATTATTTTCAAAGCAGTATTGGTTCAATGGTTGCATTGTTTTACTTGTGCTCAAAGCCTTAATTAGGGGGTGATGAACATTGCAGAAAGGAAAGCTGAGGTTTTGCAATCAGCCACCGTCATTTATTTGATCAATAGCATTGGTATCAGGACCACATTGCCAACAACGACATCTCATCCTCCTCCTCCTCCACCTCATCATCATCACCCCCATCACCCTATATGTTAGTGTAGGGCTTAGTTTCTGAAGTGCTTTCTAACCCACTACCTGTCTCTATTATTGCTGGGGGAGGGTGCATTTCTAGGGAAGGTGTGTTTGCCATTATCTTTTCACATCCACTTACTGGAGATGTTTCTTGGAGAAATTAAAAGGAAAACTGGAAGAGGCAGAAACAATTTGGAAACTCAGAACATAAATACTGTAAGAAATGCAATTGGTTTAGGAGGAAAAAGTCTAAAATAATAGGAAAACATTCCAAACAGGAAAGGAAGTAATTTGAGCGCTGTGCCTGAGGAGGGCAGACAGAGGGTTGCCATAGTGTCTTCCGAGAAGGTGCCCAGCCAGCCACAGGCACTGATGGTTGGCTTTCACAGGGTCTAGCTCTCTCTGGGCTCTGTGGAGGCATGGGCTAACCCAATTAACTGCTCTTTATGCAGGCTCCCCTGGAAAATGATAAAGAGGAGTGGGGAGGGGGTGAAGCTCTCGCTAATTGCTGTTTGCAAACAAATACATTGTGAGGATGAAAGTAGTCACTCGATAAAAGGGTTCCTCTCATTACAAAAAGGATGACAGGTCCTTTCAAATAGGGATCCTTCCATTGTTTGTTTATAGGTTATTAATTACTCAACCAAGGAACTAAAAGCCCCTGCTGAAGAAATGTCAATCAGAAATTAAGACAAAGCATATCTAAAATCATACTGGTAGATAGACTTTAGACGTCAAGTTTTACATTTTTCATTTTACTGGAGAGCAAGCTAAAATACCAGAGTATGGTTCAATACCAGACCCCTGGCAACCCTTGAGAACAAGCAAGTGAAAAAGATCAGAGCCTTTCGATAAAACCTATAGTTAAACTGCAATTAATGTTGATAAGGATGCATATTTTCTATCCCTGTTAGATTTCAAGTTCTGCGAGGGCAGGGACTGTGTCTTGTTCATCTTGCAGCACAGGGCCTGGCATATAATAGAGATGCAGGAAATGCTTCCTGACTGAGTATAAAATTTAGAGGGATCCTGGAGTGATGCGGGCAGCATAGTTGGTGTAGAGTCAGGGAGTAGTAAGGTCTTGACCAGAGTTTGACAATTTGAGACACCTAAAAGATTTGCTTGGCATCCCAGTGTGATGCCTTTTACCCTGAGAAACAGTCTGTGTTTGGAAGCATGTGTTTGGCTCTTTGGGAAGGGGCACTGCTGCGGCCTCGTATTCCCTTCTGCAACACAGATCAGAGTACACAATTTGATGGACGTGACTAGGCTGAGGGACTCCTGGACAGGCCCCTGTCTTCACTCCAGTGCCTTGCAAAAAGAGGAGAAGGTTTTTTTTTTCTGCCTTCTCTACTCACCACCCTCTACATTTGGAAAGAAGCATTAAGCCTAGATTTGTGAGGAAGGTCTGTTGCTACTTCTTTCGATACCATATGGTGCTAATTCAAGGGTAGACCCTAATGTTCAGTGCTCTAATGTTCAAGAGATTCAACTGAATAGATATTTCTTGAATGCCTCCTGTTTGTAAGGCAGAAAGCATGTGGACTGAAGCTTCTAGTTTGTCAGTTCTTGTTCATTCCTTGATCCATTCAATTTGTCTTTCATAGCATCCTATGGGCTCCCTTCATGGCATTTACTACAGTTTCTCATTCTGTGTTGTGATTGATGTGATGTCTAACTGCCCCACTGAGATATAAGCTCCATGATGGCAGACGTCACGCATGTTATTGCTCACTGCTGTAGCCTTAGAGCCTAGTAGAATGTCTGGCGCATAGTGTGTACTCAGGAAATGTAACCAATGATTCTCTACCCAGCGTGAAGTACAAATAATGTACCCCTAAATCCTGCATGCCACATACAATCAAGTCAATGTGTACATTCAATAGACCATTTCTTTTATTTCTCGTGAGCTCTCATTAAATCAGTAGTACATTTCAATCATTGGTGCCTTTGCCTAAAGGACATATGGCATGCAAAGTCACCTTAAAGTAATGCAGTGATTCATGGGTTGGCAGGACTTGAACGTAGCCTGATAGTAACACATCAACAAAAGAATGTGTTCTTATAAGGGCTATTTGGGTTGTTAATGTTAGAAGCTTAGCAGAAGATATTCTATCGATAAACATATGAGTCATTATAAATTAACACCCTGGCCTCTGGTTTTATAAGTATCTGTGAATTTGCTTAACATGACTTTGCCCTTGAGAGATGAATCCATTCCATTTCAACTGGGCTGATAAAAGATAAAATCAGATTTCGGAGTCTACAAAATTAAAGTCCAGACACTTGACCTACCTTGGCAATTCATCATGATAATGTTACTCTGTTAGGACTCTTCACATAGGATTCATCCTGGTACGTGGGATTTCAATGCATGGAATATGTCAATCCTTGAATTTGAACTGAGGTTGCTACTGTTTCAAATTTATGCCAAACATGCAGTACAGAGAAATGCTGAACAGATTTGGAAGAGTTTCAAGGGAAAATTCCTTCAAAATTGACCACAATTACTGGAAATTATTCCACATTGCAGTGAAATGTATATATTATATTATATACAAATGTATATATTATACTCAGTTCATATTATTATAAATCAGGCCACTCTAAGATAAATAAAATATACTATTCCTCTTTCACTCTCCTGTTTTGAACTACATTCTATGCCATTAAATTCCTTTGGTCTTGACTTGTTAGGTAGTTCTTTTTTTTTTTTTTTTTTTTTTTGCTGTACACGGGCTTCTCACCGTTGTGGCCTCTCCCGTTGCAGAGCACAGGCTCCGGACGCGCAGGCTCAGCGGCCATGGCTCACGGGCCCAGCCGCTCCGCGGCATGTGGGATCTTCCTGGACTGGGGCACGAACCCATGTCCCCTGCATCGGCAGGCAGACTCTCAACCACTGCGCCACCAGGGAAGCCCTTATTCTTTTTTAAAAAAGTTTTTTCTTTCCCTCCTGAGAAAATACAGGTTTCTGATCTTTGTCAGAAAAAAACCTTTAAAGTAATGGATGGTCATTTGTTTGGAAACTGTAGCCAGGATGGCTAGCTGTGTGTTTCAGTTATCTATTGCTGTCCGCAAACTTAGCAACTTCATACAACAACCATCCTAATCTTTCTCATGATTCTGTAGCTTGATTGGCTCAGTCTGGTGATTCTTCTGCTAGACTTTCTTGGGATCTCTCACATGTCTGTAGTCAGATGTTGGTTGGGGCTAAAACATACAAGATGTCTTCACTTACATAGTCTGGCACCTTGAGGGGGATGGCTGCGGGCTGGGCTTGGCTGGGATGATGGGACAACTGCGTCATTCCTTCTTCATGTAGCCTTTTCACGTGGTCTCATTATCAGGGTTGCTGGACTTCTTACCTGGTGGCTCAGTACATCAATGGGCACAAAAGCAGAAGTTGAGAGGCCTTCTTAAGGTTTTGTTCCCAGAAAGGCACGGGGTCACTTCTGCTGTATTCTGTTGATTAAAGCAAGACACAAGACAACCCAGGTTCAGTGTGGGGAGGGGGCTACTTAGAGGCATGACTAGTGTGAGGCATGGTTCATTTGGAGCTATCTCTGGAGGTTAACTACCACTCTGGGCAACACAATTCATGTCGCCTCAGGTGTTGCTGGACCATGGCTGACCAGCCCAAGACTATATTTTCCAAACTCCATTGCCTCTAGTTGTGGCCATTGACTAATTCTTGCGATGGAATGGGAGTGAAAGTGATGTATATCATTTTGGGGTCAAGGCTTTATGAAATGAATGTGCCATTGCTTTCCTCGTTCCCTTTTTCTTTGGCTAGATGCAAGTAGTAAGATCCTAGAGGATGCTAGAGCCACAAATTAGAAGGAACCTGGGTCCTTGCATGATTACATGGAGGAAAGCTGCCAGTAGAACAGATACACCAACTTTGCACTATTATATGAACAAAAAATAAGCTTATGTTGTGTTAAGCTCCTGAAATTTTGCTACCACAGCCTATTACTACCCGACTAATATAGAAATGTGGTACTTGATGACGGCCAATTGGTATTTACTGTCACGCTAAGTGTAAGGATACCAAATACCAAAGTTTTATGCCTACTTTATGGTGACACTAAAATGCAGATCATGAAAGTTTCAACAATTTAACTCAAAGAGGGAATGCAGCAGATGCCACTGTTGATAAAGAATTTTCCCATTAATTCATGGTCATAACTAATTAATTTTTCCTTTTATTTGTAGTCAATATTTGTGCTAAATTGCTGCTAATACACTGTGAATTGATATGAAGACCACTGAAGAATTGTGTAAATGATGTCAGACACTGTAGGTGTACTAAAAGATAAAGCTCTATGTTAGTGTAAAACTACTGTCACAAACACCAAAATTTATGGGAAGTTAAACACTATCAAAATCAGGGCATAGCAGTTTCATCACTTAAAATTTAATTTTGCATGGATGAAAAGTTGAGGAGAAATTATAATGGATATGTGAAAATGGCAATAGAAAAAGTACAGTGGCATTCAAAATAGTGTCAAAACAGCCATGACAGGACAGAAGACTCAAATTCATCATATAGTTGCCATAATAGCTGATATTCCTGGTATCAAAGTCTCACAAGGTTGGAAAGGGCCAAAAAAGTCATGTAGTTAACATTAGATCTGTAGTCAAAACCGTAACAAATTGGATTCTTATTTATTTATTTTACAAATTGGATTCTGATAAATGCAATTCATGATCCTGCAGAGTGGAAGAGAAGCAGGCCCGGGTGTCATACCTGGGACTAAAGTTTCTGCAGGTGTGTTAAGCTCCCTTGATTTTGAGAAACAAAGAAGCACTCAAGATACCTTAAGTAATTGGAGTTAGTGGTAAGAATATAGACTAGGGGTAACCTCCTTGGACTAACAGGTAGCTGTCGCTCAGTATCTAAGAAAGCTCTTCCAAGGACTGGGTTTTCTTGTCACACAGCCTTAGCTGAAACGATTCATGGATCTGCAATTCAGAACTCTTATTAACTGGGCTCTGCTGCTTTCTCAGTCTTGCCTTTTTCCTTAGTACCGGAAGAGACTATCTGATAACCTCCCCTCCCCCAACCTCTGTATCTCTGCCCATACACTCAGCCTTCTCCTGGTACTATGGATGGCCCATACAATCTCCTAAAGCCATACCCTCCATTTGTGCAGTCACTTTCACCCCTTCTCGGCTATTCAAAGACAATACTCCAGCCATTTTCCCTTTCTTCCTTTCATCATCAACTTTTCCCCTCTCAACTGGATCATTCCAGTGAGCATAAGAACAGCTTGTTATTTCTCCATCCTTAAAAAAACAAAACAAAAACCTTGGCCCCATATCCGTTTCCATCCACTGTCCCCCTTTCCTGCTCTTTTATAGTAAAACTCCTTGCAAAAAGTTGCCTGTGTTCGCTGTCTTCCTTTCTTCTCTTTGTGTTCCCTTTTGAACTTACTCTAATCAGGGTTTCATCCTCACCACTCTATTAATACAGCTATTGTCAAGGTCCAAAACCTTCTCATTATTGAATTCAGTGGTCAATTATCATTCCTCATCTTACGCGACCTATGTGTAGTATTTGATAACAGTTAATCTTTTTTTCTTCCTTGAAATACTTTTTTTAATAGATTTTATTTATTTATTTATTTATTTATTTATTTATTTATTGGCTGCGTTGAGTCTTCCGTTGCTGTGCGCAGGCTTTCTCTAGTTGTGGCCAGCAGGGGCTACTCTTTGTTGTGGTGTGAGGGCTTCCCATTGTGGTGGCTTCTCTTGTTGCGGAGCACAGGCCCTAGGCGCGCAGGCTTCAGTAGTTGTGGCACATGGGCTTCAGTAGTTGTGGCTTGCCGGCTCTAGAGCGCAGGTTCAGTAGTTGTGGCAAATGGGCTCAGTTGCTCCGCGGCATGTGGGATCCTCCCAGACCAGGGCTTGAACCCGTGGTCCCCTGCATTGGCAGGCAGACTCCTAACCACCGTGCCACCAGGGAAGCCCCCTTTGAAATGCTTTAACCTGGATTTCAGGACGCATGCTTTCCTGGTTTTCCTTCTGCCTTACTGGCCATGCCTCCATTTACTCTGCTGATTCCTCCACATCTCCTATCCTTAAGTATTGGGCTGCCCTGGACTCAGTCTTCAAATCTCTATCTATATTTATTTCCTATTGACTTATCCAGTTCCATGGCTTGGAATACCGTTGTATGTTAATGATTCCCAAATTTCTATCTCCAATCCTAGAACCTCTTCCCTAATTACTAGACTCATATATCCAACGGCCTTCTTGACATCTTGACACATGAATAGCTAATGCACATCTTAAGCTTAATATCTCTGTTATGGACTGGATATCTGTGTCTCCTCCAAATCCATATGTTGAAACCTAATCCCCATTGTGATGGTATTAGGAAGTGAGGACTTTGGGAGATGATTGTGTCATGAGGGTTGAGCCCTCATGAGTGGGATTTGTGCCCTTATAAAAGAGGCCCCAGGGAGCTCCCTCGCCCTTCTGCCATGTGAGGATACACTAAGAAGATGGCCATCTGTGAACCAGGAAGCATGCTCTCACCAGACACCAAATCTGCTGTCACCTTGACCTTGGACCTCCCAGTCTGCAGAACTGTGAGAAATAAATTTCTGTTGTTATAATCCATCCAGTCTATGATATTCTGTTATAGCAGCCTGAACTAAGACAATATCTAAAACAGAACTCCTGATGGTCTCCCCAAATTTGACCAATCTCTACATTTTTTAACATCAGGAAATGGCAAGTCCTTTATTCTAGTCGCATAGGCCAGAATAGTATTGGATTTATTCTCGACTCTTTTTTTGTTTTCCTCTCTCACATCCCACATCCAATGTGTCAGCAAATCCCGTGGCTCTATTACCAATTAAAACCAAAATTCAACCACTTCTTCCCCCTTCGACCCCTTTGGTCTAGGCTTCCACCATCTTCCTTCTGGATGATGGCAATAGTCTGCTAACTTGTCTCCCTTATTTGACGGTGATCTTTGAAAACTTTAAATCAGATCGTATCAATCTCCTGCCCCAAAGCCTCCAGTAGTTTACCATCGTAATGAGGGTATAATGGCCTACAAGACATCTGTTACCTCTCCTAAAAATACATTTTTCATCTATCACCTACTATTTCCACCTTACTCCACTCCAGCTTTCTTGATATCTCTCCCTCTATCTACTTCCTTTGACTAACTTCTCTCCATAGCTTTTATCTTTATCTGTGATGCTATTTTATCCAATACTTTTTTTTTCTTCTTACTACTAGACAATGAGCTCTGCAAAGTCAAAGATCTTTGTTTTTTAGTTCACTAGTATATCCCCAGTGCCTAGAACAGTGCCTGGCAAACAACAGTTGATTTATTTTTTTTTAAGATTTTTTTGATGTGGACCATTTTTTAAAGTCTTTATCGAATTTGTTACAATATTGCTTCTGTTTTATGTTTTGTTTTTTTGGCCACGAGGCATGTGGGATCTTAGCTCCCTGACCAGGGATCAAACCTGCACCCCCTGCATTGGAAGGCGAAGTCTTAACCACTGGACCACCAGGGGAGTCCCAACAGCTGATTTATAAATAGACATATTTATTGAATAATTGTATAAACTATCAACTGGCTGTACATGTATTTTTTCAATTCCCTAATCTGGAGGTGAGGATCTGGTTGGCCTAGTGAATTATCATTGCAACTTTATACATTACTGGTGAGTCGACTGCTTCTGAGTCAGGGCCTACTTTGGTCTAATCAGTGAGTAGAGGCTAGGGCCTTTGTTACTCAGAAGAAGCCTGCAGCTAGGTTCTGTCTATTACTGTTAGGTGGGATGAAGATAGTATATATATTAGGTTGTGGCACAGACTGGATGCTCTGAAAGAAGATGGGCTTAATGTATTGCCCTGTAAGATTTTAGAATATGATCTCAGTTTCCAGGTCAGTTTAAATGATTTAACTCCCATTTACTTACACTTCAGGATGTTTTCTTTTTAACTATACAGATTGAGAAATGAGCAGGTGTATATGGGTGTCGGGGATACAAGATATGTGATCTCAGAAAAATCATTTAACCTCTGATCTTCAGTTTCCTCATCTCTAAAATAAGTAATAATAGCAGCATTTCCCTCATAGGATTGATATGAGAATTAAATGAGTGTATATATGAGCGTGTGTGTATCTGTATCTTATTAAATTGCTTAGTACATTATTAACATTGTTATTATATTATATATTTTTATTAATGTACATTGCTTATTTAATTACTTAGCATATGGTTATTATTAATTGCTTAGCACATCGTTATTATTGTTAGTAGTAATAGTATTCTTATGATTTAGGACTGGATTCCTAGCAAATATGAAGAAGTTGTCTAAGGGTGAGAATACCTCCATTCTAGGAGAAATGAGCTGTAACCATCAGTACGGGTTTATTAGGGTTTATTAACATATCCAGAGTTCCACTGTTTTCACAGAGGGTGTGTGAGTCTTAAGCACATGTTGGACAAAGTTTGAGGTGTGACTTATAAGTGTAATAAAAATTTGAGTTCATCTTGTGGATTTCTTCAGAGCTTCCACTTAACCATTCTTCCAGGAGAAAGGTGGTTTGATGATACTTTTTCCTAAAAGGTAAAATCTCTTTTAAGAATTGGGACCATGTCTCTTGACTTTATATTCCCAGTGCCTGGCATTTGTTTGATGAGTGCAAAAGAATAGTTGCATCTTAGGTCTGTGAGTATGTGAACTAGTCCAAGAAACAGCCTATGTGTTACTATGTGTGAAAACATGTGCTTGTGTGTGTGTGAACATTTGTGTGTGATTTTATGTGTTGTATGAAATTAGACAGTATCCTCTGTGAGGGAGGTGAGAGTGTCTGTTTCATTTCCTAGGATCAGTAGATGCAGCAGTCAAGTGCCCAGCATTGGGTATGCCCTGAATAAATACTTCTTGAATGAAAGAAGGGTTAGAGGCAGTGTCAAAGAGTACACGTGGGATCTGTGGTCAGCGAGAGCAACTTCTACACTCTGGGACTGTGGAGAAGTTACCTAACTTTTGTCTAAGATCCAGGTTCCTCATAAGTTAAAGAGGGATATTAATAGTATCTATCTCATAGGGTTGTGGTGGAGGTGGAATAATGAAGCATGCAAAGTGCTTAGCACAATGTTTGGCAAAAAGTAAGGAAGTTGTTGTAACCGCTGCTTCTGCTGCTGTTTTTCGCATAATGCCTGTAATAGTCCAGGGTAAATATCTGTGGTTTTGGCTTGTGTAAGATGGAATCCATTGGGAAAATGCTAGGCTATGTTGCAGTAACAAATTAGCTCTGAAGCATAGTGATTTAACATAAAAGGCTTCATTTCTTGCACATGTAGTATAATGTATGTCAGGTGACTCTCCTGGGCAGCTCTACTCCATAAAGTGTCTTAGCAGTCAAGCCATCTGTTTTCTGGCTCTGTCACTTCAACACGTCCTCCAAAATGAGGCAGGAGTAGACAGCTGGAGGATTATGCAGAGGCTTTTAAATGCTTGAACCCGGAAATGGCACACATCACGTCTGCTCATATTTCATTCACTAAAACTAGTTCACGTGCTCCTCCCTTAACAATGAGAAATGCATTCTTCTACACACCTGGGAAGGAGAACTGGCTTTGGATGAGCTTCATCAATCTTATCCACATAGGGTGTGCTATTATGGGGCAGTCATTAATTGATCACTTATTCATTGATGATTAATGATAATATTTAGCCTCTTGTACAATATGTGTATAATTTTGATTATTGTTGCAATTGTTCTTTGAAAACTTGCCTGACCTTCAGGCCTGAAACTAAGATTTCAATATTCTATTCACACAACTAGTGACAGTACATCTTATCTTTCTGTCTAGGGCTGCCACACTTGTGTAGATTGAGTAATGAACAACTAAGTGTTCAGCGATTGACTTTCGTATAGACTTACCTTTCTAAATTCTCATTCTCACTTTTTTGCCTCTGTATATTCTTTACTTACTTGCCAGCTCATTGATACATTTAAATAAATAAATTTTATCCATCCAGCATTATTAGTTACTTTCAGTGGAAGGGTCATTCCGGGCATCTAGTCCACCATATTGCTAGTAGTCAAAGAATTCACATAGATTAAAATTCAGAGAAATGTGAGTTCACAGAAAAAAACTCAAAACATGCTAGAAATTAAGGCACTATGAACAAAAACCACCTGAAATAGCAGAAGATTCAGAAACAAAATAACCTTTAGATGTTGGAATTACCAGATACCAAACTTAAAAGTATATTTATTATATTTAAATATATTATATAAAAGATTAAAAATATGAGCATATCATAAGATTATAAAAGTCATCAAGAACTTTGAAAAACAATGAAATAATTTATAGGAATATTAGTATAATTGAAATTTAAAATTCAATATATTTAATGAATACATGTAAAATTAAATTAATATATTTAATAAACAAATTGGAAGATAGATCTGAAAAAATTATTGTTTCCCTTTGGGTAATGGTGGACTAGGTAATTCATACCTCTCTTCTTTTTCAAGATAATGTTTGTGTTTAATCCATCTCTTAAAATTGTCTTCTTGGGCTTCCCTGGTGGTGCAGTGGTTGAGAGTCCGCCTGCCAATTCAGGGGACACGGGTTCGTGCCCCGGTCCGGGAAGATCCCACATGCCGTGGAGTGGCTGGGCCCGTGAGCCATGGCCACTGAGCCTGTGCGTCCGGAGCCTGTGCTCTGCAATGGGAGAGGCCACAACAGTGAAAGACCTGCATACTGCAAAAAAAAAAAAAAAATTGTCTTCTTAAAAGCATAAAAGAGTTAAAAAACATAGTAAAGAATTACCAGGCAAAGATATGGGAGAAGACAGGAAAACAGGGAAATGGCCTGCCATTCAAGACTGCCCTTTTCCCTGGGAGAGTTTGCCGATTTGGTAACAGAGATGCTGAGTCTCTTTTTAAAAGCCTTTCAGGTGTAGGGGACAAAAGTTTGGGGTACAGAATCGAACAAAGTTAGGGGTCAGGCAAAGTGCTTCATGTTTTGGACCAGGGGTTGGCAAACTTTCTCTGCAGAGAGCCAGAGAATAATATCTTTGCAGGCCACATATGGTGTCCAGCTCATCTTGTCCTTTGATTTTTTCTACAACCCTTTAAAAATGTGAAAAATGTTCTTTGCCCATGGGTCATGCAAAAGCAGACCATGCACTGGAATTGGCTTGTCAGCCATATTTGATCTGTGGGCTGTAGTATGATTACCCCTTCTTTGGACTGAGAACATGGAAAGAAGCATCCTAGAAGTAATGGTGAACTGGAAGGAGGATAGCACTTGCACAGACGGCAATCAGCTCTGTGTCACCTGGACAGCCCCCAAAATCTCAAGACCAAATATTGGATTAAGGTGATCCCAGGTTTAAGCAATAGAAGGCACCTGGCAGAAACAAGTGAAAAACTTCTCTAGAGGAAGTTATCATCATTTCCGAAATAAATTAAGGTCTACATGTAATTTTTGAAATATAGTGTTCAATACTCAATGAAATATAATCGGAAACAAGACAATATGAACATGATAAAGCAGAAAGAACAAAAAGCAGAAATAAGACTCCCATCTTACATTTCAAGATGGGTTTTTCACTATATAGATTCATGTCATTAAAACTTAATATCTTCCTTTAGGAGATGCTAGACTCAAGATAGTGTAATATTTCAGTGACTTGCCACATAATGAAAAAAATGAAAGCCTTTTTGTAAACGTTGATCTTCATATATTATGTCTACTTTAGGTAGACATAAAAAAAATCTTTCGTTCATTCATTCACTTATCCATTTAGTCACGCATACGTGTGCACGCAAGCACATGCACGTGCATACGCATGTACACACGCTCATACAGGGCTCGACACAGGTGTAGGCACATAGCCTTCCGCTTAGAATGGAGATGTGTTGCTGTGAAAAGCATGCCCACCAATGTGGAAAATCAAGCCGGTTGCTTATAAAAACGGAGCCAATCTGCTTGGATCCGAGACTGAGAATTCGGACCACGTGGATCACGTGTCCGCTTTCCCGGGACTGACGCGCTGCTCAGGAGACACTTGTTGGGTGAGTCGTGGTCATGTATCTATTGGATTTAGCTCTGCTTCCTCTTGCTCTGCTTTGTGTTGACTTTTTCTGTGTGAACAGTGTGTTGCTGGCCTCTGGGTTAAGAGGAGTTATCTAATGCACACAGGCCAATGGACAGCCTCTAACTGTTACGAGTTCAGGGGATCTAATATCTTGGGAGGATTTATACCTATTACTTAACTGCCTGAATACCAAGTTCCTTTCTATTAGCTTTATAATAAGATGAGCTTGGGTCTCGTTTATCCCAAGAAGACAGCCTTATCCAAATCATCTGTATTTTATTTTATTTTATTTTTATTTTTGCGGTACGAGGGCCTCTCACCGCTGTGGCCTCTCCCGCCCCGGAGCACAGGCTCCGGACGCGCAGGCGCAGCGGCCATGGCTCACGGGCCCAGCCGCTCTGCGGCACGTGGGATCCTCCCGGACCGGGGCACGAACCCGTGTCCCCTGCATCGGCAGGCAGACTCTCAACCACTGCGTCACCAGGGAAGCCTAAAATCATTTGTATTTTAGCAGGCAGTACCAAACTTCAGGCCTCAGAAACACATTTTGAATAATTCTTGCCATGCCATATATTTTAAGTATCATTAAAAAGACATTTTCTTGCAAAAAAACCCTAATATCTTCCTTTAGATGAGACAAAATTAAAAATCTCTGAAGAGAACTGGAAAGTATAAAAACTGACATAAGTTTGAAAGAGAACCAAATAAAAATTCTAGAATAGAAAAAAAAACAGTAAGTGAAATCAAGTTCTACAGGTATGGATTTAACAGCTGAGGAGAGAATTTGTGAGTGTAATAGAGAATAATTCAGAAGAAATAATCCAAAACAAAACACACAAAAAGGATGGAAAATACAGAACAGATGGTAGGACATAGAGGATACAGTGAGAAGCTTGAATATATTTAAAATTAATGTCCAAGACTGATAATGGGACAATGTTTGAAGAGATAATAGCTGAGAAACTTTCAAAACATATAAAGAGAATAAAGGCAAAATAAAGATTTCAGAGTAATAAAAACAGGAAATTCTCTATGGACACTATTTACAATACAGGGTAATATTCACACAAAAGAAAAGTAATCCCCATTGGAAGTGTGGAAATACATGAAGGAATAAGGAATGATAAAAGTAGAAAATGTGGGTAAATCTAAATGAACACTTTAAAGCAAGTATAATAACAATAACAACAGCATATTGTGTGGTGTATGAATAATTATAAATATATATTTAATTGAGATATGTGAAAATTTTATTATGGAGTCTGTGCATTGTTCCTGAAGTAGTAAAAGTACTCACTTAATAATAGCATAATTTGAGCAAGAAAGGCAAGTTGTGGAAGAATGCATAGATCTATTTATAGCATATTTAAAACATGCAAAATTAAACATGTTTAGAAGACAAGTATGTGGCTAACCAGTAAAGAAATCCTGAGAATGATGAACACAGCATTCAGGCTGGGACTTTCTTTGACCAGGGGAGGGGGATAAGAAAAGGGAGGGTCCTGCAGGGCACATCAATATCAGTGACACTTAAATCAGGTGGTGGACAGTGTTTGTTGAATCATTATTCGTTATATGTAAGTTTCATAAAAGTTTTGTATCTACTCAGTATTACTAAAAACAATGAAAGAGAAAGTAGGTTTATAATGTCTTACGAGATTAAGGAGTAATTTAAAAGTAATAAAACACCAAGAAGAAAAATACCCTAAAATCCAGCAAAAACGACAAGAATTCCTCTGAGCCTCTGAGTTAGTAGAAAATAATTAAGCCCAAAAGGTAATATAGCTATTAGAACAAAGTCATAAGACAATGTAAATACTGATAAAATAAGTTGTATTAACATATTAGAAAACAGTTATAAGTGTCTAGGAACAAAAATTGTTTTTATTATTAAGAATGTTATATATAATTTTATTTTAAAATATATTTTATTTATGTTATATATATATATATATATATATAATTTTTTTTTTTTGCGGTACGCGGGCCTCTCACTGCTGTGGCCTCTCCCGCTGCGGAGCACAGGCTCCGGAAGCACAGGCTCAGCAGCCATGGCTCACGGGCCCAACCGCTCTGCGGCATGTGGGATCCTCCCGGACCGGGGCACAAACCCGTGTCCCCTGCACCGGCAGGTGGACTTGCAACCACTGCGCCCCCCAGGGAAGCCCTATGTTATATGTTTTTAAGATATTTATAAATAGTTTAAAATTTATATAATATTCATGATATACCTGAATATTATACATATTATGTGTAAATTTATACACATAAATTTATAAATAAATAACAATGTTGTATGTAGTGAACCTCATATACCCATCACTCAGATTCAAAAATTATCAAGATTTTGGAACATATGCTTCCTCATCCTTCCCCATTGCTTTTTATGTTGCTGAAGGAAGCTGGAGTATTAAAATCTGAGAATTAAAAAACACTATAAAAGAAATAAGAGAATCCCAAAGGAAATTTGAGCAAAGACATTTGTTATTGCAGCAGAGAATTCTAAAGTGCAACAGCGTTTAAGCAAGTTGGAGAGCTGATTTCAGATCTCAGAGTTTGTGGAGGGTGAGATTTAAAAACTAAGATTTCAAAAGAGCTTTGGTCAAAGGTAGAAACAACTCTTCTGCAATATAGTGGCTACAGTTGTGCACTGTGAGTGGTGGGGATTTAGTGCTAGGGCAGCAGAGAGGAAGGTATGGGAAATGATGCCTGGGGTTCAAAAAGGCAGCAGCGCTCAATCCATCTGAACAATACCTTGAAAGATGGGCAAAATCTTGCCAGGTGGAGGAAAGCAGGAGAGGACAGATCCATTAAGACAGAGCAGGCAAAATCTTTTTACACTAAACACTAAGTCAGGTTCCATAAATCTTTCCCTCACCAGCCCCAAGCCCTACCATTAGGCAGAGGTCTCCAGAAGAGTCGGCAGATAGTCATGTAATGCAAAGTGTGAGTTAATGAAGCAGGTCAGTTGCTGTGACGTCACATGTGACAGGGCATGGCCATAGGGTAGGTCATTTTGATAAAAGGAGTTGGAAAGTCTAGAAAACGGAAAGTGGACAAATCTTGGGGTATTTCTGGGGGTAGAGCTTCTGAGTTGTGTGTGATGACCCCTCATGAAGAGATGGGTCAAGAGGAGGAAAAGGGTGTAAAAAAGGTAGACAATTTAGCTTCTTTACTAGTCAAGTACTGTTGTTCTCAATCTTAGCTGTATATTAGAATTTCCCTGGAGCTTTTGCCTTTGACCAGCTTTACCCACAGAGATTTGATTTGGTTTAGGGTATGGCCCTGGAACCAGCATTTTCCTAGCTTCCAAATGATTCTAATGTGTAGCCAGGGTTAAGAACCATCACTGCATCTCTTGTGTTTCTTCTGGAGTAGCTATATTGTGCAGGGCGTTTCTCATTGTCTTTATGCTCACTCATGTGTCTAGCACAGTGCTTTATAGTTAGCAGTTAGTAAATTCTTTTTAAATATTCAGTTATTTCTACAGAACATGCTATACTAAAATATTGCTGTGTGTCTTTTGGTACAATGGAATCACAGGTTTCTTTTGGATATATGCTGGATAAATACTTTAGTGAGAATGTCTAGAGTAGTATATTAATCAGTTCCATACCTTCTTGTGGCAGACACTCTTGACTGCCTTTCCAGCAGTCATTTCCTTCATCTTCTTTTCTTTACTGACAGGAACCCTGGACAACATAAGCAGTGTAAACCAATCATGGAATACCATTCCCATTGACCATTCACTGGTCTAGAGGTAGGTATGTGTGACACAGTTTTTGGCCATCTAGATTATGAGGGGCCATAGGCGAAAGATTTTTTTTCCTTATAAAGAGCTGTACAAAGAGGATTCCCTCTGCCCCTTCCCTCCTGTTTTGCTTTGAATCTTGTTGTGTGAATGTCTGGAGCTGCAGGAGACATCTTGTGACCAAGAGGCAACAAGGCTGAGGATGGTGGAATAGATAAGAAGGGCTTGGTTTATGGATTATGTCTTTGAGCACTCAAACAGACCCTGGGACTGGCTTCTACTAGATTTCTTATTCAGTAAACAGTACATATCTTCCTGTGATAAGCCATTGTTGGTTAGAGTTTTGTTACTTGCAGCCCAAAACATCATACATTGAACAACTCTTTTAAAAAAAAATCAAGATATTTCTTTATTTTTAGAGAATACTCATCTTCTTTGTCATAATTTGCTCATAATAGTAAGGTAATCTTAATCACAATTGTTGAGTTTCCTCAGGTTTTTTTCTCCGTCTTTTAAAAAAATCTGCTTATAATAATAATCCAGATTTACTGAAGAAAAATTTCATAATCCAGAGAAGCATAGTGAAGAAAATAAAAACACATAATCTCGCCACCTAGATATACCTACTGTTAAAATTTTGTTTTTGTATCATTTTGAAATTTAACTTTTATTTTTATCACAGTTTTATATAATATATACATATGCTATATATAATACATCTGTTTATATCATATATTAATTTATAATATGTTATATATAATATAATAGATAAAATATTATATATAATTTATATGAATATATTTATAGAATTTAAATGAATTAATAAAATGTTAATACAATCAATAAAATATATTTATATAATTTGAATATATTATATAATATAAATATATAATAAATTATATATTATATATAATAAATATTTGCATATAATATATATTTATAGTTTAAAAATCAGGTAGTTCTATAAATTCTATAAAAATAACAATCAACTATCCAGTGTTTCCCAGTCACCACTGCCATTTCCCAGATGCTGTTAATTTAAACTCTTTTAGCTGTTTCTTATCATATGTATCTCCATATATATAAATGACATGTAATATCCTGCTTCTTTATAATTAATTTCATATATTATCTTTCACTTCCAAATATGAACAAAAAGAATTCTGCTTTCTTACATAGCTTGCAAACTTCCCAGCCTAATACATATCTCCTATCCCATCCTTCCAATATGGTTATATTATAGTTATATTTAATTCCATAGTCACTCTTTACGTTATTACTGTTATTGTAGAAATTTTGATGGCTAAATAATGTAGTATATTATATGTCCTCCTTATATAACTCTCTAATCTTCATGGATTTAATAATTATCTTTTTTTCTCTTATTACTTATAGTACCTATCACTATTGTACCATCATAGTCTCTTAACAGATATGTGTATCTACTCTCAGTAGCTTCCCCCCAAATATTGAAGGGGATAAACTTCTGAAACCTCACATTTCTGAAAAATGCCTACTTTCTATCACTTTGCTTTATATACATTGGTAGATTTCCTTAAATTTATCTTCAAATATTTCTACTGATATTTAAACTTTCTGCTACCATATTTTAATTATATTTTATATATATTTTAAATATTAAGTATTTTAAATATTAAATTTATATTTTATTTATAGTATCCTAATTTTGTTTTTGTTTTATAATTTTATATTGTTTCCTGTATTTTCTCTGTTTTTTCCTCTTCCTTTTCCATATATTTTTCTTTTTGACTGATTCTTTCCTGTAGGAGTTGTTCCTCATATATATAGTGTTACTCAGCTGTCCATTGTTAGCCATTGTGGGTATCTCTGCTCAGGATGCTTTTTTCCCCTTTATCTCCTCTTCTTTCAATGTTTTCACCCTTAGCTCTGACTGGTCTTTCAAAATCCAGAGTTTCTGTGGATCAGCTTCTTCACAGTGTACCTCTGTCAGCATAGTAAGGGCTTCTCAATTGGGCTTTCAACCAATCCTCCTGTTTTTTAGAAGCATCCACCCCCTGCCATTAGTGATATCTGCTATCTCGAATTCCTGGGCCCTTCCAGGGTTGTTTACCAGTTTATTATAGAGGATATTATAAATGATACAGATGAACAGCCAGATGAAGAGGTACATAAGTTGAGGTCCAGAATGGTCCCTAGCACAGGAGCTTCTGTCCCCATGGAACTGGGATGCGTGAAGCTCCTGAACAACTGCCTTTTTATGTTTAATGGAAAGTTCCACATCTATGGATATATATACATGTGTATAGTGTATATATACACACATATAGTATATTGTACATATATATGTACTTAGTTTGAATTTTTTCATAATGTAAAAAGATGGAAGAAAAATAGACATCAATAGGCAGATGGCTGAATAAAATACGGTATATCTAAATCATAGAATATCATGCAGCCATTAAGAAAAATATTTGAAGGGATTTCCACACAGTATTAAGTTAAAATAGCATGATGCAGAAGACGATGTTTAATATGATCTTATCTTTGTAAAACAAAATCCAACAAAAAATCCTGTATATGAGCTATATGCATAGGCATGAGTCTGTATAGAACCATGAGTGTGGGAAAATATGGATGATTGAATTTGCGGTGGTTTAAGTGGATTATCTTTCTGTGAGGAGTGGAGTGGGGCTGGGGATCATATGGAGTGAGGGGGAGAGAAGGAGAAATGGAGAGCCAAGTTATAAAAAAAAATCATCATCATAATGGAAATATATTTTGTCTGCATCCTACCCGTCTGGCAGATATCAGATTTAGAATTCTCAAGTTTTAATTTCCATTTTGCTATAGCAACAGCCAACTAATGGCAGGACCTTACTGAGTGAGTTAACATTGGATGATACCTCAAAATATAGCCTTCTGATTGGAAGACATTGGCCACATATTAGATTAATTCCATAAATAAGGGCTGTAAATAGGAACTGGGATCATAGTTAAGCATATCAGAGAAAAACATGTGGGGTGTATAACTTATGTTCTTTAAATACACTGGAATTTTTGTAACTCAAAGTGATTTATTCAGTAGACTAGGTAACTAATGAGCAATAGTTTCCTACAAGCTCTGAAATCCTACTCTCCTAGGATCTATTTCTTTGACTAGATTTGCACATTAAATATTAAGGAATGAAAGATGGAAAATAACATTTAATGCCCTGTGTGAAGCCCTTTCTAGTGGCAGTTCCCAGGAGTGCCTTTGTGCACCAATTTTCATAAACCACCTCTCAAAGTCACCACATGTAAATATGTGATCAAAGTCAATAGTGTGTTTGCTATGCAAATAGCGCTTCAAGACACATCCCTCATCCCCTTCCCACACTGCTATCCCTAATCCCCTCTTAGAGGGAGATTCTGGAGCCTGCCAGCAGCACTTTAAGTTACTATTTAATTTAATCATCACAACTGCTGTATAAAACTAGATGACATTCCCAGTTTACTGATAAAGAAATAGAGACTCAGAGAGGTCACATAGGATTCAAATTTAGGTCTCCTTACTGCAAAGTCAGGGTCTCCCCCCACTGCTCTGTAGTAGTAGTACTTTGTATTATTTTTTATTTTTATTTTTTTTGTGGTACGTGGGCCTCTCACTGTTGTGGCCTCTCCCGTTGCGGAGCATAGGCTCCGCACGCGCAGGCTCAGCGGCCATGGCTCACGGGCTCCGCGACACGTGGGACCTTCCCGGACCGGGGCACGAACCCGTGTCCCCTGCATCGGCAGGCGGACTCTCAACCACTGCGCCACCAGGGAAGCCCTCAGGTGATTCTTATTAGGGAAGTTGGTATAACAGATGTCAATACTGTAGCAACAAGGGAGGCTGGCAAAGCAAGTATCTGGCATTTTCAACATCTCTAAGGGAGAAGTGGACCCTGCCTCCCATCAAAACTCATGAGGTAAGGATTCCCCATGCATTGGAAGGGGGTTCATATCCTGGACTGCTAGAAGGAACAACAAATGCCTGTTACATTCCTGTACAGCTTCCTTAGAGACACATAGGTTTCTTTAAATGGGTTGTGTATTCTCTTCCAAAAAGTTTAATTATGACTAAAACATCAACTCTCTTAGCGTACATCCTTGCCAAGAAAAGCACATTACTACTGCTTTTTTTTTTTTTTTTTATTTGCGGCACGTGGGCCTCCCACTGCTGTGGCCTCTCCCATTGCGGAGCACAGGCTCCCGGCACGCAGGCTCAGCGGCCGTGGCTCACGGGCCCAGCTGCTCTGCGGCATGTGGGATCTTCCCGGACCGGGGCACGAACCCATGTGCCCTGCATCGGCAGGCGGACTCTCAACCACTGCGCCACCAGGAAAGCCCACTACTGCTTCTTAAGTTAATCTTTGTCTGCATACACATAAGAAAAGTGAGGGGGTGCCTGATCTGAGTTGGTTAAAGAGACTACGGATGAACTCTTGAATGCTATTCTGGTTAGATCTCATTTAGGTAGAAAGAAGCTGAACCAGAATTTAGCCCCTAAGAAATATGATAAAATAAATATGATAAAGACTTGAATATTGCTAGGATAAGTAGCATAAAATATACTTCAGTTGTTTCCTCAGTGTTGCCATGTCTGGATTGTAAATGATATTTAGGAAATAAAATACCTTAGTGTATTGAATTCTTCAAAGATGATTCCTCTGAGGATATGATATAGTCCTTTACTTAGAGTTGAATTTATTTTTTTTATGTTTTAGAAATGGCCTTTCTACAGAACGTGGTCTGTATCTCTCCAACCGAGTTCCTAATTCCTTACATAGAGTGTAAGCCAGTGTAAACATTCCAATTTCAACTGCATTTAACGTCAGTGTGTTCCTTCATGGAGGAGGAAATGGCATCCTCATCCCCACTGCCAATCAATTAACTTCCTCTCATAGTGATATATTTAGGAGGGAAGGCACCCCGCCATATATTCCTTACACAATCAACTTCCTTTGTTAGAGTGATGAAGATGGCCTTGTGCACAGCACGATCACAGGAAGTGGCCTAAACTAAAAGTTTGATGACAGTGATATACTATGCTACTCAACCTTCTCCATCACCAGGGAATAAAAAGCATCGATGACACATATTACAACTTCAAACACTCAAAGCTGGATGTTCGCAGTCAGGGAGTTTATCAAAATAACATTTGTTAAAGTTGTTCTCCGTAACTTTTATAGCAGATCACTCATAAGTTGCTGTCTAGAGACACTGATGAAGTTACCAGGGAAAAGATTTGATTGATAAGATGCTGTCTCCATACCACCTGTTTAAAAGGAAGGGCCAACTCTGGTATATACTAATTAAGGAAAACTCTTCTTTGATGGGAACAGTGTGGTCGTTTGGGGTTCGAAACGTTTAATGGAATTGTGGCGTCTTGACCTCCAGATGGAACACAGCCCTAGGCTGGTAATCAAAAATATATCTGCACATCTAGGACTGAGCAACCAGCATCATTACCACCAATTACAGTACCATTTGTTTCAGGCTCTTTTGCTGGGGCCAGGTGATAAGCGGTGCCAGCTGAGGTTACACAGTCTCAACTATGCCAGCCCAAGTTCCTGGGGTCAAGCAAATTGGGATGATTACTACTATTGCTTTAAAGGAGAATATAAGGAAAAGGGGAAAAGTGATGTGGTTTTTAGTCTGAAGGTGTGTCTGAGAAGGTTGACAGCAGGTGGCACTTTTGCGTGTGGTCAAAGGGCACCTGCAGTCACCTGGTAGTCGAAGCCTTGAGAAGTCCATGGCAGTAAAATCTCTCCTGGAGATATGCTGCTTTTTACATTTCAGCCCTTCCTACTTGGCATCAAGGGGCACTGGCCACAAGGGATGTTGTGACACTTCTGCTTTTGGGAAGAGACTGAGTTTGGGCGACAATCTGTTTCTAATGCTTCATTTTGTAATTGGTAATTTACAAAGTGATTATGTATAGATAATTTTAGTTCTCAATATCATTAAATAGCCTTTGGACTAGGCCAGAGGTCTATCCTTTCTCTTTAAAGAGCCAGATAGTAAATATTTTAGACTTTCTGGGCCTTATGGTCTCTGTTACAACTACTCAACTGTGCTGTTGTAGCATAAGAGCAGCCGTGGGCAAAATGTAAACAAATGTGTGTAGCTGTGTTCCAATAAATTTTATTTACAAAGACAGCTGGCCTGATATAACCTGTGGCACAGTCACACACTCAGTAATCATAATGGCATTGACCCAGGAGTCTTAAGATCTGGGCTTTTGTCCAGGCTCTGTCACCTACTAGCTGTGTGACCTTTGGCAAGTCAGTTTACCTTTTTAAGCCTCAGTTTCCGTTTCTCTGAGATGGCATTTCCTGCCTCTACCTAGTTCACACATCTGTTGAGAGAATAATTTAATAAAAGGATACATAAGTAAAATAATATTAGTGATTGTTATCTATTGAGCACTTACTAAGTGCTACGCATTATGTTAGTTTAGTTACATTTATCGTCTAGATGCATCTCACGCTGTAAGAAAGGTTCCATTTGATATATCTATTACCATTACTCATAATCAAAATTATAAATCTTTATTGAGCACTTGTTATGCACCAGTATTGTGCTATTTTGCACAAATTATCTCACCAAATTCTCACAAATTTGGTTGCTATTGTTAACTCCAGCTTATGAGTATTAAGGTTGGAGGATGCCACTATTTAGTTGCAGAATATGCATTAAGGGAGTGGAAGCAACATAGACTAAGACTAATGAGTGAGGGGGGGATATCAACATGGTGGAGTAAGATAAGAGGATGTGGAGCTCACCTCCCCACAAGAACACATTAAAAATACATCTACATGTGGAATAATTCTCACTGAAAACTAACTTTAAACTGGAAGAAGGACTCCTCAACAACCAAGGTTGTAAGAAAGATGCATAGGTAATTGGGTAGGAAGGGAAGAAAAACGATCAGCTTGGGACCTGTGCTCCTGGGCGGTGACTCAAAGGAAAAGGGAGATTACACGGGCAGACACCGGGGAGTGAGCAGGTCAAGCCAAAGGATGGGCACCCAAGTCCTGTGGTTCTACATGGAGGAGACAAGCCCCCTTTGCTGGTTGGAGGAATGATGGGACTAACAGGAGCCCAGGCAGGGTGGCCATTGTTGGCACATACACAGGCAGTGCCCCAGAAGCCCCCCAGATCTCTGATGGTGGCCACTCTACCACAGCTAATCTCTCAACACATGCTGAGAGTCCATGTGGGTCCCCATCATCCCTGCGAGGGGTTCCAGAACAGGGTGGGGAAGGCAGAGGCAGGGGGCAGTGATAAACTGTGAGAGACAAAGGGGGCTCGCAAGCAAGGCTGCGTCTGAGCCAAGATGCAGGTGTTTACACAGGCAGTGCATTGGACCTTTGTCTGCACACAGGCCCTGCTTGCTTCAGCACTCCCCTCCTCTGGGGCAAAGGTCCCAGTACAGGGAGAGGGAAAACCAGACACTTAAAGGGAACAGAGCCAGCTGGAGCCTGACCCTCAGGGCTTCCACTCCAGCAACTTGGGATCAGACCCTGCCCTGACAGGGGAGTGACAACCACTGAGCAGAGAGGAAATCCCACCTCACACCCTGTGCCAGCTCTAACTTCTTCTCTAGCCCTACCCCCTACTCCCTACCCAGGTGATAGCGGGCAGCATACCATGAGGAAAGATGTGACTGGCATCCACATCAAATCCAGCCATTCTGCCAAAGAAAGTGGGCACACACAGTCTGCATAGGGACATTCCCACATAAGAACATCCCCTTCAAGACCACAAAAGGTACTACTTCACCTAAATTCATAGAGGCAGAGCAAATTAAGCAAGATGAAAAGGCAGAGGAGCTACTCTCAATTGAAAGAGCAAAAGAAAACCCCTGAAAAAAAATAATGAAACAGAAATAAACAATTTATCAGATAAAGAATTCAAAATATTGCTATTGCAATATTTTTATTGCTATAAAAACGTTAATTGAATTAGGGAAAAGAATTGATCTAAACACTGAACATTTTAACAGGGAACTAGAAAACATAAAAAAGTCCCAATCAGAAATGAATAATTCAATAGTTGAAATAAAAAACACACTAGAAGGAATGAATAGCAGACTAAGTGATACAGAAGAACACATAAGTGATCTGGAAGATAGAATAATGGAAATCACCCAACCAGAGCAGCAGAAAGAAAAACAAATTTTAAAAAATGGAAGCAATTTAAGAGATCTCTGGGAGAACAGTAAGCATACCAGCATTCACATTATAGAGGTTCCAGAAGGAAAAGGGAGAGAGAAGGGGATTGAAAATGTATTTGATGAAATTATGGCTAAAAACTTCCCAAAACTGAAGAAGGAAACAGATACCCAGGTAAAGGAAGCACAGAGGGTTCCAAACAAGATGAATCCAAACAGAGCCACACCAAGACATATCATAATTAAAATGGCAAAAGTTAAAGAGAGACTTACGGGAAGCAAGAGGAAAATAAATAGCATATACAAGGGAATTTCCATAAGGCTATAAGCTGAATTCTCTGTGGAAACTTTGTAGGCCAAAAGAGAGCGACGTGATAGATTCAAAGTGCTGAAAGGGAAAAATCTGAAACCTAGGATACTCTACCCAGCAAAATTATCATTTAGAATAGAAGGAGAGATAAAGAACTTCTCAGACAAACAAAAACTAAAAGAATTCATCAGTACTAAACCTACCATAAAAGAAATGTTGAAGGGTCTTCTCTAAATGGAAAAGAAGTAAGAATATATTGGAAAAGAAAAATCCTACTAGGAAAGACAAATATACAATAAAGATTGAAGAGCAACCAGTTAAATAAGCCAGTATATAGATTAAAAGACAAAATTTTTTTAAAGCAACTATAACTACAATAAATAGTTAAGGGAGGGGCTTCCCTGGTGGCGCAGTGGTTGAGAGTCCGCCTGCCGATGCAGGGGACACAGGTTCGTGCCCCGGTCTGGGAAGATCCCACATGCCACAGAGTGGCTGGGCCCGTGAGCCATGGCCACTGAGCCTGTGCGTCCGGAGCCTGTGTTCCGCAATGGGAGAGGCCACAGCAGTGAGAGGCCTGCGTACAGCAAAAAAAAAAAAAAAAAAAGTTAAGGGATAAGCATGAAGATGTAAAGTGTGACATAAAAAACACAAACTGTTGGGGAGGGGATTAAAAAATGTAGATCTCTTAGAATATGTTTGAACTTAAATGATTATCAGTTTAAAGCAAGTAGATATAATGATCTGTCAACATATATGAACCCCATGGTAACCACAAATCAGAAACCTACAAGAGATACACAAAAACCAAAAAGAAAGGAACACAAGCATACTGCTTAAGAAAATCATCAAAATACAAGGGAAGAAACAGAGAAGAAATGAACAGAGAACTGCAAAAATAACTGGAAAACAAGTAATAAAATAGCAATAGATACATACCTATCAAAAACTACTTTTCAATGTCAATGGATTGAATGCTTCCATCAAAAGACATAGGGTGGCTGACTGGTTAAAAAAACAAGACCCTTCAATATGCTGCCTACAAGAAATTTACTTCAAAACTAAAGACACAGACTGAAAGTGAGGGGATGGAAAAAGATATTTCATGCAAACAGAAATGACAAGAAAGGTAGCGATACTCATATCAGACAAAATAGACTTTAAAGTCTATGAGAAGAGACAAAAAAGGCACTATATGATGATAAAGGGATCAATTAAAGAGAGGATATTACACTCATTAACATATATGCACCCAATACAGGAGCACCTAAATATACAAAACAGATACTAACAGACATAAAGGGAGAAACTGACAACAATACAATAATAGTAGGGACTTTAACACCCCAGTGACGTCAATGGTCAGATCATCCAGACAGAAAATCAATAAGGCAACAGTGGTCTTAAATGACACAATGGACCAGTTAGCCCTAATAGATATCTACAGGACATTACATCCAAACAGCAGAATACACATTTTTTTCAAGTGCACATGAATTGTTCTCCAGGATAGATCATATGCTAGGCTGCAAAACAAGTCTCAACAAATTTAAGAGGATAGAAATTATAGCAAGCATTTTTTTCCAACCATGATGCTATGAAACTAGAAATCAAATATAGAAAGAAAAATATGAAAAGAACAAACAGACTAAACAACATGCTACTAAAAAACAAGTGAGTCAATGAAGAAATCAAAGAGGACATCAGAAAATACCTCAAGATAAATGAAAATGAAAACCCAACACTCCAAAATCTACGGGATGTGGCAAAAGCAGTTCTAAGAGGGAGTTTTATAGCTACGGGCCTTCCTCCAGAAACAAGAAAAATCTCACATAAACAACCATACCCGTAACCTGAAGGAATTAGAAAAAGAAGAACAAAGCCCAAAGTCAGCAGAAGGAAGGAAACAATAAAAATCAGAGAGGAAATAAATAAAATAGAGATCAAAAAAACAATAGAAAATATCAATGAATCCAAGAGCTGTTTTTTTTTGAAAAGATAACCAAAATTGAAAAACCTTTAGCCAGGCCCACCAAAAAGAAAAGAGAGAGGACTCAAATAAAATAAGAAATGAAGGAGGAGAAATAACAACTGATACCACAGAGATACAAACAATCATGAGGATACTATGAACAGTTGTATAACAACAAATTGGACAACCTAGGAGAAATGGACAAATTTTTAGAAACATACGACCTGCAAAGACTGCATTAGGAAGAAACAGACAATTTGAACAGACTGATCACTAATACTGAAATTTGTTTTGTTATTAAAAAAAAAACAGGGCTGCACTGGTGGCACAGTGGTTGAGAGTCCGCCTGCCGATGCAGGGGACACGGGTTCGTGCCCCGGTCCTGGAAGATCCCACTTGCCACAGAGCGGCTAGACCCGTGAGCCATGGCCGCTGAGCCTGTGCGTCTGGAGCCTGTGCTCCGCAACGGGAGAGGCCACAACAGTGAGAGGCCCGCATACTGCAAAAAAAAAAAAAAAAACCAACCCCCACCCCTGCCACCAAAAAAAAAAACAACAAAAAACTTCCAGCAAACAACAGTCCAGGACCGGACTGCTTCATGGGGGAATTCTAAATAATACCTGTCTTTACCAAACTATTCCAGAAAGTTGCAGAGGAAGGAACACTCCCAAATTCATTCTACTAGGCCACCATTACCTTGATACCAAAACCAGACAAAGACACCACAAAAAAACAAAATTACAGTCCAATACCTTTGACGAGTACAGATGCAAAAATCCTCAACAAAATATTAGCAAACTGCATCCAACAATGTATAAAAAGGATCATACAGCATGATGGAATTTATTTCAGGAATGCAAGGATTTTCCAGCATCCACAAATCAATCGATGTGGTACATCAAGTTAACAAATTAATTAATAAAACCATATGATCATCTCAATAGAAACAGAAAAAAGCATTTGACAAAATACAACATCCATTTATCATAAAAACTCTCATCCAAGTGGGTATAGAGGGAACATCTCTCAACATAGTGAAGGTTATTTATGACAAACCCACAGCTAACATCGTATTCAACAGTGAAAAACTAAAAAGCCTTTCTTCTAATTTCAGTAACAAGACAAGGATGACCACACTCACCACTTCTATTTAACATAGTATTGGAAGTTATAGCTACAGCAATCAGACAAGAAAAAGAAAGCATCCAATTTGGAAGGGAAGAAGTAAAACTGTTATTATTTGCAGATGACATGATACTTTATATAGAAAACCCTAAAGTCTCCACCAAAAACCTACTAAAACTAATAAATGAATTCAGCAAAGTTGCAGGATACAAGATTAATATACAGAAATCTGTTGGTGTTTCTATACAGTAATAGTGAACTATCAGAAAGAGAAAGTAAAAAACAATGCTGTTTAAGATCGCATCAAAAAGAATAAAATACCTAGGAATAAACTTAACAAGGAGGTAAAAGACCTACACTGAAAATTATGAAACATTGATGAAGGAAATTGAAGATGACATAAAGAGATGGAAAGATATCTCATGCTCTTGAACTAGAAGTATTACTATTGTTAAAATGGCCGTACTACCCAAAGCAATCTGCAGATTTAATGCAGTATCAAAATACCCATGACATTTTTCATCGAACTAGAACAAATAATCCTAAAATTCATATGGAAGCACGAAAGACCCCGAATTGCTAAAGCATTTTCTCAGTCACAGACCAAATATGAGGGCTAGTCTCAGGGATGGAGATCATATATTTGAACTTGGAACTCAGCACCACGTCCCTCTGTCTGCTTTTCCCCAGCATCTCTCTAGGTCACCATGTACTGCTCTTCCTTCCTTTCTTCCTTCATTCATTCACTCATTCATGTATTCAGCAAATATTTATTGAGTACCTCTAATGGAATGAGCCAGATACTGAGCTAGACCTGGGAATACAGTAGTGAACAAGACTGAGAGATACTGACCAGAAAGAGCTGAGAGTCTAGTGTGGGAGAAAGAAAAAAAAACCAAGTAAAAGAATTATGAATTGTCATAAGTGCTATGGAGTTAACAAACAAGCAGCTTAGTTCAAGAAGGAAGATTGGAAGGTAGAGGGAGTTACAGTGGTCAGGGAAGGCCTCTGCAGAGCCAACATTTATGCTGAGAGTTCCTGGAGAGGAGTCAGGCAGATAAAGAAAATGGGCTCTTTCCAGGCAGAGGGAATAGTGTATGCAAAGATTCTGAGGCAAGAAAGAGATTAGAGATGTTGAGGAATACCAAAAATGCTAAGTGTGGCTAGAGCCCAGTGAACAAGAGGGAAAGTGGTACGAGATGAGAGTGGGCGGTTAGGAAGGGGCTGTGGTAAAGACTTGGGAGTTTACTCTGGTAATGAGGAGCCATTGGGAGCCATGAAGCACAGTAGCAGCTGATCTGGCTTGGACTTAAAAAGAAATCTCTCTGGATGCTAGGTTGAGAATAGACTGTGGGGGCCAAGGTGGGAGCAGAGAGACAATTTAGGATGCAGTTGAGGTGAGGATACTGGTGACTTGAGCTAGAAGGGTGGTTGTGCAGAGGGAGAGAAGCAGACAGAATCAACATATTCTTTGGCGGTGGAAGTGACTCTGCGTGCTGCTGGATGGAATGTGGTGGTGAGAGAAAGCAAGCGTGTAGTATGAATATGAAGTTTGGGGAAGCACCGCAATCTCTGGAGGCCTCTGCAGGGGGAAAGGCTGCAGAAGTGAGTGCAGAGTGGCTATGAGATAAAAGGAAAATCAGGAGTGTGGCCCACGCTGTCAGGTATTTCTGAGAGGGTGTATAAGATGAGCACAGAGAAATATCCATTGGGTTAGGCAATATGGACGTCATTAGTGTGGGCAAAAGCCAGTTACGAATGATTTTAAGAGAGAATGGGAGAGGAACTGAAGACAGTGAGTATAGGTGACTATTTTGAAGAGTTTAGCTGTGCAAAAGAGGAAGAAGTCGGCGGGAGGTTGGGTAGTGGAGAGGAATGTGTAGTTAGGAGAGAGTTTTCTTTAGGTTTGGAGGTAGTAATGTCAGAAAAAGAGGAGGTTAGGGAAGGAGTGAAGGCCCTGAGAAGCCAAGGAGGGGGATGGGACTCAGAACCCTAGTGGAAGTGTTACCTTAGGGAGGAATAGAATCAGGGCCTGCACTGTAAATAGAAAAGAAAAGGATGCAGCTGTGAAGGGGTTTGCAGGTTTGGTGGTGGGAAAATGATGGAATTCAAGTCTAATGCTATCTGCCTCGTTCATTCACTCACCATGTTTTCTGAGCACCAACTACGTGTGAGGCACTGCCCTAACCTTTGGAGATACAGCAGAGAATGAAACAGATAAAAATCTCTGCCCCCATGGAATGGAAATTCTAGTGGAGCTAAGATTGAGTGTGGAAGATTGGGTATGGGAGGTTTGAGGAGCTAGAAGAAGGCTAGAAAGAAGCTTGCTAAAGGAAAAGAGTGGGATCATATCTGCATTCGATTGTCAGTTACAGATCCAGGGCTGTCTCTGGGCATGGCTGCCTTAAGCATCTATTCACCCTTCCTTGAGCCTGAGCTGCCCTGAGTGTATTGTATGTGCAGAAGGGGAGAAACAAATACAACCTTAACCTCTAGGTAATACTCTGCTACACTAGTTTGAAGCTACATAGGTAGGTATCCCTTGATAATGGCAATTTATACAATCCCATTAAAGATTGTCCATAGATCCTGGGTGCTCTCAAATTTTACTTTAGAAAAAGTGAATTGGAATAGTCACACCGAAGCAGCATATCGACATGTCAAACAGCAGGAGTGAGCATATAATAATATGTGCCGTAGGCTGCCTGATCCTCATTCAATCCCTAACCCTCACCTGATTTGAGTGAATATCCACTTTCCACTATTCAGTTCTGTATTGCTTGAATTTTTAGGGGTACGTATGACTTTTATAATCAGAAAAGGAAAAGCTTTAAGAAAACACCACCTCTAAGGTAGTACTCCTGGTACTCTAAGCCAGCATTATAAAGGAATGTTATTATAGGAAATACGATGCCATATGCATGACAGGGTGATGTCGATGATATAGTAATTGATTTTTTTCCTTGTAGTTCCCCTCCTTGCCCTTCTCCTCATTCAAGTGGCCAGAATTGCACTGTCCAATATGATACTTGCAAGCCATATGTAGCTATTGGGAATTCAAAATGTGGGTGCTCCAAGTTGAGTTGTGCCGTAAGTATGGAATACACTACGGATCTTAAAGCCTCAGTATAAAAAAAGTAAATAGGTCTTTAATAATTTTTTATTGCTTGTATGTTGAAATAGTTTGGATATAGTAGATAAAATAAAATATATTATTAAAATTAATTTCACCTGTTTTTTTCCTTTTATTTTCAAAAACTGTGGTCACTAGATTTACAGTTTCATATCTGGCTCACATTATGCTTCTATTGGACAGGGCCAAGTGAGACCACTCTGTGTTGCTGGCCGCCCCCATCTGGCCCTCTGCTACCTCCCTGACATCATCTGCTCTTCTCCTTCGTGTCATTCCTGTCTTAGGGGCTTGACTTTCCTGTTTCCTGAGCCTGGAACACACTTCCACCAGCTATTCACACAGGCATACTACCTTACTTCCTTAAGATTTGTTTTGAAACGTCACTTTGAGAGTGAAGCCTTCCAGCTAATCTAAAATTCCAAAATCACAACATTCTTTCCTACTCCCTCCTCTGCTTGATTGTCACCATAGCAGCCATCTGCAGCTGAAACACTGCCTTTTTTTTTTTCCACTGACGTTTGGAGTTTATTTCTTTTTATTTATTTATTTATTTAACATCTTTATTGGAGTATAATTGCTTTACAGTGGTGTGTTAGTTTCTGCTTTACAACAAAGTGAATCAGTTATACATATACATATGTTCCCATATCTCTTCCCTCTTGTGTCTCCCTCCCTCCCACCCTCCCTATCCCACCCCTCTAGGTGGTCACAAACCACCGAGCTGATCTCCATGTGCTATGCAGCTGCTTCCCACTAGCTATCTATTTTACGTTTGGTAGTGCATATATGTCCATGCCACTCTCTCACTTTGTCACAGCTTACCCTTCCCCCTCCCCATGTCCTCAAGTCCATTCTCTAGTAGGTCTGTGTCTTTATTCCCATCTTACCCCAGGTTCTTCATGTCCTTTTTTTTCCCTTAGATTCCATATTGTATGTGTTAGCATACGGTATTTGTTTTTCTCTTTCTGACTTACTTTGCTCTGTATGACAGACTCTAGGTCCATCCATCCACTCAAATAACTCAATTTCATTTCTTTTCATGGCTGAGTAATATTCCATTGTATATATGTGCCACATCTTCTTTATCCATTCATCTGTTGATGGACACTTAAGTTGCTTCCATGTCCTGGCTATTGTTAATAGAGCTGCAATGAACATTGTGGTACATGACTCTTTTAGAATTATGGTTTTCTCAGGGTATATGCCCAGTAGTGGGATTGCTGGGTCATATGGTAGTTCTATTTGTAGTTTTTTAAGGAACCTCCATACTGTTCTCCATAGTGGCTGTACCAATTCACATTCCCACCAGCAGTGCAAGAGTGTTCCCTTTTCTCCACACCCTCTGCAGCATTTATTGTTTCTAGATTTTTTGATGATGGCCATTCTGACCGGTGTGAGGTGATATCTCATTGTAGTTTTGATTTGCATTTCTCTAATGTTTAATGATGTTGAGCATTCTTTCATGTGTTTGTTGGAAGTCTGTATATCTTCTTTGGAGAAATGTCTATTTAGGTCTTCTGCCCATTTTTGGATTGGGTTGTTTGTTTTTTTGTTATTGAGCTGCTACATTTAGGTCTTTAATCCATTTTGAGTGTATTTTTGTGTATGGTGTTAGGGAGTGTTCTAATTTCATTCTTTTACATGTAGCTGTCCAGTTTTCCCAGCACCACTTATTGAAGAGGCTGTCTTTTCTCCACTGTATGAAACACTGCCTTTTACTTAGTTATGTGCATAGTTACTGTTTGTCCCCATAAGAGCCAGGATTTGTTTTTCCCTGTTTTGTTCACTGCTGGAATGGTGCTTGGAATGTAGTGGAACCTTAGTAAATATTTGGTGAATGAATGAATCAGTTGCCTCAGGAGAGGGATTTGACATGGTTGGTGGACAACAGTAACAGAGGAAGCTCACTGGCTCTGGTTTCCAAAAGGCTGAGTCTTAGGGGAACAGAAGGTTCCTGGAACAGAGTGTTTAGGGGATCATATTTGTAAATATAGCAGGACTCCCCACTATGGCAGAAGGAAACTAGAGGTCCTCATAGATTTTAGATATGACGGGGAAAAAGGAGATGGATCCATGAATTGACTGAGGTTAAATTTCTAGTAACTGGGAAGAAGGAAGTAGAAATCAACTTGAGTTGCAGAAAAGTAAAGTTATATTTCCCCTGCACCAGAGTTTGTGGCTGAGACCTGCATGCTGAGAGCAGTGTTAGATATTTAATGTTAGGATTTCCTGTGCCCTCAGGAGCAGAGAATGTCACATTGTGGTCCAAGTAGCTGTCCTCATTTCTTCCACCTCTATCCGCAGCCCAATGTCTTACACATGATCTGTCATTAAAATTCCATATTCAGGAAGATTTTCAAACAAATAGTTCCCATTAAGACAACCAGATCATATCTCTCAGACTCTATCTCTACACCTACATCTATATCTATCTAGAAAGTAACTTCATGTGACCATTGTAACTTCAAAGACAGAATCTGAGAATGTGATATGTGGACCATTCAAGAAAACAATTGCATTCTGAGAAATTGTTCAAATGATAAATGCTCCTTTATTCAATGAGCGAGTATGGTAAGCACATGACTCCTAGTTTTTTTGGGGGGGGAGGGGGCGCCACACTGTATGCGGGATCTTAGTTCCCCAACCAGGGACTGAACCCACACCCCCTGCAGTGGAAGCATGGAATCTTAACCACTGGACCGCCAGGGAAGTCTCCAACTCCTAGTTTTGTGTGGGTTAGTTGCCAGATCATGTCTAGCCCCCATCCCCTTTCTACTCACCCTACGTCACGCCATCTCTGAGGTTCGGTCCATCCTGCATTCACGCCTCATCCTCCATTCACACTCTGGGATGGAGGTGGGCCGGAAGGAGAAGTGGAGTGATGGGTTGTGGATATCTGCCTCAAACATTTAGTGATTTTTTTTTATCCTGCAAGTTTAATAGTTTGTTACAGGCATCAAAATTGCTGCATTAAAGCAGAAGACAAAAAAATGGCTGATTCACAACAGCTGCATCGAAATACCATGTGCCTTCACCACACCTTGCTCCAGCTGCCAGCACATGGTCACGAGTCTCATGAGGCATGTTTCTTTAGTTAGGTCTATACAATTTCATAACAACATTACTGGGTTTTTTTTTCCTGACTTAGAGGATGAAGAAAGTATGAATATTTTAATCAGCATTGTGTAGGCTTGAGATTTTCTTGTTTGTTTATTTTCCTAATTTTAGAATTAGAGCAGAGGTTGTCTGGCACTTGGTAAATGTGGGATTGCACGTTGGCCTATGCACATTCACACCCAGGAAAGAATCTAGAAAAGATCATTTTATTTTGTGTTCAAAAAAGGAGACACGGAGGAGTGGCTTTGATGGCTTCCCATTTGATCTAAGATTAAACAAATGTTCAATATTCAGTTGAGATCGCACATGTTCTAAAGTCAAATATAGCCTGTTAAAGGGTTCAGTCATGGAAAAGGACATTTTAGTCAAAAATTCATTTCAGTTTCAAGAAATTAGGTTGAATAATGAAGTGAACACATCAGTACTGCTTTGTTCTAATTCTGGTGGTTTTGTTTTTTTCTGTTTGTTTTTAGTTGTTACTGTGGAATGTAAAATTTCCTCTTTTCCAATAAGGTCAGTTACATGAGAAGTAAAAATACTTTTGTAATTCAGAGATACAGTGCCGGAATTTGGGGGCATATGCACCATCTGAAAATGGGATAATCTTATCATAGTGAAAGATGGCCTCTGCTAGAATGATATATTAAACCTTTCAAAAAAGTATTTTAGTTGATTTATTCTTTGTCTTGGATCTGATGGGAAAGTGTCTAAAGCAGAGAAATGTGTTCTTCATGTGAAAAATGGAAATTATTGAGTTCTATCTTTTAACTTGTCCAGATACCTTTATAAATTGCATCTTGTTTAGTATCTAATAGCTCAGGTGGTCTTATGAATAGCAGTCTCAATTGCCTTTCCTGTTGAGCATGTCAGGAGCTGCGCCCTCTTAGTGTGAACTCTGAATATTTGTGTCACAGTCTGCTTTGGTGTCAAAAATAATCCTCACTGGTGATTTTTAAATGTGGTATCTCTTTAAAATATGATATCCAGCTGGTATCCCTCTTCCCCAAACAACAATATTTAAAGAAGAGAATACATAACATTTAGAGCCAGTGAACTGATCTGTATGCTATACAGATTTAGCCATTTTGAAAGTCATGGGTTCATGGGAATACCCTGGTTGCCATACAAAACTGTGGCTAGGACCACTTGTATAAGTTTCAAGGCCAGAAGGTACAATGCTAAGAGACATGGGTATGCAGTGTGTTGGAGCTTTGCGTTGAAGCTATATACCTTTTCTGTCAGGAAGGCCCTTCCCTTTCCCCTCCCACTTTGCCTGGAAAATTCCTACTTATTCTTCACACCTCAATTGATATGTCACTTCTGAGAAGCCTTCCCATGTGCTTCTGTAGCACCTTGCACATGTCACTTATCACACTCCATTATAATTACCTGTGTACCTTTATGTCTTTTTTCATCGGACTGTAAGCTCTACAAGAAGCTTTTCATCTTTGTCCTTTTTATCTTTGTATTTCCAGGACCTAGCCTGATATAGACACTTAAAAACTATCTGTTTAATGAATGAATGAATGAATGAATGAATGAATTCAAAAGACCTGCTTTTATGTCCTACCTCTTCTAGTTATTAGCTGTATGGACTTAGGGGAATAACCTCTGGAGGTGTTTCTTCATCTGAAAATGGGATTGATTATCCATACGTTCCAGCCTTTTTAGAAACTGAAACCTAGAGAACTAAGTTACCTTTTGGATGTCATATGATGGTACAGATGAAAAGAGGCATGGTCAGGTCTCAAGGACATCACAGTGCCTCTCAAGTGAAGTAATTTTGAGTTGTGAAGACAACAAAGAAGAAAGTGTATCTTTATTGATATAACGTTATAACTTTGATAAATAAGCAACGTTGTTTTTATTCTGCCAGTAGAAAAGCTGGGAGCAGCCCACTTGTCTTTTTGGATAGTGACTCTGTTTTGTGTATTATGTACTTAGAAGACCAGGTTTGGAGTCCTTGGACTTCCTTAGGTTTTGAGATATTGGGAAACTTTCTCTGAGCCTCTGTTTCCTTGTCTATAAAATAGGGGTAATAATATTTTCCCCCAGTTAGGATTATAGTGAGGATGAAGAAATATATATAAACTGTAAATTGCTGTACACATGCAAGTTGTGTAATAACTGTAAGATGGCATCGTAATTATAACTAAGAAATGTCACGTCAGTCAGCTGCTGTCTCAAATGATCTCAAGGGGGCAGCACCCTTCATAAAACCAACAGAATAGAATATATTGCATTTCAGTTTTTGCAGTTATTTATAACTGTTAAAACAATTTACTAGGTTATATTTCAAATATTTTGAATGAGATTATTCTCACAGTGTCAGAAAGATAAAGGATGTTTTCTAGCTCCCAACCCATGGTATATCCACAGACAACTGAGTAGCCTCAGTAGTAAGCAGACCTAGCTGGAAGGAAGTATATCTATGCTGGAGCTGGCTTTCTTTGCTTCAGGGCTTTGGGAAGGTCATGGGCACAAGAATCTGAGGCCCACAAACTGACCAGCTTTTCTGAGAGTAGCTACCCATGGCAATGAAAAATCAGCCTTCAGGAGTCAAGAGTGAAAAGGATGTAGCCAGAGTGAATTGCTAGTTTCCTATTGCCGTTGTTAACAAGTTACCATAAACTTTGAGGCTTAAAACAACATGAATTTATTCAAACAGTTCTGGAGGTCAGAAGCCTGAAAGGGGTTTCACTGGGCTAAATGCTGGCAGGACCACACTCCCTTTGTAAGCTCCAGGGATAACTCTATTGAATATTCCTTGCCTTTTTCATGTTCTAGGAGGTGTCTGCAGTCTTTGGCCCTGTTCTTGTTATCACTTTAACCTCTTGTTTGCATAGTCACATCCCTTCCTTTCTCTTCCATTGTTAAATGTCCTTCTGCCTCCCTCTCCTAAGGATACTTGTGATTACCTTTAGGGCCTACTTGCATAATCCAGGACAACTTCCCCATCTCAAGGTTCTTAACTTAATCACATCTGCAAAGTCCCTTTACCATATAAAGTAACATTCACAGGTTTCAGGGATTACGATGCGGATAGCTTTGGGGGCTATTATTCAATCTACCACCATCTTACGTGTCCATATGTAAGATGATGGCATCATGATTATTACTAAGAAATGTCAAGTCAGTTGGCCATTGTCACATAGGATCTCAAGGGGGCAGTACCCTTCATAGAGCCAACAGGATAGACGGTATTGAATTTTAGTTTTTGTAATGATCTATATAGTTTAAACAGTTTTCTAGGTTGCATTTTAAATATTTTGAAGGAAATTTAAAAACCTATCTGCAGTTTCTTTCTCAGAGAGTTTCATCTTGTCAAACCCAGTCAGCCTTTCCTGTGCTTCTGCTGATCTAACTTTTTTTTTTTTTTTTTTTTTTGCGGTACGCGGGCCTCTCACTGTTGTGGCCTCTCCCGCTGCAGAGCACAGGCTCCGGACGCGCAGGCCCAGCGGCCATGGCTCACGGGCCCAGCTGCTCCGCGGCACGCGGGATCCTCCCGGACCGGGACACGAACCCGTGTCCCCCGCATCGGCAGGCAGACTCCCAACCACTGCGCCACCAGGGAAACCCCCTGCTGATCTAACTTTAAAGATCCATTCCTGTTCCAGCAGACTCCGAGCGCATCTAAAGAGATTGCCCACTTACACTTCTATAGATCTGATTCATAGGCCTTTCAATTTAATATGGCAGCCTAAAATTCGCTTTAGCTATTCTTTTTCTTCTAGCTAGGTTTCTAGTTGGTTCTGGATTTCTCTTAGTGGTTAAGGGAGAAGTTGAATGGGAGTGTTACCAAGCTTCTGGTTTCTGATTTAGGACATCTAAGGAAACATAGTGAGGAATGATTTGGGACATGGAATCTAGGTCTTTTACAGTGAGCCACATTGCTCAGTGTTAAGGGTGGGAAAGTCTAGCTATTCCATAGTCAAGAGGCAAAGGACTTTTCATAGGCTCTTAGATTTGCAGGGCTGGAATCATGCTGCGTAGTACTTTGATAGCCCATAGTGCTCCCACAGACGTTTATTTCATTCAGTCCATGAGAATGATTCTGTGAGGGTGACAGAATTACCATCCTCTTTTTAAACTCAGACTCACCATGGTGAAGAACTTTGCATACCAACGAAGGGGCAGACCTAGGACTTGAACTAGGTTTCTGGTTCTTTATCCACTGTGCTGTTCACTACTCTGGAGCTGTCTAAGACCTTTCAGTTTAGTCCTATTCCCACCTAAGTATTCGAATCTCCTCTCCAAAGTTTTCCTAGTCTGTGACAGCAGGTTTAACATAACTGAGTCTATTCTGCTCACATTTTCTCTTGAAATATCCGGGTAATTGGAGCACGGGATGTGAGTGTTATGTATGTTATAAGGGAACTTGATGACTTTTTCTCCATTTTCTACATCGTGTGAGGTGAGAAAGATAAATTCTCTCTTTTATGAGAACTATTGATATGATTTATATGTGCCAGTATTAATAATTTGTGAAGGTACAGGTAGAAAAACTGAATGCCCTTTTGGGGGGCCTTTAGTCTAATGTGGTTCTTATTTTTGACTATTATTAATCTGAGTTCATTCTTCCAGAATGTGTGATAAAGATCTTTTGGTGACTTTGGGGGAAACTGAGAAGTTATTAAAGAAGAAATATTGACTGCAAGACATAGATCTGTTCTAGAGAGAAACCACAAACTGGACACTTGGAATACAAAGGATAAAGAACACTTTCTTGTAGCAGTATCACCTTTGCTTTTATGAAAATGTATATAAGCATAAAGTTATATTATAGAACTGGAGGGGCCTTTGTAATAACTTCTCAATGAATAGAAGAAGGAACCAAGGTTAGGATGTCCAAGTGGAAGTTCATGGTAAAGGTGAGATGAGAAAACAAGTGCAAGTCTCAGGAGCTAGGACCTCGTCTACTGCTCCAGCACATAGTACACTAAGACTTATGCATTACATCTCTTGCTGTTCTTTTATCCCTTTCACTCAATTCAGAGTGGTATTTCACACATGCAGAGATGATAATTGAAGGATATAGAGTGTAAACCAATTTTTATTGATTCTCTGCTTTTTGTACCAGCAGACTGTCATACAGTATATGCAAAAAGTCATAACCAACCTTGAATTCAATCACAGTGACAGAAGTCAGGTACAAAAATAAAAGAATCATCTCAGTTGTAATTCAGAATACAGGAAGATTGCCAGTTTATGACTTGAAAATCATTTTAAAAGAATGTATTTCCAAGAGGATATTAATCAGATAGTTCAAGTTCTTATTCATCAAGAGAACTATTCCTCATGAATTAGAGAGAGAGCCTGACAGTTTTGTTAATTCTTTATAATAGGAACAGTTAATAGGGACAGAGTTGCAGTCAATAAGCATTCTCCATAATTGAGTCTTGAGCTGCTGAATTTGTCAACAATAATAAAGAGTGCAATTAGAAAGTAACTGGGGAAATAATAATAGTTGTGTCTTTAATGAAGACTGAGACCCTTATATAAACTCTGTGTAATTAGTTTTTGTGTGCTAGCAAATCTTTTTGAGTCCTGCAAAATTATGGGCTATATCATATCTGAATGTTATTGATGCCTCTCTCTCATATACAGAGCAATTAGGAAAGATGTTTTAAAGGAGACTGGTGAGGTAAAAGTAGAGATAATTGAAAATTGAGAAGTTTCATTTCCATTGTCCAGAAAAGTGATAATGGAATCCAGCATGTAATCCATTATTTGTCATCATGTTGTCATTCTGTGACCTAATACCAGGTTAGTCAATGGAAGGTTTCATCCACCATAATGGACTTAATGTTCTTCGACAACACAATCACTGAAGAAAGTTAGATTAGGGCCAATAAGTTCTTGAAAGATTCAAACATTATCATTGGAAACGTTAATAATGTGTAGATCATACCATGCCTTTGGCCAGTTAACCTTGCTTCAGTTTTATATGAGCAACTCCATCAATACTGCACAGTATTTTACAGAGAAGGGAAAGCCATAATTTATTTATAAAGTGCAGAGAGAACGTGATCTTCATAACAACTTTGGGAGGTAGGCAGGTCAAAGATCCCTGCAACCTTTTCCTAGATGAAGAATCTGAAACTCAAAGAGGTGAATGACTTACCCAAGAGGAGTTAAAGACAGACTTTCAGGTCCGGGTCTTTCCGTGCCACATCTTTCAATTTTCGTTACTTGTTGAATTTCACCTCACACCAAACATATGCTTTTGGCTTTGAATTGAGTTACGAATTCTATTAAATATCAAATTCTGTGCTCTCACATACACATTCACAATTAAATTTATCTTATGATGTGTGCAACATAGCTATACCTTTCTGAATTTAAATAACCTTCCACATTCATTATACATTAGATACCTGGGTATATGCTGATTTATAAGATTCATGGTTGAAGAATGGCATATTCTTTACTTAGGGAGCATCCTTCTTGGCTTTCAGAAGGTAGTTCTTCATATTTATGATTCAACTAGAAAAGACTTAGAAAAACTTTTCCTTCACTTCACCGGTAACCTAAAAGAAAATTATTTTAGTGAATTGATACCTCGAGTTTTAATGGAGGTAGATTTCTTTGCCACAAACCACCCTCCTGGGGTTGTGACATTAAAAACAATCCAAAGATTCAAACAGATCAATACCACTGAGGTCCAGAGTGCTGATTGTTGAGGATATGAATTACCAGAGCCAAGGAACACTGAATAACTTCATCCCCAGGGGAAAAAAGTTGCACAGAAATGGGCTGTATTACAGCATTTGCAAAACTTTCATTTAGCTAAATCATTAAGATAATTTATTGGCAAAGTAGACTGTGGGTTAGGAAAGGATGTGGAGAGAAGCATAAATATATCCTCCTTATCCTTGAAGGTTCCTGCATTTCATGGAAGTTGCTAGAAACATCTCAGAGCTTTTCCTACAAATGCCACCTTGTTCTGTAGGTTATATCTGCCCAGTCTGGCCTAGTACTGAAGAACAGACTAGTTACAAGCAATTTTCCTGGTGGGGGAAAATTCATCCATTCTAATTTTGTAAGGAAATAGCTTGGGGAATAAAGAAAGTTTTCCTTCCCTATCTCATAAAAATGTAAAGCTGTGATGTGTGATTTCTGAGAACATGGTGATGGCCTGAGGACATTGGACCCAGTTCAAAGAGCCTAAGTGTTTGGAAGTGAAATTTTGGTCACTTTGAGGCAGACTATTCAGAAGTTTTCTTAGCATTTTAAATATTCAATTGATTAAAGTTTTAAATCCCCCAACCTAGTTTTTTCTTCACTTTTGAGCTCTGCATACAAATCTTGTTATTTTCTTTATAAATCTAATAGATTTTAATAGTCCTTCATAAGGCTTTTAAATAATGTATAGTGCCATTTGCCAACTTAGTTGATTAAACACCTTTAGATATTTTTAAACTGCATTGATATATTTAATATATGGTATCCACTTTCCTTTCTTAAGTCTTTTAATAGCTTGATAAACAAAACCTCTAGAGTATTAAACAAATCATAGTAAATTGTATTTATATACATTGTGAACCAAAAGTCCTTTTAGGTGCTCTGATAGTATTAAAGAATACAGTAGAATTCCAATTAAAATCATAAGTATAATCAGTTATTCAGTTCCACATTTTAACTTGAAGTTTCAAGGCTGTCACTCTAAAAGGCCAAATTTTCTTAAAATAGCAAGTACATAGATATCAAATATGTACAAAAATATAATAACATAATTTGATTCTCCCAAACCTTTATTTTCTTCACTCTAAATCTTCTCACATTTAAAAGATCTGTACTCGGTAAAGAAAACAGTGACACTTCCAAATTCCTATGGTTACTTGCAACCAGAATTGTTGGCCAGGTATGAGAACTGGAGCTGCATGTCTTTGGACCACTCATGCTGTCATTCTGAGCCCATATGTCTCAAATGACTCTACTTAAAAGGGAATAGGTCTCCTAACTCATATTACCTAACTTTTTGTTTTTCAAAGAAATTCATCACTTTCCACCCAAGTTGATCACTTACACTTCTGTGCTTAAGACATGTCATAGTGCTTAGTGCCCAAGCATGGATTTTGGAGTCAGATTACTGGATTCACATCCCACTTCTACTACTTATTAGCTGTGTGATCTTGGACAAGGAACTTCAAGTCTTGGTGCCTCAGTTTCCTAATCTGTAAAAGGTGGATAATACCAGAAACTACATTATAGGTTTGTCATGAGGATTAAATATTTTAATGTATGTAAAACTCTTTCAATAGCCCCTGGGTCGTGGTATGTTCTATATAAGTATTAACTGTTATTATCATTACATTTATTTTCCTTCAAACTCTTACGATCTTTGAACTGAAGGTATCCTAAGATGTAAATGTCTTTTCCATTTAATTTTAAAGATCTTTGAACTTGATGGAATCTTGCAATCTTTCATAATTATAAAATCATGTAATTTCCTTATATATTAAAATTATATTCAGTTTAATATATTACTTTGGGTTTGTCTTTTTCGTGGTCACAGCTTATTAAGTTATTCTACTGAATGGTTTTAGACTCAGCTCTATGCACTTAATAAATGACTTGCCTGAGTCATTTAACTTCTCTGTGCCTCAATTAACTTATCTTAAAAATGGGGATAAATAGATAAAGGAGATATGATGCACACACACACACACACACACACACACACACACACACAGTGGACTACTACTCAGCCATAAAAAAGAATGAAATAATGCCATTTGCAACAATATAGATGAACCTATAGGGTATTAACACTAAGTGAAGTAAGTCAGACAAAGACAAATACTGTATGATTTCACTTATATGTGGAATCTAATAAACAAAACAAGTGGTCAAACATAACTGAACAGAGAGAGTCATAGATACAGAGAACTGACAGGTGGTCACCAGAGGGGAGGAGAGTGGGGGAGGAGAGAAATAGGTGAGGGAGACTAAGAGATACAGACTTCCAGTTGCAGAATAAATGTGTCGCGGGTATGAAATGTGCAGTGTGGGGAATATAGTCAATAACTATGGAATATCTTTGTATGATGACAGATGGTAACTAGACTTATCACGGTGATCATTTTGAAATGTATAGAAATATCAAATCGCTATGTTGTGTACCAGGAACTAACATAGTGTTGTAGATCAGTTATACTTCAAAAACAAACAAACAAACTCATAGAAAAAGAGATGAGATTCGTGGTTACCAGAGGCGGGGGGCGGGGGAGGAGGAATTGCGTGAAGGCAGTAATAGGTACTCACTTCCAGTTACAAGATAAATTAGTACTAGGGATGGAATGCACAACATGATAAAGATAACTCGCACAGCTGTATGTTATGTATGAAAGCTGTTAAGAAAATAAGAGTTGTCATCACAAGCAAAAGTATTTTTTTCTATTTCTTTACTTTTGTATCTATATGAGATGATGGATGTTCAGTAAACTTACTGTGATAATCATTTCATGATGTATGTAAGTCAAATCGATATGCGGTGCACCTTAAACTGATACAGCGCTGTATGTTAACTTTCTCAATAAAACTGGAAGAAAAAATGGGAGTAATAATCCCTGACATGCTCTACCTACCTTATTCAATAAATACTAAATATTTATTGAGCACCCACTATGTCCTAGGCACAATTTGCAGTTCTTTGAATAAATCAGTGAACAAAGCATACAAATACTCCTGCCTTCTTGGAGCTTAGCCAGGGTGGGAGTGGCAGAGAGAAAGCGGTCGGGGAGGGGAGACATAATGAATGAGTAAATTATATGGTATATTAGGAGGTGATAAGTGCTACGGGAAAAAATAGAACAGGTTAAAAGGAATCAGAAATTTGCAGGAGGGGTTTGGGGGCTGATTACAATATTACACAGCGTGATCAGGTTTAGACCTCATGGAGAATATGAGATTTGAGTAAAGACGAAGGAGATGGGGGAATAAGCCAAGACATATCTGCGGGGAGAACATTTCAGACAGAAGGAATGATGTATTAGCTTCTGCTGCAGCAACAAACAGCCCTAATATATTAGGCTCTGACAAGCACAAACATTTATTTTTTGATCATGTTATGTGGCCAGTAGTCACTCTCATAATTCTTTAAATACTTTTTTCTCTCTAGACTTAATTATAGCTTTAAGTTTATCAGGGGTAGGGAGATATACTTCACTACAGGGAAGCATGGCAAGATTAGAGAGTGTGAAGAAAGTGTTAACACAGCAGGTCTGATTGCTCACTCCTTGAATGTCTCCAAGTGTCTCGGATTTACTCTTGGCCAACCTCTGGGAATGTAGCTCTCAGAATGTTCTTTATATCACTGTTGGATTGATTATTTTGTTGTGTACACCTGGGAGAAATAGACCGTTCCATAGTAGCTTGCCAGCGTTGCTTTGCACAAAGATTGATGATGTACACCTGGTTGCGTTGTTTTGGTCCTGAGTTTCAGTTGCCATGACTGATTGCTAGCAAGATGTGCCTACGTGACCAACCTCCCACAAAAGCCTAAGACCCTGAGACTCAAATGGATTTCCCTTGGCAGGGACATTCTACACTTGTCCCTGCAGTTTCCTGTCGGAGAAAAACTCCCATTCTGTGTGGCCTTGGATGAGGAAGGACACGAGAAGTCTATGCTGGGCCTGTTAATGCATTTCTTTTTCCTGCTGTTTTTGCTCTCTATCTTCTGTGATAAATCTTAGCCATAACCTGCTCTTGAATTGTGATTCTTTCTAGTGAATCATTGAAGTTAAGGAGGAGGTTGTGGGATTTCTCACGCAGGAACAGAATTGATCATTTCTGCCACAAACAACTAGAACAAAGGTTTAAAAGGAGGAATATACCTTACATGATCAAGGAACAGCAAATAAGCCATTGTGGAGTGAAGGGCAGGAGGTGGAGAGGAATCGGAGATGAAGTCAAGGAGTAATGGGGGGGTGTTGGTCATGTAGGTTTTGCAGGTCGTAGTGAAATTGGAAGCTGTAGGAAGGTTTTGAGTAACATAAGTTTTAAAAAGGGATGCAGTTTTGAGACTGGATGGTAGAGGGGCAAGGGTAGAACTTGGGAAACCCATTAGGACACTGTTGTGATAAGTAAAGGGAGAGACCATGGTGATCTGGACCAGGTAGCAGCAGTAGACGTGGTAGGAAGTGGTTGGATTTTGAATATTTTAAAGATGATCTTTACGGATCAAGTAGACTAATGGTGTGTGTGAAAGTTTGTGAGATGTAAGGCACCATTCGCAGGTAGATGATTATTTTCAGGTGGCGAATATTGCTTTGGTCATGAGGATGAATAGGGCCTGAGGGTTCTGAGGGAAGATGAAAGCTTGTATTGCCTAAGGCTGCAGAGGGGCTCTCTTAGGTTATTCATGAAGCACACACAGATGTTTTTTTGATGAAAATCCCAAGAAATATGATTTGCCAGAGCTGTTACGTCAAATTGTCTGTCTGTGGTCAGGCCTAACCCTCTAACTCAGGCACATCAGCATGGGGGGAGATCCCTTTCACTCCCATTTTCAAAGGGGACCTGGCATAATTAGAAAGAATTTCCCTAAGACTGTTCTCATACTGGGATAGGATTTGTTCTCCCTTTACTCACTGGCAGGCACATAACCAGTGTGGTTTCAAGTGTGGGTGTTTTCTGTCACCTTGTAGCAGTAAAAACATATGCCGATGTCACATATATTCTGGAAGCAGCTTCTGGGTTGAGGTCATCAGTAAAGGTTTTGCCTGTGCCCCACTTTCTCGTTTCCTAGTGCTTCTCTTGTGTGCCCTTTCTCTTTCCCCAATTCCCCAAACCACTCTTCTCCAACACACACATATAGCAGTGTTTTGGAAGATATGATTCCCTCTTGTGCCCAGAGATTCTACTGCTAACTCAGATGCAAAGGAGAAATTGCAGCTGAATTATTTCTATTGCTTCTGTTCTAAAAATATCACTTCCTCTTTGCCTAGTGTGTGCAGGAAATATGTGGCTTTATTTCTGTATAACAGATGCAAAAGCAACTCAGGTAGGGCAGTAAACCCCAAGTGTGAATGCATTTTGATGTATTTAGAATTGCTACAATTAGAAAGCTCAACCCCGATAGAAGACCCAGAGCTAATTATACCAGGAAAAGTCAGGAAATTGGTTTAACAAAGAGAATTTGTGACATTATCCCTGTTGACAATTGGATTAGGGGATGTTCCCAGCTCTGTAGTTTACAGGATATTTTTCTACAAGTCATTAGCAAAAATGTCAAACAAACTCTTTTGTTCTTCACCTTGAAATACAGCCACAGATCTGAGTGCAGCTCTGGAAAGCGAGCAAATGTATTTAGAAAGTTGCCCGGCCAACATGTTGGTTTGCTACCCGACCCATGGGACAGCGAGCGCATGACTATAGCTGGATAAGGCAGCTCGCATAATGATATGCTACTGGGGGTACTTCAAAAGGAAAGAGTACATTTTTCTGAAAATGTCACGAAACTTTCCATTTTGTACCATATGAATGCATTTTTCTTGTTTGATGCATGGTGCCACTACCCAAGGTTTTATGATGTATAGGGGCTGTTTAGGAGGAAAGCAGCCTTTGAGTTCTATTACCTGTCAGTGGTAGAGAGAGTGTGGGAGGGGGTTGAGAGGAAGGGGGGAAATGGGGATCACTTAAACTGATTTTCATTCCTTTATTTAGAACCACAGTGTCAAACTGAAGTAGACTTGGCCTCTAGACATACTTATGTTGCTGACAAGGTGTGTGACGTCAAGAAAGGCACTGAAGTTGTTAGGAACTTAGTTTCCTCAACTGTAAAAAGGGAGAGGCTGTTAGTTGGATTTTATTTTATTTTATTTTTTTTAACATCTTTATTGGGGTATAATTGCTTTACAGTGGTGTGTTAGTTTCTGCTTTATAACAAAGTGAATCAGTTATACATATACGTATGTTCCCATGTCTCCCCTCTTGCGTCTCCCTCCCTCCCACCCTCCCTATCCCACCCCTCCAGGCTGTCACAAAGCACCGAGCCGATATCCCTGTGCCATGCGGCTGCTTCCCACTAGCTATCTACTTTATGTTTGTTAGTGTGTATATTGGATTTTATTAATTCAACAGATGTTGGTTGAGTAGCTTCTATGTGTCAGGTACTGTTGTAGGCGCTTGGGCCATCTCAGTGAACAAAAACAGGCCAAGATCTCTGTCCTCATGAGATTTCCATTCTCGTTTCAAGTGGGAGGGCAAACAGCAAACAATAAACATAGTAAATAAGATGTTTATGTTAGAAGGTGATATATACCATGGAAAAGAGAAAACAGTAGAGTCAGGTGAGGTTTTTTCTGGAGTGCTGGCAGAGGTGGAGGGGGTTAAGTGTTGCAATTTTAGGTAATCTCTAGGAAGCTTACTAGTTCTTAAAATCTGTGATTCTATGGTGTTTATTCATTTAATACTCATAATCATGGCAACTTTATATTAAATATTTACAAAGAGACTTTAAAATCCATCATTGCTATTAAGATATCTTGTGGGCATGCAACCTTTTTTTTTTTTTTTTTGATTTGTCCTCAGGATCTAAGGCCCTTTACACTTTATTTTCTCTTTTTTCTCCTGGGTTTCATGAACATTTGTCTGATCTACCTCTTCTCCATTTCCCTGTTCTCTCTGTTTCTCCATTACGGTACTTCTCCTAGCCTAGTTTTACATTCACTAGTTTCATGTTGACCGGGACAGAGGTCAGGCTGGGAACAGTATTCTATTCATATTTATTAATTCCATGAATGAACTTTCCAGGCCTCCTGGCTTAATATTCCACAACTTCATACTAACTGGTTCCCAACTAGTGCTGATACCCAAACTCTTCCAGTGAAAAGAACAAGCAGTAGTTAAGAACTACTCACTCATGTATCCACACACCTTGTGCCTGAGGAGTGTGTGTGTGTGTGTGTGTGTGTGTGTGTGTGTGTGTGTGTGTTTAAAATGCATTTGAGGATAAGAAATACAAACAGTTTATAATCAATGATTGTGCTTCGTATTGCTTGGAGGCCACTAAGAGGCCAAAAGATTTCTTTTGGAAGTCAAAAACTCAATGGAGGCTTCCCTGGTGGCGCAGTGGTTGAGAGTCCGCCTGCTGATGCAGGGGACACGGGTTCGTGCCCCGGTCCGGGAAGATCCCACATGCCGCGGAGCAGCTGGGCCCGTGAGCCATGGCCGCTGAGCCTGCGCGTCCGGAGCCTCCGCAACGGGAGAGGCCACAGCAGTGAGAGGCCCGCGTACCGCAAAAAAAAAAAACAACCAAAAAACTCAATGGGCCATTTGCCACATTTTCTCTAACTTATTCAATCATTTTGTCATTTGCTTTTTCACTAAATATTTATTGGGCATTAGGAGCTGTGAATTACTACTTTTTATAACAAACACACCAGAAAAGAATTACAGTTTCCCCTTGGTATCTATGGGGGATTTGTTCTGGGACCCCCCCATACCAAAATCCACGTATGCTGAAGTCCCTTATAGAAAATGGCACAGAGCAGTCAGTGCTCTGTATCTGTGTGGATATGGAGGGCCAACTGTATCTCACTTTTGAAAGTCTGCTAATGGAGAGTACCATAATACAAATATTATTAATTCATATGAAAATCAAGTAGAAAAATACTGCACTATTAGAAATATTAATACTGCTCAAGAGCAGACTGCCTTGAAGAACCTTATGGATCACTAATCACCTATTCGCTGTACTGGGCAACCTATTAGAATCCAATGAATATTCAAACAGTGGCATGATTGAATCCAATTCCCACCAATCCCTGATGTCTCATAACGTCATAACGTATCTGCCTCATTTATATATTACTTGTCTGTACCTGTAGACAGCTGGAAAACAGATCTTAAATATAAAAGATCATTCCAAGTGGGAAAAGACAGATGGAACAGTAGTATTGTTTGGCAGGGCTCAAATGGTAGTCTGTACATGGGTTATCTATCCAAGGAATTAATGTGGCAGGAAATTGGTGGAAGTCCGATTTGAAGCCATTTGTTGGAGAGCTATGGCATATATCGGAGACTTAGTTACAAGAGGACTGGGGTATAAGGAAAACATTTTATCTACTGAGGTTCAAGGTTAAAGTCAGGATGCCTAGTCTTTGGGAGACATGGTTATGAGGCAGAGAATCCAGATGATGAGAGATTGGGACATCAAGGTTGCAGTGGAACCAGCAGCTGAGTAAGCGAGCACTCTAGGACCTTCATGCCTGGGACCAGGATTTGTCCCAGAGTCAGGGGTGAGGTTGAGCTGATGCATGGAGATTAAGTCAGGTTGCACGTTTGGAGAGATGTAGAGTCAGGGTACTAGATATGCTATTATGCATCTAATATACTATAAGGAATAGGGAGAAGTTATATGAAGGATGTTGGTTAATGGCATACATCATACATGAAGACTTACAGCAAATTCAGTCAATCAACAAAGATTTATTGATCACCTAATATATATACCAGGCACTGATATTCAGTGAGGAAGAAAACATAGTTCTGAGATGATCACTATATCTATTATATACCACAGATTATAGTGCAACATGTATGAGCTACTAGAAAGGTAATGCTTGAACCAGATTTTGAATGATTAGTAAGACTTATCCAGGATAAGAAGGTAAGGACAATTTTTTTAGGGGACTAGAACAATATGCACAAATGCATGGAATTAGGAAAGACCTGTTGTGTCTGTTGAGGTAGGAATAGAGTATATAGTGAGGCTTGGTAAGAACTAAAGCTGGGGGCTTCCCTAGTGGCACAGTGGTTGACAGTCCGCCTGCCGATGCAGGGGATGCGGGTTCGTGCCCCGGTCCGGGAAGATCCCACATGCCACGGAGTGGCTGGGCCCGTGGGCCATGGCCGCTGAGCCTGCACGTCCGGAGTCTGTGCTCCGCAACGGGAGAGGCCGCAGCAGTGAGAGGCCCGCGTACCGCAAAAAAAAAAAAAAGAAAAGAAATAAAAGCTGGAACTTAATATACAAGTCCCTTCACGAGAAGTTTAGAATTTTAAGTGCCATGAGTGCTGACACTATAACGCCAGCTGCTATAAGAAATAAACTCCAAAATTTACATTGGTCCAAGCACAAGCTACCAGAAGTTTATTTTTTGCTCACAAACAATCCAAAGTTGTAGTTTTGATTGAGCGGTGACTCTACTCCAAGTATTGATTTAAGAACCTAGGTTTGTTTGTTCTTGATGTTCCATGATCTTTAACACATGACCTTCAGCATTGCTGTACTCTTCTGTATCAACCTGGCAGAGGGGGAAAGAGCAAGGAAAATAGCTTGTGCGAAGATAGATGTTGAGGGCCAGACCTGGACGTGACACATAGCACTTCTGCTCACATTCTGTTGATTGGAATGCAGTCATATAGCCGCACCGAACTGCACGGGAGTCTGGCAAATGTAGTCTGTGTGCCCAGGAATAGAGGAAATGGCTTTAATGAACAGCTTGTCAGGCTCTATCACTCCACTCTCTCACTGTGTTTCTAGCACCTAACACTTGATAGACACTCAGTAAATATTTGCTGAGTGAATAAAGGAACAAATTTTCATTTTGTTTTGATTTGTTTTCCTGATAGGATAGTGATGTAATCTTATTTCTTTTCATTACAAAAGAAACATACTCTTGTTGTAAGTATGTAAATAGATAATTCGGAAATGTGCAGCATCAGTACTCTGTTAGGATAACTGATGGATGTGGAGCAGTTTGACAAGTATTGGGAGGGTCATGTGGTGGGTAAGCAGTTAAGAGACTGTTCTAATAGCCCAAGAGAAAGATTTTTGAGCCAGGGCAGTAGGAATGGCTATAGCTATAGGAAAGGATGAATGTGAGACCCAGGGAGCATTAAAAGGACTTGATGGTGAATTTATTGTGCGGGGGTGATGAAGAAAGAGGAGTAGAAGGTGATACTAGGGCATCAAACTCGGCAATGGGATGGAGAACGTATGAGCTTTCTATCGTTGCCATAACAAATTACAACAAATCTTAGAGCTTAAAGCAACATCATTTATTATTATCACAATTCTATAGGTTCAGAAGGCGAGGCAGTCCCAACTAGGCATTCTGTTCAGGGTATCACAGGGGCAAAATCAAGATGGTGGCTGGCTTGAGCTCTTACCTTGAGGCTCTTGGGTGGGGAGAATCAGCTTTGAAGCTCCTTCAGGTTGTTGGCAAGAAGTCAGTTCCTTCTCACTGTTTCCACCTGGTCTCCTCCATTTTCCAGTCAGCAATGGTGGGGATGAGTCAAGTGCTTCTTACACTTTAAATCTCTCTGTCATATCTTCTACTCCCTCTTCTGCTTTTAAGCATTACCTTGGGCCCACCCAAACAATCCAGGACAATCCCACTACCTTGAGGTCATCTGTAAAGTCCTTTTTGTCTCGTAATGTAACAAACATATCGACTGGCATGACACCAGGGGGCAAATGTCACGGGGGTCAAAATTTAGCTTACCACAAAGAATGTGCAGGAATTGTGGATCGGCTCATTTATCAGCCATTCTAGCCTCGTTGGTGCATGTTTTCCTGTTCTGCAGAGGCCGTATCCTCTCCTGCAGCTGACGTTCTGGCTGTGATTTAGGTTCTGCCAGTCAGATGTACTCACATGAGACTTGAAGTTGGAACTGAGGTAAGGGGAGAGAGGAGTGTGTGAGACATCAATTCTGGCTGGTGAGAATGGGAGCAATGCTGGCATGGTTTTGGAACCAGCAGTTGGAGCAGTGACTTCTTGGTTCAGCAGGCAGCTGGAGCCTGAGCCAGTGAGTACATCAGACTCTCCTTGGTTGTTTAACAGATACCGCAAGCATCTACTGAGTGTCTTTATATGGGCCTGGCAATTTGCAAAGGTTACCTTATTTAGTGGAGGCAGCTCTATCCCCGTTTTTGACAACTGAAAAAATGGAGAATCAGTATTCAAGGGCCTTGCCCGTGCTCACACGGTGATTAGAGCTGACATTCAACTTCACATTTCTCTCTGTTGTGTGACTGCAGCCCGCTCTTTTGTTGTTGTTCTTGTTTGTCGATTAGAATAATTTTCTCTAAAATGTGTAGCTGATAGCTATGTTCTGGATTCTGACCTTGACATCATAAGGAACTCAGCTGTTTTCAAAGAGCTTTCACATCCATAGCTTCATTTGCTATCAGGAGACATAATTGGGGACTCCGGGATTATGAAAGATGGGAAGAGGGAAGTGAGAATATCCCTGCTGAAGGGGTCAGTGGTAACTGGTCCTGAAACCTGCAGTGTCCAGTTTAAACTGATTCTGGAAGAAACCTCGCCTTTCTACTCCTGCCCACGTGGAGTGAGCTCGCAGAGACTGGGTCATTTCACGAAGACTGCTCCAGGAGTACACAAAGCACCCAGACTCCATAGACACAGCTGTGCCTGCTGCCACGGGAGATAAATGAGTGCCCTGGCAGCTCAGCCAGAAGAGACGATGAGCTGGGCTGTCATATTTGTACAGTGACAGATGCCTGTGCTCACACCACATGAGAGGGAATCTCTGGAGCTGGAAGAGGCAGACAAATGCCACATTTTCATACTTTCCTTAAAAATGCAAAGGATGTTGCAGGGTTGTCACATCAAAGTTGCTGCTCTGTGAAGATTGGAAATTGCTTCTTTTAGGAAAGGGGAACAGGATGGGGAAAGGAGCTCCGAGTCTCCTCCTGGCAGAGGTCAAAGCAGCCTCAGGATGGGCCCACGCGACTCACTTTGGATGTGGCCTGGGGGCAGGGTGCAGGACGACGGGTAAGGAGGAGGTTTAGAAAGTGAGGGCTGGCGCCTGGCCTTGGAGTCGTGTATCATGTGCCTGGACCGAGGGTGGATGGAAGCTCTCGGAAGCAGAACCTCTGTCTTTCTCATTCACCACCTTATTCATAACAATTAGAAAAGTGCCTGCCACATGGTAGGCACTTAATACATATTTGCAGGTTGACCATTGCGAATAATGCCTTGAACCCGATTGTGTAAGAAGGGGACGGCAAACTGCAGCTCATGGGCCGAATATGGACCGCTGTCTTTTTTTTTTTAACATCTTTATTGGAGTATAATTGCTTTACAATGGTGTTTAGTTTCTGCTTTATAACAAACTGAATCAGCTATACATATACATATGTTCCCATATGTCCTCCCTCTTGCGTCTACCACCCTCCCTATCCCACCCCTCTAGGTGGTCACAAAGCACCGAGCTGATCTCCCTGTGCTATGTGGCTGCTTCCCGCTAGCCGTCGTTTGGTAGTGTATATATGTCCATGCCACTCTCTCACTTTGTCACAACTTACCCTTCCCCCTCCCCATATCCTCAAGTCTATTCTCTAGTAGGTCTGTGTCTTTATTCCCATCTTGCCCCTAGGTTCTTCATGACCTTTTTTTTTTTTTAGATACCATATATATGTGTTAGCATATGGTATTTGTTTTTCTCTTTCTGACTTACTTCACTCTGTATGACAGACTCTAGGTCCATCCACCTCACTACAAATAACTCAATTTCGTTCTTTTCATGGCTGAGTAATGTTCCATTGTATATATGTGCCACATCTTCTTTATCCATTCATCTGTCAATGGACACTTAGGCTGCTTCCATGTCCTGGCTATTGTTAATAGAGCTGCAATGAACATTGTGGTACATGACTCTTTTTGAATTATGGTTTTCTCAGGGTATATGCCCAGTAGTGGGATTGCTGGGTCGTATGGTAGTTCTATTTTTAGTTTTTTAAAGACCTCCATACTGTTCTCCATAGTGGCTATACCAATTTACATTCCCACCAACAGTGCAAGAGGGTTCCCTTTTCTCCACACCCTCTCCAGCATTTATTGTTTCTAGATTTTTGGATGATGGCCATTCTGACCGGTGTGAGATGATATCTCATTGTAGTTTTGATGGCCTTTCTCTAACCGCTGTCTTATTTTTCAAATAAAGTTTTATTTGCATGCAGGCATGTGCCGTCACTTATGTACCGCGTGTGCACTGTGATGGCAGGGCTGAGTAGTCATGACAGAGAGCACATGGCTCACCCAGCTGAAAATATTTACTCTCTGGCCCTTTCCAGGCAAAGTTTTCTGACTCCTGGTATAAAGCACCACTTGAAGAAGATTCCCTCATAGCAGATGGGAAAGGCGCCTTGTTTGACCCCATCCCACCCTCCAGCTACCAGGACGTTTCTTTGCTACCATTTAAAGAAAAACTCCTCAAAACAGTTTTCTGTATTTTCTCTAATTCCTCTCTTCACATTTTCTTTTAAATCCACTCTACTCAAGCTGTTACCTTCATTGAAATTGCTCTTGTCAAGATCACCAGTGTTGTGAAAACCATGGTCAGATGTTCAATTCTCATGTTATTTGTCTTAACAGCAGTATCGGACACGGTTGGACACACGTGGAGTATTTTCTTCTTTTGCCTTCTGGGTCATCAAGTTTCTCCAAGCTTCGCTGGTTGCTCTTTCTCAGCATACTTTGCTGCTTCCTTCTCATCTGACTGGCCTCTTCATGTTGAGTGCCTCAGGGTTCAGTTCTTGGTTCTTTTCTCTTGTCTATCTAAATTCCCTTAGTGATTCTATCCAGTTTCATAACCTTAAGTATGCTCCGTACAGTCATAACTTCCAAATTTCTATCTCTGGCCTGGGTCTCTCCCATACTCTTAACTCGGCATCTCCAGTTTAACCTGTCCCAGCAGAAAACCTGGCAGTCCCTTCTCAGACTTGTTCCTTCCACAGTCTTCTCCATCTCTATTGATGGAAACCCCACTTTTCCAGTTGCTGAGGCCAAAACCCTTTGAATAATCCTTGATTCCTCCGAATTCACTCCTCATCTAGTCCATAAGCAAATTCTACTGACTGTACTTTAAGTTACATATCTAGGCTTTACCCACTTCTCTTTTGTTAAAGTCGTAGTCCAAGCCACTGCTCTCTGTCACCGAAATTAATGAAATAGCCTTTGACTTATCTACCTGTTTTCCCCCTTCATTCCCTTTATCTGTTCTCAACACAGTGGAATATTCCTGGTTAATTTAAATCACATAACTCCCCTGCTCAAAACTTTCCAGCGGTTCCCATGTTACTGAGAGTAAAAGCCAAAGTCCTTCTGATGGCCTACATGGACCGACGTAATCTGGCCCCCTTACCTCTCTGTCCTTACGTGCCACCACTTGGCATTCATGAAAATGTGCTTCTGAGATCTGCTGCAGAGAGGACTGACAGCTCCAGCTGCCGTGCTCTGAAACCCATTGCTAAGTTTATGCCAAGCCCATGCTTCCCATGGCTGCTCTCAGCCAGTGACCATGGCCAGGATACTAAGGCAAGTTCGTTCCTAGAAGATGAGGGATTCCTGTGCTGGAAGGCTTTGGCTTGAGGCCTCCTCATTGGCCTGAGGCCTCCTTATTGGCCCGATCAGACTTTTCCTAGAACTGTGCTGCATTCTGACACTTCCTACCTAACGTTCCTTCCTTCCGTCCCTCCTTCAGAAGGATAGACCTTCATGCTGGGAGGCTCTCCCTACCTCCTGCACTTCCTTCTCTCTTTTTTCCTTGCAAGTGTTTCCCCTGTCAAATAAATTGTGAGCACCTTTCAAAACTATGTAAAATGATGACATATGATTTGTCACTTTAATTAAGCCATTGCCTTTAATTTGACATCTGTCAGTTATTTCTAGTAGGGGGGTTCCAGACTTTGTTTTCACACTGAAGTTCATTGGCTGTTTTGAGTCAAGGGTATGAGTATTTCATATTAGGCACAACAAACAAACAAACAAACAAAAACCCCAAACAGGAAAACTAAAACTCTACCCTTCTGACAAGTAACTCCATTAACTGAATCTCTCCCAAGGATGAAATGGTGGCTCCGGCTTGTATTTTTTTGTGAAACTTCTAAATGAGCAGAACAACTTCAATTTAGCAGTGCAGGGCTGAGGAATTACTGTGCTTATAACTGCAAATGAAGTCTCAGTGTTGAAACTGATGTCAAATTTTATTCAATATGCAAGATCAAAATAAATAGATTATTTTGAAACTTTGAAGAACTGTTTGATAAAGACAACCACTGAGACATATGATATTTTACTAAATGACATTGCTGAAAGTCTAAGATTATTTGAAGATGTTTGAAAAGAGTCTTTTTTATTTTCTAAACAATGAAGATTTAGACTGGTTGCAGACCAATTCATTGACTTTCTTCAAAGTAAACCATCAGCAATTAGAAATAATGAGTTATTGTTAGATATTATTGATGAGTCACCTTCAAAACAACTGTCCACCACTCTTTAATCTAGCTTTCGGATTAATTTAATGGAAAAATATGCTGGATTGGCAAAGCAGGCTGTAAAAACAAACAAAACCGTTAACTTATGTCACTAGTGCTTGTCTTTGTGAATTAAGGCTTTTGTGATTCCTTAAAATTTAAAACAAAATATACTGGATATCAGGCTGATATAGTTGTTATTTGTAATCTCAGTTTTACATTTTTCTATTTATTGAAATAGCTTTATTTTATTATTTTTTAACATCTTTATTGGAGTATAATTGCTTTACAATGGTGTGTTAGTTTCTGCTTTATAACAAAGTGAATCAGTTATACATATACATATGTCCCCATATCTCTTCCCTCTTGCGTCTCCCTCCCTCCCACCCTCCCTATCCCACCCCTCTAGGTGGTCACAAAGCACCGAGCTGATCTCCCTGTGCGATGCAGCTGCTTCCCACTAGCTATCTACCTTACGTTTGGTAGTGTATATATGTCCATGCCACTCTCTCACTTTGTCACAGCTTACCCTTCCCCCTCCCCATGTCTTCAAGTCCATTCTGTACGTCTGCGCCTTTATTCCTGTCCTGCCCTTAGGTTCTTCAGAACCATTTTTTTTTTAGATTCCATATATATGTGTTAGCATGCGTTATTTGTTTTTCTCTTTCTGACTTACTTCACTCTGTAGCTGTATTTTTATACTTACCTTTAAAGAAGTGAATTATATTTTTATGTGGTAAAATCTAATGCTGTTTTCTGTCGTGATTTTTACATTCGCTGTCATGCTTAGAAAGAATCCTTTCATTCCAATATTATATAACTATTCACCCATATTTCCTTTTAATACTTTTTCTGATTTCATTTTTGTACATTTGTATGCAGAAGCTATTGATTTTTTTTTTAACATCTTTATTGGGGTATAATTGCTTTACAATGGTGTGTTAGAAGCTATTGATTTTTGAATAAGCATTTTGAAACTAACATTTTGCAGTATTCCCGTGCATATTACAGTTGCATTTATATAAAATTTGCATGTAGAATATAATATGGAAAATAAAAATCCTATAGTTGTGTTAGATGAAGAGATTATGGAAAGCTTTTGTACTTATAGGAAACTTTAAAAGTATGATTACATTTTTCCTAAACAGGGAGAGAAAAGTCAGGAATTGATGGGTCCAGTGTCAAGTCCCAGTTCTCCCTTTTTTCTAGCTGGGTCATCTTTGGCAAGTTTCCTCTCAATTTCCTCACCCAGGGAGATGAGAGCATTTGAGTAAATGGTCTGTAAGGTCTCTGGTAGCTCCAACATTCTTGGATTGTACATTTTGACCAAACAGGTCTTGTTAATGACTTGCCAATTCAGATCAAAGCAGAAAACTGTTTTGTAGTTCTTGTAGATGGATTTTTAAATGTCTTTTGAATTTTTTAACAAGCAAGTGATAATCCCTAGTCCTGCTTCTAAAGCGGGTCACTGTAAAGCCAGACATTGGAAAAGACAACTGCGGTGATGTAATTAGTTGTTTGACATGTTCTAGGAATATTAACCATGCTGCAGAATTCACATACTTGTTATAATTTGTGGAATGTGCTCTGGAGAAATGAGTCTGCTCAAACATGGAGACTAAAGTACCGGCACCGCTACCATCTCCTCATCACTCTATTTTCAGCAATGGGTCACAGCCTTAGACATGAAGTGTTCATTCTATTTGCTCAAAGTACATTACCTTCCAGCTCTCCTGGTTCTCACTGCTAACTGGTCACTATGTTTACTTGCATTTCAGCTCAAATGTACCAAAGTGAAGTTGTCAAAAACACTAGAATGCCCTTGCAGTAATTGGATTTTCTGCTCTGAGTTGGGAACATAAGAGATGTATTTAAATGGAACATGCCAAAATGCTAAGGCAGCATGAAGGACACCATCTGTCACAATATTTTTCTAGTTAATTTTAAGTGAGCAAAAGATTAAAAATATGTTTTCTTAGTCCTTGCATCTTCACAGAGGAAATCTATTAAAGCAGAAGCTGTGACGTTTACCATCCCCTTGTCTGTCTCCCTAAGTTACCAGCATTTAAATGAAGTTATGAATCATCGAGGAAGGGAAAGGGGGTTTTGAAGAGGGAGGGTGTTGGAAAAATGATAGAGTTCTTTGCTGACTGTTTTAGTTTCCTATTGCTGCTGTAACAAATTACCACAAACTTAGCGGCTTAAACAGAACACATTTATAGTATAGTTCTGTAAGTTAGAAATCTGAAATGGGTCTCATAGGGCCAAATTTAAGGTGTCCAGAGTGTTGCATCTTTTTCTGGAGGCGCTAGGGAAGAGTCCGTTTCCTTGTCTTTTCCAGCTTCTAGAAGCCACCTACATTCTTTGGCTCATGGCCCCTTTGTCCATCTTCAAAACCAGCAATGTAGCATCTCTCTGACAGAAGGGACATTGTTTAAATACATAATAGGTGACAAGTAGAGCCAGAATAGAATTTGTTAGATGAAAATGAACTATAAGGGTAAGCCATTAGACATTTATTAAGCTCAGCACAGCTTATATCTCACAGGCCCAATTCAAAAGTGGATGGCCAGTCCAGCATTCATTTTTGCTATCGACATATAGTTGACCGATAACACTGTGTGAGTTTAAGGTCTATAGTGTGTTCATTTGATACACGAATATGTTGCAATAAATCTACCACTGTAGTGTTAGCTAATGCCTCCATCGTGTCCCATAATTAACATTTATTTTTTGTGGTGTGAACATTTAAGATTTATTCTTTTAGCAACTTTGAAGTGTATAATGCACTACTGTTGACTGTGCTGTGCATTAGATCTCCAGAACATATTCATCTTCTAACTGCCAGTTTGTATCCTTTGACGAACATCTCCCCAATTTCTCCAACCTCCAGCTCCTGGTAGCCACCATTCTACTCTCTGTTTCTAGGAGTTTAGCTTTTTTATATTCCACATATAAGTGAGATCATGCAGTATTTGTCTTTCTCTGTTTGACTTTTCTCACACAGCATAATGCCCTCAAGGTCTGCCCATGTTGTTGCACATGGCAGGATTTCCTTTCCCATGGCTGAATAATATGTATTCCATTGTGTATATGTGTGTGTGTGTGTGTGTGTGTGTATCTCACATCTTCTTTATCCATTCATCTCTTGATGGACATTTAGGTTGTTTCCATGTCTTGGCTATTGTGAATAATGCTGCAATAAACATGGGGGTGCAAATATCTTTTCAATATGCTGCTTTCATTTCCTTTGGATATACCCAGAAGTAGGATAGCTGGATCAGTTGGTAGTTCTATCTTTAATTTGTTAAGGAACCTCCATACTGTTTTCTGTAGTGGCTGCACCAATTTACATCCTCACTAACAGTGCACAAGGGTTCCCATTTCTTCACATCCTTGCCAACACTTGTTGTATCCTGACTCTTGATGATAGCCGTTCTAACAGGTGTGAGGTGATATCTATTGATTCCCCATATTTCTAATTTTTCTCTATTAGAAAAAATCCTGTGTTCTACAATAATGATTATTTTCATAAGAATAAACTTCAAAAAGAGGAGCTACAAGGTGAAAGATGATGTGTGTTTTTAAGACTTTCGATAAATCATACCAACCTATTGTGGTATAAGACTTAAAATTAAGGATCAATATTTTGTGCTGCCTTGACATCTGATAAAATCAGGAGGGCCTTGAGTAGCCTAATTGCAAGTTCCCCTGCCCAGTCTGCTTCTGTGAACAAGGTCCTTTAGCCAAATAACCTTCCTTATCATGGGGGCTAAGTGCAGTTCCTGCTTACTTCTGAGCATGGGTTTCAGTTCCTTGCCAGCCCGTGGAATCACTCAAACAAACCAATCGCCTCCCCTATGGCAACCAAGCGCATCCCACCCTCTTAATACTGCATGTTCATTCTGTGTGGCCCTGCCTGGCAGGCTGTGTCCTCTCCTGGGCTGTAAGTAAAGTGACTGATAAAATGCTATTGATTTGATCTTTCCAGTGTCCAGTGTCACATGGTTGACCCTAGGGCAGGGATCCCTGCTTCATCAGTGGGGTGAAAAGGAGGCAACAAAAACGCCTAGGCTTCAGAAACATTGAATTTATTTTATAATGGTTTTTCTGAAACATTTGGGATCACAAGATATACAAATCGTATGAAAGTTCAGAATCCTGTGTCCAGAAAAATGAGCTGGTGATCAAACATACACACTTTGCATACAATTTCTGGGATCCTCTGAAGCACCCCGAGTGACTGTCCTCGTGAGTTCATGAACTTTTGCTATGACATAAAAACACTGAGTATCATTTTTGGCTCAATTTAAAAAATCAGTCCATTTGAGTCCTTTTCCATGTGAAATGTGTTTCCACTCACTTACATTCCAAGTTAGACATGTGGGAAGAACAGAAGCCTTGCAGCTTCTGTTATCCAGTCAAAAGAATAGTTTCTTGTTTGTTTTGGTTTTTGAAAGACAGCACTAGAAGAAAGCTGGAAGGCCACAGGCTTTACACTTGTGTGTGTGTGTGTGTTAGGCCCTGTGCCAAGCATTTTATGAGGAATAGCTCCTTTGATCTTTCAAGTTCATAAGGATGATGAATGTAGATTGCATACCACATGGTAGATATTCCATTAACTGAGAAGCAATGAAGTGTAGTAGATTGGGTTTTGGCAATAGAGAGATCAGGACTTGAATCTTTCTTTTTCTACAGAATAACCTTCAGCAGGTAACCTCTCTGAGTTTCAATTTTCTCGTATGTAAAATGGAAATAACAACAATAACAATACTACTACTAACCTTTTATAGTGTATGTGTATTAAAAGTGCTAATATATGTTAAGCACCCACTTTAGTACCCAGTATTAGTAGGCCTCAGTAAATTTTCAATCTTACTACCTCTCTTTTACAGTTGTGGAAACAGAGCCAGAGAGATAACCTGCCTGAATGTCACATAGCTAATAACTTATCAAGGTCATAGAATTGATATCAGAGTCTGAGTCAAGTGACAGATGATTGTGCACAGATTATAATTAGATTAATTTTCAGAATGTGTACAATTTTCTGTAATTTCTATTAGCATACCAACATCCATCAACAAAATGAAAGCTTGGGGCTGGGGAATAGCGACATGATATTTGATGAGAAGTAGAGGAACAGCTGTAGCTATAATATCTTGAAAATGCTCAAGGAGCAAACGCTTAATGGGAAACCATTTAGGAAATCCTAATTGGTGACTCACTCTCCAAGCTTCGGCCTCCTCAGCGGTGATGTGACTGTGTCTTGGTGTGTCTGCTGTATTTCCTACACTGAGATTTTGCGTACCTTTTTCTCATTTGAGTCCTACAACTAAAAGGTATACTTACTCTCATTTTACATGTGATGAAACTGAGGCTCTGAGAGGTTACAGAACTCGTTTAAGCTCACCAACTGTGAAGCAGTGGAGGCCAGAATGCAATGCAGGACTCACTAACTGCTCCTACCTAAATTGGCTGGGGAGTAAGAATATAATTATATAATAATAATAATAACAACAACAACCATTATAATTACCAGGTATTGAGTGTTTACTGCATGCTAGCACTCTGCATGAGGTATCTGATTTAATCCTCTCCAGAATCAGAAGACAATTATTACCTGCATAAGGAAGAGGAAACAGGTTCAAAGAGGCAAAGTAACTTGTTCAGCCAGGATCCCATAGCTAAGAGGTAGTTGAGCTAGATGAGAAACTCACATTCTTACTCCAAGAAGTAAGTATGGCTGAAAACACAGGTGATTTGAATAGGAAGAAAATTTTTCATTGAATAATTATCATTAAAAATAGCTTTCTGTAGCACCAGTGGTTTAGAACAATGCCACTTTCAATACCTATCTAATGTAAATGCTGTTATAAATAAAACTAAGGACAATTTACCATCTTACCTACTTTTACTAGAAAATGCTATAGAAATAATTGGCTATAAATATATTTTGGTTATTAAAAAATCTTTTTATGAAATATAAAACTTACACCCAGAAACATAAATATATATACTCACTAGTTGGCCCTTGAATTCCTGAAATAAATCTGACTTGAACAAAATGTATAATTCCTCTTAATTTATTTTTGGATTTGGTTTACTGCTATTTTCTTTAGGGCTTTATATCTATACCCATTAGTAAGACTGGCTTATAATTTTCCTTTTTCAAATCATCTTTTCAAGTTTAGGTGTCCAAGTTATGTTAACTTCATAAAATGAGTTGGGAGGTGTGCTTTCTTTTTACATTTTCTGGAACAGTTGCAAAAGACTGGAAGTTTTCTTCCTCTGATGAGTGACAGAACTTGAAAATTGACAATGAAGTTGTTCTGTCTCACTGTGTGTGTGTGTGTGTGTGTGTGTGTGTGTACACATGCACGTGCAAATGTAGTACTTATAGGACTGTTCATATGTTCTGTTTCTTCTTGAGGCCATTTTGGTAAGTTAAAATTTTTTAGGAACTTCCGGACTTCCCTGGTGGCGCAGTGGTTAAGAATCCTGTGAGCCACAACTACTGAGCCCGCATTCCACAACTACTGAAGCCTGCACACCTAGAGCACATGCTCCACGACAAGAGAAGCCACTGTAATGGGAAGCCCGCGCACAGCAATGAAGAGTAGACCCTGCTCGCCATAACTAGAGAAAGCTGGTGCACAGCAACAAAGACCCAACACAGCCAAAAATAAAATATAAATAAATAAATTTATAAAAAAGAATTGTTTTTAGGATCTTCCCCATTTTGTTTACATTTTCAGACTTATTGGAATAATGTTATTCCTTTTTTAAAATTTATTTATTTATTTTTGTCTGTGTTGGGTCTTCGTTGCTGTGCGTGGGTTTTCTCTAGTTGCGTCGAGTGGGGGCTACTCTTTGTGCAGTGCGCGGCTTCTCAACGTGGTGGCTTCTCTTATTGCAGAGACTGGGCTCTAGGCGCGTGGGCTCAGTAGTTGTGGCATGCAGGCTCTAGAGCATAGGCTCAGTGGTTGTGGCGCACGGGCTTAGTTGCTCCGTGGCATGTGGGATCTTCCTGGACCGGGGCTTGAACCTGTGTCCCCTGCATTGGCAGGCGGATTCTTAGCCACTGCGCCAGCAGGGAAGTCCGGAATAATGTTATTCTTAATAACATCTTATTTTTCATGTCATATTTGTAGTCATGTCCCCTTTTCACTTCTTAGATTTAGTAAAGTGTTTTATCTTTTAATCACTCTCACCGTAAGATTATATCAATAACCAGTTTTTGGTTTTTGATCCTCTGTATTTTATTTTTGTTTTCTATTTTATTATTTCCTCACCTCTATTATTTTGGGGGGTTTATTTTACTCTTAATTTTAACCTCATTTATTTTTAATTATCCTTTTTTCTAACACATGCGATCAAGGCTTATAGTTCTAAGTGCTGATTTAGCTGTATATCCTTAGTCTTGATATGCAGTATTGTTATCACAGTTTAGTTCAAAAAATTAAAAATTTTTATTATTGCTTATTCTTTGACTATGGGTTATTTAGAAGAGTATTTCTTAATGCTCTTGGGGATTTTTCTGTTGTTTTTTTTTTTTAAAGTGGTTTCTCAATTGTCCTGTGGTCAGAGAACATACTCTGTAAGATTTCAGTGCTCTAAAATTTACTGGCCTTGTTTTAGGGCCCACAATATAGAGTATTTTTGGTAAATATTCTATATGTTCTTAAAGTGAATGTATATTTTCCAGTTGTTTTGTCCATTGATCTAAATATTTTTACTAGGTCAATTTGTTTATGAGGTTGTTAATATTTTTCTGTATATTGTTGAGGATCATTCTGTCAGTTATGGAGAGTTATCTGTTAAAATATTCTGGTATAATTTTACATCTGTCTTGTTTTCTCTGTATTCATGTTAAATTTTGGTTTATGTATTTTCAGTTTATGTTATTAGTTGTATACAAATTCAGGATTGTTTAAGTTTCCTGGTTACTTAAACCTTGTATGATTAGGTAGTGATCCTTTTTATCTCTGTAATGATTTTGCATTAAAGAAAAATTTGTCTGATTATTAATATAGCTATACCAGCTTTCTTTTGTTAGTATTTAAATAATATATTTCTCTGTCCTTCTATTTTCAACTTTTAGATGCCATCATGCTTTAGATTTGTTTCTTGTAAATAGCCAATGCTGATATATATTTTTTAATCCAGTCTTATAATCCTCATAACTGGAGCACTTTGTCCACTTTCATTGATTGTAACTACTGATATATTTAGATTACATCCATCATCTTATTTTGAGATTTTTGTTTGTCTTGCCTGTTCTATATTTTTTTCCTTTCTTTCTTGATTTCAACTGGACTGATTATCTCATTCCATTTTTTCCCCTCAACTGGCTTCAAAATTATACATTCTATTTCTATTCTTGAGCTTTAGTTTCCCTGGACATCCCAGATGTTGCAAAACCGGGCTGCAATTCAGTGTGAAAGATTGTTTTTGTTTCACTCGAACTTTGGAAGTGAGGTCTTTTGGTGTTTTATCCTAAAAGGGATGGTTTATCAGAGTCTCTGATTTTGGTAGGCCCCGGGTTTTGATTTTGGTTGCTCTAGGCCTGCAAAGCCACCAAAAGTGCAGCTGAATTCCTCAGCTTTTCCTTTTAGATTGGTATATACCCTTAGAGCTAAGATGGCTTTGAATTCTTCTCCAGGTTCTATTTGTCCCTGTGATTTGGGCTGTTGGCCGTTTCTCACTACATTATTATCTCTTCCATGCTTTAATAAGATGTTATGTTTTTACATTTTACTTATCCTCAGTGGTAGAGATGGCTCAATTTTTTAGTTTGCCTTTTGTGAATGAAAAGTCCTAAATATCCATTTGATGTTAGCAATCCTTTGATCTTTATAACAGCCTCTAAGTAGGTTCTATAATACTATCCTTATTTGGAAGACAGGGGGAACTCAGACTGAGTTAGGTCAGGCAACTTGTATGTAGCGGAGCTGGCCTGGGAACCCCATTCTACTGGATTATAAACCTGGTCTGCATGTCACTATACCATGAAGTCTGTTTTAAAATAATTTCAGTCATGTAGTTGTGTGTAGTTCACATGATACTTGGAATTTCTTATGCTAGGAAAGAAATTGTTTGCTGAGACAATATTCGCAGGACATGAATTATACACACACGGCACTTTTGAAAAATGTATTTTAGGACTATTTAAAAGAATAATGGTTAAAAATAGTGGCAGTCTGGTAAAATTCAACTATTACAAAAAGAAATGAGCCAATGATAAATTCATGTGTGCAAACAGGGCTGTTTGCTTACACAGTTGAGTTATACTTGGTCACTTTATTTTATGGGTTGAAAAACAAATTCCTGGTTTGAGCCAATTTTGTTGAAAAGCAAATGTTTTAATGGGAATAAGACATATGAGATTTGAATATCAAATTTTTACCTTGATAAAACATCCCTTTGGTTGATGTTGAGTGACTAATGATTTCCTTATATAAATTCATAAGTTGTATTTTTTAGTAGACAGAGAACACTAATTTTTTTTTCATCTTTATTGGAGTATAATTGCTTTACAATGGTGTGTTAGTTTCTGCTTTATAACAAAGTGAATCAATTATACATATACATATGTTCCCATATCTCTTCCCTCATGCGTCTCCGTCCTTCCCACCCTCCCTATCCCACCCCTCCAGGCGGTCACAAAGCACCGAGCTGATCTCCCTGTGCTATGTGGCTGCTTCCTACTAGCTATCTACCTTACGTTTGGTAGTGTATATATGTCCATGCCTCTCTCTCGCTTTGTCACAGCTTACCATTCCCCCTCCCCATATCCTCAAGTCCATTCTCTAGTAGGTCTGTGTCTTTATTCCCATCTTATCCCTAGGTTCTTCATGACATTTTTTTTTCTTAAATTCCATATGTATGTGTTAGCATACAGTATTTGGCTTTCTCTTTCTGACTTACTTCACTCTGTATGACAGACTCTAGGTCTATCCACCTCATTACAAATAGCTCAACTTCGTTTCTTTTTATGGCTGAGTAATATTCCATTGTATATATGAGCCACATCTTCCTTATCCATTCATCAGATGATGGACACATAGGTTGTTTCCATCTCCTGGCTATTGTCAATAGAGCTGCAATGAACATTTTGGTACATGACTCTTTTAGAATTATGGTTTTCTCAGGGTATATGCTCAGTAGTGGGATTGCTGGGTCATATGGTAGTTCTATTTGTAGTTTTCTAAGGAACCTCCATACTATTCTCCACAGTGGCTGTATCAATTTACATTCCCACCAACAGTGCAAGAGGGTTCCCTTTTCTCCACACCCTCTCCAGCATTTATTGTTTCTAGGTTTTTTGATGATGGCCATTCTGACTGATGTGAGATGATATCTCATTGTAGTTTTGCTTTGAATTTCTCTAATGATTAAAGAAGTTGAGCATTCTTTCATGTGTTTGTTGGCAGTCTGTATATCTTCTTTGGAGAAATGTCTATTTAGGTCTTCTGCCCATTTTTGGATTGGGTTGTTTATTTTTTTGTTATTGAGCTGCATGTGCTGCTTATAAATTTTGGAGATTAATCCTTTGTCAGTTGCTTCATTTGCAAATATTTTCTCCCATTCTGAGGGTTGTCTTTTGGTCTTGTTTATGGTTTCTTTGCTGTGCAAAAGCTTTTAAGTTTCATTAGGTCCCATTTGTTTACTCTTGTTTTTATTTCCATTTCTCTAGGAGGTGGGTCAAAAAGGACCTTGCTGTGATTTATGTCATAGAGTGTTCTGCCTATGTTTTCCTCTAAGAGTTTGATAGTTTCTGGCCTTACATTTAGGTCTTTAATCCATTTTGAGCTTATTTTTGTGTACGGTGTTAGGGAGTGATCTAATTTCATACTTTTAAATGTAGCTGTCCAGTTTTCCCAGCACCACTTATTGAAGAGGCTGTCCTTTCTCCACTGTACATTTCTGCCACCTTTATCAAAGATAAGGTGACCATATGTGCGTGGGTTTATCTCTGGGCTTTCTATCCTGTTCCATTGATCTATGTGTCTCTTTTTGTGCCAGTACTATACTGTCTTGATTACTGTAGCTTTGTAGTATAGTCTGAAGTCAGGGAGCCTGATTCCTCCAGCTCCGTTTTTCCTTCTCAAAATTGCTTTGGATATTCGGGGTCTTCTGTGTTTCCATACAAATTGTGAATTTTTTTGCTGTAGTTCTGTGAAAAATACCAGTGGTAGTTTGATAGGGATTGCACTGAATCTGTAGACTGCTTTGGGTAGTAGAGTCATTTTCACAATGTTGATTCTTCCAATCCAAGAACATGGTATATCTCTCCATCTATTTGTATCATCTTTAATTTGTTTCATCGGTGTCTTATAATTTTCTGCATACAGGTCTTTTGTCTCCTTAGGTAGGTTTATTCCTAGATATTATATTCTTTTTGTTGCAATGGTAAATGGGAGTGTTTTCTTGATTTCACTTTCAGATTTTTCATCATTAGTGTATAGGAATGCAAGAGATTTCTGTGCATTAATTTTGTATCCTGCTACTTTACCAAATTCATTGATTAGCTCTAGTAGTTTTCTGGTAGCATCTTTAGGATTCTCTATGTATAGTATCATGTCATCTGCAAACAGTGACAGCTTTACTTCTTCTTTTCCAATTTGGATTCCTTTTATTTCCTATTCTTCTCTGATTGCTGTGGCTTAAACTTCCAAAACTATGAGTGGTGAGAGTGGGCAACCTTGTCTTGTTCCTGATCTTCGTGGAAATGCTTTCAGTTTGTCACCATTGAGGACGATGTTGGCTGTGGGTTTGTCATATATGGCCTTTATTATGTTGAGGAATGTTCCCTCTATGCCTACTTTCTGCAGGGTTTTTATCATAAATGGGTGTTGAATTTTGTCAAAAGCTTTCTCTGCATCTACTGAGATGATCATATGGTTTTTCTCCTTCAATTTGTTAATATGGTTTATCACATTGATTGTTTTACATATATTGAAGAATTCTTGCATTCCTGGAATAAACCCCACTTGATCATGGTGTATGATCCTTTTAATGTGCTGTTGGATTCTGTTTGCTAGTATTTTGTTGAGGATTTTTGCATCTATGTTCATCAGTGATATTGGCCTGTAGTTTTCTTTCTTTGTGACATCCTTGTCTGGTTTTGGTATCAAGGTGATGGTGGCCTCGTAGAAGGAATTTGGGAGTGTTCCTCCCTCTGCTATATTTTGGAAGAGTTTGAGAAGGATAGGTGTTAGCTCTTCTCTAAATGTTTGATAGAATTCGCCTGTGAAGCCAGCTGGTCCAGGGCTTTTGTTTATTGGAAGATTTTTAATCACAGTTTCAATTTCAGTGCTTGTGATTGGTCTGTTCATATTTTCTATTTCTTCCTGATTCAGTCTTGGCAGGTTGTGCATATCTAAGAATTTGTCCATTTCTTCCAGGTTGTCCATTTTATTGTCATAGAGTTGCTTGTAGTAATCTCTCATGATCTTTTGTTTTTCTGCAGTGTCACTTGTTACTTCTCCTTTTTCATTTTTAATTCTATTGATTTGAGTCTTCTCTCTTTTTTTCTTGCTGAGTCTGGCTAATGGTTTATCAATTTTGTTTATCTTCTCAAAGAACCAGGTTTTAGTTTTATTGATTTTTGCTATCATTTCCTTCATTTCTTTTTCATTTATTTCTGATCTGATTTTTATGATTTCTTTCCTTCTGCTAACTTTGGGTTTTTTTTTTGTTCTTCTTTCTCTAATTGCTTTAGGTGCAAGGTTAGGTTGTTTATTCGAGATGTTTCCTGTTTCTTAAGGTAGGATTGTATTGCTATAAACTTCCCTCTTAGAACTGCTTTTGCTGCATCCCATAGATTTTGGGTCATCGTGTCTCCATTGTCATTTGTTTCTAGGTATTTTTTATTTCCTCTTTGATTTCTTCAGTGATCACTTCGTTATTAAGTAGTGTATTGTGTAGCATCCATTTGTTTGTATTTTTTACAGATCTTTTCCTATAATTGATATCTAGTCTCATAGCGTTGTGGTCGGAAAAGATACTTGAAACAATTTCAATTTTCTTAAATTTACCAAGGCTTAACTTGTGACCCAAGATATGACCTATCCTGGAGAATGTTCCATGAGCATTTGAGAAAAATGTGTATTCTGTTGTTTTTGAATGGAATGTCCTATAAATATCAATTAAGTCCATCTTGTTTAATGTATCATTTAAAGCTTGTGTTTCCTTATTTATTTTCATTTTGGATGATCTGTCCATGGGTGAAAGTGGGGTGTTTAAGTCCCCTACTATGAATGTGTTACTGTCCATTTCCCCTTTTATGGCTGTTAGTATTTGCCTTATGTATTGAGGTGCTCCTATGTTGGGTGCATAAATATTTACAATTGTTATATCTTCTTCTTGGATCGATTCCTTGATCATTATGTAGTGTCCTTCTTTGTCTCTTCTAATAGTCTTTATTTTAAAGTCTATTTGTCTGATATGAGAATTGCTACTCCAGCTTTCTTTTGGTTTCCATTTGCAAGAAATATCTTCTTCCATCCCCTTACTTTCAGTCTGTATGTGTCTCTAGGTCTGAAGTGGGTCTCTTGTAGACAGCATATATATGGGTCTCTTTTTTGTATCCATTCAGCCAGTCTTTGTCTTTTGGTGGGAGCATTTAGTCCATTTACATTGAAGGTAATTATCGATATGTATGTTCCTATTCTCATTTTCTTAATTGTTTTGGGTTCGTTGTTGTAGGTCTTTACCTTCTCTTGTATTTCTTGCCTAGAGAAGTTCCTTTAGCATTTGTTGTAAAGCTGGTTTGGTGTAAAAGCTGAACTCTGTCAGCTTTTGCTTGTCTGTAAAGGTTTTAATTTCTCCATCAAATCTGAATGCGATCCTTGCTGGGTAGAGTAATCTTGGTTGCAGGTTTTTCTCCTTTATCACTCTAAATATATCCTGCCACTCCCTACTGGATTTCAGAGTTTCTGCTGAAAGATCAGCTGTTAACCTTATGGGGATTCCCTTGTGTGTTATTTGTTGTTTTTCCCTTGCTGCTTTTAATATGTTTTCTTTGTATTTAATTTTTGACAGTTTGATTAATATGTGTCTTGGTGTATTTCTCCTTGGCTTTATCCTGTATGGGACTCTCTGTGCTTCCTGGACTTGGTTAACTATTTCCTTTCCCATATTAGGGAAGTTTTCAACTCTAATCTCTTCAAATATTTTCTCAGTCCCTTTCTTTTTCTCTTCTTCTTCTGGAACCCCTATAATTCGAATGTTGGTTTGTTTAATGTTGTCCCAGAGGTCTCTGAGACTGTGCTCAGTTGTTTTCATTCTTTTTTCTTTATGCTGGTCTGCAGTAGTTATTTCCACTATTTTATCTTCCAGGTCACTTATCCGTTCTTCTGCCTCAGTTATTCTGCTATTGATCCCATCTAGTGTATTTTAAATTTCATTTATTGTGTTTTTCATCGTTGTTTGTTTCATCTTTAGTTCTTCTAGGTCCTTGGTAAATGTCTCTTGCATTTTGTCCATTGTATTTCCAAGATTTTGGATCATCTTTACGATCATTATTCTGAATTCTTTTTCAGGTAGACTACCTATTTCCTCTTCATTTGTTAGCTCTGGTGGGTTTTAAATCTTGCTCCTTCATCTGCGGTGTGTTTTTGTGTCTTCTCATTTTGCTTATCTTACTGTGTTTGGGTTCTCCTCTTTGCAGGCTGCAGGCTCGTAGTTCCCGTTGTTTTTGGTGTCTGTCCTCAGTGGCTAAGGTTGGTTCAGTGGGTTGTGTAGGCTTCCTGGTGGAGGGGCCTAGTGCCTGTGTTGTGGTGGATGAAGCTGGATCTTGTCTTTCTGGTGGGCAGGTCTACGTCTGGTGGTGTGTTTTGGGGCGTCTGTGGCCTTATTATGATTTTAGGCAGCCTCTCTGCTAATGGGTGGGGTTGTGTTCCTGTCTTGCTAGTTGTTTGGCATAGGATGTCCAGCACTGTAGCTTGCTGGTCGTTGAGTGAAGCTGGGTGCTGGTGTTGAGATGGAGATCTCTGGGAGATTTTTGACGTTTGATATTATGCGGAGCTGGGATGTCTCTTGTGGACTAGTGTCCTGAAGTTGGCTCTCCCACCTCAGAGGCACAGCTCTGACTCCTGGCTGGAGCACCAAGAGCGTTTCATCCACACGGCTCAGAATAAAAGGGAGAAAAAGTAGAAAGAAAGAATTAGTAGAAAGAAAGAAAGAAAGAAAGAAAGAAAGGAGGGAGGGAGGGAGGAAGGAAGAGAGGGCAGGAAGGAAAAAAAGAAAGAAGGAAAGAAGATAAAGTAAAATAAAATAAAGTAAGATAAAATATAATAAAGTTATTAAAATACAACAAATAATTATTAAGGAAAAAAAACGGACGGATAGAACCCTAGGACAAATGGTGGAAGCAAAGCTATACAGACAAAATCTCACACAGAAGCATACACATACATACTAACAAAAAGAGGAAAAGGGGAAAAAAATCATAAATCTTGCTCTCAAAGTCCACCTCCTCTATTTGGGATGATTCATTTTCTAAAGGAGGGAAGGAAGGAAGGAAGGAAAGAAAGAAAGAAAGGAAGAAAGAAAGAAGGTAAGAATATAAAGTAAAATAAACTTATTAAAATAAAAAATAATTATTAAGAAAAAAATTTAAAAAAAACAAAAAAAAAACCCAACAACAACAAAAGGAAGGATAGAACCCTAGGACAAATGGTGGAAGCAAAGCTATACAGACAAAATCTCACACAGAGGTATACATATACACACTCACAAAAAGAGGACAAGGGGGAAAAAATGATAAATCTTGCTCTCAAAATCCACCTCCTCAATTTGGGATGATTCGTTGTCTATTCAGGTATTCCACAGATGCAGGTACATCAAGTTGATTGTGGAGGTCTAATCCGCTGCTCCTGAGGCTGCTGGGAGAGATTTCCCTTTCTGTTCTTTGTTCGCACAGCTCCCAGGGCTCAGCTTTGGATTGGGCCCCGCCTCTGCGTGTAGGTCGCCAGAGGACGTCTGTTCCCGCTCAGACAGGACGGGGTTAAAGGAGCCACTCATTCGGGGGCTCTGGCTCACTCAGGCCAGGGGGAGGGAGGGGCATGGTTTCGGGGCGGGCCTGCGGCGGCAGAGGCCGGCGTGACGTAGCGCCGGCGTGACGTAGCGCCGGCGTGACGTTGCACTAGCCTGAGGCGCGCTGTGCGTTCTCCCGGTTAAGTTGTCCCTGGATCCCAGGACCCTGGCAGTGGCGGGCTGCACAGGCTCCGCACAAGAGGGGTGTGGATAGTGACCTGTGCTCGCACACAGGCCCCTTGGTGTCGGCAGCAGCAGCCTCAGCGTCTCCCGCCCGTCTCTGGGGTCCGCGCTTTTAGCCGCGGCTCGCGCCCGTCTCTGGAGCTCCTTTAAGCGGCGCTCTCAATCCCACTCCTCGCGCATCAGGAAACAAAGAGGTAAGAAAAAGTCTCTTGCCTCTTCGGCAGGTCCAGACTTTTCCCCGACTCAATCCCGGCCAGCCGTGGCGCACTAACACCCTGCAGGCTGTGTTCACGCCACCAACCCCAGTCCTCTCCCTGCGCTCCGACCGAAGCCGGAGCCTCAGCTCCCAGCCCCGCCCGCCCCGGCGGGTGAGCAGACAAGCCTCTCGCGCTGGTGAGTGCCGGTCGGCACCGACCCTCCCTGCGGGAACCTCTCTGCTTTGCCCTCCGCACCCCTGCTGCTGCGCTCTCCTCCGCGGCTCCGAAGCTTTCCCCCTCCGCCACCCGCAGTCTCCGCCCGCGAAGGGACTTCTAGTGTGTGGAACCTTTCCTCCTTCATGGCTCCCTCCCACTGGTGCAGGTCCCGTCCCTATCCTTTTGTCTCTGTTTATTCCTTTTTCTTTTTCCCTACCCAGGTACGTGGGGGGTTTCTTGCCGTTTGGGAGGTGTGAGGTCTTCTGCCAGCGTTCAGTAGGTGTTCTGTAGGAGTTGTTCCACGTGTAGATGTATTTCTGGTGTATCTGTGGGGAGGAAGGTGATCTCCGCGACTTACTCTTCCGCCATCTTCCCGGAAGCTCCGGAATCCAGCACTAATTTTTTATAGGAAAATCTGATCAAATCTGAGAGGACTGCTCTGTGTTGGGTTAAGTCTGACCTGGAATTATATGATGAGTGCATTCACTACCCAGTATTGGGTCATATATATATAGAATGTTTTCAGCAAGCTGGTCATTTCAAGATGGTTTGAGAGGGCAAGTGAATCTGAAGATGTACAATCAGATTTGTAAAGGTTAATTATGTAGTAAGTTTTTTAGGGCTAATTAGGGAAGTAACAAGAGTGCCAGTTGGTATAAACTACTTCAAGCAAGACATATTTTCATTAAAAGCCATATTATATATGAGTGTGGTTAGGTAGCATATATATTGCCTATATGATTTATTAACACACAAAGAAATACGGGGCAGTATGATTCAAATTTTCAATAGTGCCTTCTAATGGAAGTGCAAATCATGGATTGTCAGAACTGAGGAAACCAAGGCTCACAGAATGATAGCCCATCCAGTTCTCTTTTTGGTATACAATTCACTTTTTCCTGCATCAGGTGAGAGAGGGAAATCAGATATTGCCTAGACTTTGCCTCTCTAACCCTGTTTTCACAAGCAATCAGTTAATATCAGGGCAAGCTTCCAGGTAAGAAAGATTCCTTAAGGATTTTAGTGTTAATAAGTGAATCCACCCTGAGTTTGTAGAGTGGCTTTCTTCCATGCACAAGAGCAAGATTACTATTGCATGATGCAATAGTTTTGAATGTTAAAATGAAAATGTTTTCAACTGCAAATGATAGTTACAGATATTGTTTCAAATAGTAGCTAGCGAGATGCAGATCTCTAGCAGTTATGAATTGAAAATGTTTCTTGTGTGCAATTTAAAATATCTCTTCTTGAAAATGTTCAAATATTATTGGCAAACCAAGCCATTTCTCACTTCTCTTGCTATGCATAAATCTACCTAACTAGTTCCACTGCATGTTTTTGGTTTCTTGGATTTGATGAATCTTCCTTGTGGCATTGCCTCGAATGCTTAAATCAGAGAGACGCATTTTAATGCCCATGCACATGAAATTAACACACCTCTTTTGGTTATGAATTGGAGAGTTCAGGATGATGGTGAGCCGACCTGGGTGATTTAAGGCAAAGTTGGACATTTGCCCTCACTTAAGATAAATCAATCTTTTCCAACCAATCACGTACCAGGATATGCCCCTGACCTCTTTACCAGCAGAAAGCATGAGAAACAAGCTAGCTACTTATGGATCACAGTGGAAAATGAGACTAGTTATTTCTACAGCTAAATAATATGTGGGCATTTAAAACACTTTATGTTGAAATAATAAGGTGCAAAGACATTAAAACTGATGTCTGTTGCACCTGTAAGTCATCTGCTCCGGGACTAGTCTCCTTTGCTGTTAAGTTCCTGACCCAACAAGTAGCAGGCAAAAAATACCTAGACTAGAGTAAAAGGTTAGTTAAGGTGGCTTGACTTTCATGTTGAAAGCTGACCGCACTGAGTATCCTAAACTACTTTTGGGCAGCCATTTAAACACAACCAAGATATTCCCCAAGCAAACATATGGCTCCTCCTTAAGGGTTTCATTGCTAGTTAGTGATTTATTAGCTAGCTGTGATTTGTGTCAGTTTGAACAAATTGGAAGACAAGACTTTTTTCAAAAATACAATTTAATTGTTAATTAAAATGAATATATGCTTATTATCAAAACTTTGCAAATACATATACAAAAAAGACAAAAACAATTGATAATTTTATAACCCAGAGGAAACAGTTAATATGCCTGTGCATTTTCATTCAGTCTTTTATTTCTGTGTATATCCGTGTACATGTTCTTTACACGTTTGGGATAATAATGCATATGCAGTTTTATTTCTTACTTTCTTTCACTTTGTATCACATGTATTTCGTCATGTCACTAAATGAACATATTATAATTTAATTATTTCCCTGTTATTGAACAGTTATGCTTTTCTAATCTTTTACTATTATTAATATGTATTTTATGTACTAATTATCTATATCTATCTATCTATCTATCTATCTAAATTGTTCTGTCTATGATTACTTCCTTAAGATAGGTCCCTAGAGATGGAATTATTGGATGAAAGGGTACAGCACATTTTAAAATAAGTGCTTTTGGTACATATTGCTGAAATGCCGTCTAGAAATCCTGCTGGGGATTTGTACTCCCACCAGTGGTGTATGATAGTAGCTATTTCTTTGCCCCCTAATTCCCATAGAGTAGTGCTGTGCGGTAGAAAGATAAACTGTACCTGTAATTTAAAATTTACTAAAAGAAAAAAAGGTAACTATGTGAGATGATATGTTAATTAGCTTAGCTGTGGTAATCATTTCACTATGTATATGTATATCAAATCAGCATGTTGTAGACTTTATATACAATTTATAATAAAAAATTAAATTAAAAATTTTTCCTAGTAACCACATTAAAAAGTAAAAAGAAACAGGTGAAATAATTTTAATAGTATATTTTATTTAACCCAATATATCCAAAATATATCATTTCAACACGCAATCAACATAAAATTATTAATGAGATATTTTACTTCTTTTCTGCCCTAAGCCTTTGAATTCTAGTGTATATTTTACACTTTACAGCACATCTCAATTCAGACTAGCCATATTTCAAGCAGCCAGTTACTACCATAATAAATAGCATAGCCATAGAGTATCGCATTAAAAAAAATCCTTGCCAGTTACATAGGTGGAAAATGACATTTCCATGTTGATTTTAAGTGTAGTTCCAGTTACTAACAAAGCTGAATATTTCCTCACATGTTGTAATTTGGGGAATACTAATGGATCTCAGTTTGTTTATCTCTATGTTTACGTTAACCCTTTTTATGCCACAGTTATAGAAAACATTCTTCCCTTCATGTTATATTTTTCCCAAATTTTAGTCCTAAATTTTGAAATTTCTGTGTAATCAAATTTATGTATTTTTTCTTTGTGACTTCTTTCATTGATCGTATGCTTAGGCAATCCTTTTGCATTCCAAGACAGTTAAATATTCCCTTATGCTTTCTGTAGTTTCAGTTATTTTCTAAGCTTAACACTTTTATCCATATGGATTTTATTTTGGCTCAAGGCATGATGATGTAAGAATGAAAACTTAGTTTTGTTTGTTCCCAAATAGCTAATTGCCACAATACCATTTATTGAATAATCCATCTCGTCCTCTTTGATATGACATAATTCCTTCACAATATGCTAAAAGTTTCTGTGTATTAGGGTCCGTTTCTGGCTCTCTGATCTTTTCCATTGATATTTCTTTGATTTCTGCTATTACTCTAATATTTTAATTATTATAGCTTGATAATAGATTTTAACATTTTGCAGGGTAAGTTTCCCTTTTTCCTTTTTCCTTTGTTTTTCTAATGTTTCATACTTACTCTTGCTTAATTTTTCTTCCAGACAAAATTTAGAATAATGTTGGAAAGTTCCAAACAATCCTGCTGGTATTTTTTTCCATTGGTATTATTATTAGAAATATTTTTAAACTACATATTATCTTGGGAACTATTGCCATCTTCCTAATACCACTCTTTTCATTCAGATACACAGTTTGTCTCTCCATTATTCAAATTATTTATATTTCTCAGCAGTGTTTTCTAGTTTTCTTTTTTTAACTGAAGCATAGTTTAGTTACAATATGATATTAGTTTCAGGTGTACAACATAGAGATTCAAAATTTTTAGATTATACTCCATTTAAAGTTATCATAAAATACTGTCTATATTCCCTGTGCTGTACAATATATCTTTGTAGCTTATTTTCTACATAGCACTTTGTACCTTGTTTTCTAGTTTTCTTCATATAATTTCCATATGTTTCCTATTAATACAGTTAGCAGGTTATTCATATTTTTTAATTGGTTATTTCTGGTCCATAGTAAAGTATTAATTTTGGTATACTTATCTTGTACCTAAACATTATAAGGAACCTGTACTATTTTGGGAGCTGTTTTGTGAAAAGAAACTATTATGGAAAGAAAACCATTAAGAGAGACTTACTGTTAGTTAATAAAAGATATGTTATTAGGCTTTAAATCAAGGATAAGTGACTCCTAAATATACATATATATATATTTTTTTTTTCTTTTCTTTCACCTCTGGACTCTCTGAGAAAATGTCCTGAGTTATAGAACATTTCACTTTTAAACCTCTTCTAATCAGAAGCTTTCCGACTTTCCTTTGCCCTGCACCTCCGCCTCCGCTTCCCTGAGCTGCTGAGTTTTAAGTCTCTTAGGAACCACAGCTGCCTTTTTATTTCACTAACTGACTACTTCATTTATTTGAAACTGTTTTTTCCTGCTATAGCAGTCCTGAATTCTTCCTGCTACTTCTCACCAACTGATTTAATTTAGGCTAAATTCAAAAGGCAGAACATGGGAATGGTCCAACCGCCCACTCTGTGTTTTTCTGCCTCAGCAAAAGGGCCTAATCAAGAGGTGGAAATTGGGGTTGCTGGTCTGCATGCGGCCCGCACCATCCCCTGTGTGTCTGACCCTCAGCTCCCGCCTCTCCTCCATCGGCCCTCCCCTCTCCTCTCTGCCCCCTACCCACCACCCTGTGCCCAGACTCCTAAATGGTTCTCTCATCACAAGATGGGTTTACCAAACTCTTCAGCTTCTGTTCAAGCAATAAAGCAAGGCTGTTGCCAACACTGTTTTAAATAATTTTTTCTTTAGTATAAAGTCTTTCGAAACATAAGTGATTTTGAATAGTTAAGCAGCAGTCTTTTCTACAGTGACCTCATTAAATTCTGCTTTTTCTCAGCTCTGGGATTCTTATGTGACAGTTGATTCTAATCACTGAGTAATTGACCTTGGAAAAATGTATTCTCTGCCATCTTGGTACAGCAGGTACTAAATTTAAAAAGTAAGTTATATTCATTGAAGATACAGTATGTGAGTATACTTAGGGACACATTACACAATAGCTTCTTAATGAGTTTTTATTGACATTTTGTGAGAAAACAATATTTAGTAACAGAAATATGGGTTCCCTTCCACATTTATTGAAATTCCTTAAATGAGTTTCGCATTTTACTAAGTGTCTTCTCTATTTCACAAGAATCTATGATATGCTACGAGTTTGGTTGGACAGTGGGAAATATACTATTTTGGAAATGGTATGTAATCCCAGAGATTTCACTGTTACCATCCAAAAGTATTAAATTCTTCTACTTGTATGTGAATGTATGTGTACACAAACCCATGGGGAATTCAAATCTAAAACTATGGGTGAAGTGACATTTTAACACATTTATAACAAAACTCTGACACTTCTTTCGGCTTTTCTATTACCATCTCCATTAATTAACCAAGTATTAAAATTGGTCCAGCATTGTGCACATTTGATTTAAACAATGAGCCTTGGTGCTTAGCCGTTTAAAAATTAAACCAGTGACCTAGTCGCACGGATTGGTATCTCTATGCTTTGTCTATGGGACCCTAAGATTGGATTCCCTCAGGTCTCTAGTAGAACTGTATCTACTACTGCATCAAGGCAACTTGAGAATGAGAAACTACCTTTAATATAGCAAATAGTCCAGGCTAGAAGTAAGTTACAAAGTAACCTCTGTATTCTCCATGCAAAGGAAACTGACCATTTTCATTTCATACATCATTTACACCATGTTGCAGTGATTCCAGGAAATCACTAGACTTTAAAAAGAACATATGAGACAAAAAGATTCCTTTGCTTGGTCTAAATGTTCTACAGTGTGTAAAGGTAGACATGTCATTTCCTTTGTTATGTATTTAAGTAAAAGATAACATTTGTACGAAAGAAGAGTGTGTTAGAAACACACTTTTTGTTTCAAAGTCTGAAATATAAAGGTCCCTTTATTGGGAAAACTGAAGATGCACCTTAAATCTAGATAAATTCAATTTTGTGAGAGAGTATCCAGAGTATTTATTCAAACTATTTTAGTAAAAGTATGGCAGATTAAATCAGTTTGTACATGTCAAAGTATTTAATCTGCTTAACCCTCAAAGGTTAGGAGTATGTGTCAGAAATTTTACCCAGATCCATTATTTCATACTATTAAACTTTTGCTTGGAAAATAATTGATATTACCTAGGATATTTCAGTAAAATTTTGAGTCACGATTATACAGGGTCATTAAATTTGGGGACTTTCTGTTGGTCCAGTGGCATGTCAGCTTCCACTCAGTTAATGTCATTGGTATTTTTTGTAATTAAAATTTTGTATGCTGTACATTCACATGAAAAAAAAAGAAAAAAGTATATTTCACTAAATAATATGCCTTGGAGAGCCATGAAAGGATGATTGGTATAGGTGGGATTTAAGGAAAGAAAGGGTAGAATTGGAACTGGACAGCAGGAATGAGACCGTTTGAATGACTAGAGAAGCTAATTTGGGTAATCAATGGTTAAGAAACGTCAGGCAAGCAGTTAATAAACACTGTGGTTAGTAACGCATTGTGCTGGTTGACTTTTCAACAATGAAAGATACTTCACAGTTGCTTATGACAGTATTTTATGTACATTATGTACATAATATATTATGGATTTGTTTTGAAAAACTTTCTCTTTCTCTCCCTGTGTGAGGTCAGAAAGTACTTCTGCTGGAACTTTTTACTTGTAGATGAGCTGTTTTGGCGCCACCTAGGCTTTGTTTTGAACAAGTGAGCATGATGACGAACTGGTTCCCATCCTGCTTTCTCTGAAACAATTTCCCTTTCAAGAGGGAGTTGGGGAGCATGATGTGGAATAAACAATATAGCTTTTATATTGGAGTTATCTGGTTTTGTGTGACACTTAGAGGTTCACAGAATGTCAAAGAGGGAAGAGACCTTAGAAGTTGGCTATTTTAACTTCATTTTACTGATGAGGGCCCTGAAACCTCGACATGGTGAGGACATAGCTTTGTCCCTTACATAGTTAGCTCTACCTCCTGGATTTTATCTTTCTCCCCACTAGACTGTGAGCCACTTGAGAACAGGTGCTAAGTTTTACTTATCTTTTACCCTCTGTGACACCTTGTGCAGGGGCTTGCGGGTAGTAGACACTCAATAAATATTTCTTGAATGAATATTTTAAATGAATTCTTAGTCGACATGAACTTTGTAGGCCACCACACTCAGACATTGAAGTGGTCTAACGATTTTGGTATAACCTAGTTTCCTCTCTATTTTGAACTCCCTCTTAGCTCCAAAGAAGAAAACCTAATTTTGCCAATTCAAGGTCAATTTTGTAACCTCAGGTTTAATGAATACACAGTCAATTTAAGATTCTTTCCCCCACCTTCTCTCCACAATGGCACTTAGGTCTAGTGCTCGCTTAAGTATATCTGACACTTTTTATGCATCCCTTCAGATTCTTTTGTTATTTCAGCCACTAAAGAGACCAGTTTGTCACCAGCTAAGCACCTCTTGCCTTATTGATGCTGAAGTGTGAGGTGTTTCAGAAATCACTCAGAGCCAGCGCATGCACAGCATGGAAATGGGGAGGAGTTAATGCCCAGTGGGGTAAAACTTTGATCCATGGGGCATGGGGGCTAGTTGATAATCATGTCTCACTTTCTTCCCCAAGAAGATGCATTTCACATAGCCTCAGACATTCCAGTAGATCAAGCAGCCATTTACCTTTCTCAGTGGCCGACTCAGTAATGCGTTCTGATTTTGGCTCTGCCCCTTCTCTGCTTTATTCCCCTGTACATCATCCTTGATTCCTGGGATCACACTTTCAAGAAAAGTCTTTGTGTCAGGTTTTCCTTCCAGAGAACTTGGACTAAGACACATGGTGGGGTGGATACCAGACCCAAGGATGGCATCTGGCCATGCTGCTCTGCCCTGAAATGTACTTATTCCCATCTTGTTTTTAGTCATCCTCACGCCTCCATGCTGCTACCTGCTGTGATGTTCCATTCCCATCAGCTCCCATCCCCAGGCTACAAGTTTCTGTTGTGTGTGCTGAGAGTGGCCTTCCGGATCCACAGCACTGCGGGCTGCAGGGAACTTGTGAACTGTTTCCCGCACGCCATGGGGAGTTATATGGGGATTCTGAGGGCCCATCTGCTAGGTGACCCATGAATTCATCTTTCCTTTCCTCTCCTGAGCCACGATGGTTTGAAGATGTCTCTGTGAGTCTTTCTGCCTCCCAGGGCATGAGATATGGAGTCTTTTTAATCTTTATCCTAAAATTTATCTTGAGCTCCATCACCTCCTGCCCCTGACTGGCCTAAGGAGACCCCATCAGTGCCTGTCTGGCATTTTTCTTGGACTGTTTCCTACTCCATGCCCACCCCGTCACTCACATGACATCTTAAACAAATTTGGGTGGGGAGGGTGAAATTAGTTCCGAATGTTATTCTTTTCTTATTGCTTAGACTAAGGCCTTGTCTTCTGAGGCTCAAAGACATAGGCTCTCGCAACCCAAAGGAAGTATTTCCTCTAAGGACAATTGTCTCTGTCTTGAGTTCGGAAAATCTACTGGAGAATTCAGAAGCTCAGCACTGGCCAGTTCTTTGCTTTTGTATTTCTGTTCTAACAACCTGCCCTGGCGCAGTAAGTATGCAGTACTCTAGCTGCCTGGGCTGGGGGAGGGCCTTGGGGAACCATGGCGTGGCAGAGCAGTTAGCAAGAGTTTAACGTTTCATAATATCGCCTCACCACTAATGAAAGACGGGGCGTTAAGGCTAATCTTAGACAGAGCTTTTCTTTGGTGCAACCGTCATTCCCTGACTCAGTACCCTTCTTCCTTCTTTGTGCAACCCTGCCTCATACATAGCGACCTCCATGTCCTTCCTCATTAAGCTGCTCTGAGTAGTCACTAAGGTAAACTTTATAGCATTCCTGATATCAGAATATCCTTTTTTTATAGGGGCACTGACTTTCAGTTCTGCTGAACGGGCCTTAGATCTAAACTACCAGGTCGATTTTTATTGTGGGGGAAGGGGATTGATTAACCAGACCCTGCTGTGCCCTAGGATAGAGCATTCCCTTTACTCAATTCAGAGACCGTCTCCCTTTTCCTCGCTCTTTATCCTCTTTTTAAAATTGAGATATAATGCACATACCATAAAATTCATCCTTTTAAAGTATCCAATTCAGTGGTTTTTAGTTTATGTGTAGAGTTGAGTGACTATCACTACTATCTAACTCCAGCGCATTTTCATCACCACAAAAAAGGAACCCATTACTACCCATTAGTAGTCATTCCCTGTTCTCGCTGCTGCCAGCTCCTGACAAACACTAATCTATTCTCTGTCTCTGCAGATTTGCCTATTCTGGACATTTCATATTAATGGAATCATACAATATGTCGCCTATTACATCTGGCTTCTTTCAATTAGCGTAATATTTTCAAGTTTTGTACATGTTGTAGTATTTAACAATATATCACTCCTTTTCCCCCTCAGCTTTATTGAGACGTAATTGACAAATAAAATTACATATATTTAAAGTGTATAATGTGATGATTTGATATAGGTATACATGTGACAGGATTACCACAATCAAGTTAATTCACATATCTGTCACCTCACATAGTTACCATTCTTTTGTGTGGTGAGAACACTTAAGATCTGCTCTCAGAAAAATTTCAAGTATACAATTCAGTATTCTTAACAATAGTCACTATGCTGCATATTGGATCTCCAGAATTTACTCATCATTTTTCTCATCTCTTTAAATTTAATTTCATTTTTTCCAGCTTTATTGAGATATAATTGACATATGACATTGTACAAGTTTAAGATGTACAATGCATTGATTTAATATGCTTTTGCAAAAAATTACCACTATAGCATTACCTAATACCTCCATTATGTCATGTTATTACCATTTCTTTTTTGTGGTTAGAACATTTAAGATCTACTTTTTAGCTACTTTCAAGTATGTAATACAGTATTATTAACAATAATCACAACACTATACATTAGATCTTCAGAACTTATCCATCTTATAACTGGAAGTTTGTACCGTTTGACCAACATCTCCCCTTTCCCCCCATTCCCCCAGCCCCTAGTAACCACCACTCTACTCTCTGTTCTGTGAGTTGGCTTTTTTAGATTCCACATGTAAGTGAGATCATTCAGTTTTTGTCTTTCTCTGACTTATTTCACTTAGCATAATGCCTTCCAGGTTCATCCAGTAGATCACAAAGGGCAGGATTTCCTTCCTTCTCATGGCTGAGTAATATCCTATTATTTTTGTGTGTGTGTGTGTGTGTGTGTGTGTGTGTGTGTGTGTGTGTGTGTATGTATAATCACATTTTTAATCCATTCATTCGTGATAGATATTTAGGTTGCTTCCCTATCTTGGCTGTTGTGAGTAGTGCTACAATGAACATGTGCGTGCAGGTATCTCTTCGAGATACTGATTTCATTTCCTTTTGATATATACCCAGAGGTGGGATCGCTGAATCATGTGGTAGTTCTATTTTTGACTTTTGGGGGGACCTCCATACTGTTTTCCACAGTGGCTGCACCAGTTTACATTCCCACCAACACCACACAAGGGTTCCCTTTTCTCCGCATCCTTGCCGACATTTGTTATCTCTTGTGTTTTTGATAATAGCCTTTAAAAAAAATTGAAGTACAGTTGACGTACAATGTTATATTTGTGTCAATTCTACAACATAGTGATTCGATTTTTATAGATTATACTCCATTTAAAGTTATTATAAAATGTTGCCTATATTCCCTGAGCTGTATATTATTACATCCTTGTATCTTATTTATTTTATACGTAGTTCGTACCTCTTAATCTCCTTCCCCTACCTTGCCCCTCCCCCCACCCCTCTCTCCACTGGTAACCACTAATTTGTTCTCTGTGTCCATGAGTCTGTTTTTGTTTTGTTATATTCATTCATTTGTTTTATTGTTTAGATTCCACATTTAAGTAAAAACATACAGTATTTGTCTTTCTCTGTTTGACTTACTTCACTAAGCATAGTGCCCTCTTGGTCCATCCATGTTGTTGCAAATGGAACAATTTCATTCTTTTGTATGGCTCAGTAGTATTCCATTCATCTATTGATGGACACTTAGGTTGCTTTCATATCTTGGTTATTGTAAATAATGCTGCTGTGAACATTGGGCTGCACATATCTTTTCTAATTATTGTTTTCATTTTCTTTGGATAAAAACCCAGGAGTGGAATTGCTGGATCATATAGTAGTTCTATTTTTAATTTTCTGAGGAACCTCCATACTGTTTTCCACAGTGGCTGCACCAATTTATTGTCCCACCAACAGTGTACTAGGGTTCTCTTTTCTCCACATCCTCACCAAAATTTATTATTTATTGTCTTTTTGATGATAGCCATTCTGACAAGTGTGAGGTGATATCTCTTTGTGGTGTTGACTTGCATTTCCCTGATAATTAGTGGTGTTGAGCACCTTTTCATGACCTGTTGATGATTTGTATGTCTTCTTTAGAAAAATGTCTATTCAGTTCCTTTGCTCATTTTTAATTAATTAATTTATTTATTTTTGGCTGTGTTGGGTCTTTGTTGCCGCATGCGGGCTTTCTCTTGTTGCAGTGAGCGGGGGCTGCTCTTCGTTGCGGCGCGTGGGCTTCTCATTGCGGTGGCTTCTCTTGTCGTGGAGCACAGCCTCTAGGTGCATGGGCTTCAGTAGTTGTGGCTCACAGGCTCTAGAGTGCAGGCTCAGTAGTTGTGGCACATGGGCTTCGTTGCTCCATGGCATGTGGGATCTTCCCGGACCAGGGCTCGAACCTGTGTCCCCTGCATTGGCAGGCAGATTCTTAACCACTGCACCACCAGGGAAGCCCCTGCTCATTTAAAAAATTAGATTATTTCTTTCTTTTTTTGCTACTGAATTTTATGAGTTTCTTTTATGTTTTGGATATTAACCCCTCATCAAATATATGGTTTGCAAATATTTTCTCCCATTCCATAAGTTGTCTTTTCATTTTGTTGATTGTTTCCTTTGCTGTAGAGAAACTTTTTCTTTTGATGTAGTCTCACTTGTTTATTTTTGCTTTTGTTGCTTGTGCTTTTGGTGTCATATCCAAAAAATCTTTATCAATACAAATGTCAAGGAGATTTCACCCTATGTTTCTTCTAGGAGTTTTAATGGTTCATGTTTTACATTTAAGTCATCAATTCATTTCAAGTTAATTTTTCTCAGTGTTGTAAGTGTTCAATTTCATCCTTTTGCGTGTGGATATATAGTTTTCTGAACACCACTTATTGAAGAGGCTATTTTTTGCACATTATGTATTCTTGGCACTCTTTTCAAAGATTAGTTTACCATATATGCATGGGTTTATTTCTGGGCTCTCTAGTCTATTCCATTGGTCTATATGTCTATTTTTATGCTAGTACCATACTGTTTTGATTACTGTACCTTGGAAATATAGTTTGAAATCATGAATTGTGTTACCTCCAGCGTTGTTCTTCTTTCTCAAGATTGCTTTGGGTATTTGCCGTCTTTTGTGGTTCTGTATGAATTTTAGAATTGTTTTTCTGTTTCTGTGAAAAATTCCCTTGGAGTTTTGATAAGAATTGCATTGACTCTGTAGATTGTTTTGGGCAGTATGGACATTTTAACAATATTAATCCTTCCAATCCATAAACATAGGATATCTTTCCATTTATTTGTGTCTTCTTCAATTTCTTTCATTAATATTTTACAATTTTAAAGTATGCAGATATTTCATCTCCTTAGTTAAATTTATTCCCAAGTATTTTGTTGTTTTTGATGTGATTGTGAATGGGATTGTTTTCTTAACTTCTTTTTCAGATTTGTTAGTATATAAAAGCACAAATGATTTTTATATGTTGATTTTGTAACATGCAACTTTACTGAATTTGTTTATTAGTCCTAACAGTTTACTGTTTGGAGTTTTCTATATATAAGATCATATCATCTGCAAAGAGACATAAGTTTACTTCTTCCTTTCCAATTTGGATGCTTTAGTTTTCTTGCCTCATTGCCCTGGCTAGGACTCCTAGTACTATACTATGCTGAATAGGAGTGGTGACAGTGGGCACTATTTTCTTGTTCCTGATCTTAGAGGAAAGGTTTTCAGTACTGTACTATTGAGTATGATGTTAGCTGTGGATTTGTCATATATGGCATTTATTATGTTGAGGTACATTCCTTCTGTATCCAATTTATTAGGAGTTTTTGTCATGAAAGGATGTTGGATCTTGTCAGAGTTTTTCCTGCGTGCATTGAGATAATCATTGATTTTTATTCTTTATTCTGTCAATGTGGTATATTACATTTATGGATTTGCATATGGTGAAACATCCTAGCTTCCCAGGGATAAATCCCACTTGATCGTAGTGTGTGATCCTTTTAATGTGCTGTTGAATTCCTCGTGCTGGTATTTGTTTTTTGAGAATTTTTGCATCTGTCTTCATCAGGGATATTGTCCTGTAGTTTTCTTTTCTTGTAGTTTCTTTATCTGGCTTTGGTATCAGGGTAATGTAATGCTGGTCTTGTAAAATACATTTGGAAGTGTTGCCCTTTCTTCAAATATTTGGAAGAGTTTGAGAAGGTTCTGCATTAATTCTTCTTTAAGTGTTTGGTAGAATTAACCTGTGAAACCATCTGGTCCTGAACTTTTCTTTCTTGGGAGCCCTGCGTTTGAGTGGGGTCACTGACTGTCCTCTGTGGTCAGATGGGTTTGCTGACTGTGCTCTGTGCTCAGGCGGGGCCTTAGGTTGGCCTTTACAGCTGGTCTTCTGGGGACTTCTTACTATACTCCTGGCCAGATTGGTTTGCCAGCTTCGCTCCATAGATGGGCAGAGTTGATAGCTCGGGTGTCTGGTCGGGTGGGGCTGTTGGCAGGGATATGGTGTCCCACTGAGATCTGTGCACTGGTCTCTGTGAGCCCCACCCTTCTCATTGTTTCCAGCTGATTCCCAGTGGTCTTAGCCTGGCCAGTGCCCCCAGTGTTCCCCATGAGATGAAACCAAAATGTGTCTTATGGGTTGTGCCCTGAAACCCTGGGGAAGCTAGATATCTGCTTTAGGCTCTCTTTTCTCCACTGGAGAAACCATAGGCCCAGGGGATCCCAGTAGGTGTGGTGCTGTGCTGGTCTGAGTGAGGGACAATGCGGTCAGAGTGAAACTGCTCTTCTTGCCCTTCTAATGTGGTTTTTCCTGGCTTTTGTGCTCTACAAGAGTGCTTCAGCCTCACCCCCAGGTTCTGGGATTTTCACAAAGGTGTTCTTTTCCGTGGATAGTGGCTGTGAGGATAGCTTCCTGTGAAGATGACTGGAGCTGGGGAGCGCCTGTTCCACCATCTTGTTAATGTCACTCCTCCCTTCATTCTTTTTTATGGTTAAATAATATTCCATTGTATGGCTAAATCACGTTTTGTTTATCCGCTCACCAGCTAGATAATTGTTTTTTTCTACTTTCTGGCAATTGTCGGCAGTGCCAGTATGAATATTTGTGTGCAAGTATTTTAGTATCTATTTTCAATTCTTTTGCATATATACTTAGGAGTGGAATTGCTGGGTCATATGGTAACTAGTCTATAGTTCACTTTTGAGGAATTGCCCAACTGTATTCCAAAGAGATTGCACAATTTTACATTCTGACCAGCAATGTCTGAGGCTCCAATTTCTCTACATCCTCATCAGCACTTGTTAGTCTTATCTAGTCATATCTTTTCATAATCTGCCCCTGGTTATTTGAAACCATAAGATTGCTCTGTGCTGTTAATGAAAAGAGACACATCTTGTCACTTATTGCATGCATCGAGGTCCTTATGAGGTTCAGAAGCATATGGATAACATTTTGTAAGAATTCCTGTTTACTAGTGGGGGTTGTCTACTACTCTCAGGCAAAAGGAGCTTTGACCAAAGTGTTGACTTGTGTATGGAAATGTACCTGTGTCTTGATTATCCCCACATGTATTCTGCTGAGGAGTCATCTTTACCCTTTTATATTCAGCCGTTTGAGTCAATGCAGATGAAATCTTGGATAAACATAGAAAATTTACGTAGTCCTAACAATTACATGCCAGCTTTTTATTGTGATTTAAACAAAGATAAAACAGCATGTGCAAAAACAAGCAAAAAATAGTCAGACATCATTTCTAAAGATGGAATCCAACCTCCCAAACTAGAAATTCCTATTCTATTTATAAACCCATGGGGAAATGTCATTACTAATTTTGGAAAATTGAAGCCTGAGTTGTTGGGTAATATATGTTTTAGATAAGCATTTGAATTAAGATCTCTAAAACATCCAAAAGCTGAATCTCAAAATAGTTTCTTATTATATATAATGTGCAGTGTTTGGGGTATAAAAATGCATGAAATTAAAGCTTCATATAGCAGTGATTTAAATTTCTTTATTTGCCAATTTAATGGGGGTATTTTGGAAATACTAATCTATCATGTCTGTCCACCAACTTCCAAACCATGTGTCGAGTAGCCATTAGACCATTATAGCACCTGGAGAAGATGGGGGGCATCTTTCCCACCGTTATACCACCTAGCCATTGAACCACCTAGGAAGGAAAAATGTTAACAAGGTAGACGAAGTAGAAAGCCCACACTGTAGTAGACAGTTAGCATGCCTTTTGCTGCTCAGCATCTCGTTCCTTTTCCTGTGTTTGGGCAGTGCCTACTGTCTGAGCTTTCTTCACAGCAGAGAAGCTGAAAACACCTGATACTTGCTTCCCCAATGTACTTTGAAGCCAGGGCTATCCCAGTCACATTGTGCTAGACCTTAAGTGGTGGATTAATGATACAAAGCAGGGATTGTGCACAATGTGTTTTGGCAGGCATAGTATTGATGAGGTGACACCCACGTCCATTGCTCCGCATCGGTGATGTCTAGATCCAGCAGCCTGGTAGTAGTTTCTTCCATGACCTACTTCTGTGGTGTGTTCTTAGCCACGATGCCTCTATGCTTGGTTCTTCATCCCTTCCAGAAACTGTGAGCTACTCATTATCCAGAAATAAATTAATTTTTTGTTCAAATTAGGCAAAACTGTTTTCTGTTGCTTGGAGTTAAGACCCCTAACAGGTATACTCACCCCTCCTTGTCCCCAGTGATTTGAGGAAAAGAGAAGCGATCAGGGGTATGGGAATCAGATGGTGTTTCACTTGTGTTTCAGATTCACATCTCCAGCCTGGGGTTGAGAGGAAAGCCTAAACAAGAAAACCATTTGCTCTGCTTCTCAAATATGGGAGGTCTTGCCAGGAACTCCCATGGCCGCATGGGACAGAATAAAACAAGCAACACAGCATGGTTAGGCAGGAAGAGGGGCTCAGTTTTGCTTCTCAAGAGTTTTCTGGTCTTCCATGTGGTATAAAAAGCATATAAAGGTCCCCATGTGTCCTGAGGAGGAATATGGAATATGACTGATAGTTCTTGATGGTGAACTTACGAAGGGACTCACAACAGGGGAACAAAATGATCTCGTAGTTGAGGACTACAGGGTAGACTGACTTGGTCAGGTATCCAGTGAGAGATGCAGCCAGGTCTGAGGGTGGTAAACTATGCCAATGAAGTGAGGCCAAGTTAACAGGGAGGACCATTGAGCCGCATCAGAGCTGAGAGATAACAGGCCACTAGTTCCCAGCTATAGACCAGATGGGTGAACAATGAAAAGGACAAGGGACAATTATTACTGTCACCATAGAAGCTACTGGAGACCTGAGGATATAGATTATGGGACAAGATGGAAAATAATATTGTTTCATTTTATTAATAGGGAATAGACATTCCTTCTATGATGTTGAAGGGAGACTTAGATTAAACTTTATGATTATTTTTGTCAAATTCATTTCAGCTCAGCTAAAACAGGTATGTTGGTTGATTTGTGGTCTCCTAGGGCATTCACTTATCAAAGTGAACTTGCTGTGCACTGAAATGTGGCATGTAGGTGTTGAGGTACTTGCCCAAAGAACTTTTTCATTCTGCCTCTACGTTGGACCAGAGTTTCTCAGAAATGTTTGTCATTAGTCAATATTTACATTTTTTATTCCTGTAAATTGCTATGTTTGTTCAATATACTGAAATTTACTATATTTGAATAGAGAATCCCAAAGTAAATTGCCTAACATATACATGATATTCTCATTTCCCAGTGTTCGATCCAAGAAATTAGAATTTCCAGTACTCACTTGAACCAAAGAACATGGTCTATTTCAAGTATTCAAATCCTATGTGACATCTAGATCCTCTGGCCACACTGACTAAACAGACATCAGATGAACCATATCTAGCGTAACATTACTGTTACAACATTTTGATTGATATGACATATCTATTAAGAATGCTCACCCACCCATTTATACTGCCTGGTTTTACTGAGTCATCACCCATTTCTTTGGGCATTTAGAGACATGGATAATTCTTATAGTTAAAGGAGCTAATGCAAAGAGGAACACCAAGGAATTTGCCTAAGGCAGAGGTGGAGTTAGAACTTATTAATAACTCGGTTATATGCTCTGGGTGAACTTGTATTTGTTGGAGATAATATCCATCATCACTTTAATTTCATGCCCATAGGACTAGGTAGTTCATATATGTAATTAATGGGGCTGTTACCATGCCAGCAGTTCTGAAATGACGATTTACCACCAAGGACCTAATATAAGTTATTTGATTCAGTTGATTATATATTTGAAAGCCCTTTTGCTGTACCATCATCTGTTTGAACACTTTAAATGAAATTCTGTATTTTCCCAGAGGACCAAATGTATTAAGGTCTGTATGAATGTATAATATATATTCTTTCAATTCTCAATTCTCATTGTCCAGCGACAGTGATATTTAATCTGCTTGATATAAAGACAGCTCTAGTATAGTGATAAAAATGAAATTTTCATAGATTTACATTTTAAGAACTTAATACTGTTGTCAAGAAAAACATAAATACTGAAGCTGACTGGATTCTCCTAAACACAGGAATGTGAACTTGCCATTTTTAAGATGAAAGTACATGAAAGAGTGATGTATTATTAATGATTGAACTGTTATTATCAGCCATTATTAAAATTTTGTTAGAAATTTTACAAAGGCAGTCTGGAATTAGCATGAACTTAATTTTTGAAATATGATCAATTTAAATGTAGATCATTAAAGAGTCTTCTCTTTATATCTTTGTTATAATTATGAAAGTAATTGAAAATTCATAATGCTTTAAGTTCCATTTTACAGTTGTTAAATTTATACAGTAATTATAGCACTTTTTTCTCAAATGACTCACAGATATTATTTAACAGGCATTGTGCTAAGCCATGCTAATAGGAACTTAGATGTACTCAGAGTACATGCCTAAACAGATAACTAAATGCTATTGTTGCAAAGTTGATTCATATGCTACCTTAGGTTATCATTGTTTGTAAGACATAGACACAAGATATTTAAAAAAATGTTTTGTAAAAAAAAGTCTAGACTAGTGTGAATATAATGAAATTCAGTCATTGTCAGGGCTGAATTGTGTTCCCCCCAAATTCATATGTGGAAGTCCTCAGAATATGACTGTATTTGGAGTTAGACCTTAAAGATGTAACTGTTAAAATGAAGTCACTATAATGGGCCCCAATCCAATATAACATCTAAGAAGAGGAGTTTAGGACACAAAGCCACACAGAGGGAAGCCCATGTGAAGACATGGAGATAAGATGGCCATCTGCAAGTCAAGGAGAGAGTCCTCAGAAGACACCAACCCTGCTGACACCTTGATCTCAGACTTCTAGTCTCCAGAATTGTAAGAAAATAAATTCTTGTTGTTTGGTCCACCCAGTCTGTTGTATTTTATTATGGCAGCCCAAGAAAACTAACACAATAATATATACAGAGTTGTCATGTATGTATATTCAACTGCTTGGAATCCCATTTCTAGTTGTGTATATGGCCTTGCAGCTGCTAAATTTGGTTCAAGAAGCAAGACAGCTTGGTGTTTGCAATCATTCTTAAATGGAAGATCATAGACTGTTTGTGTATGTTCTTTTGCTATTGTGGAGTAATCCTGGAGTATAAAAGGGCAGTGGCAAGGGAGAATCCAGTTGTTTTCTCAACTCTCGTAGTCTACCTGTGAGGAGAGTGTCATCAAATTCTGCCTTAAGTGGGCTGGGGGTTGGGGGAGAAGCTGTGTTAAGATAGGCCACATCCGTTCTTGTTCTCTGTGGCCTCATTTTTTGTTTTTTTTAGAAACATCATACAAAATACTTTGTTTCTTTCACTTTATGATCTCATTCAGGACTTCTCCTTTCTCCCAAGTTCAACTTGGTGTTAAAAGATAGTTAATAGGCTTCCCTGGTGGCGCAGTGGTTGAGAGTCCGCCTGCCGATGCAGGGGACACGAGTTCGTGCCGTGGTCCTGGAGGATCCCACATGCCGCGGGGCGGCTGGGCCCGTGGGCCATGGCCGCTGAGCCTGCGCGTCCGGAGCCTGTGCTCCACAACGGGAGAGGCCACAACAGTGAGGGGCCCGCGTACCACACACACACACACACACACAAAAAGATAGTTAATAGAGGCCATTAAGATTTACCTTTCAGTGGAATAGAAGGACTACATTTTCATAAAACTTCTCCTTTATCTGCTTTATCAGGTACAAGTGTGTGGCTTCTTTGCTTCCATTAAATTCCATGTGTCGAGCCAAATAAAGGAGGAATTAATAGCTCTCTCTCTCTCACATGCACACATGCACAGGTGTGTGTATGTGTATGTGTGTGTGTGTGTGTTGGTAGTTTCCAACCTAAATTCTATACCAGCCAAAATATCTGTTGAATGGTTTGGTGATAGAATATAAACATTTCAGAAATTCTAGGTCTTGAAAACTTTTACCTCCCACATACCCTTTCTTAAGAAACTTTTGGAGGCTGTTCTCCATCCAGTGACAGAGAAAATCAAGAGAGAGAAAAACATGGGATAGAGAAAACAGGGGACACCAGAAGGGGGTGAAGAGAATTCCAGGATGGTAAGCAGAGCTCCAGGTGACAGCTGTGCCCCTGATGTAACTGGTCCCAATTTTAGCAATTCGAGTCAAGATATGTTGCCACCCCTGGACTTCCCTGGTGGCGCAGTGGTTAAGAATCCGCCTGCCAATGCAGGGGACATGGGTTCACTTCCTGGTCTGGGAAGATCCCACATGCCATGGAGCAACAAAGCCCGTGCACCACAACTACTGAGCCTGCGCTCTAGAGTCCACGAGCCACAACTCCTGAAGCCTGCACGCCTAGAGCCCGTGCTCCGCACAACAAGAGAAACCACCGCAATAAGAGAAGCCCGTGCACCGCAATGAAGAGCAGCCCCCGCTCGCCACGACTAGAGAAAGCCTGCGCACAGCAACGAAGACCCAACGCAGCCAAAAATAAATAAGGAAATTTATATACAAAGAAATAAAGTACAGTTGATTTACGATATTTAAAAAAAAAGATATGTTGTCACCCTTGTACCCTCTTTTTTAACCTGAGGACAGAATGCCCAGGTGACCCTCACCCAGATTCTTAGCTGTTCTTGGCTTTACCCTTTGCTGGTAAATATTCTGCTCTGCTGTCCAGGTCCTTCTGCTGGGATCAGCCAGTGACACCATTTCATCCCACAGAGGTGTTTTGTTGTCTCTCTAGCAATGCAAAAATTACAGAGCAGCCTATTTCCCCAGGCATATCCCTGTCAGACCTCCAGCATCAGACCACAGTACAGCTCTGCTGGGTGTCGCAAGTGTGCTGAGCTTTTTGTTTCCCAGGTTTCACTCATAACCTTGTTCATTATTATCCCAGAAAGGGCTCTTGTAGACTCTCAGTGAGGTCAGAGTTACACTGCATCCCGCTTACCTTCTCTTGAATTTCTTCATCAAACAATGGCAACACTGCCTATTCTTTAGAGCTAGGTTTGTGCTTTATACTTGGCTTTTCAAACAAAGCAATATATGGGTAGAGGAAGGAGGATGTTATAGGAGAGGGGCTCAGTTGGGTGTTGGGTGCTTGGGGGTTCATTCTATTAGGATTATTAGTATTTTGTTAGTATTTATTACTGTTCTTTAAACGAGGGGTTTCCAAACTTTGCTTGTAAAGGGCCACAGAGTAAAGTGAATATTTTCAGCTCTGTGGGTCGTACGGTCTCTGTCACAACTGCTCAACTCTACTGTTGTGGCACGAAAGCAGCTGCAGGTACTACGCAACTGAGTGTTCCAGTAAAACGTAATATACAAAAAAAGGCAGTGGGCTAGATTTGGCTAATGAGCTGTCATTTGCTGGCTCCTGCAAACTGCACGTAGATGTTTTATATACTCTTATGAAGGTGTGATCCATTTAAAAAATGTATATAAACAAGCAAGCACAGGGTGCCAGTATTCACTCCGTGGTTATTATGGTCTGAATATATATGTCCCCTCAAAATTCATATGTTGAAAATCTAATTTCCAAGATGATGGTATTAGGAAGTGGAGCCTTTGGGAGGGGATTGGGTCATGAGGGCAGAGTCCTCAGGAATGGGATTAGTGCCCTTAAAAGAGGCCTTAGAGAGCTTCCCTGCCCCTTCTGTCATGTGAGGATCCAAGGAGAAGTCTGTGACCTGGAAAAGGGCCCTCACTCGACCAGGCTGGCATCCTGATCTCAGACTTGCAGCCTCCAGACTGTGAGAAATAAATTTCTGTTGTTTATAAGCCACCAGTCTGTGGTACAGTCATCCCTCTGTACCAGAATCTGCGGATGCTCATGTCCCTTGTATAAAATTGCATAGTATTTGCACCTGACCTATGTACATCCTCCCGTACACTTTAAATCATCTCTAGATTCCTTATAACAGCTAATACAATGTAACTGCTATGTAAATAGTTGTAAATACAATGTACATGCTATGTAAATAGTTGCTGGTGTGAGGCACATTCAAGTTTTGCTTTTTGGAACTTTCTGAATTTTTAAAGAATGTTTTAATTGGAGGTTGGCTGAATCTGCAGTTGCAGAAGCTGATGATATGGAGGACCAACTCCGTGTTTTGTTGCAGCAGCCCAAATGGACTAAGATAGTAGTAACTTATAAAATGCCTTTTCAGCTCTTTCTTCTTTCTGTGTGCTTCCTTTCCTTCTTTTATATTTTAGTTTGGTCTGTTGTCATATTACCTTTTTGTTGTGATTTCTGGCATATTCCCCTATAGTAGGATGGATACTGGATTCAGAATCGGAGAACCAGGTTCTACTCCACACCTCTACACTGACTAGTAGTTAAATAGTTAAGTGAAGATGCCTTCCCTCCTTCAGGTCTCAGTTTCCTCCAATGTAGAATGAAAGATTGGACCACGTGGTTCCAGAGGCCATTTACAGCTCCAATAGTCTATTTTTTCAGATGTCTTACCATGATTCAATTTCAGTCATTGACTTGTGTACTTCCTTTCTCTCCCTCATCCATCCCCCCCCCCCCAAAAAAAAAAGAGTAGCTCAAGTCATGCATGAACATTCTCTTGGGTTATTTCCATCTCAGTGTTCCAGGTTAGAGGATTCATATACTAAGCAGTGTTTTAGATCTCAACATTCTGGGTTTGTAAGGAATACAGTTTTTTCAAAACTGCACGGATGAACTCCCAAGTAAAGAACAGAGACTTAATAATTGTACTGTTCTCAGAGAAGAATTACTAAATCTATCCTAGAGTCTGCCATAATATCCTAATAGTGTTGGTTGCATTGTAATTTAAAGGCTTGTCAAATAATCTGTCGTAGAAATGCAATTTTTTAGATGTTTATAAATCCCATGGTGCTGATACTTTTCACACAAGTTGTCAACTGCAGTATGAAATTTTATTTCTATATGTTTAGATTTATACATGAGTTTTGTAAATGAGAAGATAAAGTCCATAGTTCATTGGTAGAGAGTTGTACCAAACCCAGGGAAGCGTGAGTGGTCCTTGATGATGATTTGTCTCTAAAGATGAAGATGTTCTGACCAGGCTACCTGGGTAGTAGTTTGGAGGCAGCACATTTAAAATAAAGTGTACAACACTCTTATGAAGGGAGCAATGATAGTCAACTTCTTCTCCCAATAAATGAGAATAAAAAATATATCAGATCAGAAGGTTGAGTGTAATTAAATTCAAATGCTCTTGAATCTTTCAGGTGATTATCTCAATAAGGGAAATCGTAATGTATTCAATCTCATGCATATGCATCAATTGATTTCCATTTCTCAGTTCTGGCAAAGGCCTAGGAAATAAGTATAGATTCAGATTACACTTTAAGTAGTACTGATGGGACTAAACTAGGAAAGTGAAAGGATTTTCAGCAGAGAAAAGTCATTCATCCCAATGAGCTGGACTTGCCTAATAGTGTCCTAGAAAAGAACCAGTTGCTTAGGGAGATCGCAGGTATTATTTTGTCCCCATTCCTCCCCTTCTTCTTACTCTCCCTCCGTGATCTTCCAGTAAGCCTGGAACAGGGCCTTGCACATGGTACATCCTCAATGAAGATCTGTTGCCTTCAGTTCTCTTCAGGTAGGCCTTCTTTCTTCAGAGGAGCATCTCCTCGGCTTGAGCAGCTGTCATAGAACAAAAAGAACATGCCTACTTAGGTCTGAATGTAATCCTACCCTCTCTATTTGAACCTGGCTATTCAATTGCAATGCACTGATTACAGAGCTCCTACTCTGTTTTAGGAATGAGGCAAGAGTAAGTGAAGCTCAAGGTTTGCAAGTTGTGAGAGGACTATTTTGGTTCGATTCCATTTTATTCCATTCTAATAAATAGAACTTTATTGAACGTATACTGTGAGCCAGATTGTGCTAGACACTCACTGTCAGTTACTCTTCAAAATAGCATGGTAAAATGGAGTTTTTATTTTTCCTGTTTTATAGGTGAATTTAGTGGGCCTAGAGAGGTTACAAGCTTTACCAAGGTGATCCTACAAATAGTAATATATAGGGTGGGAGTGAGATCAAAGTCTTTTGGCTCCAAACTCCATATTGTCCCCACGACACCAGACTGCTGTGTAACAAACCCTACTGTTTGGATATAATTGGAAAGGTCTTTAATCTGGCTGTTCACCCACTCTCAGAGCTGGGGAGGCCCCTCAAGTATTGACCAATGCTCAGCCTCCCTCTTCCTGAGCCTGTCTCAGTAATGAGACTTAGGATGTGCAGGAGAAGGTAGCTAATTTGCTTACTTTTCTTCCTTTGGAACAAGTTAATTTCTCTGGGCTTTGTTTTTCTTATTTCTATAATAGGTTTAACAAAATCACCCCTATTGCATCGGTTCTATGAGTATTCAGTCTTCCAATTTCTTTCTTTTGACCACTGGCCCTACCTAATTGAGGCCACACCCTCACTTATTTGTTTGTTTGTTGGTTGGTTCATTCACTCAGCATTTATTAAGCACTTACATCAGGCACTGTTCTTGGTGCAAGGGATTCAGCTGTGAATGAGACAGACCCAGCTCCTGCCCTTACAGCCTTATGGACTATAGGGGGAGACAGGCATGAATCCAGCAATTATAATGAGATACGACAGCAGTAGATGGTGCTATGGGACTAGTCTGGAGGTCCAGAAAGCCCACTCCCTGGAAGAGGGGATATGTAAGCTGGCTGAGAACCAAAGGATGAATGGAAGTTACCAGGCAAAGGAGTAGGAATGTAGGAGCAGGTTAAGCACGTTGGATATCTATGTACAGTTGTCAACGGTGACAGACAACTGCCATCTTCAGCTATTTCTTCCCTACTTCTCCAGCTCTAACTTCAGAAAAGTACAGTATGTAAGCTTCCTTCCCAGCCACATTTATAAGGCATCCAATCCTGTCAGCCTCTGGTGTTGCACTTGGCTGCAGGAGAGCAGGTGTCAGGATTAGTGACCCTGCAGGAAGAAGTACCCCCAGCCCCCAAATTAATCAAGAAAGCCTCACCCTCAGCCACATCCATTCAGGGCTTTACACACTTATTTTGTTCACTTGGTTCTTGTCTACTGTTAAAAACATCCACATCTCTCTTGGATGTTTAAAGACTTTGCTAGGAAACAAGTTCAATGGGAACTGTGGATAGGAGGGAAGAGGTGGAGTAGCAATAGAGCTGTCTACTAAATAAGGCAACTTTTCTCCTGAAGTTTTCGATCCCTGTGAATGTGGATAGTGTGGGTGATGTGTGAATAGATCTTTTCATCTCTCTTATGTGAGCCAGTATTCATTTACCCCAACCTTCACAATTCCTCTTTGTTTTTCTTTTCTTTTCACTCAGATTTTATCCGTGTCTCCAGGAGCAAAATAAACTAATGATTACTACAAGGGTAGCCTAGTCAGCAAACAGTCTCCTGTTTTGTTAGCGATTTTCCAGAAGCTTAAAATTGCACTATGTGTGTTGGAGGCTGACAAGGGTTTAAAAAAATAATAAATCATTTCTGAAATCTTTGAATAGTCTCAAAAAACACCGTTATATCTTGGTTAAAATATTAGTAGGTTTCCTACATGATCTATGTGTTCTTTCCCTTCTGTTGTTCTGTCAGTTGAGTACCTGTCATCTGTAGCTTAATGGGCCTATGGCGCTTTCCTTATCTAGGTCACTCTGCATGAAATGAGACTTCTTGATTTTCTGCACCCTTTGGCTCTTTGATTAGTATCTGTACATTTATGCCCTTATTCAGTTGTTCATCAAATATTTCTTGATCAAGGCTCTGGGGAGGGACGAGGGAGGCTCCAAGAAGAAAAAGACTGTATCCCTGTGCCTAAGGGATTCAAAGGAAAAAGCATACACAAGCAGATAACTCATGAGGCAGTGAGATAAATACTGTGACAGTGATGTGTACAGATCGCTATAGGAGTACAGCAGAGGGATGCTGTCTCTCAAGTTGCCAACAGTCCCTATAGGGGATGAGAGTGTTTGACTCATATTCATTAAGTCACAGTATCTAAGATTTTTGAATAACATTGTGATTGATGGTTGCAGCTCATCTAGAGAGAATATGACCTTTGAGAACTGAAGTTGTACTTTCGTGTATTCTGTGCCCTAATCTCATGGTCACAAGAATGTTACAAAACAGTGGTCTTTGACTCAGGGCTCACCAGCAAAAGCTCTGTAACCTGGACACGCCTCCCCACATTTCGCCTCTTGTTCAACTAGTGCCTAAGGGTAACCTGCATCCCCACCTTTTCTGCAGTTCTGGATGCATTTATTATAGACACAGCAATTTTAGCAGTTACCTATGCTACTTACCTTCTTCCTATTTGATTCATTCTGTTGTTTTTCTAGTTTTGTAGCTGAATAATTAGTTCCTTTGTATTAAATCTTTCTCTTCTTTAAACAAAATATTTTAACTGTATAAATTTTCCCAAATACAGCTTTAGTTATATCCCATAGATTTGGTATGAGGTATTTTCCTTTTTGTTAAGTTCTAGAAAATTTATAACTTCAAGTTTTTCCTTCAATTTGACATTTATCAGAATGTTCCTTCATTCTTAAGTGGTAAAGTTATGGGGTCAACTCTCAGCTGTTAATTTCTATTTTTATTGCATTGCGGTCAGAGTATGTGAACTACATCATATTTAAATTAGAGGGTGAACAACTAGGGCACCTGCTGGATGCTGGTGGGGGCCCTCAACACCCAAGGAGACAGGAGGAAGCCCCAAGTGAACCGGTAGGACCTGAGGGGACTGGGGGGCGAGGAGAAGTGTAGGACGGACAGGACTGGTGCCCCCGAGGGGTGGCTGAGAGGGGGGAGGGGTTCTCCCGCCTGGAGGGACCCTCTGGGGCTCGGATCTGTGGGGAGCACGCAGAGCGTTTCCGCTGCCCAATCGGCCAGGGAAGTCTGCCCAGCCGGGGAAGTCTGCCCAGCTCTCAGCCGGGTCCTGTGCCCTCAGAGGCCCCCTCCGTGCCGTTTTGGTCCTGTAGATGTAGGAGGGAGGCCGGAGAGGCAGGCGGGAGTGGCTCTCCAGGCGGGAGGAGCGGGAGAGGAGCTGAGGGCGACTGCCCTGCCTACTCGGGCCCAGGAAGCCCGCTGGGCCCCCGCGAGAGGTCCCCTGCCCTCTGAGACCAGAGGCACGCCTGGGCCCCTTCTGTTCCTTGAGCCTAAGCCCCACCCCCCACACCCCCCCAGGGCCTTTCCCAGCCCTGTGGGTCCTAGGCATAGGCCCCGCCCACTGCCCAAACCCCACCCTCCACAGCCAGGCCTTTTCCACCTTTTTTTGTTTTTTCTTTTCCTCTTTTTTACTATTGTGGTTCTGTTTTACCTTCCAGTTGTTGTTTCATCTACATTTTTATTTTTATATTCTTTCTATCATATCTGTTATTTTTCTAGTCTAATTTTATTTTTTACTCTTTGTTATTCTCCTTTTTTTTTTGCCACCACATGCGGTTTGTGGGATCTTGCTTCACGAGCTGGTGGTCAGGCCGAAGCTTCTGTGGTGGGAGCTCCAAGTCCGAACCAGTGGACTAACAGAGAACCTCAGACCCCAGGGAATATTCACCAGAGTAAGGTCTCCTGGAGGTCCTCATCTCAGCACCAAGACCCAGCTCTACCCAACAGCCTACAAACTCCAGTGTTGGAAGCCTCAGGCCAAACAACCAGTTAGACAGGAACACAGTCCCACCTGTCAAAAAAAAAAAAAGAGTTGCCAAGAAAATATGTCACAGATGAAGGAGCAAGGTAAAAACCTACAAGACCAAATAAATGAAGAGGAAATAGGCAATCTTCCTGAAAAAGAATTCAGAATAAGGATAGTAAAGATGATCCAGAATCTCGGAAATAGAATGGAGGCACAGATTGAGAAAATACAAGAAAGGTTTGACAAAGATCTAGAAGAACTAAAGAACAAAAAAACAGAAATGAACAACACAATAACTGAAATGAAAAATACGCTAGAAGGAATCAATTACAGAATAACTGAGGCAGAAGAATGAATAAGTGAGCTGGAAGACAAAATGGTGGAAATAACTGCCGAGGAACAAGGTAAAGAAAAAACGATGAAAAGAATTGAAGACAACTCAGAGGCCTCTGGTACAACACTGAACGTACCAACATTCGAATTATAGGGGTCCCAGGAGAAGAAGAGAAAAAGAAAGGGTCTGAGAAAATATTTGAAGAGATTATAGTGGAAAACTTCCCTAACATGGCAAAGGAAATAGTCACCCAAGTCCCGGAAGCACGGAGAGGCCCATACAGGATAAACCCTAGGAGAAACACACCAAGACACATATTAATCAAACTAACAAATATTAAATTCAAAGAAAAAATTTTAAAAGTGACAAGGAAAAAACAAAAAATAACATACAAAGGAATCCCCATAAGGTTATCAAATGATTTTTCAGCAGAAACTCTGCAGGCCAGAAGGGAGTGAAAGGATATACTTAAAGTAATGAAAGAGAAAAACCTACAGCCAAGATTACTCTACCCAGCAAGGATCTCATTCAGATTTGACAGAGAAATCAAAAGCTTTTCAGACAAGCAAAAGCTAAGAGAATTCAGCACCACAAAACCAGCTTTACAACAAATGCTAAAGAAACTTCTCTAAGTGGGAAACACAAGAGAAGAAAAAGACCCTCAAAAACAAACCTAAAACAATTAAGAAAATGGTAACAGGGACATACATATTGATAATAATCTTGAATGTAAATGGATTAAATGTCCCAACCAAAAGACACAGACTGGCTGAATGGATACAAAAACAAGACCCATATATATGCTGTCTACAAGAGACCCACTTCAGACCCAGGGACACATACAGACTGAAAGTGACGGGATGGAAAAAGATATTCCATGCAAATGGAAATCAAAAGAAAGCTGGAGTAGCAAAACTTGTATCAGATAATACAGACTTTAAAGACTGTTACAAGAATTAAGGAAGGACACTACATACTGATCAAGGGATCAATCCAAGAAGAAGATATAACAATTATAAATGTTTATGCACCCAACATAGGAACACCTCAATACATAAGGCAAATGCTAACAACCATGAAAGGGGCAACTGACAGTAACACAATAATAGTAGGGGAATTTAACACCCCACTTACCAATGGACAGATCATCCAAACAGAAAATAAATAAGGAAACACAAACTTTAAATGACACAATAGACCAGATAGATTTAATTGATATTTATAGAACATTCTACCCGAAAATGGCAGAATACACTTTCTTCTCAAGTGCACACGTAACATTCTCCGGGATAGATCACATTTTGGGTCAAAAATCAAGCCTCAGAATATTTAAGAAAATTGAAATTGTATCAAGAATCTTTTCTGACCACAACACTATAAGACTGGGAATCAATTACAGGAAAAAAAAACTGTAAAAAACACAAATACATAGAGGCTAAACGGTGCACTACTAAATAACCAAGAGATCACTGAAGAAATCAAAGAAGAAATAAAAATTTACCTAGAAACAAATGACAATGAAAACACAATGACCCAAAACCTATGGGATGCAGCAAAAGCAGTTCTAAGAGGGAAGTTTATATCAATTCAAGCTCACCTCAAGAAACAAGAAAAATCTCAAATAAACAACCTAACCTTATACCTAAAGCAATTAGAGAAAGAACCAAGAAAACCCAAAGTTAGCAGAAGGAAAGAAATCATAAAGATCAGATCAGAAATAAATGAAAAAGAAATGAAGGAGACAATAGCAAAGATCAATAAAACTAAAACCTGGTTCTTTGAGAAGATAAACAAAATTGATAAACCATTAGCCAGACTCATCAAGAAAAAAAGGGAGAACTGAAATCAATAGAATTAGAAATGAAAAAGGAGATGTAACAACTGACCCTGCAGAAATGCAAAGGACCATGAGAGATTACTACAAGCAACTATATGCCAATAAAATGGACAACCTGGAAGAAATAGACAAATTCTTAGAAAAGCATAACCTTCTGAGACTGAACTGGGAAGAATAGAAAATGTAAACAGACCAATCACCAGCATGGAAATTGAGACTGTGATTAAAAATCTTCCAACAAACAAAAGCCCAGGACCAGATGGCTTCACAGGCGAATTCTATTAAACATTTAGAGAAGAGCTAACACCCATCCTTCTCAAACTCTTCCCCAAAAAATTGCAGAGGGAGGAACAGTACCAAATTCATTCTATGAAACCACCATCACCCTGATACCAAAACCAGAAAAAGATATCACAGAAAAAGATGCAAGGATTCTTCAATATATATATATTCTTCAATATATGCAAATCAATAAATGTGATACACCATATTAACAAATTAAGAAATAAAAACCATATGATCATCTCAATAGATGCAGAAAAATATTTTGACGAAATTCAACACCCATTTATGATAAAAACTCTCCAGAAAATGGGCATAGAGGGAAACTACGTCAACATAATAAAGGCCATATATGACAGACCCACAGCAAACATCATTCTCAACGGTGAAAAACTGAAAGCATTTCCACTAAGATCAGGAACAAGATAAGGATGTCCACTCTCGCCACTCTTATTCAACATAGTTTTGGAAGTCCTAGCCACGACAATCAGAGAAGAAAAAGATATAAAAGGAATCCAAATTGGAAAAGAAGTAAAACTGTCACTGTTTGCAGATAACATGATACTATACATAGAAAATCCTAAAGATGCCACCAGAAAACTAGAAATAATCAATGGATTTGGGAAGGTTGCAGGATACAAAATTAATGCACAGAAATCTCTGGCATTCCTGTACACTAACAGCAAAAAATCAGAAATAGAAATTAAGGAAACAATCCCATTTACCATCACCACAAAAAGAATAAAATATGTAGGAATAAACCTACCTAAGGAGGCGAAAGACTTGTACTCAGAAAACTATAAAACACTGATGAAAGAAATCAAAGATGACATAAACAGATGGAGAAATATACCATGTTCTTCGATTGGAAGAATCAAAATTGTGAAAATGACCATACTACCCAAAGCAATCTACAGATGCAATGCAATCCCTATCAAACTACCAATGACATTCTTCACAGAATTAGAACAAAAAATTTTACAATTCGTATGGAAACACAAAAGACCCCGAACAGCCAATGCAATCTTGAGAAAGAAAAACGGAGCTGGAGGAATCAGGCTCCCCGACTTCAAACTGTACTACAAAGCTACAGTAAACAAGACAGTATGGTACTGATACAAAAACAGAAATATAGATCAATGGAACAGGATAGAAAGCCCAGAGATAAACCCACACACATATAGTCACCTAATTTACAACAAAGGAGGCAAGAACATACAATGAAGAAAAGACAGCCTGTTCAATAAGTGGTGCTGGGAAAACTGGACAGCTACATGTAAAAGGATGACATTAGAACACTACCTAGCACCATACACAAAAATAAACTCCAAGTGGATTAAAGACTTAAATGTAAGACCAGACACTATAAAACTGTTAGAGAAAAACATAGGAAAAACACTCTCTGACATAAACTACAGCAAGATCTTTTTTGACCCACCTCCTAGAGTAATGGAAATAAAAATAAATAAATAAATGGGACCTAATGAAACTTCAAAGCTTTTTCACAGCAAAGGAAACCATAAATAAGATGAAAAGACAACCCTCCGAATGGGAGAAAATATTTGCAAATGAAACAATAGACAAAGGATTAATCTCCAAAATATACAAGGAGCTCATGCAGCTCCATATCAAAAAAAACAAACAACCCAATTAAAAAATGGGCAGAAGACCTAAATAGGCATTTCAGCAAAGAAGACATACAGATGGCCAAGAGGCACATGAAAAGATGCTCCATATCACTAATTATTAGAGAAATGCAAATCAAAACTATAGTGAGGTATCACTTCACATTGGTCAGAATGGCCATTATCAAAAAAATCTAGAAACAGTAAATGCTGGAAAGGGTATGGAGAAAAGGGAACCCTCCTTCACTGTTTGTGGGAATGTAAGTTGATGCAACCACTATGGAAAACAGTATGGAGGTTCCTTAAAAAACTACAAATAGAACTACCATATGACCTAGAAACCCCACTACTGGGTATATACCCTGAGAAAACCATAATTCAAAAAGGCTTATGTACCACAGTGTTCACTGCAACACTATTTACAATATCCAGGACATGGAAGCAACCTAAATGTCCATCAACAGATGAATGGATAAAGAAGATGTGGCATATATATACAATGGAATATTACTCAGCCATAAAAAGGAACGAAATTGAGTTATTTGTAGTGAGGTGGATGGACCTAGAGTCTGTCATACAGAGTGAAGTAAGTCAGAAACAGGAAAACAAATACCATATGCTAGCGCATATATATGGAATCTAAAAGAAAAAAGAAAAAAAAGAAAAGATGGTACTGATGAACCTAGTGGCAGGGCGGGAATAAAGACGTAGACGTAGATAATGGACTTGAGAACACGGGGAGGGGGAGGGGGAAGCTGGGGTGAAGTGAGAGCGGCATGGATATATACACACTACCAAATGTAACATAGATAGCTAGTGGGAAGCAGCTGCATAGCACAGGGAGATCAGCTCGGTGCTTTGTGACTGCCGAAAGAAGTAGGTTAGGGAGGGTGGAAGATGTTCAAGAGGGAGGGGATATGGGGATATATGTATGCATATGGCTGATTCACTTTGTTATACAACAGAAACTAACATAGCATTGTGAAGCAATAATACTCCAATAAAGATGTATTAAAAATAATAAAAAAAGAAATTAGAGGGTCTTATTAGGTTTTACTGTCGTCAGGTATATGATTACTTTTTATTAACGTTTCAATAATGTAAGAGAAGGGTGTGTTGTTACTGTTTGTAAGGCATCTATACCTATCTATCTATTCATGTATCTGTATCTTTGTGTATCTGTGTGTGTCTGTATATATGTGTGTGTCTCTCTATATACGTATATACACGTTAAATTGAGCTTTTCATTTACATTATTCAAATATTCTTATAAGGATGTTTTGGTATGGCCTCCTCGCACTCCTATACCACCAATGCTCTTAGGCTTTTTTCGTTTCTGCTGTCTTCCTAGAAGGTTCTTCTTAATGTACTTAATTGCTGTTCTGCTTGTTGTATAATGATTTAGTCTAGTTTTATTAACTTCGTGGGTTACAGATTTTACCATCACAAAATTTCTCTCTGTCCAATTTAATACTTTAGGTCTTGGGGTAACCCTCTAACTGATATGTATATTGTCACTTTTCATTTGCATTTGCCTGATATAACTTAATACATCCTTTTATTTATTTTCTTTCTTGTCTTTATAGATATCAAGTTTTGGGAAATAGGCAATTGGAGCAGAGTCTGGCTAGATCCTCATCCAACCTGGCTTCTCTTTCTGGGTCAATAGCTAAATGACATTTTCCAGCACTCTTTTATCAACATGGGGTATAGGACTGGTCTGATCAATAAAATGTGAACAGAAGTAATGTGTATCACTTAAAAGTCTTGCCTTTAAAAGGTGCCCTGTGATCCTCTGTGTTTTCACTGTCTCTCTCTTTGTTCAAGGGGTGACTAAACTTAGAGGATCCAATAGAGGACTTTGAGGCCCTAGTGGAAGGCAAAGTATAAGGATGCAGGGAGCGTGAGGCTTGTATGGAAAACTGTAAGAACATCACCCAACTGGATTATAACATGAAGGTATCTGGGGTTTTTTGGTCACAGTATTTAATCTACCTTCATATAGAAATAGATTTACAGTGCTCCAAATTCAAAAGGTTCACAAGTATATACACAATGAAAAGTAATTCATCCTTCCCTCTGGCCTCTCAGCCACCATGTTCCCTTCTCCAGAGGCAGCCACAGTCAGCAGTTTCTTGGATATCTTCCAAGAGAATTATCTGTCCTTATCCTTTTACCTATTTTGTTACTGAATCATTGGTCTTTTCCTATTGATTTAAAGTTTCCATATATTAAGGAAATTAGCACTTTTTGGTGGTGTAAGTGGCTAATTTATTTCTCAGTTTTTTTGTCTTTATGTGTTTTTTTTCCACATAGAAAGTTATGATTTATATGTAGTTGAAGTTTTCAGTTGTTTTTAATGGAATCTCAGTTTGGTGTAGCAGCATGCACATTTTATCTATATTTATCTCTCAGCGTATCAAATTCAAACAGAGCGATGCTTTCTCCTTCCCAAGTCATTTACTTGTCCACTGTCCCATTTCCATCAACTTCTTTAGAAGTCTTTCACTTTGCTGTTTCTGAACATCCTCCAACTTCCCCACCTTCACCCTGTGTCTCTTGGGTTTTGGTGAGATAGTTTGGAATTTTAGTTCCTGGTTCTACATATTTTCAATTAGAGAATGTCTCTTCTGTTTCAAAAGTACTTGCAAGACACTTTTATTAGTTTCTAGTATCATCATCTTCATTCATTTAGGCATACTTATGAAATTGATATGGTTCATTGTTCAATGCTGTTTCTTGTACTTTCTTCAGAAGAATTTTGTTCTGATTTAATTTTCATTTAGCTAGAATACTTCCTTGAGTGAGTTCTCAGAACCTACCTTCTCAGCCCTTGAAAATCTTAAAATATCTCTTCTTTGGACTTTCATATAAGTAAAACCTTGGTCAATATATGATTCTTAGGTCACAGTTCTTTTATCTCAGCAAACTGTGGATGTTGCTGCATGGTATTCTAGTCACACATGAGTAGCTGGATGCTACTCTGTTCATCTTCCTTTAACAAGAAAACTTCTCTTTCATTAGAAGCTTTTAAGGGTGTTTTTTTAACCTTATAGTTCAGAAATTTAATCAGGGTGGGTCCAACTATCTCATTATTTCCTTAACCCTGCCTGGGTCTCAGCAAGCTCTTAGAGTCTTAAACCTCAAGTTATTTTTTAGCTCAAGAAGGTTGTTGCTATAATACCATTGAGGATTTATTTCTCTTCTAGCTATTCCTGTTTTCTTCCTGGAGCTCCTAGTAATCATGTTGGGTTTCCTGGGTCTTTGCTCAGGGTCTTTTATTTTCTATTCATTAGATCCATTTCTTTGTATTTTTGCTCTGCACTATGGAATTGTTCCTTTTTTATCTTTCAGAAAACCAATTTGAATTTTAGTAGGGGCTATTCCTTTAAAAATATTCCTTTATTGATTTAAAAAACTCATATATCATATTTGTCAGTCCCTGAAACTTTTTTGTGTATAGGTTGAATCATCTTAAGACCTCATTAAACTTTTATTAAATTCTTTTCCATTTTTTATTCTATGTCAGAGCTATCCTATTTAGGTCATTCACCTTTAAGGAGATTGGGGTCTCATTTTTAGACTGTTAATGTCAAAAGCTTTCTCAAGTTACCCGAAGTTAAGGCTGTGGTATCTTGGGTAGTGCTGCATGAACACATGATAGGAGATATGGTAGGAGTTTATCCTCTAGGGGACAAGTAGTCAACAGTTTGGCAAGTTGGGACTCTTATGCAGGGCTAGTGTGAGGAGGCCTCTTTGGTGTCAGGAAGGAATTGTGAGGGATTGTATTCAAGTTGATGATGTTGACAGGAACCACTGGCCCGTCCCAGAGCTGCACACAGGTGTTCCTCTCCTTGTTGTGAGGGAACCCACTTGGGTAAATTGAACTCATCCATCAACCTCCCTGGCAACCGTAGAGTCTTCTTTGTTCCATACTGCCTCAGAGAGGCAAGCCTGCTTACAAAGTTCAGGGTTCTAGGCCAACTAACTTGCCAGCAGTATAACCAAATGAAGTTCTGCAGTGGAATCTTCTTCCCAAGTGACTCTACATCAGATGTCATCACGGGCCTTATCTAGGTTTGGCATGTTGTTAGGGTTACTTTTAATTGTTCAGTTGGTCTTTCAAAGAGTCATCAGGAAGAGAGAATCAGGGGGTGTGAACTCAGGATACCCTCTTCCCAGAATACCCCTTTTTAGTCTGTCCACAGGCACCACTGCCTCATGCTCTCATGGTCTCAGTTCTTCTGTCATCAGGAGTGACGTGGTTCTTTAGATTTATTCTTTGTTACAGCCCACGATCCCAAGAGGCTTGACCCAGTGTCCCTGCGGTACCAAATAGCCTGTGACCGTGAGGTACTCAAAAATCATCTCTTTCCTCTGACCCCTGCTGAGCTCCCTCCTGAGAGTGTGCTACTTGTAGCCTGGGCCTCCACTCTCTCACACACACATTCTCCTGCGCTTGGAAAGTGGATGGGGTTGCCTTTGTTCTCTGACTGCTTGGGAGGCAGCTCTCTTAAACTGGTCAGTCAAGATCTCCTCAGTGTGCCTATGGGGCTATCAGGTAAAGAAATCCCACCTGGCACGTCTTTCTAGGAGTGCAGAGGTACCCAAATTCACAGTCAATACTTTGCTTCGGTCCTTCCTCTGGGGAACTGGCTACTGACCACTCCTCTTACCTAATCGATTTGTTGTGTGGTTGAATTGAAACAATGTCTGTAAAAGTGGTATGTCCAGAGCCCCCCACTTAATGGAACTGCCCTGACTTTTGTTGTATGTCTGAGACATTTGAGCTTGGATCCTATATTTAAAGGCATGTTAGTGTCCTTACTCTCCTCCAGGGTTTATTTGCTCCTTTCACACAAGGCATTCCACCAGTTTTTTTTTCTTTACCAGTATTTTTAATTGAAATGCAAAATGAGACATTTATTTGTGATCCATGTCTAACATTAGGAATGGGAAGGAGGAGGGGGTGGATAAAAAGGCATTCCACTCGTTTTAAATGCTCTGCCATCTCCTTGCTACCATGCTGCCCTTTGCCTATTTCAAAACTCCTTGAGTTTCATATATTTTGATACCAGGAAACCCACCCACCTCATGTGTATATCACATTATTCACACACGTACATCACATTATTTAGTTAGGTAAATGCATGTTTGAATTATATGGTTTGGGACTTTTTCATGTGTCCCCATTGTGACTCCTGTTTTATTATACATTTCTTAAGAGCACAGACCTAATTTACTCTGTCCTTTACACCTTCTCAGCACTTGTTATGATACAGCGAGTGTTGGGAAACAGAACTAAAGCAATTTAAATGACAACACTACTCCCTCCCCCACTACTAAAAGCGAACATCACCTTTTTCTCTCCTAGAAAGATTTATCAGGCGACATACGTATGCAAATATTTCACTTTTCAATGATTTTCCCTATACATATATGTAAAACTATACATACCATTGGGCGCACCTTTAGGAATTGGGGTTCGTTTTGAAAATGAAAGAATATGAATACATTACCCTTACTGCGGTGAAGCTGGAGAGCAGGAGTGGTGAAGGAAGAGGGAAGATGGATAGATAGATAGATGATAGCAGTTTGGTGCTGAGTGTTTGGAAACCGCCTTTGTTATCCCAAAGTTCTATTTCTCAAGAGGCTTTTTGAAATCAGGGCTAGAGTACCTGACAGAAAACAAGCTGGAAGAAGCCCTAGATTTGACACTTTACCCACAAGATTGGTATCTGAATACTGATTCTTATCCTTACTTACACTCATTCTGTTTAACTTGCAAGAGATGATAAACGGAAGAGCTGTGTCTCAGAGAGAGAGATTCGGTAGAATGAATTCATTACCTGAATTTCAACATTCTATTTTATGGGAGACATTTTAGTCCAGAGCGCTCATGACCGGTTTTTGTAGCACATGGGATAAAAGAAAATCCTAAGGGTCATGAGAAAAATATAACTTCTTGAGTGCTGGGATAAAGGGGACCTGCCTGCTCCTTTGAATTTGTGGGGCTATTTAGAAACAGCATCTTAGGAAATACGGTGCTGGGGAGAGAACATAGTGAGCTGTTACTGCTGAATATGTCACTAGGAATGACTGTTATATTTATGGCTAAAAGGCATTTGAAAGTGCAAGAGAAAATATTGTTCTGCAAACAGAACAGAAAAATTTAATCTGTGGTCAGTCTCACTGTGGAATGTTACAATTCTAGTAATGAGTGCTGAAATGGGCTAACTGGAACCTGGTTTAAAATTGCATTATAAAATACAGAAAATGGTTTAATGCATGAAATAAGCTTTTGGTTAAACCCAGTGGAGTGGAAAGTTTCAGGTTCAATGTTGTTATTTTCAAATCTGCAGAATTCAAGAAGGTGCTCTGGAGACAACATTTCTGCTACTTTTCATAGTCTGTTGTGAGGACTCAATTTATGTCTTTAGGACTCTGCACTGTTTTTAAACTGATTTCTGTCATGTCAATTTGAACCTGCCCTATGATGGGATCCCACATGTGTTACCATGTAACTAGGAAATTATTAGAGATTATATTTATAATAAAATTATATGCACCATGATAGTCTTAGGAGCAAAATAATTTATATTAATGAGCGGTCCTTTGGGAGTAGATCTGTAACCATCCAACTGCAGCATAGCTTGATTAGAAAATACAGTAAGTTTCCACCATACACAAAACTAAAACCTGAACACCACCAAAAAACCCTCTCAATCTGTACGAATGCATGATCAAGTTATGGTAGAAAGCTTCTTCAGTCCTGAGTTATTGTTTTTCTCTAAATGTTTTGGAGAAATACCATCTGGAAATTAGATTTAGAAACCAGGAAATTGTTATGGTATTTCCATCAATAAACTGATTTTATTCCCCAAAGTTGATAGAATTAAAAACCCAGTTATTTGAAAACATTTGATTTAAGCAAGTGAAGGTTTTTTTTGTTAATTTCTTTTTTGCATGGGACTGGAGTGTCTGGAAATAAAGAGTTTTCTCTCCTCTGGATGTCTCTATATTTCATAATTAAAGTGTAAGAAGGCCTCCCTTGGAAAGTTTGTTTTGGAGGCTGAAAGACAAAATCTAAACTCATGCTTCAAATATTTTCTCAAAGAATCAAATCTCAGTTTTGTAACTGGTTTGAGATGGCTTGTACCTGTTTCACTCGGTTGGGGACATGCACATCTATTTTAACAAATTAAACATTAAAGTCATTCTACAAATGCTGCAATAATTGCTCACAGAAGAGTGTTTCTCAAAATGCACTTTGTGTTAATGACTCGAGTCTTACGTTTAAAAGCATAGAAATGTATCATGCTATTTCTTGGGAGTAGATTAAGATGAATAATTCACCAGTACTTTATTTTTATTCTAAAATCTCTTTTTCTCCCTAATCACGTTGTAGTGGTTAGAGGGTAAAAGTTAAGAATAAGAATTGCTTTCCTAGAGAAGGCATAATATGGTCAGCAGTGTTGGTGGGGAAAGAAAGCAGAGTTGGCGTAAATATGTCTGCCTTATTAATGAAGAAGCCTCATGGGCCTTCCTTATTCCAATTCCAGATGCAGGCTTTTGGAGAGCAGGGGCCTCTTCATGTCTCCGCACCATGCAGCGCCTTGTCTTGAACATGGCAGGCACTCCGTAAATATTTGTTGAGTGAGGGTTAAGCCCGCTACTCATTGGCTGTCTACTCTGTGCCAGGTACCACACTAAATGCTTTACTTGCATTCTCTCATTTAATCTTATGTATTTGTATCACCCGCATTTACCAGATGAGAAAATTAGGATACAAGGAAGTGTCTTGCCTGATGCCACAAAACGAGGAGGTAGATAGGCATCAAAGTCATGTCTGCCTGGTTCCAAAGCCTGTGATCACTGGGGTAATGCGCTTTTCCAGATGAATGTAGGAATGAATCAATGGATTCATATTATATCACTCCACTATTTTGAAGCTATTATACTTAGTTATCATTTCCTGGAAGCTTTACCCACATAGTCAAGCCTCTATCTGAATGGATATCGGGATAAAACAAACAGTGAGAATTTTGTCTTCTGAAAAATCATCTTTGAATGCAGTCTTCAGGAATGTTTTGCATTTAAGTGTGGAGATGGCCTTTAGTAGGCCTTCTGAGCAGGTAGAGGTATGAAAGTGTGAGGAGAGCAGCGTTTTGAAGACCCAGTATTTAAAAGCTTTTCCCTTTTCTGTGCTGTTCAGAAATTGGCAAGTTTTACCCTCATCTGGTCTCTAGAGTTTCTGTATAAAAGACAACATACTTCAGCTGCTATGAAAGGAAATCAAAGGTGGCCATGTACTGAATCTATTAGTTTACTGAGCTCTGAACCCAGTTCCCAGTTCTTGGACTCCTAAACACCAGAGGACATTGACCAGAAGAATATCCACTTTCTCAGATGTAATTATCTTTCAGACTCATTCATGTGTCACTCTGCGTATTCCAAGCAACCTGCACTGATGTTCTCTTTCCACTTAATTGACCAGAAGATTCTGTAAACAGATTGCTTATTTAACATCATGAAAACTCAGGCTATAATCAGTATATATCCTATGAAAAAAAATCCATGGAAACATCTATAAGCCCTCTTATCACCTTCCGCTAGATCCTAAATTTGTGCTTCTTTCTCTGTTTCAGTGTCTGTTGATAGCCATCCCATTCTTCCAAGTGCCCTGGTGCTCTGCTGAGAGTCCTCTTTCCCTTCTCATGCATAGTTGTCTTCTGGGTCAAGTCCTCAAGATCAGAAGGATTTTGCATGCATGAGATGATTAGCATTTCTTGCTTTCCATCTCCATTGCGCTGGTCTAGACCACCATTATCGCTCCTGTGGACTGCCACAGCAGCCTTCTAACGGGTCTCTTTATTCATGTTCTTGCTATTCCTACAGCTCATTATCCGCACTGAGGAGTGATCTTTCTAAAATGAAAATTGGATGTCGTCACTGCCCTGCTTAAAGGACTTCAATGCCTCCTTTTTGTTCACGGCATAAAATGAAAACTTACTGTAGCATTTCAGGTATTTATAGCCTGGTTCTAATCTACCTTTGGGGTTGTATTTCTTGATACTACTCTTCCCACACTCTACACTCCCACAGAAGATGAGGTGGCTAAGTAGAGTGGATGGAGCAAGAATTTTGGAGTCGTAAAATCTGCCTCATTTCGAATTCTGGCTTTGCCATTTACTAGCTGTGTGACTTTTGGTGAGTTAGCTAACATTTCTGAGCTTCTCCGTTCCCATCTGTAATAGTAGGGAGAATGTTGTGTGCCTCAAAAGTTGTCAGGAAGATTAAATGATATAATGTATGCACATAACATTCCATGAGCTATTTCAGTGTGGTCTCATTCTGCCTCACATTATAAGTGTTGTTGGCATTCTTATTTTCTCCATGTTGTAAGCGCTACAGCAGCTAAGCTTGTGTCTTTTTTATCTTGCTATCTCACATAGCACTTAGCACAGTGTCTTATACTTAATAATTGCTCAAAAGTGTGTTGAGTCGATTTGAAATAAAATGACAGCCTAACAATTCAATATCTGAATTTTGTTAACAACTTTCCAAAGAACAAAATGTGAGTCACCCACTGGAGTGTCCATGCGTATGTATAAATACCAGATATTTTTGCTCATTAACCAATTGATGATTGGTCTGTTCATATTTTCTATTTCTTCCTGATTCAGTCTTGGCACGTTGTGCATTTCTAAGAATTTGTCCATTTCTTCCAGGTTGTCCATTTTATTGGCATAGAGTTGCTTGCAGTCATCTCTCATGATCTTTTGTATTTCTGCAGTGTCAGTTGTTACTTCTCCTTTTTCATTTCTAATTCTATTGATTTGAGTCTTCTCCCTTCTTTCTTGATGAGTCTGGCTAATGGTTTATCAATTTTGTTTATCTTCTCAAAGAACCAGGTTTTAGTTTTATTGATCTTTGCTATTGTTTCCTTCATTTCTTTTTCATTTATTTCTGATCTGATCTTTATGATTTCTTTCCTTCTGCTAACTTTGGGGTTTTTTTGTTCTTCTTTCTCTAATTGCTTAAGGTGTGAGGTTAGCTTGTTTATTCGAGATGTTTCCTGTTTCTTAAGGGAGGATTGTATTGCTATAAACTTCCCTCTTAGAACTGCTTTTGCTGCATCCCATAGGTTTTGGGTCATCGTGTCTCCATTGTCATTTGTTTCTAGGTATTTTTTGATTTCCTCTTTGATTTCTTCAGTGATCATTTCGTTATTAAGTAGTGTATTGCTTAGCCTCCATGTGTTTTTTTTTTTTTTTTTTTTTTTTGCGGTACGTGGGCCTCTCACTGTTGTGGCCTCTCCCGTTGTGGAGCACAGGCTCCAGACACACAGGCTCAGTGGCCGTGGCTCACGGGCCCAGCCGCTCCACGGCATGTGGGATCTTCCTGGACCGGGGCACGAACCCGTGTCCCCTGCATCGGCAGGTGGACTCTCAACCACTGCGCCACCAGGGAAGATCCATGTGTTTGTATACTTTACAGATCTTTTCCTGTAATTGATATCTAGTCTCATAGCATTGTGATCGGAAAAGGTACTTGATACAATTTCAATTTTCTTAAATTTACCAAGGCTTGATTTGTGACCCAAGATATGATCTATCCTGGAGAATGTCCCATGAGCACTTGAGAAAAATGTGTATTCTGTTGTTTTTGGATGGAATGTCCTATAAATATCAATTAAGTCCATCTTGTTTAATGTATCCTTTAAAGCTTGTGTTTCCTTATTTATTTTCATTTTGGATGATATGTCCATTGGTGAAAGTGGGGTGTCAAAGTCCCCTACTATGAATGTGTTACTGTCGATTTCCCTGTTTATGGCTGTTAGTATTTGCCTTATGTATTGAGGTGCTCCTATGTTGGGTGCATAAATATTTACAATTGTTATATCTTCTTCTTGGATCGATCCCTTGATCATTATGTAGTGTCCTTCTTTGTCTCTTCCAATAGTCCTTATTTTAAAGTCTATTTTGTCTGATATGAGAATTGCTACTCCAGCTTTCTTTTGGTTTCCATTTGCATGGAATATCTTTTTCCATCCCCTTACTTTCGGTCTGTATGTGTCTCTAGGTCTGAAGTGGGTCTCTTGTAGACAGCGTATATATGGTTCTTGTTTTTGTATCCATTCAGCTAATCTGTGTCTTTTGGTGGGAGCATTTAGTCCATTTACATTTAAGGTAATTATCGATATGTATGTTCCTATTCCCATTTTCTAAATTGTTTTGGGTTCGTTATTATAGGTCTTTTCCTTCTCTTGTGTTTCTTGTCTAGAGAAGTTCCTTTAGCATTTGTTGTAAAGCTGGTTTGGTGGTGCTGAACTCTCTCAGCTTTTGCTTGTCTGTAAAGGTTTTAATTTCTCCATGGAATCTGAATGAGATCCTTGCTGGGTAGAGTAGTCTTGGTTGCAGGTTTTTCTCCTTCATCTCTTTCAGTATGTCCTGCCAGTCCCTTTTGGCTTGTAGGGTTTCTGCTGAGAGATCAGCTGTTAACCTTATGGGGAGTCCCTTGTGTGTTATTTGTTGTTTTTCCCTTGCTGCTTTTAATATGCTTTCTTTGTATTTAATTTTTGACAGTTTGATTAATATGTGTCTTGGCGTATTTCTCCTTGGATTTATCCTGTATGGGACTCTCTGTGCTTCCTGGACTTGATTAACTATTTCCTTTTCCATATTAGGGAAGTTTTCAACTCTAATCTCTTCAAATATTTTCTCAGTCCCTTTCTTTTTCTCTTCTTCTTCTGGAACCCCTATAATTCGAATGTTGGTGAGTTTAATGTTGTCCCAGAGGTCTCTGAGACTGTCCTCAGTTCTTTTCATTCTTTTTTCTTTATGCTGCTCTGCAGTAGTTATTTCCACTATTTTATCTTCCAGGTCACTTATCCGTTCTTCTGCCTCAGTTATTCTGCAATTGAGCCCATCTAGAGTACTTTTAATTTCATTTATTGTGTTGTTCATCATTGCTTGTTTCCTCTTTAGTTCTTCTAGGTCCTTGTTAACTGTTTCTTGCATTTTGTCCATTCTCTTTCCAAGATTTTGGATCACCTTTACTCTCATTATTCTAACTTCTTTTTCAGGTAGACTGGCCATTTTCTCTTCATTTGTTAGGTCTGGTGCATTTTTATCATGCTCCTTTATCTGCTGTGTGTTTTTCTGTCTTGTCATCTTGCTTATCTTACTGTGTTTGGTGTCTCCTTTTTGCAGGCTGCAGGTTCGTAGTTCCCGTTGTTTTTGGTGTCTGCCCCCCAGTGGCTAAGGTTGGTTCAGTGGGTTGTGTAGGCTTCCTGGTGCAGGGGCCTAGTGCCTGTGTTCTGGTGGATGAGGCTGGATCTTGTCTTTCTGGTGGGCAGGTCCACGTCTGGTGGTGTGTTTTGGGGCGTCTGTGACCTTATTATGATTTTAGGCAGCCTCTCTGCTAATGGGTGGGGTTGTGTTCCTGTCTTGCTTGTTGTTTGGCATAGGTTGTCCAGCACTGTAGCTTGCTGGTCGTTGAGTGACCTGAAGTTGGCTCTCCCACCTCAGAGGCACAGTACTGACTCCTGGCTGTAGCGTCAAGAACCTTTCATCCACTGGGCTCAGAATAAAAGGGAGAAAAAGAAGAAAGAAAGCAAGAAAGAAAAAAAGCAAGAAAGAAAGGAAGGAAGGAAGGGAAAGAAAGAAGATAAAATAAAATAAGGTAAGAAAATAAAGTTATTAAAATAAAAAATAATTATTAAGGAAAAATTTTTTTAAAAAAGTAAAAAAAACACACAAAAAAAACAAAAAAAATGGACGGATAGAACCCTAGGACAAATGGTGGAAGCAAAGCTATACAGACAAGATCTCACACAGAAGCATACACATACACACTCACAAAAGAGGAAAAGGGGAAAAAATAATATATCTTGCTCCCAAAGCCCACCTCCTCAATTTGGGATGATTGGTTGCCTAGTCATGTATTCCACAGATGCAGGTATATCAAGTTGATTGTGGAGCTTTAATCCGCTGCTCCTGAGGCTGCTGGGAGAGATTTCCCTTTCTCTTCTTTGTTCTCACAGCTCCCAGGCCTCAGCTTTGGATTTGGCCCTGCCTCTGCGTGTAGGTCGCTGGAGGGCGTCTGTGTTTTGCTCAGACAGGACGGGGTTAAAGGAGCAGCTGATTAGGGGGCTCTGGCTCACTCAGGCCGGGGGAGGGAGGGGTACGGATGCGGGGCGAGCCTGCGGCGGCAGAGGCCTCCGTGAGGTTGCACCAGCCTGAGGCGCGCCGTGCGTTCTCTCGGGGGAGTTGTCCCTGGATCCCGGGACCCTGGCAGTGGCGGGCTGCACAGGCTCCCCGGAAGGGGGGTGCGGATAGTGACCTGTGCTCGCACACAGGCTTCTTGGTGGCGGCAGCAACAGCCTTAGCATCCCATGCCCGTCTCTGGGGTCTGCGCTGATAGCCGCGGCTTGCGCCAGTCTCTGGAGCTCCTTTAAGCAGCGCTCTTAATCCCCTCTCCTCGCGCACCAGGAAACAAAGAGGGAAGAAAAAGTCTCTTGCCTCTTCGGCAGGTGCAGACTTTTCCCCGGACTCCCTCCCGGCTAGCCGTGGCGCACTAACCCCCTGCAGGCTGTGTTCACGCCGCCAACCCCAGTCCTCTCCCTGCGCTCCGACCGAAGCCCGAGCCTCCGAAGCTTACTGATCTTTCATTTTACATCTCTATACTGTTTGACTTGTTGTAAAGAGCAATTATCTTTTGTAATCAAAAATCAAATAAAGTAAAAAATAATTTTTAAACTTGGTAATTGCAGCACGACACATCACACGTTACAATAGAGGTCAGACAGGTGCTGTGGGGACTCACAGGAGTAGGCTCCTAGTCTAGTTGTTGTGCATCTAGAGAGGATTTCTGGAGGGTATGAAACCTGTACTCCTGACGGTTGAGTGGGAATTAGCTAGTGGGCTGGGATGGGGAGTGTTCTAAGGCACAGGAAGATATAGAGGCTGAGAGCAGAGGGATCTTGACTGGGTGAAATAACTAAGGCTATAGGTATGGCTGGAACACTGGAGAGGAGAGGTGAGAGACCAGTTAGAGGGGTCAGCAGGGGCTAGATTATTAGATTACAAGGACCCCTATGTCCGGTTAGGCTTGAAGTTAATTATTACCAATTGTAGGAGCCACTGGGGAGTTGTAAACAGGGGAGTGACATGATCAGGCTGTTCTCACGCTGGCTGCTGTGTCGGGCATGGATAAGAAGTGGTATGAGTGGAAGCAGTGGGACACTGCACTGCAGACCACTGCACTTGTGCAACAAGAGAGAAATGTGCCTTTGACTAGCTTGGTGGCACTGGGGAACATGGAGAACTGAATAGATTCAAGAGATGTTTATAGTGCAGCACTGACAGATCTGGCTGATTGGTTAGGTTCAAGAAGAAGGCGGGGTGGATTCCATGATGGTGCCTGACTTTCTGGCTTGAAAAATTGGGTGAGAGGAATACAAAGAATCTGTTTTTTGATTCAGTTTCAGACAAGCCTTGAAGGGAGCGGGATGGCAATGAGAGAACACTTGGGCTTACAGAGGTTGACGTACTTGGTCTGAGAACCTGGCCTCTGACAATGGTGACACCCTCTGGCTTGACTCTTGGTAATGCATACCTATGTGGGCCAGCCTTGAAATCTAGCCTGCCCTCTGCTGCCTAGTCAAGCAGCTGCAGATGACTCTAGACGGCAAGGCCTCTAGGCTGCCCCAAGCCGGGACTCAGGGCCAGATTCAGGTTTTGAGGGGCCTGAAGCTTATATAATTTGGCAGGGAGCTTCCTTAGTAAGATTACAACATTAAAAACGAACATGAATATTGACTTAGAATGAGAAGATAAATCATACTAAGTTACATATTTTAAAAAGCAGAGAAGAATCAAGAAAAATTGCAAAATAATTTTAATTACAGAACGAATTCATTATTTATTCATTTAAATGAATTAACATCTATAAAATATTTTCCTTATTATCTAAACATATCTGATAAAAGACTCGTATCCAAAATTTACAAAGCACTCTTAAAATTCAAAAATAAGGAAACAACCCAATTAAAAAGGGGGAAAACGATCTGAACCAACACTTTACCAACAAAGATGTACAGATGGCAAGTAAGCATATGAAAAGATGCTCCCCATCATATGTCATCAGCGAAACGCAAGGTAAAACAGCAGTGAGATGCTACTGCACACCTGTTAGAATGGCCAACATCCAGAACACTGACAGCACCAAATGTTGGGTTGGGCTGGCGAGGCTGTGGAGCAACAGGAACTCTTATTCATCGCTGGTGGGAGTGCAAAATGGTCCAGCCACTGTGGAAGACAGTTTACAGTTTCTTGCAAAAGTTAACACACTCCTGCCATATGATCCAGCAATTGTGTTCCTTGGTATTTACCCAGATGTGCTGGAAACCTATGTCCACACAAAAACTTGCGCTCAAATGTTTATAGCAACTTTCCTCATAATGCCAAAACTTGGAAGCAACCAAGATGTCGCTCAGTAGGTGGAGGGATAAATAAACTGTGGTACATTCAGACAGTGGATTATTGTCTACGTACTATATATGATTCCAACTAGATGACGTTCTGGAAAAGGTAAAACTGGAGACAGTAAAATGATCAGCAGTTGCCAGGGGTTCAGAGCGGGGGAGGGAGGGATGAATAGGTAGAGTGCAGGGAATTTTTAGAGCAATGAAACTAGTCTGTATGGTACTGTAATGGTGGATGCATGACATTATGCAATTGGCAAAGGTCATAGAACGTACAGCACAGAGTGAACCCTACTGTAAATTATGGGCTTTAATTAATAATAACCTATCAATACTGGTTCATCAGTTGTAACGCATGTACCACACAAACGTATGATCTCACTACTAGGATAAACTGAATGGGGGTGGGAAGAGGGAGTATATGGGAACTCTGTACTTTCTGCTCAACTGTTATTTAAACCTGAAACTGCTCTAAAAGTAATCTATTAATTTAAAATAAGCTAATTCAGTGTTTCTTCCAACATGGTTCATCAAAATGCTTGTTTACTATACTCATTGACTCATCCTAAGAAGAGACATCTCTATTTTGACTGGGCATAGGTGAGAATCACATCCTTCCCTTATAACGTATGGTGGATACACTATCCACTTTTTTGCATTCTGAAGGCAAGCAATGTCTAAACACATATTTGCAATAAAAATCCAGCTTTGGCCCCTCCTTAGCTTCATTTAGCTTCATCTTCTATGTGGCAAGTTCACATCCATAGGCTGCAAATCAGGGTCAAGTGCCAGGCCTGGGGATAAACTATGGCATTGCCAATGGGCTGGGATTCCAGGCTGAGCAACTAACCACAACTGAAGAGTAGAGGCCAAAACAGAAGTGGAGGTTATGAATTTGCCAACTTGGGAGTGGAGTAGGTGTAGAACAGAGAAAACTGACTCAGGTTGGCTACCTGGGAGCCCAGAGTTTGACCCCGGGAAAGCCTCTGGGCCCTGAGCCTTACAGCAAAGAGGAGGCTTGAAGGTGCTGTTGTCTTCTTTCCTACTCTGATTAGCAACAAAGCCCTTGCACCTCTCACTTCTCTCATTTTCTTGCTGCATCTCTCAGCCTTTCCTTAACTTCTCTGCATCGCTCACTTTCCAACCATATCCAACTCTGGCATCTCTAGTTCAAGGTTGTTTTGTTCCTTGTCATCTGTCTCATAGAATAGTTTCACTGCCCTAAAAATTCCAATCTCAGGATTGGAAGCTTTGCCATGAGCTCAACTTCTCCCGAATGCTTGAACAGTGTCTGCAGTATTCTCCATAGCGATCTCTCCTGGAAAGTCTCTGGTGATAAGGCATTGACTACATCACGAAGCAGCTCCTACTCTAGGGGAGCAATTTTACATGGGAAATTTCCTTGTTCAAGTCCAAATCTGTCTTCCTGGATCTTTTCTAAGTCCTTGGTATTTGTTGAGTGAAGCCGTCCAGAATAAGGAGCAGAATAAGTTTCTTCCTTCTCTCACGTGACAGCCCTGTGGGGATTTGAAGGCAGTGCTCTCTGGTCTGCACACTTTCAGGTTAAACATCCGAAGGCCTGTGAATTGTTTCCCATGTCTGTCATCCCTTCACCATCTGAGTAACTACCCTCTGGGCATGTCTGCTGAAAGGGCGCCACCCAGAAATGAGCCTGCCACTCCAGCTGTCCAGGGGAGGATGGAGCTAGCCCAGCTCTTGTTCTGAACAGGGTGCTTTTGCTAATGCAGTGCAGGAGCAGATCAGCCCTTCTGGCAGTCACGCAGCATTCCTCCTTTCTATTGAACTTGCAGATGACTCAAATTCCTTCCGTCTCTGCACGTGCTGTTGCTAAGCCACATCTCCCTCTCCCATCCTTAAGTATTTTGAGATAAGATTAATGCCTTAAACATTGTGTTTATTTTTCATGCTGAGAATGTTGGCCCAGCATTCCTCCTTGGTGAGATCTTTGGCCACCTGGTTTTGCTGTTATCCCTACATGCTATCTCTGATTTTGAAGTGCAGGCCATTTATATCTTTCTTTGGGAAATGCGCAAGGCATAGGATTGAGCTGCTTTGGCTACGTTCTTAGTAGTACGCTTTTGGTCCAATCGTTCATGCTGGTAAACCACCATCTGACCAAACCATCATCAGCCTGCATTTTTCCATCTTAACAGCAGTAAGGCAATATTTATGGAAGTTCTACTATGTGCCTGGCCTCTGCTAGGAACAAGTCACAACATTCTAAACAGGTTTTATAATCATCCCCATTTTTCAGATGAGGAAACTGAAGATCGGGGAGATTGAATACTTGTTCAAAGTCACACAGCTAGCGTGGGGTGGATCCAAGACTGAACCAAGGTGTGTTTGACACCAATGCCCATGCTCTTAACCACAATACTATACCATCTCCACCTTCTGAAAAGCCAGTCTTTCTAAATCCAAATTTACATCACATAAATTCATTCATCCAGGCGGAGGGAAAAGATCAACAAGTCTAAGGCAGAAGCATGTCTGATGTGTTTGAGATACTGTGTGCATACCAATGTGGCTGGAACTGAGTGGGCGATGGAGAAGGTGTAGTAGATATTTCACAGAGGTCATTGGGGCCCAGATTATATAGGGATTGGTAAGCAGTTTGACTGGTACCTTGAGTGACATGAGGAACTCTGGGAGGGTTTTGAGCAGGGTGATGACATGACCTGGATTATAAACCTAATCTGGTTGCTGTCTTTGTTGAGAGTAGAGTATGGGAGACTGGGGCAAAGTTCTGGGGAGCTCAGTGAAGTTTGTATTTTGGAGGATGGGTTTGGGGGATGATTAGAGAAGGCTAAGTTTTCTCATAGATAAACCCAAAGGAAATACATTATAATACACTTACAATTGGAAATACAACTTAATTCCTATCTATGAGACATTGCAATTCAATCAATTTTTAAATGTAAATTTATTTTATTATGAAATGTTTCAGGTACAAAAAAACCTATAAAGTCTAATATAGTGAACAACCATTTAACCATCACCCAGCTTAAGAAATGTAGCATAACAAATGCAATCTAATCCCACCGTGGACCCATCTCAATCTTGTGTCCTTCCTCTCTCCCTCCTTTCCCAGTGGTGACCTCAGTCCTCCAGTTGTATTTTTATTCCATGCATATTTTTATGCTCTCATTGCATATGTATTATCTGTTATCAACATATAGTATTATGTTGCATATTTTAAAACTTTAAATAGAATCCCGCTGTACATATCATTCCATGACTTGCTTTTTTGGTTAATTATTATGCTTTTGCAATTTATCAAGGTTGTGTTTCACTCATTTTCTTTAGTGTTAATTTGTTACTGATAGCATTTCACTGTACAACTCTATCATACTTTCTTTATCCATCCTCCTGTAAATGGACATTTAGGTTGTCCCTATTTTTCTGCTATTATGAACAGTGCTGCAGTAAACATTCCTGTACATTTCTCTGTGAAAAACCGATGGAGCGCCTCCAGGCTTAGGGTATAAGCCTAGGAATGGAGTTGCTGGGGGCTATACATCTTCACCTTTACTAGATTTTGCCCGATTGCTCTGCAGATCAGTTGTACCAATTTCCACTCTTCCCAGCAGTATGTGACAGTTCCTGTCTCTCCAACATTTGGCTTTGTCAGACTCTCCATCTTTACCAATTGGATTCTTGTGAAATACAGGTCTTTCACACGCATTGTTAAGCCCTAGAGAACTGGGATCATATGTTGCGTTGGCCATGGTTTCCCTGGCACTTCGCCCAACTCCTGGCACATAGTAGATACTCAATATTTTTTGGTTGACTGAGCAACACAGTTTCCTGGTTCCTCTCACGTAAAATCCCTCTGCAGTTTGCTGGAGAAGATGCCCATTCTCCAGGGAGTCTTGCTTCTACCTCATTCTTTTCGCTTGAAAATCAGAAACCTCTCAGGGATTAAGTGGAGAGAGCACTTTTTGGCCGCCCTGTTTGGTTTTACTGCAGCCGCAGTTCTCAGAGCTTAGCCATGCATCAAAATCACCCGGAGGACTTAAAGCTCTGAACACTGGGCCCCACCCCCAGAGTTTCTCATTGAAGACATCTAGGGTTGGTCCAAGAATTCACATTTCTAACAGGTTCCTAGGCATTACTGATGCTGCTGGTCTGGGAAGCACACTTTGGAACCACTATAGTTGAGAAACATTCAATCCAGACATTTTGGATATGTTCTGTGTGGAATGTACTTAAAGGGACTAAATGCAAAACTTGGAGTCATTCCAACGTGGACAGTGGAAGGAAAAAAATGTCATATCCAACTTCACCTGGCTGGAGTAGGGAAAGGAGAAGCTTGAATTCTGGGTCACTAGAATGTTCAAGACAGATGGTGGCCCATGCAAAGACTGATATAATTCAGTAAGAATATATTGGGAAGTTTTCATCTACCCAAGAATCTTGCACAAGATTTCAAGCCAGGATCTTTTTTTCCACTGATACTCCTGAGACTTCCCGGATCTTCTCTTTCCCTTCCTCCTTGTCCTCTTCTTCCTCTTGCTCGTCTTTCATCACCATCACCATCATCATCACCAAACATTAATTCAAGTGTAGGCTTGACAGTCAGGATACCATAATAGACATAGCTACTGTTTATTTTTATTTATTTATTTTTAGCATCTTTATTGGAGTATAATTGCTTTACAATGGTGTGTTAGTTTCTGCTTTATAACAAAGTGAATCAGCTATATGTATACATATGTCCCCATATCTCTTCCCTCTTGCGTCTCCCTCCCTCCCACCCTCCCTATCCCACCCCTCTAGGTGGTCACAAAGCACCCAGCTGATCTCCCTGTGCTATGCGGCTGCTTCCCACTAGCTATCTATTTTACGTTTGATAGTGTATATATGTCCATGCTACTCTCTCACTTTGTCACAGCTCACCCTTCCCCCTCCCCATATCCTCAAGTCCATGCTCTAGTAGGTCTGTGTCTTTATTTCCGTCTTACCCCTAGGTTCTTCATGACCTTTTTTTTTTTAGATACCATATATATGTGTTAACATATGCTATTTGTTTTTCTCTTTCTGACTTACTTCACTCCGTATGACAGACTCCAGGTCCATCCACCTCACTACAAATAACTCAATTTCGTTTCTTTTTATGGCTGAGTAATATTCCATTGTATATATGTGCCACATCTTCTTTATCCATTCATCTGTCGATGGACACTTAGGTTGTTGCCATGTCCTGGCTATTGTAAATAGTGCTGCAACGAACATTGTGGTACATGTCTCTTTTTGAATTATGGTTTTCTCAGGGTATATGCCCAGGACTGGGATTGCTGGGTCATATGGTAGTTCTACTTTTAGTATTTTAAGGAACCTCCATACTGTTCTCCATAGTGGCTGTATCAATTTACATTCCCACCAACAGTGCAAGAGGGTTCCCTTTTCTCCACACCCTCTGCAGCACTTACTGTTTGTAGATTTTCTGACGATGGCCCTTCTGACTGGTGTGAGGTGATACCTCATTGTAGTTTTGATTTGCATTTCTCTAATGATTAGTGATGTTGAGTATCCTTTCATGTGTTTGTTGGAAATCTGTGTATCTTCTTTGGAGAAACGTCTATTTAGGTCTTCTGCCCATTTTTGGATTGGGTTGCTTGTTTTTTTGTTATTGAGCTGCATGAGCTGCTTATAAGTTTTGGAGATTAACCCTTTGTCAGTTGCTTCATTTGCAAATATTTTCTCCCATTCTGAGGGTTGTCTTTTGGTCTTGTTTATGGTTTCCTTTGCTGTGCAAAAGCATGAAACTTTGAAGTTTCATTAGGTCCCATTTGTTTATTTTTGTTTTTATTTCCATTTCTCTAGGAGGTGGATCAAAAAGGATCTTGCTGCGACTTATGTCATAGAGTGTTCTGCCTCTGTTTTCCTCTAAGAGTTTGATAGTGTCTGGCATTACATTTAGGTCTTTAATCCATTTTGAGTTTATTTTTGTGTGTGGTGTTAGGGAGTGTTCTAATTTCATTCTTTTACATGTAGCTGTCCAGTTTTCCCAGCACTACTTATTAAAGAGGCTGTCTTTTCTCCATTGTATATTCTTGCCTCCTTTATCCAGGATAAGGTCCTGGATATGTGCGTGGGCTTATCTCTGGGCTTTCCCTCTGGTTCCATTGATCTGTATTTTTGTGTTTGTGCCAGTACCATTCTGTCTTGATTACTGTAACTTTTCAGTGTAATCTGTAGTCAGGGAGGATGATTCCTCCAGGTCTGTTTGTCTTTCTCAAGATTACTTTGGCTATTTGGGCTCTTTTGTGTTTCCATACAAATTGTGAAATTTTTTGTTCTAGTTATGTAAGAAATGCCATTAGTAGTTTGATAGGGATTGCATTGAATCTGTAGATTGCTTTGGGTAGTATCGTCATTTTCACAATGTTGATTCTTCCAATCCAGGAACATGGTATATCTCTCCATCTGTTTGTATCATCTTTAATTTCTTTCATCAGTGTCTTGTCGTTTTCTGCATACAGGTCTTTTGTCTCCTTAGGTAGGTTTATTCCTAGGTATTTTCTTCTTTTTGTTGCAATGGTAAATGGCAGTGTTTCCTTAATTTCTCTTTCAGATTTTTCATCATTAGTGTATAGGAATGCAAGAGATTTCTGTGCATTAATTTAGTATCCTGCTGTTTTTTTTTTTGTGAACAGATATATATTTTACTTTCATAAACGTTAACAACAATAGTACAAAGGATGTGAGGGAGGTAGTGGGAATATGTTGTGTTTGGTCATTACCGTGTGAGTTTCCTATTGCCATGTAACAGGTTATCAGCTAACTTGCTTCATTCTACTTTTTTTTAAAATTAATTAATTAATTAATTAATTTTTAACATCTTCATTGGGGTATAATTGCTTTACAATGGTGTGTTAGTTTCTGCTTTATAACAAAGTGAATCAGTCATACATAAACATATGTTCCCATATGTCTTCCCTCTTGCGTCTCCCTCCCTCCCACCCTCCCTATCCCACCCCTCCAGGCGGTCACAAAGCACCGAGCCAATATCCCTGTGCCATGCGGCTGCTTCCCACTAGCTATCTACCTTACTACGTTTGTTAGTGTGTATATGTCCATGACTCTCTCTCGCCCTGTCACAGCTCACCCTTCCCCCTCCCCATAACCTCAAGTCCATTCTCTAGAAGGTCTGCGTCTTTATTCCTGCCTTACCCCTAGGTTCTTCATGACATTTTTTTTTCTTAAATTCCATATATATGTGTTAGCATACGGTATTTGTCTTTTTCTTTCTGACTTACTTCACTCTGTATGACAGACTCTAGGTCTATCCACCTCATTACAAATAGCTCAATTTCGTTTCTTTTTATGGCTGAGTAATATTCCATTGTATATATGTGCCACATCTTTTTTTTTTAACATCTTTATTGGGGTATAATTGCTTTACAGTGGTGTGTTAGTTTCTGCTTTATAACAAAGTGAATCAGTTATACATATACATATGTTCCCATATCTCTTCCCTCTTGCGTCTCCCTCCCTCCCACCCACCCTCCCTATCCCACCCCTCCAGGCGGTCACAAAGCACCGAGCCAATATCCCTGTGCCATGCGGCTGCTTCCCACTAGCTATCTACCTTACGTTTGTTAGTGTGTATATGTCCATGACTCTCTCTCGCCCTGTCACAGCTCACCCTTCCCCCTCCCCATATCCTCAAGTCCGTTCTCCAGTAGGTCTGTGTCTTTATTCCTGTCTTACCCCTAGGTTCTTCATGACACATGTTTTTTCTTCTTAAATTCCATATATATGTGTTAGCATACGGTATTTGTCTTTTTCTTTCTGACTTACTTCACTCTGTATGACAGACTCTAGGTCTATCCACCTCATTACAAATAGCTCAATTTCGTTTCTTTTTATGGCCGAGTAATATTCCATTGTATATATGTGTCACATCTTCTTTATCCATTCATCCGATGATGTGCACTTAGGTTGTTTCCATCTCCGGGCTATTGTCAATAGAGCTGCAATGAACATTATGGTACATGACTCTTTTTGAATTTTGGTTTTCTCAGGGTATATGCCCAGTAGTGGGATTGCTGGGTCATATGGTAGTTCTATTTGTAGTTTTTTAAGGAACCTCCATACTGTTCTCCATCATGGCTGAACCAATTCACATTCCCACCAGCAGTGCAAGAGTGTTCCCTTTTCTCCACACCCTCTCCAGCATTTATTGTTTCTAGGTTTTTTGATGATGGCCATTCTGACTGGTGTGAGATGATATCTCATTGTAGTTTTGATTTGCATTTCTCTAATGATTAATGATGTTGAGCATTCTTTCATGTGTTTGTTGGCAGTCTGTATATCTTCTTTGGAGAAATGTCTATTTAGGTCTTCTGCCCATTTTTGGATTGGGTTGTTTGTGTTTTTGTTATTGAGCTGCATGAGCTGCTTGTAAATTTTGGAGATTAATCCTTTGCCAGTTGCTTTATTTGCAAATATTTTCTCCCATTCTGAGGGTTGTCTTTTGGTCTTGTTTATGGTTTCCTTTGCTGTGCAAAAGCTTTGAAGTTTCATTAGGTCCCATTTGTTTATTTTTGTTTTTATTTCCATTACTCTAGGAGGTGGGTCAGAAAGGATCTTGCTGTGATTTATGTCATAGAGTGTTCTGCCTATGTTTTCCTCTAAGAGTTTGATAGTTTCTGGCCTTACATTTAGGTCTTTAATCCATTTTGAGCTTATTTTTGTGTATGGTGTTAGGGAGTGATCTTATCTCATACTTTTACAGGCATCTGTCCAGTTTTCCCAGCACCACTTATTGAAGAGGCTGTCCTTTCTCCACTGTACATTCCTGCCACCTTTACCAAAGATAAGGTGTCCATATGTGCGTGGGTTTACTCTCGGCTTTCTATCCTGTTCCATTGATCTATCTCTCTGTTTTTGTGCCAGTACCATACTGTCTTGATTACTGTAGCTTTGTAGTACAGTCTGAAGTCAGGGAGCCTGATTCCTCCAGTTCCTTTTTTCGTTCTCAAGATTGCTTTGGCTATTCGGGGTCTTTTGTGTTTCCATACAAATTGCGCAATTTTTTGTTCTAGTTCTGTGAAAAATGCCAGTGGTAGTTTGATAGGGATTGCATTGAACCTATAGATTGCTTTGGGTAGTAGAGTCATTTTCACAATGTTGATTCTTCCAATCCAAGAACATGGTATATCTCTCCATCTATTTGTATCATCTTTAATTTCTTTCATCAGTGTCTTATAGTTTTCTGCATACAGGTCTTTTGTCTCCTTAGGTAGGTTTATTCCTAGATATTTTATTTTTTTGTTGCAATGGTAAATGGGAGTGTTTTCTTAATTTCAATTTCAGATTTTTCATCATTAGTATATAGGAATGCCAGAGATTTCTGTGCATTAATTTTGTATCCTGCCACTTTACCAAATTCATTGATTAGCTCTAGTAGTTTTCTGGTAGCATCTTTAGGATTCTCTATGTATAGGATCATGTCATCTGCAAACAGTGACAGCTTTACTTCTTCTTTTCCGATTTGGATTCCTTTTATTTCCTTTTCTTCTCTGATTGCTATGGCTAAAACTTCCAAAACTATGTTGAATAAGAGTGGTGAGAGTGGGCAACCTTGTCTTGTTCCTGATCTTAGTGGAAATGCTTTCAGTTTTTCACCATTGAGGATGATGTTGGCTGTGGGCTTGTCATATATGGCCTTTATTATGTTGAGGAAAGTTCCCTCTATGCCTACTTTCTGCAGGGTTTTTATCATAAATGGGTGTTGAATTTTGTCAAAAGCTTTCTCTGCATCTATTGAGATGATCATATGGTTTTTCTCCTTCAATTTGTTAATATGGTGTATCACATTGATAGATTTGCATATATTGAAGAATCCTTGCATTCCTGGAATAAACCCCACTTGATCATGGTGTATGAACCTTTTAATGTGCTTTTGGATTCTGTTTGCTAGTATTTTGTTGAGGATTTTTGCATCTATGTTCATCAGTGATATTGGCCTGTCGTTTTCTTTCTTTGTGACATCCTTGTCTGGTTTTGGTATCAAGGTGATGGTGGCCTCGTAGAAGGAATTTGGGAGTGTTCGTCCCTCTGCTATATTTTGGAAGAGTTTGAGAAGGATAGGCGTTAGCTCTTCTCTAAATGTTTGATCAAATTCGCCTGTGAAGCCATCTGGTCCTGGGCTTTTGTTTGTTGGAAGATTTTTAATCACAGTTTCAATTTCAGTGCTTGTGATTGGTCTGTTCATATTTTCTATTTCTTCCTGATTCAGTCTTGGTAGGTTGTGCATTTCTAAGAATTTGTCCATTTCTTCCAGATTGTCCATTTTATTGGCATAGAGCTGCTTGTAGTAATCTCTCATGATCTTTTGTATTTCTGCAGTGTCAGTTGTTACTTCTCCTTTTTCATTTCTAATTCTATTGATTTGAGTCTTCTCCCTTTTTTTCTTGATGAGTCTGGCTAGTGGTTTATCTATTTTGTTTATCTTCTCAAAGAACCAGCCTTTAGTTTTATTGATCTTTGCTATTGTTTCCTTCATTTCTTTTTCATTTATTTCTGATCTGATTTTTATGATTTCTTTCCTTCTGCTAGCTTTGGGGTTTTTTTGTTCTTCTTTCTCTAATTGCTTGAGGTGCAAGGTTAGGTTGTTTATTCGAGATGTTTCCTGCTTCTTAAGGTGGGCTTGTATTGCTATAAACTTCCCCCTTAGAACTGCTTTTGCTGCATCCCATAGGTTTTGGGTCGTTGTGTCTCCATTGTCATTTGTTTCTAGGTATTTTTTGATTTCCTCTTTGATTTCTTCAGTGATCACTTCATTATTAAGTAGTGTATTGTTTAGCCTCCATGTGTTTGTATTTTTTACAGATCTTTTCCTGTAATTGATATCTAGTCTCATGGCGTTGTGGTCGGAAAAGATACTTGATACAATTTCAATTTTCTTAAATTTACCAAGGCTTGATTTGTGACCCAAGATATGATCTATCCTGGAGAATGTTCCATGAGCACTTGAGAAAAATGTGTATTCTGTTGTTTTTGGATGGAGTGTCTTATAAATATCAATTAAGTCCATCTTGTTTAACGTATCATTTAAAGCTTGTGTTTCCTTATTTATTTTCATTTTGGATGATCTGTCCATGGGTGAAAGTGGGGTGTTAAAGTCCCCTACTATGAATGTGTTACTGTCGATTTCCCCTTTTATGGCTGTTAGTATTTGCCTTATGTATTGAGGTGCTCCTATGTTGGGTGCATAAATATTTACAATTGTTATATCTTCTTCTTGGATCGATCCCTTGATCATTATGTAGTGTCCTTCTTTGTCTCTTCCAATAGTCCTTATTTTAAAGTCTATGTTGTCTGATATGAGAATTGCTACTCCAGCTTTCTTTTGGTTTCCATTTGCATGGAATATCTTTTTCCATCCCCTTACTTTCGGTCTGTATGTGTCTCTAGGTCTGAAGTGGGTCTCTTGTAGACAGCATATATAAGGGTCTTGTTTTTGTATCCATTCAGCCAATCTTTGAATTTTGGTGGAAGCATTTAGTCCATTTACATTTAACGTAATTATCGATATGTATGTTCCTATTCCCATTTTCTAAATTGTTTTGGGTTCGTTATTATAGGTCTTTTCCTTCTCTTGTGTTTCTTGTCTAGAGAAGTTCCTTTAGCATTTGTTGTAAAGCTGGTTTGGTGGTGCTGAACTCTCTCAGCTTTTGCTTGTCTGTAAAGGTTTTAATTTCTCCATGGAATCTGAATGAGACCCTTGCTGGGTAGAGTAGTCTTGGTTGCAGGTTTTTCTCCTTCATCTCTTTCAGTATGTCCTGCCAGTCCCTTCTGGCTTGTAGGGTTTCTGCTGAGAGATCAGCTGTTAACCTTATGGGGAGTCCCTTGTGTGTTATTTGTTGTTTTTCCCTTGCTGCTTTTAATATGCTTTCTTTGTATTTAATTTTTGACAGTTTGATTAATATGTGTCTTGGCGTATTTCTCCTTGGATTTATCCTGTATGGGACTCTCTGTGCTTCCTGGACTTGATTAACTATTTCCTTTCCCATATTAGGGAAGTTTTCAACTGTAATCTCTTCAAATATTTTCTCAGTCCCTTTCTTTTTCTCTTCTTCTTCTGGAACCCCTGTAATGCGAATGTTGGTGCGTTTAATGTTGTCCCAGAGGTCTCTGAGACTGTCCTCAGTTCTTTTCATTCTTTTTTCTTTATTCTGCTCTGCAGTAGTTATTTCCACTATTTTATCTTCCCGGTCACTTATCCGTTCTTCTGCCTCAGTTATTCTGCTATTGATCCCATCTAGAGTACTTTTAATATCATTTATTGTGTTGTTCATCATTGCTTGTTTCATCTTTATTTCTTCTAGGTCCTTGTTAACTGTTTCTTGCATTTTGTCCATTCTATTTCCAAGATTTCGGATCATCTTTACTATCATTATTCTGAATTCTTTTTCAGGTAGACTGCCTATTTCCTCTTCATTTGTTAGGTCTGGTGCATTTTTATCTTGCTCCTTTATCTGCTGTGTGTTTTTCTGTCTTGTCATCTTGCTTATCTTACTGTGTTTGGGGTATCCTTTTTGCAGGCTGCAGGTTCGTAGTTCCCGCTGTTTTTGATGTCTGTCTCCAGTGTCTAAGGTTGGTTCAGTGGGTTGTGTAGGCTTCCTGGTGGAGGGGACTAGTGCCTGTGTTGTGGTGGATGAGGCTGGATCTTGTCTCTCTAGTGGGCAGGTTCACGTCTGGTGGTGTGTTTTGGGGTGTCTGTGGCCTTATTATGATTTTAGGCAGCCTCTCTGCTAATGGGTGGGGTTGTGTTCCTGTTTTGCTAGTTGTTTGGCATAGGTTGTCCAGCACTGTAGCTTGCTGGTCGTTGAGTGAAGCTGGGTGCTGGTGTTAAGATGGAGGTCTCTGGGAGATTTTCGCCGTTTGATATTATGTGGATCTGGGAGGTCTCTTGTTGACCAGTGTCCTGAAGTTGGCTCTCCTACCTCAGAGGCAGAGCCCTGACTCCTGGCTGGAGCACCAAGAGCCTTTCATCCACACGGCTCAGAATAAAAGGGAGAAAAAGTAGAGAGAATTAGTAGAAGTATGAAGAAAGAAAGAAAGAAAGAAAGAAAGAAAGAAAGAAAGAAAGAAGGTAATGTATAATAAAGTTATTAAATTTATTAAGAAAAAAATTTTTAAAAAAAACCATGGACGGATAGAACCCTAGGACAAATGGTGGAAGCAAAACTATACAGACAAGATCTCACACAGAAGCATACACATACACATTCACAAAAAGGAAAAGGGGAAAAAAATCATAGATCTTGCCCTCGAAGCCCACCTCCTCAATTTGGGATGATTGGTTGTCTATTCAGATATTACACAGATGCAGGTGCATCAAGTTGATGTGGAGCGTTAATCCGCTGCTCCTGAGGCTGCTGGGAGAGATTTCCCTTTCTCTTCTTTGTTCTCACAGCTCCCAGGGGCTCAGCTTTGGATTTGGCCCTGCCTCTGCGTGTAGGTCGCTGGAGGGCGTCTGTTTTGTGTCCAGACAGGACGGGGTTAAAGGAGCCGCTGATTCGGGGGCGCACTCAGGCCGGCGGGGAGGGAGGGGCACGGAGTGCGGGGCGGGCCTGCGGCGGCAAAGTCCGGCGTGACTTTGCACCAGCCTTAGGCCCGCCGTGCGTTCTCCCGGGGAAGTTGTCCCTGGATCCCGGGAACCTGGCAGTGGCGGGCTGCACAGGCTCCACACAAGAGGGGTGTGGAGAGTGGCCTGTGCTCGCACACAGTCCCCTTGGTGTCGGCAGCAGCAGCCTTAGCGTCTCCCGCCCGTCTCTGGGGTCCGCGCTGTTAGCCGCGGCTCGCGCCCGTCTCTGGAGCTCCTTTAAGCAGTGCTCTTAAACCCCTCTGCTCACGCACCAGGAAACAAAGAGGGAAGAAAAAGTCTCTTGCCTCTTCGGCAGGTGCAGACTTTTCCCCGGACTCCCTCCCGGCTAGCCGTGGTGCACTAACCCCTGCAGGCTATGTTCAAGCCGCCAACCCCAGTCCTCTCCCTGCGCTCCGTCCGAAACCGAAACCCGAGCCTCAGAGCCTCAGCTCCCAGCCCCACCCGCCCCGGCGGTTGAGCAGAGAAGCCTCTCGGGCTGGTGAGTGCTGGTCGGCACCGATCCTCTGTGCGGGAATCTCCCCGCTTTGCCCTCCGCACCCCTGTGGCTGTGCTCTCCTCCGCGGCCCCGAAGCTCCCCCCTCCGCCTCCCGCAGTCTCCGCCCGCGAAGGGGCTTCCTAGTGTGTGGAAACTTTTCCTCCTTCACAGCTCCCTCCCACTGGTGCAGGTGCCTTCCCTATTCTTTTGTCTCTGTTTTTTCTTTTTTTCTTTTGCCCTACCCAGGTACGTGGGGAGTTTCTTGCCTTTTGGGAAGTCTGAGGTCTTCTGCCAGCCTTCAGTAGGTGTTCTGTAGGAGTTGTTCCACGTGTAGATGTATTTCTGGTGTATCTGTGGGGAGGAAGGTGATCTCCGCGTCTTCCTCTTCCGCCATCTTCAACGTCCCCCCTCTGATATCTTTAAGTACCTTCTGTCTTATATACATGTCTTTTATGACATTTTTCACAAGTTTTAATAGTTTTTTGTTAGTGTCTGTCTTTCATGCTAAAAATAGGTAGGGAAATGACATTTGTACAACCACCATAATGCATATATGAAAGCATAGCTAATTGATGGTGCCGTAATTTTCTGCTGCAGCCTCAGAATCCACTTAAAAACAGCAAAAACCTTAAAACAAAGGAGGAATATTTTTAAATGTTTAAATGTTGATCTTTACGTAACTCAGTATTTACAATTAGGTCTTTCTGGAACCTGAACTAACTTTTCAAGCCCAGAAGAACTTCTAATAGTAAAATATTAATGAGTAAATTATCCTTTTTGCATGGAGTACCAAGAAATAGTCAGTATAGGACTGGACTGTCAGTAATGACCTGATTAATATTTCTTATTACTGGTAAAAAAATATATAAATATATGCTCTCCCCCTGATAAAGCAATTTCAGGATATGAGAAATCTATCTTTCTAAATATAAATCCAGGGCTGACAAATAATTTTTAAACTATATTTTTAAAAATCAAATGTTTTCTGTAATATTGTACTTCCACATTTTATCTTATTTGCGTCACAGTTAAATCATTTGGGGGTTGTATTGATGGGCCAGATTGTCAGAGCTTTGCCTTTCCGTTATATACAACCTTTAGAATGAAATCTCCTTTATTATATTTTTAATAAGGACCAAATGAGATTTATAGAATACATTTAATAATTTTATAGTTGGGTCGGTTATTCTGCTTTTCTTTCCTTTTTTTGAAATTTAATATGTGAAAATTGGTATTTTATAATCTTAAGGAAATCGATCAGACTGCATTTTTCAAACCTATTATCTTAGCGTGGCTTATAGTAATCCTTCACTTTAAAATCTCTTTTATGGGTATTTAATATGTTGGGATATTTTACATTCTTGCTTGAGTTCTTTCTCGATGGCAGTTATTGAAAAAAACAAATATATATATATAGTCACTGTGATTTAGGGGCCAGAAAACCAGTGTCCATGTGGGGGTAAATATAGACCACAGCTGCTTATTTTTACAAATAAAACTTTGTTGGAACATGGCTGTACACTTTTACTTACATAGTGTCTGTGGTTGCTTTTGTGCTAACACAACAGAAACCTATATAGCCTACAAAGCCTAAAGTATTTACTACCTGATCCCTTACAGAAAATGTTTACTGACCCAGTATTTTATAGATCAGAACAGTGAATCTCAGAGAAGTCCAGTAACCTGCCCAAATTCACACTAATATGTAACTGACAGAGCTGAGACTTAGATCCAGTCTCCCAGATTCTAGGACCCCTGCTTATAATGTATATATCATAATTCCTCATTATCTTATTGGGCTATTATTATATTATTACTCTCCTATTCTCACCAGTGGTCACAGTTTTTATGTTTTTCCCCCCAAATAATGGATATTTCATTTTATTTTCACTTTTTATAAGTCAAATCTCCAGTCAACACAACTGGTATTTGCAAACCTGCGCAACTTTTAGTTAGTTGCCACATGAAGTCTTAACAAAAATCTTCTAGATTTACCATAAAAAAGGAGCCTGCTGAGAAGATTGGCAATAGCAGAAACCAGAGTATATGAAGGCTCTGTCCTACGTGCATTTTTAAAATATGGCATTACCTAGAGTTTTTTTAGTATATATTTATAGCTAGAGTTTTAATGAAGTGTACAGTAGGAAAATAAATGAACACATAAAATGCTGTTAGAGAAATTTGAATCTCCCATTGAAAAATCGATTCCATTTTACAAAAACTAGCTCTTCCCACAAGACATTGTGGTTTACAGAGGCTAAATTTTAAAATCTGCTGTCTATATCCATAAATCTATGTATCTATCCAGTGATATATCTACATCTTGGCATGGATGTCCATGGAGTGATCTGAAGAGTAAATGAGCTGCATAATGATGTGCATAGTGTGTTCTAATGTTTATAGGAAAATAAACACCCCATACAGGGCATTATAGTGGAATTTCTCTCCCTCCCCCGCCGACCCCCACCTTCCTCTCCCTCTCCCTCTTTCTCCTTTCCTCCCTCTTTCTCTCTCTCTTTCTTTGTATATGACACATATACTTCAGTGAAACCCATGAGGTAGATACTGGGGGTTAAAATGGGATGTAAAGAGAAAATTATGTAGTGGGAGATTATTAAATGTTGCATTATATGCAACATTTAAGGGTATAAGGTATCTTTCTATTTCTTATGACTGCACATGGCTTGACGATGATCTTAATTTTTAAATAAAATTAAAGCAAGTTTGTGGCATCATTTAAATGCTACTAAACTCTCAACAAAATAACAATCATAATATTAAAAAGAAATGTAATATTGATGTACACAAGAACATTGACTCTATGCTGAGTAACAGAAGCTGGATAAAAATGAGTACATACTGATTCCGTTTATATAAAATGCCAGAACATGTAATCTATGGAGACAGCAAGCAAATCAGTGGTTATCTGAGGATGGGGGTGCAGAGAGGGACAAGAGGAAGCAATTGTCAGGGGGTAAGGGGAGACTTATGGGGGTGATGGGTATTTTCACACCTATAATTGTGGTAATGGTTTAACAAGTATACACATATGACCAAACTCATTCAGCGGTCACTTTAAGCATGTGCAATTTATTATATGTCAATTATACTTCAATAAAACCACTTAAAAGGATCGTCTCTTCAGAGAAAAAACAACAACAACTTTGGAAGGAATAGAGATAAAAGATGTTTGGAGGGGAGATGATGTTGTTTTAGAATTCTTTGTAGACAGTTGCCTGTACTGAGAGCAGACAGCTCTTACTTCCCTGCCCTTGGGAAGCCACTGCTCCACCTTAAGTTTCTTTAGAAAGTGGGCTGATCAGTGTTGAGTTTGTGGCTTCCATCCACCATTATTTGAGTCCTCAGGGTGCTTTCAATAACTTTTAGTAGGGTGAGATTTTTGGCCCTCTGGAGGACCTTTAGTCGCTGGCATCGTAGGGTGAGATGTAGCAAACACTTCTATGACGTAGGTGGCCTGGAAGTGATTTGTCTATTTCTTGGGATGATACTGCCACCTACACACCTCAAACCACATAGGTTCTGGCAATGTACACTTTGTCGTGCCCCTCGTCCAGCCCCCTACCCCAAAGACAGAAACGCCAAGCCCCTTTCCACCTTGCCTGTGGGTTCAAGTGTTAAGTAGGAAATTTATCTTCAGCACTCAGTCCTGACCCATTCCTTATCCCCACTGTCTGGTTAACTGTGATTCTGCCAGTGTCCCCCGCAACCTTGCAGGACACAACGTCCCTCCCTCCTCACACACCTGCCTCTTCCCTTCCTTCCCTGCTCCCACCATGAGAGAACTCGCAGAAACACACAGAAATTTTCACAAGTTGATTTTTATTTAATTAGCATCCGTGTACCCTGATGCTGTAAAATTCTGTGTCTACACAGTTGGCCATTTCTCAGACCTCAGACTTGGCAGATATTTCTGAGGTCTCTGGCCTCCCCCTGAGCTTTACTGGCTCACCAGCTCTTCGCTTGGAGGGGTGTTGCCGCACGGCAGTTGGTTCTGCGCGGCCTCTTGGTTCTGCTCTGCATTATTCTGATGTTGATTTAGTGTCTCATCCAGCCTGTGAGAACAGCTGGAGAGTGTTTGTCTTGTAGCTTTCTTCTGCTGTTTTGTGGGGTTGACAGCTTTCTTAGAGGCTTTTTTATTCAGACTCCTTTGACGGGGTTTCGTCACGGTCCTGGCTGTCTTCAGCACCTGGAAGGACAACAGAGTGAGGTCAAAAGGACATTGGATTAGGGAGAAGAAGATGGGCTATTGATGGAAAGGGAGACTTCATGAGAAGGGGTCAGGGCTGAGGAGGGGGTTTGTGCCAGGCAGGGAGAGGGTAGGATTCTTGGGGGAGAGGGAATCCATGAAGAAAACAGCTTGGGTAGGGTCATCTTACGTGGCCACCATGTCTAGGTCTGAGGTTATAGGGAGCCTCATCCACCCTCCTCCGTTTGGCTCTCGAGGGTTTTCGATCCATGTCTGTATCAGGCTCTCGTAGTCTTCGGCACACCTCAGCTGTATTGAAGCCTACCAGTGGTCTACTCCGGGCCTACTGACCACGCTATATATACAGCTCCCCAGGACGATGAAGGGTCCGTACCCTCAGCCAATGGTGGCTAAGGAGGGACTTAGCCATCACAATGCAGCCCTTGTGACACGTCTGTTGATGTAGCTCAGACATTTCAAAGAACCATTCCTGACACCTGGGGCGGGGTGGGGGGGGGGATGATGATGAGGCGGGGTTGGGGGGGATGATGATGAGGCCAGGATGGCTCAGTTAGAGAGAAGAGTCTTCCCAAGCCGAACTGCCACCCTCCTCATATCCCTATTTTCAGTTGTGGTGGTGCACATGGTAGAGAACAAACCTTTCCTCCAAGCTATTCTCCAAGGCCCCCCCTACTCAGTGGTTTATTCTGAGATCTCCCACCCTTAGTTATCAGCTAGTGTTTTGGATATCTTACTTAAAATCTCTCCAAAAGCTGTATGGCTGAATTTAAATATTGGTGGAGATATGAATCATCTTACAAACTAACAAAAAGACAGCTCCCATGAATAAACATCTCCCTACCTAGAGCATCTGGCATTAAAGCCTGCTGATTTTGATTAAATTATCTTCTGCCCGCTCTGCGACTTAAAGGCAGGGATTAGAATTAACTGCCCACTCGTGAAGGTTGCTTTTATTTTTTCTTTTATTCTATTCTTGGACTCTGGCCATATTGTCATCATTGAGTTTGACAAGGTTCTTTCTCCTACAGTTTTTCTATTTTTCTTTCATCCTAGAGTCCAACACTCATTTCCTTCCCACAATTAGGCACCTACTCGGATGTGTTTGAATCATGCCCTCGTATATGTTTGTACTCTTGCGAAACACATAGCCTTATGAAATGTGTGTGTGTGTGAATATGGTGCATTGTGCCGTAGACCTCGTTCTGTTTCTTACCTTATGCTTTTAAGTTCAACTTATGTAGCTATATGTATCTCTAGCTAATTGTTTCTAATGCTGCATCATATTCCATTAGAACGAATATCCCAAGTATAACTTGTCCATTCCTTCCTCTTTTGAGGGACATCTATGTTGGCTCTCCACTCCACTGCCAGAAACATTGCTATGAGGAGCATTCTCATTCATGTCTCCCTATGGACTTCTGCATATATTTTTCTGTAATATACGCTCAGGAATAGAATTTCTAGGTCATAGATATCCTTAGTGCGTTTGAGCTGCTAGAACAGAATACCATAGACTGGTGGCTTAAGCAACAAACATTTACTTCTCACAGTTCTGGTGGCTGAAAGGCCAAGATTAGGATGCCAGCATGGTTGGGTTCTGGTGAGGGCCCTCTTCCTGCTTATGTCCTCACATGGCCTAGCTCAGTGTGTACACACAAAGAGAGAGACAGCTATCTCCTGTGTCTTCCTCTTTTTCTAAGGGCATTAATCCCATCATAAGGCCCCCATCCTCATGACCTAATCCAACTTTAATTTTCTCCCAAAAGCCCCACCTCCAAATAGCATCACATCTAGAGGGGTAGGGTTTCAGCATATGGATTTTGGAGGGACACAAACATTGTCTATAAGCAATATTTTTTTCTAAATACTGCCAGGTTGCTCTCCAGAGTGACAGTACCAGTCTATTTTCCCAATAGAATTCTATTATTACTTGTTTCCCTGCATACTCATCAATACACAGTGTGGAAGCAGCTTCTGATATGACTCCCAATAATCCCAGCCTCCTGATGTTCACATGCTTGTGTAATCCACTCTCCTTGAGTGTGGGCTGTACCTAGTGTCCTGCTTCTAATGAGTTGAATCAATAGAAGCCAGCAAAAGTCATAGGATGTGATCAACATGATTAAGTTTCCTCTTGCTAGAACTTTGTTGCTGACGGTCTCTCTTGCCCCCTTGTTTTCTCATTCTGATGAAAGCACATTGTGTGGTGCTCAGTGAAGAGACTCGCATATCAAGGAACAGCTCCTGAGGACCTGAGCTTTTTAGTGCAACGACCCACAAGGAGCTGCGTGCTACCAACACCCAATTAGGGAAGCAGATCCTTCCCAACTGAGACTTGAGATGAGGTAGCCTCATAAGGTATGCAGAGCCAGAGGACTAGCTAAGCTGCATCCATATTCTTGATCCATAGAAACTCTGAGATAATAGATTCTGTTGTTTCAAGCCGCTAAGTTTTGGGGTAAGTTTTTACACAGCAAGTGATAACAAAGACACTTAGTATTACCCGACTTTTAATTTTAAAAAACTCTGATTGGTAAATAGTGTAATCTCCTTTCACTTCTGTGATTACTAGTGATTCAGCTATTTAGATTTTCTATTCTTTAAATTGTTTCTTGGTTAATAATGTTTCTCATTCTATTGGATTTCTTCTCTTTTTCATGTTGGTTTTACCATTCCTCTGTATTTTATGGATACTAATTCTTTGTTAGTGAACTTTGATATGCTTTGGGTAATGTTCAATACTTGTGTTATCCTCCACATAGAGTTCCTGCACCATGTGGTATGTGGTGATATCTTTATCATATACCTTTTAGTTTGAAGGGGTATTATTTCATTGATCATGGCCTCTAGTACTAGGTTGAATGTAGAGACAATATCAGACATGGATATCCTGAAATTTATGTGCCTAATGTGTTATAGTAATTAGGAGAAGGTTTTCTGGGTTTTATTTTGTTTTATTTGCTACAGAGACTACATCATGTTAAAGAAGTTTCCTGCTATTCTTAGGTTTTGGAAAGCACTTTGTAAAAAATCATGTGTCTTTACCAAATGCTTTTGATCTCCCCATTGAGATGATTATTTAAATTAAATGTTTTCCTTATCTTCTTAGGGTGGGGGATCACACAGACGTATTTTCCTATCTTAAATCAGTCTTCTCTTCCTAAGACAAATCTTACTTGATTATGATGCATTATCCTATTATCATATATTATTTTCCAGTTTTGTATCTATGTTCATAAGGGAGATAGCCTTTAAATTTCATTGTATGATCCGTTCTATCTCAGCTATGAAACCAAGGTTTACACGAGCCTTATAAGACGGGTTGGTAAGGTTTCTCTCATTTTTTATCTTCTGAAACAGCTTGTGTGAGAGGTGGAATTATCTGTTCCTTGAACATTTTGTACAATATATCTCTAAAGCTATATAGATCTAGGGCTTTCCTGTATGTGGAGCAGTGGACAAGGGTGAGTCTGATGACTGTTTTATTTCTGTAATAGTTACAGGCATTTGGATTTGTGAGATGGGCTAATTAATAATACCCATTTCTTCCCTTTCCGAGTTTGGAACCTATTGGTAGATACGTATGCATCAGAGAGACATAGATAAAGCTGACTGCAAGTTGTGACTTTAGATCTCTAGCCAAGCAGACTTGCTAATAATTCACCCCTGAAATTGCTCCACTCCTTACTACGTGGCAGATCAGAATTCATCATTCAGCTGGTAGGTTGATGATGTGAAAAGTGAGTGGATCCGAAGGGGCTGGGTGAAGCATGCCCCACTGCTGCTTACAATTTTACCAAAGAAATCCCTGTCTCTTCCTGGCGAGAAGCGAGTGAGGCTAAATGTGTTTAAAAGTTAGACCAGAGAGAATTCCCTGGTGGTCCAGTGGTTAGGACTCCATGCTTCCACTGTAGGGGGCACGGGTTCAGTCCCTGGTTGGGGAACTAAGATCCTACATGCCACACAGCGCTGCCAAAAATAAAGTAAAATAAAATAAAAAGTTATACTAGAACAAGTGAGAGTCTCCCAAACAATTGGCCTTTTCAGGTTTTTCTCTGCAAAATTTAGCCATTTATATTATTTCCCCCAGCAGTATGCTCATTCTTCTTGGGCTTCAAGCTTATTGGCATACACTAATTCATAATATTATTTCGTTACTTTTTAAATTGCTATAGTATTTTTACTTTTCTCATTCATATTTTGCTTTAGTCTTGGCTCGTTTTTTTTCCTGATGTCTCCCATGGATTCTCTTGTAAATCTTTTAAAGTAATCATTTCTTGATTTTATAATTATTCTTTATTTTTGGTCTGTATTTCCTCATTTGTTTGTTTATATCTATTTCCTCCTTTATGGTTTCTTTCACATTTAGTCTGTTGCCCTTCATTCTAGCTTGTTAAATTGAACACAAAGCTTATTTGTCGTCAATATACTTTTTTGAATTCTGATAAACGTATTCAGAGCAGCAATTTTCTCACAGAGTTCTGTGTTAGCTACAAGTCACAAATCTTCTCCTACTAATTCATCTTAGGAGTATCTCATTTTTATTATTTCTCCTTTAATCCAAGGATTATTAGGTAGTATGATTTTAGTTTCTAAGCATGTTAGGTGTTTAAGCTATCCTTTAAAAGACCTAATTTTATTATAGTCAAACAACACAGTCTGTAGGATATTAACTCATTAAAGTTTTCTGAGACTTTCTTTGTAAACTTGTACATGGTAAACTTTTGAGACTATTCCTTGAGTGCTTAAAAATAATGTGTATCCTCTACTTGTGGAGGGTAAGTTTTCTCTATACCAGTTTGTGCTTATTAATTCTGTTATTCAGATCCTCTATCTTTGCTTTTTCTCTCCTTCTCCTTTGGTTTTTTGTTGCCTGGCATAATGATTTCCATCTCTTCCCCTTCACCCACCATAATTCTGATGAGGACCACCCTTGGTCAGCAGTCAGTACCTCCTCCGCTGACTAATCTAGTTGGACAGTTGCCTGAGCCTAAAAACTTTTCCAGGTGTCCATCTGATGGCCCTAGGCTGAAGCTTCACTGCGAAGTCCCGGAACATCTGCAAGAATTAGAAAAATGTATAGGTCTCTGGACCCCTAGTGAGTGGAGGGGAAATCCCCCTACATTTGTGCTTGTGGGGAGTAGAACTGAAACATTTGAGACTTCCCCCAGCTCGGAAATTTTTAATCACAGTTGATTCTGATCTTTCACACCTTTACTTTTATTATTATAATGTGAGATTTTAGTGAACAGAAAGTGGGAGGCTTTGCTCTCTATTCAGGCAGTGGACATGTAACAACGGCTCAGTAAATGCTTGGATGAGTGAGTGAATGATCACATGAATAAACAAATAGGCACCCGTGAGAATACTGCTACTGGGAAGCACTAAATGTCAACTTTCACATCATCATCTATGATTATTGTGTTGAATAATCCTCATCTTGTTTAAATAAGCATTTCATTAAGACTAATACATATTTATACATGCCAGTAAGCCATTGGTGTTTCTTTCCTCTGATGTCCTTATTCACGTCCCTTTCCTTGGGCCTCTTTGTCCTTAATTTCTCTATCTGTATAAAGTAATTACTCTTTAATTGTGTGAAGGTCATACTGTATTATGTAAAATTACCTTTTGTTTGTCAAATGGATCTGTCTAAAATGGCACCCAGATTCCCATTTGTCTTTTGAGAAATGTGTTCATCATCTTTCTGGCATATAGACATCCTTAATTCTTTTCTAGTAAGCTATATTTTTTTCTTTATGGCTTATAGTTGATATGGTTTTTTAAACATATTATTCTTTGGAGCAAGTATTAGAGATTGGAAGGCACTGAGGCTTATTGTTCTCTCTTGTAAAATCTTTAGCAAGCTCTTCTGGTATTACTGATATCTTTTTTTTTTCTTTAATATTTCTTTTTTTTTAAACATCTTTATTGGGGTATAATTGCTTTACAATGGTGTGTTAGTTTCTGCTTTATAACAAAGTGAATCAGTCATACATAAACATATGTTCCCATATGTCTTCCCTCTTGCGTCTCCCTCCCTCCCACCCTCCCTATCCCACCCCTCCAGGCGGTCACAAAGCACCGAGCCAATATCCCTGTGCCATGCGGCTGCTTCCCACTAGCTATCTACCTTACTACGTTTGTTAGTGTGTATATGTCCATGACTCTCTCTTGCCCTGTCACAGCTCACCCTTCCCCCTCCCCAAACCTCAAGTCCGTTCTCTAGGAGGTCTGTGTCTTTATTCCTGCTTTACCCCTAGGTTCTTCATGACATTTTTTTTCTTAAATTCCATATATATGTGTTAGTATACGGTATTTGTCTTTTTCTTTCTGACTTACTTCACTCTGTATGACAGACTCTAGGTCTATACACCTCATTACAAATAGCTCAATTTCGTTTCTTTTTATGGCTGAGTAATATTCCATTGTATATATGTGCCACATCTTCTTTATCCATTCATCCGATGATGGGCACTTAGGTTGTTTCCATCTCCGGGCTATTGTCAATAGAGCTGCAATGAACATTTTGGTACATGACTCTTTTTGAATTTTGGTTTTCTCAGGGTATATGCCTAGTAGTGGGATTGCTGGGTCATATGGTAGTTCTATTTGTAGTTTTTTAAGGAACCTCCATACTGTTCTCCATAGTGGCTGAACCAATTCACACTCCCACCAGCAGTGCAAGAGTGTTCCCTTTTCTCCACACCCTCTCCAGCATTTATTGTTTCTAGATTTTTTGATCATGGCCATTCTGACTGGTGTGAGATGATATCTCATTGTAGTTTTGATTTGCATTTCTCTAATGATTAATGATGTTGAGCATTCTTTCATGTGTTTGTTGGCAGTCTGTATATCTTCTTTGGAGAAATGTCTACTTAGGTCTTCTGCCCATTTTTGGATTGGGTTGTTTGTTTTTTTGTTATTGAGCTGCATGAGCTGCTTGTAAATTTTGGAGATTAATCCTTTGTCGGTTGCTTCATTTGCAAATATTTTCTCCCATTCTGAGGGTTGTCTTTTGGTCTTGTTTATGGTTTCCTTTGCTGTGCAGAAGCTTTGAAGTTTCATTAGGTCCCATTTGTTTATTTTTGTTTTTATTTCCATTACTCTAGGAGGTGGGTCAGAAAGGATCTTGCTGTGATTTATGTCATAGAGTGTTCTGCCTATGTTTTCTTCTAAGAGTTTGATAGTTTCTGGCCTTACATTTAGGTCTTTAATCCATTTTGAGCTTATTTTTGTGTATGGTGTTAGGGAGTGATCTTATCTCATACTTTTACAGGCATCTGTCCAGTTTTCCCAGCACCACTTATTGAAGAGGCTGTCCTTTCTCCACTGTACATTCCTGCCACCTTTATCAAAGATAAGGTGTCCATATGTGCATGGGTTTATCTCTGGGCTTTCTATCCTGTTCCATTGATCTCTCTTTCTGTTTTTGTGCCAGTACCATACCGTCTTGATTACTGTAGCTTTGTAGTATAGTCTGAAGTCCGGGAGCCTGATTCCTCCAGTTCCTTTTTTCGTTCTCAAGATTGCTTTGGCTGTTCGGGGTCTTTTCTGTTTCCACACAAATTGCAAAATTTTTTGTTCTAGTTCTGTGAAAAATGCCAGTGGTAGTTTGATAGGGATTGCATTGAACCTATAGATTGCTTTGGGTAGTAGAGTCATTTTCACAATGTTGATTCTTCCAATCCAAGAACATGGTATATCTCTCCATCTATTTGTATCATCTTTAATTTCTTTCATCAGTGTCTTATAGTTTTCTGCATACAGGTCTTTTGTCTCCTTAGGTAGGTTTATTCCTAGATATTTTATTCTTTTTGTTGCAATGGTAAATGGGAGTGTTTTCTTGATTTCAATTTCAGAATTTTCATCATTAGTATATAGGAATGCCAGAGATTTCTGTGCATTAATTTTGTATCCTGCCACTTTACCAAATTCATTGATTAGCTCTAGTAGTTTTCTGGTAGCATCTTTAGGATTCTCTATGTATAGGATCATGTCATCTGCAAACAGTGACAGCTTTACTTCTTCTTTCCGATTTGGATTCCTTTTATTTCCTTTTCTTCTCTGATTGCTGTGGCTAAAAGTTCTAAAACTATGTTGAATAAGAGTGGTGAGAGTGGGCAACCTTGTCTTGTTCCTGATCTTAGTGGAAATGCTTTCAGTTTTTCACCATTGAGGATGATGTTTGCTGTGGGCTTGTCATATATGGCCTTTATTATGTTGAGGAAAGTTCCCTCTATGCCTACTTTCTGCAGGGTTTTTATCATAAATGGGTGTTGAATTTTGTCAAAAGCTTTCTCTGCATCTATTGAGATGATCATATGGTTTTTCTCCTTCAATTTGTTAATATGGGTTATCACATTGATAGATTTGCGTATATTGAAGAATCCTTGCATTCCTGGAATAAACCCCACTTGATCATGGTGTGTGATCCTTTTAATGTGCTGTTGGATTCTGTTTGCTAGTATTTTGTTGAGGATTTTTGCATCTATGTTCATCAGTGATATTGGCCTGTCGTTTTCTTTCTTTGTGACATCCTTGTCTGGTGTTGGTATCAAGGTGATGGTGGCCTCGTAGAAGGAGTTTGGGAGTGTTCCTCCCTCTGCTATATTTTGGAAGAGTTTGAGAAGGATTGGTGTTAGCTCTTCTCTAAATGTTTGATAGAATTCGCCTGTGAAGCCATCTGGTCCTGGCTTTTGTTTGTTGGAAGATTTTTAATCACAGTTTCAATTTCAGTGCTTGTGATTGGTCTGTTCATATTTTCTGTTTCTTCCTGATTCAGTCTTGGCAGGTTGTGCATTTCTAAGGATTTGTCCATTTCTTCCAGATTGTCCATTTTATTGGCATAGAGTTGCTTGTAGTAATCTCTCATGATCTCTTTTATTTCTGCAGTGTCAGTTGTTACTTCTCCTTTTTCATTTCTAATTCTATTGATTTGAGTCTTCTCCCTTTTTTTCTTGATGAGTCTGGCTAGTGGTTTATCTATTTTGTTTATCTTCTCAAAGAACCAGCCTTTAGTTTTATTGATCTTTGCTATTGTTTCCTTCATGTCTTTTTCATTTATTTCTGATCTGATTTTTATGATTTCTTTCCTTCTGCTAGCTTTGGGGTTTTTTTGTTCTTCTTTCTCTAATTGCTTGAGGTGCAAGGTTAGGTTGTTTATTCGAGATGTTTCCTGCTTCTTAAGGTGGGCTTGTATTGCTATAAACTTCCCCCTTAGAACTGCTTTTGCTGCATCCCACAGGTTTTGGGTCGTTGTGTCTCCATTGTCATTTGTTTCTAGGTATTTTTTGATTTCCTCTTTGATTTCTTCAGTGATCACTTCATTATTAAGTAGTGTATTGTTTAGCCTCCATGTGTTTGTATTTTTTACAGATCTTTTCCTGTAATTGATATCTAGTCTCATGGCGTTGTGGTCGGAAAAGATACTTGATACAATTTCAATTTTCTTAAATTTACCAAGGCTTGATTTGTGACCCAAGATATGATCTATCCTGGAGAATGTTCCATGAGCACTTGAGAAAAATGTGTATATGTTGTTTTTGGATGGAGTGTCCTATAAATATCAATTAAGTCCATCTTGTTTAATGTATCATTTAAAGCTTGTGTTTCCTTATTTATTTTCATTTTGGATGATCTGTCCATGGGTGAAAGTGGGGTGTTTAAGTCCCCTACTATGAATGTGTTACTGTCGATTTCCCCTTTTATGGCTGTTAGTATTTGCCTTATGTATTGAGGTGCTCCTGTGTTGGGTGCATAAATATTTACAATTGTTATATCTTCTTCTTGGATCGTTCCCTTGATCATTATGTAGTGTCTTTCTTTGTCTCTTTTAATAGTCCTTATTTTAAAGTCTATTTTGTCTGATATGAGAATTGCTACTCCAGCTTTCTTTTGGTTTCCATTTGCATGGAATATCTTTTTCCATCCCCTTACTTTCAGTCTGTATGTGTCTCTAGGTGTGAAGTGGGTCTCTTGTAGACAGCATATATAAGGGTCTTGTTTTTGTATCCATTCAGCTAATCTGTGTCTTTTGGTGGGAACATTTAGTCCATTTACATTTAAGGTAATTATCGATATGTATGTTCCTATTCCCATTTTCTAAATTGTTTTGGGTTCGTCATTATAGGTCTTTTCCTTCTCTTGTGTTTCTTGCCTAGAGAAGATCATTTAGCATTTGTTGTAAAGCTGGTTTGGTGGTGCTGAACTCTCTCAGCTTTGCTTGTCTGTAAAGGTTTTAATTTCTCCATCAAATCTGAATGAGATCCTTGCTGGGTAGAGTAGTCTTGGCTGCAGGTTTTTCTCCTTCATCTCTTTCAGTATGTCCTGCCAGTCCCTTCTGGCTTGTAGGGTTTCTGCTGAGAGATCAGCTGTTAACCTTATGGGGATTCCCTTGTGTGTTATTTGTTGTTTTTCCCTTGCTGCTTTTAATATGCTTTCTTTGTATTTAATTTTTGACAGTTTGATTAATATGTGTCTTGGCGTATTTCTCCTTGGATTTATCCTGTATGGGACTCTCTGTGCTTCCTGGACTTGATTAACTATTTCCTTTCCCATATTAGGGAAGTTTTCAACTCTAATCTCTTCAAATATTTTCTCAGTCCCTTTCTTTTTCTCTTCTTCTTCTGGAACCCCTGTAATGCGAATGTTGGTGCGTTTAATGTTGTCCCAGAGGTCTCTGAGACTGTCCTCAGTTCTTTTCATTCTTTTTTCTTTATTCTGCTCTGCAGTAGTTATTTCCACTATTTTATCTTCCAGGTCACTTATCCGTTCTTCTGCCTCAGTTATTCTGCTATTGATCCCATCTAGAGTACTTTTAATATCATTTATTGTGTTGTTCATCATTGCTTGTTTCATCTTTATTTCTTCTAGGTCCTTGTTAACTGTTTCTTGCATTTTGTCCATTCTATTTCCAAGATTTCGGATCATCCTTACTATCATTATTCTGAATTCTTTTTTCAGGTAGACTGGCTATTTCCTCTTCATTTGTTAGGTCTGGTGCATTTTTATCTTGCTCCTTTATCTGCTGTGTGTTTTTCTGTCTTGTCATCTTGCTTATCTTACTGTGTTTGGGGTCTCCTTTTTGCAGACTGCAGGTTCGTAGTTCCCGCTTTTTTTGATGTCTGTCTCCAGTGTCTAAGGTTGGTTCAGTGGGTTGTGTAGGCTTCCTGGTGGAGGGGACTAGTGCCTGTGTTGTGGTGGATGAGGCTGGATCTTGTCTCTCTAGTGGGCAGGTTCACGTCTGGTGGTGTGTTTTGGGGTGTCTGTGGCCTTATTGTGATTTTAGGCAGCCTCTCTGCTAATGGGTGGGGTTGTGTTCCTGTTTTGCTAGTTGTTTGGCATAGGTTGTCCAGCACTGTGGTTTGCTGGTCGTTGAGTGAAGCTGGGTGCTGGTGTTAAGATGGAGGTCTCTGGGAGATTTTCGCCGTTTGATATTATGTGGATCTGGGAGGTCTCTTGTTGACCAGTGTCCTGAAGTTGGCTCTCCTACCTCAGAGGCAGAGCCCTGACTCCTGGCTGGAGCACCAAGAGCCTTTCATCCACACGGCTCAGAATAAAAGGGAGAAAAAGTAGAGAGAATTAGTAGAAGTATGAAGAAAGAAAGAAAGAAAGAAAGAAAGGAGGGAAGGAAGGAAGGAGGGAAGAAAGAAAGAAAGAAGCAAAGAAGGAAAGAAGGCAAGAAGGAAAGAAAGGAGGGAAGGAGGGAGGGAGGGAGGAAGGAAGGAGGGAAAGAAGGAAAAAAGACAGACAGAAAGAAGATACAGTAAAATAAAATAAAGTATAATAAAGTTATTGAATTAAAAAATACTTATTTAGAAAAAAAAGGGACGGATAGAACTTTAGGACAAATGTTGGAAGCAAAGCTATACAGACAAAATCTTACACAGAAGCATACACATACACACTCACAAAAAGAGGTAAAGGGGATAAAATCATAAATCTTGCTCTCAGAGACCACCTCCTCAATTTGAGATGATTCGTTGTCCAAGGATGGAGGGAGGGAAGGAAGGAAGGAAAGAAAGAAAGAAAGAAAGAAAGAAAGAAAGAAAGAAAGAAAGAAAGAAAGAAAAGTATAATAAAGTTATTAAATTTATTAAGAAAAAAATTTTTTAAAAAAACCTTGGACGGATAGAACCCTAGGACAAATGGTGGAAGCAAAACTATACAGACAAGATCTCACACAGAAGCATACACATACACACTCACAAAAAGAGGAAAAGGGGAAAAAATCATAGATCTTGCCCTCGAAGCCCACCTCCTCAATTTGGGATGATTGGTTGTCTATTCATGTATTCCACAGATGCAGGTGCATCAAGTTGATTGTGGAGCTTTAATCCGCTGTTTCTAAGGCTGCTGGGAGAGATTTCCCTTTCTCTTCTTTGTTCTCACAGTTCCCAGGGGCTCAGCTTTGGATTTGGCCCCGCCTCTGCGTGTAGGTTGCTGGAGGGCGTCTGTTGTTTGCTCAGACAGGACAGGGTTAAAGGAGCCGCTGATTCGGGGGTTCTGGCGCACTGAGGCCGGGGGAGCGGGAGGGGCACGGCGTGCGGGGTGGGCCTTCGGCGGCAGAGGCCGGCGTGACGTTGCACCAACCTGAGGCCCGCCGTGCGTTCTCCCGGGCAAGTTGTCCCTGGATCCCCTCTTTTCACTTTTTAACTCTTCTCCAGAGGGATCGAATCAGCGCATGTCCCCGGCGCCGGCTGCCCTGGGGCCGCAGTGCCGCCGCGCCGGGTCTTTGCATGTTCAGCTCGGCCGGCCCCCCTAGTTACTTTTAATTTTACATCTCCAGCTGGCGTGCAGTTTCAAGATTCTGGAGAAGCCCTTTTTAATTGGGGGATGTGTACCCAGGTTCAATTCCCTGAAATTTGTCTGTGATCTGGGTAGTTAGAAGGACCTGGTATCGTCCCTTCCAAGGAGGTTCAAGGGCAGTCATATTCTTCGTGATTCGAAATCAGAAGAGTGGGAGAAAATTTGAAACATTACTTTGGAGAGTTTCAGCCAGACATGTGAGGAAACTAGAAGAACTCAGGATCCAGTTCAGTTTACAGATACACAGTTCTTTCCTCTCACCTTTCTTATTTCTAACTGGCTTTGATTACATATATTTATTAGAATTCTTGACCTTTTAGAATCCTTTATTCCTAGTGAAAACTAAGAAGTGATCAGTGTGGACTGTTTGTTACACTAGCATTCTGTGGATTGGCAAATTTATAAATACTTTTCACAGTTTCTAGAAGTATATTCTTCCTCTTAGTAATTTTTCAATGTGGCACAAAATATGCTTACTGATAGAACCAAATATCTTCAGTTCCTCTGCCAAAGAAAGCCAAAAGTGGATAAATCTATGTTCAGTAATTAATGTTGCAGTATTTTATCTTACTTGGAAATGATCTAGATGTTCAATGACTAGCCTTAATTTAACTTATCTCATCCAACTTTAAGGTTTTAAGTTACCAAAAAGAGTTTGGAAACTATTCTTAAGCAAATATACCATAAGGCATGATTATTGCTGAAAAGTACACTTATAAATTTTTATCTTACATCTCCTTAATTTACTTGTTCTTAACAATTGTTTAGATTACTCCTGAAAATTTCATGAGACATTGAACAGCCAGCCATCATCTTAAGTTGCCATTCTTGCTGACAAATTATGTAACAGAGATTGCAAAAGCGTATTTGACTTTAGTTAACCTTGGTAGAATAAAAATATTCTACTTAATACTGATCACTCTAAAGACATGCCTGTTTCAATTAAACCAACAGACTTAAACTAGCTTTCATTCACCAAAGATTATGCTAGATCACGTGAACTTGAAAAACACTTGGGTTGGTCTGTACATTTCTTAGCATACACTTGATTTATATAAATGTTTGTTTTTTCAGCCTATTAAATAGAGCTCTTTACAAATGAATTTTGCCTATACCATCCAAAGGTAGAAGAATATCACATATTTATCACCTACATACATAAACATACAGACAGATGCAGAGGTCTTATAGCTTTTGTTTAAAGTTTTTAGGCATGAGATACATACAATAATGCAAAATTCACTAGTTTATAAAAGAATGGTTGGGTTCCAATTGTGTTTCTGGCAGATAGAATAAGTTAAGTTTACCTGCTCAGATGGTTAAAGATTTTACTAATACTAGTGGGAAAAAGTGTTAAGATTTTTCATTCACTCAATGTCCAAATAGCTGCTGCTGCCACTTCTTTTTTCCCCGATAAGAATGACTTCCCTGGAGTTTGTATTTCATGAGATGCCTCTGGGCATCCTAGAGAAGACCAGGTAAAACATTGATATCTCACAGCTCTCCCTGGGAGGGAAAGGCTCCATAACCAATGTGTTTTCCAGCCAATGTAAATTTGGAAAGGAAGGGACAACGTGAAATTTTCCCTTCCTCTCTCGACCAGGCTCCACAGATTTTGGAGAGCTGACCTTGGTAAGAATTCTTACCCTTTGCCAGGCTTCTGCCAGTTTTCCCAGGATGCCGTCTGCAGGATTCGGAGTGAGTGGGGTGTCCCAGTAGGTCTCATCCTGGTCACTAGAATCTGTAGGGGAGGAAGAATAACTTTCCCTCTACCCTTCATAGTGAGTGCCTGGCTGAGACCCCTTTCCTCTAGGGCACCTCGTAAGGGGATAAGGTTATCTCAGGTGGTTAAAAGTTCTCCACTGTGGCCACTGTAATTCAGGATTATCTTTGGTAAGGTTAACCTTAAAACAAAATTTTATTCACCTGAGGCCTCATACTGGACCCAGTCCGGTTTCTAGGTCAAACCCAGTCTGTCCTGGACCGGGTCTGGTTTCTAAGTTGGACCCAGTCCGTCCCCAGACCCATTTCGGTTTCTAAGGCGGAACCACTTTGTTCTGCACCGGGTCCAGTTTCAAAGTCGGCCGGACCGAGTTTGTCATCGGACCTGGTCCATTTTGTAAGTCGTCCTGGTCCTCGTCCCCTTTGTAAGCTGGACACAGTTCGTCCCTGGAATCGGTTCGGTTGCTGAGTCGGAACAAGTCTGATTCTGGCCAGTTTCTCGCCCCACTCCGGAGAAAGAAAGGCTCGAAGTCCGAAAGCTCATAACGTAAAAGCCGGAGCTGGGATCCAGCCTCCGAGACGAACTCGCCCCCCTCCCGAGGCAGCGAGCAGGCAGCCGGTCAAGGGGCTTCACAGGTACCTCTGCTTGTTTGCTCAGTGCTCCTGGGGGCTCCTTTGGTTCCCTGTTCTGACATCAGAACTATTAAAAGATAAACTGAGGCATATTAAAAATTCTTAAGAGTTTGAACAAAACTCAGAATCGGGCAGCACCAAACCGGAAGTGGTTAGGAGTGGCCTGCTGACCGGAACTGGGTAGGGGGGAACTTTTATAGAGAAAAGGCATAACCAAGGTAAGGAAACTATCGATGGGATGTAGCGTCAAGCTTAGTTGGCTGTTTGGGATTGGTCGTCCTTAGGTTTCAATCTGGTAACCTTGAGGCATTTACAGGATTAGATTTTGATTTTGGTTTGCTTATATAGGCCTCCAAGGCATTAGAGCCACCTCCATCTAAGGACCTCCTTGTTTAATTAATTCAACACTCGAGCTGAAGTTTATAAGGTATTTTCCTCCTCCACTTTTTTTTTTTTGCAGGGGATTAGCGGATTAAGATAGCTATCAAATCTCTTATAACAGAAATCTTTTTTTATTTCTCGTAATAGGTCCTCTAGTGGGCGACTGACCTGCACAGATCCCTTCTCTTGGCTATAGCAAGGTATGTCCATGCAGCAAATTTATTAATTGTTCACACGTGGCCTTTGGCTGTTCCAGGTCCGTGGCTGCTAGCAGAACCCCAGTTTTGTACAGGTGTTTGCCTTCCCAAGTCCTCAGAGTAGACCTCCCACCAGAGATCGTAGGCCTGGCTTCTGAGTATACATATGGAATAGCTGGGGAACTTTTAAAACCTACTCTTGCCTAGCGTTAACATTGTTTCCACAGCTCCCAGGTGGTTCCAATGTGCAGCTAGGCCTGAGAACCATTCCTCTTTCTGTGATTGGTTTCGGGCATGGACATGTGATATAGTCCCGGCCACTGAGAGAAGTTTTCATGGTGAGGGGAAAGAGCGGGGGCGAGCACATCTGGAAGGAAAGATCCCCCTCTCTCTGCCCAGAGAGGGGTGGATGTGATAAAAGCGCTCCTCTTTCTTACTGGTCTTTATTGTCTGCGTGGGAATGTCGGTTAAGTGTTGCAGCCAGCCATCCTCGGTCCTCTGAGGATAAGTGTAAAATGCTAGGGCGGGAATGCTTGCCTGGGTCTTTGATACGTTGTTGCGTCTCTGGCTCACTGAAATTAACCAACCGCGCTGCCTAACTCCAGGCTGCCTGTTATGCGGTATAATAAATCCTGGTGCAGCGCAAACTGCCCTGATCACACCTCTTGTGCAGTGGTAGAGAGTTAAGTTATTGGCACCTAGCATGATCTTTACTGCTCATTTTAGTGTTATTGGTGAAATGGCCCTCCCACTGAGAATGCATTTTCTTTTTTAACCTGGACATAAAGACGTAAGCGCTGGTGACTTTGAAGAAGTGCTTCACATGTATTCAGGGTTAAATAGGCTTTGTGAATGAAGGGTAAACCTAATGACCATATATGATACAGTTTCAACTGGAATCGCTCTTTAATGTTAGAAAGAAACTTTAAATGAATCTCTGGAACAGCCCATTGATGAGTTGTAACAGCCTATGGCCTAAGTTTGACCTTGCAAGTAGATACTTTTTTGTTACTTTTGTCTTGGGTGATATGCAGACCTACATTGTAACAATGTGTTTTATGGTTAGGGAATATTCTGATACAAAGTTGTAGTTACTCTTTTACAAAAGTTGCAATGCTTTTTTTTTTTTTTTTTTTTTTGCGGTACGCGGGCCTCTCACTGTTGTGGCCTCTCTCGTTGCGGAGCACAGGCTCCGGACGCGCAGGCTCAGCGGCCGTGGCTCACGGGCCCAGCCGCTCCGCGGCACGTGGGATCTTCCCGGACCGGGGGCACGAACCCGGGTCCCCTGCATTGGCAGGCGGACTCTCGACCACTGCGCCACCAGGGAAGCCCCCTAGTTACTTTTTTTATTTTTTTTCACTTTTTTTTAAACATCTCTATTGGGGTATAATTGCTTTACAGTGGTGTGTTAGTTTCTGCTTTATAACAAAGTGAATCAGTTATACATATACATATGTTCCCATATCTCTTCCCTCTTGCGTCTCCCTCCCTCCCACCCTCCCTATCCCACCCCTCCAGGCGGTCACAAAGCACCGAGCCAATATCCCTGTGCCATGCGGCTGCTTCCCACTAGCTATCTACCTTACTACGTTTGTTAGTGTGTATATGCCCATGACTCTCTCTCGCCCTGTCACAGCTCACCCTTCCCCCTCCCCATATCCTCAAGTCCGTTCTCCAGTAGGTCTGTGTCTTTATTCCTGTCTTACCCCTATGTTCTTCATGACACATTTTTTTCTTCTTAAATTCCATATATATGTGTTAGCATACGGTATTTGTCTTTTTCTTTCTGACTTACTTCACTCTGTATGACAGACTCTAGGTCTATCCACCTCATTACAAATAGCTTAATTTCGTTTCTTTTTATGGCCGAGTAATATTCCATTGTATATATGTGTCACATCTTCTTTATCCATTCATCCGATGATGTGCACTTAGGTTGTTTCCATCTCCGGGCTATTGTCAATAGAGCTGCAATGAACATTATGGTACATGACTCTTTTTGAATTTTGGTTTTCTCAGGGTATATGCCCAGTAGTGGGATTGCTGGGTCATATGGTAGTTCTATTTGTAGTTTTTTAAGGAACCTCCATACTGTTCTCCATAGTGGCTGAACCAATTCACATTCCCACCAGCAGTGCAAGAGTGTTCCCTTTTCTCCACACCCTCTCCAGCATTTATTGTTTCTAGATTTTTTGATGATAACCATTCTGACTGGTGTGAGATGATATCTCATTGTAGTTTTGATTTGCATTTCTCTAATGATTAATGATGTTGAGCATTCTTTCATGTGTTTGTTGGCAGTCTGTATATCTTCTTTGGAGAAATGTCTATTTAGGTCTTCTGCCCATTTTTGGATTGGGTTGTTTGTTTTTTTGTTATTGAGCTGCATGAGCTGCTTGTAAATTTTGGAGATTAATCCTTTGCCAGCTGCTTTATTTGCAAATATTTTCTCCCATTCTGAGGGTTGTCTTTTGGTCTTGTTTATGGTTTCCTTTGCTGTGCAGAAGCTTTGAAGTTTCATTAGGTCCCATTTGTTTATTTTTGTTTTTATTTCCATTACTCTAGGAGGTGGGTCAGAAAGGATCTTGCTGTGATTTATGTCATAGAATGTTCTGCCTATGTTTTCTTCTAAGAGTTTGATAGTTTCTGGCCTTACATTTAGGTCTTTAATCCATTTTGAGCTTATTTTTGTGTATGGTGTTAGGGAGTGATCTAATCTCATACTTTTACAGGCATCTGTCCAGTTTTCCCAGCACCACTTATTGAAGAGGCTGTCCTTTCTCCACTGTACATTCCTGCCACCTTTACCAAAGATAAGGTGTCCATATGTGCGTGGGTTTATCTCTGGTCTTTCTATCCTGTTCCATTGATCTATCTTTCTGTTTTTGTGCCAGTACCACACTGTCTTGATTACTGTAGCTTTGTAGTACCGTCTGAAGTCAGGGAGCCTGATTCCTCCAGCTCCTTTTTTCGTTCTCAAGATTGCTTTGGCTATTCGGGGTCTTTTGTGTTTCCATACAAATTGCGCAATTTTTTGTTCTAGTTCTGTGAAAAATGCCAGTGGTAGTTTGATAGGGATTGCATTGAACCTATAGATTGCTTTGGGTAGTAGAGTCATTTTCACAATGTTGATTCTTCCAATCCAAGAACATGGTATATCTCTCCATCTATTTGTATCATCTTTTATTTCTTTCATCAGTGTCTTATAAGTTTCTGCATACAGGTCTTTTGTCTCCTTAGGTAGGTTTATTCCTAGATATTTTATTCTTTTTGTTGCAATGGTAAATGGGAGTGTTTTCTTGATTTCAATTTCAGATTTTTCATCATTAGTATATAGGAATGCCAGAGATTTCTGTGCATTAATTTTGTATCCTGCCACTTTACCAAATTCATTGATTAGCTCTAGTAGTTTTCTGGTAGCATCTTTAGGATTCTCTGTGTATAGGATCATGTCATCTGCAAACAGTGACAGCTTTACTTCTTCTTTTCCGATTTGGATTCCTTTTATTTCCTTTTCTTCTCTGATTGCTATGGCTAAAACTTCCAAAACTATGTTGAATAAGAGTGGTGAGAGTGGGCAACCTTGTCTTGTTCCTGATCTTTGTGGAAATGCTTTCAGTTTTTCACCATTGAGGATGATGTTTGCTGTGGGCTTGTCATATATGGCCTTTATTATGTTGAGGAAAGTTCCCTCTATGCCTACTTTCTGCAGGGTTTTTATCATAAATGGGTGTTGAATTTTGTCAAAAGCTTTCTCTGCATCTGTTGAGATGATCATATGGTTTTTCTCCTTCAATTTGTTAATATGGTGTATCACATTGATAGATTTGCGTATATTGAAGAATCCTTGCATTCCTGGAATAAACCCCACTTGATCATGGTGTGTGATCCTTTTAATGTGCTGTTGGATTCTGTTTGCTAGTATTTTGTTGAGGATTTTTGCATCTATGTTCATCAGTGATATTGGCCTGTCGTTTTCTTTCTTTGTGACATCCTTGTCTGGTTTTGGTATCAAGGTGATGGTGGCCTCGTAGAAGGAGTTTGGGAGTGTTCCTCCCTCTGCTATATTTTGGAAGAGTTTGAGAAGGATAGGTGTTAGCTCTTCTCTAAATGTTTGATAGAATTCGCCTGTGAAGCCATCTGGTCCTGGGCTTTTGTTTGTTGGAAGATTTTTAATCACAGTTTCAATTTCAGTGCTTGTGATTGGTCTGTTCATATTTTCTATTTCATCCTGATTCAGTCTTGGCAGGTTGTGCATTTCTAAGGATTTGTCCATTTCTTCCAGATTGTCCATTTTATTGACATAGAGTTGCTTGTAGTAATATCTCATGATCTCTTTTATTTCTGCAGTGTCAGTTGTTACTTCTCCTTTTTCATTTCTAATTCTATTGATTTGAGTCTTCTCCCTTTTTTTCTTGATGAGTCTGGCTATTGGTTTATCTATTTTGTTTATCTTCTCAAAGAACCAGCCTTTAGTTTTATTGATCTTTGCTATTGTTTCCTTCATTTCTTTTTCATTTATTTCTGATCTGATTTTTATGATTTCTTTCCTTCTGCTAGCTTTGGGGTTTTTTTGTTCTTCTTTCTCTAATTGCTTGAGGTGCAAGGTTAGGTTGTTTATTCGAGATGTTTCCTGCTTCTTAAGGAGGGCTTGTATTGCTATAAACTTCCCCCTTAGAACTGCTTTTGCTGCATCCCACAGGTTTTGGGTCGTTGTGTCTCCATTGTCATTTGTTTCTAGGTATTTTTTGATTTCCTCTTTGATTTCTTCAGTTATCACTTCATTATTAAGTAGTGTATTGTTTAGCCTCCATGTGTTTATACTTTTTACAGATCTTTTCCTGTAATTGATATCTAGTCTCATGGCGTTGTGGTCAGAAAAGATACTTGATACAATTTCAATTTTCTTAAATTTACCAAGACTTGATTTGTGACCCAAGATATGATCTATCCTGGAGAATGTTCCATGAGCACTTGAGAAAAATATGTATTCTGTTGTTTTTGGATGGAGTGTCCTATAAATATCAATTAAGTCCATCTTGTTTAATGTATCATTTAAAGCTTGTGTTTCCTTATTTATTTTCATTTTGGATGATCTGTCCATGGGTGAAAGTGGGGTGTTTAAGTCCCCTACTATGAATGTGTTACTGTCGATTTCCCCTTTTATGGCTGTTAGTATTTGCCTTATGTATTGAGGTGCTCCTATGTTGGGTGCATAAATATTTACAATTGTTATATCTTCTTCTTGGATTGATCCCTTGATCATTATGTAGTGTCCTTCTTTGTCTCTTTTAATAGTCCTTATTTTAAAGTCTATTTTGTCTGATATGAGAATTGCTACTCCAGCTTTCTTTTGGTTTCCATTTGCATGGAATATCTTTTTCCATCCCCTTACTTTCAGTCTGTATGTGTCTCTAGGTCTGAAGTGGGTCTCTTGTAGACAGCATATATAAGGGTCTTGTTATTGTATCCATTCAGCTAATCTGTGTCTTTTGGTGGGAGCATTTAGTCCATTTACATTTAAGGTAATTATCGATATGTATGTTCCTATTCCCATTTTCTAAATTGTTTGGGGTTCGTTATTATAGGTCTTTTCCTTCTCTTGTGTTTCTTGCCTAGAGAAGATCGTTTAGCATTTGTTGTAAAGCTGGTTTGGTGGTGCTGAACTCTCTCAGCTTTTGCTTGTCTGTAAAGGTTTTAATTTCTCCATCAAATCTGAATGAGATCCTTGCTGGGTAGAGTAGTCTTGGCTGCAGGTTTTTCTCCTTCATCACTTTCAGTATGTCCTGCCACTCCCTTCTGGCTTGTAGGGTTTCTGCTGAGAGATCAGCTGTTAACCTTATGGGGATTCCCTTGTGTGTTATTTGTTGTTTTTCCCTTGCTGCTTTTAATGTGCTTTCTTTGTATTTAATTTTTGACAGTTTGATTAATATGTGTCTTGGCGTATTTCTCCTTGGATTTGTCCTGTATGGGACTCTCTGTGCTTCCTGGACTTGATTAACTATTTCCTTTTCCATATTAGGGAAGTTTTCAACTCTAATCTCTTCAAATATTTTCTCAGTCCCTTTCTTTTTCTCTTCTTCTTCTGGAACCCCTGTAATTCGAATGTTGGTGCATTTAATGTTGTCCCAGAGGTCTCTGATACTGTCCTCAGTTCTTTTCATTCTTTTTTCTTTATTCTGCTCTGCAGTAGTTATTTCCACTATTTTATCTTCCAGATCACTTATCCGTTCTTCTGCCTCAGTTATTCTGCTATTGATCCCATCTAGAGTACTTTTAATTTCATTTATTGTGTTGTTCATCGTTGCTTGTTTCATCTTTATTTCTTCTAGGTCCTTGTTAACTGTTTCTTGCATTTTGTCCATTCTATTTCCAAGATTTCAGATCATCGTTACTATCATTATTCTAAATTATTTTTCAGGTAGACTGGCTATTTCCTCTTCATTTGTTAGGTCTGGTGCATTTTTATCTTGCTCCTTTATCTGCTGCGTGTTTTTCTGTCTTCTCATCTTGCTTATCTTACTGTGTTTGGGGTCTCCTTTTTGCAGACTGCAGGTTCGTAGTTCCCGCTTTTTTTGATGTCTGTCTCCAGTGTCTAAGGTTGGTTCAGTGGGTTGTGTAGGCTTCCTGGTGGAGGGGACTAGTGCCTGTGTTGTGGTGGATGAGGCTGGATCTTGTCTCTCTAGTGGGCAGGTTCACGTCTGGTGGTGTGTTTTGGGGTGTCTGTGGCCTTATTATGATTTTAGGCAGCCTCTCTGCTAATGGGTGGGGTTGTGTTCCTGTTTTGCTAGTTGTTTGGCATAGGTTGTCCAGCACTGTGGCTTGCTGGTCGTTGAGTGAAGCTGGGTGCTGGTGTTAAGATGGAGGTCTCTGGGAGATTTTCGCCGTTTGATATTATGTGGATCTGGGAGGTCTCTTGTTGACCAGTGTCCTGAAGTTGGCTCTCCTACCTCAGAGGCAGAGCCCTGACTCCTGGCTGGAGCATCAAGAGCCTTTCATCCACACGGCTCAGAATAAACGGGAGAAAAAGTAGAGGGAATTGGTAGAAGTATGAGGAAAGAAAGAAGGAAAGGAGGGAAGGAAGGAAGGAAGAAAGAAAGAAAGAAGCAAAGAAGGAAAGAAGGCAAGAAGGAAAGAAAGGAGGGAGGGAGGGAGGGAGGAAGGAAGGAGGCAAAGAAGGATAAAAGACAAAAAGAAAGAAGATATAGTAAAAATAAAATAGAGTATAATAAAGTTATTGAATTAAAAAATTCTTATAGAAAAAAAAAAAGACAGATAGAACCTTAGGACAAATGTTGGAAGCAAAGCTATACAGACAAAATCTTACACAGAAGCATATACATACACCCTCACTAAAAGAGGTAAAGGGGGAAAAATCTTAAATCTTGCTGTCAGAGATCACCTCCTGAATTTGGGATGATTCGTTGTCTAAAGGAGGGAAGGAAGGAAGGAAAGAAAGAAAGAATGAAGGTAAAGTATAATAACGTTATTAAAATTAAAATTGATTATTAAGAAAAAAATTTAAAAAAAAAACCATGGACGGATAGAACCCTAGGACAAATGGTGGAAGCAAGACTATACAGACAAGATCTCACACAGAAGCATACACATACACACTCACAAAAAGAGGAAAAGGGAAAAAATCATAGATCTTGCTCTAAAGTCCACCTCCTCAATTTGGGATGATTGGTTGTCTATTCAGGTATTCCACAGATGCAGGTACATCAAGTTGATTGTGGAGCTTTAATCCGCTGCTCCTGAGGCTGCTGGGAGAGATTTCCCTTTCTCTTCCTTGTTCTCACAGCTCCCAGGGGCTCAGCTTTGGTTTTGGTCCTGCCTCTGCGTGTAGGTCGCTGGAGGGCGTCTGTTTTGTGCTCAGACAGGACGGGGTTAAAGGAGCCGCTGATTCGGGGGCGCACTCAGGCCGGCGGGGAGGGAGGGGCACTGCGTGCGGGGCGGGCCTGCGGCGGCAGAGGCCGGCGTGACGTTGCACCAGCCTGAGGCGCGCCGTGGGCTCTCCCGGGGAAGTTGTCCCTGGATCCCGGGAACCTGGCAGTGGCGGGCTACACAGGCTCCGCGGAAGAGGGTGTGGAGAGTGGCCTGTGCTCGCACACAGGCCCCTTGGTGTCGGCAGCAGCAGCCTTGGCGTCTCCCGCCCGTCTCTGGGGTCCGCGCTTTTAGCCGCGGCTCGCGCCCGTCTCTGGAGCTCCTTTAAGCAGCGCTCTCAATCCCCTCTCCTCGCGCACCAGGAAACAAAGAGGGAAGAAAAAGTCTCTTGCCTCTTCGGCAGGTGCAGACTTTTCCCCGGACTCCCTCCGGGCTAGCCGTGGTGCACTAACCCCTTCAGGCTATGTTCAAGCCGCCAACCCCAGTCCTCTCCCTGTGCTCTGTCCGAAACCGAAACCCGAGCCTCAGAGCCTCAGCTCCCAGCCCCGCCCGCCCCGGCGGGTGAGCAGACAAGCCTCTCGGGCTGGTGAGTGCCGGTCGGCACCGATCCTCTGTGCGGGAATCTCCCCGCTTTGCCCTCCGCACCCCTGTGGCTGTGCTCTCCTCCGCGGCTTCGAAGCTCCCCCCTCTGCCTCCCGCAGTCTGCGCCCGCGAAGGGGCTTCCTAGTGTGTGGAAACTTTTCCTCCTTCACAGCTCCCTCCCACTGGTGCAGGTGCCTTCCCTATTCTTTTGTCTCTGTTTTTTCTTTTTTTCTTTTGCCCTACCCAGGTACGTGGGGAATTTCTTGCCTTTTGGGAGGTCTGAGGTCTTCTGCCAGCCTTCAGTAGGTGTTCTGTAGGAGTTGTTCCACGTGTAGATGTATTTCTGGTGTATCTGTGGGGAGGAAGGTGATCTCGGCGTCTTACTCTTCCGCCATCTTCAAGGTCCCCCCCGTATCCTGCTGTTTTAACAAAATTCATTGATTAGTAGTTTTCTGGTAGCATCTTTAGGATTCTCTATGTATAGTATCATGCCATCTGCAGTGACAGCTTTACTTCTTCTTTTCCGATTTGGATTCCTTTTATTTCTTTTTCTTCTCTGATTGCTGCGGCTAAAACTTCCGACACTGTGTTGAAGAAGAGTGGTGAGAGTGGGCAACCTAGTCTTGTTCTTCATCTTAGAGGAAATGGTTTCAGTTTTTCACCTCTGAGGATGATGTTGGCTGTGGGTTTGTCGTATATGGCCTTTATTATGTTGAAGTAGTTCCCTCTTTGCCTACTTTCTGGAGGGTTTTTATCGTAAATGGGTGTTGGATTTTGTCAAAAGCCTTTTCTGCCTCTGTTGAGATGATCATATGGTTTTTCTCCTTCAATTTGTTAATATAGTTTATCACATTGATTAATTTGCGTATATTGAAGAATCCTTGCATTCCTGGGATAAACCCACTTGATCATGGTGCATGATGCTTTTAATGTGCTGTTGGTTTCTGTCTGCTAGTGAAATCAGTTTTATTTAGTTTTAGTTCCCAGAGGGTTTCAGCGAAATTCTCTGGTCCTGGGAGTCCTTTTTCCCTCTGTCACTAGATGGCACTTGTGAGTACTTCTCATTTCAAGAACATTTACTCCAGTGGCATTGACACTAGATGGCGCTGGGGACATTCCCCCACCAAGGCTGGCTCGCTCCCAGTGTGTGTTGAACTGTAAGCCTGGTTACCTCCTGTGCACAAAGAACTCTGAGAAATTCGTCAATATTTAGTTCTGGTAAAAAATCAATTCTATTATAACCACTTTTCTGGGCAGCGTTGCATCATACATACCCAAAGTAGCGAATCTGAATCAAATTCAGTATTCAACTTAGATCCAAGAGGAGCTCCAGTTTACCTGATCATAGACTGAGGCAGAGCCCCCAGCCTGAGGCTCCCCTTTGTCATTGAGAATGGACATCCAGGCCTAACCTGCAAGAAGAGGTCAGGTGTGTGATCTTAGGTGAGTTATTTTCTTGCATGTAGTTAAAAATCTCTTTGATGAAATGTCTCTGAAAGCCAGAAACCGGCACCATGATTTCCTCACTTCAGCTAAATTCATCTTTTTGTTTTTCAGGGATGTTTATTCCTTTTCTAGAAAAATTAGAGGCCACTGGCTTCCCCTTTCCCTCATGCTTAGTTCTAACTTTATTATCTTTCCCTAGTTGAGGTATAGAACCTCAACTGGTCCTTGAGCTAGGAATGCATTCCCTTGTCACAGTTTACCTTTCAAAGTGAAACTGACCAAAAGATTTTATACCCAGTCTGGAAGGCTGACATTCTCATCCTTTCTTTTTTTAATTTTTAATTTTTTTATACAGCAGGTTCTTATTAGTTATGACATTCTCATCCTTTTAGCACTCAGATCTCATCCAGCTTTCCTCTGGAGTTCTTTTAGTGGAAAGAAGACCAGACTAAAAAATCATAAGATCTGAATTTATGCTGGATCTTGCCCGTTACTAACTGTGAATCCTTAGACTTGAAACCACATTTATTTGAGCTTCACTTTCCTCATCTGTAAAATGGGAGAATAGTTATAAATTACTGGCAGCTGCATCCTGCTCTTCCCTATCCAATCAGACTTTATGCTGATGAGAGTCTCTCTCTTTTTTTCTTTTGCGCTTGACTATAAACTAGAAGTGGCTTCAGAAGCACTTTGTCTCCTGTGGCTGAGAAGCACAGTATCTGTTCTGAGAAAAACCAACATGTGTAACTACACATTAAGAGTGCAAAATTTCACACACATACACATGACAACAACACAAGTTTCTTTGTGAGAGAGGAGAGCAATGCACTTATGATCTCTCAATTTTGGAGTTTCCAAAGCATGTTCACATCTCTTCATTTCTTTTGATGTTCCCCCAAATCCAGTGTGGAAGAAGACATGCAGCCATCAGAAGTCCTGTTTTACAGATGAAGTATGTGAGTTTTAGAAAAGTGAAGGGACTAGCTCAGGGTCACAAGTTACTGGGCAGGGATGTGATCCCAGGTCTCTGTGAGCCCTGTGCCACTGGGGAACCAGTTGACTAATTCTGACTCTTGTAGTTAATTCTGGGCAAGGGGCCTTGAAATATTTGTCCATTTTTTTCAGGCATTTGACCTAAGCCACAGAAAAGGAGAAAACTGGTTATCTAAGGTCACAGAAAGAATCACATAAATAGAAAATAGAAGGAAGATTGAAGTCAATCTAACTTCAGTCCGTGTTCGTAACAAAGCCTCCCTCTGTTTAGTTAAGAGCCAATCCCTTAAAAAAAGAGGGGTCTTTGTTTTTCTCAAAGAACCAAACACATTTGCAGATGTTGTGCCCTTTATTAAAATCTTAGGTATAAAAAGCAAGAAATGTTTTCGCTGGAAAAGCAAAGCTCTCCCTTGGTGTTGAGCAAATGGGAATCCTTTGATTCGATGCAAAATTTCTATTCTAGGTATGGTTATGTCGTTTCTTTAAAGAAATAAAAATGGAAAACATTCAATGCTTTTAAATACCACCTTTCTCTTTTTCAGTTTGCTTGCTTATTATTAATACAGTTTGAATGGATTCTTGCTTTGACATGGAAGTTTATTTTTAAAAGAACTGTGGATCATCTGTTACTATAGCAATAATTTCTCACTCTGAAGCTATTTAATCTTAAAGCAACATGGGACTTTAAATGTCAAGGTGGTCCGTATTTAGCATGAATGCAGTGCTTGACTCTACTGATCATGAAACTGTTCGTGATGAAGAGAAATGGAGTTTCTGGGTTTCGTTGTTTGTTTTAAATTTCCCTCCAGTGCCCCTCACCTGTTAGGCATTCTCAGTAGTGGGGGAACTATTTGTATGTATGGTCAGCACAGACACCTATGCTGCTGGCAACACGTGACAGTGACTACCATGTGCGGCCACAGCTGTTTGCACGCTGGGCCTCTGTGGGGGAGCGCAGAACTGCCCATGCACCACCTTCTAATGCAAATATATGCCGCAAAATAGAACAGTCAGGGTGTGGCAAAAGACGCCTCTGGTAAATCGCTTCACCTCTGCTTTAGCGGGCTCTGAATCCAGCATCTGGGCAAGGATGATCTTTCACTACCAGTAGACATCGTATTGTTTGGACATAGCTTTTGAGGAGGAACCGCTGCTGTGAGAGGCAGTTCACGCAATTTGATGTCTCTGCTACCAGCTGGTGCTTAGGTTCAGAGCCAGCTTCGGTGCTCTTTCTGGTATGACCCGCCTATGACTTGGTCTTCACGTACCAGCATCCAGTTCCCTGTTCTAAAACACACCCTTAATGCATACATGCATACATATATTTTATTCAGCTGAAATGAGGACCTCAACAGAAATACAACCTAAATTAAATCCATCATAGAATCATAGATCTGGATGGCATTCTTTCTTCCTGTTTACTTGACTGGTCCTGAGAAAAATCTCTAACATGAGCTGTAGGGACCCGTGGACTTGACCATACTAGTGACCCACCTACCTTCTCCCTCTTATCCTTTCTGCTCTAGCCACACTGAAATTATTTTAATTCTTCAAACAGTCATGCTCTTTGTTGCTTCAGGTACATGCTGATATATTTATACACGCTGATCCTTTGCCTGAAATTGCGCCCACTCTTTTCTGTTGCCATTTTCACCCAGCTAATCCCTATCTGTTGCTTAAATCTCAGCTCAAGGTCATTTCCTCTGAGAAGCTTTCCCCAGTTTAGGTGAGAATCCCATAGCACTCTGTGTTCCCCATGACATAAGACTCATCATCAGGGAGATTGCTCATCCACTGTCTATCCCCTTGGCTAGACTCTGAGTTCAGTGATGTCAGGAATCTGTCTTGTCTATCATGGTATTTCCAGTGCCTAGTTCAGATAAGCACTTAAATGTTTGTTGGATTAATGAATGAATTACAGTCAGCTTTCATGGTAGAAAATCAAGGTAGCTTTTTTTGGGGTTCAAAAGCCTGTTTTGAGATAAGCTACCTCTGGAACTGGCAAAGTCCATTTTAAATGTGCCAGAGTTACTCCTGGTGAGCTGGGGTAAGGAATGCAAGTGACGTTTAACACAGAGATCAAAAGGTACACACGTAAATGTCTGCTATTTCCTCCGAGTAATCTCTTTGAGAAGAGGCCTTTAGATCCTGTGGCACATTTTTTGTCCTTTGAGTGAAGATATTTTACTTCGGAAATTGTTGAAAGTCTTCTTAGGAGCCTGAAATTCATTCATTGATTCATTCAATAAATTTCTATTTTTCTCAGAAATAAGGTGTGACTAGTAAACAATGGGACCAATTTTCTTATGTGACTCATAAACTGACTCAGAAGGCAATTCAAAAAGTTACATCTTTAATGAGATTTAATTTTGCTGCTCATTTTTGAAGTTATTGTACAATCCAGACTTGTTGACTGACTTTGTAAATGAGCCAAGCGTCACTCAAGTACCTTATGCTTGGGTTGTGTTTTTTCACAAAGGACATGTCAGGCTCTAGGACCACACCTGACCTCAGGCAAGTGGGATCTAGGGAGCAAACAGGATCTCAGCAGTAAGGCTGGTTTGCTGCTCTCCAGCCCTGCCCTGTGATCCTGGTTGTCTGTTTCTATCCTCTTTAGAGCCCATGCCTTACGTATTGAGCTTTCTTCCTGGTATCTGTAAGTGGGGTATGTTTCACCCTTTCTAGATTCTGTTTAATTCACGTGTGCTGAGCACAGTGATAAATCTTTTGCTAAGCACTGAGATTAAGGCGATAGAGAATATATAGGAAAACTACAGGGAAGTTACAGTCAGGGGAAAGCTAGATAAGACACTTAAATCATTACTGTAAACTACTGTGAGAAGTGCAGCAACCCATATACATGCAAGATGGAAAGGAGGGAGGCTACTTCCCTTAAGGACTTCACAGCACAACACATGCACGTTCTGTGACAGGCATGAGTATGAGGCAGGATGCCACATTATCTTGAAACGCAAGAGAGAAGGATTGCCTAAAGCCTGCCATGTCATCTTGGGGAGACAGCTTTCTCCTATAGCTCGTGATGGTGTCCAGGGACTGTGTTAGTTTCCTACTGCTGCTGTAACACACAACCACTAACTTAGTGGCTTAAAACAACACAATTTATTTGCTTTCATTTTGGGAGGTCAGAAGTTTACAATCAAGGCGTAAGTAGGGTGGTATTTCTTCTGAACATTATCAGAGGAGAATCTGTTCTGTTGCCTTTTTCATCTTCTGGAGGCTGCCTGTATTCCTTGCTTTGCACGTTTCCTTCCTCACATTATTCCAGCCTCTTGTTTCTGTCATCACATGTCCAACTACTCTGACCTTCCTATCTCTTTCCTGTAAGGACCCTTGTGATTACATTTGGTCCACATGGAAAACCTAGGATAATCTCCCCATCTCAAGGTCCTTAACTTAATCACATCGGCAGAGTCCCTTTTGCCATGTAAGGTGACATCCAGGTTCCAGAGCTTACATGGACGTGGACATCTTCGAGGGCCATTATTCTGCCCACCACAGGGGACTATGGCAATGAAAATAGGAACAACAACAGAAAGGAATTTGATGCGATGTCAATCTTTCTTCAGTTCATCAGTCAATTAAATAAAAATCATTGGCAGTGACTCCTCCAAATATTTTCTCTTTTAATTTTTACTTCAAAATTCCCTACTTTGAAACATATGTCATAAGGCTGTACTACCCACTTCATCTCCTTATTGATGTCATCTGTCCATATCCTGATCACTGCTACCCCTACCCTCATTAAGACTGTGGTACCTGGTTCACTGTGTTCCTCTTTATTCCTATCATTTTTTGCTGGCATAACCTGTTCAGTACTCTGGCCTTCCAGTTGGGTGACCTTGTTATCACTGATCATTTTCCTCAAGCCCAAATCAGCCACAAAGTTCCTTGTTTACGATTCTGAAATTCCAATTTCAACCATGTCACTCTCTAATCATTTCCTCTTATCCTTTTTGCTTACTTACTGCAATTCTTGCACTGATATGATTTAATTTACCCTTTCTCTTATTTATGTTCCCCATCCTGACCTCAGGTATCTCCGTACCCATTATATTTTATGAGCCATCTTTATATTCATCCATTTACTTAAGTACTAATTGAACAACTACTGTGTGCTTGTCTGGGATACAGTGGTGAGGAAAATAAAGCTCTTGTACTCATAAAACATACATTTTAGTTAAAACATAATCACTCCCATATAATTGCCCATAATTCCCTTACACCATTTCTGAAATTTCAGTTTCAAACATCCTTTTCTAACTGAGACCTCCAGTCTATTACGCTCACCACTTTGTGTCACCACTCTTTGCTTCACCTTCATGTTTTTGCTCCTCAAACTTCCCCATTCACCAACTCAGCTGATGACTTCACCTCATATTTCATTGAAAAAAGAATTAATAAAACAAGAAACCCCTCATCCTTCCCTTCCCACTACCATGTTTCACAGTCTTTCTGCATCTCTACCTATATTCTCTGCCTTTCCATTCATCACAGTGAGAGAAATGTCCTTGTTCATATCACAGGTGTACACTCTTCTTATGCCCTGTATCCCCTCCTCTTTTGCCTACTAAGGACTTCACTCCATTAATTGTTCCCTCTCTCTCTCCTGTATCATCAGTTTCTCTCTTTCTGCTGTATCATTTCATCAGCCTACAAACATGCTCTAGTATTTTCTGTCTAAAACAAGCAAACAAACAAAAATCTATTTTGATCACATATCCCCTTCTAGCTTCTGCTTCACTTCTAAGTTCTACTTCACATCCAAACATCTTGTAAGAGTAGGGTAACTTCTGGATACCACTTCCTCATTCTCCATTCACTACTCATGTCACCATGATCTGACTTTTATGAAAATATGTACTCTTGTCAACATCAATATTTCTGACACCAATGTGACTTGATAATTCTTGTCATCAAATCCAGTGAATACTGCATATATGTACAAAGGATGCTCAGTATTTCCACTTGGATGTTTATAAGCTATCTTTGTCTTAGTATGTCCAAATTGGAACTCCAATCCCTAACCCTAGATTTGTTATTTCCCCAGTCTTTACTCTTCAAATCTTAGTTCATGAGCAAACTCATCACAAAGTTGTATATTGAAAATACCTCCAATCTAGCCACTTCTTTCTATCCCAGTCACCTCTAGTTTAGTTTCCTACCTGCTCTTCCTGTTGCTACTCTTGCCCCACTATTATCCATTCACCACCCAGTTGCCAGAGTGATGTGAAAATCATTCATACTCTTCCTCCATTTCTCCTTTCGTGTAGAGCAGGGGTTGCAAACTCACCTGGCTATCAGGGCCAGGAAGACAAATGAGTGAAGTAAACCAGGTATATTTTTTCCTTAAAAAAAACAAAACAAACAAAAAACTACAAGAAAGCTGAATCAGACTTTTTAATTTTTACTGAATTATAGTGTAAACATGTAAAATAATAACATCTATGATACTGTCAATTATATTTTAAAATCAAATTGTAAAAAGAGACAAATTAAAACCAGGAGGATTTAAATATCCAGCTCTTGTTTTCTTATCATTTTTAGATTTGTCTACAGATTATTATCTATACTATAAGAAGAATAGGGCAACAGTTATGATAAATGGTGATAAACACACCCTCAGACTCAGAGTGGAGAATATAACTACTGGTCTTTTTACTGTCTCCATGGTTTTGCCCTTTCCAGAATGTACGTAGCTGGAATCATATACTTTGTAGCCTTTCCGCATTGGTGTCTTTCACTTAGTAATATGCGTTTAAGGTTCTTCCATGTCTTTTATGGCTTGATAGCTCATTTCTTTTTAGTGCTGAATGCTACTACATTGTCTGGATATACCACAGTTTATTTATCCATACATCGATTGAAGGACATCTTCATCACTTTTAAGTTTTGGCAATTATGAGTAGAGCTGCTGTAAACATCCATGTGCAGGCTTTTCTGTGGACATAAATACCCAAGGAGCATGATCTCTGGATCATATGGTAAGAGTATGCTTAGTTTTTTTTTTTTTTTTTTTTTGCGGTACGCGGGCCTCTCACTGCTGTGGCCTCTCCTGTTGCGGAGCACAGGCTCCGGACGCGCAGGCTCAGTGGCCATGGCTCATGGGCCCAGCCGCTCCGCGGCATGTGGGATCCTCCCGGACCGGGGCACGAATTCGCGTCCCCTATAACGGCAGGCGGACTCTCAAACACTGCGCCACCAGGGAAGCCTAAGAATATGCTTAGTTTTGTAAGAAACTTCCGAATTGTCTTCCAAAGTGGACCATTTTGTATTCCCACCAGCAACGAAAGAGGCTCTCCATTGCTTCACATCCTCACCAACATTTGGTATTGTCACTATGTTGGATTTTAGACATTCTAATAGGTGTTTAGTGGTAGCTCATCATTTTATTTTGAGAGATTCCGTAATGACATGTGATGTTGAACATCTTCTCATATGCTTATTTGCCGTTGTTGTTTGCTGAGGTATGTGTTCAGATGTTTTGACCATTATTTTAGTTGGATCGTTTATTTTCTTATTGTTGAGTGTTAAGAGGTTTTTTTTTTTTTACTGTTATAGATATCAGTCATTTATCAGATATATGTTTTCCTAGGATTTCTTCCCAGTCTGGAGCTTGTCATTCTCTTAGTAGTGTCTTTCACCAACAGAAGCTTTTGATTTTAATGAAGTCCAACTTACCAATATTTCTTTCATGGATCATGTTTTTGGTGTTGTACGTAAAAAGTCATCACCAGACCAAGGTCACCTGGATTTTCTATGTGATCTTCTAGGAGTTTTATTGTTTTGCTTTTTATACTTAGGTCTATAAACCACCTTGACTTAATTTTTGTGTAAGGTGTAAGGTCTGGATTTTTTTTTTTGGCATGTGGCTGTCTAGTTGTTCCATTTGTTGAAAAGACTTTTTTTTCCATTGAATTGCCTTTGCCTGTTTGTCAAAGATTAGTTGACTGTATTTGTGGGCGTCTGTTTCTGGGTTCTCTGTGCCATTATATAAATATATATATGTCTATTCTTTTTTTTTTTTTTTTTTTTGCGGTACGCGGGCCTCTCACTGCTGTGGCCTCTCCTGTTGCGGACCACAGGCTCCAGACGCGCAGGCTCAGCAGCCATGGCTCACAGGCCCAGCCGCTCCTCGGCACGTGGGATCTTCCCGGACCGGGGCACGAACCCGTGTCCCCTGCATCGGCAGGCGGACTCTCAACCACCGCACCACCAGGGAAGCCCCCATATATGTGTATTCTTTTACCAGTACTATACAGTCTTGATTACTGTAATTTTACAGTAAGTCTTAAAGTTGAGTAGTATCTTTCCTCTAACTTTCTTCTTCTCCTTCAATATTGTGCTGGCTATTGAGGACCTTTTGCCTTTCCAAATAAACTTTAGAATTATTATATCTCCATTTATTAAATATTTTTTGATTTTGTTCATCAGAGTTTTGAAGTTTTCCCATTATAGATCTTGTACATTTTTTTGTTAGAGATATACCTAATTATTTGATTTTTTGGTGTTGATGTTGGTTCAATATTTGTAAAAAAAAAAGTATCACATTAATATAACATGTTAATGATAGAACTCTGTGCAGGAGAAGAAGAGTAATTTTAGAGGGGATGATAGTGGGAATAATGAATACAGTTATATCTTACATTTTATAGGATTTTTTTAAAGGTTTAAGACCTCAGTAACTTACAGTTTGCTGTGTGGTCAAATAGGTGATTTTATGCAATCTCCATAATTACTTGTAAGGTCAGCATTATTATCTCTGTTTCTAGAGGAGGAAACTTGATGGTAGACAACTTACACTCCTGTGTTCAATAAGGGTGAAGCTGCTACCTCTTCTGTGAAGGAGCACCTGAGGAGACTGTCACTTATCATAGCTCATAAAAAACTAAAAGAAGGAATCAACACTACAAAAAAAATTCATTTTAAGGCGGCAGGCAGGATGGTACTATGCTGAAGTTTAGTATTAAATTTTAAGCTTTGTGCTTAAGCTAGTGATTACTTACTGTGAATGGAAACATTTGTAGCTGAGTCAGATCAGACTCCTGTTTGATGGATAGCCAACACAGGAAACAGATAAATCTGCCTCATTACAAATGAAAGATGGCAATAAAATATATGTTATTCTTCTGGGGCAGGTGTCTACTGAAAAGGGAACTGGTTATACTTTACATGAAAACTCTGCTCCTCTATTCCATACTCTATCCCTGAAGACAAGGATATAACCTTGATTAAAAACTAGAATCTGTTTTCACTACATTTTGCCTACTGGCTTAATGTTTTTCTCCATTCTTTCATTTTCTTCCATTTTGTTTTTATCATCCAAGGTACGTATCTGAAGTATGTTCACAAATATTACGTATATACGGTTGACCCTTGAATAATGTGGGGTTTAATCTGTGTATAACTTACAGGCAGCCCTCGGTCTTCAGTATCTGCGGTTTCCCCACATCTGAGTATTAGTCACTATTGAAAAATATCTGCATGCAAGTGGACCCATGCAGTTCAAACCTGCTGTTGTTCAAGGGTCAACTGTATGATTTACTCTACAAGCAAAGCATACCGTTAGCATAGTACATTTTGGCTGATGGTGTTCAGTTCCCATCATAGAGTGTAGGGCGAGTTTATAACCTTTTGTATGTGACTATTACATGTAGGACAATCCATCTTTAAGTAGGGATCCCTTACTCCAAAATTAATACTAGATGGTTTTCTCTGAATGACGTGTCTTCTAATTTAAATAAACATCATATTTGAAATGAAAAATGCATATGTGGTAAACAGCAATACTTGGCCTTGAAACATGTCTTGAGGCATCAAATCTCATGTTTATAGAATCATAAACCTGACAGAAGTGTCAGGGATGGCTTAGTCCAACATTCTTATTTTACATTTATGGGAAGGGAATACTATAGAGAATAAGTGGTCTGACTTCTTTCCCTCCCTCCCTCCCTCCCTCCCTCCCTCCCTTCCTCCCTCCCCCTCCCTCCCTCCCTTCCTTCCTCCCTCCCCCTCCCTCCCTTCCTCCCTCCCCCCTCCCTCCCTTCCCCCCTCCTTCCCCCCCCTTCCCTCCCTTCCTTCCTTTCTTCCTTCTGCCTGGACATCACAGCTGGAGGTTCTGATTTAATTGTTGCAGGTTGGGGGATGGGGTGGGGAAGAACATCATTTTTACAGAAAGCTTGTAGATGATTCTCATGTGCAGATGGGATGGAGATCCTATGGGCTAGACTGAGCAGTGTGGTTTCCAGTGGGCTGCATCAGTTGACTAGTTTTCTGTGCGTTACATGGCTGGGTAGCATGAAGAGGCTGAACGTCTCAGTAGGGAAGCTCCCTTGCAGCCGATGAAGTTCCATTAATGTTTTCCTAAGCTCAGCTGTGATGTTAACAAGCCCTAGCTGAGTCTCTAAATTTTTACTTTTTAAAAAATTCTGAGTATAAGCGCAGTTACAGTTGGGTGGGGATGGCATGAAAATTAGAGGAAAAAAAAAAAGGTGCTTGTCAAATTGAATCTGGTGTCCTGCTATTTCCCAGATGTTTTGAGTTTGGTTTTTAGAATGACACCCCTCTGGGAATGTCTGAAGAACACTATGACACGTTGAAATCTCAGAGTGTCAGAGGTTTGTATCTTCTTGTTCAAATATTTTCTTGGAAACTACTTAATTTGTGATAATCTTTCTTTTCTGTCTTAATTAATCCATGAGGAAAGTGGATCTCAGGCAGGGTCATTGGAAACCTATTCTGGGTCCTTTTGCTAAGTTTTCACCATGCTGTACCCAGGAAATATCTAATGGGGCTATTAATGGAAGTGTTTATTGGTCAGAAAGTTCTGAGTACTGCTGGAGGGGGAGATAGAAGGCAAGGTACATGCCTTGAGCTGTGGGACAGCCTGATGATCAGAACAAAGAGAGCGTTTTCCCAGGACGCTTTATTGCGGTTGTGGAGTGTCAACCTGGCCTTGTTTCCTTTGTATTTACCTCACCAGCAACACAACACAGAGACACACATGCACGTTCCCTGCTTTCCCCAGTACTGTTAGGCCATCACAGTTCTCAATAAGTCCTGATAAGAAAGGAGTTTATACATCTCAGTAGCCTCTACCTCATCTCGTCTGTCCCTGAAGTCTGAGGAATAGAGGTGGTCTCCCCAAAAGAGGGTTAGGTCTCCAGTCAGCAGTGTATTCTTCTCCTCTCTTTTACCTCCCTATACTTGCCTCTGCTGCCAAGCAGATTTGGTCCAGGAAAGCCTGAATCATGCACCTGCCCTCCATGGCTTGGTCCTCTTTGGAACTAATCTCAGAAAAGGATCCTGCCTTCCCCATGCTGGCCTTTGGGCTCATATACTGCCTCGTGTAAACAGGCCTCTAGATGATGTGGGATGCACTGCGGGGTGTCTGAACATACTGCTCTGTGAATCCCCTGCTTTTGTCCCCACTCCTTCACCTGAGTGGAAACGGAAGAACTGGCTCATGTCTGCATTATGACAGAGTTTCCACAACCCGTCAGATAGAGGAGCCAGCCCCAGGCTCCTTTGTACTTGTCTCTGTCTCTGTCTCTGCCTGTTATCTGCCTTGCCTCACTCTACCAGCTGTATTGGTGCCAGGAAGCCTGAGTCTTTCTGAGCCTCCTACATGGTACAAGGGAAGGACTAGATGGCCTGGCATACTTGGGGTAACCTCTGTTACCTAGCACTCCTTAAGTTTACCACACTTTGAGCTTGCTACACTCGTTGGGCCTACAGGAAACCTTGCGTTATCAGGTTCAAACATTTTTGACTTTTGATTTTCTATTGGGTTTGGATCCTTTGAGTTAACTTTCAGTCCTAGGAAAGGCTCCCTTGTCCCAATCTCCCTACTACCTGCAGGCGTGGGCACTGAAGAGTTGGCCCATTGCCTTACAGGCAAAAATGGAACCTCTCTTTGTTCCCAGCCACTACCAGTCACTACCAAATCAGTCTGTTTTGTTCCTGGGTCTGGAATTTGGAAATGTTGATATTATGTATGGACATATATAAATCTCTTCTCAGTTATTCTTTCCTCTTGATCCATGTGGTTTTTATTCTCAAACTGTTTTCCTCATAAGACCCATAGGTTGTAATATATGTTTTTTTGTGTGCATTTATATTTTAGCAAAATACCCAAAATGCCTTTGGCCTCTAGATGTTATATAAGGAAAACATGCAATGTTATGACTCTTTCATTTTTATCCCCTTCTTGCTAAAGCAATTTTTCCTTTAGAGACTCATGGCAAGACTGAGCAGCTGGGGAAGGAGGAAATCTGCTACTGGTAAAGAATATTCCCAAGATCTTTCCAATACTATTTATTTGGTTTAAAATAAATCTTCAGGGACTTTCCTGGTGGTCCAGTGGCTAAGACTCCATGCTCCCAATGCAGGGGCCCTGGGTTTGATCCCTGGTCGGGGAGCTAGATCACACATGCTGCAATAAAGAGTCTGCATGCTGCAACTAAGACCCGGTGGAGCCAAATAAATAAGTAAATAAATAAATATTTTAAAAAATAAAAGAAGATAAATCTGCAAATCAATTGCATTTAACTGTTGCATAGTGGCTAAAAATCCATGATTTCACGTTGGGTTGAGCCATCCGCTACACACTGAGCCTGTTCTTTCCTCAGGTCCATGTGAATAGTTGGGAGTCATTCTAAGATGACATCTGAAGGAGGAAGCCACTTCATCAGAGAAGTTGGTCTGAAGAAGTTACTTCTGAACCACAATAGCTTTAACCAAAAAGAAAAGAGAGAGAGAGAGAGAGAGAGAGAGAGAGAGAGAGAGAGAGGAGGAAGAGAGGTGAAAACTTACTTGTAGTATTTATGTAATTATGTTAACTCCAGAAGAAAGGGTTGAGACACTGCTACTACTTGGGGGAGACCCCTTCCAGGGCCTGGGAGTGGGCTCTTGTCTAACACCCGGAAATGAATTGTCTGAGGAGACACACGCGCTGACAAAGCAAGAAACTTTATTGAACAGGGGTGCCCAGTTGGGCAGCAGCAGGGTAAGGGAAGCCAGAGAACTGCTCTGCCACGCGGCTCACAGTCTTAGGTTTTATGATGGTGGGGCTAGCTCTCTGGGTTGTCTCTGGCCAATCATGTTGTTCGTGTCCATGTTTGGTTGGACTCAGGGCCCTTTCCGGTGGTGCACGCATCTCTTAGTCAAGATGGTTTCCAGTGTGACGCTTCTGGGAGGTTGGCAGGACATAACATCGGCTGGCGGCAGCTCGTCAGTACTGTGTTCCTTATCAGGACCTCCTGTTGTGAGACAATTTATGCAAGTGGTTATTATTGTGCCTGGCCAGGGAGGGCGGTTTTGGCCAAGGGTTCCCCAACACTGCTATCCAATGTACATTTCTGCAGTGGTGCAAATGTTCTCGATCTGTACTGTGCAATATGGTAGGTACCGGCTGCACATGACCACTGAGCACTTGAAAGGTGGCTAGTGTGATTGAGGGACTCATTTTTATTTTAACTTAAATAGCTACACGTGGCGAGCATCTGAAGGACTGGGCGGCTAAGAGTTTGAGCATGGGACTCCAGAGCGAGGGGCTCTTTGATTGCAGTGAGCTTCTCACGGTCTCTGCCCGCACATCAAGGCTGGAAATTTCTGCATAACTGGCCTCTTCCATTGCTAGTACTTACGGGTTTATTAATCCATTTTGTTTTTACTTCTTGTGGATTCCTATTTAACATATTTGTTCAACAAATCTGTTCTAATGCATAGAGTGTTGTGACATGTGCGATTTCTGAAGATATGCAACTTTTATTCAGCATGACATTTACATAGATTTAATTAGGTACATTTAATTTCCTCCTCCTAAGTAACTTGTTTGGTGTGAACAAGTAATTCTCATGTCACTGAGAATACAGACTTGAGAAAGAGGTGTAAACAGAGGGAGGAGATAGACATTTGCAATTTACCAAGATCTGACTACCAGTATCTCGTTTATTGCGTTTTGCATTTTTATCATCAGATAACATAGATCAACAAATTTGAGGGAGATTGGGTCCTGAAGCTGTCTGTTCCACTGTTGAGTGGCTTACATCCTTAGAAAGTTCCTCCTTATTGTGTGACAGAATCTGTTTTCAGCCATGGTTTCTACTTGTGGGATAACACAAGTACATGTAATTCTATTTCCATATATCAGTCCTCCAAATCTTTGAAGATAAAACTCTTTATTACATAGAATTTCTGGATGTATTTCCAATTAATTTATTCATGGCTGACTTTAAAGTCTCCTCACTGTGCTGTCCTGGTTATCAAGAGCTGGGCATATGCTAGTTTGTTAACGGTGGATTTGAGGTAATACTCAAAACTGAAACTGACACTTCAGGTGAGATTTTATCCATAACAGAGTTGAGCAGAATGCTCACATGCTGAGTTCTAGATGCTATACCTTCATTGATCGAGCCTAAGATTACTTTAGCTTCTTTATTTTTGTTTAAAGCAGAGCCACAGCAGTACTCATATTGATCATATAGTCAACTAAAGGGCCATAGTCTTTTCTACGAGTGTTGAGTCATGTCTCTCCTGCATTACTATAGTTGTATTTGGGCGACAAAGTGCAGGACTGTATATTAACCCATCTTCATAACTTTGGTGCATGTGGTTGACACTGGGATGCATCGCTAGATCTCTCTTCAGAAATGAAAAACTTATTTCTCCTTCTGCTGGGAATGCTGGTGTCAGTAACCCTCAGCTGTCATAAATCTTTGGAGACGGCCTCAGCTAAAGAAGACTACCTTGCCAAGGTGACACTTACTTTTAGGGGCAGCCTCCATCTACTGACTGATCAACTCAAGGGTAGAAAGTGCTCTCCCTCCCTTTGAGACCACTCTTCAGGGCCATCTCAGGCCCATTGCTCCCTCTGGGGAGTCAGCTGGACCTTCACCGGGACTGTATCACATATCAGTTTGTCCCTCTACTGATTCCTGGTTTCTTTCCTTTCACAGGTGTTGAACCCAAGACCCCTCCCTAGTATGTCTCCTGCCTGCTTATTTCTAGCTCAGAGTCTGCTTCAGTTTCAGAGAGCCCCATGTACGCTCACATATTATTCTAGTCTGAGCAGCAAATTCATTTTGGATCCTGCATCTGTCATCAAAGGAATCAGATATTCTAATTTTCAGATATGATTCCTTTCCTGAAGTCCAGAACCATACTTGAAACTCTTTACTGGATCTTTCTACCTTGATGTGTCATAGGCATCTCATTATTCCCACCATCTTCCCCTCTGAACCTACTCTTCTTTTTTTTTTTTCTTGCGGTACACGGGCCTCTCACCATTGTGGCCTCTCCCGTTGCAGAGCACAGGCTCCAGACGTGCAGGCTCAGCGGCCATGGCTCACGGGCCCAGCCGCTCCACGGCACGTGGGATCTTCCCGGACCGGCGCACGAACCCGTGTCCCCTGTATCGGCAGGCGGACTCTCAACCACTGTGCCACCAGGGAAGCCCTGAACCTACTCTTCTTACTACATCAATTCAGTCACCCACAGTAGAAATCCTGTCCTCTCCCTCAGCCTAAATTTTCAAAGCTTCCTTCTGTCCTTTCTCTGCCGTTTCCCTAATTCAGGCCCTTATTATCTGCCACTTACACTACTGTAATAGCCTCCTCCCTGGCCTCCTGTGTCACCAGTATTTCCTCATAACATGCCTCCTCTCTTCACATGACCACCAGAGGATCTTTCCAAAACATAGGTCTGATCATGTTACCCTCTGACTTAAAAACGTTGATGCCCTTTCTCCTGTTCCCTTGCTTAAAGGTTCAAGTTAATACTTCATAGGCTGACCTTCAAGCCTTTTATCCAACCTTTCTCTCTTTCCTGTTCTATCTGCTTCTGCTCTCTTCATGTGTACTCTAGTCATAAACACTCTCCTGATGCTTTTTTCTCCGCTCCCTTTCATGAAGAAATTCACATGCTGGTGAATTACTCTTGTCTCCCAGTAGATGGTGAGCTTCTTGGAGGCAGGGAGTGTGTGTGTGCTTGCTTTCAGGCTTGTTCTCCAACAATGCCTGACACATTGTGGTTCCACTCTGTCCCCAGTATGGCACACAGGTACTAGGGTATGTCCCTTCCATAGAGTTGAACGTGGAGCTCAAAGTTAGAAGGTGAGAAAAAGAAAGGAAGGTACTGAAAACTTAGCATGACCAGGTAAGTCACAAGTATGGATTTATAGGCATCTTTTAAGTACTTTTCAAATGGTTTGACGTTACACTACTTTTCTTACTATGAGTGAATCTGAGAAGTTTGAACTTTTTATATCTTGTTGATAATTAAACTGGTATGCCCCAGACTAAGAAGTCATGGTAGATTAAAAGTGCATTTATATAGAGAATGTGGTTTTAATATTCTTAGAATTGCTGGGGGCGGGGGGAGGAAAAAATAGTTGCCCAAGTAGTTTAATGAAATGTTAAACATATTTTTCCCTACGAGAGACACATTTATCCATATTTTTCTCTTAGAAGGCAAATGTCAGATTTATATAGTGTTTCTCGGTGCTGGATTTAGTATGAGGTACAAGTTCAAAGGTAGCGATTCTATGGAATTACTGTAATGAACTGAGTAGTTTTGTGGCTTTAACCTGGGAAACAAATGAACAGAGTCAGAATCCTCCAAAATGATCAGATGGGAATGCTGGGCTGAAATCAGCAGATGGAGACTTACAGAAAAATAATTGTTTAATTCTGAATTTAATTTAAAAAATGTTATCACAAGTTAGAGGAGACCTGACTTAGAAGTGGTTTATGTGAAAAAGACATATATTTTGTAAGCCAACAGTTTGATGTGACTGTTACAAAGGGGATGCGATCCCTGCAATGTCCAGATCACAGAATAAATCGCTAACCAATGTTGTATTGATTTAAACATGTCACGAATACTGTATTCAAATTTAAAGGGAGCAATGCCAAATTAGGATGCCTCCAAAGGAAGGTAAGCTGGATAGGGAAGGCTTTGCTTTCAGCCAGAAAAGGTTAAAACAGCATAAATATTAAACTGGAGATGAGGTAGCTGTCTGACGGGGGGTCACATTGGAAACATGGTTATGTAGCAGCACCAAACATTGGGTTATATCAATTGGCAATAAAACTGGGTAAAACTTAAAGAATGACCATTTTGGATCAAAATAAGACTTTATATTTGAAAACACCTAAAGATGTCCCAAAGCACAGTGTCTTTCGTTTTGTGGAAATGAGTTTCATGTCATTAGGAGCAAGGAAATTAAGGCTCTATGGCATTTAAGAAGGCTGTTGAAAATATCGGATGCAAGATGGGACAAGAGAGCTACCAAGGGCCCTTTTAGGTTTCAGTTTAAGATGGTATGAACTCACCCAGTGTTGGAATGCATCACTATATATTGACGTATTGTCGATGAAGGCCATTTTGGATTCTCAGCTATTTTTAAAATTGTGTTATATAGCATCTCTTTTCATTTTTTGAACATTAAATTTATATTTTAAAGAGCAGATAGAGTGTGAATAGCCTATCATAGAAGTTAAGGGAAGGCTGTTTGTTCTTGTCCTAGTTCTACCACTTGCTAGCTATGGATAAGTCACTTTGCTTCTCTGAACATTAGTTGTTTTTTTCCTTCACCATCAAATATGACTAATAATAGTACATAAATTATGGGTAGTTGTAAGGATGAAATGAAACATGAAGCACTCAGGTCAGTGCCTTACATATAGTAAGTATTCAGTAAATGGTTGTTATTGTTGTTATTATTACTTGTTTCTCTGTATTTACTGGAGCTTAAAGCAAAAATGTTTCCTCCCTATTGACATAATGCAGACATTTTACTCTTTGCTCATAACATAATAAGGCTCCCTGTGTGATTCCATCTTGTAATTATTTGATAAGTTATCCTTATTAAGTCTATGGGCAGTTTCAAACTTTAATTCTTTCATTTTTATTTGCAACATAAAAAAATAACAGAGTTCATGAGGCAGCAGATGAACACGTTATCACTTTTTGAATAATACATTCAGTTGAAAATTAAATGGTTTAAAATATAATTGCTTTTGGAAATGACTGTATGAGCAGTGGAAGGATTTAGTGGAGGAATGAAAAATCAAGCAGTCGCACAAAGCATGATTTGATTCCTTACCATGGCTTCATGTGAAACACTCAGTTATTGCCCTGTTTTTCAGAATGTGGTCACTTTGGTATTAGTAAACAGCAATGTTCTATTCTCTAGTTACATATTTTGAAGTTTGGTTAGTGCATGTTTCTCAAACGGAAACACAAACCGAATTGGATATAAAAATTGTTCTTATTTGCTTAAAGTGATCTTGCTAATAGTAAAAATGTTCTCATCTGTAAAGTAACGATGCCTTCTTCATGGAATAATAGTGATATTTAAGCCAATGTATGTGACACAAAAAGCTTTATAAACAGAAAATTTAGATTAGTTTTAAACACGTTTATTCAGAAGTACTTGAATCCTTAAATATGACAGCGTTCATTGGGAAACTCCAAGAGAGGTATTGTATTTGGCATTTTCCAAACTTACTTGACCATGGTGCCGTTTTTTCTTTCCTGCATCATCTTGAGTGACTAGTCCTGTGGATGGCTTTGTCGAAGACCCTCACTTTGTAGAGAGGGATCTAGACTTTCCCAAGATGACATAGTCTAGTGCTCTTTCCTCTCTAAAATGTTGAATCTTTGATTTGACTATTTTCTTGGAAATCTCTGGTTACCAATTAATTCATCTTGATTTCTGCCAAAGAGGGGAATGAATTGTGTATCAGGATCTTAATCCATAAAACAAAGGTAGTGACCAAGGGCTCCCTTTTGAAGCTTCAGTGGCTGAAACTTTTGGAGTTGAAATGTCTCCTTGGTAAAGATTATCCTTTCTTGAGCACTTCCTGCAGGTGTCCTTGGCTTTACTTTGATGAGAAAACAATTGTCTGTTTCATTTTGACATTTATTAATAAATGTAATTACATATGTTGATCTGTGCATTTATACAGCTAGATACATAGACAGATATAATTTTACAAGTTGCGATTATACTTTACTGGCTGTTTTTAATAGGTACTAGATTAAATTCTTTTTGATTTAAAAGAGAAGAAAAAACAGTGTAACTGAAGAAATCCCTAAACTTCAAATAAATATTGCTTCTCCAAAAGAGTTATTAGATTCTATAACTTCTATCTTGAGATAATAAAAATATTATGAAAAGCAGTGAGGGGTTGGAATTCTTATTTTTAAAACTACATGTGTGGTAGGCTGCCTCTAAGATGGCCCCCAATGATTTGATTTTTACATAGTCAGAGTTTTTAGCATTTTTACAATGTCAAAGTTTTTTTTTTAATCATTTTCGTTCCATTCTGTAACCATAATTCCCTCAGATATCTGTCGCCAGAAGAGCATTTCTATCCCCTCTTATTTATGACTACCTTATTTTCAATGGTTCTTGTGCTTTAATGCCCTTTCTGTTATTCCAGAGGGTACAGTGAGAACACACCTCTCAAAACCAAAAGACATGGATTTGCTTGCAGAGAAAGAAGCTATATAACAGGAAAAACTCTATTCTTCTCTTTAGGCTGTCTTAGAGGAGGGAATCGCACAGATCCCTGAAGACGATGGCAACGCTGAATTGGAAGGGAGAGCAGGCAGAGTATCTGGCGCCCCACAGCAAGGAAGTGGACGCAGAAGGTAAGTGAGATGTCTGTGGGTGACAGAGCTAGTAGATAGTGGAATCGGGCTTAGAACCAAGGTAGTTTACGTTTCAGTGTAAGTCTGGGTCCTTAACCACCATTCTCTACTGCCCTGTGAGGGAATGAGAATGCAGTAACTGGTGGTCAGCATCGCGACCATGGCTTTGGCTCTCCAGCGTGAGAGGGGAACTGGCGTGGCTCATTGTGCATGTTTGATACGAGAGGAAATGCATGCCCATTCCTTTCCATTCCAGGAAATATCAAAAGTGTAGCTTCCGCTTTACTTGTTACAGAGTGGCATTGCTGGAAGGGAAATAAACCACTTGCTAAAGGTAAATCTGCAAAGAGCTCTCATTGTAAACAAACCACCCTTTTCATTGGCTCCTTTCCCCCTCACACTTTCTTTTCTTTTTTTTTTAAGTTGAGAATTATGTTTTATTTGGTGGACAAAACTGAGACGTAAGCCCAGGATGCAGCCTCTCAGATGGTTCTGAGTAACTGCTCCCCACCTCACACTTTCAAGTACTACTTAGCCTCACTGTGGCTGCTAAACGCTTTCTGTTTCCAGACATTTCAGAGGCTAGCAGGGTAGCTGATTCCTGTTACTCTCTTTCTTGTTCCTCTCTTGGCTTTGGTGCTCTTGACTCCCCAGCCTTACCCTGCACAAATATCCTCTTGCACAAGCTAGATGTGGCTCATAGAGGTGAACACCCTGCTTGTCTGTGCTGCCTGGGGCTCCTGGGATCCAGGTAGAATGTTGCATGCTGAGAGTAGATTCCCCACCTGCCGCATCTTGCACAGGGTTTTAGTCCACGACCGCTGGGCAAAGCCCTCCCAGTTCCAGCTGTCTCATGGGCTTACCAGTTATAAGTAGGTGTCTAGCTTTAAATGAAATTTAATTGATATCAATGCAGGAGTTTGGCTGGGCTTTTTATAACTTAGGAAAAAGGAGCCATTTGAACTCAATTGAGATTTGACCCATTTAAGGTGAAAAGAAAGAAACAAGCAACTTGTTGAGGATTTTAGTCCACTTAAGAATTAGAGAATCCATCTGACCACAATGGACAGTATGTAAAAGTGGCTTCATACAATAATGTAAGCAGGAGGTTTCTGATCAAAATGGAAGTATAGCTCAATTAAAAGAATTCTGACATAGGAGCTTCTTATCACACGCATTTCTAAAGTTTTCTTAGATTTTTAAATTTTAGAGAAGATTTTTGTATGTATGTGAATGCTGGTTTCTGGTTGTTTTTTTCTGAGTCATTAATGAATCACTGAACATGAATCATAATAATTTTTTTAAAAATCTATTTATAGTGACATTTTGTGTTTGTTTCTTACTCTCAATGTTGCTTTGGAAATTACTGGAATACAATTGTTCTGAAAATCCTGAGGAAAGGAGCTAGAATTTTTTTGGAGTATTTTTCTTTTTTTGTCTCTATAATAATAGATATCAGCCCCTTACATTTATATAATGCTATAAAGAACATTCATGTCTGCTGTCTCTTTTGATTATTACTGCAAAATTGTGAGGCAAGTACATCAGATATTCTTATTCTCATTTTATAGGCATGCAAATTGAGACGCTAAAAGATTACACTGTTCAGAAAACTTTTAGTTGAAAATCCAACACACACTCATAATTGCTGAAAAGGAATTTATTGGATCAGGGTATTGAGAAGGATGGATGGGTCTGGCCTCAGGATCTAATGTATCCAGGGATGCATGCGGCAATTGGTCTCTTCTTTGCTCCTTTTCCAGCTCCTGTTGCAGCTTCTATCTGCATGCTGGCCTTTTTCTCTCAGGTTCTTCCAACTAGCTAGGGACATGGTTCCTGGAAGGTATGGGAGTTATATATTTGCTTTTTTGAAATCCATTGGGGAACAGAAAGCCTACCACTGTCCTGCTCAGCACCAACTCTGGAAACCCCAGAGAAAGATTCTCGGTGGCCTGGCTCGGGCTGTGTACCATTTCTTGGATCAAAATTCACACTTAAGGAGATACAGGATTTTGATTGACCTGGCCTAGGTCAGATAGACACACACATGGCCAGGGGAGCAAGGTCTGTGACAGAGAAGACAAAACCACAGAAATCAAAGAGGATAAATAATGGCTCAGGGTATTTTCATCCTTGGTCCAGTCCCTATGCTGTTGTGTGCTGTTTTTGTTCTCCAGAAGGTTTCATCTTAGAAGGAATTCTCTTCAGAAATATACAAAGATCCCATTCACTCACTTTCTTTAATATTTTAATTGTCAACTGGTTAGGGATCCTTGGGAAATTACAAAAAATAGTATATAGAAGTCCCATGTATCTTTCACCCAACTTCTCCCAATGATAACATCTTTCATAATGATAGTATAATATCAAAACCAAGAAATTGACATTGGTACACTCCAAAGAGCTTGTTTGGATTTTACCAGTTTTACATGCATTTATGTGTGTGTATGTGTGTAGTTTTATGTGATTTTATCACACGTGTAGATTTATGTAACTGCCACCACAATCAAGATACAGAACTGTATGTACCATCACCACAAAGATTTCCCTTAAGGTAATCCTTTATATTCACACCCGTATCCCTCCACCCCATCACTAATGCCGGGCAACCAGTAATGTCTTCTCTATCTCTGTACTTTTGTCATTTGAGAATGGCATGTAAATGGAAATCATATAGTATGTGACCTTTGAGATTGGCTCTTTGCACTCAGCATAATATCTTTGAGGTGCATTCAAGTTGTTGAGTGTATCAATAAACTGTTACTTTTTTATGGCTCAGTAGTATTCCATGGTATGGATGTAAACATTTTGTTTAACCTTTGACCTGTTGAAGGATATCTGGGCCTTGTTTCCAGTTTTCAGCTGTTACAGATAAAGCTGTTAGAAACATTTGTGTACACATTTTTACGTGGGCATGAGTTGTCATTTCTCTGGGGCAATTGCCTAAGACTGCAGTTGCCGGGTGGTATGGTAAACACATCTTTAGTTTTGTTAAGAGACTGCTAAACTGTTTTCCAGAGTGGCTGAATCATTTTACATTCTCATCAGCAATGGATGAGTGATCCGGTATCTTCACATCCTTGCCAGGATTTGTCGTTCTCACTATTTTTTATATTAGGCATTCTGAAGGTGTAGTGAGATCTCACTGTGGTTTTAATTTGCATCTCCCTGATGATGTTGAACATCTTTTCATGTGCTTCTTTGCTATCTCTGTATCCTCTTCAGTGAGATGTCTGTTCCTTGCCCCTACCTTTCTCCATTTTATAAATGGATTTTTTCCAGTTGAATTTTGAGAGTTCTTTATATATTTTAGAGTGGTATCATATCTAGACCTGTGGTTTATAAATATTTTTCCCCAGTATGGAAATTTGTATTTTCATCCCTTTAATAGGGTCCTCTGCAGATCAAAGGTTTTTAATTTTGATGAAGTCTGATTTATCCATTTTTTATTTCATGTGGCAGGCTTTTGGTGTCATCTCGAAGAACTCTTCATTTAGCCCTAGGTCCTGAAGATTTTCTCCTATGGCTTTTTCTAAAAATTTAATAATTTTGCATTTTACACTTAGGTCTGTGATCCATTTTGAGTTAATTTGGTGTAAAGCGCAAGGTTTAGGTAGAGGGTTTTTCTCCCCTATAGATTTCTATTAACTTTTAATTCAAAGGAATGATATTCAATGATAGTTTATATATTTATACTGTCAGTGATTTCCCAGAAATTATGTATGCAAACATAATACTTGATGATTTCAGTATCTTGTTGGTGCTCCAAACAGTGCTGGGCTGAATATAGAAGCTCAGTAAATGCTTGCTTAAGCAAGCAGAAAGTTCGGGCTTCGAATTTCCCACTCACTTGGGGACTTTGAACAAGTTACTTAGAGTCTCAGTTTCCTCATATACAACATTGGATAACAACGCATGCGTTGTCTCTTTCACAGAAGATCAAGTGAAATAATGTATGTAAAAGTTGCTTTCAACAATTAAAAACTTTTTAAATGCAAAGTACTTAAATACCTCTAGGACGATAATGGATTTTATTAGTAAGCATAATAGAATAGTGCTATAATCCAAACGTTTGTGGCTGTCTCCCTAGCTGTCCCTCATTTTCAAAGGGGCAGCATTCCCTTGTCTACAGGAGCAATCAGAAGGTTTGGCTTTACTCTTTTGTTTCCTACCTTTTCTGTCTTTTTGAGGGAGCTGTCTGACAGTCACCACCTGGAACTCTGACCTGCCATTCCCTTGTCTATTCAACAGTCTGGAGCCTTCTCCACTGGAGTCTGGGAGAAGATGGTATGGAACAGATCTGCTTTCCATTGTCCACACTGTCCTTTCAATCTAACTTCAAGACTAACACACCTGATGATATAGGTTTGGAAGTCCAGGATGCTACCACAGAAATTTTACTATTAATTGAGCAAGGTTTTCATAATGTGCAGCATGGTACAAACATTCCCTTTCATTTTCCATGCAGAGTCCATCTTCAGTGAGCATCCGGGAACTTCCTTCCCCGTCTCTCTGTGATCCTCTCATCTTTTTATCACCCTCCCTTCCCCCCAACCCCAGTCTTGACTTCATCCACAAGGGAGAAGCACCAAATCCTTGAAGTCCCATAAAAACTTCTAATTATCAAATGACACCTCCTTAAAAAGTCTACCCTGGGGCTTCCCTGGTGGCACAGTGGTTGAGAGTCCGCCTGCCGATGCAGGGGACGCGGGTTCATGCCCCGGTCCGGGAAGATCCCACGTGTCGCGGAGCGGCTGGGCCCGTGAGCCATGGCCGCTGAGCCTGCGTGTCCGGAGCAACGGGAGAGGCCACAGCAGTGAGAAGCCCGCGTAACACACACACACACACACACACACACACACACACACACACACACACACACACACACACACACACACACACACACACACACACACACACACACACACACACACACACACACACAAAGTCTACCCTGACCGTGCTTCCTCCAGCCATGCACTCAACACTTTCTATTCTATTACCCTGTTTTATTTTTCTCAACACTGATCCTTATTTGGTAATACATACATATTTGTTGTCTGTCTCCCGTACTGGAATGTCTGCTTCATAAAAAGGAAGGATTTAGCATTCTTCTGTTTACAGCTAAACCCCCAGAACTTTGAACGTAGAATATGCTAAATAAAATTTTTTTCAATGAATAAATGATCTTTTCAGAGTGGACTCTCTATAAGAAAATATTTGACCATCTTTTATCTCATCGTTTATCTCATAGAAAAATCATACCTCATAGTTTAACTATCATTGGTTTGGTTTATATGCCAACAAAGTTCTTGTCTCTTTTATCTACCCTAAATCCCCCTTTCCTTACAAGGTGTGTGGGGAATAGAAAGGAAAGGGTGGGGAGGAAGGAAAATCCTGTCCTGCCAAAAGACACTTTTGGTGGAAGTGAGCTGGGAAGCAAGGACACTGTGATCAGGAGGTTCGGGTATAATAATGGGATAATAGATTTCTATCCTTGCTAGGCAAGACAGCTGTGAACATAATAAACAAATATAAAACTATGCAGCAGAAAATGATTATAAGTAATTAGTGGTGAATGGTTTATTAGTCAGGGAAAAAGACAAATGAAAGGGAGTTTTCAGGATATTGCTGGGGAGGAACAGATATCAAATCTATGGCCTTTGTGGTCGGGGTCTGGAACCTGCCATGCAGGGAGAGGCAGGTTTATGGAAGGGAAATTCAGCTCCCTTCACAAAAATGCATTGCTCTTCCTCATAAACACTTTCACTGTGTTAATAATGCTACTGGTCACAATAATGATCGTAAAAGCTAACAGTGACTGAGCATGCTCTACGTGCCAGGTGCAATGCTAAGTGCATTATGTGTTTTATTTGGTTTCATCATTACAAACCTATGAGGGAATTGCTACTATAATTTCTGTTTTACAATTGAGGAAATTGAGGGAAAGTAACTTGTCAGGGATAGTAATAAGCCTCCTTCCAGCCAATTAGGTTCATTGTACTTAATTTTGGTTGGAAAGATGGAATGCATTTTGATATGTAGAAGGATTATGACTTTAATGCATAAAATAAATCCCTCTAAGTCAGCAGAGCTGCTCTGAGTGCAAGATAATAGGACAGATCTTCCCAGGGGCCTAGATCTCCCAGTAGTTAGGTAGGTACATCTGGATGGGCATCAGCATTTTAAGACCACTAAGGAAACTTCTATATACAGAGTGCTCCTTTCTTATAGTTAGACACCGCAGCTTTCATTCTTGCCTCTTATTTGTTGGATACCTTGCCTTTGTCAACCCACTATCCCGTATTCATTTCAAGGTGGGATCACTAATAAAACAGGCCCAGCCGAAGAGGTATTGCAAAGGTGGTTGTGAGTCCAGGCTTTGCAGACAGACTTTCGTTTCTTTCATTCATGCAACAAATATTTATTGAGCACTTATTATGCGCTAGGCACTCTCCTAGGTGCTGGGGATACAACAGTGAACCAGGTTGCCAAGGCCCCACCTCACACAGAACTTTGGTTCTAAGGAGGGGAGAGAGAAAGAAGGCCCTCTTTAGATAAAGGGTAAGAAGTGACCTTTCAGAGTCAATGATATGTAAGCTGAATCCTGAAGGATGAGAAAGGAAGGGAGCTGGAGAAAAAGTGTTCCAGAAAGAGGGGTTAACTCACACTGCTGTTTGAAACATTGCAGTGGTGTCAGCTGACAAGAAAAGTCTAAACTTCTTAGTGCGAGACATAGATGTCTTCACGATCAGACACCTGCTTGCCCACATCTACATCTCTGTCTCCAATCAGTCTCCCCTGCTGCATGATGTTTTGCACCTTCCTACCATGGCAATATATTGTGTCCACAGCCCTGAATTCCTTTCCCAAATCTGCTTCCTGATAAACTGATATCGATCCTTCAAGACTCAGATCAAGGGTCAGCTTCTCTTACTTCCTCAGGTAGAACCGATCACATCCTCTTTTGTGACCCGACTATATGTGGACAATCTGTTACAGGTCTCGAAGGCTCTGCTTTATATACCCATAGAATGGAGGAGCTGAAGAGTAGTTTACGTTTCTTCTGTCATAAGCCAGAATAGAATTCTATAGAACTGGAAGGGGCCTTGTTATTGGTTTTCAAACTGTGCTTATAGAAATTTCGTGAGTCTCTCAGAGGTGTTTCTGGGGCTAAGTTGGCAGGAATCTGGGCTACCACCTTGCTTTACTCAGAGCGTCTGTTTATATATTTTTAATCTCATTTATTAACTAAGACTTTGTAAGATTCATCTGCGTTTTGAAAATTTTCAACTATTTTTAAGGGTTTGAAAGTCATTTATCTCATCCAATCCCTCATTTGCCAGAACTCTAACTTTTTTAAGGGAACTGAACTAGTTAGTTGTAGTACCCAAATCCAGGTCTCTCAGCTCCCACGAAGCCCTCAGGGTAGGGCTCAAACCCACGATTTTGAGATTCCAGGTCTTGCTTTGTATGGAAGGAGCAGGCCAAGCCTATGTATAGAGTTCTCCAGAATCATAAGACTCCATGATTTTGTTTTGTTTGTAGAACCTGGAATTCCTGAGTGTCTACTAACAAATCCCCTAATGTTCTTGATCTGTTTTTCTCGATGTGCAAAGGTATTTATACCACAGAGGGAGCCAATGAGCCAGGAAGTAGAAAATGCTGACTCATGGGTACCCTCTGAGTGAGAATACAAGTAAGGTTGCCCAAGGCACGCAAATCTGGTACATGCCTTTACAGAGGGAGAAGGGTTCTTCCAGTCCTTGCTTTCTGTATTAATTAGCCTCCTCACTGATGTTTGTGTGAATTGGGTTTGAATGTGAAAACATCACTTTGTATTTCTCGTATTTGTAAACTTTTCACCATCCTCTTTCCTTTTCTCAAGCTAGAGGTTATTTTTATTTATCCCAGAGTGTTGGATATCATGATTGTCCCAGTAGCAGGTTTTACAGAGCCTACGTTTTAATTGCAGATTTGAATGTTTAACTTCTAGTACCCTTTGCGTTGAAGTCCATATGTTTGCTCTACGTAGTATGAAGTGATTAATTGAGTCATTAAGACAACTGTTGCCTTATTAGGGATCCAAGAAAGCTGAATGGAATGCTAGAAGTGAAAACTAACCACATTTATTTAGCTTTCACTGCACATGTGCATATGTGTTTTCTAAGCAAATGATACTGTGGTGCAAATCTGCAAATGATATGAGAGTGGAAGAGATTGCTAAGGCTTTAGGACCCCAGAAGATCTTGACAGCTTAGGAGGAGTGGCCAATTCAAACAAAATAATAAACAAAAAATGTCCACCATGCCCCTGGCTCCAAAAAACAACCTGACAGGAGACATACACTTTATTTTTTTATTTTTTTATTTTTTGTGGTATGCGGGCCTCTCATTGCCGTGGCCTCTCCCGTTGCAGAGCACAGGCTCCAGACGTGCAGGCTCAGCGGCCATGGCTTACGGGCCCAGCCGCTCCGCAGCATGTGGGATCTTCCCGGACCGGGGCACGAACCCATGTCTCCTGCATCGGCAGGCGGACTCTCAACCACTGCGCCACCAGGGAAGCCCCGGACATACACTTAAAATGAGAATTTTAGTTGATCATGAATTCAGTGAGTCAATCTTAGCTACAGTAATAGAAGTATAAAATCTGGGACAGAAGAAGTCATAATGCTGATGTCCTCAGTGCTGATTGGATTTCCCCCTTCAGTCCTGTGTGTAACCAGGCTCTTGAATGGCCTGTTTTATTTTGTTTTTGTTGCTGTTTGTTTTTTGTTTCTGTTTTGTTTTGCCCTCCTGTAATATCACCTTCACTGGCCCCTTTTCCCCACATCTCCTGGTAATCTTTGTTTTAGAGACTTAACATTTTTTCAGTCTTCCACAAAGTGCCATGTACAGATAGAGTCCCTGACTGGAGCCCTTTCTTTCAACCAGATTGCCATCCAATAGGCCCATGTATAGCAATTTGGGGCAACATTTTAAGGGGATATAAATGAACCTGAGCGCATGCAGAAGAGGCTGTAAAGGTTCAAACCCTTGTCCAGGGAGGAGCAGTTTGGAGGATCGATAGTGGTTAATCTGAGGGGAAGTGGTGTGTGAGTGGGGGCATTGGAGAGGCAAGGATTTTGAGAGGCTCCTTAGTCAGGGCTGCCCTACTTGGCACTGGGTCTACGTGCCCTTATCACCTTGTCAATACTGAGAGGGTCCAGGACAGAGACTGTAGACTGTGACGTCAGGTAGGTGCATCCAGTCCTAGTATAAGCGTAACTGATGATGATTTTACTTCAGGATTGTATATATCCTACAATGGAAGGGAGGCAGTTGGAGTCACAAGTAACTAAAAGAACATCATTCCAGTGGGAATTAACCAAAATCTGGGGAGAGAAGTCAACTTTCCACAAATAGGAGAATGTGGGTTCTAGGCGCTCTCGTCTGTATCTTAAGGAGTTGACATCAAATGATTCTGCTGATAAATATAAAATTAAAAAGGACTGATGAATGTAAAGGACACCTAGCACAATTTTTGCCATGTAACACATGCTAAATAGATTATTGTCCTCATAGTTATTATTATTACTGAGAGTGAACTTATATTTAAGGCCTTAGGAGTAGCTGCAGTTGTGAGATTCATTCCTGCTAGTGCTTCTGTCACCCTTCTGATCTGGATTCTACTCTTTCACAGCCCTGTCTCTAACCCCTCATGTCTACGTCTGTATCTGACCCTGGTTCAGCCAGACAGGATGGTATCAGTGCGGGCACATCCTCAGTCTATTTGCATTTGCATGAAGTTCTGTCCTTAAAATATACAGATCTCCTGACTCCATTTCACGGGGTTTGGTGATTGGATTTTGAGTGCTCTCCCCTTGCTTATTTTTATTCTTAATTGCAAGTGCATACATCCATGCGATGCTTCTCTGCTGTGTTAATTCCCTTTTAAAGCTCCAGAATGCCTTCTGTGAATGTACTGGAATGTCTCCTGCTCTTGTGCACGGGGAAGTTTTGTAGTCAGAACTTCATGGTTTTAGGCAAGAATAAAGAATTTCCCCTGTGCTGAAGGCTTCTGGAAACATGATCACTTATTACTCTTTTCTCTGGGTACTTCTGGCTATTAGGACAAATGTCCCCACAGCAAATATAACATCAAAGGAACTATCTGGCCCAGTATTTAACTGTTTCATATCTACTGTGTGTACATTACAACAGTTATTCCTAAGTAACTAAATTCTGTGGCTTAATTCCATTTTTAGATAAATTGGATGCTTTTTCCCTGACCTAAAAATGGAAGAACAAATATCTATCTATAAGTGAACAGCAGATGTTATTATAATGAGCCAGGCCGTAAGAGACAAATGACGCTGTTATCTGTGAATTAGTAGGAGCTACTTAACATTAACTTGGACAAAATAAATCACTTAAGCCCTCTATTTTAAAAAGTTGCATGTCCATTTGTTCAGTTCCATTGACTGCATTTTGTTGCTATTTTATCTGGCAAAAAAAGCCAAAAGTGATTTTGTTTAGAACTAGGTTATCTACAAGGATATCATTGATTTTTTTCCTTCTTATTATAACATTGTCTTTTTAACTTAACAGTACAGAAAAAAATCCATAAAGGGGAGGAAAATCACCCATAAATCCCATAATCCCATTACTCAACAATAACCATTATGGAAATTCTAAGATTTTCTAGTCATCTCTCTCTCCCGCTCTCTCTCTCTCTCTCTCTCTATTATTATATGTACGTATATGTATGTATTCTATATATTTGTTACATACATTAAAATTATCATATACTGTATTATATGTTTAGTTTTTCACATTAGAGATTATACTACAGATACTTTGTGGTATCATGAATTATTCATTTAATATTTCATTGTGAACATTTTCCCATGTCATTAATATAATTTTATAATGACATAATTTTAAATGATTGCATAATATTCCATTAAAATTTTTTGTATGACATTTTATTTGACTTCTCCTTTATAATAAGAGGACATGAAGATTAGTTCTAATTTGTTACCCTTATAAGTAATTTTGTAAAGGAAAACCTGGTAAATAGACCCCTGTACAACTAGATCTCTTATTTACTTAGCATGGATTCTTAGAAATAGATTTTTTTTTTTTTTTTCGGTACGCGGGCCTCGCACTGCTGTGGCCTCTCCCGTTGCGGAGCACAGGCTCCGGACGCGCAGGCTCAGCGGCCATGGCTCATGGGCCCAGCCGCTCCACGGCATGTGGGATCTTCCCGGACCAGGGCACGAACCCGTGTCCCCTGCATCGGCAAGCGGACTCTCAACCACTGCGCCACCAGGGAAGCCCAGAAATAGATTTATTAGTTGAAATGTCATGAACATTTTTCAGACTCTTGGTATTCATTCATTCATTCACTTTTTCATTCCCTACATATTTATTGAGAACCTACAATGTGCCAGGCTCTCTTGAAGGCATTGGGTATATAGCAGTGGATTAAAAAAAATCCCTGTCCTCATGGAGCTGATATTCTAGTGAGGGAAAGACATACAATTAAAAAAAATACACATATATATATATATATATATATATATATATATATATATATATATATATATATATATATAGAATATGTCAGGTGATGACGTGTGATCTGGAGCAAAATAATGCAGGGTAATGGGATGAGGAGCTCTGGGGTTGGGCATGGGTGGAATGACTATTTTTATGGAGTAGTCAGAGAAGATCTTCCTACTGGGGTGACATTCAAAGGGAAACCTGAAGGAGGGGAAGGGAGAAAGGCACTTATATATCCAGAGAAGAGCATTCCTCTCAGTGAGAATGGCAAATGTGTAAAGACCTTGAGCCAGGGGCACGTCTAAGGTACTGAGGAATCATAAGAAGTTAGTGTGGCTAAAGTAGAGTGAATGGGGAGAGAGCAGTAGCCCATGTGGCCAGGGAGGTGGAGGGATGGGGAGACGACAGATGATGTAGAGTCTTGTAGGCCTTTATTGTCTTTGGTTTTGACTCGCAGGAGATAGAAAGTCATCGGAAGGTTGTGAGCAGAGAAGAGATAACATCTGACTTATGTTGTAAAATATGAAAAAATTGCCCTCCAAAATGATTGTGCTAATTTTTACCCCTCACCAGCAGAGTATGAGAGGTCTTTCCTAACACTAGATCTGGTCACACACACACACAAAATAAAACAAAGAAAATGGAACCAAAAAACTTCAGTATTTGTTTCTTTGACAAAAATTAATTGAGGGCCTACCATGTGCCAGATGCCATGATAAGTACTGGATATATATTTGTAAATAATGATATTTCTTACCCTTGTGGAATTTTTTGTCTAGTGGGGTAGACATAAAATAAACAAACACATATATTCTTTTTTTAAAAAAAATCAAAATAGAAGTTTATTTCTCTAAAATGTGCAAATCCAGATTGGTCATCCAGGCCTGGCGTAGTGAGTCTGTAATCTTTAGGAGCTCCAAGTTGCTCTATTTTCTTAAACATATTGCTTCTGTTTTACAGTCCAGCATGATAATGCCTGTATTCAGGTAAGCAGGAGGAAGGAAAAGGAGAGGGGGGAAGGTCACATTTTTTCCTTGATGGGTACAACGAAGAAGTTATCCATATTACAAACACATATATTCTTAAGGTATGTGCTATGAAGTACACCGTGCTGCAGTTGTGAAAAATATGTGTGCCCTATTGAAGGTGCGTGTCTTTACTTAAATAAGGCAGTTAGGGAAGTTCTCTCTGAGGAAGTGACATTTAAGCAGAGAGTTAAAAAGTAAGAAGGAATCAGTCATGCGAAGAACAGGAGGAAGAGGAATCCAGGAAACAGCACAGACAAAGCTGTTTTGTTTGTTTGTTTTTATTACTTTATAAGGTTGAAAGTAGTGTTATGTACTTATTGGCTCTTTGCCTTTCTTTGGTGAAATGTTGGTTTGTATCCTTTACCACTTTTCTCTGAGTAGTGTTCACCCTTTTCTTATTGTCTTGTAAAACAACACTAAGGACATTAACAACTGTTTTGTCTTATCTGCCATATTTGTTGCAATATTTGTCCATGTTTATTTCTTTCCTTTTACGTAGTTTTAAGGATTGGTGACATTTTTCCTATTGTCTCCAACATCTTTGATTAAGTTTCGTTGCTAAATCTGGCAACCCTAAGTTTATAGGGTCCATTTTAGGGTTCTGCCTTCTGTCTTGTTGATCAGTCAGCCAGTCCTGGAACAAATACCTATCAAAGTATACTTGCCTTGGAAAGGTCAATTCTGGATTCATCATTTCTCTTTTCAAAATTTTCTTAAATTATTCTCCAGTATTCTTCACATGAATTTTAATCTTCTATGAGAACTTTAGTATTTTATTAAGGGCTTAAACTATGATTGTGTTGAACCTATGAATAATTAAGGGAGGAATTGAAATTTTTACTGTGTTAATTCTTCCCATCCAGAAATATAGTATGTCTTTCCATTTATTCAAATGTGTTATGCTGTCAGCAAAATTTAATATTCTCTTTATAGGATCCCATGTTTTAATTTAGGCTACTGTGAGTGGAATCTTTATATTTTTATCAAATGCAAATATGATCATATTACTCCCTGCATTATCATTGAAAACATTCTGATATATTTGCTTATCATTTTTTAGTCTTCTATTTAGTGATAGGTATTTATGTAGCTTTGGTTACTTCCAGTTTACCATTATTATGAATAATGCTATGATTATATATTTTCTTTGTACTTCTAGCAGCTTCTTCATATTAGTATCTTTGACTATTCTTTTCATTAGTGAAATATGACCTTTCTTTCTCAGTTTAGTGCCTTTTGCTTTACGTTCTCTTTGTCTGAATTTAACATTATCAAACCTACTTTAAGTTTGCTTGCATTTATCTGATGAGCCTTTGCCCTTTCTTTTATTTTAACCTTTATTCAAGTTTTTATATGTAAATGGTAGCTATTGGAACATATGGATTGAAAAATATGTAATCTATAAGTAATAATAAATAATAAAATAAATTAGATGCACTGAAAACTACACAGATCTATGTCACTCCTGAGAAGAGCAATCCAAGAAGTCTATCAAGGTTTCTGGAATTGACGTGTTTGCCTATTTGGGAACTTCTCTCAGAATGTGACATAATTTCCATTTATAGAATCGAACATTAAAACTGCTAGCCAAAATTTTAGGACAGATTGTCCTCAAATGTAAGATGTATTTGATGAACAAGTGCATTAGATTAATCTGATTGAAGTGGCAAACTGTAGATTTATGGTATTGCAGAGAGGCAAGTATTGTTGCTAGTTTGAAAATCCAAATAACATTATATGGAATTCCCAGATTTCCCTCCTTTGATGTGACCTCAATGGACTACAGTGAGGTTTGGTGACTCTATAGTAGCCCAAGCCAGTCCCTCCTCAGACCCCCTATACTCATGTGGGATGACAGCAGACTACTGGGCCCCTTTTATCTTTTTATTTTTTCAGTGAGCTGCCACCTTCTTCCACCCCAGGTTTCCCTGCAGCTTACTGACATTGTCAAGACTTTAGACAATCATGAGTTCTGTTATCTCTTATTTCCACCAAGTCTAAGCAATACTTCCCCTTTGGGTTTCCTTGCACTGTTTCTCTTCTACTATTCAGGTTGTTCATTCTCCAGGTCTCCTTTCAGGCTCTTCTTTCTGATCTCTAAACCGAAACACTCAGAGCTCTCCTTCTCTATCTACACTCTTAAGATGATCTCAGCTACACCCATGGCATCACATACACTTATATGTAGATGACTCAGGAATGAGAGTAAAGAAAAGGAGGAGAGGGGGAGATTAGTTCAACAGCATTTATATAGTATCTTACAATAACATTCATTAAGCAATCACATTGTGTCAGGCGTGGGGCTAAGAGCCTTTGCGGTATTATCTAATTAAATCCTCAAAAATTCTTTACTATGATGTAGTATACTATACTCACTATACTCGTCTTTTTCTCTGTTGCCCTTCAATTTATACTAGATCTCAGTTCCTTCTCAAAGACATTGTTTCAGCAATTCTCCCCACCCATTACATTACCAGTTTGAATCCCATGGATCCTTTCTTATACCAATATGCCATAGTTTCTCTAATCTTCAGAACAGAATCCTCTCTGCACATATCCTTCCTACTGGCACCTCATATCTCTGTTCCCTCTCAGCAAAGCTCTTCAAAAGAGTTATTTCCATTTGCTATTTCCAATTCCTCTCCCCTTTTCACTTGAACTCACACCAGTCAGGTTTTCACCCCCCACTATTTTGCTGAAACTGCTCTTTTCAAGATCAGCGATTAAATCCACGTTGCTAAATCCAGTGGTCAAATATTAGCCTTCTTCTTACTTGACCTATAAGTACTAGTGTATGAAGCTCATCACTCCCTCCCTGTTCTAATGCTTCCTTGACTTCACTTTCAGCAGTTCTCTGGTTTTCTTATTATCTCACTGGCTTCTCCTCAGTCCCCTTTGCTGATTACTTTTCCTTTTCATGAACTCTAAAAGTTGTAGTGGCTTAGGGTTCAATTCAGTTCTTGGACATCTTTCTTTATCCACATTCACTCATTAAGTTCATGTATTAGTTTGTTAGAGCTGCTGCAGCAAAGTACGACAGACCGGGTGACTTAAACAACAGAATTCGTTGTGTCACGATCCTGGAGGTTAGAAATCCAGAATGAACATGTCAGCAGGGTTGGTTCCTTCTGAGGGCTGTGAAGGCAGACTTCTCTCCTGGGCTTGTAGATAGCCGCCTTCATGTTTGAATGGTGTTCTCCATGTGTGTGTGTGTGCAAATTTCCCCTTTTTCTAAGGACACCCGTCCTATTGGAATAGGGCCACCCTAATGACCTGATTTTAGGTTAATTGACTCTGTAAAGACCCTATCTCCAAATAGGGTCACATTCTGAGGTACTGGAGGTTAGGATTTTAACATAAGAATTTGGGGGGCAAAATTCTCCTGTTGCTTTCATTAGTAATTTGACTTTCAATGCCATCCGTATGCTGATGGGTTTCTAGATTATGTCTCCAGCCTGGGCCCCTGCCACGCATTCCAGCTGCCTGTTCTATGAATCCTCTTGGATATCTAATAGACATCTCAGGTTTAGTACGTCTATATCAATCACTGTTCTCTGTACCTCACCCTCTAGGCAAGTCCCTCCTCCTCCCTAGCCTTCTCCATTTCAGTAAGTTGAAACTTCATCCTTCCAGTTTCTTAGGCCCAAAATATTAGTATCATCCTTCACTTTTCTCTCTCGATACCCAATGTCTAATCCCTCAGCAAACACTGTCTGTTCCACATTCAGAATGTATCCAGAATCTGACCGCTTCCCACTATATCTTCTGCTACCAACCTGATCCAAGTCACCGTCCGCTTCCATCTAAATGGTTGAAGAGAGCCTCTTGATAGGTCTCCCCACTTCATCCCTCGCTCCCTATGGGATACTCTAATCAAAGAAGCCAAGGTTGTTTCTTTAGACATAAGTCAGATCATGTCAGTTTCCTGCTTTGAACCCTCCACTGGCTTCCCTTACAAGGGCCTACTAGATCCTTCATGATATTGGACCGCAGCTACCTTTCTGACCTTAAGTACTACCACACTTCCTCCTACTCACTCTCCTCCAGCTACACGGATGTCTTGCTGTTCCTCAAACAGGCAAGCTCTCACGTTAAGACCTTTGTACTAGTCTTCGCCTCTGCCTGGAATGCCTTTCTCCCATTTGACAGCATAGTTTGGTCTGATATCTCCCTCAGATCTTTGCTCAAATACCACTTTCACAGTAAGACCTTTCCCGATCTCCCTGTGTACAATTTGAAATCCTCTTCCCCTCCCCAGCACTCTCTATAACCCTGCCCTGCTTTTTTTTCCATCTGATAAACTATATAATTTATTTTTTTATTGTCAGTTTCTATCTACAGAAACATCACATGTCCCTTTGCTTAGAGGTCTATAGGTACAACCGTGCTTGATCTGAAGAAACTTGACTGGACTCCCTCACTTTTTCTTCAGCCAACAGTCAATGCATACCTTCTTTTCTGTGCCAGACATTGTGCTGAACAGTAGGGACACAAAGATGAGGACATCAAGATCTTTGTCCTTGCCCTTGAGGAAATCACAGTCTAATCAGGGAGAAAGACAGGAGTCCTAGTTTTCCCAGGGGGAGTGACACATGGCCGAGTGAGTGACAAACACTACTGTTCTGGAAGGGCTCTTACAAACCAGGGAATAATCAGTCACCAAGTCAAACCCAAATGTGCCCTTGCCCAAGGCTCCTCTGACTTTGCAATTTTTCTGTGTCTATAAAAATAACAAATGTTCATCTCCACAACGTCTCTGATTTATATGCTTGTGAAGTCATGATTATGATTATTTATGCAAATGAAATTAATTTCAAACTTCATCAGTCTTTATTTAGTGTTTGGGGGACTAGGACTCTGCACTACTACAGGGGCTCCTCATTTTCAGTAGAATTCAGGTCTAATTTCAAATGCAGGAAGAGAGCTGCTATCTAAAGGAATCCTGCTGTGAGATTTCTTTTAAAGCAAAATCTTTTTATTTCAAAGTGAATAATCTCCCTCAATTTATCCTCTTTGTGTGATTTGAAAAAAATCTGGTGCATGAACTTCTAATGCATGGGAGTCTGAGTTTGTGCATGACATGGTTGAAAGATCCCTAGATTGAACCTTTGTCTGAGCACTGCAACTTATAGATTCTGTGACCTTGGACAGTTTTTTTTTTAACTTTTCTTGTATCTCAATTTCCCCTTTTACTAAGTGAAGGACTTCACTTCCTATTTCCTAAGGATACTTGCCATTCATATAAACTGTGATTTTATTAGTTTTTAATGTCCTTGCTTTTTCCAAGTACTTGATTGACCTCTTCCTACATTTTTGGTTAACAGTGAATTGTCACTGTACCCCATGAGTACAGAACCTAATTTCTGTCCTGTGGAATCTACATACATTACGTCCAAGTGCAGTCAGATTTTACTTGTATTTCTTTCATTTGTTACTTATCCCATGAGATTTTAGAATTTCCCCAATGAATGGGACTTTGTTATTCTTACTGTTATTTTTTAGAATATTCATCAGGAATATAAAGGAATGGTAATATACAATTTGATATACTTCATGCATTTACTTCTTCCCTCATAAAACCCATGGGAGGTAGGTAGCATTTGGTAAAAATGGAAACTATGATTTAGAGAGGATTTTTTTTTTACTCAACGGGCACTTACTTATAGAGCACTTTCTATGCCCCAGGCACAGCTAAGTATTTACAAACGTTACCTCACTTCTAATCCTCATTTATCCCCATGAGGAAACCGAAACAGCAAGGATTTAAGCAGTTTGCCCAAAGTCATGGAGCTCTTAACTGGTAAAGCTGACATTTGGACTCAGGCAGTCCAGCTCAGGATTGTTTTTACCCCATACAGTAAACCAAGGAAGGTGCCTAAGGTCACACAGCCACTCCACTGGGGAGCCTGGATTTCCATCTTTCCTTCACCTAAGTATCTACCAATCTGCATAACTGAGTGTATTCATGCCTACATACATGTTGCTGGACTCCAAAGACACTATGCATTTGTTCTTCTGTGTCACCAGATGGCATGATCTCTCTGCATTTGGCAGTTCCTAATAGGAAGTTAAATTCTGTTTCTTATCTATTTAATTGAAGTAACATTGGTTTATAACATTATACAAGCCATAGTAATCAAAACAGCATGGTAATGGCAGAAAAACAGACATACAGGTCAATGGGACATGGGAATTCCCTGGCGGTCCAGTGGTTAGAGCTCTGCGCTTCCGCTGCCGGGGGCACGGGTTCGATCCCTGGTTGGGGAACTAAGATCCTGCATGCTGCTTGGTGTGGCCAAATAAATAAATAGATCAATGGAACAGAATTAAGCACCCAGAAATAATCCCACACACATATATGGACAATTAATATACAACAAAGGAGCAAAGAACATATAATACAATGGAGAAAGGATAGTCACTTCAATAAATGGTGTTGGGAAAACTGGACAGCCACATGCAAAAGAATGAAGCTAGACCACCATCTCATACCATATACAAAAATCAACTCAAAATGGATTAAAGACTTGAATCTAGGTCCTGAGACCATAAAACTCCTAGAAGAAAACATAGGAAGTACACCCTTTGACATTGGTGTTAGCAATATCTTTCTAGTATGTCCCCTCAGGAAGGGAAACAAAAGCAAAATGACAAGTGGGACTACATCAAATTAAGAAGTTTCTACAGAGCAAAGTAAACCATCAACAGACTGAAAAGACGATCTACTGAATAGGAGAGGATATTTGCAAATGATATATCTGATAAGGGGGTAATATCCAAAAAATATAAAGAACTCATACAACTGAACACACTAAAAAACAAACAACTCGACTGAAAAATGGGCAGAGGAGCTGCATGTGTTATTTGGAAAAGTAATAGACATTTTTCCAAATAAGACATACATATGGCCAACCAGAACATGAAATGATGTTTAATATCACTATTAGGGAAATGCAAATCAATTCTGTTTCTTATTAATAGCCTTGTGAGTTGATATTGTGTTGGTTAATGTTTTGTTAGAATTCTGCTAATTCTAATGGACTTTTAAAGATAGGTTTCCTTGGTTTTCTCATCGATAAAATAGTGAGCTTGAACAAACTCCATTGGTAAAGTCCTAATAAACTGTGGGTATCTTTAGGAACCCATTTGAACTGCTTTGTAAGTGGATAGGTGTCCATCACTGGGGACATTGATGGCAGATGTATAACATGGAATACTATAGTCATCACAAGAAATGAACTAGATGTACATATGGCAAAACGGATGGATGTTAGAAAACACAGTATTAAAAGGAAAATAGTAATAGTGTGTGATTCATAAAGTAATATCATTTATGTAGATAAACACACAAACACAAAATATCAGACCATATATTTACAAGTATACATGTATATCTAAGGATATATATAAAAATATTGAAGTGGATGTGTTACCAAATGCAAGTTCATGTGCCTGATGCACAGTGAGTCCAAACAAACTGAAACATCAGAGTCTGAAGCAGAGAAAGGTTTATTGCAGGGCCAAGCAAAGAGAACGGGTAGCTTGTACTCAAAAACCCCGAGCTCTCCCATGGTTTTCGGTGAGAAGTTTTTAAAGTCCAGATTTGGGGTGAACGCGGCAGGATGTGTGACTTTCTTCTGATTGGTTGGTGGTGAGGTAACAGGGCGGTGCTCCAGGAATCTTGTGCTCAGCCTGAAGTTACTATCTTCCACCTGGCTGGGGGCCTTAGTTCTGGCAGATAAACTCAAAGATATTGTTAAATATATTCCTTGGGAAGGAACCAGGATGCTGCCCCAAGGCTGCACTACTGTTTTTGACTGCTCCTCCTTTCTTTCTGCATTCCTTCCCTTCCCTGATTAGCAACTGTTTGAATCTGCACTTTGGAACCCAGGGAAGGTCTAGGAGGCTGAATGAAGCCTATTTCCTACAAACAAGGAATTGGGGACATGGAAAGTATTTGTACCCATGAGGGCCCCCCCAGGGTCCTGCTTGGTTTCAAGGTTATCCTAGAAAGGTAAACTAATATTATAAATTCTGCTCATGAGTCAAAATGCATGATTGTGAAATGCAGGTCACTTCTGCAAGGTGTTGAGGATATATTGGAACTGACAACTTGTGTGGCTTCTTTGGTGCCTCTGTTTTCTCACCTGAAATGAGGGAGATGGACTAAATCATCCTAAGGAATCTTCTGGCTCTAATACTCTTTGGTTAGTCATATCCAGAAAAGTCACAAAAGGGAATGTAAAACAAATTCAGAAGTTGTGAGCTGGGCTATTATTTTGCTATATTCCAAGGGAGTGATTATACAAAAGTGCCACTTGTTTTGGAATAATTTATATTAGAATTGTACTTAGAGTTAGTACAATTCTCTTAAAAGTTGTTAATGGAGTTATTCTTCTGATAATAAGGTGTTATTAATATTAGATTCTTAGTATTAATGATATTCATTGCAACACAAGATTAATCTGGTACTAAAATTTAAGCTCTCACTTTGAGTATAAGGGCCATTTTCAACGTGATAAGAATGCAATGATTAAGAATAGCATGGTAAGAAAAGATTTCTTTTTGGAATGGAAGGCTGTGCTTGGGTGTCTTTTTTTCAAAACACTGAGGAAAAACAATTTTGCTTTGTGCTTTAATCAGAAACTTTTAATAAGCAATCTGAACTTGCTCAACGAACTAGAATCTGGGCTTTTGTAATCAGTTCCTTGGTTAAACCAATTGAATTATAATTGATTACTTCTATAACTTGTTTAAATTTTGCCGTCGTCTCTATTCATCACTAATTTATCATTTGCAGCCTAAGTACTGTGTTTGAAGTGCAACATCCTTTCACTAAAATACACATTTCTTATTTTTATTAAAGCCTCCAGTGTTCTCTGGTGCATCGTATTTGTCCCTTCACCGTCGGACATGGCTGCTCTGGCAGTTCTTGGCAAGCCTGCTCAGTCACATGTGACCTTTTCTGAAGTGCTTTTCATGGGATGTATCATTCATTAATACTGTTATATTTAGGGTGAGTTTGGTGAGGGCGGGGTGGCATTTTACAGGCTATATCATTGCTCCGTTATCTGTTTGATTAGGATGGGAACATTTCGTTTATTTTGGTACCGCAACAATTATATATTAAGGTTTACAAATATCCATTGTGCTTTCAAAAATCTGTAATAATAATACCAATTAACTATATTTCATATTTTACAAATAGATCTCATATCCTTTATCTCATTGACTCTTCATAAGAGCCCTACAAATTGCTTGCTCCATTTTACAGCTGTAGACACTAAGGTTCAGAATCACACTGCTAGAAAATGGCAGAGTCCCAGCTTGCTTACTGCGGGATACACCTTTCATACCATGTTACCCCTCCATAGGCAGAGGGCAGTGGTGAGTTTTGGGATTGTCCATTGATGAATCTCTTTCTTGTCAACAGTAAAATCAAGTGACTCAAGACTTTTTCAAATAGGTTCACTTTGCATTTAGCTCTCTCTTTAAAAATGTTCACAAGGTTATTTAACTTTTTAATGTTGCATAGCATTTTAGCTTCACAAAAATGGCTTCAATCTCGTTTGAAGACTCCTGAGCCAGTTCATAGATTAATTACCAGTCATGGATGTTCTCTCTGAGCTGAGGGTCTTTCTAGTATGATGAATGCTTATCTCTACTAGGTTGAATGGATTCTAAATGAAGTGATTAATTAAAAAAATCAATTAGTATGGAGGGCAAATATTCTACTCACAGCAACCTCTAGTTTAGAGTAGTCTCCCTTATATAGAGGTGGTTGTGTGGCGATCGAGGTGAGCAGGGAGGAACCCATGCCAAGGAAACAACCCCTGCGGCACACTAACTGTTCTTTCCCTGGGGGAGTGGAAAGGAATTCTTCTGAGCTAACAATTTCCTCTCCCCTTGCCCGCTGAGTAAGGCCGCCCTTGACTTGTTCCCTTAGTTGGCCAGTGATCTGGTTCTGTGATGAAATATGTATTACATTGAGTACCTCCCTGTCTTGCTCTCCTGTTCCAAGTTAAAGAATCAGAAAGTAATAGATCATCAATGGGTATACACTGATCTCTCTATAGAAACTTCCAAATCTCTGAACTTAAGCTCTGTCAGCCTCAGGATATTTTGGAAATGAACAAGATGGCAAAGTCAATTACATGGAGATAATTAACTTGGGCTTATTTTCTTCTGACCTCAACTCATATTTTGTAAGCTAATTGATAGCTGTAGTTAAATGAACTAGATTGCTCTAGTGGAACTAGTGAATCTTCCGTTAGCGGACTTGGTTGATGAAGCGGGGCTGGGGGATTGGTGCGTCCTTGTTCTTCATGCTTAGGGCCACCACGAGTTCTTGTTCGTCCTGTTTTGATGCTTGCTGATGATTGAGTCTATTTATTAAAAATGCCCGTCTTCATCCTCAAAATTACCCCAGCTTGGGTGATAAATTATATGGTTATCCGATTTATTATTTTTTTAACTGCCTATAATTTGAAATACACATGGGTACCCTGACCTCCCAGATAGACTATAATTATTTTTATATACCTTCTTTTCTGAGATCCTCAAGCAGACATGCTGACCAAAAAGACATGTATAAGTGCAGTCAGCTTTATTATAAATGATTATTGGAATAGTCTGCTAGGGCTTCTGTAACAAAGTACCACAGTCTGGTTGGCTTAAATAAAATGTATTGTGTCACATTTCTGGAGGCCAGAAGTCTGAAATCAAGGTGTATCAGCAGGGTAGGTTCCTTCTGAGGACCATGAGGGAAGAATCTGGCTTGTAGGTGGCCATCTTCTTCCTGTGTGTTCACGTGGCGTGCTCTCTGTACGCATTCTCCTTGTCTCTAATTTTACCCTTTTTATAAGGTCGCCAGTCGTATTGGTGACCTTATTCTAATTTTTTACCTTTGTAAAGACCAAATAATCTTTATGTCTCCAAATAAGGTCACATTCTGAGGTACTGGGGATTAGGATTTCAGTCTATGTATTGGGGGGACAATTGAAGCCATAACAATTATTAATAATTTATAAAACACAGACCATGTACCAGAAAAATGGTTTATAAGGATCATTCCACTTAAATCAAGGAATATACTTATAAATAGGTGCTATCTCATCCCCATTTTAGAAATGAGAGAACTATGGCTCAATGAGGTGACTCACCCAAAAGTATACAGCTACTAAGTTGGGGCACCTGGGTGTGTACCCAGAGGCTGGACCTTTAGTCACTGTGCTTTGCCGCTCCTGTCACAGGCTGCTGTGCAGTGGTGCAATCCTGGGGCTTGGGGAAAGAATTTAGACTCCCAAATCTTCCCCTTATCTGGGATTTTATTTTATGGATTGTAAAGCCTCCAGTCTCCCAAATCAAGCGAAGGGGTCTGCGGGAGAGGTCACACACTGATTTAAATGTAGTACACTAACGTTTAAGGGAAGAGTAGGAGGAAATTGGGCTCCTTGAAGCTGGGGCATGGGTGGTACGGAGAAAAGAATCCCTTGAATGAAGAAATGACACGGAAAGGGGGCTGCACATTATCTACTGATTTGAAAGCTGCTGGTTTGAAAAGTGTTTCTAGGACCTACTCCTTAACGTTGCCACCTCCCCGTTTCCCTGGCCGGAACACTTCGTATAGAGTGAGTAGGAGATTCAGGGACCTGAAGCCTTACTGTTTGGACTATGGGCTGAGAGTGAGGGTGAAGGGGACAGGAGCAGACTAGTATGTGTCGTCAACGGTGTGGCCTTACGCTAGGATCCATCAGACACAGTCACTTGTGGGGCCACTTGGCAGTGATGGAACCTGTCGTCATAATTCATGTGTGGAATATGTTAGGGTAGAAATACGTGTTAATTAAAAACCATTTTCCCTTGTGGTTTTGGGTGCTTCAATTGCTGTTGTCAGGGCGCTATAAGGGAGCTATTTTTTATATTTATTTTCTTCATAATGCCTCTTATTCCTCTGGAAACAGGTCTCTTTTCTAGCATTGAGACATTGTTCAATAGAATGGTGAGAATTCTTTCTTTGGGCTGGTAGACTTTAGCAGTACAGTCAAGAAAGAGCTATCTGAAATATGGAAATTGTTTAGGTTTCGTACTGACTGTAGCACCTGAGGAAGATCACAAGGTTCTGGCTGAGAGATAGACAATGTGACATCTGTTCCCGTGTTCCCACAATGCTCTCTGACTTAGGCGCCTCTGGTTTCCCTCTTCTTTTCCATTTGCCCCGCAGGTTTCATCAGTTGGATGAATGTATATGAACTAGGAAAGTGAGCATCACTATTGTGACCTTTTCGACTCTCTCTCTTTTGATTATTCAGCTTTATTTCTCCTCGATGGAGAGGCAGAGCAGGCTGACATCGTTCAGTGAAGTTTGAGAAAACGTGTTTACACAGTCTTTCATAAAACCCTGTGCCAGTCTTAGGGGCAAAAAAAAGGCAGAGCAATTAAGTCTTTTCCTGAACGATATAACAGATCAGGCAGGTGCTAAAAAAGTGATGAAGTTCACAGTCGTCCGAGCATACAGCTTCTCTCCGAAGGCTCTTGAGAGGAAAGTGCCTTTAACAACTATTTGTAGACAATAAGATGAAACACTCGCATATGAATAAATCTTTACAGTTTTTGCAGCATTTTCATTTTTACTGTCTATTCAGTGCCTTTAACAGCTTTGTGAGGTAGGCAGAGCAGATGTTGTCGTTATGTGGGTGCCTTAGGGATGAGACATATTGGAACCTTAGCATCACTGGGTAGTAAGGAAGTAGAGGAAGGTGGTGTGAGTTGAGATATAGTATTAGAAGGGTATTACTAATTTAGTTGCAAAGTTGCCCAGAGGGCATGGCTACCTTGGGCTTTTGTCAGTGTGTGAGCCTAATACTGATGCTTTTTTATGAGAGCCCTATCTGGTAAACAGGCCATTATAGTGGGGGATTTCAGGTGTTAGGAAGAATCCAGTAGAAGTGACGATGGTGCTGACTTATCAGCAGTGGGCCTCGGAGAAGTACTGGGAAGAGGGTTAGTGGGAGGGGGGATGCTCAGGATCCAGCAGAGTAGGCAGATTCAGAGGACCAGCATCACAGTGGATTGCTTGACAGATAAAATGAGACAGAGGTCTGCTTGTAAAGATTGAGGCATATAGATGCTTAAGGCCATCCCTGGCACACTGAGCCCTGAATTAATGAGGGGACCACTTTCCAGGTTCCACCAGTGGACAGGCCTGAGCCTATCAACACACATGGGCTTCGCTTAGATTGGACCAGGAATTAATGTAGGCTTGAACCTGCAGGTAAGGTTCAATTGTGACTCCACTTGAAAGGAGTTGCAGAAAGCAAATACAAAGAAAGTGAGGCAGGAAGTAACAACCACCATTCTTCCCATTTTATAGAAACCCAGGCGTACCAGAGTTACAGTCAGAGAATAAGCCCATAAGATGGGCCAAGCACACATTTTTGCTGACTCCCAAACCAGTGCTCTTTCCCCTACATGCTATGGAAGGGCCTAAGGAAAAGCAGATAGGCTTTACTGGTATTTTATACATTAAGTAACAGGTACAGTTCCAACATTAGGATAGCAGGCTCAGTGGTGAGGTAGAAGATTGGAAGTGAAAGAAAACAAAAACAGGCTGTGCCACAGAAAGAGAGGACAACCCATGGGACAGTGGGAGACCTGAGAAGCTCAGTGTGCACTTAAAAATCTTTGTAGCAGTTGCTTGTTTCAATAAAATCTCCTGATATAGGTATCTGTTTTAGATTTTCCAGGAGTTTCCCTTTGCTTATCACCTTGCTACTAAGATTGATGGCATAACAATGTTTTTGTTTTCCATATTCACTTATTCCTTGTGTATATTAGATCACTGTTATATATTTATTGCATACATATAAATTATTTGGGCAAAGTAGAGAAGATCTAATATACACTCCTCTAAATCCTCATAACATAAGGTGAATTAAAGTGTCTACAGAATAGGGAATCAGTGACATGTGGATAAGCCCTGAGAGTGTGCCCAGTGTGCTGTTGTGAGGCGAGATGCAATAGACAGATGTGCAGTCAGTGTTTTCCCAAATATTTTGAGATGGAGAATGTCAAGAGACGATTACAGGTATCTAAAATCCACAGCCAAAGATTTGATGTGTTCAAGGATCAGTGAAGTGATAGACTCCAAGGCATGGAATACCTTCAGCTAATTAGAATTATTGCACCCCTTGCTTCTGCTTCCATAGCTCTTATTTAGTTCTGCTTTACATTGGCTCCTTACAGGTCTGCTTCCTTTACTAGAGTAAAAGCTTCTCCAAAGTGAGGATCAGGTCTTATTTCGTTTCCTGTTTTTATAGCTTATAGCAGCGTTCTGAACATAATGGAAGCTAAATAAATTAGTATATTTAAAATTAAGGTAGCCCAGAGAAATGGAAATATCTACGATAGTACTTTTATTTCAAAGATGGTTCTATTCTAATCTGAAAAGAGACAAGTATTTAAAATCATATCCCCAGAAAGAAGGAATATAAATGAGTATGTGGTAAAATAAAAATATGACTGAGGTAGCAGTCAGAACACTTGGGTTCTTTTTCTAACTCTGCTGACAATTTGCCATATCATTCTGGGTGAGGACCTTCTCCACGAGCCTCCCTTATCCTTGTCTTCAAAATGAGCCCATTTAGTTGATAATTCCTATGGTTCCTTCCTGTTGAACAATCTGAGTCCAAAAAGGAACGCGATTTGGAAAACACATCAAGATGTTCAAAGTCTACGTGCTCTGTTGGTTATATATAGCATTTTCCTGATTAGTAAGCAATGCAAGTTCATTTCTGAGAATAGAGAATAGTAGAAAACAAAGAAAATAAAAAATAATCCTACTACCCAGGAATAACCACAATGGGCATCTTTGGGTATTTCCTTGTAGTTATTACTCTGAGTGTGTGTGTGTGTGTGTGTGTGTGTGTGTGTGTGTGTGTGTGTGTCTGTATGTGAGAGACAGCGGGAGAGAGACAGCGAGAGAGAGAGAGAGAGAGAGAGAGAGAGAGAGAGAGAGAGAGAGAGAGGAAGATGGAGGAAGAGGAGGAGGAGAGGGAGGGAGGGAGAAAGGGGGAAAGAGAGGGCGAAGGTAGGGAAGGAAGGTGAGAGAGAGGAAGCAGGAGAGGGAGGGAGGGGGACAAAGAGACAGAGCAGGATGGGGAAAGACAGATTTACATTTATGCTTGGTATGCTTTAGTCACTTAGCATGAAATTTTGAATATTTTTTATGCCATTAAATTTTACTAGAGAAGTGATTTTTAGTGGCTGAATTACATTTCATTAGTAGGCATCATAATTTACTGCACCAATTCCCTATTATAATGTGATGTACTTCTTTTGAGATAGATCTTTACAAATCTTAGCATATTTTCTTATGATAAATTGATAGCATATGAACATTTTATCTGTTATTTGATATCTGTGGCCAAGTTACTCTATAGGAAATAGTACAATTTATGCTGCCACCAGTAGCTCATGGGAAGACCATCTCAATATACTCCCTGCAGGGAGTTTATCCTTACTTTTTACAACTTTGAAGGTTTGATAGGTGAACCTATTTCATTATTTTAATTTAATTATTTTCCCATACTACTGGTGAGATTGAATATTTTCTACCATGTTTATTGGATAATTGCACCTTTTCTTGTGACTTGTCTGTTTGATCAGTTTGCCTGTTTTTTGGGTGGTGGGGTGGGAGTTGTCATTTTTCTTTTGTTGATTTGTAAAAGTTTTTGATCTACTAAAGATATTAATTCTTTATATGTCATTTTTTATAAATATTTACCCATTTTATCATTTGCCTGCTATTTTAAAATGATTTTTATCATGCACAAGCTTTAAGTTTTCAGGTAGTCAAATCTAATATTCTTTAAGTTTTTTAACTTTGGTGTTCGCTTAGAAATGTCTCCCTTGCTCCAAGATTTTATAAAAATGTAGGTATTATCTTCTTCTTTGGGAATAGATACCCATGCTTGCTTTGTGATTGTGGGCATCTTTATGTGAATGCATTTTTATTGTGCTTAATCAAGTAATTGTTTCCCCTATTGTCTTTGCTTTATAGACACTGTTGCAAGATGGAAAAATTTATGTCTTTTAATAAAATTGTGTAAGCCTATTTGATTCCAGTTCACTGTGATCCCTCAGACATTTTATTTTTCCTCAACATTTCTATTTTGTTTTCTTTTCAATCAACATTTTAAAATATAGAATGTATGTTGAATTTCTTTAAATTCAGTTTTTGTATAAGATTTTAAATACAGATCACATCTCTTTTGCTCTGATATACCAAAAACTATCAACAGGGATTTGGGGAATTGGAACCAGGAACTGAGCTCTCTTTATTAAGTAGACATGTGAAGAGTGTGAGTTTTTTTTATCATATGAACCTATTACTTAAAATAATAAGTGAACAAATGAACGTACCTCTCTAGCCTAATCTTTTCTTGCTCCATGGCTCCACCCTGTGGATCGAGCCTGATCAGATTACTCCCTCTTCCCCTCCTCCATCTTGTTCTCTTTTCTATGCTTTTGCATAGAATGTCCTACCCTTGGCCTGGCACTCTGATTTATCTTTCAGAGTCCAGATCAACAAACTGCTTTTTTTCCGGAATTTCCCAACCTCTCTCAGCATCTATACAATCATTTGCTTTCAAATTTATAGCATTTTGTATATACCTTAAGTAACGCATGTCCCAAATTGTCACATGGCTACTGGAATACCTACATGTCTCTTTCACTAGTCTGTAAATCCTCTGAGGTAGGACTCATGTCTGATTTGCCATAATGCCAAACATATCACTTCTCAAATGAAAGAAAGTTTCAATTCTTTGGATTTTCTCTGAACGTTAAAATATGGCTGCATCTTTAACTCAATAACAGAGATGATAAAGATCTTAGTTCTAAGACCTAGTGTGGTGTTATAGGCCCAATGGTTTCTAAACCACTGCAAGTTATAGCTGCCCAAGTTATTTTCAAAAATTATGATTCCCAGCTGTGGCCCAGACCAACCAAGTCTGAATCACTGGGAGTAGAACTCAGGCATCAGTTTTTTTTTAAACAACTCCATAGGTGATTCCAATGTGTAGCCAAGTTAGAAAATCAGAGTTCCAAATAATTTTGAATTGGATTTGAAGGTAGAAAAACATCCTAGAGAACATGCTTTGTTTCCTGTAGCTTTTATATACTTTCCTGCTCCATTTATTTGCTTTTAAGACACTTTGGAGTCCTGGACTAGCCAGCAACTCTGAGCCTAGTTGCTATCTAAAAAATGGAGATAATGCTTGTTTTTCTTGTTTTACAGGGTTCTGAGAATTAAATGAAATTATTTAGGCAAAAGTGCTCCGTGAACTTTTAAGTACTGTAAAAATATTTGTTCTTACTCTTAGCCGACCCATATTTTGTTTCGGTACATATTTTATTTCTTTCTTATGAATGAATTAGCTTCCAAAGAGTGTGGAATTTATTTCCACAGTTACTTAAAACTGTCCTGCTTTTTCAATTAACTTTGTTCTGATATTCTTTGTCTTGAACATCTATAGCTATGTCTTCTATTTTCTGTCTTCTTGAATGGTGATAAGACAACTTTGCTTTCATCCATGCATTAGTCAAGAGTTCTCCACAGAAACAGAACCAATAGAGCTGATGGTATAGATGCTATGATTCCAGTCCAGGTCTGAAGGCCTGAGAACCAGAAGAGCCAGTGGTGTAAGTTCCACTCCGAGTTTGAGTGCGAAGGCCTATGTCGAGCTTGAACACCGTAAGGTAGAGAGAGAGAATTCTCTCTCACTCAATTTTTTTTTTTCTATTCAGGCCCTTAATGTATTGGATGAGGCCCACCCACATGGGGGAGGGCAATCTGTTTTACTCAGTCTACCAATTCAAATATTAATCTCATCCAGAAACACCCTCAAAGACACACCCAGAAATAATGTTTAATTAAATATATGGACATCCTATTCCCAGTCAAGATGACACATAAATTTGACCATCACAATGCAAAATATAGAATATTTAGAAACTCTTGCTACAAATTGTGAGAAAAATCTGTTCTAGGTAGTAGGTTCATTCATATAACCTCAAAAGAACTTGCAGGTTTTTTTATAGGTACATTTTTGTCTTTGAGAAATTGCAGTGATGTCTGACGAGACATGAGATATCATCTTCGTTAAGTTCCCCATCAATTTGCATGGCAGATACTTCATAGAATAATTTCTGCCCAGTGCTGATCACGGGAATCATTGTCAGTTCGATTAGTTATCTTTCTTTTGACATAAATGCACTTTGGTGACATTTAAAATGGAATGAACACTATTCTGGGCAAGAGAACCAAGCAATACCTTTCTCATGCTTTTCAACTCTGAGCCTTCTCAAGGTAGCATACCTTCAAATTCAAACATATGGGAAGTATAATTTTATATTTTCCATCACTGCATTTTTCATATTCATTTCTTTATTTCATTTTTTTTGGCTTTCCGAAGAAAAAGAGGTGTAGTAGAGGGCTCTGTAGTCCTCTGAGTCACATCCACAGTTAAGTATTTCCACTTACAGTCTTAAGCCAATATTTTAAAAGCTAAAACTGGTTAGATTTAAATTGCCATCTGAGTGCAGTGTCCTTTATGGCATCACATGGTAGCTCCAGAAGGTACAGTATAACACTGGTGATGCTTGGAGCAAGGCTCCCAAGGGTAAGAGAACAGAGTTAGAACACAAATTCCACAATGCTTGCTTCACAGTTTGGGTTAAGTTAAAACTCTCTGTGCCTTGAATTTTTTATCTATAAGAGGTATTGCCAGATGTCTCAATCACAATGAATGGTTTTGTAAAGAAAAACAAGTCTCTTGAAAAACTGACATTATTATATAGGAATACATGATTGAGTAGAGCTTTCCAGGCTTCAGAGAGCCTTTCTACAGATGCCTTTCTATCTCGAGTCTCACTGTGGTCTAGTTAGGCAGGGCTTGTAATAATATGTGCAAACAGAGTCAGAAAGGTCATATGACCAGTCATTGGCACAGCCGGGACTTGAGCCAAGGTCTGACCAAGGCCCTTGTACTTTTCACTATACCTTTTTAGAAGAAAATAGGTATGAGTGTGTATGTGAATATCTGTGCATATCTGAGTGTGCAAACATATATGCACATGACCATGTGTGTACACATTATGGGTTTGTATGTGCATGTTCAGGTACATGTATGTGTGAGTATGCTTGTGTACATGAGTGTTCAGTGTGCACATGTGTGCATATTTTTGAGTGTGTGTGTGGGGGTATGGAGTGTGTGTATATGGTTGCATGCAAGCATGTGTGTATATATGCATATTTGTGTAAGTATACGTGTGTGTGTGTATGGTGGAAGCAGGAGAAATGAGACAATAGATTATGAGGTTCCAAGGTAAAACAACTTTCTGATACATTTTTCTGTGTGTTTTATTATTTGAAAATTATAAAAGGTATCAGAAAAACAAACAATCCAATTAAGAAATGGGCAGAAGACCTAAATAGACAGTTCACCAAAGAAGACATACAGATGGCCAAGAGACACATGAAAAGATGCTCAACATCACTAATTATTAGAGAAATGCAAATCAGAACTACAGTGAGGTATCACCTCACACTGGTCAGAATGGCTATTATCAAAAAATCTAGAAACAATAAATGCTGGAAAGGGTGTGGTGATAATGGAACCCTCCTGCACTGTTTGTGGGAATGTAAGTTGATGCAACCACTATGGAAAACAGTAATGGAGGTTCCTTAAAAAACTAAAAATAGAACTATCATATGACCCAGCAATCCCACTACTGGGCATATACCCTGAGAAAACCATAAGTCAAAAAAGTCATGTATCACAATGTTCATTGCAGCACTATTTACAATAGCCAGCACATGGAATCAACCTAAATGTCCATGGACAGATGAATGGATAAAGAAGATGTGGCACATATATACAATGGAATATTAATCAGCCATAAAAGGAAATGAAATTGGGTTATTTGTAGTGAGGTGGATCACCTAGATTCTGTCATACAGAATGATATAAGTCAGAAAGAGAAAAACAAATACTGTATGCTAACGCATATATATGGAATCTAAAAAAAAATGGTACTGATGAGCCTAGTGACAGGGCAGGAATAAAGACGTTGACATAGAGAATGGACTTGAGGACTTGGGGTGGAGGGGGAAGTTGGCAGGAAGTGAGAGTAGCATTGACATATATACAGTACCAAATGTAAAATAGATAGCTCATGGGAAGCAGCAGCATAGCACAGGGAGATCAGCTCGGTGTTTTGTGACTACCTGGAGGGGTAGGTTAGGGAGTGTGGGAGGAAGGCTCAAGAGGGAGGGTATATATGTATATATATACATATATATATATACATATATATATGTATATATGTATGCATATGGCTGATTCACTTTGTTGTACAACAGAAATTAACACAGAATTGTGAAGCAATTATACTCTACTAAAGATCTATTAAAAAGAAGTAATAAAATCATCTATATCCACAATAAGCAGTTAAGGGATACGCAAAACAAGTAGTTGTAAAATATGATGTCACAATCAGTAATCATGAGGGGAGAAGAGTAAAAATGTAGGGTTTTTAAAATGCATTTGGAAGTTAAGAGATCAACTTAAAATCATCATGTATATAAATAAATTGCTATATAAAAACCTCATGGTAACCACAAACCAAAAATCTATAATAGATAGACACACAGAAAAAGAAAGGAGTCCAAACATAACACTAAAGATAGTCATCAAAGTGCAAGGGAGGAGAACAAAAGAAGGAAAGAATGAAAAAGAACTATTTAAAACAATTAACAAAACGGAAACAAATATATACATATCAATAATTACTTTACATGTAAATGGGCTAAATGTTCCAATCAAAAGACACAGAGTGGCTGAATGGATAAAAGAAACAAGACCCATGTATATGCTGCCTACGAGAGACTCACTTTGGGTCTAAAGACACACACAGACTGAAAGTGAGAGGATGGGAAAAGGTATTCCATGCAGATAGAAATTTTAAAAAAAGCCAGTTTAACAATATTTATATAAGACAAAATAGGCTTTAAAACAAAGACTGGTACAAGAGACAAAGAAGGACACTACATAATGATAAAGGGAACAATCCAAGAAGATACAACAATTGTAAATGTATATGCACCCAACACGAGAACCTAAATACACAAAGCAAATATTAACAAACATAAAGGAAGAAATTGACCGTAACACAATAATAGTAGGTGTCTTTAACACCCCACTTATATCAATGGACAGGTCATCCAGAAAGAAAATCAATAAGGAAACACTGGCCTTAAATGACACATTATACCAGATAGGCTTAATAGATGCATAGAGAATATTCCACCCCAAAGCAGCAGAGTACACATTCTATAACAAGTGCCCAAGAAACGCTCTCTGGGCTAGATCACATGCTAGGCCACAAAACAAACCTCAGTAAATTTAAGAAAATTGGAATCATATCAAACATTTTTTCTCACCGCAACCCTATGAGACTAGAAATCAACTACAAGAAAACAAATTAAAACTGCAAAAAACACAAACACATGGAGGCTAAACAACCAGTAGTTCACTAAAGAAATCAAAGAGGTAATCAAAAAATACCTGGAGACCAATGAAAATGAAAACACAATGATCCAAAATTGATGGGACACAGAAAAAACAGTTCTAAGAGGGAAGCTTATAGTGATACAGGCTTACTTCAGGAAACAAGAAAAAAAAACCAAAACTATAGAGCAATCACAGTTAAATATCAAAGAAAATAACCTAAACAAAATGTTATCAAGTAGAATTCATGAACATGCTTAAAGAAAAATAGAAGACAACCAAGTGGGAAATAAGATAGGGGAATTGTCAGATAAATGATAGTATATTCACATAATGGAATATTATGCAGCTATTTAAAAGAGTACCGTGATTTATGATATGGAATGATGTCTGAGATGTATTTTTAAGGGGGAAAAGTCAAGGTGGAAAGTGAGCATACAGTGTGCTTCAGTTTATGTTTGATTTGTATACAAAATTGCTGGAATTGTAGAAGAAACTTATCAGTTGCCTTTGTGGAGTGGAACTGAGAGAGTTGGATTCTGGGGGGTGGAAAGAAGACTGAATTTTCACCATACATCCTTTTTCATTATTTGGATTTTGTACTATGTTCACATATTATTCAACATGCTTTCTGTGTGTGTTTTTTTATCATGTACATATTTAGATTTTTTTCAATTAAAGTGTGCGTGTGTGTGTGTGTTCTAGGAAAATCCCTGGTGGTCCTGGACAGTTTATTGGATGCTTTTATATTGCTGCATTGATTGTATTTGGCTGAATGTAAGAAAAAACAAAACAAAACCCCAAACCCCCACAAAGGTCATGGCACTTAAGGGCTTTATTTCCTCACGTAATAAAGAATGTGGAGGTAGGCACTCCAGGCCTGGGTCTGGTGCAGCTGCTCCAGAAACCATGTTGTTTCTGGTTTTGTGGTCTGTTCTCCCTAGCAAATGGATATGGGAATGGTTCAGGAGGGAATAATTTCTTGCATTTCAGGAAATATAAGGTGATTACATATTTTACAATCCACGGTGATTGGTGGAGAGTATAAGGAGCTTAGTAAAATCAATCTTCCTATTGGGAGGAGCATAGTAAGCATCTTCAAATGAAAGGAGCACTAGGACTTAGGACGTGGATCTTGGAGTAGGACATAGGCTTGAATCCTACTTTGCAGTAACTAGCTGGAAAACTTTGGACAAGAGATTTAAGCATTTGTAACACTGATTTTCTAATTTTAAAAAGTGAAGATAATAATAGTTGCCTCAGAAGATTGTTCTGGGTATCAAATGAGGTAATGCATTTAAAGCTCCAAGAAGGGCATCTGACATGTAGTAGGGCCATTATATATCACTATGGATTTTCCTATTTCACAAACTTGGTTTTAAGTGGTCAGTCTGGTCCATGTAGAAAAGGTAAACTAGTTGTTCTGCTTCTTAGGAGATACCTTGTGAAAGCCTTCCATTCTGCTTTTAAAACAATATAGCCAGGAATAAAGGTATATTCTGTTGACTGTGAGGCCAAGATATATGCCACTAGAAGGTATTTCATTACCCTTCGGGGACAGTTAATTAATTTACTGATTTATTAATGATCCATCCATCATTTTACAGAGATTTAAATTTCACAAAGGAAACCAATATGCCAATGAGGGCATTCATGTATCACGATGTGTGGGGCAGAGATTAAACAATTTCTTCTTTGATCTTTGACTCCAGTGATGAGAGAAGTCTTGTGCCTTTATTTTCCTGATAGCCCCCTTTCCAGGCTGGACAGTAACAGGGTATGTAGTGAACTCACTACTTTAAAAAAGCCCTGCAGAGGACTTATGGTTGCAACTGCAGGGCCAGTGACAGACCTGACAAGGCACCACCACAGTCCTTTCTTTCTTTCTTTCTTTTTTTTTTGTGGTACGCGGGCCTCTCACTGTTGTGGCCTCTCCCGTTGCAGGGCACAGGCTCCGGACGCGCAGGCTCAGCGGCCATGGCTCACGGGCACAGCCGCTCCGCGGCATGTGGGATCCTCCCAGACCGGGGCACGAACCCGTGTCCCCTGCATCGGCAGGCAGACTCTCAACCACTGCGCCACCAGGGAAGCCCCACAGTCCTTTCTTGAGGCCACAATAAGTTCCCAGAAGTCAAAGAATATGGAGCTATGAAATAGACACTGTGCATTTTTTTTTTCACCTGTGTTGGCCATTTTACCTTTTCTACACACTCAGAATTGTGTTTAACCAACAGCCAGAGACAGTAACTTTGGAAACTTTGGAAACTCTTCCCCAAAGAGAAGTGTATATTAAAATAGCCATCACTGATTTCAATTGAAAAAGCAACCCCCATGCTGACAGTACCTAATCTGTATTTAATCTGGATAATTTGGTTCGGTACTTGGAGTCAGTTTGAAAAGTTCTTTTAAATAGATTTTTTGTTACTATAAAGAAAAGTGAATATTGAAAGTAAGTACTCGCAATGCATATATGTCTCCTAGTAGCTTTACCATTTAAAAGGATGACAAATATTTACAGTCCACATTGATGGGAATTTTTCAGAATTAAAAAAAATACGTAGAACAGAGAACCACTGGAGTATAAATTGATCAGTTTATTTATTCAATAAAATTCAGCTCTATGGTGGCAGGGAATGAATCTGTTTTTTTCAATACTCTATCTTTGTCGCCTGGCCCAGTGCCTGGTGCATGGTAGGCAGGGCTCAATAAATATGTATTAGCTGAATGAATAAATAACTTAAGCTTGGTGGAGGAATGGAGGAAAATGTCAAATCCTACTGCTGTGGTATTTTGATTTCTACATAAAGAGAAAATCACATTTATCATCAATAAACACCTGATTAGGTATAGCCATATAAATCTAATTTTTTCCTCTAGAGGCTCAGTTCTTGACTCCTCTCTCTTGGCAGAGAAGAACTCTTATTAATTTATCCTCAGATATTCTACAAGACAATCTAAGGCATTTCTCAATTCATTCCTCTTCTTCACCTCCTATATTTAATAAGTCATTAAGTCCTCCAATTCCACTTGAGAAATCTCTGCTATGTAAAACCTTCTCTCTATCCCATCTGCCACTGCCTTAGGACAAGCAGTCGTCATTTCTCACCTAAAGATATGTTTTAAAATATAAATAAATTAATGAACAATATTTTAACCAGTCTTTCTGCCTCCAGTCTCTCTTCCTTCTAATCTATCACCAACACAGCAGGCAATAATGTTGATATTTGACTAAATTATTCTTCAATAGATGAAGAATTCCACCAAGTAAGATTCTAACATGTTAGCATTAGTTAAATTTTTTAAAAAATTTGCCTCCAAGTTACCTTTCCAGTGACAGTTCTTGGCATTTATTTCCAGTCTTCTTTCCTATCTTTGAGCATGTCATACTCTTTGCCACCTCGGGGTCCTAACACATGCTATTTCAAATTATTGGATTCCTCTCCCTCTTCCTCCTTTACCTAGCTAACTGTTACTATTAAGATTTCAGCTTGTAAATTACTCTGTTAAACCTTAATTTAAGCCCTCTAGGCTAGATTAGGGCCTCCTGCTATAGAATACTATAATGCTCTGCACTTCTCCTTCGAAACACTCATAGTGCTTCTACTAACTTATTCAGTGTCTGTCTTATTTGCTAAATTATAAAGGGACCATATCTGTCTTGTTTATCTCTGTGGACTCTGTAGGAAATGTGGTGATTGGCACATAGTTGGTACTTAACATATATTTGTTGAATGAATGAATGTTAACTGATATATGAACACATCTTGCAGTACCATAACTTGGTGACTTTTTGAAGTATAGTTGATTACAGTGTTGTGTTTATTTCTGCTGTACAGCAAAGTGATTCAGTTATACATATATATATATATATATTCTTTTTTTTAATATTCTTTGCCATTATGGTTTATCACAGAATATTGAATATAGTTCCCTGTGCTATACAGTAGGACCTTGTTGTCTACCCATTCTATATATAATAGTTTGCATCTGCTAACCCCAAACTCCCACTTCATCCCCCTCCACCCTCTCCCTTGGCAACCACAAGTCTGTTCTCTATGTCTGTGAGTCCATTTCTGTTTCATAGATAAGTTGATTTGTGTCATATTTTAGATTCCACATACAAGTGAGATCATATGGTGTTTGTCTTTCTCTTTCTGATGTACTTCACTTAGTATGATAATCTCTAGTTCCAACCCTGTTGCTGCAAATGGCATTATTTCATTCTTTTTTATGGCTGAGTAGTATTCCATTGTGTGTGTGTGTGTTTGTGTGTGTGTATATATATATATATATATATATATATATATATATATATATATACACACAACATCTTCTTTATCCATTCCTCTGCCGATGGACATTTAGGTTGTTTCCATGTCTTGGCAGTTGTAAATAGTGCTGCTATGAACATTGGGGTGCATGTATCTTTCTTTTTAAGTTGAATTTTATTTTATTATTTTTATTTTTGGTTGCGTTGGGTGTTCATTGCTATGCATGGGCTTTCTCTAGTTTCCGCAAGTGGGGACTACTCTTCGTTGTGGTGCGTGGGCTTCTCATTGTGGTGGCTTTCTTTGTTGCAGAGCACAGGCTGTAGGCGTGCATGCTTCAGTAGTTGCAGCACATAGGTTCAGTAGTTGTGGCATGTGGGTCCTAGAGTATGCAGGCTTCAGTAGTTGCGGCACGTGGGCTCAGTAGTTGCAGCGCATGGGCTCTAGGGTTCGAGGGCTTCAGTAGTTGTGGTGTGTGGGCTCAGTAGTTGTGGCTTGTGGGCTGTAGAGCACAGGCTCAGTTGTTGTGGCTCATGGGCTTAGTTGCTCCGCAGCATGTGGGATCTTTCTGGACCAGGAATAGAACCTGTGTCCCCTGCATTCTCAGGCGGATTCTTAACCACTGTGTCACCAGGGAAGTCCTGCATGTATCTTTTTGAATTGTAGTTTTGTCTGGATATATGCCCAGGAGTGGGATTGCTGAATCATATGGTAGCTCTATTTTTAGTTTGTTAAGGAACCTCCATACTGTTTTCCATAGCGACTGCAACAATTTACATTCCCACCAACAGCATAGGATGGTTCCCTTTTCTCCACACCCTCTCCGCATTTATTATTTACAAATAATAAGTCTACAGACTTTTTTATGATGCCCATTCTGACCAGTGTGAGGTAATACCTCATTGTAGTTTTGATTTGCATTTCTCTAATTATTAGCAGTGTTGAACATTTTTTCATGTGCCTGTTGGCCATCTGTATGTCTTCTCTGGAGAAATGTCTATTTAGTTTTTCTGCCCATTTTTCAATTGGGTAGTTTGTTTTTTTGTTGTTGAGTTGTATGAGCTGTTTGTATATTTTGCAGATTAAGCCCTTGTCAGTCTCATCGTTTGCAAATATTTTCTGCCAGTCTGTAGGTTGTCTTTTCATTTTGTTTATGGTTTCCTTTGCTGTGCAAAAGCTTTTAAGTTTGATTAGGTCCCATTTGTTTATTTTTGCTTTTATTTCTATTGCCCTGGGGGACTGACCTAAGAACACATTGGTAAGATTTATGTCAGAGAATGTTTTGCCTTTATTCTCTTCTAGGAGTTTTATGGTGTCATGTTTTATGTTTAAGCCTTTAAGCCATTTAAAGTTTATTTTTGTGTATGGTGTGAGGGTGTGTCCTAACTTCATTGATTTACATGTGGGTGTGGTGACTTTTTTAATACGATGTCCATATAAAATCCATATCCAATCTACCTGAAATGACATTCCCTAATTCTCCACTGAAGTATTATAATTTTATGAGTATTTATTGTGCCCCAATCATGGCCAGTAACTGTGCTAGATGGTGGAGATATAAAGACAGATAACATATAGAGCCTCACATGAAGGAATACAAGGTGTAATTAAGAGATACAGACAGGTAAATGAATTATTTAATAGTCTGTGATGAGTGCACTAGTAGAATTTACTGCAAAACATAATAGTAGAACAAAAGAAGGATTATGTAATTATGAACACCATTGGTGGCGTGGCAGTGGGGGAGAAAGTTCAAGGAAGGGGTCACCAAAGAGGTGATGCTTGATTTGATTCTTAAAGGATCATTAGGTGTTCACTATGGGGATAAGTAGAGGAGCTTGTCCCAAAGAAGAAATAGCCTGTGTGATGGTGTCATAGCTTGGGTTTCCTGGGAAGCAGCATCTGAGTTGGAGTTTAGTGTTCACGCTGTTTATTAAGGAATACCCTTGGGTTCAATACTTACAGAAGGAAGGAGGAGAAACAGGATTGATCAGAGGGAGAAGTCTAGTTGTGATACAGGTTTAGGAGGATACCACAAGGACCTCGGAAGCTGAGATGGCTTTACAGGGTTATGAGTTGTCCCCTCTTGGGCCAAAATGTCCACATCTTTATGCTCCTGCATTGGTCATTACATGTGAGTTGCCCCTGGGAAGGGGTATGACCTTGCACAAGGCAGCTCTCTGCAACTGAGGCAGTCCTTCAGAGATCTGCCAGTTGAGGGCTGTCCACTGACAGAATTCCCAGCAGCTAAGGCAAGAAATCCTTCCTTGAAGAAGGATCTGGGTGGTACATCCTAGATGACCAGGAAGAGTAAAACAGCTTTCCAAGTTCAGAAAACAGCAAGTAATTATTATTATTTTTTATTACTGGGGCATAAGGTGGTGGTGTTAGACTGCTGGCAAAAAATGATGTCGGTGGGATAAGTAGAAGTGAGATACTAATGATAAGTTATGCAGTTTGAACAAGTAGAGGGACAAGCAAATGTAAATTCCCAAAACAAGAATAAATTTTTTACGTGTTAGGGAAAGAAAGAAGGTATATTTAGGCGAAAGATGATGACATTAGAGCAGCGGCAGTGGAGGTGGAGGAGAAGTAATGGAATCAAGATATGGTAAATAGGTAGAAATTAAGGAATATGGTGATTAATTGAATGCATGTGTTTTGGGGGGATTGATAAGAAGAAAGGAGTTCTTGAGAATGATGCATGGTTTCTAACTGGGAACATTAGGCAGTGGGTGGTTTCACTAACCAAGATAGGCAAAAGGAGAAGGACAGATCTGAGTAGGGGGTGAAAGAGATACTGAGCCTAGGGGTAGGCAGGTGGACTTGAAGTTATCTGTTATAACTTGAAGTTACCCAGGGGAGCTGTTAAGTAGGCAGATGAATATGAGGTCTAGAAACATGGGAGAGAAGAGCTGAAGTCATACATTTGGGATCCTTAGCACATAGATGATAACTGAAGCTGTGGTACCATATGAGAAAGAAGATCTGAGGGTTGAGTATTTAAGGGAAGAGCCCTAACTTCATAGAGGATGGCAGGGACTAAGCCTGTTACAACCCTAGAAGAGCTGAACGTAGATAATACTTTAATGAATTAAAGCAAAACAGTTTGTTCTTATAGCATAACAAACAAGGTGAACATCAGCATAGGTGTACAGTTTCCCTTGCTTCCAAGGAAGGGAAGCTTGCTTCCAAGTCCCACGGGGTAATGTGACAGGCCCAGATAGATGCTAGGTACATGGTAGGTTCCATTGCACCATAGGTGAGGAAACCAGGGCCAGGGACTCAGCACATTTTGAACAAGAAGCAAACGTGGTAGCAAGCAGCAAACAAGCCAAGCCAGTAACGTTTCCCCAGGGAGTGAACATTTACACAGTAGTCATGCTGTGGTCGCCTTGACCTACATAGTTGCCTATGTGACTAGCCACAGAAACAGCTTAGTATCAGGAGACCCATAAGCCTTGCAGTTTGGCACAGTCAACAAGGACTTGCAGGGGTGCTCAGGGCTGGTGGTGAGCTGCCTCTCCCTGAAAGGATGTGATTTCATTTGACCCTCACAAACACAAGCAGGTAGGCAGAATATGGATCTATGAACCATTTACAAAGGAGAAAATTGCTCCTGAGAAAGGAAATCTGACTTTTCCTTCTCTAACATATGAAAAAGCCAGGACTGAAACCCAGTCCTTCTGACTTCGGTATATGCTTTTCTTGGTACTTAAAATGATAAGCATAACTCACAACTAATTAGGAATTCAAGGCTATGCCCATGTTTGGAGCAGTCTGAAGTGTGTCAGATCTACATGGGAGCTGCCTTGCATGATTTTTCTATAGTTTGGAATTCAATTTACTCCGGTGAAGTTTCCCAGAAAGTGATGTTCCCAAAGCCATGTCAGAATCCTGTGGGGGCAATGCTCATGGTTAACAAGAGGTGAATTCAAAAGGAACACATGTTCCTGACTTGTATATACTTGCCCTGCCAATTTCCCAGAGCTTCCTCTGCTGTGATTTCCGGTAATTGTAGGAAGTAATACCACACAGTTTCTCACTGAATGCAATTAACAATTTAATGAAACTTGGATTCATTAATTTGTGTAGATTTTTACAAAATCACCGTGCTGAAGCCTGCACAGTGTGCCCTAATGACCCATGAAAAAGCTACACATATAGTCTTAAAATTCTACAGTGAGTTTTTAAAACAAATTCTGCAGTAAGTGCAGTGGCTGGGCTGAAATATGTCATCTTGTGCTCTTTTAAAAGGTACTTAATTTTTTTAATGGAAAGTGCAATTTAGCTGACAGTCATCTCTTTGCTGCTGCATTGGAATAAAGTAGATTTAAAGGCATGGAGTAGAGTACACTATAAAAAGTGGGTCTTTATGCAGAAAGGAATGAAACAGAAAATATAAGGAACCCACAGAAAATTGAGGATTTAATTGTGAATACTGGTGAAGATGTTTGGTTATTGACTTCTTTCATTGCTGTAACAGACTGTTGGTAACAATGGACAGAGAGTGAAGCAGGAGAAGTAGTTCAGGTAGAATGGAAATATCTTGACTGAAAAAAAGGTCGTAAGGGGATCTATGAAGACGAAATGAAGTGACACAGAGTTCTTGATGTTGGAATTGATGTCTGATTGGTACTAGAAGAATGGGTGAAGACCTGGGCTAAATACTGCAAACCAGACTAATCCACTGATGCACACTAGGAGAGATGCGAAAACTAGGCTGTAGCGAAAGTTTTTGAAAGCAGGTTGAATGTCAGAAGACTCAGATATGAGAACTCAGGGAGGTGAGAGTCAGCATCAAGCTGGTGCCGTGTTGGGCAGGTGGAACTGGGCTTGGTCACAAAAACATAAAAACACCTTAAACGAGCCAGCATTCAAGCTTGTGAGGGAGGGGGGTATTATTAAGGCCCACTTAATGTTTATCTGGTCACCTATTGGCTATATGCCATCAGTTGGAATGGGCTTTGGATGGAGGGTAGGTACTCCCATATCTGTGAATGGGAAGAATTCAGCTAGAGCCAGTGGTCAATTCTGAGCCCTTCTCTACCATGACCTCTCATCATTACCTCTGTCTTGCAATAGCCCTTTTATTGCACCACACTTCCTTGGTTGTGCCCTTACCTCCCTAGCTTCCCCTTCTCTGTCTCCTTTACTGGCTTATTTTTACTCTCTGCTTCACTTCTCAGTATTAATTGTTCTCAAAAGTCTGTCATAAGCTCTTTGTTGTTCTCTACTTATTGTCTGTGATGGTCTCATGGCTTCAATACCATCTACAGAGAGTTAATTCGCAAATATATATATACACACACACACACACATTCAATTCGAACAGAAGTCTTGAGATTTAACCCAGTGTTTCTCACATTTGCTCTAAAATTTTGAATAATGTGTTTATTCTTTTTAAAAGAAAGATAATTTGTGCAGAGGCCCAAGCACTGGCTTTAATTATCTCATATTATTCTTATCAAAGATATAAATCACGTGTGTGTATATTCCTTATAATTAAAGCTAAAATGACATTTCAAATTAAATATAATAGAAACTACAAGATCACAGCACAATGTGACAGATGTTTGTTTGGATTTTTTTTACTATTAACATCTTTATTAGAGTATAATTGCTTTACAATGGTGTGTCAGTTTCTGCTTTATAACAAAGTGAATCAGTTATACATATACATATGTCCGCATATCTCTTCCCTCTTGCGTCTCCCTCCCTCCCACCCTCCCTATCCCACCCCTCTAGGTGGTCACAAAGCACCGAGCTGATCTCCCTGTGCTATGTGGCTGCTTCCCACTAGCTATCTATTTTACGTTTGGTAGTGTATATACGTCCATGCCACTTCTCACTTTGTCCCAGCTTACCCTTCCCCCTCACCATATCCTCAAGTCCATTCTCTAGTAGGTCTGCATCTTTATTCCATCATGCCCCTAGGTTCTTCTGACCATTTTCTTTTTTACTTTTTTAGATTCCATATATATGTGTTAGCATAAGGTATTTATCTTTCTCTTTCTGACTTACTTCACTCTGTATGACATTCTCTAGGCCCATCCACCTCACTACAAATAACTCAGTTCTGTTTCTTTTTATGGCTGAGTAATATTCCATTGTATATATGTGCCACATCTTCTTTTTCCATTCATCTGTTGATGGACACTTAGGCTGCTTCCATGTCCTGGCCATTGTAAATAGAGGTGCAATGAACATTTTGGTACATGACTCTTTTTGAATTATGGTTTTCTCAGGGTACATGCCCAGTAGTGGGATTGCTGTGTCGTATGGTAGTTCTATTCTTAGTATTATAAGGAACCTCCATACTGTTCTCCATAGAGACGGTATCAATTTACATTCCCACCAACAGTGTAAGAGGGTTCCCATTTCTCCACACCCTCTCCAGCATTTGTTGTTTGTGGATTTTCTGATGAAGTCCATTCTAACTGGTATGAGGTGATACCTCATTGTAGTTTTGATTTGCATTTCTCTAATGATTAATGATGTTGAGCATTCTTTCATGTGTTTGTTGGCAATCTGTATATATTCTTTGGAGAAATATCTATTTAGGTCTTCTGCGCATTTTTGGAATGGATGTTTGTTTTTTTGATATTGAGCTACATGAGTTGCTTATATGTTTTGGAGATTAATCATTTGTCAGTTGCTTCATTTGCAAATATTTTCTCCCATTCTGAGGGTTGTCTTTTCGTCTTGTGTATGGTTTCCTTTGCTGTGCAAAGGCTTTGAAGTCTCATTAGGTCCCATTTGTTTACTTTTGTTTTTATTTCCATTTCTCTAGGAGGTGGATCAAAAAGGATCTTGCTGTGACTTATGTCATAGAGTGTTCTGCCTGTGTTTTCCTCTAAGAGTTTGATGGTGTCTGGCCTTACATTTAGGTCTTTAATCCATTTTGAGTTTATTTTTGTGTATGGTGTTAGGGAGTGTTCTAAATTCATTCTTTTACATGTAGCTGTCCAGTTTTCCCAGCACCACTTATTGAAGAGGCTGTCTTTTCTCCAGTGTATATTCCTGCCTCCTTTATCAAAGATAAGGTGACCATATGTGCATGGGTTTATCTCTGGGCTTTCTAGCCTGTTCCATTGATGTATTTTTCTGGTTTTGTGCCAGTACCATACTGTCTTGATTACTGTAGCTTTGTAGTATAGTCTGAAGTCAGGGAGCCTGATTCATCCAGCTTCGTTTTTCTTTCTCGAGATTGCTTTGGCTCTTTGCCGTCTTTTGTGTTTCCATACAAATTGTGAAATTTTTTTGTTCTAGTTCTGTGAAAAATGCCAGTGGTAGTTTGATAGGGATTGCATTGAATCTGTACATTGCTTTGGGTAGTAATTTTCCCAATGTTGATTCTTCTAATCCAAGAACATGGTATATCTCTCCATCTATTTGTATCATCTTTAATTTCTTTCATCAGTGTCTTATAAGTTTCTGCATACAGGTCTTTTGTCTCCTTAGGTAGGTTTATTCCTAGATATTTTATTCTTTTTGTTGCAATGGTAAACGGGAGTGTTTTCTTGATTTCACTTTCAGATTTTTCATCATTAGTATATAGGAATGTCAGAGATTTCTGTGCATTAATTTTGTATCCTGCCACTTTACCAGATTCATTGATTAGCTCCAGTAGTTTTCTGGTAGCATCTTTAGGATTCTCTATGTATAGGATCATGTCACCTGCAAACAGTGACAGCTTTACTTCTTCTTTTCCGATTTGGATTCCTTTTATTTCCTTTTCTTCTCTGATTGCTGTGGCTAAAACTTCCAAAACTATGTTGAATAAGAGTGGTGAGAGTGGGCAACCTTGTCTTGTTCCTGATCTTAGTGGAAATGCTTTCAGTTTTTCACCATTGAGGATGATGTTTGCTGTGTGCTTGTCATATATGGCCTTTATTATGTTGAGGAAAGTTCCCTCTATGCCTACTTTCTGCAGGGTTTTTATCATAAATGGGTGTTGAATTTTGTCAAAAGCTTTCTCTGCATCTATTGAGATGATCATATGGTTTTTCTCCTTCAATTTGTTAATATGGTGAATCACATTGATAGATTTGCGTATATTGAAGAATCCTTGCATTCCTGGAATAAACCCCACTTGATCATGGTGTATGATCCTTTTAATGTGCTGTTGGATTCTGTTTGCTAGTATTTTGTTGAGGATCTTTGCATCTATGTTCATCAGTGATATTGGCCTGTTGTTTTCTTTCTTTGTGACATCCTTGTCTGGTTTTGGTATCAAGGTGATGGTGGCCTCGTAGAAGGAGTTTGGGAGTGTTCCTCCCTCTGCTATATTTTGGAAGAGTTTGAATAGGATAGGTGTTAGCTCTTCTCTAAATGTTTGATAGAATTCGCCTGTGAAGCCATCTGGTCCTGGGCTTTTGTTTGTTGGAAGATTTTTAATCACAGTTTCAATTTCAGTGCTTGTGATTGGTCTGTTCATATTTTCTGTTTCTTCCTGATTCAGTCTTGGCAGGTTGTGCATTTCTAAGAATTTGTCTATTTCTTCCAGGTTGTCCATTTTATTGGCATAGAGTTGCTTGTAGTAATCTCTCATGATCTCTTTTATTTCTGCAGTGTCAGTTGTTACCTCTCCTTTTTCATTTCTAATTCTATTGATTTGAGTCTTCTCCCTTTTTTTCTTGATGAGTCTGGCTAGTGGTTTATCTATTTTGTTTATCTTCTCAAAGAACCAGCCTTTAGTATTATTGATCTTTGCTATTGTTTCCTTCATTTCTTTTTCATTTATTTCTGATCTGATTTTTATGATTTCTTTCCTTCTGCTAGCTTTGGGGTTTTTTTGTTCTTCTTTCTCTAATTGCTTGAGGTGCAAGGTTAGGTTGTTTATTCGAGATGTTTCCTGCTTCTTAAGGTGGGCTTGTATTGCTATAAACTTCCCCCTTAGAACTGCTTTTGCTGCATCCCATAGGTTTTGGGTCGTTGTGTCTCCATTGTCATTTGTTTCTAGGTATTTTTTGATTTCCTCTTTGATTTCTTCAGTGATCACTTCATTATTAAGTAGTGTATTGTTTAGCCTCCATGTGTTTGTATTTCTTACAGATCTTTTCCTGTAATTGATATCTAGTCTCATGGCGTTGTGGTCAGAAAAGATACTTGATACAATTTCAATTTTCTTAAATTTACCAAGGCTTGATTTGTGACCCAAGATATGATCTATCCTGGAGAATGTTCCATGAGCACTTGAGAAAAATGTGTATCTGTTGTTTTTGGATGGAGTGTCCTATAAATATCAATTAAGTCCATCTTGTTTAATGTATCATTTAAAGCTTGTGTTCCCTTATTTATTTTCGTTTTGGATGATCTGTCCATGGGTGAAAGTGGGGTGTTTAAGTCCCCTACTATGAATGTGTTACTGTCCATTTCCCCTTTTATGGCTGTTAGTATTTGCCTTATGTATTGAGGTGCTCCTATGTTGGGTGCATAAATATTTACAATTGTTATATCTTCTTCTTGGATTGATCCCTTGATCATTATGTAGTGTCCTTCTTTGTCTCTTTTAATAGTCCTTATTTTAAAGTCTATTTTGTCTGATATGAGAATTGCTACTCCAGCTTTCTTTTGGTTTCCATTTGCATGGAATATCTTTTTCCATCCCCTTACTTTCAGTCTGTATGTGTCTCTAGGTGTGAAGTGGGTCTCTTGTAGACAGCATATATAAGGGTCTTGTTTTTGTATCCATTCAGCTAATCTGTGTCTTTTGGTGGGAGCATTTAGTCCATTTACATTTAAGGTAATTATCGATATGTATGTTCCTATTCCCATTTTCTAAATTGTTTTGGGTTCGTCATTATAGGTCTTTTCCTTCTCTTGTGTTTCTTGCCTAGAGAAGATCGTTTAGCATTTGTTGTTAAGCTGGTTTGGTGGTGCTGAACTCTCTCAGCTTTTGCTTGTCTGTAAAGGTTTTAATTTCTCCATCAAATCTGAATGAGATCCTTGCTGGGTAGAGTAGTCTTGGCTGCAGGTTTTTCTCCTTCATCACTTTCAGTATGTCCTGCCACTCCCTTCTGGCTTGTAGGGTTTCTGCTGAGAGATCAGCTGTTAACCTTATGGCGATTCCCTTATGTGTTATTTGTTGTTTCTCCCTTGCTGCTTTTAATATGCTTTCTTTGTATTTAATTTTTGACAGTTTGATTAATATGTGTCTTGGCGTATTTCTCCTTGGATTTGTCCTGTATGGGACTCTCTGTGCTTCCTGGACTTGATTAACTATTTCCTTTCCCATATTAGGGAAGTTTTCAACTCTAATGTCTTCAAATATTTTCTCAGTCCCTTTCTTTTTCTCGTCTTCTTCTGGAACCCCTATAATTCGAATGTTGGTGCGTTTAATGTTGTCCCAGAGGTCTCTGAGACTGTCCTCAGTTCTTTTCATTCTTTTTTCTTTATTCTGCTCTGCAGTAGTTATTTCCACTATTTTATCTTCCAGGTCACTTATCCGTTCTTCTGCCTTAGTTATTCTGCTATTGATCCCATCTAGAGTACTTTTAATTTCATTTATTGTGTTGTTCATCGTTGCTTGTTTCATCTTTATTTCTTCTAGGTCCTTGTTAACTGTTTCTTGCATTTTGTCCATTCTATTTCCAAGATTTCGGATCATCCTTACTATCATTATTCTGAATTCTTTTTCAGGTAGACTGGCTATTTCCTCTTCATTTGTTAGGTCTGGTGCATTTTTATCATGCTCCTTTATCTGCTGTGTGTTTTTCTGTCTTCTCATTTTGCTTATCTTACTGTGTTTGGGGTCTCCTTTTTGCAGGCTGCAGGTTCATAGTTCCTGCTGTTTTTGATGTCTGTCTCCAGTGGCTAAGGTTGGTTCAGTGGGTTGTGTAGGCTTCCTGGTGGAGGGGACTAGTGCCTGTGTTGTGGTGGATGAGGCTGGATCTTGTCTCTCTAGTGGGCAAGTTCACGTCTGGTGGTGTGTTTTGGGGTGTCTGTGGCCTTATTATGATTTTAGGCAGCCTCTCTGCTAATGGGTGGGGTTGTGTTCCTGTTTTGCTAGTTGTTTGGCATAGGTTGTCCAGCACTGTGGCTTGCTGGTCGTTGAGTGAAGCTGGGTGCTGGTGTTAAGATGGAGGTCTCTGGGAGATTTTCGCCGTTTGATATTATGTGGAGCTGGGAGGTCTCTTGTTGACCAGTGTCCTGAAGTTGGCTCTCCTACCTCAGAGGCAGAGCCCTGACTCCTGGCTGGAGCACCAAGAGCCTTTCATCCACACGGCTCAGAATAAAAGGGAGAAAAAGTAGAGGGAATTAGTAGAAGTATGAGGAAAGAAAGAAGGAAAGGAGGGAAGGAAGAAAGAAAGAAAGAAGCAAAGAAGGAAAGAAGGGAAGAAGGATAGAAAGGAGGGAGGGAGGAAGGAGGGAAGGAGGGAAAGAAGGAAAAAAGACAGAAAGAAAGAAGATACAGTAAAAATAAAATAAAGTATAATAAAGTTATTGAATTAAAAAATTCTTATTTAGAAAAAAAAAAGGGACGGATAGAACCTTAGGACAAATGTTGGAAGCAAAGTTGTACAGACAAAATCTTACACAGAAGCATACACATACACCCTCACTAAAAGAGGTAAAGGGGGAAAAATCCTAAATCTTGCTGTCAGAGACCACCTCCTCAATTTGGGATGATTCGTTGTCTAAAGGAGGGAAGGGAGGAAGGAAAGAAAGAAAGAAAGAACGAAGGTAAAGTATAATAACGTTATTAAAATTAAAATTGATTATTAAGAAAAAAATTTTAAAAAAAACCATGGACGGATAGAACCCTAGGACAAATGGTGGAAGCAAGACTAAACAGACAAGATCTCACACAGAAGCATACACATACACACTCACAAAAAGAGGAAAAGGGAAAAAAATCATAGATCTTGCTCCTCAAGTCCACTTCCTTAATTTGGGATGATTGGTTGTCTATTCATGTATTCCACAGATGCAGGTGCATCAAGTTGATGTGGAGCTTTAATCCGCTGTTCCTGAGGCTGCTGGGAGAGATTTCCCTTTCTCTTCTTTGTTCTCACAGCTCCCAGGCCTCAGCTTTGGATTTGGCCCCGCCTCTGCGTGTAGGTCGCTGGAGGGCGTCTGTTTTGTGCTCAGACAGGACGGGGTTAAAGGAGCCGCTGATTCGGGGGCGCACTCAGGCCGGCGGGGAGGGAGGGGCACGGAGTGCGGGGCGGGCCTGCGGCGGCAAAGTCCGGCGTGACTTTGCACCAGCCTTAGGCCCGCCGTGCGTTCTCCCGGGGAAGTTGTCCCTGGATCCCGGGACCCTGGCAGTGGCGGGCTGCACAGGCTCCGCGCAAGAGGGGTGTGGAGAGTGGCCTGTGCTCGCACACAGGCCCCTTGGTATCGGCAGCAGCAGCCTTAGCGTCTCCCGCCCGTCTCTGGGGTCCGCGCTTTTAGCCGCGGCTTGGTCCCGTCTCTGGAGCTCCTTTAAGCAGCGCTCTTAAACCCCTCTCCTCACGCCCCAGGAAACAAAGAGGGAAGAAAAAGTCTCTTGCCTCTTCGGCAGGTGCAGACTTTTCCCCGGACTCCCTCCCGGCTAGCCGTGGTGCACTAACCCCTTCAGGCTATGTTCAAGCCGCCAACCCCAGTCCTCTCCCTGCGCTCCGTCCGAAACCGAAACCCGAGCCTCAGAGCCTCAGCTCCCAGCCCCACCCGCCCCGGCGGTTGAGCAGACAAGCCTCTCGGGCTGGTGAGTGCTGGTCGGCACCGATCCTCTGTGCGGGAATCTCCCCGCTTTGCCCTCCGCACCCCTGTGGCTGTGCTCTCCTCCGCGGCCCCGAAGCTCCCCCCTCCGCCTCCCGCAGTCTCCGCCCGCGAAGGGGCTTCCTAGTGTGTGGAAACTTTTCCTCCTTCACAGCTCCCTCCCACTGGTGCAGGTGCCTTCCCTATTCTTTTGTCTCTGTTTTTTCTTTTGCCCTACCCAGGTACGTGGGGAGTTTCTTGCCTTTTGGGAGGTCTGAGGTGTTCTGCCAGCCTTCAGTAGGTGTTCTGTAGGAGTTGTTCCACGTGTAGATGTATTTCTGGTGTATCTGTGGGGAGGAAGGTGATCTCCGCGTCTTCCTCTTCCGCCATCTTCAAGGTCCCCCCTCTGATATCTTTAAGTACCTTCTGTCTTATATACATGTCTTTTATGACATTTTTCACAAGTTTTAATAGTTTTTTGTTAGTGTCTGTCTTTCATGCTAAAAATAGGTAGGGAAATGACATTTGTACAACCACCATAATGCATATATGAAAGCATAGCTAATTGATGGTGCCGTAATTTTCTGCTGCAGCCTCAGAATCCACTTAAAAACAGCAAAAACCTTAAAACAAAGGAGGAATATTTTTAAATGTTTAAATGTTGATCTTTACGTAACTCAGTATTTACAATTAGGTCTTTCTGGAACCTGAACTAACTTTTCAAGCCCAGAAGAACTTCTAATAGTAAAATATTAATGAGTAAATTATCCTTTTTGCATGGAGTACCAAGAAATAGTCAGTATAGGACTGGACTGTCAGTAATGACCTGATTAATATTTCTTATTACTGGTAAAAAAATATATATATGCTCTCCCCCTGATAAAGCAATTTCAGGATATGAGAAATCTATCTTTCTAAATATAAATCCAGGGCTGACAAATAATTTTTAAACTATATTTTTAAAAATCAAATGTTTTCTGTAATATTGTACTTCCACATTTTATCTTATTTGCGTCACAGTTAAATCATTTGGGGGTTGTATTGATGGGCCAGATTGTCAGAGCTTTGCCTTTCCGTTATATACAACCTTTAGAATGAAATCTCCTTTATTATATTTTTAATAAGGACCAAATGAGATTTATAGAATACATTTAATAATTTTATAGTTGGGTCGGTTATTCTGCTTTTCTTTCCTTTTTTTGAAATTTAATATGTGAAAATTGGTATTTTATAATCTTAAGGAAATCGATCAGACTGCATTTTTCAAACCTATTATCTTAGCGTGGCTTATAGTAATCCTTCACTTTAAAGTCTCTTTTATGGGTATTAATATGTTGGGATATTTTACATTCTTGCTTGAGTTCTTTCTCGATGGCAGTTATTGAAAAAAACAAATATATATATATAGTCACTGTGATTTAGGGGCCAGAAAACCAGTGTCCATGTGGGGGTAAATATAGACCACAGCTGCTTATTTTTACAAGTAAAACTTTGTTGGAACATAGCTGTACACTTTTACTTACATAGTGTCTGTGGTTGCTTTTGTGCTAACACAACAGAAACCTATATAGCCTACAAAGCCTAAAGTATTTACTACCTGACCCCTTACAGAAAATGTTTACTGACCCAGTATTTTATAGATCAGAACAGTGAATCTCAGAGAAGTCCAGTAACCTGCCCAAATTCACACTAATATGTAACTGACAGAGCTGAGACTTAGATCCAGTCTCCCAGATTCTAGGACCCCTGCTTATAATGTATATATCATAATTCCTCATTATCTTATTGGGCTATTATTATATTATTATTCTCACCAGTGGTCACAGCTTTTATCTTTTTCCCCCCAAATATGGGATATTTCATTTTATTTTCACTTTTTATAAGTCAAATCTCCAGTCAACACAACTGGTATTTGCAAACCTGCGCAACTTTTAGTTAGTTGCCACATGAAGTCTTAACAAAAATCTTCTAGATTTACCATAAAAAAGGAGCCTGCTGAGAAGATTGGCAATAGCAGAAACCAGAGTATATGAAGGCTCTGTCCTACGTGCATTTTTAAAATATGGCATTACCTAGAGTTTTTTTAGTATATATTTATAGCTAGAGTTTTAATGAAGTGTACAGTAGGAAAATAAATGAACACATAAAATGCTGTTAGAGAAATTTGAATCTCCCATTGAAAAATCGATTCCATTTTACAAAAACTAGCTCTTCCCACAAGACATTGTGGTTTACAGAGGCTAAATTTTAAAATCTGCTGTCTATATCCATAAATCTATGTATCTATCCAGTGATATATCTACATCTTGGCATGGATGTCCATGGAGTGATCTGAAGAGTAAATGAGCTGCATAATGATGTGCATAGTGTGTTCTAATGTTTATAGGAAAATAAACACCCCATACAGGGCATTATAGTGGAATTTCTCTCCCTCCCCCGCCGACCCCCACCTTCCTCTCCCTCTCCCTCTTTCTCCTTTCCTCCCTCTTTCTCTCTCTCTTTCTTTGTATATGACACATATACTTCAGTGAAACCCATGAGGTAGATACTGGGGGTTAAAATGGGATGTAAAGAGAAAATTATGTAGTGGGAGATTATTAAATGTTGCATTATATGCAACATTTAAGGGTATAAGGTATCTTTCTATTTCTTATGACTGCACATGGCTTGACGATGATCTTAATTTTTAAATAAAATTAAAGCAAGTTTGTGGCATCATTTAAATGCTACTAAACTCTCAACAAAATAACAATCATAATATTAAAAAGAAATGTAATATTGATGTACACAAGAACATTGACTCTATGCTGAGTAACAGAAGCTGGATAAAAATGAGTACATACTGATTCCGTTTATATAAAATGCCAGAACATGTAATCTATGGAGACAGCAAGCAAATCAGTGGTTATCTGAGGATGGGGGTGCAGAGAGGGACAAGAGGAAGCAATTGTCAGGGGGTAAGGGGAGACTTATGGGGGTGATGGGTATTTTCACACCTATAATTGTGGTAATGGTTTAACAAGTATACACATATGACCAAACTCATTCAGCGGTCACTTTAAGCATGTGCAATTTATTATATGTCAATTATACTTCAATAAAACCACTTAAAAGGATCGTCTCTTCAGAGAAAAAACAACAACAACTTTGGAAGGAATAGAGATAAAAGATGTTTGGAGGGGAGATGATGTTGTTTTAGAATTCTTTGTAGACAGTTGCCTGTACTGAGAGCAGACAGCTCTTACTTCCCTGCCCTTGGGAAGCCACTGCTCCACCTTAAGTTTCTTTAGAAAGTGGGCTGATCAGTGTTGAGTTTGTGGCTTCCATCCACCATTATTTGAGTCCTCAGGGTGCTTTCAATAACTTTTAGTAGGGTGAGATTTTTGGCCCTCTGGAGGACCTTTAGTCGCTGGCATCGTAGGGTGAGATGTAGCAAACACTTCTATGACGTAGGTGGCCTGGAAGTGATTTGTCTATTTCTTGGGATGATACTGCCACCTACACACCTCAAACCACATAGGTTCTGGCAATGTACACTTTGTCGTGCCCCTCGTCCAGCCCCCTACCCCAAAGACAGAAACGCCAAGCCCCTTTCCACCTTGCCTGTGGGTTCAAGTGTTAAGTAGGAAATTTATCTTCAGCACTCAGTCCTGACCCATTCCTTATCCCCACTGTCTGGTTAACTGTGATTCTGCCAGTGTCCCCCGCAACCTTGCAGGACTCAACGTCCCTCCCTCCTCACACACCTGCCTCTTCCCTTCCTTCCCTGCTCCCACCATGAGAGAACTCGCAGAAACACACAGAAATTTTCACAAGTTGATTTTTATTTAATTAGCATCCGTGTACCCTGATGCTATAAAATTCCGTGTCTACACAGTTGGCCATTTCTCAGACCTCAGACTTGGCAGATATTTCTGAGGTCTCTGGCCTCCCCCTGAGCTTTACTGGCTCACCAGCTCTTCGCTTGGAGGGGTGTTGCCGCACGGCAGTTGGTTCTGCACGGCCTCTTGGTTCTGCTCGGCCTCTTGGTTCTGCTCTGCATTATTCTGATGTTGATTCAGCGTCTCATCCAGCCTGTGAGAACAGCTGGAGAGTGTTTGTCTTGTAGCTTTCTTCTGCTGTTTCGTAGGGTTGACGGCTTTCTTAGAGGCTTTTTTATTCAGACTCCTTTGACGGGGTTTCGTCACGGTCCTGGCTGTCTTCAGCACCTGGAAGGACAACAGAGTGAGGTCAAAAGGACATTGGATTAGGGAGAAGAAGATGGGCTATTGATGGAAAGGGAGACTTCATGAGAAGGGGTCAGGGCTGAGGAGGGGGTTTGTGCCAGGCAGGGAGAGGGTAGGATTCTTGGGGGAGAGGGAATCCATGAAGCAAACAGCTTGGGTAGGGTCATCTTACGTGGCCACCACGTCTAGGTCTGAGGTTATAGGGAGCCTCAGCCACCCTCCTCCTTTTGGCTTTCGAGGGTTTTCGATCCATGTCTGTATCAGGCTCTTGTAGTCTTCGGCACACCTCAGCTGTATTGAAGCCTACCAGTGGTCTACTCCGGGCCTACTGACCACGCTATATATACAGCTCCCCAGGACGATGAAGGGTCCGTACCCTCAGCCAATGGTGGCTAAGGAGGGACTTAGCCATCACAAAGCAGCCCTTGTGACACGTCTGTTGATGTAGCTCAGACATTTCAAAGAACCATTCCTGACACCTGGGGCGGGGTGGGGGGGGATGATGATGAGGCGGGGTTGGGGGGGGATGATGATGAGGCCAGGATGGCTCGGTTAGAGAGAAGAGTCTTCCCAAGCCGAACTGCCACCCTCCTCATATCCCTATGTTCAGTTGTGGTGGTGCACATGGTAGAGAACAAACCTTTCCTCCAAGCTATTCTCCAAGGCCACCCCTACTCAGTGGTCTATTCTGAGATCTCCCACCCTTAGTTATCAGCTAGTGTTTTGGATATCTTCCTTAAAATCCCTCCAAAAGCTGTACGGCTGAATTTAAATATTGGTGGAGATATGAATCATCTTACAAACTAACAAAAAGACAGCTCCCATGAATAAACATCTCCCTACCTAGAGCATCTGGCATTAAAGCCTGCTGATTTTGATTAAATTATCTTCTGCCCGCTCTGCGACTTAAAGGCAGGGGTTAGAATTAACTGCCCACTCATGAAGGTTGCTTTTATTTTTTCTTTTATTCTATTCTTGGACTCTGGCCATATTGTCATCATTGAGTTTGACAAGGTTCTTTCTCCTACAGTTTTTCTATTTTTCTTTCATCCTAGAGTCCAACACTCATTTCCTTCCCACAATTAGGCACCTACTCGGATGTGTTTGAATCATGCCCTCGTATATGTTTGTACTCTTGCGAAACATATAGCCTTATGAAATGTGTGTGTGTGTGAATATGGTGCATTGTGCCGTAGACCTCCTTCTGTTTCTTACCTTATGCTTTTAAGTTTAACTTATGTAGCTATATGTATCTCTAGCTAATTGTTTCTAATGCTGCATCATATTCCATTAGAATGAATATCCCAAGTATAACTTGTCCATTCCTTCCTCTTTTGAGGGACATCTATGTTGGCTCTCCACTCCACTGCCAGAAACGTTGCTATGAGGAGCATTCTCATTCATGTCTCCCTATGGACTTCTGCATATATTTTTCTGTAATATACGCTCAGGAATAGAATTTCTAGGTCATAGATATCCTTAGTGCGTTTGAGCTGCTAGAACAGAATACCATAGACTGGTGGCTTAAGCAACAAACATTTACTCCTCACAGTTCTGGTGGCTGAAAGGCCAAGATTAGGATGCCAGCATGGTTGGGTTCTGGTGAGGGCCCTCTTCCTGCTTATGTCCTCACATGGCCTAGCTCAGTGTGTACACACAAAGAGAGAGACAGCTATCTCCTGTGTCTTCCTCTTTTTCTAAGGGCATTAATCCCATCATAAGGCCCCCATCCTCATGACCTAATCCAACTTTAGTTTTCTCCTGAAAGCCCCACCTCCAAATAGCATCACATCTAGAGGGGTAGGGTTTCAGCATATGGATTTTGGAGGGACACAAACATTGTCTATAAGCAATATTTTTTTCTAAATACTGCCAGGTTGCTCTCCAGAGTGACAGTACCAGTCTGTTTTCCCAATAGAATTCTATTATTACTTGTTTCCCTGCATACTCATCAATACACAGTGTGGAAGCAGCTCCTGATATGACTCCCAATAATCCCAGCCTCCTGATGTTCACATGCTTGTGTAATCCACTCTCCTTGAGTGTGGGCTGTACCTAGTGTCCTGCTTCTAATGAGTTGAATCAGTAGAAGCCAGCAAAAGTCATAGGATGTGATCAACATGATTAAGTTTCCTCTTGCTAGAACTTTGTTGCTGACGGTCTCTCTTGCCCCCTTGTTTTCTCATTCTGATGAAAGCACATTGTGTGGTGCTCAGTGAAGAGACTCGCATATCAAGGAACAGCTCCTGAGGACCTGAGCTTTTTAGTGCAACGACCCACAAGGAGCTGCGTGCTACCAACACCCAATTAGGGAAGCAGATCCTTCCCAACTGAGACTGGAGATGAGGTAGCCTTAGAAGATATGCAGAGCCAGAGGACTAGCTAAGCTGCACCCATATTCTTGATCCATAGAAACTCTGAGATAATAGATTCTGTTGTTTCAAGCCACTAAGTTTTGGGGTAAGTTTTTACACAGCAAGTGATAACAAAGACACTTAGTATTACCTGACTTTTAATTTTAAAAAACTCTGATTGGTAAATAGTGTAATCTCCTTTCACTTCTGTGATTACTAGTGATTCAGCTATTTAGATTTTCTATTCTTTAAATTGTTTCTTGGTTAATAATGTTTCTCATTCTATTGGATTTCTTCTCTTTTTCATGTTGGTTTTACCATTCCTCTGTATTTTATGGATACTAATTCTTTGTTAGTGAACTTTGATATGCTTTGGGTAATGTTCAATACTTGTGTTATCCTCCACATAGAGTTCCTGCACCATGTGGTATGTGGTGATATCTTTATCATATACCTTTTATTTTGAAGGGGTATTATTTCATTGATCATGGCCTCTAGTACTAGGTTGAATGTAGAGACAATATCAGACATGGATATCCTGAAATTTATGTGCCTAATGTGTTATAGTAATTAGGAGAAGGTTTTCTGGGTTTTATTTTGTTTTATTTGCTACAGAGACTACATCATGTTAAAGAAGTTTCCTGCTATTCTTAGGTTTTGGAAAGCACTTTGTGAAAAATCATGTGTCTTTACCAAATGCTTTTGGTCTCCCCATTGAGATGATTATTTAAATTAAATGTTTTCCTTATCTTCTTAGGGTAGGGGATCACACAGACGTATTTTCCTATCTTAAATCAGTCTTCTCTTCCTAAGACAAATCTTACTTGATTATGATGCATTATCCTATTATCATATATTATTTTCCAGTTTTGTATCTATGTTCATAAGGGAGATAGCCTTTAAATTTCATTGTATGATCCGTTCTATCTCAGCTATGAAACCAAGGTTTACACGAGCCTTATAAGACGGGTTGGTAAGGTTTCTCTCATTTTTTATCTTCTGAAACAGCTTGTGTGAGAGGTGGAATTATCTGTTCCTTGAACATTTTGTACAATATATCTCTAAAGCTATATAGATCTAGGGCTTTCCTGTATGTGGAGCAGTGGACAAGGGTGAGTCTGATGACTGTTTTATTTCTGTAATAGTTACAGGCATTTGGATTTGTGAGATGGGCTAATTAATAATACCCATTTCTTCCCTTTCCGAGTTTGGAACCTATTGGTAGATACGTATGCATCAGAGAGACATAGATAAAGCTGACTGCAAGTTGTGCCTTTAGATCTCTAGCCAAGCAGACTTGCTAATAATTCACCCCTGAATTTGCTCCACTCCTTACTACGTGGCAGATCAGAATTCATCATTCAGCTGGTAGGTTGATGCTGTGAAAAGTGAGTGGATCCGAAGGGGCTGGGTGAAGCATGCCCCACTGCTGCTTACAATTTTACCAAAGAAATCCCTGTCTCTTCCTGGCGAGAAGTGAGTGAGGCTAAATGTGTTTAAAAGTTAGACCAGAGAGAATTCCCTGGTGGTCCAGTGGTTAGGACTCCATGCTTCCACTGTAGGGGGCACGGGTTCAGTCCCTGGTTGGGGAGCTAAGATGCTACATGCCACACAGCGCTGCCGAAAATAAAGTAAAATAAAATAAAAAGTTATACTAGAACAAGTAAGAGTCTCCCAAACAATTGGCCTTTTCAGGTTTTTCTCTGCAAAATTTAGCCATTTATATTATTTCCCACAGCAGTATGCTCATTCTTCTTGGGCTTCAAGCTTATTGGCATACACTAATTCATAATATTATTTCGTTACTTTTTAAATTGCTATAGTATTTTTACTTTTCTCATTCATATTTTGCTTTAGTCTTGGCTCTTTTTTTTTCCTGATGTCTCCCATGGTTTATCTTGTAAATCTTTTAAAGTAATCATTTCTTGATTTTATAATTATTCTTTATTTTTGGTCTGTATTTCCTCATTTGTTTGTTTATATCTATTTCCTCCTTTATGGTTTCTTTCACATTTAGTCTGTTGCCCTTCATTCTAGCTTGTTAAATTGAACACAAAGCTTATTTGTCTTCAGTATACTTTTTTGAATTCTGATAAACGTATTCAGAGCAGCAATTTTCTCACAGAGTTCTGTGTTAGCTACAAGTCACAAATCTTCTCCTGCTAATTCATGTTAGGAGTATCTCATTTTTATTATTTCTCCTTTAATCCAAGGATTATTAGGTAGTATGATTTTAGTTTCTAAGCATGTTAGGTGTTTAAGCTATCCTTTAAAAGACCTAATTTTATTATAGTCAAACAACACAGTCTGTAGGATATTAACTCATTAAAGTTTTCTGAGACTTTCTTTGTAAACTTGTACATGGTAAACTTTTGAGACTATTCCTTGAGTGCTTGAAAATAATGTGTATCCTCTACTTGTGGAGGGTAAGTTTTCTCTATAGCAGTTTGTGCTTATTAATTCTATTATTCAGATCCTCTATCTTTGCTTTTTCTCTCCTTCTCCTTTGGTTTCTTGTTGCCTGGCATAATGATTTCCATCTCTTCCCCTTCACCCACCATAATTCTGATGAGGACCACACTTGGTCAGCAGTCAGTACCTCCTCCGCTGACTAATCTAGTTGGACAGTTGCCTGAGCCTAAAAACTTTTCCAGGTGTCCATCTGATGGCCCTAGGCTGAAGCTTCACTGCGAAGTCCCGAAACATCTGCAAGAATTAGAAAAATGTATAGGTCTCTGGACCCCTAGTGAGTGGAGGGGAAATCCCCCTACATTTGTGCTTGTGGGGAGTAGAACTGAAACATTTGAGACTTCCCCCAGCTCGGAAATTTTTAATCACAGTTGATTCTGATCTTTCACACCTTTACTTTTATTATTATAATGTGAGATTTTAGTGAACAGAAAGTGGGAGGCTTTGCTCTCTATTCAGGCAGTGGACATGTAACAACGGCTCAGTAAATGCTTGGATGAGTGAGTGAATGATCACATGAATAAACAAATAGGCACCCGTGAGAATACTGCTACTGGGAAGCACTAAATGTCAACTTTCACATCATCATCTATGATTATTGTGTTGAATAATCCTCATCTTGTTTAAATATGCATTTCATTAAGACTAATACATATTTATACATGCCAGTAAGCCATTGGTGTTTCTTTCCTCTGATGTCCTTATTCATGTCCCTTTCCTTGGGCCTCTTTGTCCTTAATTTCTCTATCTGTATAAAGTAATTACTCTTTAATTGTGTGAAGGTCATACTGTATTATGTAAAATTACCTTTTGTTTGTCAAATGGATCTGTCTGAAATGGCACCCAGATTCCCATTTGTCTTTTGAGAAATGTGTTCATCATCTTTCTGGCATATAGACATCCTTAATTCTTTTCTAGTAAGCTATATTCTTTTCTTTATGGCTTATAGTTGATATGGTTTTTTAAACATTATTGTTTGGAGCAAGTATTAGAGATTGGAAGGCACTGAGGCTTATTGTTCTCTCTTGTAAAATCTTTAGCAAGCTCTTGTGGTATTACTGATATCTTTTTTTTTAATATTTCTTTTTTTTTAACATCTTTATTGGGGTATAATTGCTTTACAATGGTGTGTTAGTTTCTGCTTTATAACAAAGTGAATCAGTCATACATAAACATATGTTCCCATATGTCTTCCCTCTTGCGTCTCCCTCCCTCCCACCCTCCCTATCCCACCCCTCCAGGCGGTCACAAAGCACCGAGCCAATATCCCTGTGCCATGCGGCTGCTTCCCACTAGCTATCTACCTTACTACGTTTGTTAGTGTGTATATGTCCATGACTCTCTCTCGCCCTGTCACAGCTCACCCTTCCCCCTCCCCATAACCTCAAGTCCGTTCTCTAGGAGGTCTGCGTCTTTATTCCTGCCTTACCCCTAGGTTCTTCATGACATTTTTTTTCTTAAATTCCATATATATGTGTTAGCATACGGTATTTGTCTTTTTCTTTCTGACTTACTTCACTCTGTATGACAGACTCTAGGTCTATCCACCTCATTACAAATAGCTCAATTTCGTTTCATTTTACGGCTGAGTAATATTCCATTGTATATATGTGCCACATCTTCTTTATCCATTCATCCGATGATGGGCAGTTAGGTTGTTTCCATCTCCGGGCTATTGTCAATAGAGCTGCAATGAACATTTTGGTACATGACTCTTTTTGAATTTTGGTTTTCTCAGGGTATATGCCTAGTAGTGGGATTGCTGGGTCATATGGTAGTTCTATTTGTAGTTTTTTAAGGAACCTCCATACTGTTCTCCATAGTGGCTGAACCAATTCACATTCCCACCAGCAGTCCAAGAGTGTTCCCTTTTCTCCACACCCTCTCCAGCATTTATTGTTTCTAGATTTTTTGATGATGGCTATTCTGACTGGTGTGAGATGATATCTCATTGTAGTTTTGATTTGCATTTCTCTAATGAATAATGATGTTGAGCATTCTTTCATGTGTTTGTTGGCAGTCTGTATATCTTCTTTGGAGAAATGTCTATTTAGGTCTTCTGCCCATTTTTGGATTGGGTTGTTTGTTTTCTTGTTATTGAGCTGCATGAGCTGCTTGTAAATTTTGGAGATTAATCCTTTGTCGGTTGCTTCATTTGCAAATATTTTCTCCCATTCTGAGGGTTGTCTTTTGGTCTTGTTTATGGTTTCCTTTGCTGTGCAAAAGGTTTGAAGTTTCATTAGGTCCCATTTGTTTATTTTTGTTTTTATTTCCATTACTCTAGGAGTGTGGTCAGAAAGGATCTTGCTGTGATTTACGTCATAGAGTGTTCTGCCTATGTTTTCCTCTTAGAGTTTGATAGTTTCTGGCCTTACATTTAGGTCTTTAATCCATTTTGAGCTTATTTTTGTGTATGGTGTTAGGGAGTGTTCTAATCTCATACTTTTACATTTACCTGTCCAATTTTCCCAGCACCACTTATTGAAGAGGCTGTCCTTTCTCCACTGTACATTCCTGCCACCTTTATCAAAGATAAGGTGTCCATATGTGCATGGGTTTATCTCTGGGCTTTCTATCCTGTTCCATTGATCTATCTTTCTGTTTTTGTGCCAGTACCATACCGTCTTGATAACTGTAGCTTTGTAGTATAGTCTGAAGTCAGGGAGCCTGATTCCTCCACCTCCGTTTTTCTTTCTCAAGATTGCTTTGGCTATTCGGGGTCTTTTGTGTTTCCATACAAATTGCAAAATTTTTTGCTCTAGTTCTGTGAAAAATGCCAGTGGTAGTTTGATAGGGATTGCATTGAATCTATAGATTGCTTTGGGTAGTAGAGTCATTTTCACAATGTTGATTCTTCCAATCCAAGAACATGGTATATCTCTCCATCTATTTGTATCATCTTTAATTTCTTTCATCAGTGTCTTATAAGTTTCTGCATACAGGTCTTTTGTCTCCTTAGGTAGGTTTATTCCTAGATATTTTATTCTTTTTGTTGCAATGGTAAACGGGAGTGTTTTCTTGATTTCACTTTCAGATTTTTCATCATTAGTATATAGGAATGTCAGAGATTTCTGTGCATTAATTTTGTATCCTGCCACTTTACCAGATTCATTGATTAGCTCTAGTAGTTTTCTGGTAGCATCTTTAGGGTTCTCTATGTATAGGATCATGTCATCTGCAAACAGTGACAGCTTTACTTCTTCTTTCCGATTTGGATTCCTTTTATTTCCTTTTCTTCTCTGATTGCTGTGGCGAAAACTTCCAAAACTATGTTGAATAAGAGTGGTGAGAGTGGGTTAACTTGTCTTGTTCCTGATCTTCGTGGAAATGCTTTCAGTTTTTCACCATTGAGGATGATGTTTGCTGTGTGCTTGTCATATATGGCCTTTATTATGTTGAGTAAAGTTCCCTCTATGCCTACTTTCTGCAGGGTTTTTATCATAAATGGGTGTTGAATTTTGTCAAAAGCTTTCTCTGCATCTATTGAGATGATCATATGGTTTTTCTCCTTCAATTTGTTAATATGGTGTATCACATTGATAGATTTGCATATATTGAAGAATCCTTTCATTCCTGGAATAAACCCCACTTGATCATGGTGTATGATCCTTTTAATGTGCTTTTGGATTCTGTTTGCTAGTATTTTGTTGAGGATTTTTGCATCTATGTTCATCAGTGATATTGGCCTGTCGTTTTCTTTCTTTGTGACATCCTTGTCTGGTTTTGGTATCAAGGTGATGGTGGCCTCGGAGAAGGAATTTGGGAGTGTTCCTCCCTCTGCTATATTTTGGAAGAGTTTGAGAAGGATAGGTGTTAGCTCTTCTCTAAATGTTTGTTAGAGTTCTCCTGTGAAGCCATCTTGTTCTGGGCTTTTGTTTGTTGAAAGATTTTTATTCACAGTTTCAATTTCAGTGCTTGTGATTGGTCTGTTCATATTTTCTACTTCTTCCTGGTTCAGTCTCGGAAGGTTGTGCGTTTCTAAGAATTTTTCCATTTCTTCCAGGTTGTCCATTTTATTGGCATATATTTGCTTGTAGTAATCTCTCATGATCCTTTGTATTTCTGCAGTGTCAGTTGTTACTTCTCCTCTTTCATTTCTAATTCTATTGATTTGAGTCTTCTCCCTTTTTTTCTTGATGAATCTGGCTAATGGTTTATCAATTTTATCTTCTCAGAGAACCAGGTTTTAGTTTTATTGATCTTTTCTCTCATTTCCTTCATTTCTTTTTCATTTATTTCTGATCTGATTTTTATGATTTCTTTCCTTCTGCTAACTTTGGGGTTTTTTTGTTCCTCTTTCCTTAATTGCTTTAGGTGTAAGGTGAGGTTGTTTATTTGAGATGTTTTCTGGTTCTTAAGGTATGCTTGTATAGCTAAAAACTTCCCTCTTAGTACTGCTTTTGCTGCATCCCATAGGTTTTGGGTCATCGTGTTTTCATTGTTATTTGTTTCTAGCTATGTTTTGATTTCCTCTTTGATTTCTTCAGTGATCACTTCGTTATTAAGTAGTGTGTTGTTTAGCCTCCATGTGTTTGTATTCTTACAGATTTCTTCCTGTAATTGATATCTAGTCTCATAGCATTGTGGTCAGAAAAGATACTTGATACAATTTCAAATTTCTTAAATTTACCAAGGCTTGATTTGTGTCCCAAGATATGATGTATCCTGGAGAATGTTCCATGAGCACTTGAGAAGAATGTGTATTCTGTTGTTCTTGGATGGAATGTCCTATAAATATGAATTAAAGCCATCTTGTTTAATGTATCCTTTAAAACTTGTGTTTCCTTATTTATTTTCATTTTGGATGATGTGTCCATTAGTGAAAGTGGGGTGTTAAAGTCCCCTACTATGATTGTGTTACTGTCGATTTCCCCTTTTATGGCTATTAGTATTTGCCTTATGTATTGAGGTGCTCCTGTGTTGGGTGCATAAATATTTCCAATAGTTATATATTCTTCTTGGATCGATCCCTTGATCATTATGTAGTGTCCTTCTTTGTCTCTTCTAATAGTCTTTATTTTAAAGTCTATTTTGTCTGATATGAGAATTGCTGCTCCAGCTTTCTTTTGTTTTCCATTTGCATGGAATATCTTTTTCCATCCCCTCACTTTCAGTCTGTTTGTGTCCCTAGGTCTGAAGTGGGTCTCTTGTAGACAGCATATATATGGGTTTTGTTTTTGTATCTATTCAGCCACTCTATGTCTTTTGGTTGGAGCATTTAGTCCATTTACATTTAAGGTAATTATCTATATGTACGTTCCTATTCCCATCTTCTTAATTGTTTTGGGTTTGTTACTGTAGGTCTTTTCCTTCTCTTGTGTTTCTTGTCTAGAGAAGTTCCTTTAGCATTTGTTGTAAAGCTGGTTTGGTGGTGCTGAACTCTCTTAGCTTTTGCTTGTCTGTAAAGGTTTTACTTTCTCCATCAAATCTGAATGAGATCCTTGCTGGGTAGAGTAATCTTGGTTGTAGTTTTTCTCTTTCATCACTTTAAATATGTCCTGCCAGTCCCTTCTGGCTTGCAGAGTTTCTGCTGAATGATTAGCTGTTAACCTTATGGGGATTCCCTTATGTGTTACTTGTTGTTTTTCCCTTGTTGCTTTTATTATTTTTTCTTTGTATTTAATTTTTGATAGTTAGATTAATATGTGTCTTGACGTGTTTCTTCTTGGGTTTATCGTGTATGGAACTCTCTGTGGTTCCTGGACTTGATTAACTATTTACTTTCGCATATTAGGGAACTTTTCAACTATAATCTCTTCAAATATTTTCTCAGTCCCTTTCTTTTTCTCTTCTTCTTCTGGAACCCCTATAATTCGAATGTTGGTGTGTTTAATGTTGTCCCAGAGGTCTCTGAGACTGTCCTCAATCCTTTTCATTCCTTTTTCTTTATTCTGCTCTGCAGTAGTTATTTCCACTATTTTATCTTCCAGGTCACTTATCCGTTCTTCTGCCTCAGTTATTCTGCTATTGATCCCATCTAGAGAATTTTTAATTTCATTTATTGTGTTGTTCATCATTGCTTGCTTCATCTTTTTTTGTTCGAGGTCCTTGTGAAATGTTTCTTGCATGTTGTTTATTCTATTTCCAAGATTTTGGATCATCTTTACTATCATTATTCTGAATTCTTTTTCAGGTAGACTGCCTATTTACTCTTCATTTGTTTGGTCTGGTTCGTTTTTTCCTTGCTCCTTCATCTCCTGTGTGTTTCTCTGTCTTCTCATTTTGCTTAACTTACTGTGTTTGGGGTCTCGTTTTCACAGGGTGCAGGTTTGTAGTTTCCGTTGTTTTTGGTGTCTGTCCCCAGTGGCTAAGGTTGGTTCACTGGGTTGTGTAGGCTTCCTGGTGGAGGGGACTAGTGCCTGTGTTCTGGGGGATGAGGCTGGATCTTGTCTTTCTGGTGGGCAGGGCCACGTCTGGTGGTGTGTTTTGGGGTGTCTGTGGCCGTATTATGATTTTAGGCAGCCTCTCTGCTAATGTGTGGGGTTGTGTTCTTGTCTTGCTAGTTGTTTGGCATAGGGTGTCCTGCACTGTAGCTTGCTGGTCATTGAGTGGAGCTTGGTGCTGGCGTTGAGATGGAGATCTCTGGGAGATTATCGCTGTTTGATATTATGTGGAGCTGGGAGGTCTCTTGTGGACCAGTGTCCTGAACTTGGCTCTCCCACCTCAGTGGCACAGCCCTGATACCTGGCTGGAGCACCAAGATCCTTTCATCCACATGGCTCAGAATAAAAGGGAGTAAAAAAAGAAAGAAAGAAAGAAGATAAAATAAAATAAAGTTAGTAAAATGAAAAATAATTATTAAGAAGAAAAAAATTTTTTAAGTAATAAAACAAAAAGAAATGGACAGACACAATCCTCGGACAAATTGTAAAAGCAAAGCTATACAGAGAAAATCACACACAGAAGCATACACATACACACAAAAAGAGAAAAAGGGGGAAAAATATATATCTTTGCTCTCAAAGTCCACCTACTCAATTTGGGATAATTCGTTGTCTATTCGGGTATTCCACAGATGCAGGTACATCAAGTTGATTGTGGAGATTTAATCCGCTGCTCCTGAGGCTGCTGGGAGAGATTTCCCTTTCTCTTCTTTGTTCTCACAGCTCCCGGGGTTCAGCTTTGGATTTGTCCCCGCCTCTGTGTGTAGGTTGCCAGAGGGCGTCTGTTCTTTGCTCAGACATGACGGGGTTAAAGGAGCAGCCAATTCAGGGGCTCTGCCTCGCTTAGGCCGGGGGGAGGGAGCGGTACGGAGTGTGGGGCGAGCCTGCAGTGGCAGTGGCCGCCGGGACATTGCAGCAGCCTGAGGCGCGCTGTGCGTTCTCCCGGGGAAGTTGTCCCTGGATCACGGGACCCTGGCAGTGGCAGGCTGCACGGGCTCCCGGAAGAGGGGTGTGGATAGTGATCTGTGCTCGCACACAGGCTTCTTGGTGGTGGCAGCAGCAGCCTTAGCGTCTCATGCCCGTCTCTGGGGTCCGCGCTTTTAGCCGCGGCTCACGCCCATCTCTGGAGCTCCTTTAAGCAGCGCTCTTAGTGCCCTCTCCTCGCGCACCAGGAAACAAAGCGGTAAGAAGTCTCTTGCCTCTTCGGCAGGTCCAGACTTTTCCCTGGACTCCCTCCCGGCCAGGTATGGTGCATTCACCCCCTGCAGGCTGTGTTCACGCTGCCAACCCCAGTCCTCTCCCTGTGCTCCGACTGAAGCCCGAGCCTCAACTCCCAGCCCCGCCCACCCCGGCGGGTCAGCCGACAAGCCTCTCGGGCTGGTGAGTGCCGGTCGGCACCGATCCTCTGTGCGGGAATCTCCCCACTTTGCCCTCCGCACCCCTATGGCTGTGCTCTCTTCCACGGCTCCGAAGCTTTCCCCCTCCGCCACCCGCAGTCTCCGCCTGCAAAGGGGCTCCTAGTGTGTGGAAACCTTTCCTCCACAGCTCCCTCCCACTGGTGCAGGTCCTGTCCCTGTTCTTTTGTCTCTGTTTTTTCTTTTTTCTTTTGCCCTACCCAGGTACGTGGGGAGTTTCTTGCCTTCTGGGAGGTCTGAGGTCTTCTGCCAGCGTTCTGTAGGTGTTCTGTAGGAGTTGTTCCACGTGTAGATGTTTTTCTGATGTAATTGTGGGGAGGAAGGTGATCTCCGTGTCTTACTCTTCTGCCATCTTGAAGCTCCTCCGATAATGTTGTTTTGTTAAAGCTAAGTCACTTGCTTCATTGCGGATATGGTGCTGACTGCTAAGGGACAGAGATTTTTGAATTCAGCATGCCTACACTATGTGCTCTGAGATGACTCAGTTCTGTCACATTTCTTTTTTTAAACAATATGAAACTTAAAAAAATATATATATATATATAATAGACTGCCAGTTCATCATTTGGCCTTCACTTAAGTTGAATACATCATTTATTATTTACTTCCATCCCACTAGATGATAAAAAATGCTTATTTCTACAATTTTTATAGAAAATTTTTACCATCACAGTGAAAAGAGAGAATTAAAAAAATAAATAAAAGAGCCCTGAGAATATGTCTGTGGACCCCCCCTTTGAGATTGAGTACCTCACTTTCAAGTTTCATGGGAAAATTAAATTGGAAATGTCTAAACAAAACTCATCATTTTCTTCTACCTCAACCGTCTCCTTACCCTGTGTTCCCTGTCTCAGCAGTGGGTACCACCTAATTTATCTGGTCGTACAAGTAAGAAAACAGATTCATCCTTGACCCCATCCTTCTGTCTGTCATCTACAGAGAATAAAATATCAAGTTTTGCTGAGCCTACCTTCGAAACATCTCTAGAATTTATCTGACTACTGTTGCTGTATTTCATGCCATTAACGTAGCTAACCCTATAATAGTCATTTTAGTACAACTGCCTTCTGGCTGGTTTCCTTGTTTGTCAGAAATTAAGATGGTAACTTAGGTCTTGAACCAAGATCTTACTCAAATTGGTAGGCTGGGTGTTTGGACACTTACTTTTTAGGATTTTTATTGAGTAAATAAGTCATGGAACGTACAGTGCATGGACTTTGCAAGCCAATGAACTTCTTGGTTGATTTGGTATTGCTTTTTAGTTTATTTGCAATTGGCTTCGCTCCAATGACTGAAGTACAGAGGAAACTACCATGGATTATCTCAGAGTAATATTTAGGTTACTTATTTCACAGTTGCAAAGGTTTGGGCAAATGGACTTGTTTAAGCAGAAGAGATTACTCCTGTAATGGAAAAATGTTGGTCCTATGGTTCTAGGCCCTAAGGTACATAAAGGTCACTTTTTTTTTCTGTATGTTTAGATGCAGTCTTCTTTTACTGGAGGAGATGGGATTGGGTATGGTGACAATGGAAGAAGTCTTGAGAGAATGGTTTAGGAAATCCACCTGATTCGATTTTAGAGTCTTCATGCTTTTTTTCATGTTGTTCACCCACTGTTTCATGTGACATGGTACCTAGAATACAGAAGACACTCAATATTTGTTGAATGGATGAATTCTCAACTCATCATTGCTCATATATACCCCCACTGGTCCTGGACTCTGGTGAAAGACAAAATCTAAATGAATAGAATGTTAGGGATGGCATAGACTTTCAGGAGCATCTAGAGCAGGAGTTTTTACACTGTGTTCTATAGACTTGATGAAGTCTGGGTTCTCTTGCCCTCTCTTCTACCAGAGCAGAAACTTCTCAATTTTTACATGCTGGGGTTCCTCACAAGTTTTTTTGGGGGGGGAAATATTTTTGATATTAAAAAAATTAAATAAAAGTAGAGCCTTTCCGTTTTCAAGATCAGTTTGGTCCAAGCCCATCATTTGGCCGATGAGGAAACTGAGGCCCAAAAGGAGGAACATATTTTTTCAAGGTACATAAACTGGGGTTCAAAGTCTAACCTTCCACCTCCAGAAAACAGAGGAGGAAGAATCAAGGATCTTGGAATCTTGTTTGCATTGCATTTCGTCACTCCACCTTTGCTACCCTATCTATTGTGGTAGGAATTTTTCAGAGTGATAATAATATCAAATCCTAGAATGTCTGAACTGGAAGAGACATTGAGGTAATGTAGTTCAAAAGTTTTTATACCTTTAGGCAGAAAAAATATTCTTCATTAACATGAAATATTACATGGAAGCCTATTGTTTCAACATTCTTTCAATATTCAATAAACATTTGTTGAACACTGTTCTAAGGTCTGCAGATACAATAGTAAACAAGAATGGTCTTTACTTTCATGAAAGTCACATTCTGTGAATGGCGGAGAGAGCTATTAAACAACTAAACTAATAAACAAGCAATGTAACCTGACAGAGGAAATAGAGGTAGACTTTAGTAATAAACCAATTATTTGAGTTAAATCAAGGATCAAAGTCAGATACTGTGAAATTAGTATGTGGTTTCCAAGTTATTTTACTACTTCTGTATTTCATCATGTTAACAATGAAATACAAGAGTTGCAAGTTGTGTGTTGCTAAATGGTGGTAAAAAGGAAGGAATGTTTGGGTAAAGCACTGGTTTCTTTCTTATGAGGAAAATATGCTAGTTTAAAAATTGTACATAGCTTCTTCAGTCGGCTTGAACCAGTAATTACATATTATGATAGATGATATAAAGAAAACAAAGAAGTTGCTATGATAGAGGTTACCTGAGGCCGTGGCTATTGATAAAGCCTGGTGAGGGACAGTGCCCCACGTAGGCATGTGTAGTTTGGCGCTGCACACAGGTGCTCAGCTGAGGGGGAAAGTGAGGGCTGACACTTAGTTCAAACTCTGCTTGCCAGGTTCAGTGCGCTGTGTCAGGTGGCATTTGCTTTGAGTTAGGGCCACCTTTTGCTTCCTCCGAAGGTACTGCCCTTTCTCCAGGGCCTGGGCCTGCAGGGATGAACTCACGCAAGGGGGGACTTTTCTCTAATTTTCACAAACAGGCTACAAAAGGAAGCAGCAGCACTGATCAGGAAAGATCTCTCTGAAGAGGTAACATCTGAGATTTGACTTAATGGATAAGAAGTCCACCTGAAGATCTGTATTTGAGGTAGAACAGCAAGAGTTGTCTGGCTTCCGTTTAGGTGGGTGTTTGCCTGGTATATTGAGGAGCAGTAAATAGACTAATGTGGATAGAAGAGCAGACAAAGCGGGGGGAGAAGAAGAGGTGATGAAATTAGACAAGTGATGAGGGCCAGTGTGCATAAGAATGGTGTTCCAAGCCATTGCAAAGATTTTGCCTTTTCTTTTGAGTTGGATGAGATATTATTGGAGATTTATCATCAGAGCTGCTCTGATTAAAGTGCCTAACCCCAGTGGTGTGATGCTCAATGTTTAACAAGCCGCAGTCTGGTTGCTATTCCCGTGATGTAAATACCTCCATCGTGGCTGATTTCACATCACTGAATGTGGAGTTGAGAAGCCATGGTAACAGTTGTCATGGAGTAGTGTGAGCCAGTTGTAGCACCTCATTTTGCAGGTGTAAAAACTGTGGAGATCAATATGGTCAGATCAAGGAGGACCTAGTTTACCAAGATAAGGAGTATAGACTTCATCCTGTAGGCACAGGAAGCTACTGGTGAATTTTAAGCAGAGATAGCATGGCTAAATTTGTGTTTTGCAAAGTCTTGGGAGGTAAATTAAGGGTAGCACATGTGTTATATTCATTTTATAAGTGAGAAAATAGGCACAGAGATATTAAATATCTTATAGCAATGGGTATTGAAGAGAATATTGGCAAAACCAAAACCCATGAGTTAGTGGGCAAAACTGAAATTTGAACCCAGATTTTCCAAATATCGCTTTGATAAAGCAATCAATAAGTGGGAAATAGAGAAAATATACTTTCTTGATTTGAGAAGTTTAATAGAACAACAATAAAAGGACATGTGGGAGGGTCGTGCTGGCAGTCCAGTAAAAATGTCACTATTGAAAATGGGTGACTCTAAAAAGCCGAATCATCTCCAGGAATTTTGAAACAGTGGAGAAGTTGGAATTAAAACAGAATTACTAATTGTACCTCTGTGTCTCCCTCTAGAAGGATAAACAAATGGCTGAGGACTGCCACTCATAATACAGCTCCATTAATAAACTATTTAACTTCAACACTAAAATATCCCCTAATTGCATAAGACTTAATAGTGTATAATCAACCTGACAGAGGAAATAGAGGTAGACTTTAGTGATAAACTAATCATTTGAAATACATCGAGGATGAAAGTCAGACTCTAGTCAATTTATTGAAAATAGTATGTGATTTCCAAATTATTTTACTACTTCTATATTTCATTATGCTAACAATTAAATACCAGAATTCCAAGTTGTGTATTGTTAAATGGTATTAAAGAATGAGAAATGTTTGGATAAAATGTTGGGTTCTTTGTCATGGGGAAAAATATGTGAGTTTAAAAATTATGCATGGTTTCTTTAGCTGGCTTAAACCAGTATCAAGAGGCATCTGAAACAAGGTGAAATTTGTCATTTCTATTGGAATATAACCAAGAAGAACTAATTAGCAGGAAAAGTTTTCCCCTGCAGGCTACAAAATTAGTCTTGAGGTCAAAATAAATGATAATGAGAAAGTTGGGTTATTAAGTATAAGCATAGTTTCCAAAGGATAAATATAAAAGGTCACTGAATAGAATATTATCATAGAGAAACTTTCAAGCTTGCAGATTGAGATTTAGTTAATATAGGTTGCTGAATTTTTAACAAATTTGCATCATATATATTTCCTTCATCTCTACTGAATCATTAAATTAGAAAATATAAGCTCCCAAGACATTTTAATGAGTGTTGAATTCAAAATGTTCTGGTGACTTAATTTTTCGATAGGAAACTGTGGGCTTATTTTCTCAAGAAACCATACTCTGGTTTAAATAGAATTGGAGCACTTCCTATAATTTTTATTCAGTGAGAAGGAAACATAATTCTTTCTCCCTTCTGTTTGACTTTCATTCATATATTCCACAAATATTTATTGAGCATCTATTTTGTGCAGAACACTTGTAGGCACTGTGTTAAATGCATCAAGGATGTAGCTTAGTAGGGGAAATAAAACACATTCTTCAGTTTGCATGTCAGAAGATGGAATGTTACAAGTATCATATAAGAAGTACAAATACAATGTTCTGTGATCCCAGAGGATGAAGATATTACTTCTAATTGGGACAAAAGTGAAGGGCTCTAAGTTAAGATTAGAACACATGAAAATGAATGGTGGGAGTGCATTCCAGGTGGAAGGAATAAGTTTGAACAAAGATTTGGAGCTGAGGAAGTACAGAATACATATGAGGAGAATGTAATTCAATGAGGCTGAACTCTGGGATGTGTATCAAGAAGAGTTATGGGAAATGGGGTAAAAATAGGTTTGTTAACTAATTCATCCATCAAAGGTATTTATTGAGTACCACCTATGTGCCAGGGACTGGTCTGGACAGTGGTGATGGAAGAATGGACAAGGCAGTCTTTAATCTCATGTAATTTTGAAAAATTCCTTGGATGCTAAATATAGAATTTTGGTAGTCTGCAAGTAAGGGGATTATCAAAAATAGTATGGCAGAAACATGATCATAGCTTTTCAGAAAAAAAAAAGTATTTACAAAGTACTAGAAATGTGTTATCACTAGTAGAAACTGTTGGAAAACCTGTGCTATTCCCAGTTAATGCTTGCAGAAAGTAAAACAACTGGAATAATAAAATAAATAACCTTTGTAAGTAATATCACATTTTAAAGAATAAATTTCACATGTATTAACTCATTTGTTCCTTCTGTCAACCCCATGACATCAGATATTATTATTATTTCCATTTTATAGATGAGGCCTAGAGACTAAGTGACTTACTGATAAGCATACAGCTTTAAGTGTCCGAGCCAGGATTTGAAACCAAATATTCTGTCATTCCAAATCCCCTACTATTTTTCTAGTCTTCAGCCTCGATAGAATCAAATGCTCCAAAAACAATCTTCCTGTGCATATTTTTTTCCTATCTCATTTCCTGCCCCATTACTCTCACACTAGATGCAATGAATCACTAAAAACAGTATTATGGGCAGAGATTTCTGAAAATCTTTTCAACTGTCAGTTTTGGTTTAAATTAAAAACAGTATTGTGGAAATCATATGAGCACATCAGAAGGCTGGATCCCAATTGCATTATAAATGCTGATTCCTGACTTCTGGCGTTATGTGTATACAGTTTTACAACATTTCTGGATAGGTATGTGTGAGTCTGCCAAAATCCCTTGTTGGCCTTCTTTTTCTCACCCTGAAGATCCCCCATATTGATTTAATAGATCTTTCATAAAGGTGACTTCTTTCAAAGGCTACAGCAACATTTATCTTTCATGGACTGCAGGAATGGCATTTCCCTTGAGAGGAGTGATTTTGGTTATTTATTTTTATCCCAGTGGTGCTGAAGTAGTAGGAGACTACAAAACGAGAATCAGGGTTTGGACGCCCATTTGGAAAGTTAAAAGGCAGCAACAACCTGTTCATACATTTTTCTTGCTGATACAACAGCTGCATTAAATGACCCAGGTATCTAGGCAGTTGTATAACAGTTCCATCAAAGAGGTCTCTTGGCATCACACAGGTAAATCCATCTGTAACAAATACTGTCCGCCTGGCTCCAACGGCAGCTACGGGGAGCCATTCCATACACTCAGATGCATGACCTTGTTGAATTCTCATACCTGGTATTATCCCCCTGTGTTGTTGATGCGTGACTCTTGCTAAGCACACCCTCTGCCTTTGCACAAGCTGCTTCCTACTGAACTCTATTTAAATGTTGACGTGTTCCCTACTCTGTGACTCTTTCCCTTATTATATACTCTCTAGTCATTCTTTTCACAGTATGGAGGGCCAACCTTGTGACCGACCCTGTGCTAGGCATTTGGGATACAATAGAGCAGCAAAGCAGACGAAAAAGGGTCCTGTGCTTATTGAGACATTTTTGTAGTGAGGAGAGAGAGACAATAAACCAAACTAAAAATATAAGAATTTCAGATTGTGATCAGTGCCATGAAGAAAAGAATACAGGTTGATGTAATAGAGAAGGAGGATGGGGGTGGTGATTGGGTGGTCAGGAAAAACACCCCCTGCCTCTGTCTCACTATCTTTCACTTGTATTGTTTTATTCACTGTTCTCTACTGCACCTGTTAGTTTCCTTGTTTTCTCTCCCTAAGAATCTGTAGACTTCTTGGCCAAATGGGTGATTCCCACTTGGGAAGCTTCACATCTCTGAATCCACTGATGCAGAGGAAGCACTTCAAAAATATTTGTTGAGCTGACCTGAGGAAACGTAGGCCGTGAGCAATTGGCTGACTTGCCTAAAGTTATACCACTAGAAATGCATAGATCAGAATGTGAACCTGATCTTTCTGACTCCAGGTGCAGTGTTCTTTCCCCCATATTACAACGTTCTTTCAACGTCCTTTCCATGACCCATAAGGCCCTACATGATCTGTACCACTACCACACTCATCCCTTCATCTCCTACTGTCCCCTCACTCTGTTCCAGCCCAATGGCCACCTTGTTGTTCCTTGAGCAGTCCATGTATGCTCCCACCTCAGGATCTTCTACCTGTTTTCTTTGCCTGCAATGCCCTTTCTCCAGTGTTCTTTCCCCACATATCTCCTTGGCCAACGCCCTTGCCTCGTTCATGTCCTCACTCAAGTATCACCTTCCCAATGATGGCTACGCTGTCCTCCCTATTTAAGTGTCCAACCTGCCCCCTCGGTACCCCTGATCCCTCTTAACCAGCCCGTCATTCCTCCCACCCCATGACACTTATCTTTTACCGTATTAGGTGGCTGCCTTATGTTTATTGTTTATTCTCTCTCTTCAGCTTATCAGTTAAAAGATAAGCTCTAGAAGGGTAGGATCTTGTTATATTTTGTTTACCATTTTATCTTAAGGTCCTAGAACAGTGCCTGGAACATAATACTCATCTAATAACTGTTGAGTGAACTTTGAATAAGTTTATGTTTAGGCAAATATTGCTCATACATCACTGAAAAGCAATGTCTTAATATCAGAATTCAATGCAGATAGCAAGCAAAGGTCATACTGTATTACCACTGGGTCCTTTGATGCTGAACCACCTATGCCGAGCATAGCATAGTGCTGGGGCTTGAGTGGATAACAGGAAACATGGCACCTTCTTCAGGATTAAATGCTGCCTCATTTATGTATGCTGGATATCTCTGCACTTGAGCATCAGGATAAGGTTCATATGTCTGCCCAACTTCTGCCTACTCTGCTCTTAGTACTTTGCTAGGCACGCTGAGAAGATGTATTTAGGAACTGTTTGGTGAATGGGCTCACACACAATGATCAACTGGGCATTTGTTGGGTTCTTTTCTAATACCTTCCAGAGTCTTTCCTCTAAAAGAATATCTTTACATGATTCTCCAACTGGGTCATGAATTTGATCTGGGCTTCTTTCCATTAGACATGCAGAAATAACGGGAGTGATGGGCTCTTTTTAAATGACCCTTCTCTGCCTGCTAATTTTGCTTTTCTATTTCTCCATGGAAGTACTGCATCTGACAGCAAAGCAGCCACCAAGATAGGCTGTCAGCTCCCACAGCCAAATCGTATTTAAATAAATAGACCCTGACCTCTTTAGCTCTTTGCTCATAATACTTCATTTGCTTTTCTGGGTGTTTTTAGAGGCCATCCAAATTTTATTTAAATGCTGCTGCAGCATAAACATTACTTCAAAATGAAATTCTGAAACATTAAGCATTTTCAAATATGAGGTTTTGGTGGTATGCTTTGTAATCTTCATTTATTTTTCAAAATTTGTCCTAGAACAAAGGGCTTTGAGGACATGGTCATTGAATTCAAATTAGGTAGAATGAAATCTCATTTCTATGGAAGTTTAGAAGCTGAAGCTCTGCCTGTTCATTGTTACCACGCAATCTACTGGGTTGGCCAAAAAGTTCATTTGGGTTTTTCCATAACATTTCCATCCATCCTCGCCTGCCATTTCCACAGAGCTTCCTCATGGCAGCCTAGTTCACCACCTTGCATAACCCTACAGAAGTCTAGTTCTCTTGCACAAGACACAGAACCACACAGGAAACCCCATAGATACACAGCCATGCTAAATCTCATTCCCTCAGATATGTAACTATGCAAAAGGCTCTTCATCACATGGCTATGGTACATTCTGGTGCACATGTAAGTATACACACACTCCCCCATACCCTCATACTCATGCTTCTCCCACACTGCAATCCTGCTGAATTTCCCCCACAGACACTCAAATACACAAGCTCCCCAGTGCTTGAAACTTTCTTCTCTCCCTTATAAGAGTCTTGTCTATGATAGAAGGTGCAAGCTCTTCTTCAGATCAGTAGTGTAGGAAATGATAGGCATAAATGAGTGGAGCATCTTAGAGAAATACTAAAAAAATAGTGTGGGGGGGAGAATTGTTCATGTACTAGATTAATATCTACAGCATAGCAATTACCATTAAAATGCTCAGAATCTGAGAAGTTAAGTAAGCATTTAATTTATTTACTAAATATATCTGTTAGGTAATGGTATTTGGTTTTTATAAAAAGGAATTGAATTTCTCTGAGGTAATGATTAAAACTTCCTTCAGCAGCAAGTCTTTAAGCCATTGACCACATTTATATATATGTGTAAAGAAAACACAGTAAGACTGAATTATTCTGAGACCTACACAGAGAAAGAAGTCTGAAGTTCTGTGGAGAGTCTTCCATGAGTATTCAATATAGTACTGACCAACACTTGTGTGAAATTACCTGAGGTTGGGGAAAGAACCATCCAGTAGCATCAGAGACAACAGTGCCTGAAGCTCACACAGGGCTGGTAATAGTGCCTCTTTCCAACATCCAGATGGGAAAAACTTAACACTGACAGGACATTGAGTAGTCAAGAATATGTCCTCCTTTTTACCAGGTTATAATAGACCAACTCAGTTGTACAACCAGGGCCGTACCTGGAGTGCCATATTTGAGAGAGAGTCTCTTTTAATCAGATGTGACAAGCCCACTGTTAAGAAATGTATATGGGGTTAATGCCTACAAAGCAAACTGGCCTGGTATCTGGTTAGAGGGTCCCAATCTCACAGGTGGTAAAGAAGGTCACTTCTTGACAGGTCAGGGACTTTATTATCAAAATTGGGGGACCTGAAAAAGAGAGGATTTAACCTAAATTTATAGGTACTGTACATGAAATCTGGTGCACAGTGTATCTTTGGGCTTGGTTTCATAGCCTTGGTAAGGAGAAAAACAATAAAAGCTTTTATAAAATCGAACTCAAGATTTCTTATGTAAACTTCTAGACAGAAGTTAACTTGTGGGCCATAGTAGGTGTTCTCCATTTGCAGAACAAAATCAAGGAGGCCTATGTGATTAAATAGAATTCTTGTTGTACCTATTAGAAATAAACATGCCAAACCTACTGAGGGAAACCCCCTTAAAAATAATCTGTGGGGACTATGATAGCGAGAGAGAGTACTGTCAGAAAAAAACTTCTGAAACTTGGAAATAAGACACATCCTCTCCATATCATATGGGAGCAAGCATTGTGTCGGGGAATGAACTTAGCTTGTCTCATTGTTTACTCACTAACTCTTGATACTCCTTAATTAATTAGTTAATTAACTAGTGAGTGCTTAAAGGATCCAGAACTAGTTTTACGATAATCTTTTTTACTACACTACTTCCAAATTATTTTTCATGAATCCATAAATAATTAATGATTTACTCACCTTGGTGAGAGCTCAACCCTGGGGTTCTTCTTTACAATAATTTTTATATAACCCATATTCTAGATATACTCACTGTTTAATTTTAAATAAAGGTCCTGTACTTAGTGAAGTTTCTTATTAACTTGTAGATTTTTTCTAGTACAGATGCAAATTGTTTTTCTTAAATAGAATATATAACCTTAAATATTTATGACCTTTTGGACAGTGACCTAACTTTTTTGGTTAAATTTCCTATAAATCTCTTAGCTTTGTAATTGTTTTTTGAAATGGTCATTATATCTTACTGGTTCTCTCATTAATTACTTGGTTAGCTAAAGTCTTTTTCAGGTGTTAAGGAAGAAGACAAAAGTAAGGAAACGAAAAAAAAAAAAAAGAGAAAAGATGATTAAACTAGGTGACTTCTAAGGCCCTGCCTAGCTCTTATTTGTAATTCTATGTCCGAGTGTATTATTGAGCGTAACTTTTGGAGAGCCTTAGAAGAAATGAAAAGATGAAGGCAGACGGAGGCTCTTCTGTTTGCAGTCTCTCAGGATGCTAGTTTCCATCACAGCTCTAGTTTTGAGGTACAGAGAATAGTGAAACATTCATTAACATTACAGATTCTCAAACTTTGGTAACAAAGAATAGTGTCAAAATTACTTACATCTATAAGCTGCCATGTTTCTGACGAATGCATTAATTTCTTCTGTTCTTTAAAAGCTATCTTTGGAATGCTTTGGAAAAAATATTTTGGTGAATGTTTTTATATATTTCTGAGAAAACAACAGAAATGGGAGTGGGAGAAGAGGAGATTGTACTGATTGTTTAAAAAGTGATATTAAAATTTAGAATCTCCATTATTTTCAGCTTTATGGAACTATAACTGACATATAACATTGTGTAGGTTTAAGGTATACAATGTGATGACTGATACACTTACATATTATGAAATGATTACCATGGTAAGGTTAGTTAACACACCTAGCACTTCACATAGTTACCGTGTGTGTGTGTGTGTGTGTGTGTGTGTGCGTGCGCGCGTGCATGCGCGTGTGCGGTGAGAGCATTTAAGATCTACTCCCATAGCAACTTGCAATTATACAATACCTATTGTTAATTACAGTCACCATGCTGTACATGAGATCCCCAGAACCTACTCATCTTGTAACTGGAAGTCTTTACCCTTTGATCAACATTTCCCCATTCTCCCCCCCCCCCCGCCACCAGTCCCTAGCGACTACTAATTTACTCTCTGTTTCTATGAGTTTGGCTTTTTTATATTCCACATATAAGTGAGATCATACAGTGTTTGTCTTTCTCTGTCTGACATGTCACTTAGTATAAGGCCCTCAGGGTTCATCCACGTTGTCACAAATGGCTGAATTTCCTTCTTTCTCGTGGTTAAATAATAATATTCCATTCTATATACATAGCACATCTTTACCTACTCCTGCATAGATTGACACTTAGGATGAGGCGTGTGGAGTGCTGAGGGTGCCCAAGGAGCAGTTGAGGGTATTTGAGGACAAGGTGTTCCCAGTGGCTTGTGGGTGGGCTTCTTGGTGGAACCCATGATGCAGTTAGTCGGACCCACTTCCCTTTAATGCCCTTGGAGAGTCCGATCTGCAACGCACCTAGCGTCTTTCCAACCCCAGTCTTGCAGCTCAGGACTCAAGCTCTGGATGGGGCGAGAGAGAAAGGGGCCTCTTCGGCAGCATCGCATGCGCTCACGTTTCTTCTCGGGAGAAATCACAGCTGAAAAGAGTTCTCTGCACTAAGCTGTGCCGCTAGTAAAGTCAAGCTGCTCCTCTTACCCACTCCCGTGCATCTAAACTCAGATAATTTTTCCTCCAACGATGTGCTGCAACTTTTCTGCTGGGCACCTTGACTTCCACAAAGGCTCTCTCATCTGTGGCTGTGCGCCTGAGATAGTGTTCTCCAGGGACTCCCGGACCTTGACCAGGAGGGGCTGAAGGGTCCAAAGCCAGGACCGAGGTCTGTATACCTATTACCCAATGAGTGGGTGGGCGAGACTCCTCCTGGGTCCCTTAGTGTATGGTGCTGGGTCCCGCAGCTCCCACAAGGGCACTTTTGTCCATGGAGCGGACTAAATTTTTGTCGAGGGGGTATACAAATGAGGGACGTCTTGTTCAGCCATGTTGCTGACATCACTCTGGAATCTCCATTCTTAAGTTGTAAGATAGCTAAGTCCTTCAGAGAAGGACTAGGCAACTACAGATGTCCCAAGTCACTGCTCAAGCGTTTCCCTCAGTCTTAAAGTACATTCTAACCAGATAGCAAATACCCAGAGTGACTTGCTTTACCTGGAGATGTTTCTTATTTTACTGCGAAAATCAATATAGATCCCCTGTGTCTATGTCATGACACATGAGTGGAAGTGTCTTATTCTGCCTTCTGCTTCCACTGGTCAGTGAGAGGTAGCTGGATACTCTTTGCTTCTTGGACTATTTTAATTGCATGTGTTCTTCCCAAACCATACTGCTTCTGGATTATTAACCTGATTGCTGAGCTCAAAGCCTTCTACTGATAACCATGGATGGTTTCAAATAAGTAAAAATAATATGGAATAGGAAGGTTCGGAATTATTGGGGGAAAACTTTAGAGATCATGTAGAATGTTGAGAAGAATTGAACAAGAAAGGCAAATATGCAAGTATATGAATATCCAATGTCTGATTCCAAGAAAGTTGCAAGGCAACATACATAGAAGTATGAATTTTCTAAGAGGAGCGATCTTAACTTTGGATAAAACACATAAACCAAGTGGTAGAAGGAGTGTTAGTAGTGATATACTTGATGGCATTCCCCTGTGCAGTGACATCTATGATGCTTAGGACAGCCGAGGGCCAAGACATTTTATAGTTCTATAATGGTGACTTTTTTGCTGCCAGAGGGATGTGACCTAGGTATGGTTAAATATGCAAGCAAAAAAGTACCTTTCTAAAGAATTATGTACTTCTAAGGGTTTATATTACTTTTTTCTAGTATAGCAGTCAACCAACAACTAACTAACCATTTCATCAGTCAATAATTATGCTGAATAAGGCTGAGATTAGGGTACCTCCAGCTGCTGTAGTGAATATACAGCCAAATGTGTAATGGCCTGATCAAAATATAGATTTATTTCTTGTTCATTTAAATATGTAAAGGGGTATTTCTGGTTGGGGAGGTTGGTTCTCCTACAATCATTCCAGGCTGGCAAAGACTTTGCCATCATCATGCTTGGCCTCCTTGGTCTCCATGGTAACTTCTATTCAAATCAGCTGGAAGTGGGAGGTGAGCATGAATACACTTGAGAGATTCTAATGCAGCAAGGATTAGTACGGCACCCATACATTTTGTTGGCTAGATCTCATTCATATAACCACAGTTGATGCGATGAGGTTCGGAAATGTAATCTACTATTACGTGAATTGCTAACAGTCTCTGCCATGTTTGCCATTCTGGTTGAAATAGTCCTCTGTATCCTTCTCACACATAGCACACGTCTGAGACCTCTTTAAGTGAGACACCCGAAAATCTCCTGTAGTCACTAAATCTAGTTCAGTCAGATCTTGAGATAGTTCCTTATGTTCTGACTACCTATGACCTAAAAAGACAAGCTGAATTATCAGTACCTCTACCTCACAGTACCCAGTGGTGGGATGGGGAAGAATGAGCACAATGAGAAATCCCATTAAGAAAGGGAAAATTGGGAAACATTCAGCAATTACTGATCTAGAGCAATGATGGAATTCTGCTGGGCAGATATTGTGAGATTTCCCTGCCAAGTGAAGAAACTTCCGTGATAAGCCCCTAATTCTGCTTTCTCAGAGGAATTCCTTCTTTCTGTTACTCTCAGTGGCCCCTGGCTATCTATACATTCTGCAGTGTTCTTTATTGCTCATTATTCTTCATTGCCACATCTGAAAGTGAGTAAGAAAGAAATGAACATCCCTGACAGCTGACAGCTGGTAGCAGGCCTGGTAACTAAATTTAGGCCATGGTGTTTACTGCTAAATAGCTAGGCCATGGTGTTCCCTGCTGAAATAAACAATTCCATACAATATCAACAATATTTGAAAAGAGATCACTCCATGACCTTGATGAAATAAGAGAAAAAATAAGACCACTCGGTAATCGGGACTAAACTCAGACAAAAAGCAAGAACACTATGTAACGACAAAAAATAATTAAACTCTTCTCATTCCTGGTAATATAACCACTTTACCAATGGCAACTCTAGCCCCAAATCATTTCTTCTACTTCCTAAATAAAACTTATGATCCTAAAGTGCAGAATTGTCCTTGTTTTCTGATAGCATATTGAATGCTATCAGAACAGACCCCCATTTCTTTAAATTCTCCCTAAAATTATGCAGCACAAGCCCAAATATTTCCATCTGCTAAGTACTGAATAGTCCCTCCACCCCCCAAAATTCTTATGTTGCAGTCCTAACCTCCCATACCTCAGAATGTAAGCATATTTGGAGATCCTCTATTTAAAGAGGTGATTAAATTAAAATGAGATCTTCAGAGTGGACCCTAATCTAATCTGACCAGTAGCCTTATAAAAAGAGATTAGGACTCAGACAGCAGGCAGGAGAGCACAGTCATGGTAAGTCAAGGTGAGAGGCCTCAGAAGAAACCAAACCCTCTGACACCTCGATCTCAGACTTCTAGCCTCCAGAACTGGGAGAAATAAATTTCTATGAAGCCATCCACTCTGTGGCACTTGTTATGGTTGCCCTAGCAAAGGAATATACCACCCCGACTCCCACTTCTCATGGCACCCTATGATTGCTCGTGGTGTGTAGTCTTCCTTGTTGCAACAAGTTAGAAAACCTAATTTTGACTACAGGAGTTTCCCTCATGGTCTTTGGTATTGGGCTTTATTGTGAATGTGGAGGGGACATTCTCTCTTTGGGAAATGTACAGGTTTTGTGATATTCTTATTGCTGGTACCAATTTGGGCAATCATTTTTTTTACAGAATGTGTGTGTGTGTGTGTGTGTGTGTGTGTGTATATATATATATATATATATATATATATATACACCTTTGGAAATTATTATATATATAACAGTATTTGAACATACACTTTATCCTATAGGATAAAGGGAAAAAGTGAGTTGGCTCATGGGTAGATACTTATAGAAAGTAACATTTGAGGAGTTCCTCTGATTCTGGATCAGTGTCACAGGCAAGATAATTTTTTTTCCCCTGCCAGTAAAACAAACAAAGAAACAAAACTTTGTGTAATATCCTGGGATGCTGCAATCCAGAGACGTTCTCTTCCACAACTCAAGCGAGGCCAGCAGAGTTGGTATTGACAGTTGAATGTAGCAGGCGGAAGGCAGCCGAGGACAGCAGGAAAGAAGCAGGCTGATTGTGTCTGCTTATCAGTGGTACGAGAGCCCTGGTGAGGGGCTCTACAGAGGAGCCAGGACCAGCATTCTCACAGGAGAGGGTGTCAGCCTGAGTTGATATTGAGGCTGTTTGTGTGCCCAACCAGAAAGATGGAACCCACGGCAAAACTGGAATTCATACCGAGGCAGCTTATGGCTTGTCAAGTAGCAGCCAGGCCCCAAGAGAGTGTATAGGAGCCAGTTTACTCTGATAACCATTCATGCTGCATCTTGTGGCCAAGAGAAGCTTTGAAGGCCCTGGCCTGGCTTCTGGGTCTTGTTCTTCTGCTTCCTAAGATGACAAGACCCTGACTTAACCCTGAGTTAGTGCCAGATACTTTAGACCACACCCACAAGAAACTTGCTGTCTATGAATGAGGTTAGTCCCATTCTGTTGTTGAAGTACTGGCAAGGATGGATGTTGCTATCACATTTTCTGGTCTTTTGTGGATGTTCGGAAATGTATCACCCATCAAGATGGACATATAAGTTCTGGGGATCTACTGTAAAATATGGTGACTATAGTTAATTATACTGTACTGTATACTTGAAATTTGCTAAGAGGTAGATCTTAAGCATTCTCACCACACACACAAAAAAGTAACCATGTGAGGTGATGGATGTGTTAGTGAACTTGATTGTGGTAATTATCTCACAATGTATACATGCTACTGACTCCAAGCTCATTCTGCTCGCCGCACGACAGGCCAATACCTCAGGAGATGAGGTGTTGGGACAACGAATAACGACTTTATTCAGAACTCTGGGAGTCCGAGAAGATGGTGGACTAGTGTCCTAGAGAACCATCTTACTGGGGTCTGGATGCTAATATCTTTTATAGAACAAAGAAAGGGGGAGCTGAAGACATAAAGTAAAAAGGCCGTAAATTGTTGCAAATATCTCCTGGTTTGGGCCAGAGTCCTGGAGGGGATGTGTTAATTTCTTCTTTGCTGTAGCCATTCACGGGTGGGCTGGGTCAGGATGTTTCCTCTGAGCTGAACAAAGACATTTTAGCTGTTTAACCTTCAGGCATGGGGAGCAGGGTTCCCGGAGATGGGCCAGTATGTATACTTTAAGTTACAGGCAACATCCCTTTAGTGATTAACTTGTAGCAAAAGCAATAGAAAACAAAGGTTAAAGTAAAAGAAACAGATCTAATATGAAGTCAGATTTGTTCTTCCCTATTACATACATATATTAAATCATCACATTGTATGCTTTAAATACATACAGTTTTACTTGTCAGTTATATCTCAATAAAGCTGGAAGAATAAAATTTGTCATTATTTTGTCTTTAAACTGGCAGTAATGGCCCTCACTATTGTGTACCCGAGTGCTTCTTTTGTAGATGATGATATGATAACCACTGTTATTTTTGTGGACTTACTATGGGCACTCTGTATGAACTTTATGTGTCTGATATTATTTAATCATTAAGAGTCAGGCTAGCATGCTGGTCAGGAGCATAAAATCTGCAGTCAGACTGCTTAGATCAGCATCCTAGATCCATTACTTACAAACTGTGTGGACTCTGGGCCTAGTTTCTAATCACTGTCGATGGCACTGGGATTACCAAGATGCATAGGACCTGATCATCGACCTTAGGGAGCTCACAGACTCCATAGAAGTATGCAGTCTAGCGCAGGGGCAGGCAGACTTTGGGCCCATTCACTAAATCCAGCCTGCTACCTGTTTTTATAAATAAAGTTTTATTGGAACATGGTCATGCCCATTTGTTGACATATTGTCTATGCTTGTTTTCATGCTACAGTGGCAGAGCTGAGTAGTCCTCACAGACAACCATGTGGCCTGCAAAGCCTAAAATATTTACTCTCTGGCCCTTTACAGAAGAAAGTTTGCCAAACCTTGCTCTAGTCCAGTGGTTTGAGGTCATCGTTAAAATCCAGTGCATACCATTGAAGAGCACAGGTGTCAGACAGATATGGGTTCAAATATGAGCTTGGCAACTTATGCAACTATGTGACCTTGAACAAGTTACTCTCCATCCTTCAATTCCCTCATCTGAAAAGTAAGGATAATAATAATACCTACCTTACTGGGCAGCATGAGGATGTGAGGGTGAAACGAAGTAGTCCACGTGGAGAGTTTAGCACAATGTCTGGCACATAGTAAGTGCTCGTGTATTTTATCTGCTACTGTTGTTGTTGTGAGCTCCCTATTGGAACCTCGGTGACTTTGCCAGAGCAGGAAATTGTGGATGGGGAGGGATAGAGGATAAATTGGTGGTGGAATCCTGAGTGTGGGACAGATAACGGAAGCCACTGACAGGCTGAAGAGTTTCCATTTAAACATATAACAGGGAGGCATTGAAAGCTGAGAAACAGTGGGGGAGGAGAGCATGATGAAAAATACTACTTGGGGGAGATTTCATGTATCTTCCTCTTTCTTTTTTCCTGCAGCACTTATCATCTTATAACACATTACAATTTATTATTTTTCATACGTATTTTTCATTGTCTATCTCCTACTGCTAGAGTATCAGTTCCATGGGGCCAGGGATTTTTGTTTTGATTACTAATGGATCCCAAGCACCTAGGACAGTGCCTGACCCATACAAGGCACTCAATAACGGTTGAATGTATTTGGCCAGCAATGTGTAGGATGGACAAGATGCAGGAATATCACTTAGGCGATCAATGTGCTCACCATTAAGCGTGAGAGCATGGGTGCTAGTTTAGGGTAATGGCAGTGATCTTGGAAAGATAAGGAGGACAATATTGTTTTGTTTCAGAATATTTTCAGGACTTAGTAACTAATGAACAAGAAGAGTCAAGGAAAAGTGTGTCGAAGTAGTGTGTTTTTCTCTCTGAACAATCATACACACATGAGGTATTACACCTCGTTGGATCCTCAGCCCAGTTATAATTTGACAACAGGGAAATGCATATGTGAGGGGAAATATCATGGTGGCAGACACCTCCTCCCATTGTTGACAAAATGAACCACTCAGTGTCTTGTCCTGCAAACATGTAGGGCTGAACTAGGTCTAACCTCTTACCTCAATCTGATTTGCTATGATTTATATTACAACCTGGACAGTTTTACTACTTCAATATAATTTCGTGTGTGTGTGTTGCCTTGCTTAGTTTTGGTATGACTCTCATTCCCTTTTCTCTAAAGACTTCAACATTCATATATATACATTAAATTGCTAATGTATAAAGCTGCTAAAGATGATATTTAATTGCCTAAAATTTGCTGATGAAAATGCTCTTTTTGAAGGACTTTCTCCCTTAGGACCTAGGGGGAGTGAAAGTGCTGTCTAGAATGGTCTATTTCTGTATCAGTAATTGTCTTGTGCCTTCCTTCCATGGCTCCAGTTTTCAATGGTAGATCAACAAGTGTGGCTACTGCTTGTTACAGATGTGAATCAGATTCCCCCTTTAGGTCATATTTAGTGACCCCCTTTTATCTTCTTATTCCCCTGAGGAGAGCAGTTCCATTCAGTTCAGCATACCACAGATTTCTGAATGAATGTACTCTTGTCATTTTGGAAATGCCATTGTCATTTTGAAGCATCTCTCTGGTTTCTGTATCCTGCTACAGGACAAGGGACAAAAGCGATTATGGTGTAAAATGTAATTCATTGTTTCTAAAACTTAAATTGAAAACCAAGGCAGAAACTGTGAAAGGAGAAGACAAAGAAGCAGAATGGTCAGAAATCCTACAGTAAGAGGAAAAAACTGCAAGTCACTTTATTGGAAAAAAATGGAAGATATTTGTTATTGAGGATTTTCAGGCAAATTTTCAACTAGTACCATCATGCACTTACTGAACATGCATTTACATTGACTTAGTTGAGGAAGGAGCCCATTGAAGAACTCTTCCTCCATCTGGTACCTTTCAGGCTCTCCAAGCTGGCATTGCTTCAGAGGAGTGACATGGAAGGGTAGTTAAGGTTCTGGAATCAGCCCTGGATCATATCCCAGCTCTGCCCCTTGTAATGTGACTCTGAAAAAGTCCTACACCTTTCTAAGCCTCAGGTTTTATATCTGTAAATTGTAGACCATAGAAACTTCTCAGAGTTGTTGTGAAGTTTAGAATAGATAATCCATGTAGATGACTTTGCAACTTGTTAATCTATACGCTGTACTTATCATTATTATTACACAGACTTTTTGCTTCTGCCTAAACCAGAAAGCTAATTTTTTCCCTCCACATATCAGTGGGTTTTAAGGGTGGCCACTATCTCTGGCCACATAGTTTCCCATGCTTGGTGGATTTTTCACCATCTTTACCAATCAGGACCTATTTTTAGACCCACTAACACCCCACAAATTCCTTGATCCTCTTAGCTCTTAAGAATTATGCCCTTATGTGATCCCCCAAATTAATTTTTGCTGGTAGTATTTAGTTAGTACCTAACTGATAGTATCTGTGTCATAAGCAGCTATCTTACATTACTTTCCTAGAACTGTAACTAAATTGTAAGGCCCTTGAGGGCAGGAACTACATCATATTTCATTTTGCAGCCCAGATTGCTAGCATGGTACAAATCCATCCAGATGCTCTATAATGTTTTTAGGTGGTTGCAATTGTGGTGTTGGTGAAAGCTAAATTTAGCCTCACAAGTTGGGCATTAACCTGTATAGTCACAGTATTTGGGGGGTAATTAGCATGCTTTCAGCAGACCTGGGTTGAATCCAGGATTCTCCACGTCCTATCTTTATGACTTCGGATAACACATTTCACCTCTGTATGTCTCAGTAAGGACTAAATGAGTTAAAACGTTTAAAGTACTTAGCAAAATACCCAGAACACAGGAAAGACAAAGCAATTTATTAACAGATAACAATGCCTTGCTATCAATAAGCTAAAAAATATTACAGTTGACCCTGAACAACACAGGTTTGAACTGCATGGGTCCACTTATATGAGGATATATTTCAATGGAAAATACTACAGTACTGCACAGTTCATAGTTGGTTGATTCCTCGGATGGCAAAGGCCAGATATGGAGGGCCGACAGTAAATTATAAGAGGATTAACTCCTGTGTTGTTCAAGGGTCAACTGTTCTCTTCCTTGGACTCTTCCTTTATTACTACCATTATTATTAAACTTGCTTTGACCATTTTGATAGCTCCTATTCTGAAAGTTCGTCCATTCTTCAGGCCCTCCGAGCCTGTTTTTTTTTTTTTTTTTTTTTTTTGCAGTACGCGGGCCTCTCACTGTTGTGGCCTCTCCCGTTGCAGAGCACAGGCTCCAGACACGCAGGCTCAGCGGCCATGGCTCACGGGCCTAGCCGCTCCGCGGCATGTGGGATCTTCCCGGACCGGGGCACGAACCCGCGTCCCCTGAATCGGCAGGTGGACTTTCAACCACTGCGGCACCAGGGAAGCCCCGAACCTGATCTTTGACCTCACCAAGGAGTCCTGGGTGCTTAATCTTTCTTTGCCTTAGGGTCTATCCCACATTCCCCTTCAGATTTCCCTCTCTATTGAGCCTGGATTCCCAAGTCTAACACTTAACCTACTTTCCTTTTAGGACTCTCAACACTTATCACAAACTTACCCTGCCGACCTTCACCTCTGGGCCAGGCTCATAATATGACTTCATTCCTTTCTACAAATTTCCAAATAGGGCTGGAGAAGATCACTACCACACTAATCACGGTCAGCACAAGGACAGTGACAGTTTACTACTGTGGAGGGTATTTGATACGCAGTCTCAGTTGAATTTTTAATGCCACTGGGAAGGTTTTTCTTGATCATTCCCCTATTCAAGGAGCATCTATTTACGCAAACCTTCACCAGTCTCCCCCAATTTTTTCTCAGTACCTGCCCCTTTCACTGGAAGGTGGTTCCAAAGCTAGTGTGGCTACTATCAGAGTCACCTGCGAGAGTTGTAAAACAGATCGCTGGGGCTCATCCTCAGAGTTTCTGATTCAGTAAGCCTGTGGTCGGGCTTGAAGCTTTGCATTTCTAACAAGTTCCCAGGTGTTGCTGGTGCTGCTATATCCCTTCACAAATTCCTCCACCAAATATCTCCCCTTGCCTGCTCCCGTCAACTCCCTACCCTATTTTTAGTCTTGTTTCCAAATCCATTAGTTCATTGAAATAACTATGATGGCACTGATTCCTATTTTACTATACCCAATAAATACTTTTGGATCTTCATCTTCTTTAATAGAATTTGACACGTGCTATTCCATTCTTAAAAGTATCATGGTTTCAGTGACACTGTAGTTTCCCGAATGTCCCCTGGGGCAGTTTCGTCTACTATTGCTATCACTTACACATTGCTGATTCTCAAATCTATGTTTCTGGCCAACTGTTGATTCAGCCTCCCTCTGCTAGGTATCTCACAAATCAAAGAAATTCATCATGGAAAAAAAAATTTAACACTTAAACCTGTTTTATTTTCTCCTGATTGATAGGAATCAAGATCATGAACAGTAAATGGGAACAACACTTTGGCCGCAAAATCCAATGTATTTAAATATGATAATATGTTTGTGCTATATAGAATATTAATTCATTTGTCCATTCAGCAAAAATTTGTAGTTCTCCAGGTGAACAGTAAGATGAGTGTTTTAAGCAAAGAGAACAATGTGGACACATGCTTTGGGAAGGAAAGAACCTAGTGTGTATGAAGAACAGAAAGCTCTATATGGTTAGAACAGAATTACCTGAGGCTGAAATAACCTGAGGCTGAGGAAGTCAGGGTCCATATCACGTAGGGCCTCCTAAGTCATGTAAGGATTTTTTTTTGACATCTTTATTGGAGTATAATTGCTTTACAATGGTGTGTTAGTTTCTGCTTTATAACAAAGTGAATCAGTTTTACATATACATATGTTCCCATATCTCTTCCCTCTTGCGTCTCCCTCCCTCCCACCCTCCCTATCCCACCCCTCCAGGCGGTCACAAAGCACCGAGCTGATCTCCCTGTGCTATGCGGCTGCTTTCCGCTAGCTATCTACCTTACGTTTGGTAGTGTATATATGTCCATGCCACTCTCGCTTTGTCACAGCTTACCCTTCCCCTCCCCATATCCTCAAGTCCATTCTCTAGTAAGTCTGTGTCTTTATTCCTGTCTTACCCCTAGGTTCTTCATGACATTTTTTCCCTTAAATTCCATATATATATGTGTTAGCATACGGTATTTATCTTTCTCTTCCTGACTTACTTCACTCTGTATGACAGACTCTAGGTCCATCCACCTCATTACAAATAGCTGAATTTCATTTCTTTTTATGGCTAAGTAATATTCCATTGTATATATGTGCCACATCTTCTTTATCCATTCATCCGATGATGGACACTTAGGTTGTTTCCATCTCCGGGCTATTCTAAATAGAGCTGCAATGAACATTTTGGTACATGACTCTTTTTGAATTATGGTTCTCTCAGGGCATATGCCCAGTAGTGGGATTGCTGAGTCATATGGTATTTCTATTTGTAGTTTTTTAAGGAACCTCCATACTGTTCTCCATAGTGGCTGTACCAATTCACATTCTCACCGGCAGTGCAAGAGTGTTCCCTTTTCTCCACACCCTCTCCAGAATTTATTATTACTAGATTTTTTGATGATGGCCATTCTGACTGGTGTGAGATGGTATCTCATTGTAGTTTTGATTTGCATTTCTCTAATGATTAATAATGTTGAGCATTCTTTCATGTGTTTGTTGGCAGTCTGTATATCTTCTTTGGAGAAATGTCTACTTAGGTCTTCTGCCCATTTTTGGATTGGGTTGTTTCTTTTTTTGTTGTTGAGCTGCATGAGCTGCTTGTAAATTTTGGAAATTAATCCTTTGTCAGTTGCTTCATTTGCAAATATTTTCTCCCATTCTGAGGGTTGTCTTTTGGTCTTCTTTATGGTTTCCTTTGCTGTGCAAAAGCTTTGAAGTTTCATTAGGTCCCATTTGTTTATTTTTGTTTTTATTTGTATTTCTCTAGGAGGTGGGTCAAAAAGGATCTTGCTGTGATTTATGTCATAGAGAGTTCTGCCTATGTTTTCCTCTAAGAGTTTGATAGTTTCTGGCCTTACATTTAGATCTTTAATCCATTTTGAGCTTATTTTTGTGTATGGTGTTAAGGAGTGATCTAATCTCATACTTTTACATGTACCTGTCCAGTTTTCCCAGCACCACTTATTGAAGAGGCTGTCCTTTCTCCACTGTATATTCCTGCCACCTTTATCAAAGATAACGTGACCATATGTGCCTGGGTTTATCTCTGGGCTTTCTATCCTGTTCCATTGATCTATCTTTCTGTTTTTGTGCCAGTACCATACTGTCTTGATTACTGTAGCTTTGTAGTACAGTCTGAAGTCAGGAAGCCTGATTCCTCCAGCTCCGTTTTTTGTTCTCAAGATTGCTTTGGCTATTTGGGGTCTTTTGTGTTTCCATACAAATTGTGAAATTTTTTGTTCTACTTCTGTGAAAAATGTGAGTCGTAGTTTGATAGGGATTGCATTGAATCTGTAGATTGCTTTGGGTGGTAGAGTCATTTTCACAATATTGATTCTTCCAATCCAAGAACATGGTATATCTCTCCATCTATATGTATCATCTTTAATTTCTTTCATCAGTGTCTTATAATTTTCTGCATACAGATCTTTTGTCTCCTTAGGTAGGTTTATTCCTAGATATATTATTCTTTTTGTTGCAGTGGTAAATGGGAGTGTTTTCTTGATTTCACTTTCAGATTTTTCATCATTAGTGTATAGGAATGCCAGAGATTTCTGTGCATTAATTTTGTATCCCGCTACTTTACCAAATTCATTGATTAGCTCTAGTAGTTTTCTGGTAGCGTCTTTAGGATGCTCTACATATAGTATCATATCATCTGCAAACAGTGACAGCTTTACTTCTTCTTTTCCAATTTGGATTCCTTTTATTTCCTTTTTTTCTCTGATTGCTGTGGCTAAAACTTCCAAAACTATGTTGAATAAGAGTGGTGAGAGTGGGCAACCTTGTCTTGTTCCTGATCTTAGTGGAAATGCTTTCAGTATTTCACCATTAAGGACGATGTTGGCTGTGGGCTTGTCATATATGGCCTTTATTATGTTGAGGAAAGTTCCCTCTATGCCTACTTTCTGCAGGGTTTTTATCATAAATGGGTGTTGAATTTTGTCGAAAGATTTCTGTGCATCTATTGAGATGACCATATGGTTTTTCTCCTTCAATTTGTTAATATAGTGTATCACATTGATTGATTTGTGTATATTGAAGAATCCTTGCATTCCTGAAATAATCCCCACTTGATCATGGTGTATGATCCTTTTTAATGTGCGGTTGGATTCTGTTTGCTTGTATTTTGTTGAGGATTTTTGCATCTATGTTCATTAGTGTTATTGGCCTGTACTTTTCTTTTTTGTGACCTCCTTGTCTGGTTTTGGTATCAGGGTGATGGTGGCCTCGTAGAATGAGTTTGGGAGTGTTCCTCCCTCTGCTATATTTTGGAAGAGTTTGAGAAGGATAGGTCTTAGCTCTTCTCTAAATGTTTGATCGAATTCACCTGTGAAGCCATCTGGTCCTGGGCTTTTGTTTGTTGGAAGATTTTTAATCACAGTTTCAATTTCAGTGCTTGTGATTGGTCTGTTCATAGTTTCTATTTCTTCCTGATTCAGTCTCGGAAGGTTGTGCATTTCTAAGAATTTGTCCATTTCTCCCAAGTTGTCCATTTTATTGGCATAGAGTTGCTTGTAGTAATCTCTCATGACCTTTTGTATTGTTGCAGTGTCAGTTGTTACTTCTCCTTTTTCATTTCTAATTCTATTGATTTGAGTCTTCTCCCTTTTCTTCTTGATGAGTCTGGCTATAATGGTTTATCAATTTTGTTTATCTTCTCAAAGAACCGGCTTTTAGTTTTATTGATCTTTGCTATCGTTTCCTTCATTTCTTTTTCATTTATTTCTGATCTGATCTTTATGATTTCTTTCCTTCTGCTAACTTTGGGGGTTTTTTTGTTCTTCTTTCTCTAATTGCTTAAGATGCAAGGTTAGCTTGTTTATTCGAGATGTTTCCTGTTTCTTAAGGTAGGATTGTATTGCTATAAACTTCCCTCTTAGAACTTCTTTTGCTGCATCCCATAGGTTTTGGGTCCTCTGTCTCCATTGTCATTTGTTTCTAGGTATTTTTTGATTTCTTCAGTGATCAGTTCGTTATTAAGTAGTGTATTGTTTAGCCTCCATGTGTTTGTATTTTTTACAGATCTTTTCTTGTAATTGATATCTAGTCTCATAGAGTTGTGGTTGGAAAAGATACTTGATACAATTTCAGTTTTCTAAATTTACCAAGGCTTGATTTATGACCCAAGATATGATCTATCCTGGTGAATGTTCCGTGGGCACTTGAGAAAAATGTGTATTCTGTTGTTTTTGGATGGAGTGTCCTATAAATATCAATTAAGTCCATCTTGTTTAATGTATCATTTAAAGCTTGTGTTTCCTTATTTATTTTCATTTTGGATGATCTGTCCATGGGTGAAAGTGGGGTGTTTAAGTCCCCTACTATGATTGTGTTACTGTCCATTTCCCCTTTTATGGCTGTCAGTATTTGCCTTATGTATTGAGGTGCTCCTATGTTGGGTGCATAACTATTTACAATTGTTATATCTTCTTCTTGGATCAATCCCTTGATCATTATGTAGTGTCCTTCTTTTTCTCTTCCAATAGTCTTTATTTTAAAGTCTATTTTGTCTGATATGAGAATTGCTACTCCAGCTTTCTTTTGGTTTCCATTTGCATGGAATATCTTCTTCCATCCCCTCACTTTCAGTCTGTATGTGTCTCTAGGTCTGAAGTGGGTCTCTTGTAGACAGCATATATAAGGGTCTTGTTTTTGTATCCATTCAGCCAATCTGTGTCTTTTGGTGGGAGCATTTAGTCCATTTACATTTAAGGTAATTATTGATATGTATGTTCCTATTCCCATTTTCTGAATTGCTTTGGGTTCGTTATTGTAGGTCTTTTCCTTCTCTTGTGTTTCTTGCCTAGAGAAGTTCCTTTAGCATTTGTTGTAAAGCTGGTTTGGTGGTGCTGAACTCTGTCAGCTTTTGCTTGTCTGTAAAGGTTTTAATTTCTCCATCAAATCTGAATGAGATCCTTGCTGGGTAGAGTAATCTTGGTTGTAGGCTTTTCTCCTTCATCACTTTAAATATGTCCTGCCACTCCCTTCTGGCTTGCAGAGTTTCTGCTGAAAGATCAGCTGTTAACATTATGGGGATTCCCTTGTGTGTTATTTGTTGTTTTTCCCTTGCTGCTTTTAATATGTTTTCTTTGTATTTAATTTTTGACAGTTTGATTAATATGTGTCTTGGTGTGTTTCTCCTTGGATTTATCCTGTATGGGACTCTCTGTGCTTCCTGAACTTGATTATCTATTTCCTTTCCCATATTAGGGAAGTTTTCAACTATAATCTCTTCAAATATTTTCTCAGACCCTTTCTTTTTCTCTTCTTCTTCTGGGACCCCTATAATTTGAATGTTGGTGCGTTTAATGTTGTCCCAGAGGTCTCTGAGACTGTCCTCAGTTCTTTTCATTCTTTTTTCTTTATTCTGCTCTGCAGTAGTTATCTCCACTATTTTATCTTCCAGGTCACTTTTCCATTCTTGTGCCTCAGTTATTCTGCTATTGATCCCATCTAGAGTATTTTTAATTTCATTTATTGTGTTGTTTATCATTTCTTGTTTCATCTTTAGTTCTTGTAGTTCCTTGTTAAATGTTCCTTGCATTTTCTCTATTCTATTTCCAAGATTTTGGATCATCTTTACTATCATTACTCTGAATTCTTTTTCCGGTAGACTGCCTATTTCCTCTTCATTTGTTTGGTCTGGTGCGTTTTTTCCTTGCTCCTTCATCTCCTGTGTGTTTCTCTGTCTTCTCATTTTGCTTAACTTACTGTGTTTGGGGTCTCGTTGTCACAGGGTGCAGGTTTGTAGTTTCCGTTGTTTTTGGTGTCTTTCCCAGTGGCTAAGGTTGGTTCACTGGGTTGTGTAGGCTTCCTGGTGGAGGGGACTAGTGCCTGTGTACTGGTGGATGAGGCTGGATCTTGTCTTTCTAGTGGGCAGGTCCATGTCTGGTGGTGTGTTTTGGGGTGTTTGTGGCCTTATTATAATTTTAGGCAGCTTCTGTGCTAATGGATGTGGTTGTGTCCCTGTCTTGCTAGTTGTTTGGCATAGGGTGTCCAGCACTGTAGCTTGCTGGTCATTGAGTGGAGCTGGGTCTTGGCGTTGAGATGGAGATCTCTGGGAGATTTTCACCGTTTGATATTACGTGGAGCTGGGAGGTGTCTTGTGGACCAGTGTCCTGAAGTTGGCTCTCCCACCTCGGAGGCATAGCACTGACTCCTGGCTGCAGCACCAAGAGCCTTTCATCCACCAGGCTCAGAATAAAAGGGAGAAAAAGTAGAAAGAAAGAAAGATAGAAAGAGAATAAAAGAAAATAAAATAAAGTGAGATTAAATAAAATAAAGTTATTAAAATAAAAAAATTATTATTAAGAAAAATTTTTTTTAAAACGTAAAAAAGAAAAACAAAAACGGATGGATAGAACCCTAGGACGAATGGTGAAAGGAAAGCTATACAGACAAAATCTCACACAGAAGCGTACACATACACACTCAGAAAAAGAGGAAAAGGGGAAAAAATCATAAATCTTGCTCTCAGAGTCCACCTCCTCAATTTGGGATGATTGGTTGTCTATTCAGGTATTCCAGAGATACAGGGTACATGAAGTTGATTGTGGAGCTTTAATCCGCTGCTCCTGAGGCTGCTGGGAGAGATTTCCCTTTGTCTTCTTTGTTCTCACAGCTCCCAGGTTTCAGCTTTGGATTTGGCCTCAGCTCTGCGTGTACGTCGCCAGAGGGCGTCTGTTCTTCACTGTCTGGCTCACTCAGGCCGGGGCACGGGGCGGGGGGGGGGGGGGGGGAGGGAGGGGCATGGATGCGGGGCGAGCCTGCGGCGGCAGAAGCCGGCGTGACGTTGCACCAGCCAGCGGCGTGCCGTGAGTTCTGCCGGGGAAGGTGTTCCTGGATCTCAGGACCCTGGCAGTGGCGGGCTGCACAGGCTTCCCGGCAGGGAGGTGTGGAGAGTGACCTGTGTTCACACACAGGCTTCTTCGTGGCAGCAGCAGCCTTAGCATCTCATGCACGTCTCTGGGGTCTGCGCTGTTAGCCGCGGCTCGCGCCCGTCTCTGCAGCTCCTTTAAGCACCTCTCTTAATGCCCTCTCCTCGTGCACCAGGTACGTGGGGGATTTCTTGCCTTTTGGGAGGTCTGAGGTCTTCTGCCAGCATTCAGTAGGTGTTCTGTAGGAGTTGTTCCACGTGTAGATGTATTTCTGGTGTATCTGTGGGGAGGAAGTTGATCTCCGCGTCCTACTGTTCCGCCATCTTTCAACTCTGGATTTCCCTTGTAAGGATTTTTCATTTGATTCTAAATTTTGTACAATGCCATGGTAATGACGTAATCCAATTTATGTTTTAGATCACTATGACTACATTGTGGAGAATGGATTTTAGGGGAGAAAGAACAGGGAGACCAGTTAGCAGGCCATCAAAATCAGTGAGGGGTGATGTCTTGGACTAGGGTGGTGGCAGTGAAGGCAGAAAATATGGGTGGATTTGGGATATATTTATCTTAGAAGCAGAACTGCAGGATTTTCTTGTGGATTGGATGGGTGGATTTCTTGCTTGATAAATTAGTTGGAGGGTGATATCACTTACTGAGATAGAGAACTTGGAGTATATTTCAGAGCAAAGATCAAGTGATCAGTATTTGACATTCCATTGTCTATGGGTTAAAAACCAAACTGCTTGGCATTGCATTTAATATCTGGTCTACCTTCTTTCCTCTCTTTCCCTTCTCATCTTGTGTTTTGTTTCCTCATATTTCCTCATATCCTTGTATCTTTACCCTTTCGCCATCCCCAAGATCTTAGAAATTTCCAAATATGTAATGCTGTTGTACAGTTCTTTGGCTAACTCCTACTAATTTTGCTCTATGAAACGTTCCTTGACAATCCTAGGAAGAATCGATGATTTTGTCTTTGTGTCTTCAAAATATTGTGAAGTTCACTTCCATCATAATAAAAACAACACAACAATATTGTGTTGGCACTATTTTTATCATCATTTTATGGATGATGAAAGAGAAGATAAGAAAGGCTAAGCAAATTACTCAATATCGCATAACTGGGATGCAACAAACAGATCTGTATGACTCCAGAGCATATGCTTTTAACCACCATGTTCACAATCTGCCACATTATTGTACTTGCCATTCTATATGGCATTCATTTTATTTTATTATTATTTAAAAATTTTTGGTGATAGCTTTTTAAAATTTGTTATTGAGGTAACATTGGTTTATAACCTTATATGTTCCATGTGCACATTATATTTCTACTTCTGTATACATTACAGCATTCTCACCACCAAAAATTTAATTTCCATCCATCACCATACAGTTGATCCCCTTTACCCATTTCACCCTCCCCCCAGCCCCTTCCCCTCTGGTAACCCCTACTCTGTTCTCTGTATTTGTGTGTTTGTTTTTGTTTGGTTGACTGACTCATTGATTGATTTTTGCTTGTTTTTTATATTCTGCAAATGAATGAATTATACAGTATTTCCCTTTCTCCATCTGAGTTATTTCACTTAGCATAATACCCTCAAGGTCTATCCATGTTGTCACACATGGAAAGATTTCATCATTTTTTATGGGTCAGTAGTATTCCATTGTGTGTGTGTGTGTGTATATATATATATATATATATATATATATATATATACCACATATACCACATATTCTTTATTCATTCATCTGTTGATGGGCACTTAGGTTTCTTCCATGTCTTGGCTGTTGTAAATAATGCTGCTATGAACATAGGGGTGCATATATCTTTTTTAATTAGTGTTTTTGTTTTCTTTGGATAAATACCCAGGAGTGGAATTACTGGGCCATATGGTAGTTCTAATTTTTTGAGGAACCTCCATACTGTTTTCCATAGTGGCTGCACCAATTAAATTTCTATCAACAATGCATGAGGGTTCCCTTTTCTCTGCATCCTCACCAACACTTATTTCTTGCCATTTTGATGATAGCCATTCTAACAGGCATTAGGTGATATCTCATTGTGGTTTTATTTGCATTTCCCTAATAATTAGTGATGTTGAACATATTTTCATGGGTATATGGTGCTTATTTTAAGTTGATCTTCTGTAGTAGCTGTGCATTCCTTAAAGACAAGGCTTACATTTATTAATCTCTGACAGTGACAGACATAAAGCAGATGGTCAATAATTGTTGAATAAAGAATTAAAATAATACTAATGTTGCAGACTGTTTGACTTAGAAATTATCTAAAGAGATCACGTACTAAGGCATATGATTAAAGTAGGATTGCATGTAGAATTCTAAGATCGATATTTGTAGTTGAGAAAAAAAAAAGTCCAATTTCATCCCCCTGTCTTATAGCTACCTGAACCCGTGAGGTACTCCATTGTGAGACATATATAACCTTTTTGTGCCTTACCTTTCTTTTATGACCCTGGGGTCATATTGTTTTGGGATAACTTCAGAGAACTCAGTGATTATTTATCAGGCAGTATCTCGAAATGTTTTTTCCTCCTGCAGGACATCCCTCTTGTCATTGGAGTGAGACAAAGCTCCAGTCTAAGGCTGACTCAGTGATCAAATCTTTCACAAAGACCTTACAGGTCAAACTTCCTGAGTCCTCTCCCAATTACATTGGCAACTTATGTAACACAAATGGAGGAGAAAGAAAGCAATTTAAAATATTTTTCAGAATTAAAAATACCTATATTTTATGACCTTGCAGTTCTGCTTCTAGAAATCTATTATCAGTGAATACGTGCATTTGCACACAAATATTGGTGTGCAGGGATATTTGTTACAGCATTGTTATAATGATGCATATTTTAAAAATAATAGTTATCATGTACTGAGCACTTATATGAACTAGATGCTATACTAAGAATTAAGTCGTTTGATCCTTGTCATGGCCTTTAATGCTTTCCATCAAATATTTCCTGCTGTCCATCTTTCAGGAACGGAGATAATTGTTATTTCCTGGTTCCCTTCTGGCTGGGTAAGGCCATGGGACTGGTTCTGGACAATGAGTTGTGTGCTGCTTACTGGCTGGATCATTCAGTTGCCTTTTTTTTGTTCTTTTTTTCGGTACACGAGCCTCTCACTGTTGTGGCCTCTCCCGTTGCGGAGCACAGGCTCCGGACGCACAGGCTCAGCGGCCATGGCTCACGGGCCCAGCTGCTCCACGGCATGTGGCATCTTTCCAGACCGGGGCACGAACCCGCGTCCCCTGTATCGGCAGGCGGGCTCTCAACCACTGCGCCACCAGGGAAGCCCCAGTTGCCATTTTGAAATCCTTTCAGAGCTCCCTTTATTTCTGTCATGGCAAAAGGAAAAATTACAGATGGTGGCTTCTCCATTATCTGGAAACCCTGAGTTACTAAGAAGAGCATAGCTCTGCTGTTGACCTGCGATGGGCATAAAGCACGGGCAAGATAGATCATTACTGTTTTAAGGCATTGAGATTTGGAATGGTTTATTACTGAAACATAACCAAGTCTATCCTATGAGGGAGGTACTATTTTTATCATCGTTTTATAAATGAGCAGTTGAGGCAAAGAGATGTTAAACCATTTTCTTAAGATCACACAGCTACCACTCATAGCTCCATGACCATCAATAGGTGACCTTAGTTTTTACATTAGGTTAAATCTAGACTATTGAATACTATGCATCTGTAAAAAGAATGAGGCACTCTATAAGTATGAACATTAAAAAAGCTCTCCAGAGCATACTGTTCAATTAGAAAAAGCAGCAGAATTGTAAAGGAAAAAAATTATGTAAACAGCAATTTATGTAATGATCAATTCATGTAAAAATGATATATATGAACAAGTACATATGAAAATACATGTGTACATGTATGTGTCATGTATCTATTCACACATGCATATATATATAATAAAGAGACCAAAAATACTGAACCCGTAAAAAATAATATGACCATTATTTTCTAGATCTGTTCACTCTCAATCCAGAGAACAAACATTCAACAGCACAACTAGAAAGTTCTCTTTTCTTCTTGAAGGCATTGCCAAGATCACCCTAAACCTGACTTCCAGACTAAAACGTTTGTAACTTTTCCCCCTTACTTGTAGACTCTTTACATTTCAAATCATCTTTGTTTTTAAAGCTTCCCCTTGATTTCTCTGTAAAAACTATGATCACCCAGTGTGGTAGGCAGAATTCTAAAGATGCTGGTCCTCTAAGATACTTGACCCCTTGTTATGGAATTAAACATTCGTCTAGGTGCTGCTGTGAAGCGATTTTGCAGGTATAATTAAAGTCCCAAGTCAGTTTACCTTATGTTATGGAGATCACCTGGGTAGGCCTGACCCAATCATGTGAGCCTTTTAAAAGTACCAATATATAGGCTTTAACAGATACAGAGAACAGACTAGTAGTTACCAGTGGGGAGAGGGAAGGAGGGAGTGATAAGGGTAGGGGAGTAAGAGGTACTCACTATTAGGTATAAAATCAGCTACCGTTTACATGCCCCTAGGTTCAGGCTCACAATTGCTGTTTAGTGTATTCATCTCACTGGCAGAAAAAGATAATTTCTCTTAAATTCAAACTGTTACCAGAGCCTGGTTAGTTTGTATTTTGCATGGTCCCTGTTGCTCAATTTTATTTTATTATACTGGATATCATTTAAACTCTTAGAATTTCTCTCCAGTTCCTATTCACCAAATGTTGAGAATGAAGGACAGAATTATGTGAATCCAATTATTAGTTTTGATTGAGACTGTGAATGAAATATTCTTTGGGGTATATTAGTGTCTAATACTTACATGCTACAAAGGAATCAGAGTCCCTGTCTTCAGAACAGAGGGTCTTAATATTTTGAGGGTTACATATTCCTTCGAGAATATGACAAGAGCTGACTCCAGGTAAAATGAACCTGTCAATATGAACCTGACTCCAGATAAAATGCATGTATGCATATATACCCTTAATTTATTTTTTAAAATTACTTTTAGGGGTATCAAGTTAATATACTGTGGCAGAGACATTTAGTGCTCACCAAATAGCTCATGTGCTTTCCCAGCCTCCTTTGCAGTTAGATTTGGACCATGTGAATAGTTTTCTGCTACTGATTGTGAAGTGACCTATGTCTTTCATTCCTCCGTCCCTTGCCCAGAGACCACATGTTCCAGATAAAATAAATACCAGATGGTGGAAGGCGATCCAGTCTACATCAGGTTTGAGTGAACAAGGGAAAACCTTTTATGGTGTTAAGCCTGAGAAATGTCAGTGATTGTCTGTTGCAACAACTAAAGTTTATTATCCTTTCTAATACAGAACTTCTATTTAAAAATTTTCCCTTCTGATAATTGAGATGATGTCAGTTAAATTCAAGGTTTACCATGTTATACTAGCTTAACTCTGTTAGTATATATGTTTTTGTTTTTCAATGTTTTTGAGTATGTGTGGTAGTCTCCAAAAATGGCTTCCATCAATTTCTTCCCTACCAATACTTGCATACCACTCCTCACTTCCACAGTTGGAGTCTGTTTTCCTTCGAATTGAGTGTGGGCTTGCCTTACGACTTACCTTGACTAATAGAGTGCAGTGCACGTGATGCTGTACCTGTTCCAGACCCAGCATTTAACCTCATAGGTGGCTGAGGCACTGATGAAAAGTATGGTATGGTATATTTCTTTCTCCAGTTGACTTATTTCACTTAGCATGATACCCTCTAGATCTACCCACATTGTCACAAATGGCAAGCATTCATTTTTTTTATGGCTGACTATATTCCACATCTTCGTACATTCATCAATCAGTGGATGCTTAGTTTGCTTCCATATCCTGGCTATTGTAAATAATGCTTCAGTGAACATAGTGGTGCATATATCTTTTTTTTTTTTTTTTTTTTTTGCGGTACGTGGGCCTCTCACTGTTGGGGCCTCTCCCGTTGTGGAGCACAGGCTCCAGACGCGCAGGCTCAGCGGCCATGGCTCACGGGCTCAGCCGCTCCGCGGCATGTGGGATCTTCCCGGACCAGGGCACGAACTAGTGTCCCCTGCATCAGCAGGCGGACTCTCAACCACTGTGCCACCAGGGAAGCCCGCATATATCTTTTATTAAGGGAACCCTTTTGCACTGTTGGTGGGAATGTAAATTGATACAGCCACTATGGAGAACAGTATGGATGTTCCTTAAAAAACTAAAAACAGAACTACCATATGACCCAGCAGTCCAACTACTGGGCATATACCCTGATAAAACCATAATTCAAAAAGAGTCATGTACTACAATGTTCATTGCAGCTCTATTTACAATAGCTAGGACATGGAAGCAACCTAAAGAAGATGTGGTGCATATATACAATGGAATATTACTCAGCCATAAAAAGGAATGAAATTGAGTTATTTGTAGTGAGACCTAGAGTCTGTCATACAGAGTGAAGTAAGTCAGAAAGAAAAAGACAAATACTGTATGCTAACACATATATGTGGGATCTAAAAAAAAAAAGTGGTTCTGAGGAACCTAGGGGCAGAACAGGAATAAAGACGCCGATGTAGAGAATGGACTTGAGGACACGGGGAGGGGGAAGGGGTAAGCTGGGAGGAGGTGAGAGAGTAGCATTGACATATATACACTACCAAATGTAAAATGGATAGCTAGTGGGAAGCAGCCGCATTGCACAGGGAGATCAGCTCGGTGTTTTGTGACCACCTAGAGGGGTGGGATAGGGAGGGTGGGAGGGAGATGCAAGAGGGAGGGAATATGGGGATATATGTATACATATAGCTGATTCACTTTGTTATACAACAGAAATTAACACAACATTGTAAAGCAATTATACTGCAACAAAGATGTTAAAAAAAAAAGAATCACTGCCTTAGAGGTATCATTTAATTTAAGAACCTTCTCCCGTGATTGGAAAAATAAATTATTTAAATTTTAAAAAAAGCATATATCTTTTTGAATTAGTGTTTTGTTTTCTTTGGAAAAATACAAAGTGAAATTGCTGAATTATATGGTAATTATAATTTAAAATTTTTGAGAAACCTCCAAATTGTTTTCCATACTAGCTACACTCACTTACAATAACACCAACAGTGCACAAGGGCTCCCTTTTCTCCACACCCTCACCAACACTTGTTATTTTTTGTCTTTCTGATGATGGCCATTCTGATAGGTGTGAGGTGGTATCTTGTGGTTTTTATTTGCATTTCCCTGATGATAGTGATGTTGAGCATCTTTTCCTGTGCCTCTTGGTCACTTGTATGTCTTTTTTGGAATACTGTCTATACAGGTCCTCTGACCATTTTCTTTTAATTTTATTGAAGTTTAGTTGATTTACAATATTATATTAGTTTCAGGTGTACAGCATAGTGAGTCAGTATTTTTATAGATTATACTCTGTTTAGAGTTATTACAAAATAATGGCTATATTTCCCTGTGATATATAATATATCTTTGTTGCTTCTCTATTTTATATATAGTAGTTTGTATCTCTTAATCCCATGCTCCAATCATGCCCCTCCCCCCTTCCCTCTCCCCAGTGGTATCTACTGGTTTGTTTTCTATATCTTTGAGTCAATTTCTGTTTTGCTATATATATTCATTTGTTTTATTTTTTAGATTCCACATACCAGTGATAACATATGATATTTGTCTTTGTCTAGCTTATTTCACTAAGCATAATACTCTCTAGGTACATCCATGTTGTTGTAAATGGTAGAATTTCATTCTTTTTTATGGTAGAATAATATTCCATTGTATATATAAACCACATTTCTTTATCCATTCATATGTTGAAGGACACTTGGGTTGCTTCCATATCTTGGCTATTGTAAATAGTGTTGCTATGAACATTGGGGTGCATTTATTAGTTTATTAAAAAGTAGTGTTTTTGTGTTTTTTGGATATGTACCCAGTAGTGGAATTGCTGGATCATATGGTAGCTCTAGTTTTTAGTATTTTGAGGAAACTCCATCTGCTTTTCCATAGTGGCTGCACTAATTTACATTCCTACCAACAGTGTACAAGGGTTCACTTTTCTCCACATCCTCGCCAGCGTTTGCTATTTGTAGACTTTTTGATGATGGTCATGCTGACAGATGTGAGGAGATATTGTGGTTGTGATTTGCCTTTCTCTAATAGTTAGCAATGTTGAGCATCTTTTCATGTGTGTTAGCAATCTATATATTTTCTTTGAAAAAATGTCTATTGTGTTCTGCCTGTTTTTTAAATCTGGTTGTTTATTTTTTTGATACTGGGCTGTGTGAGCTATTTATGTATTTTGAATATTAATCCCTTGTCAGTTACATCATTTGCAAATATTTTCTCTCATTCACTAGGTTGTCTCTTCGTTTTGTTGATGGTTTCCTTTTCTGTGCAAAAGCTTTTAAGTTAAATTAGGTCCCATTTGTTTATTTTGCTTTCATTTCTTTTGCCTTAAGAGACAGATCCAAAAAATATTCCTAATGTTTTAAGTTAGAGAGTGTTCTGCCTATGTTCTCATTTAGGAGTTTTGTGGTTTCAGGTCTTACATTTAGGTCTTTAATCCATTTGGAATTTATTTTTGTATATGGTGTTAGGGAATGTTCTAATTTTACATATGGCTTTCCAGTTTTCCCAGCACCACTTATTGAAGAGGCTGTCTTTTCTCCATTGTATAGTCTTGCCTCCTTTGTCATAGTTAAGGTGACCATAGGTGTGTGGGTTTATCCCTGGGTTTTCTACCCTGTTCCATTGATCCATAAGTCTGTGTTTGTGCCAGTATCATACTGTTTTGATTATTGTTAGCTTTATTAGTATAGTCTGAAGTCAGAGAGCCTGATTTCTCCAGCTCTGTTTTTCTCTCTCAAGATTGCTTTGGCTATTCAGGGTCTTTTGTGTTTCCATACAAATTTTAAGACTTTTTGTTCTAGATCTGCAAAAAATGCCACTGGTAATTTGATAGGGATTGCATTGAGTCTGTAGATTGCCTGGGATAGTATAGTCATTTTGACAATATTGATTCTTCCAACCCAAGAACATGGTATATCTTTCCATCTGTTTGTGTCATCTTCGATTTCGTTCATCAGCGTCTTGTAGTTTTCGGAGTACAGGTTTTTGTCTCCTTAGGTAGGTTTATTCCTAGGCATTTTATTCTTTTTGATGCTATGGCAAATGGGATTATTTCCTTAATTTTTCTTTCTGATCTTTCATTGCTAGGGTATAGAAATGCAACAGATTTCTGTGTATCAATTTTGTATCCTGCATCTTTACCAAATTCATTGATGAGCTCTAGTGCAGTAGTTTTCTGATAGCATCTTTAGGATTTTCTATGTATAGTATCATGTCATCTGCAAACAGTGACAGTTTTACTTCTTTTCCAATTTGGATTCCTTTTATTTCTTTTTCTTCTCTGACTGCTGTGGATAGGACTTCCAAAGCTATGTTGAATAAAAGTGGTGAGAGTGGACATCTTTGTCTTGTTCCTGATCTTAGAGGAAATGCTTTCAGCTTTTCACCATTGAGTATGTTAGCTGTGGGTTTGTTATATAAGACCTTTATTATGTTGAGGTAGGTTCCCTCTATGCCCACTTTCTGGAGAGTTTTCATCATAAATGGGTGTTAAATTTTGTCAAAAGCTCTTTCTGCATCTATGGAGATGATGATATGGTTTTTATTCTTTAATTTGTTAATTTGATGTGTCACACTGATTGATTTGCAGATATTGAAAAATCCTTGCATCCCTGGATTAAATTCCACTTGATCATGATGTATGATCCTTTTAATGTGTTGTCGGATTCAGTTTGCTCTTATTTTGTTGAAGATTTTTGTGTCTATGTTCATCAGTGATATTGGCCTGTAATTTTCTTTTTTTGTGATATCTTTGTCTGGTTTTGGTGTCAGGGTGATGGTGACCTCATAGAATGAGTTTGGGAGTGTTCCTTCCTCTGCAGTTTTTTGAAATTGATTCAGAAGAATAGGTGTTAACTCTTCTCTAAATGTTTGATAGCATTTGCCTGTGAAGACATCTGGTCCTGGACTTTTGTTTGTTGGGAGTTTTTTAATCACAGTTTCAATTTCAGTACTTCTGATTGGTCAAACACATAGTCATTGAAGTTCAAACACATTCTAAAAGATCTTCATTTTTACTCTCCTCCCCCAAATTTTGTGTTTTTGATGTTTTGATACTTCCATTCTCATGTTTATCCCTTAACTGTTTATTGTAATTACAGTTGCTTTTACAATTTTTTTCTTTTAATATTTATACTAGCTTATTTAAGTGGTTGGTCCTCTGCCCTTACTATATATTTTCCTTTCCTAATGGAATTTTTCCCCTTTCTTTAGATTCTTACTTCTTTTTCAGTTAGAGAAAACCCTTCAAATGATGTATAGTTTATTTACAGTTTTGTGTTAGTTTCTGGTGGCCAGCAAAGTGATTCACACACACACACATATATACATATATATATTCATGTTCTTTTCCACTATAGTTCATTATGAGATATTTATTACAGTTCCCTGTGCTATACCCTAAGACCTTGTTTATCTATGTAATATGTAGTAATGTGTATCTGTTAATCCCAAATCCCTAATTTATCCCTCCCCCCACCCTTTTGCCTTTGGTAATCATAAGTTTGTTTTCTATGTCTGTGAGTCTCTATTTTGTAAATAAGTTCATTTGTATCACTTTTTAAGACTCCACATATAAATGATATCATATGATATTTGTCTTTTTCTGACTTACTTCACTTCCTGTGATAATCTCTAGGTCTCTCCACGGTGCTGCAAACGGCAATATTTCATTCTTTTTTGTGGCTGAGTAATATTCCATTACACACACACACACACACACACACACACACACACACGTGTGTGTGTGTGTGTGTGTGTGTGTGTGTATATAAACACCACTGCTTCTTTATCCATTTATATGTTGATGGGCATTTGGGTTGCTTCCATATCTTGGCTATTGTCTTTACTAGTGGGATTTTTCCTTTCTTATAAATTCTTACTTTTTGTTGAAGCCTTTTCTTTTCCACTTAGAGAAGCCCCTTTAACATTTCTTTTAGGGTAGGTTTAGTATTGGTGAACTCTTAGTTCTGTTTGTATAAGAAATTCTTTATCTCTCCTTTGATTCTAAATGAGAGTATTGCTGTGTATAGTATCCTAGGTTGCAGTTTTTTTCCCTTTCAGCACTTTGAATCTTTTGTGCCGCTCCCTTCTGGCTTGCAGAGTTTCTTCAGAGAAATCAGCTGATAATCTTATGGGGGTCCCCTTGTAACTGACTCTTTGTTTTTCTCTTGCTGCCTTTAGGAAATATCTCTTTATCTTTTGTCATTTTAATTATGTTATGTGTTCATGTGGGTCTGTTTGAGTTCATCTTGTTTGGGACTCTATGTGCTTCCTGTACCTGGATATCTGTTTCCTTCTTCAGGTTTGGGACGTTTTCAGCTATAATTTCCTCACATACATTTTTGATCCCCTTCTCTCTCATCTCCTTCTTGGACCCCTATAATGTGATTGTTGGTGTGCTTGATGTTATCCCAAAGATCTCTTAAACTGTTTTCATTTTTTAAATTTGTTTTTCTTTTTGTTGTTCTAAATGGGTGATTTTTACTATTCTATCTTCTAGCTCATTTATGCATTCTTCTGTATTACTTAGTGTGCTATTCATTCCTTCTAGTGGGTTTTTTATTTTAGTTATTGGTCTCTTCCTTTCTGGTTGGGTCTTTTCTATATTTTCTAGTACCTTGTTAAAATTCTCTCTATGTTCATCTATTCTTCTTCTGAGTCAAGTGAGCATCTTTCTGATCATTACCTTGTACTCTTTTTTTTCTTTCTTTCTTTTTTTTTTGCGGTACGCGGGCCTCTCACTGCTGTACCCTCTCCCGTTGCGGAGCACAGACTCCGGACGCGCAGGCTCAGCGGCCATGGCTCACGGACCCAGCCTCTCCGCGGCATGTGGGATCCTCCCGGACCGGGGCACGAACCCATGTCGCCTGCATTGGCAGGCGGACTCTCAACCACTGCGCCACCAGGGAAGCCCTACCTTGTACTCTTTATTGGGTGCATTGCTTATCCATTTCATTTAGTTCTTTTTCTTAGATTTTGTCTCGTTTCTTTGTTTGGAATGTATTCCTTTGTCTCCTCATTTTGCCTAATTCTCTTTATATATTCCTGTGTATAAAGTAGGTTGGTTACATCTCCCAATCTTGGAGAAGTGATCTTGTGTAGGAGATGTCCTGTGGGGCCTGGTAGCTTGCTACCTTGTGGCCACCAGAGTTAGATGCTTCAAGGGTGTTCCCTGTGTGGGATGCGTGCGCACTTTGGTTGTGCCTGGCCTGACTGCTATGGGTACGCTGGTAGCCAGTGCTGGCCCCTGGTCCAGCTGGCTGTGAAGGCCTATCATGTGCATTTTCTGCAGGCCCACTGGTGGGCATGGTAGGGTTCCTGCACAGCTGACTGTGTGGCACAGTAGACTGTGTGGCACAGTAGTACATGACTGCTGTAGCCCATATAGGCTGGGTAGGCTTCCTGTGTGGCAACTGTGTGGCCTAGTGGTATGTGACTACTATAGGTCCACTGTTTGGTGGGGTAAGCACCTTGTGCTAATAGGCTAGATGGAAGATTCCAATATGGTGCTTGCCAGTGCTGGTGTCGTTGTGGTCGAACAAGATTCGAAAAATGGCCACCACCAGCATCTCAATCCCCAGGGGATTCCCAGATACCTTTTGCCCCTTGAGGAGGCTCTTCAAGATCAGCAAGTGGGTCTGACCCAGGCACCATTCAAATTCCTGAGCTGAGACTTGGAGCATGTGAGATTTTGTGCATGCCCTTTTAGGCTGGAGTGTCTGTTCCCTATAGCCTTCCACCTCTCCTGAGTGTGCACGTTGCTGGTTTTCAAAGACAGGCATTATGGGGGCTCATCTTCCCAGTGCAGGAGCCCCAGGATGGGGAGCCCAATATGGGGCTCAGACCTCTTGCTTTTGGGGGAGGACCTCTACAGTTGTGTGATATCTCTTGCTTTTGGATCATCAACCTAGGGGTGTGGGTCCTGACTAGACTGCTTCTGCACCCCTCCTACCCGTCTTGTTGTAGCTCCCTCTTTATATATTACTTTCTTCTAGTGTTAATGACATTCTTATACATAAGTCCCTCATAAATTGTAATTTTGGTGTGCCTATGGGAGAAAGTGAGTTCAGGATCTTCGTACTCTGTCATCTTCGTCCCCCTTTCTTTGTGCAGAAATTTTAAATATATTCCCACTCATTGATTTCTGCTTATGTTGCTTGTGCTTTTGGTGCCATATCCAGAAAATCATTGCCAAGACCAATGTCAGTGAGCTTACCCCCTAATCCATTTTCAGTTAATTTTTGTGAGTGGTGTAATATTGGTCCAATTTCTCTTTTTTTTTTTGCATGTGACTATCCAGTTTTCCTAGTAACGTTTATTGAAGACACTATCCTTTCCTCATTGAGTATTCCTAGCTTCCTTGCTTAATATTAGTTGTTCATATATGCCTGGGTTTATTTCTTTGTTCTTGATTCTGTTCAGTTGATCTACGTGTTTGTTTTTGTTAGTACCATTCAGTTGTGTTTTTATACAGTAACAGTGAATTATCTGAAAAAGAAAGAAAACCATCCCATTTACAATACTATCACAAACAATAAAATGCTTAGGAATAAGTTAATCAAGGAAGTGAAAGATCTATACACCAAAAACTATAAGACATTGATGAAAGACATTGAAGAAGATACAAATAAATGGAAAGATATTGCATGTTCATGAATTGGAAGGGTTAATATTGTTAAAATGCCCATACTACCAAAAGCCTTCTACAGATTCAGTGCAGTCCCTGTCAACATTTCGGTGGAACCATAGAAGACCCCAAATAACCAAAGCAATCTTGAGAAAGAACAAAACTAGAGGCATCACACTTTTTGATTTTAAAGTATATTAAAAAGCAATAGTAATCAAAACAGTATCAACAGTATTCCTTTGTGTGTACATACCACAATTTGTTTATCCATTAACCAGTTGGTCGGCATTTGGATTGTCTTTAAATTTTGGATATTATGAACAATGCTGTTATAAGCATACTTGTATTATACAAGTGGTTATGTGAAAATATATTTTAATTTCTCTTGGATAGATACCTAGGAGTAGATTTCCTATTTCATGTAATGCGTGTATGTTAAACTTTTTAATAAACTGACAGTTTCCCAAAGTGTCTGCAACCATTCTATAGTCTCACCAGCAATGCATGAGGTATCCTGTTTCTGCATATCCTCACCAAAATTTCATTGTCAGTCTTCATTTTATCAATACTATTGGACATACAGTGGTATCACACAGTGTCATTAATTTGTATTTCCCTATTGACTCGTCATCTTGAGCATCTATACAAGTGCTTATTTGCCATTTTTATATCTTCTTTTCTAAAGTGTCCATTCAAGTGTTTTGTTCAGCATTTTATTGGGCTCTTTGACTTATTAGTGAGTTGTAAGAATCCTCTATATATTGTCAGTACAAGTCCCTTATCAGATATGTGTTTTGCAAATATTTTGCCATGGAATTTGGCCTGTATTTTCATTTTAAAAACACTGTGTTTTGAAGAGCTAAAGTTTTACTTTTGATAATGTCCAATTTATCAATTTTTTTCTTTTATTGTTTATGCTTTTTGAGTCATTTAATAATTGTGTCACTCAAAGTCACATTTTTTTCTTATGTTTCTTCTAGGAAATGTATAGTTTCAGCTCTTACATTTAAGTCTGTTATCTCTTTTGTGTAAATTTTTTATTATGATGTGAGGAGATAGTTGTGGTTTATATTGATTTTCTATTTATCTTTGTCTTTCAAGAGTTTGACTACTATGATGTTTCTAGTTGTGATTCTCTTTGTGAATACTTTACAGAGGGTTCATTAAACTTATTGGATCTTTAAGTTTATGGATTTTTTAAAGTAAAATTTAGGAGCTTTGGCTATTATTTCTTCAAATATCTTTATGCATCTCCCCCTTTTTTCCTTTTGAGACTCCCATGATGCATAGGTGGCATGCTTTACATTGTCTCATAGAACTCTGATGCTCTGTTCATTTTTTCTTTGGCTTTTAAAGATCTTTTAAAAATGGGATAATTTGCTTGATCTACCTTCAAGTTTACTGTCTTTATTCTGCAATCTCAAATTTGCAGTTGAACCCAAGTAGTGACTCTTTCATGTAAGTTATTGTACTTTTAAAATCTTGAATTTCCATTTTGTTCTTTTTTATAGTTTTAATTCCTCTGTTGTGATTCCTGATTTTTAACTCACTGTTACCACATTATCCTTTAGGTATTTACATATGTTTTCTTCAATTCTTTGCGCATATTAATAATAGCTATTTTGAGGCTATTGCTAAACTCAACATCTAGGTGCAGTTTGTTTATATTGACCGTTTTTTTCCTAAGTCTGGGTCACACTTTTCTTTTTGTTTGCTTGTTGAGTAATTTTTGGTTGAAATAGATAATTTTATATCATATAGCATCTGTGGCTTCTATTGTATTTTTTCTAGTTTTAAAAAATCATTTGTTCGTGTATATTTTTGTTTTACTAATTTGCCTGGACTACTGTGGAGTCTGTCTCCTGCACCTGTGTAGCCCCTAATGCTTCAGCTAAGTTTTCTATTTTCCTTTTTAAAAATTCTTATTTATATATATTTTTAGTCTGGCTTCACAGGGATTGCACCTGTGCCTATATATGGTAGTTTTCAACCTTTGATTTGGAAAAAGTTTGTGCTCAGATATTTTGAGCCCATTAGGCCTCCACCCTTTTGCACTGAGCTGTGTCATTTCAGAAATGCATTCAAAGTTGCATTCAATTCTCAAGTTTCCCTTGGCTTTCATTTTTTTTTTAACGGTTTCTTCTGGGTCTCCCCAGTGCATGTGTGGTTTAGCAGTCAGCCAGGGTTGTGTGAAAGCTAATCTCAGCCCTTACGTGGCTCTCTAATTTCTAGGATCACCCCCTTAATTTTCTTCCTTGTCTGTTATTCAGCCTGAATCATTTTAGCCTGGCTGTGCTTACAAGGCCCTGGGCATTTCCTTTGTGCTCTGACATGACTCTGTAACTTTAAGCCACCAAAGCCTTCAATTTTCTGCATTACTCCCTATCCCCATACAAAGCAATTTGAGTTCACCACCACTGGCTGCAAAGGTACTGTTTATGTTGTCAGTCTCAAATCATTGAACTACGCTTTGGTAGCTGAGTGGAGGGTGCATGGATGGGAGTAACTCAAGACAGGAAGCCCGTAGATTCACAATAGATTACTGCTATAATCACCCTATGTTGTTGGGGTTTTTGCTTCTCAGTGTGTGTTTGTCTTTGTTCAGTTTCCCATGTCTCAAAATAGTATGAAAAAAAATTTTAAATTTTATACTTGTTTTCTGCAGAAGGGGATCATTCTACCTTCTCGCCTTGGTACTACCGTAAGTTCCACTTCCTGTTGTTGATTTTGATTGTGAACTTAATTTGTTTTAAAAATATTAAAATTATATATATATTTTTTGAATGAGCTCTAGCAGTATTGTATTTGTCTTTCAAAAACTTTATTCCATCTAGGTAGTCAAAATCATCAGCATGAAGTTGTTTATAATCCTCATCTTTTTTCATGTGACCATATTTATTTTTAATGGCTTTATTGAGGTATAATTGACAAAAAATAAATAGTATGTATTTAAATACACAATTTGATAAGTTTTGACATTAATCACTTGTGAAACTGTCGCTAGAACATAGCCGTCCCTCTCAGGGGTTTTCGTGTGCCATTTGGTAATTGCTCTCTGCTGCTGTCTCCAGGCCCCCCACCCCCAGACAATGACTGGTCTGTTTGTCGTGAAATTTTTAGTTTAGTTTAGATTGGTTTGAATTTTTCAGAACTGTACATAAATTGGATCATATAGATGTACCTTTTCTGTATGGCTGTTTTCAGAGGGAATAATTAATTTCAGATTCACTGGTGTTAATTCCCGTATCAAATAGTAAATTCCTCTTAAATTCTGAGCAGTGTTTTATTATATGGATATAGCACAGTATGATTATCAATTACTCGATGGACATTTGGGTTGGCTTCATTTTTTTGATCATTACAAACAACGCTGCCATGAACATTTGTGTACAGGTTCTTGAATGGATGTTGCTATTTGGTAAATACCCAGGAGTGGATTGCCTAGATCATATGGTAGATGCATGTTTAAGCTTTTAAGAAACTGTCATACTGTTTTCCAAAGTGTTTGTACCTTTTATTATTCCTACCAGCTGTGTATGAGAATTTCAGTTCCTCCATATCCTTGCCAAAATTGGCACCGTCAGTCTTTTATTGGGGGGCCATGCTGCAAGGCAGGTGGGATCTTAGTTCCCTGACCAGGGATGGAATCTTCACCCCCTACATTGGAAGCATGGAGTCTTAACCCCTGGACTGCCAGGGAAGTCCCACAGTCAGTCTTTTTAATTTTAGCTTTTATAATAAGTGTGTATCAGTATCTCACTATGGTTTTTCAACTTGCATTTCTTAGATGTTGAACATCTTTTGTTTATTTCTTATCCTTATATCTTTTTGCTGATATGCTTTTTCAAATCTGTCCATTTTTTTAGTGGGTGGTCTTATTGTTAAGTTTCATGGGTTCTTTATATATTTTGAAAATAAGTTCTTTATTAGATATGTGCTTTGCAAATGTTTTTCTCCCAACCTGTTGTTGATCTTTGAAATCTCTCAACAGTATCAAAGAACACAAGTTTTAGTATTGAAGACATTCAACTGGTGATTGTTTTTGAGTTGTGCTTTTGATGTTGTATTTAAGAAATATTTGCCTAACCCAAGGTCGTATTTGTTTTTTCCTCTTTTCTTCTAGAAGTTCTGTAGTTTTATAGTTTTGGCTTCTATATGTAGGTCTGTGATCCATTTTGAGTTAAATTTTATGTATGATGTGAAATATGGATTTAAATTCTTTCTTTGTTGCTTATGGATATTCAGTTGTTTCAGCACCATTTGATAAGTAAACTGTCTTTCCTCTACTGAACTGTCTTTGCACCTCTCTTAAAAATCATTTGGCCATAACTGTATTATCTATTTCTGAATTCTCTCTTCTGGTCTAATGATATATAGTATACATTTATACCAGTAGCACAATGTGTTGATTATTGTAGCTTTAAAATAAGCCTTGAAGTCAAGTTCTCCAACTCTGTGCTTTTTCTAAGTTATTTTGGTAATTAAAGTTATTTTGCATTTTCATATAGATATTAGAATAAACTTATTAATTTCTACCAAAAAATACCTGGTATGATTTTGATTGAGGTTACATTACCTTATAGATAAATTTGAGAGTAATTGACAGCTCAACAATATTGAGTCTTCTGACCCATAAACATATCAACTCCATTTACTTAGATCTTTAGTTTCTCTGAGCAAATTTTATAGCTTTCAGTGTATAGGTCTTACACAGTTTTCATTAGATTTATCCTTAAATATTTCATGTTTTTGACTATATAATAAATGGTATCTTTATAGTTTTTCAATTATTTGTTAGATATTTCAATTAATTATTATATGTTCCAATCATAAATTTCTAAATTTGTTTCTCTTGCGTTATTGTACTAACTAGTACCACCAGTGGTGAGAACAGAAATCCTTGTCACATCCTGGATATGAGGAGGAAGACATTCAGCATTTCACCTCTAAGTAATATATTAGTTGTAGTTTCTTCACAGATCCCCTTTATCAGGTTAGGAAGTTTCCTTCTATTTCTAATTTACTGAGAGATTTTTAACTGGAAAGGATGTTGGATTTTTTTCAAATGTGTGTTCTTTGTCTACAAAGATGATTATGAGGATTTTCTTCTTGGGTTTGTTAAGATGTGAATTACACTGATTGACTTTCAAATGCTAAAGCAATTTTGCCTTTCTAAGATAAACTCCTCTTGTTTATGACATTTAATCCTTTCCTATATTGCTGGATTTGTTAAAATTTTGCTTAGATTTTTTTTCTCACGTAAGTCCAGGAGGTGTATTTATTTATTTATTTATTTTCTCAAAATATCTTTCCCTGGTTTTGCTACCAAGGTAATGCAGGCCTTAGGTAATAAGTTTGGAACTATTTTTTTCAATTTTCTGAGTTTATATAGAACTTTATGTAGAATTGGTATAGTTTCTTCCTTAAATGTTTGTTAAAATTCATCAGTATAGTTATCTGGCCAGGAGATTTCATCATGAAAAGGATTTTTACTACTACAGTTGACCCTTGAACAACACGGGTTTGAACTGTGCAGGTCCACTTATATGGGGATTTTTTTGTGCTACAGTACTACATGATCCATGATTGGTTGAATCCATGGATGTGGAACCACAGATACAGAGAACCAACTGTTAAGTTACATGTGGATTTTCAGCTGCACAGGGGGTTGGCACCCCAGCTTCCCCATTGTTCAAGGGTCAACTGTAATTCAATATATTCAGTAGATATGGAGCCATTCAGATTATCTGTTTCTTCTTAGAAGGGTGATTTTATTCCCTTGTATCTTTCAAAGAATTTGATAATTTTAATTAAGTTGTCAAATTTCTTGTCAAAAAGTTATTTATAATACTCCCTGTTTATCTTTTTTAATATTTGTAGAATCTGTACTTATGTCACCTTTCTCACTCCTGACATATGATAATTTGTATTTTGCTTCTTTTTTCCTGGTCAGTCTTGCTAGAAGTTTATTGATTTTATTGCCTTTTCTCAAAGAATTAGCCTTTGGTTTCTTCTTTTTTTTTTTCTATTGTATTTTCTGTTTTCTCTTATATTTATTTCCATAATGATTATTATTTCCTTTCTTCTGCTTATTTTGGGTTTAATTTACTCTTTTTTTACTCTAGTTTCTCCTCCCCCTGCCCCCAGTTTTATTGAGATATAATTGACATATAACATTGAATTAGCTTAAGGTGTCTTTGTAGTTTCTTAATGTGGAAATTCAGGTTCTTGGTTTGAAACCTTTCCTTATTTTTAATATATGCATTTAGAAATATGAATTTCCCCAAAATATTGCTTTAGCAAAATCCCACAAGTTTTGATGGACAGTGTTTTAATTTTCATTCACTTCAAAATAATTTTTTATTTTTTCTGTGACTTCTTTGTCCCAGAGATTATTTAGAAGGTTTAATTTTTCTTCAAATATTTGAAAGATTTTCCAGAAATCTTTGTTATTGATTTCTAATTTTATTCCATTGTGGTCAGAGACTATGATATGTGTGAATTGAGTCCATTTAAGTCTATTGAGGCTTGTTTTATGGCCCAGCATGTGATCTATATTTATGAATGTCTCTTGTATACTTGAAGAATATGAATTCTGCTATTGTTAGGTTGGTTGTTCTATAAATGTCATTTAAGCCAGTTAGGTGATTTTGCCATTCAAATTTTCCATACTCTCATTTCTCTTTCTGTTTACTTTCTGTTCAATTTAATCTTTTTCAACTTTCCCAGTGTGGAAGATTAAATCATTAATTTTAAAACTTTCTTCTTTTTTAATGAAGGATTCACTGCTTTACATTTTCATATAAACACTGCTTTAGCTGCCTAGTACAAATTTTGGGTTGTTTTCATTTTTATTTAGTTCAAAATAATTTGTGATTTACTTTGTGATTTCTTATTTGGGCCATAGGTTATTTAGTGGTGCATTGTTTAATTTATAAATATTTGCTGATTTTCTCGATTTCTTTCTGTTATTGAGTTCTAATTCAGTTTTGTTTTGGTCAGAGAACATTATATGATTTCTTTCTTATTTTTTAAATGGAGTGTCATATAAATGCCAAATAAGTTAGTTAGGTTGATAACTTGTTCAAATCTTTTATGTAATTACTGATTTGCTATTTCCTTATGCTCTTGTTAATAGAGGGGCTTACAATCTCCAACTATAATTGTGGTCTATTCTACTTCTTCTTTTAGTTCTCAAAGTTTTTACTTCATTTATTTCAAAGATCTTTCAATCAGTGCATTGAAAGATGCATATCCTTTTTAAAAAATTGACCCCTTTATCATTACTGAATAACTATTTTTATCCTTGGTAATATTCCATGCTCTGAAATATACTTTGTCTGATATTATTATAGTTTTCCTCACCTTTCCTTTGACTAGTGTTAGTATGATATGTTTTTTCCTTGTTTTGTTTTCTTGTTGGCAGCATATAATTATATTTTGCTTTTTAATCAAATATTACAATGTATTTTATTTAGCATGTTACATGATTTAAATGTAATGCAACTACTAATTTGCTTTCTATGTGTCCCATCTACTCTTCTACTCCTTTTTTTTTTTACTCTTTCCTGTTTTGTTTTAGATTGAAAATTGGTATTAGGAGTATTATCTCCTTCTTTGGCTTGTTAGCTATACCTCTATTTTTAAAGTGTTTACTTGAGAATTTGCAGAGTACAACTTTAATCAATTTCTCTTTTCAAATAACATACCATTTCTCATATAGTGTTAAACAGTTATAATAGTATAGTTTCATTTCCTTCCTTTTAGCTTTTATGTTATTGTTGTTGTACATTTTACTTCCTCATGTGTTATCTCACTATATATTATTACTAAATTAACAATCAAAATAACCATGTTAATGACTGATAGTAACTGTGTGAATGAGAGATGGTAGGAAGACATTGTGCAAAGGTCACCCTTAAGGTTGGAAATGCAAAAATGTATAATGTATTGACAGACAGGAAAGATCCAGTTTTTCCCAAAGGGAAATCTAATTCCTGTGGAAAATAGAATCTTGAAGAATGCAGATTTTATTACAGAACCTTTCTTTTTTTAAAAATTGAATCATAGTCGATTTACAGTGTTGTTAGTGTTAGTTTCTCATGTACAGCAAAGTGATTCAGTTATACATATATAAACATATTCTTTTTCATATTCTTTTCCATTATGCTTTATTACAGGATATTGAATATAGTTCCCTGTGCTATACCATAGGACCTTGTTGTTTACCTCTTTTATATATAGTAGACAAAACCTTTCTTAGTTGTTAAATCACAAAAGAACATTGAATTGTTAGGATCCTAATATAATTTATCAGTGGATCAATAACCCCATATCTAAAAAGAAAATAATGAACCAAATGAAACTGTTTAGCATTGGAGGAAATGAAATATACTTTGCCTCTTCTTATAATAAGAACAATTTTGAGGGATGGTAACTAAAGGAGATAGGTGTAGTTATAAGATTAACCCCATTTCTCCACATGTCTCTTTAGGTCACTGGCTAATTTTCTTTTTGAAAATTAAACAGAAATATTCTCCATGGTTAAAGAGAAGTACAGTAAAACACTTCATACTATTATTATGCCATAAATAAAAGATGTTGAGAAGTTGAGAGACTTTTCTGGCAAAAGGCACAGCTGCCTTTTCTCTCAGCACTAATTCCCACTACTTAAGGATGTCACTCCTGCTGTAATATCTTTTCTTTACTGATGCATTACCATTTCTGCTGGATCATTTCCATCATGGCTACTTCAGGGCCTTTACTCTTCCTTGTTATGCCCTTCCCCTTTTTTTTGCACTATAGCATAGCAGTGGAGCACATAGGCTTTGGAATCAAAATACTTACATTTGAATCTTGTCTGTACCTCCTAACTTTGTCAAGTTATTTAATTTCTTGGTACTTCAGTTTCCTCATACATAAGATGCAGGTAATGATAATACTACTTTGTAGGGATGTTATGACATTCAAAAAGTTAATGTATGCAAAGTGCTTAGCAATATGCCTGACACTAGTAAAAAATGTTAGCTATAAGTAGCTCAGATGTCACCTCCATAGCCCTGATACTCTGCTTAAACAGCCATGCAGTCATTCTAAATCATATTATTCTGCCTATCGAAATCCAGTTGTGTATTGTAATCTGTAATCATCTTGTTTATTGTCTGTTTCCTTACCATCATACCTCCTCCACAAACACAGACAAAAATGACCAGCATGAGCACAGCTACTTAGTCTACTTCAGTCATTTTTGTATCCCCAGTGTCTAGAAGTGTCTGGCACATAGTAGGTGTTAAGTAAAATTTGCTCAGCCAGTAAATGATGTTAAATGAATCAGTGGTATTTTTGAAAGGTAAATGAGCCCTCTAGTGGTGGCAAAAATTGTGCATAGCCCTTTTACAATAAACTTATTAATTTCAATGGGTTGTTTATATTTACTTACTTTTCAAAAGAATTTGGTTTTGCAGGAAAGGACTCAATACAGTGAAAATAAGGGGAAAACAAACAAAACAAAGACAATTTAATATAATTGAGGGCCACATGTGGTTCTCAATGCAGAAAAGAGGTGGGGATGGAAAAGAACAACAGCATTTTGTGAGCATTGTAGTAGGTGTCATAGTAGGTGTCTTGTATAAATTATGCAATTTCCACAACAACCCACTTAAGTAGACTATTATCCCTACTTTGCAGCCGAGGATACTAACACTTAGGCAAAAAGAAGTATATTTTATAGCTATCAGTGATGAAAAGTAACCATGCAAAACCGTAGATGGTAAACTTTCTCTGGTTTCTCTAAGAGAAATTTGTCACATGAATGCTTATACATAAAGGACATTGAACAGCACTTTGGGTAGTGTCTTCCATTGTAGTCTTACAGGACATTCTGAGATGTTATTCAAATGATTGTTTCTTGTATATTGGCCTTTGATAACAACAACAACAACAAAACGAGGGCAAAGGAGTTATAAATAACAAAATGAAAGTGTTTCTAAAGGGAAGTAAAATACTGTAGTCGAGGTACAGAACTTTTTGATTATATGATTTCGTATAGGAATAGAGCTTGCTGAATCTCAACTAATATTGCATCAGCTTATTTCTTAGATTAATAGCCTCAAATATCAATTATCTTTTTTTCTCTTATACAAAAGTAACACAACTCGCTGTAAAGCATTTGGAAATAGAGACATTTTTGAAGAAAAAACATGTTACCCATATTCCTGCTTCCTGTAAATTGTGGCGCTTAACATTTTATGTTTCTTTCCAGACATTTTTCTTTTCTAATTGCATTTCTCTGTATGTGTATGCTTGTGTTTATATATACTAAAAAACGGCTTTCAGGATTCCTATTTATAGCCAAGTGGGAGACTAGGTAGATACTCTGAACTATCCTCCAGTGGCAAAACAACTAAAAATACTGGATAAAATATTTTTAAGAAACATATTTTTGGGCTTCTCTGGTGCCACGGTGGTTAAGAATCTGCCTGCCAATGCAGGGGACACGGGTTCGAGCTCTGGCCCTGGAGGATCCCACATGCTGGAGAGCAACTAAGCCTGTGCGCCACAACTACTGAAGCCCACATGCCACAACTACTGAAGCCCACGTACCTAGAGCCCATGCTCCACAACAAGAGAAGCCACTGCAATGAGAAGCCTGTGCACCACAGCGAAGAGGAGCCCCCGCTCGCCGCAACTAGAGAAAGCCCGCGCGCAGCAATGAAGACCTAATGCAGCCAAAAATAAACAAACAAATAAATTTATAAAAAAATAAAAGAAACATATTTTAAGTTGCATCACTGAACTCAACTAGGAAATTAAGTTAAATCCTTAGAGGAGAGAAAGGGAATGAAATTGGGAATCCAGAAAGACAAATGAGCGCTGAAACAATTTTTTTTTCCAAGGGATATCTGTCACACCCTGTGACTTTGAGCTTCTCTTTGATGGCTACTTGGGGCATGGGTGAGGTGACCATACATCTAGTGAGCCTAAGGTAGTCTTGGTTTTTTCATGTTGTTATTACATAATTATTAATAGCACCATTTTGCACTTTTAAAAGTATCCTGATTTGGGCAATAATTTATATTGTTGCCCTAGGCATGGTCAGCGGATGAGAGATGCCTTCATCGACATGAAATCCTAACACTATCTCACTGTAAGTCAGAATAGAAGTAGAGAAGGCACAAAGGTGTCCCTAAAATATGGTTACAGACATTGGGGAGAGATAGACACCTCTAAACACAGATAATTCAGACACCATATGGGGTAAGAGTGAACAATCTTACACTGCTCACTAAACTCTGAGTGTATCATATGACAGAGTCAATGTTCACAATGTTGAAACAAGTGATTTTAAAATGTTATTTGAAAAAGCTGAGTTAGATTTACTCTTAGCAGTTTAAGAATATAAGGATGTATAACAAAATAAGGCTTCCTGCAAACATAACTTGATAGTGAAAAGGTTAATGCTTAAGTCTATCTGGAAAATATAAATATATTTAATACCTAAATCTTCAGTGTTGCTAGCTAGATACATGAATCTTTCCTATGAGATACAAATAAGTGTGACATGGCAGGACCTCCATCCATTCTGATGTTCAGAACTACCACAGGAGGTTCAGCTCTCCGTCCACTTTTGTTTCCTGCATTTTCCCCAGGAATAGTTTTGGAAAGGCTTTGTAGGTTAATGGAGAAACCGATATCTGGCAATAACTAATGGAAAGTAGATTAGACTTCCTGCTCATGCTATTATTTTTCTTGTTTCTCCTGCATTCTGCTGTGTAAAAGTCTACTGAAATCACAAAACATTAGGTTTAGAAGGAACTTTCTTTCGTATAATTTTCTTGAGGATTTAGAAATTAAGTGATTAGATATAATCTTCGATATAGCTTTGATGTAGCTTTTCATTTTTTTTTTAACTTCAGAGGAGGAAAGAGACACTGGGAAGATTTCAAGCTAACTATAGAGTCATAGTTTCTACAGAAGCAATAATTTTATTTCCATAACTAGTTAAAATTAACAACTGTAACTCTAAAAAACCAGATTGCCATGATTAAAAGTATAACACCTATGTCTAGATCACAGTAATATACTACTTAATAAGTAGATGTAGTTTAAAAACTGATTATTAAAACCTATAACATCCATTTTTTAAGGAAATGTCTATTTTAGGGCTATTTTGAAATATTATAAAAATACACTGTAATTTAGCAATTATAATATAGATGTGCACTACTAGATATTACAACTTGCATGTAGATTTACCTTCACAATTTCAACCTAAGAATAAATAAAAAAATGTTTTACTTTATCCTGATTTGAAGATTTTATATAATTTTTGAAGATTTTACAGTTTCACTAACTTTCAAAATTACTCTTTGTAATAGCTCCATTATATCCTATACTATTTAAATTATCCCTTGTTTTTATAGCATTTGGTTTTTCTAATTTTTAATTCTCATGATTAATACTAAGGTGAACAATCTATACATAAATCTTTGATCATATCTGATGATTTCTTTAAGCTATGGTAGAGGTGCAATGGAGAGTTTGGGACTGTATTTCATAGGATTCAGATAGGACCCAAAAATACTCAAATCCTGCCCTGCCAGTCTCTCATTTTCTCCATGCAGTATCCAAGGGTACCATACACAGAGGGAGCAATGACAAATAGAAAAATCAAGGTACCATTTCAGAGATTTTCTGATAAAACTGAGTTTGAGCCTGTAGCTCAAATTCAGAGCTTATGAAGAAGACCCTCTCTCTCGTAAGTCCAAATCCAAATGTCTCCACCAGCCAACCACTCAGCCTGAATTGATAGACACATCAATTTATAGCCATTTATAGCCACACCTACCCACCTACTCCCATTCCTAACCACTAGCAACCACTAATCTGTTCTCCATTTCTAAACTTTTGTCAATTTTAGAATGTTATATAAACTGAATCATATAGCTTATAACCTTTTAAGATTGGTATTTTTCAGTCAGCATAACCCCTCTAAAATCCATGTAAGTTTTTGCATGCATAAATAGTTCATTGCATTTTATTGCTGAGTAGTATTCCATGATATGGATGTAATACAGTTTGTTTAACCAGTCATCTATTGAGGAATGTTTTGGTTGGTCCCAGGTTTTGACTGTTACAAATACAGCTGTTAAGAACATTTTTGTACACATTCTTATGTGGACATGAATTTTGATTTCTCTGGAGTGAATGCCCAAAAGTACAATTGCTGAGTCATATGATTAGCTCATGTTTAGTTTTGTGGGAAACAGTTTCCAGAGTGACTGTAATTTACATTCCCAACATGAATGTATGAATAATTCAGTATCTCTGCATCTTCATCAGTATTTGGTATTATCATTATTTTTTATTTTAGCCATTCAAATAGGTCTGTTTTAGCTTCATTTATTTTTATTATGTGAATTTCCTTCCATTTTGTGCCTGTTGTTCTATTAGAGGATGGGTATGTTTTTTTTTAATTTATTAAGAGCATTTTCTTTATTAAGTATATTAAGACAGCATTACCTAATTTTGGAAATTTTTTACCAATTTGTTATTTTCCTTAAAAAAATTTTTGGGGGGACTTCCCTTATGGTCCAACGGTTAAGACTTCTTGCTCCCAATGCAGGAGGCCTGGGTTCGATCCTTGGTCAGGGAACTAGATCCTGCATGCCGCAACTAAGAGCCTGCATGCTGCAACTAAAAGATCCCGCATGCCACAATGAAGATCCTGCATGTGGCAGCGTGCCACAACTAAGACACGGCACGGCCAAATAAATACATAAATATTTAAAAAAAGGTTTTTTGGGCATACTAAAGTATTAAATTTTTAGGTAATACAATTCATCCTTTCCCTTGCAAAGTCTTTTATTACATTTATATTTAGGAAGTTGTCCTCTACTGAGAGATTATTTAATTATTCATCTATATATTCATTTTTAAGTTTTATTTTTTACATTTGACTTTTTGGTCTATCTAGAAATTTATTTTAGTATATAGTTTAAAGCTCTATCATGAGTCATTTGCTATGTCAACAGTTATCTCAAAACTATCTGAATAGTCCTTCCACTTTTTTTCTCATTGGATTATGCTACTTTCTTTGTCACTTGCTCTGTTTTTATTTAGCCTTGATTTTGTCTCGATGAAATCTATGAAATCCTGTCAATCTGCCCATCAATTCTTGTGCCAGTACCATTTAGCTGGAATTTTTGGCAATAACTTGATAGCAGTCAAATTATTGATAAGTCTGGGTTCCTGGAGTTTAGATATTCTATGTAAATCACTGGAAGTTGGGCCATATGCTTTAGTAACCAAGTGTTGGCATTAAAAAGGTATTGTTTTGTTATGAAAAGGTGGGGCCTGCATCTGATAAGTCCTTAGCCAAGATTCAATCTTGCAGATTTAATGCCAAAGCCTGCCTTCTCGCAGTTATAGCAACCTGACCAATTCTGTGAGCCTTAGTGTAATTATGATTCATTCACCTGTTAAATAGAAGGCCACAGCATTTCCTCAAGGGAAGGCTCTACCCATCTAAGCCACTTCGCAAGGTTGAGGGGAGGAGTGTTCCTGTACAGATAAAGGTGAAGTGGGACACATGATCTGCTCATACTTGCAAAAATATGCTATCATGCTCTTCCTTAAAGGTACATTTTAAAAATTGCATATTCCTGGAATGGGACAGTCTTCATTTGTTGATTTTTTATGTTGACAATTGATTTAGATAAAGAATAGCAGAAATATTGTGTTTGTTTGCATGGGCAATTATAAACACTGAAGATACGTATTAATAAATACCTTTTGAATTAAAAAAAATGTGGGGCCTGACTTACTCTCATTATGTAAGAAACTCCAATTGTGCTTCCTAAGAGGTCTGCTCATGGAATTGTTCACTTTCAATCAGGTATCCAGTAATCCAGTAATCCCCGCCTCTTCCTTCGACTAGATCCAAACAGCCCAGAGTCATTCATGCCTCTTGGAACAGCCTTGGATGTCCAGTAATTCCCCTTGATAGATCTTAACTTTAACACTGATCCTCATTTATACTTTCACAGTGTTGTAACGTTTGTAGAGGAGTCTTTTAAGGAAGCTAGTGAAGTGAGTGGAGTGCATTCAGGTCAGCGCATCATAAGCAATGAAATCTGTTTCAGGTTCTCAGAATTGCACTCTGTAAAGGAGTAAAGAGCTATCACTAACGAATAGTTTAGGAAATAATTTACCAGAGGGTAGAAAAAAGGACTTCAGTCCCTTCTGGAGGTATAATAAGGTTTCAGAGTCTATTCCATGGATTTACAAGTGTTTGTGCAGAACCTTTGTCATTTTATTTACTTTCTTTCTTTTCAAGAAGATACTCTAGTTCTATCACTCAGAAAATAAATCTTAGCGTAAGTACCAGTTTCAATTTCATTTCATAAGTACTACAGTATAAATGGGGATGTTTTGGGATGCAAATAGCCCAACTCAAAATTGGTTACATAACAAAGGGAATCTGTAGATTCATGTAACTGGAAAACTCAGAGACACTGTGAGCTTTAGATATTTTGATTCAGCGACCAAACAGGCTCACCAGCTCCTAGTTTATTTCAGTTTTCCATAGTGTTAATGTCATTCTAGGGCCATTTATTCCTGATGTCACAGGAAGTTGTGAGCAATTCCCTAGGGATATGCTTCCTTATTCAGGAGAGAGAATGAATGTGTTTTACCATTCCCAGTGATATTGTTGTGTTCAGGTGTTCGGAAAATACTAATTGGCCTAAGCCATTCAGAATTCACCTCCAAAAGTTGGGAGTAAGGGTAATTCTATGCAAATCACCTAGTAGAGAAAGTTCAGGATTCTGTTACCACGAAGGAGAGAAAATTGATGTTGGGCAGCAAACCAAAGCTGTCTGCTACACCCATTATTCAGCACTTTAGAGATAGCTTGTAAAGGAGCCTCTGAGGGATGATTTGTATTAATACAGCTGGCTGTTCTAGTTGAGCCTTATAGATACTCTGAATACTTCTGGATCTCAGTCAACGACAAATACATATTTATTGACTCTATACTACATGCCAAGCAATTTCCTGTCATTGCACATATCGTAGAAGAATAAAAGGGATTGTTTCTTATCAGAATACTGGGTTTATTGGGGTAAAATTTGTAAAACTTGTGCAAAATCCACTCTGTACAGATGAATCCTTTATTGGATAACTTGGCCTTTAACCAGCACAAAGGCCGTTGGGCTGCTCCAACTGCCCCTCCCCTCAAGCCATAGTTGTTTCTTGAGTGGTGCTGCTTCAGTGTTGCTGCCTACAACCCTGATTTCCACCATGTACAGATGCAGACTGGTCATGGCGGAGCGTGATGAGGATACAGGCCATGTGTCTAGAAGTAGAGCCACTTGATTTTAGCAAGTGTGTAGGTGGCAGAGATTTCAGATGTACTGGAGAAACTTCCAATATCAGTGGCCGTAATGCATGAGGTGGCCTGGGCTCATGACTTCATATGCTCTCCAGTTTGACACATTCAGTCTATAGACACATGAGGAGGAGAACATTTGCTTTTAAGAAAAGGATATAGATTTATTGTGATGTTTTATGAGTGATGATGGCATGTCAAATGAACCATTCTAACCCCTGCTTCTGGGGTTTCTGATAGAATGAGGTAGCACTAAGAGTCTAGCAGGAACTTGCTTTTAGGTTTTGAGTCAGGTAATGTGGTGGTAATGGAGAATCTAGCAGCATCTAGAAGCTCTTCAGATTTTTGTTGACTGTTTTTGTGATTTGTATCTATGACTGAGAGCAAGAATTAGTGTGTCAGTTGTTTTACGTTCAGGGATGTAATCTGTGATATATGTGCTAGTAATAAATAAATAGCATGTTACAGTTTTCAGAGTAATTTCACACACCATTATTATTTCATTTGATCCCCTCAAGAATCTTGTGAGTTAAGTAGGAATATTCCATTTTATATGTTCAAAGCCTCAGTTTCAGAGAACTATATTAGTCAAGGTCATAAAATAAGCAAATAGTGAATCAGGGACTTGAACCTTGTTCACCTCATGCCAAATCCCATGCTCTTCCCACTACAAAAAACACCCCTGCTTTTTACAAGGAGACATGGGGCAGGAGATCAAGATCAATAGTGAGCTGTTGTCCTGACTATTTCCCCGGTCAGCTTTTGGAAGATTCTCCAACGGAGGTGGGGATAGTGGTCTTATGCTGTTACTTAATGTTTTCAGGAAAGGACAACAAAGATGAAATTAAGAAATGTTTATACAAGGTTGTTTTCAAAGGAGATGTGAAAATACTCCACATAATGTTACAGAGTTGTTAAGTTGCCATTACTTTCAGGATAGAGGAAAGTGTCTTCATTTTGTGTGTTACCTACTTTTAATAACCATTTTCTTTATATTTGATGAAGCCATTATCGTATCTCAATTGGCTTTCCTCATCTGGCCTCTACCTCCAGTTTGTTTTGTTTTGTTTTGTTTTGTTTTAAACCTGTGAATGTATCTCTATACTGCAGCTGAAGTGATCTTCCTAAAATGAAAACTGGGTCCTGTTCACCTCTTAAAATACTCTAGGGGTTCTGCAATGTCTATGGGGTGGGGCCCAAACTCCTCAGTATGACATATAAAGCCCACTGTGATCTTCCCCACCTACTTTTCTAGTCCCTTCCTCATGTGCACCCTCTGTTCCAGGCATTCTGCACAATGTCTATTCTACCAGTTTCATACATTATGATCTCACATGTACTGTTATTTACATGATGTCACCTCTGTCAGGAATATGCTTTCCCTCTTCCCTGATGCCCTTTGGCAAGCTTTTTTGTTACTCATCCTTCAGTAATGAGGCTAAATGTAAGTTCCTCAGTGAAACCCTCTATGAATCCTGTCCTTGCCAGAAAGATTTAGTCCCTACTTCCTCAGACTGTGACCCCCATAAAAACTTACATTTATTTATTTAAAAAATTTTATTTTTAATACAATTTTGAAAGGTTACTTTCCATTTACAGTTATTACAAAATATTGGCTATATTGCCCGTGTTGTACAATATGTCCTTAAGCCTATTCTACACACAGTAGTTTGTACCTCCCACTCCCGCAGCCCTATAGTGCCCCCCCGCACCCCGCACTGGTAACCACTAATTTGTTCTCTATATCTGTGAGTTTGCTTCTTTTTTGTTATATTCACTAGTTTGTTGTATTTTTTAAATTCCACATATAAGTGATACCATATGGTATTTGTCTTTCTGTGTCTGACTTATTTCACCTAGCATAATGCCCTCCAAGTCCATCCATGTTGCTGCAAATGGCAAAATTTCATTTTTTAATGGCTGAGTAGTATTCCATTGTATGTATATATATACATATATATGTGTGTGTGTATATATATGTATATATATACACACACACACACACACACACACACACACACACACACACACACACACACACACACACCCCACATTATCTTTATCCATTCATCTGTTGATGGACATTTAGGTTGTTTCCATATCTTGGCTATTGTAAATGATGCTGCTATGAACATTGGGGTGAATGTATCTTTAAGAATTAATGTTGTGGAGCTTTTTTTTTTTTGGATATATACCCAGGAGTGGAATTGCTGAGTCATATGGTAGTTCTATTTTTAGTCTTTTATTATAACAGTCATCTCATTGGTTTGCTATTATTTGTTTTCTTAATGGTAGCCCCAGCTAATCTGTAAACTCTTTGAGGTCAGATATACTGGTTGATAATTTTTCTCTTCCAAGTTCCAAGTACAATGCCTTGTGTATAATTGATGTTCAGTGTATTTGCTGAGTGAATAAATGCATAAGTGAATAAATGTTTACTAGGTTGCCTTACTAAAGATGCATGTGTGATGAGTACTTTGTTTAAGTTTGTATGAGATCTTTTTGGGTATGACAAGAATGTTTGGTTATGCACAGATGTTGTATCATATCTGGAATATTATGTGTATGGTTGGTATCTACCATAGTAAAAAGGAGTAATTAATATTCATAAATGGAGGTATAAAAGAATGTGGTAGGCAAAAGAGCTGGGGTCCAGTCACAGGTTTGCCAATACAGGTTTGCTAAAAACATACTGGTTGAGCTTGAGCAAATTCCTTTCTCTCTCTGGGTTTCAATTTTTTCATCTGTAAAATAGGCATGGAAGAGGGAGGTAGATTAGAGACAGTCTGTCAGGGCCCTTCATCATCTGAGGGTATGTGATTCCAGGCAGCAATATGAGTGATTTACTGAAAATGGCAAAACCATAAATACTGGCGAAACTGCCTCAGCTGCATGATCCTTTCTTTCTTAGACCAAGAGTGCTCCTTTAGGATATGGGCGTTGCTAATCACATTTTGAACATCAGGAGATTTTACTTCCCAGATGCAATGTTTATCTAACTAAAAATGCTATTGAATTAATTCCCATCAAGTCCTAGCAGCTTCACAGTTTTGAGAACCTTTCTATTTTTTAATCAGACTGGACATTTTAAGAGGTGTAGAAAAAGTGATTTCTGTACAAAGACTTAAACAGATGATTTTCTCCAGTGATTTTTGTTTTTTTTCATATAGTTAACAGACTTATTGAATGTTATTAAAAACACAATAACAAGAAAAAATGTTATGGATATGATCCAACCAAATCTTGGGAAAAATTAAGGAATCAAATACCAAATTCAGTTTTCTTGTAATTTTAGTACAAGAGTATAGTGTTGATGTCCCTCAATGTGTCTTGTCAGTCTTTTTAATATGTGGCTACTCATAATGTAGTTGGACATTAAAAAGTAATCTTTGAGACGAATGACGTGAGTGAATTAGTTTGAATTTTCAAAAATGAGCCCTGTGAGGCTTATTTCTTCAAGGTAACTTATAGTATTGAAGTAGCTTTGGCTCAACAGGTAAATTCACCCTCAATGGGTTGCAGACTCTCTAATGGTAGATCATGCATGCCCACACTTCAGTAAGCTTTTTCCATCAGTTTCTTTTTCAGATAGAAGATTTATTTAATATCACCAGCTTTGAAACATTAAAAACCTAAAGCATCTTATTACCTGTAAATTCCTTTATTAGGTAAATAATCAACAAAAATGCATATATATGATCACTAAACAATATGTGCAAGAATGTTCATCGCAGTTCTATTTATAATAGCCCCAAACTGGAAACAACCCAAATGTCCATCAACAATAGACTGGATAAATACACGGTCACACAATGGAATACCACACAGCATTTAGAAGGAATGATCTACAGGTTTTTGCAGCAATGTGGAGAAATCTCAAAGCATAATTTTGAGCAAAAGAAGTCATCAAGAGGAAAGTACATACTGTCTGACTGCATTTATATAAGGTACAAAAACAGCAGAAACTTACCTATGTTGTAAGAAATTCAGAAGGATAGTGATCTTTGGAAGGGTAGCAACTGACAGGGCATGAAGGGAGCTACCGGAGAGCTGGTAGTGTTATATACCTTCATCTCTGTGATGGTTGTGGGTGTGTTTGGTTAGTGAAAATTCATTGAACACTCAATATATGTGTAATATATGTGTAATTCATATATACACTAACAAACGTAAGGTAGATAGCTAGTGGGAAGCAGCCGCATGGCACAGGGATATCGGCTCGGTGCTTTGTGACCGCCTGGAGGGGTGGGATAGGGAGGGTGGGAGGGAGGGAGACGCAAGAGGGAAGAGATATGGGAACATATGTATATGTATAACTGATTCACTTTGTTATAAAGCAGAAACTAACACACCATTGTAAAGCAATTATACCCCAATAAAGATGTTAAAAAAATAATTTATGTATTTCAATTAAAAAGATAAAAAATCATGACATGGGCAAAAACCTCAAAGGAAAATAATTTAAATTAATAATTTTTTAAAAAGAGCATACCTTGGAATGGTGCTGTGTACCTGACTGAGGTTATAACTAATCTACCATGAAGTGATCCTTGTAACATAAAATTCCTTTGATATACACGTTTCATTAGGCTTATCTCTTTTAGGGTGAATTTGGTATGACTGTCTGCTTGTGTTCTGGTTTGCCTTTGGAGCCTTGTAAGGAATTCACTGGCGATCTTTTGGTAGATAATTGGAAATCTCTGTTGTTTTAAAGATGCCACTAATAATTGAAGGGCTTTTTGGTCAGAAGTTTTCCATCTCAGGCATAACTGCACGGGGCTTAATTCTCAAGGACTTCCTGCAGAGAACTTCATTATTAGGAGGACATTTATACAGGGGGCCTTCTGGGGCCTGCAGCGTCTCACCCAAAGGTCTACCTCCCTGTTAATCCCTGGACTCTATTCTAGCTGTCATGATATGTTTCCCCAGGTCACAGTAGGATGGGGGCACAAATATGACCATGGTAGACATTACAGAAGAGTACATTTCTGGCTCTTTCCCCAACCAATTTGTAGGAACTCCAGACTCTTTAAATTTATCCTACAGTGTTTTATCCTCATCAAGAAGACGGTCTCGTGTCCATTTATTGATTACTTCCTTCAAATTCTACATGGCATTTGTCACTTTCCTCCTTTCCTCTGATGCTGAAGATACCTGTGTTGGGCATATATTTCTTGCCTCTCCATATCTCCATGTTATTACTGGCCAGTCTGATCAGCTGCTTAGTTCGCTGTGTGTCATGTTCTAAATAGCTCTGCCCCACCTGCGTTAATTCTGTTACCTAAGCTAATAATAGCAAGAGGAACATGTGTATCACTTACTGAGCTCATGCTAATGTGGCAGGCTAAACTAAGCTATTTAAATGGATAATCTCATTTGATTTATATATTTTTTTTCCAGAAGTTGATTTAATTGGCAACAACAGGCACAAAATGTAAATGGACATATGTGTTTTTGTACCCCAGAGATGTAATGTTATTTAACTATTGCATTAAAATGATAACTAAGGTCACTTAAGAAAGTATTTTTATTTATTTATTTATTTTTTTGCGGAATGCGGGCCTCTCACTGTTGTGGCCTCTCCCGTTGCGGAGCACAGGCTCCGGACGCACAGGCTCAGCGGCCATGGCTCACGGGCCTAGCCGCTCCGTGGCATGTGGGATCTTCCCGGACCGGGGCACGAACCCGTGTCCCCTGCATCGGCAGGCGGACTCTCAACCACTGCACCACCAGGGAAGCCCAAGACAGTATTTTTAGATTGGACGTTTAAAAACAGACTGTAGGATAGATTATATTAGTTGTATACTACATCTGGCTTTTTTTTTTTGGACTCTGAATAAAAACAAATACTGGGGTGCCTTGCTTTTAACAGGGAGGTTTTCTTGCTCGTGGTAATTTGATTTTTCAATCTAATTATTTTTGCCATTATCTCAGTAATGATTTTTTCAAACTACAGTATACTACTGATAAGAGACTGTTTTTCTAGAGCAGCAATCACTGTAGTTCTCAGGTATTTCAATTAACATGCCATTTTAACCTAAATCATTTATAAGGGAAGAACATTTTGGGGTCTGAATAGGTATGTCTTCAATTTATTACAGTTTCCTTATGTAAGTGAAATACAAAATCCATTCGTGTTGTTTCTTTCGTAAAAATGTAGTTGTATATGATGAAATGCAGGCTGCAACAGTGAGAGTGATTAGAAGTCCTTAGTCTTCCCCAGTTTCAGTAATTGCTTTTAAATATTGGACCTTATGTTTTTAAGAAGGTATTTATTTGGAAGAAAGGCCACAAATGCAAACAGAAAAAAAATAGCTCCTGAATCTTGGGTGAAACTCCAGGTTTGGAAAGTTAGCCACTTTTTTTGGGGGGGGGGTCTGCGACAAAATCCATTCGTGTTGTTTCTTTCGTAAAAATGTAGTTGTATATGATGAAATGCAGGCTGCAACAGTGAGAGTGATTAGAAGTCCTTAGTCTTCCCCAGTTTCAGTAATTGCTTTTAAATATTGGACCTTATGTTTTTAAGAAGGTATTTATTTGGAAGAAAGGCCACAAATGCAAACAGAAAAAAAATAGCTCCTGAATCTTGGGTGAAACTCCAGGTTTGGAAAGTTAGCCACTTTTTTTGGGGGGGGGGGGCTCTGCGTCGGGTCTTAGTTTGCATCATGCAGGATCTTTCATTGTGGCACGTGGGCTTCTCTCTCTAGTTGTGGCATGGGCTCATTAGTTGAGGTGTGCTGGCTCTCTAGTTGTGGCACATGGGCTCCAGAGCACGTGGGCTCTGTAGTTGTGGCTCACGTGCTCAGTAGTTGCGGCGCAGGGGCTTAGTTGCCCTGCAACATGTGGGATCTTAGTTCCCCGACCAGGGGTCGAACCCGAATCCCCTGCAACTGGAAGGTGGATTCTTAGCCACTGGACCACCAGGGAAGTCCCTCTCATTTGATTTTTATGACTACCTTATGAGGAAGGCACTACTCATATCCCTGTTTTATATATGAGAAAATTGAGACACAGAGGAATTATATAACTTGTCCCAATTCACACAGCTTGTAAGTTGTAGAACCGGCATATGAACGCAGGTCTATCTCTCACCAGAGCCCAAACTCAACCCTTAATAGAAGGAATTGCTGTAAAATAGTACAAACTTGTATTGCCACTGTCTTATGACAGCTAAGGGACATAGTGTGCATTGTGTTCAGAATTGTTCCTTCAGTGACTGGACCATCACCTTTGAGCTACATATACGCCTCTTGCCTCTGTCTTCCCTTGTAGTGTGTCCTTTTCTAAGATGTGCCTCAGTCCTCCATGTAAAAATGGCTTTTTGTCCAGACAGGTTTGATCCTAAGCTGGTTTCTGTACATATTTACATTATGTGGTTTTGTCACAAGTTCTTTATTTTAAACTATTTCATTTTACTAGGCAATATTGTTAGGGTATCATTTTAGCTAATGATACATTTTACTTGTTTGTTCTCTGACTTTCTAGGTTTTATTATTTATTTCTATATTGTGGTGTTTGTTTTATAGCGTATTTAAACATTTTTCTCTTCGTGTTCTCTAATCTCTCCGTAGATCCTATAAGGTCAGGTTAAAACCATTATTTTCACTTAGCATTTCATGTTTGAGTATTGGTTTTAGATACTTTTATTACTTTTGGTTTTTTATCTTGTTATGTTTGTTGTTTTCTGTGATAAAAGCATATTTTAATCTCACTAAGAGCACAACCTCTCTTTCATGCTTAAGGGGGTGGGAGATGGCCATGGAGATGTGTGTGGGGTGGGAGGACGATGGAGGTTTATGTGTGTGTTTGTGCTCAGTCCAGTCTGTCCCCTGATATTAGGGATCCAGCTACATAAGCTGGCTTTGTCACGGTTCTCCCCTTAGAAAAGGCCTTTTTAAATTTCAGAGTAGTAGTAATGGTCCAGAGGAGTAGTAGTGGTGGTAGTGGTGGTAGTTGTAGTGATAGTAACGGTAACATCAGCTACCATTTACCAAGCACCCATACGCCAGGCATGGAACTAGGTGCTTTACTTCCGTATCTTATTTAATTTCCCTATAAACCTACAAGTAGGCACTGGTAGTTTCATTTTATTCACAGGAAATTGAACCCTGAGAGATTAAATCACTTGTAGAGCCTAGATTTGAATCTAGATCTGTGTAAGTTCTAAAACGCTTGCTTTTTTCTGTCAAGGCCTCCTGAACACAAATACCTAGGACTTCCTTAGGGTTCTCCCCTTCCACCTGAATTCATCTAGTTCTTACTGCAAAGGGAACCCTCCTCACCCCAACCAGACATCTGCTTCCGTTGTCTGTACAGAGCCAAAGACCTTTCCCAACCGAGCTGACACAAGGATCTGGTCTTCGTGGGCACAGAGCAGCCTCCGTATGAAACTCTGTCACCTTGGCTTGCTTCTCTACTTCCAGCTTGGCTCAGATCAACTGCTTCTGGGTATTCCAGAAGCCCTGTAGGCAGGCTTTCATCCCGGCTGTTTTATCAAGGCAATGTATCACTTTTGCCTCTGCTAATGAGCGCTAGAAGTAGCTTTCCTCAGCAAATTCTGTTTCTTTTTTGCAGACAGACCTGCTGAAGCCCTGAATCTTACCTTCTTTCTGTTTTCTCTCTTAGTTATTTAAACACTTTAAAATACCGATAGGAAGAGCACAGTGGCAAACATCCAACATCACCTCCTATTCAGGAACCAGGATAAAGTTTACTTTTGCAACCAGAGTAACAAATGCTAGTGGCTGTGCAACTCATTCTTAAAGTTCCTTTTACATGAAACCACTTAAGAGTACTTAACCAGCCTAGCCAAGACTTTTTTTTTTAATTAAATAGAAGCTTTGTTTATTTTTCTCTTCCAAAGTTTAAAAACATGTTTGGATGTGACACAATGACAGGTTTTCCTTGCAGTTTTTGGAAGTTTCCCCAAAAGATTTACAAGTTGGGTTTTGTACCTCTTTGTTTGTAAAAGCTAGATTTACTGTCGTAAGTAGATGACTGAAAAGAACTACTAATATTGACAAGGGAGCATAAACATATAAGGTGGTGTTTTAAAAATGTTGACTTACTAGGGGAGGAGTAAAAGATCATTGGGAAAACCACAGTGCTGGAGATCAGAAAAATCTGCTGTCCTAATCACCAACCATGAGATATTGGACATGTCACCTTGCATAAATATCAGTCTTCCCCATATTTAAATGGGGGGGGGGAGTGAGTTGATCTGTATGTCATCTGGCAGAGGATAACTCCAGCCCCAGCCCTCAAATGACAAGAGTATAAAAGAGCAGATTTGGAGCTGAGAGACGATAGCTTAATGTGATAGTTATTCATTTATTTTCCTTCATCTCTGAATCCACACTTCTTTGCCTTCCTTTGGAAGTGGACTACGCAGATGTTTGTTTTTTTGGCCAGCTGGCTTGTTGCTAGGTTATACCAATAGAGGGCGCTAGAGGAATACTGCTGGGCTAGAGAAGGAGGAAGCCGCCTTTCTGTGTGCTGTTTTCCATTGGGATTGTCAGGGGTGCTGGGTGCTGATAGCATCAACCTTCACTGTTCAGCAGCGACCCACTTCTTCTGGCGTGGTTCTTTGCCACCACAGCGGCAGTCCTCACAGTTCAGCTGTGGCCCACGCTATCCAGCAGGTTTCTGCTCCATCCAGTGATGAATTGCCCCTGCATCAGATTTAGATGTAGATTTTGGCTTCTGGCAAGTTTCCCCCACTGACATGCTGTGTGTTCCTGTAGTAGTCATGTCCCTCCCATCAGAGGTCTGAATCCAGCCTTGGGGAGGGCGTCTTCTAAGTTCTTTCCTTGTTCCATCTCCCTCAACCCTAGAATCAGCTTATACATCTCTCAGTAGTTAACCATGTCTAACTACTTAACAATTCTTTATATTATACTTTTCTTAATGAAAGTACTGGTGTGGTTTCTGTGTATCATCTGAATGGACCCTGACAGTTACATTTAATAACTGTCACAGCAATACGCACACACACCCACACACACCCACATGTTGCATAGGGCAGAAGTCAAAATAAACTGACCAACCAACAAGACTTTTGGAGGAGACGATAGAAAAAAAAATTTAAAGGTCAGGAAAGGACATGAGAAATGTAATTCTCATATGTAGAATCTGCCCTATTTACAGTTGGGCCAGCTCTATTGGCAAAGGGGATCTGACTGAGTATGGAAGAAAGCTTAGGAAAATGAAAGTAATAAAAACACTTTTATTGAGTTCCAAAACACTGACTTCAAAACAATTAAATTAATAAAGTAGTTGTACTATTTTTTGAACTCAATGAAAGTCTTTAAAAATTAAATTGTTTTTAACTCATGATTTGTTAACTCAATAAATGTGGTTTTCAATTTGCTTTTGAAGTTACTGGTTTTGAATGTAATAACAGTTACAATTTTTCCCCTTTTATTACCTTACTTGTTTTAAAGGCTCTCAGTCAAGCTTTTCTCTCTACTTAGCCCCAAAGAACAATTTGCAGAGTACCAGTGCCCTGCAGAGAACCAGGTAGGCGCTGCATATAGGTACTAAGCTGACAAAGTTGTGAAATAGCAGTGGGGAGACGAAATGCCATCTATAGACAGGTATTTCAAGCTTCCAAGTTCTCTCTTTCTCAGCAATGCTCACCTAGAGTACTTTTCCCACCCTCGCTCCTGGCTGATGAATTGTATCAAACTTCCCTGGAGAACTGAAACAATCAGAGGCATAGCTTATTTTCCTACCATCAAGGCTAAAAGAATACTTACCATTTGTACCTATTTCCTTTTTTCCTTCCTCTGTTACAACAGAAAAAGATGACTTTGTCTTATCAAAGACCAACCTGTCTACTTGTACTCCGGAGCCCATGCTCACTTGCTTTCTCAAGGCCTTATTGAGTCAATTATCAACCCTTCTTTCTTTACCTTATTATTTTAGTTATTATGAAATTATGATTTTTATGATAAAAAACCTAAATATAAAAAAGAGACACATTTCTTCTCTCTATTTTCATCTCACATGCCATATTTAGCTGTGGCTGAAACTTCCAAAACGATGTTGAATAATAGTGGTGAGAGTGGGCAACCTTCTCTTGTTCTTGATCTTAGTGGAAATAGTTTCAGTTTTTCACCATTGAGAACAATGTTGGCTGTGGGTTTGTCGTATATGGCCTTTATTATGTTGAGGTAAGGTCCCTCTATGCCTGCTTTCTGGAGGGTTTTTATCATAAATGGGTGTTGAATTTTGTCGAAAGCTTTCTGTGCATCTATTGAGATGATTATATGGTTTTTCTCCTTCAGTTTGTTAATATGGTGTATCACATTGATTGATTTGCGTATATTGAAAAATCCTTGCATTCCTGGAATAAACCCCACTTGATCATGGTGTATGATCCTTTTAATGTTCTGTTGGATTCTGTTTGCTAGTATTTTGTTGAGGATTTTTGCATCTATGTTCATCAGTGATATTGGCCTGTAGTTTTCTTTCTTTGTGACATCTTGTCTGGTTTTGGTATCAAGGTGATGGTGGCCTTGTAGAATGAATTTGGGAGTGTTCCTCCCTCTGCTATATTTTGGAAGAGTTTGAGAAGGATGAGAGTTAGCTCTTCTCTAAATGTTTGATAGAATTCACCTGTGAAGCCCTCTGGTCCTGGGCTTTTGTTTGTTGGAAGACTTTTAATCACGTTTTCAATTTCAGTGCTTGTGATTGGTCTGTTTATATTTTCTATTTCTTCCTGGTTCAGTCTCAGAAGGTTGTGCTTTTCTAAGAATGTGTCCTTTTCTTCCAGGTTGTCCATTTTATTGGCATATAGCTGCTTGTAGTAATCTCTCATGATCCTTTGTATTTTTGCAGTGTCAGTTGTTACTTCTCCTTTTTCATTTCTAATTCTATTGATTTGAGTCTTCTCCCTCTTTTTCTTGATGAGTCTGGCTAATGGTTTATCAATTTTGTTTATCTTCTCAAAGAACCAGCTTTTAGTCTTATTGATCTTTGCTATTGTTTCCTTCATTCCTTTTTCATTTATTTCTGATCTGATCTTTATGATTTCTTTCCTTCTGCTAAGTTTGAGGGGTTTTTTGTTCTACTTTCTCTAATTGCTTTAGGTGTAAGGTGAGGTTGTTTATTTGAGATGTTTCTTGTTTCTTGACATAGGATTGTATTGCTATAAACTACCCTCTTAGAACTGCTTTTGCTGTATCCCATAGGTTTTGGGTTGTCGTGTTCTCATCATCATTTGCTTCTAGGTATTTTTTGATTTCCTATTTGATTTCTTCAGTGATCTCCTGGTTATTAAGTCGTATATTGTTTAGCCTCCATGTATTTTTTACAGATTTTTTACTGTAATTAATATCTAGTCTCATAACATTGTGATCGGAAAAGATACTTGATATGATTCCAGTTTTCTTAAATTTACCAAGGCTTGATGTGTGACCCAAGATATGATCTATCCTGGAGAATGTTCCATGAGCACTTGAGAAGAATGTGTATTCTGTTGTTTTTGGATGCAGTGTCCTATAAATATCAATTAAGTCCATCATGTTTAATGTATCATTTAAAGCTTGTGTTTCCTTATTTATTTTCATTTCGGATGATCTGTTCATTGGTGAAAATGGGGTGTTAAAATCCCTTACTATTACTGTGTTACTGTTGATTTCCCTTTTATGGATGGTAGTATTTACCTTATGTATTGACGTGCTCCTATGCTGGGTGCATAAATATTTACAATTGCTATATCTTCTTCTTGGATTGATCCCTTGATCATTATGTAGTGTCCTTCTTTGTCTCTTCTAATAGTCTTTATTTTAAAGTCTATTTTGTCTGATATGAGAATTGCTACTCCAGCTTTCTTTTGGTTTCCATTTGCATGGAATATCTTTTTCCATCCCCTCACTTTCAGTGTGTATGTGTCTCTAGGTCTGAAGTGGGTCTCTTGTAGACAGCATATGTATGGGTCTTGTTTTTGTATCCATTCAGCCAGTCTATGTCTTTTGGTTGGAGCATTTAATCTGTTTACATTTAAGGTAGTTATCGATATGTATGTTCCTATTACCATTTTCTTAATTGTTTTGGGTTTGTTTTTCTAGGTCTTTTCTTCCTCTTGTGTTTCCTGCCTAAAGAAGTTCCTTTAGTGTTTGTTGTAAGGCTGGATTGGTGGTGCTGAATTCTCTTAGCTTTTGCTTTTCTGTAAAGGTTTTAATTTTTTTTTCTTTTTTTTTTTTTTTGTAGTACACGGGCCCCTCACTGCTGTGGCCTCTCCTGCCGCGGAGCACAGGTTCCAGACGCTCAGTCTCAGTGGCCACGGCTCATGGGCCCAGCCACTCCGTGGCACGTGGGATCCTCCCAGACTAGGGCATGAACCTGTGCCCTGCATCAGCAGGCGGACTCCCAACCACTGTGCCACCAGGGAAGCCCTAAAGGTTTTAATTTCTCCGTTGACTCTGAATGAGATATTTGCTGGGTAGAGTAATCTTGGTTGTAGGTTCTTTTCCTTTATCACTTTAACTATGTCCTGCCATTCCCTTCTGGCTTGCAGAGTTTCTGCTGAAAGATCAGCTGTTAACCTTATGGTGATTCCCTTGTATGTTATTTGTTGTTTTTCCCTTGCTGCTTTTAATATTTGTTATTTGTATTTAATTTTTGATAGTTTGATTCATATGTGTCTTGGTGTGTTTCTCCTTGGATTTATCGTGTATGGGACTCTCTGTGCTTCCTGGACTTAACTATTTCCTTTCCCATATTAAGGAAGTTTTCAAGTATAATCTCTTCAAATATTTTCTCAGTCCCTTTCTTTTTCTCTTCTTCTTCTAGGGCCCCTATAATTCGAATGTTGGTGCGTTTAATGTTGTCCCAGAGGTCTCTGAGACCGTCTTCAATTCTTTTCTTTCTTTCTTCTTTATTCTGCTCTACAGTAGTTATTTCCAGTATTATATCTTCCAGGTCACTTATCCGTTTTTCTGCCTCAGTTATTCTGCTATTGATCCGTTCTATAAAATTTTTAATTTCATTTATTGTGTTGTTCATCACTGTTTGTTTGCTCTTTAATTCTTCTAGGTCCTTGTTAAATGTTTCTTGTATTTTCTCCATTCTATTTCCAAGGTTTTGAATCATCTTTACTGTCATTACTCTGAATTCTTTTTCCGGTAGATTGCCTATTTCCTTTTCATTTGTTAGGTCTGGTGGGTTTTTGCCTTGCTCCTTCATCCCCAGTGGCTAAGGTTAGTTCAGTGGGTTGTGTAAGCTCCTGGCGGAGGGGAGTAGTGCCTTTGTTCTGGTGGATGAGGCTTGATCTTGTCTCTCTGGTGGGCAGGTCCACGTCTGGTGGTGTGTTTTGGGGTGTTTCTGAACTTATTAGTATTATAGGCAGCCTCTCTGCAAATGCGTGCTGTTGTGTCCCTGTCTTGCTAGTTGTTTGGCATAGGTTGTCCTGCACTGTAGCTTTCTGGTCGTTGAGTGGAGCTGGGTCTTGGCGTTGAGATGGAGATCTCTGGGAGATTTTCGCCATTTGATCTTATGTGGAGCTGGGAGGTCTCTTGTGGACCAGTGTCCTGAAGTTGGCTCTCCCACCTCAGAGGCACAGCCCTGGCGCCTGGCTGTAGCACGAAGAACCTGTCCTCCACATGGCTCAGAATAAAAGGGGGAAAAAAAAGAAAGAAAGATAGAAGATAAAATAATATAAAATAAAATAAAGTTATTAAAAATAATAAGAAAAAAATTTTTTAAGTAACAAAAAGAAAAAAACAAGACAATGAACAGACAGAGTGCTAGGAGAAATGGTAAAAGCAAACCTATACAGGCAAAATCTCACACAGGAGCATACACATACACCCTCACAAAAAGAGGAAAAGGGGAAAAATAATAAATCTTGCTCTCAAAGTCCACCTCCTCAATATGGGATGATTCGTTGTCTACTCATGTATTCCACAGATGCAGGTACATCAAGTTGATTGTGGAGCTTTAATCCGCTGCTTCTGCGGCTGCTGGGAGAGATTTCCCTTCTCTTCTTTGTTCTCACAGCTCCCAGGGGCTCAGCTTTGGATTTGGCCCCGCCTGTGCGTGTAGGTCGCCTGAGGGGGTCTGTTCTTTGCTCAGGACGGGGTTAAAGGAGCCGCTGATTCGAGGGCTCTGGCTCACTCAGGCGAGGGGGAGGGAGGGGCACGGAGTGCGGGGCAGGCCTGCGGCGGCAGAGGCCAGCATGACGTTGCACCAGCCTGAGGCGCGCCGTGCGTTCTCCCAAGGAAGTTGTCCCTGGATCCCGAGACCCTGGCAGTGGCGGGCTGCACAGGCTCCCTGGAAGGGGGCGTGGATAGTGACCTGTGCTCACACACAGGCTTTTTGGTGGCGGCAGCAGCAGCCTTAGCGTCTCATGCCCGTCTCTGGGGTCTGTGCTGTTAGCCATGGCTCGCGCCCATCTCTGGAGCTCCTTTAAGCAGCGCTCTTAATCCTCTCTCCTCGCGCACTAGGAAACAAAGAAGGAAGAAAAAGTCTCTTGCCTCTTCAGCGGGTCCACACTTTTCCCCGGACTCCCTCCCGGCTAGCCGTGGCGCACTAACCCCCTGCAGGCTATGTTCACGCCGCCAACCCCAGTCCTCTCCCTGCGCTCCGACCGAAGCCCGAGCCTCAGCCCCCAGCCCCGCCTGCCCTGGCGGGGGAGCAGACAAGCCTCTTGGGCTGGTGAGTGCTGGTCGCACAGATCCTCTATGTGGGAATCTCTCCACTTTGCCCTCCGCACCCCTGTTGCTGCGCTCTCCTCCGCGGCTCCGAAGCTTCCCCCCTGCACCACTCGCAGTCTCTGCCCGCGAAGGGGCTTCTAGTGTGTGGAAACCTTCCCTCCTTCACAGCTCCCTCCCACTGGTGCAGGTCCCGTCCCTATCCTTTTGTTTCTGTTTATTCTTTTTTCTTTTGCCCTACCCAGGTACGTGGGGAGTTTCTTGCCTTTTGGGAGGTCTGAGGTCTTCTGCCAGCGTTCTGTAGGAGTTGTTCCACGTGTAGATGTATTTTTGATGTATCTGTGGGCAGGAAGGTGATCTCCACGTCTCACTCTTCTGCCATCTTGAAGGTCTCTCTGGAGTATTTCTAAATATGACATTAAGCCTAGAGAGGCTTGGTATATTCACTGAGGATACCATTTTTGAAATGTAGAGAAATAAATATTGCAAACATTTTCCAAATAAAACATATATATTTTTCCAATATTGGAAAAAATTTCCAAATAAAACACACAACCCCCGAAAAGGCCTGAAAAGGTACACAAGGAGGAAAAATGGTCCCTTTCAAAGGGAGTGGTTTTCTCCTTAATCATTCTATACTTTTTTTGTTAACTTTCCTCTGTCCAGTAGAGATTAGGAAGACAATCTTAGCTAATTAATTTTCACATTACAAGTTTTAACGAAGGGAGATAAAACACTCGAGGAGGCAATATAATTAGTGGATACTGTTAGCTTATAAATTTTATACTTATGGGAACACAAACATTTATTGCCTGGCTCCTTGGCTGGCATTAATCTCATCTTGTATCTCTGGATTGTTGCCATGGCTTAGTTTTAACAGAGCCAGAATATCTGCTCCTAGATTGTCTCTGATAAAAGGATGAAAGAAGTGGTAATTATGCAAGGAACCACTTTGTCACTACTTCCACGGTTCGACTTAGGATGCTCTAGACATTGACATAAGTAGGCCATAGTGTTTTATTTACCTCAATTAACAAGAAAGCAACATTTCTTTTATTTGTGCCATTAATATGGGCAAGGGATAAGAAAAGTGTAATAAATTTCTAATTTAAATTTGGAACCAAGTAAAGGGAGAAAGTTTGACTTGTGCCTATTTGCAGTTCTGTGAGTCATGGCCAATTTTTTAAACATAAGCCATCTGCCAGTGTAATACTTTTAATGATACATTTACTTGAAATTCTTTTCACATGCTCCCCTGAGTTCCTGTACTCAAAAAGATCAGAAAGAATATTTAGCTCAGGCATTTGGGCCTTCTGTGATCTACTGTCTCCAATGATTTGAGTTGACAATAACTTTCATCACTCAATGTGTTTCCTCAGGGGCTAATATTCCATTTATCTTATCTCTTTTTTCCTAAAGATCTTTGATATTATTTAACAGTAGTATCTGTGCTTTGTTGGCCAGTGTATTTGGGTTTTGCTGGAAAGTTGTATTTTTCATAGGAGCTAGTAATTGACCATCAGATGTTTTGAATCTTATCAACAGTAATATTTTGGGGGCAGTCTAAATAGAATGAAAACTTGATGTTCACAGAAGGGTTTACAGAGCTTCAGCTACTAGGCTATTTCTAAGAGTTGCCTAGCCATTTCCCTTTGCTGTCATTTTTGTTTATTTTTCTGTCTGGATTTATTTTTCCCTTATTACTCCTGGAATCAGAACATCTACAACATGTTTCATTTCTTTCTTTTGTTCTTACCACTTCTTTATTTATAAGCTTCACTTTGTCTCCAGTATTTGGAGAATTATGTACTTGCTGTATTTTTCTTTTAAAATTTTCAGTGTATTCAATACCTAACACCAGACTCATTCACTACCTCCTTTCAAACTCCTTTTGAAGTTCCAGAAGACTGTTTCAATATAGGTTCATTTAGGTATTCAACAAATATTCACTAAGGGACTACTCTTTACTAGATTAAATGCTAATCACTAGAAATAGAAAGAAGACGGAGGCACACATTCTGTCACCAGAGGATCAGCAAAATATAGTGGTTAAGGGCAGAGAAACTGAAACCCAGAGTCAATCGTGGGTTTCAGTTCCAACTATGATGTTTAATTTTGTGTCAACATGGCTATGCCTCGGTGCCCAGTCCTTTGTTCAAACACCAGTCTACATGTTACTGTGAAGGTTTTTTTAAAGATGTGATTAACATTTAAATCAGTTGGCTTTGAGTAAAGCAGATTATCTTGTGTAAAGTCAGTGGGCCCCACCCAATAGTTGAAAGACTTGAGAGTAAAGTGTAGGGTTCCCCGAAGAACAAGGAATTCTGCCTCAAGAATGTGATACAGAAATTCTGGCTGAATTTTCAGCCTGCTGCCCTGTGGAATTCAGACTCAAGACCGTGTCATCAGCTCTTACCTGAATTTCCAGTCTGCTGGCTTGCTCTGTGGATTTTGGACTTGCCAACCTCCACAATCATGTCAGCCAATTCCTTCAATCTCTCTCTTTCGATAGATTGATAGATAGATAGAGAGATAGATAGGTAGGGAAATATCTATGCATAAATTTGTTATATCTATATACATATTTATACAACTATATCTATATTCTATTTGTTTTGTTTCTCTGGAGAACTCTAATATACCAGCTCTTCTACTTACCAGTTAGACTGGTGAATTTGCCTATCTGAGCCTCAGTTTCTTTTTTTGGTAAATTGGTTTTAATGAGGATTAAATGAGTCAATATACATAAAAGCATATATTACTATACCTGGTACATATAGTAAATGCTGAACAAAAGGTAACTCTAGCTTCATAAGTTGCTTAATGTCTGAAGGGTCAGTTGTAAATTAGTGCTAGAGATACAAAGGAGTGCTAGGAGGGAACAGAAGACTGGGGCGAGGGTGGTCAGCAAAGGCTTTCTGGGGGAATTAATACTTGATGTAAGTCTTAAAGATTGAGTAGAAGGACTCATTCATGTAATTGAATTAGTTCAGAGAAGACGTAGTTCGCTTATTTTAGGCTCGACTCAATGACATGCATCAAGACAATAAAGGAAAATAATATACAGATATTTTATTAGGTCCAGAATGACAAAAATGAAGAAGACTTGGAGTAAATAGAAATCAAAGCACCCTGGCAGAACCAAGACTTGTGGAGACAAATCCAGATATTGTAACTGACTCTGGAGATGGCCTACACCCTTAGAGCTGCAATGTAGTAGAAATACCACTGTCCTCTTAGTTGTGCCTGAGTCATAGAATATGAGTCTAAATGATTAATTCCAATTCCAGAGCAAGGAAAGAGGTAAGAGTGGAGTTGAGTTGTGCATTGAATAGGCTTATCTTATTTGATGTAATCACAGAGCAACTTGATTTTTCGTTTTGGCCTCCTGCTTAATCTTTAAATTTAATAGGTGAGTTCTTTTTCCACCGGGAGGAAAACTCAAGATAATGCCACTACTTTTCTGATCATTCTTAGATAAATTTAAAAACTAATTATTACTTTTAGGCATCAAATATTATATCAATTCAGAAATTAGAATATCAATTTTCATGTAATAATCAACATTTTAATGTTCAAATCTAGGACTTTCTCAACTCCCTTTGCTGGGGTTTTGTAGTGGAAAGCCTACATTGATGGAAAGAGGGTGTAGTAAGCTTCATTTCTCTTTCTTTTTCACCTCCTTCCTTGAGGTTGGGGTACACTGAGGAGAGGAGTGAAGGGAGAAGAAAAGTTCTCACTTGATGGGCTTCATGTGTTATTCCTCTGGCAAAGTGTTAAAACTACCTCTTTCATAGTGCATTTTTCTGAGTTCTTCAGAGCCTGCCCCACACTACCCCCACCATTGAGGATTCCTTGCAATTTACTTGATACAACATTTACTCCCAAACGTCCTAGGAATCTGATGGTCAATCTCCAGCTTCTTTCTGCTGAGGCCCCGTTGACCATCCAAAACAAATCCATGCCAGCTATCTCTTACACATAGCCTATACCCAGTCCATAGAAAACATATTTCCTTTTCCAGAAAAATTCTACAAGTACAAGCCAACCCCATTGTAGGGCCTTCCATTTACAGCTAATCATCTCTACTCTTGCCCTTTAGTTTTCTCAGTGTTAGATATCAGTCCACTGTCTCGCTCATATCTCTGGGAATACATCTTAAACCCTCTGAGCAGTCAGATTGAAGTTCCTCATGCAGGCTTGAGGTGAGGAATAACCACTTTCTTTGCCCTTGCTATTCTTGGGGTGTGTGTGTGTGTGTGTGTGTGTGTGTGTGTGTGTGTGTGTCTCCAAAAATTCTCTTCTCCAATCTTTCCTTCTCCTGATCCTTTATGTTTCCAAAATTAATGATGAGCTTTAGAATCATCTAGATGGTTCTTGGCAAGCTATTTCTTTACACGTTATGTAGGCTGGGGTGTCTTATAAGACATTGGTATCTGATATGTATTATCTTATAGATTTTGATGAAATTTTATCTTATTAAAATCTGATGCACAAAATAGATATCTAGAAATATAATAAAATTGTAGAACATGAGAAATAAAGAGAAAATATTAAGGCCACCAGACTGAAATGTGAATTATCTAATAACAAAATTCAGAAAGTTGGTTAAAAATGCAAAGTAAATACAATGCCCCAAATTTTCCTACACACCAGCAAAAACTAATTGAAATATATAGCAGAAAATCATATACCTCTTACAAATGCAAGAAAAATATAGTTTGTAAGGATAAATTTAAGTATATACAAATATACACATATTTGTATATGTTTACATATATATATATATCCATTGCCAGAAAAAGGTACAAAATATTTTTTAAGTGAAGATAAGCAAATATGAACAAGTGGAAAGCAGTATATTGTACTTATAGGATTGAAGACTCAACATAATAAAATGTAAGTTCTGCCCAAATTAAATTCTAAATTCAATGAAATTCCTCTCAAAAATCCCAAGAAGATTTTTTCAGCAAACTTGAAAAATTCATATGGAATAGTAAAGATAATTCTAAAAATATAGAACAAAGTGTAGAAATTTCCAGACTAGATCAAGATTTACAGTGGAACCACAGTAATTTTTGAAAGGTGGTATTAGGCAGGGATAGAAAGATGGACCAATGAAAAGAAAGAGAAAGCACGGAAACAGATCTAAGCATATAGTATGTGGGACCTTGGCCTGTATCAGAGGTGACATTACAAATAGCTGGGGGTAAAGTATGTTTTACTTAATACATGGAGATAAAACATTTGGTTTTTCATGTGGAAAAAAATAGGTTCATTTGTTACACCAAAATTTCAGATGGATTAAAGAATTAATGTGAAAGAAAAATATGTGAGACTACTTTAATGTCAATTTGTTTGTATATTATCTATCAATGTGTATAACACATTGCTGCGAAGTGAGAGGCTTAAAGCGATAGTATTTATTATCTCAATCTATTGATAGGTCAGGAATTATGGGCATGCCTTAGCTGAGTTTTCTGTTTCAGGGCCTCTCCCAGGCTGTTGGCTGGGACTGTAGTAATCTGAATTTACCTCTAGAAAGTTCCACTTCCTAGACATTGACATGATTATTGGCAGGAGTTAGTTCCTCACAGGTTGTTGGACTGAGGCCAGCTGTTGCTTGGAGGCTGCCCTCAGTCCCTTGCCATGTGGGCCTCTTCAGCGCAACATATTGTTTCATCAAAGCAAGCAAGTGAGGGAAGCACAAGATAGAATGCCAGAGAGAGAGAGAAAGATACAGAGACAGAGGACATGCCCTCACGAGCAAATGAGCAAGCAAGAGAGGGCTATTAAAATGCAACCTAATTATGGAAGTAGTTGGAAAAATGCAAATTAAAACAGCAATGAGATGCCAGTTGTACCATGAGATTGGCAAAAATATTTTTAATGGACATGTGATAGTGAGTGATGGTGTAGGGAACCAGCAACTTTCATATACCACTGGTGTAGAATTAAACCATTAAAACCACTTTGTAGAACAATTTGTAATATCTAGAGTTGAAGCTGACAGTCTATAGCCCAGAAATTTTACTTCTGTATATATGTATTATGGAAAAACTCTAAACTGAAATAAAAATTTTAGTAATGAAAAGTGTCAATAGAGCCGGTGTCATTAGTAAGGGGACAAATAAATAAATTGTGGTAGATTTGTAGTGCACAGAAGTTAATATGTAGCAAATCTGGAAAATATGGTTTTGGATAAGTTGCATAACAATAGAGTATTATACCATTTACACAAATTAAAGATAAACATATACATATACTGGTTGTTGATGCGTATATATCACAAAAGTGTAAAAAACATAAACTGGATACACAACAAATCAAGATAGTGTTTCAGTGTTTGGTTAGAATGTTAATTGCTTAAAAGATCTATGGCAAATATTCCAATGTATTGGTCAAAGTAGGCTAGTTTATGTTGCATTAATAAAATGTACAGAAATTTCATTGGTTTAACCCATGAAAAACACTGTGCCCCGTCACATCAGTCTCCTGCAGGTTGGCAGCTCTCTGGGGCTGCTGCTCTTCAGTGGCTTCAAGTTTGATAAGGAGTATTTAAAAGGTGAAAGCAGATTGAGTCCCTGCTTTCACCTTTTAAATACTCCTTATCAAACTTGGGGTCTCAAAGATCACTACCGAGGTATAGGAATAGGTCAAAGCAGCATACCAGCTCTTAATGACCTTCACCTAAAATGGATACCTGTCACTTCCATTCACATTTTATTTGCTAGGACTAGTCACATGGACCTAGCAAAACTATAAGGAAAGCTGAAAAATATTTTTTATAAACGCAAAGATATTTGAGGAACACTAATAGTCTCTCTGCCGTGACTGTTCATTTGGGGTGATAGGAACATATAGTTTTGTTTCATTATATTCTGCATTTTTGTTTTTATTTATCTTAGCTTTGTTAAGATATAATTGACAAATAAAATTGTCAGGTAACGTAAGGTGTACGTTGTAGTAATTTGATGTACGGGTACATCATGGGAGGATCCCCTCATCTGGTTAAGTAACACATCCATCACTGCACATATTTATCTTTTTTTTGATGAGAACATTTAAGTTCTACTCATTTTGCAAATTTAAATTATATAATATGGTTTTATCAACTCTATTTACCATGTTATTCCCTAAATCCCCAGACTTTATTCAGCGTACAGCTTGCATTTTAAAATATTTGCTTTGTTTTGTTTTTCAGTTTTTTTTTCAAATCCTGACCTAGAAAAAAATATATGAGCGTGGGAATACTCTGTGCCATTGTTCAACAATGGATTTCTACATGTTAACATCACTTGCGTATAGGTGGATTTTGAGTCAAATAAGTTTGAGAAATGCTGGGCAAAGTAGAGCAGGCTTCTTTTCCATAGGACTTCCCAGAGCGTTTAATGAATTCTGCGGAGCATTGGCTTGTGATTTTACTGTTTAGTTTAGTTTGCCTTTTTCTTCCCTGCAAAAGTTTTAGTGTGTGTTTTATAGAAGTCTACCTTTAAAATATTGCTTACATTGAAATGCAATTCACATTGAATGGTGAGAGAAGCTCAGGAATCAGAAGATCTAGGCTTGAGACCTGGCTCAGTTCTATCACTGAAGCATTACATTTAGAAAGAACATTAGAGCTGGAAAGTATATTAATATATCTCTGACTTATTTTTGAGATAACTGTAAGGGCAGAATGGAAAAGCCTACATAAATATCACGTGCAAAGGGTTAGTTTCTTCTAATAATTTCTTACAACAGCAATAAGAAACTAATACAAGCTACCTGAGGTAGATCACCTTGTATAGCAGTTTTCTTTAATGTATATCATTAAGAAGTTTCAATGCAAGATAATTATATTAATAATTTATCTTTGAAACTAAAGTTACAAGACTCTTAAGTGTGTATTGGACTATGCCTACAAAGAAACAAGTTTGATAGTAGTATGCTATAGCAGAAACAACTGGATTAGAAAAAGAAAACACAAAGCAAAATTGGGTATTATCATGCTGCTGTCACGGAAATCTGATATAAACATACACAAATCACTTCCCTTCACTTAGCCACACGTTCCCTATTTGTAAAACTATTTCAGACTTGTCTGAATCTAATATATTCATAGTCTATACCTGCACAGGTTTTAAGTCATTAAAAAAATCTTAGGTGGAGTATTAATCACTTTATCTAGCACTGACCTTGACATATTTGTAGTTCTCTCTCTCTCTCTCTCTCTCTCTCTCTCTCTTTCTCTCAAGCATATAAATTAAATTGAAGGACAGATTCAGGAATTGGATAGAGGAAAGGCATTTGGGATAAGGGAAGAAAGCTACTTCTCATATTCTGTTTCTCTAGTTTGCAAAGGTAAAATAAAATTTCTAGGTCACTAGTTCTGTTAAGTAGGTAGACTATGAAATTAATCCCAGCAGAACTATATCCCACAAAACTAGCTACCCAAACTTTATGTACAATAATAAATTAGTGATGGGATCTCAAAGGAATACTATAGAATCAGTAATTTCAGTGGAATAGTTTTATTCTTAAATCCTAGAGCTAGCCATGAAATTAAAATATTTGTATGAATATATTTTGAGCCACATTAAGTACAATGTTCTTTAAAAAATTCAACCCATATATGTGGGAAGTTGGGTAAATTGAAAGAACTCTCATCATCTTTTATCATCTTGATTTTATCCTGAAATATTATATCATTTGGCATTCATTCTTGGCTTTTAAAGGACTTGAAATATTGTGACCAGAATCTACTGCCATCTATATTTTGATTTTGGATATATGCTATTATATCTGAAAAAAATCAATAAAGAGAGTATTTGCTTAAGACTGAAAGTGTAACTGCAGGGTATACACATATGATATATGCACTTTAGTAGGCCTCTTTCTAAAACTGCTAATCAGTCTATCAACATGTAAATTGTGAGCTCATGTAAAGTATATCTCAGACATCTCTGCACCCTCAGCAAAGTGTGGAGATTCAGTGAATGTGTGCCATGTTGTACTGAGTGTTTTTCAAAAGCACAGTATTGTGCTACCTGTCCTGTAAACTATGTAGTCAGTAAATTCAAAGGTACCGACTTTTAAAAAGCACACAATATATTGGTTTGGCCAAAAAGTTCGTTCGGGTTTTTCCGTACCATCTTATGGGAAAACCCGAACGAACTTTTTGGCAACCCAATAGTTGGGGATAAAACAGCTTTTAAGCATCACTTTATTGAGTGCTTAATATGTGCTAGTCAAACATAAGCAAATGTGAAACTCTGAGGTGGACAGTAGGGCATTGATAGCCTGGAACTTACCTGCAGAGGGGTGAATTAATAGCAAGTGGACACCATTGTGTCATGTGAAATTATTCCATATCGCAATTACTTATATAAATTGATCATTGCACATTGATCATTGGCGTTATTATTTGATCATTAAACATCTTTTGAATAACTATTCAACATAGTGTTAATGCCAAGTATATTTATGCCATTTCAATATTTGGAAAAAAATTACTAATCTATATGTGTTATATAGGACTCTTTATTTAGAAGGTTCAATAAGCCAGAATACTAGATATTCCAAGTATTCAAATAGTCAATTTCATGTAGACACAGTCATAAGATTTTAAGAAGTATATTTCATTTATTTTTTATTCATTTATTCAATATTTATTTATAGTTTTCCCATAAAAGTCATTGTGTTTGGCAGTATGTTAGCTGCAAGCAACAGCTATTTAACCGATAACTGTGTTATATCTGCTCGTGGTCCTAATGCAGAGAATTTAAAGATGTCAGTGTACACAGTGCCAGCCAACTGATTTGATTGACTGATAGAAGGAGAGAATTTGATGGCTGAAAGGAACCTTAGAACCTAGTTAGTCTGAATCTCTTCCATATTCGAATTTTACAGATAAGGAAGCTGAGGCCCAGAGAGAAGTAACTAAGGCAAGATCATGTAATAAGATAGGATCAGAGCTAGAGCCCTGATTTCCTGACTTTGAGGCCATTTTGGTCTTTTTTTTTTTAACTATACTGAGCTGCTTCCATAGTTATATCTTTCCTCTCAGTTGCCTTAATTAGCCTTTCTTGGTTTTGACATTGTATATACACAATCCAAGAAAAAGAGCTAAAATGCAGACATACTATTTTGAGCTTGAATATTTGAATTCTCTTTGGGTAACATAGTGGATGGTTAGAAGGGAGTGTTGGGAAACAATTCTCCATGAATATTTCATGACTCTGCATGGTTGATGTCCTCTGATCATTTGCAGTCAAGTTAAGAATGTTTGTATAAGGAGAAATTGTAGGATAGTAAAGCTTAGAGACAACGCCCTCCCTGGAGACAATGGAGGGTAGTAAAGATAAAAACCTCTTCTTCCTTTTCCCAGAGATATTTGCTTACCCAGAGTTAAGATGAGCTTGCTCTCTCCCCAGAGAGAGAGGCTCACCAGTAGCCCTATATAAGACGAGAGTTTCCTAAGTTTGTGCTTCCTCTCCTTTGATGTGACTCGTTGCATGTACCAATGCCATCTGACCCTCACTGTGTTATCCCATGAGGATTTGGGCTCAGGAAACTCGTGCTAAGGCATTACTCTGACTACTGCTTCTGGTGTGAGTAATAAGTGGTCTTTGTCTCTGATCCAGAGGTCTTGTTTAATATATATAGGCTAATTTGTTAGTTTGCAAGTAAGATAAAAATTTCAGATCCTTCAAAGTTTCTAACTTAACAAACAGGCAGATGGAGGTGAATTGTTATCAGAGTATTCGAATTAGCTCATGTAGTAATGAAATACATTATAAATACCCATGAGAACACAGGTGTTTTGGGGTTGTAGAACTATTAGATATTTCCCCATTAATCACTAACAAATATTTTGAATCGCAGTACATAGTTGTCTGTATTCAGTTGTATAGTTCAGACCAAAGTGTCCTTTGGGGACAAATGAAACAAAGTGGTGCTCTTTGAATTTATGTCTCTGGCATTCTAACTTAAGCATGGGATCATTTAATTTATACCAGTGGCAAAATTACTTTCTGTAAAAATGGACCTTAGAGATCAGTAGTCCAACCCACTCATATTTAAACTTTCAAGTTTGTAATTGATGGAAGTCTAAAATTTCCAACTTTAGTTAGGACCAGATGGTTGGAATGAAACAAATGTAGAGCAAGTCGAGTGTACAAACAAAATCTTTGAAAGTACTTCTGGAATCACTATTGTAGTTTGAGTTAATACCAACCATACAGTCAGCCAGGATGAGGCACTATTTATTATCAAAACCATCCTGTGGTGTAAGTGGCATTATCACCATTTAGCAAATGAGAAAATCCGGAATCAGCGTGGTCGCCAAGGACAAAAAATGTTAGTAAATGGAAAAGTTGGATTCAAGCCCAGGTCTTCTGGGTCTACGTCCTCTTAGGTTGCTTCCACTTATTAATTTGAACACTCCCCTTCCTCATCCATATATGAAGAAAAAATTAAAACTTTATAGGCATTATGATATAATGGAAATAACTCATCATTTGCAGTCTGAAGGCCTACTTTTGAGTACTAATTTTTCCATAGAATTTTTTTTCTTTCTTTGTGGAAGTCATTTGAAGAATGTGGAATGAAAAGAGTTTACTACACTAATAGTAAATGACAGCACTGGAACTAGCATCTGAGTCCTGACTCCTAGTTCACTGTACTTAACACTGCACCATGTTACTTCCATTCAAAACATCTCAGATATGGTGTGTGGTATTTTATGTCTTCAAACTCCATCTACTTGTATTTTGAACAGCACAGGAAGTAGAAGGAAACTTCCAATCTAAGGCATTCTCCCAGTAGAGCTGGTGAAAGAACATAAACGTTTAGCCGGGGAGGCCTGGTATTTATTACTTGCAGAGGACAGTGTTTTTTTTTTTTTAGGACAGTGATTTTTGATTTTTAAGAATGATCTCCGCATATGGGAACTTATCATTTGATTTGGGGGCAACTGACTAGATTGCATTACATATCCATAATTGGGTAATTTTTCAAATTGATTCGTAATTGTTTTTTCATACCTTTTTGTAGATCTTTTAATTTGCAGATAATTTCTGTGATATTTTCCAATAACTTAATTGAAAGATAATTGTTTTTCATTTAGAACAAGTGTACTTTGATCTCAGGAGAATAGGGTATTGGCTTCATAAAACTTGTTCCCATTTGAATTTGACATGAAAGCATTCCTGAAATGATAAATATTCAGATATGAGTTGAAAACATGCCTTATTTAAAACTCAGCATGTAACAGATATAATCACGCATAAGGATGTTCAGTTCTTTTCCATGGAGATTTGCAATGCAGAAAATAACAACAGGTTTTTTTAATATACAAAAGGTATAATCCTGGGTAGGTACAAGGGGGTGGTTTAGGACCAAAGAAAATTTAGCTAAAAATAGGAGTAAGATCCATTTGCTGCCCTCACAGAAATCACAGATAGCCAGGGAGGCAGGCCTGTAAATAATTCAAATACAAAATTAAACTGTGAAGATCCTTGAATGGTAGGCCAAGGAGCAATGAGGATCAATCCAAGATTCGCAAGCAGCAAAGTAACATGATCAGGGCTATATTTTAGAAAAATTTCTTTGGTGGTTTACTGTGAGGTAGAGAGAGATGGCATTCAGGAAATTGAATTAGCATGACAGTGCCAAAGTCCAGGTAAGAGATAACCTGTAGGTGTGCACATGTATCAGAATGTAGTGATAAGGGCAAGGACCTTTTTCTTAAGTTATTTTTTAATTGAAGTCTAGTTGATTTACAATGTTGTATTAATTTCTGCTGTACAGCAAAGTGACTCAGTTATACACATAGAGACATTCTTCTTTATATTCTTTTCCATTGTGGTTTATCCCGGGATATTGAATATAGTTCCCTGGGCTATACAGTAGGACCTTGTTGTTTATCCATCCTATACAGAATAGTTTGCATCTGCTAATCCCAAATTCCCAATCCTTCCTTCCCCCACCCCCCTCCCCCTTGGCAACCACGAGTCTGTTCTCTATGTCTGTGAGAGTCTCTTTCTATTTCGTAGATAGGTTCATTTGTGTCATATTTTAGATTCCACACATTAGTGATATCATAGGGTATTTGTCTTTCTCAAGGAAAGGGATCTTTTTGCTCTTTTTCCTGCTGGAAAAATTACATCTGTAGCTTACATCATGCATCTGGGTATGACAATTTAAGAGATACAGATACAGGAAGTGGGCCTAAAGCATGGGTAGCAATGAGTATATGCTTTCAGCAGCCAGACAGGTAACACAGGCAACCATTTGATGAGGATGCTATAGAGGAGATTCATTCTAGAGCCGTGCTGAGGAAAAATATTTTTTTGATAACTTTCTATCCTGATCTCTCTTACTCTTTTGTAAATTTCTAGCTTAGCATGAAGAAGCAGTTTGAAAAGACTGTCCAAAATATCAGGAGAAACGGAGACTCCATTAATAGAGATTAGTACCTAAAATAGGGTGAGCAATGCAGTATTGAGTCATTTGAAATAGTCTTAAAGTAGGGATTAGGAGTCCTGAGTTTGAGCCCTGTTCTGCCACTTACTTGGTTGTATGACCTTGGGTAAGTCACTAAGGTTCTCTGGGTCTCAAGTTCCTTATTAGTAGAATGGGCAGTTCTGACAAGGCTAGCATTCTTACATTTTAGTGTACCTATGCGTCACCTGGGGAGTTTGTTAAAAATGCAGATTCACTGACCCCATTGCCAGAGATTCTAATACAGTGAAAGTGTAACAAATTATCAAAGCTCTACGGATTTGTGGATTTCTCTGCATTTGGCTGGCTGGATTTGAAAAATTAGCTCTGACTCTTCAATCAATAATTCTTCATTTGCAACAGAACTACACCTTGTAATTTAGACAGTTTTGAATGACTTTCTAGCTTTTCATTTTTGCTCTTTTGTTCATTTATTTTTTCTTTTACTTCATCCTGGGAATGATGGAATGGGAAGACTTTAAGAGTATAAATCAAGGGAAAATGCTATGTTTTTATTGGCTGTGGCTACGTTGCTTCTCCCTTCCCTACCCCTCAATGCACAGAGAATTTTAGGAAATTAAACAAGAAAACAAAACAAAAACAAAAACAAAACCAATGGAGGGAACTTCTTTGAGTTATGCAACTGGTTTGGTCTATTCTCCTTAAACCCAGTTGTAGACATAGATGTTATCACTCAAATGGAAAGAAAGGCCAGTCTTCAGCTCACTCCCCAGTACTAGGGGCAAAGTCATGACAGAGTGACAGAGAAGTTTAGAGTCCTCCCAGAAACTGCCTGCAGATCTGTCTTTACTTAGTGGCAAGAGATTATCTGTGTTTTCAAGTATGAAGTGTTGGTCAGTGAGAATCCAATTCAAGTTAGGTGATTGTTTTGGTGTAGGTATATCTCAATTTCATCATAATCATATTAACATTAGTATTGGCATTTTCATTTCCTACTCATCTTTATGATGTAATAAAGGCACATGAAAGCAAAACATTTAGAAAATGGCACCAAGAGGTATTGCTGTATAATATATAAAACATCCCCAGCTCCTGAAGCATCATTTAATTCAGGTAAAGCATTCTCTATTTCTTCCTCTTATCAGGCACTGTTCAATAGAAGTATAATCTGAACCACACGTGGGGACCATATATGTAAATGTAAATTTGCTGGTAGCTACATTAAACAAGTAAAAAGAAAATGATGAAATTAATTTTTTAAATGCATTTTATTTGTCACAGTTTATTTGAAACCTTTCAAATGTTCACGTGTGGCTAGTGGCTGCAGCGTTGGGTGGCACAATTCTAATCAGTTACATGTGAGCTTTCAATCATTTCTCACCAGCTCACAGTATTCCTATCCATCCCTAGCTTGATCACGGTCCTAGTGGATTTCACTGTCCATAAATCCCTTGGTCTGTTTCTTCATCCTTAATAATCTGTTGTTCTTCCCCTCCATCTCAGTCCCCCATCATTCCTATGGGCTCACTATGATCCTGTTATCACCCATAACTTCTAGTGTGTGTGTGTGTATAATAATTTGATGTTTTGATATATGTATGCTGTGAAATGGTCACCACAATCAAGCTAATTTACATAACCATGACCTCAAAATATTTACCTTTTTTCCTTTTTTTTTTAGTGAGAACACTTAATATTTACCCTCTTAGCGAATTTCAACTCAAGCACACAGTATTGTTAACTGTAGTCACCATGCTGTACATTACAACTCCAGAACTCATTCATCTTGCATAACTGAAACTTTGTACCCTTTAACCAATCTCTCCCCATTCTCCCATTTTCTTAATCATCTTTTAAGTTGTTTTTATTAAACTTTGTTCAGTTCCTTAAACATACCAGGCTCTCTCTGGCCTCACAGCCTAGAACATTCCTTTCCCTCTTCTGCACCTGGTTATGGTTAAACATCACTGTGAGAAACTTGCCTGCCTGGTCCCCAACTTCTCTCTAGACTGGGCTAGTTTCTGCTATATTCTGTCACGAGCACTTTATACATCTCCTATTATAGCACTTATCACAAGGTACTTATTACAGCCGCTTTTTTTTTTTTTTTTTTTTTTTTTTTTTTTTTTGCGGTACACGGGCCTCTCACTGTTGTGGCCTCTCCCGTTGCGGAGCACAGGCTCCGGACGCGCAGGCTCAGCGGCCATGGCTCACAGGCCCAGCCGCTCTGCGGCATGTGGAATCTTCCCGGACCGGGGCACGAACCCGCGTCCCCTGCATCAGCAGGCAGACTCCCAACCACAGCGCCACCAGGGAAGCCCTACAGCTGCTTTTTAAGTTGATGTATTCTCTGCTAGACTGTTGACTCTGTGAAGGCAAGGACTGTGTCTATAATATTATCATGCAATTTTCCTTCTACTTTCTACTATTATTATAAATTTATCTGAGGTTGTTCCTTTAGGATCTGGTTCTTCTAGTAGATTCTAAGTTCCCTAAAGGCAGGAACCATGTTGTTTTGTTCACTGTTGCATTCCCAATGCATAGAATGGCACCTAATGCATAATAGATGCCCCATGCATGTCTTTTAAAGGGATGGATGGATGGTTGGATAGACTATATAGAAACAAAACTGCACTGGTTAGTTTGCAGATGTACTACTATGTGATAGATCGACATACTTGTTTGCTAGTTACTTTAGGGAAGTTGGAATAAGGATCTGAATGTATACTGCTTGCAAGTTCAGTTTATGTAGAATTGAAACATATGAAGACTAAAGTCTAACTGTAATATTCATTTTTTGTGTTCGTCATGTGCCCAACACTACTAGGCTCTTTTCATACATTATTTCAATTCTTGTAATAGCCTAAAAAATAATTATCATTTGCTGCTTTTTGTAGCTGAAGATACTTAGTCTTAGAGAATCATAGATGTCCATGTTTTTTCTCGTTTTACAGCTCAGAGAGGTTAAGTACCTTAACAACTTTACACAATTAGTAAGGGCTAGAGCTGGGGCTGGAAATTGGGCCGATCTGCCTCCAAAACTTAGGTGTTCATTGTGCAGCCCTTATCTACCCTCAGTGAGGTCTGCAGTGATCCTTACCGTTATGACTTCTTTGATCACATATTAACCTCTCTGCACCAGAGAGGAGAAAAGATACTTTGTGGTATAAATGTCTCTCAGGACATCTCTCTGGACTACAGTTCTATTTCAGTGAGCTTCCCTCTCGTGGAACACAGAGTCATGTGTTCCTGATGCTCCTTGATTCCTGCATTGTTACTACTTATTGTCTTAGACTTGGAGAATATGGTTTATTGGATCAAATGGACAGTGGAAAATTTCTTACCTTTCTGTATATTAAAGTGGGTAAAAAATAATAGTAATTATTCCAGAGATTTTGCTGAATATTAAATGGAATAATGTATTTAATGTCTACAGCAAAGTGTCTGACACTTAATAAATATTAGGTATTAATATTTTTTATGACTTACTGAACCTGGTTGACTTGGCTACATGTGCTAATTGGAAGACAGGGCCAGAGCTATTGTACTGTAGTATCTTCGCTGTCTACATGGTCCTAATGTGTTTTGGGAGATACAGTGGACCTTCAGCGTTGTACTTGATAAAGTATGAGCCATATAGCCAAAGTGACGAAGTTTCAGGATTCTTTTGTTGTTGTTGTTGTTGTTGTTGTTGTTGTTCTGCGGTACGCGGGCCTCTCACTGTTGTGGCGTCTCCCGTTGTGGAGCACAGGCTCCGGACGCGCAGGCTCAGCGGCCATGGCTCACAGGCCCAGCCGCTCCGCGGCACGCGGGATCCTCCCGGACTGGGGCATGAACCCGTGTCCCCTGCATCGGCAGGCGGACTCTCAACCACTGCGCCACCAGGGAAGCCCAGGATTCTTTTTTAAGAGATGAAATATAAGTCCCTGGCTTGCAGAAGATAATCAAAGTTATGATCTTAATACTTTGCTATACAATTCAGAATTGGTGGCAATGATTTCTTATAGCACTGTTCTTTTTTGTATTTTTCCCCTGTCTGGATACATATACATTGACACTGCACATAGAATCTTAGGATTAAATGAGAGAAGAGATAACTTGAGATGAAGAATATTTATGATCCTATGGCTGCAAAGGACAGCAATTCCTCTATTTTGAGGTCCAGCCCCTATTCTGGCTATTCTGTAGGTTACAAAGGAAAGCCTCAGTGTGGAGCTTCTAGCAATAAGAGCTGCATCCAATTTCTGTTCGAATCCTCATTCTATCTCACCTATAATAATGCTAAGGTCTGTAGTACTTAAATGTAAAAATCACTTAAGCTCAGAGAAGTATTGTTAGAAATGTATCACTGTTCAAATCACTAGTATACTGTATTATGGGCTTCATTGTACGGTTAAAAATGGAAAATTTATAACATGGAAAGTGTTGATTCAACTCATATATTTAATCATTGATGGTTTGTTATTTTAAGTAAAATTAAAAGAAAAATGACAGATTTTGAACTTGTATAAAAATGGTTCAGAAAAAAATCTAAACAAAATATTTTTAAAAGAAATATTAAATCATGAATGAAAGATATATTTAATTTAAAAGATCAATACAATGTATCCCCAAATTTTGGAGAAATGAGTAAAATATAAGAAGGCACATTTATTTATCTCTCATCAGTCATGGTGAACTTTTCTCTCCCCCAGGCTGCCATTTTATCTTTATATACTTGCTATAATAGCACTTACCGTAGTCAGCCCTATATCAGAATTGTTTAGCTTTGTGTCTGGCATGTCCTTGAATAGAGAATGTCATAAGAGCATTATCTCTTATATATTACTACCAGATACTACAGCTGCACATTCACACAAGAGCATAGGAGACAAGGCAGTTACAAATAAATATGGAAAGAAGAAAATATATATGCTTTAAAAGTGGTTGGTGTATTACTAAATTATAGCGTTAACAAAGTAAAGACATAAATATCATCATGAGCAGGTACCAGTGGTATAAATTGAGGCCAAATTCTGTGACTCATCTCCTCAGCTTTGTGCTTATCGGCTTACCATTAAGGCTTCCCCCCAAAGCCTGACATCCACCAAGGAGATACAACTCATTTACGAGTTGTTGTAAGCATATAAAATTTAGAGTACCAAAAACTTTAGAATGAATTCTGCTTTGATCAGTATGATGGACTAGATATTCTTAAGAGTTCTTCCAATAAAATGAAAATAGATTATGGATAAATTATAACAAGCTAACTTTTAAAGCACCACCATGTTTCATGAAAGCAATGAAAGCCTCTAAGCGTTCAGAAAAGAGATTAATGAAAGAAAAAAATCAGTGAACTGAAACTTCTAAAAGTCAGTGGTAAACAAACATGAAATGCAGAGTTGCTCTGTGATCTGAGTCTGCCCCCCTTCCCCCCTTCACGCCTGCAAGATGCAAGAGATGAAAATGAGACTTCTGCGTTCATTAGACAACATTGAAGAAGGCTATAGTGTCGTACTGTCATAGGTGCCTAAGTACTCCTTGTCTTCTAGTAACAGGAGACACCAGTTCTCTTTGGAGGAAAGCAACTCCCATTTAGATCTTCAGTGTTCTGAACAGTTAAGTTCAGTCACAGTAAAGCATCACCAGAAGCATGAGGAAGCAAGTGATCATGAGTGAGAAAAAAAACCCAACAATAAAAAACCCTAACAAATTGAGACTTTGTGTACATAAGTAATTCCTATATGTAATGTAAAGTCATTATTTAGGAAATGTTTAAAGAAATGAAAAATGAATGCAGTAAAATTAGCAATCAGTGAGAGAGTATACAAAATGACCAGCAAATTTGAAAAAGAACCAAAGAGAATTCTTAGTAATAAAATGTCTTTGGAAAAATGCTTGGAGATTGGCTTCTAACAACTCTGCTTGTTGAGACTTCCCTGGTGGTGCAGTGGTTAAGAATCCGCCTGCCAATGCAGGGGACGCGGGTTCGAGCCCTGGTCCGGGAAGATCCCACATGCCACGGAGCGACTAAACTCGTTCGCCACACCTACTGAGCCTGCACTCTAGAACCCACGAGCCACAACTACTGAAGCCCGCGCACCTAGAGCCTGTGCTCCACAACAAGAGAAGCCACCGCAATGAGAAGCCTGTGCATGGCAATGAAGAGTAGTCCCCGCTTGCTGCAACTAGAGAAAGCCTGCACTCAGCGACGAAGACCCAACACAGCCAAAAATTAAGAAAAAAAAAATCTGCTTGTTTATGGTGATGCTATGTGAGGCTGAGGAGGTGGTTATTAGATGCATTGTTTCCAGGGATTTCTGGATAATGGATAGCAGGAGTACACCAGCCAGAGCTGCAGTTCACCCACACCATTCCGAGGAAGGAGAATGGATATCCTGTACTTATCCAATTTCTTTATAATTCACCATTTGATCTTTTATGAACCGCGTAACCTCTCTGTCCCTGTTTCCCTGTTTCATTTTTAAAGATTGAGGGTAAATCAAGAGAACATATGTAACAATAAATAAAATACATTAAAATAAAGTGTAATATATTTTTATATACAGTCATCTTTTAAAAAATTTGGCAACATCTATTATAGAATGGTGTAATTTTGTGATCAGCAAATAAAGTACATTCACGATCATAATTTTACAATTTATTTTTATGAATTTGGCTTTATAATTTAACCTTGTGAAATTACTTAATGGAATTCTTATGAATTTACAAAATACTACCTGTACTCATATTTTTTTAACATAACAGCCGTAGCACTACCAAAGATTTACTTAACTGCTGAAGTATGAAAGAAAATACTTCCTTTGAGTCTCCTCTAAATTCCAACATTTCCAGTTGTTTTCTTTCCCCTAGAAAAGTAAAAACTGATGGCTGGCAGTAAAACTTACTTATTAAATTATAGTGATTACCCAATGAGAGAACATGAACCTAATTTACAGAAAGACTGAGAGATATATGGACCGTAGAGGCAAATTGGAATTAATATGGTTCACACTTATAAGTCAAAATTTGGTCTACTTCTTCATAGCTTATTGTCTTCTGAAACCCTATATACCAAAACAAAGTAAGAATTGGGGCCAGTGGAGTTTAATCATGTGCTAAGTCAACTAAGGATATTAAGTAGAGGATATTTTTATTAAGACTGTAAGAGCCTGACTTTCTGCCACTCTCATCCTCACATGCAAAAATCTAAATTTTGCATATCTTCTTCTATGATATCTTTTATGTTTATCTCTTCCTTTCCATCTCCACCTTTGTACAGATTCTTATCCCCTCACATCATGTGTTTTGCAGTAGTCTTTGAATCACCTCCTTGCCTCTGAGACCGAAAGTACTGTTTCTGACCCTTTTCCTTGCTTATTCCTGTTGAAAATCATGGTCACCTTCCACAATATATTCAGTACAATCCTTCGTCTACTTCTGGTGTCTTCTGTACTCCCTAGCCTTCCAAGTTCAGTCTTAGAATTTTTTAGAATTTTCTGCTGCTCTCTCAGGTATTTATTTAGAAGTCTCCCTTTGTCTATAGATAGACACTTTTCCCCAAAGCCATGCAGTTTTCTTCCTCCTGGAATAGTAATGTGATACCACCCACGTTAAGGGTTTACTTTTCATTTATGATATTTTACATGACTTATGGTGCCACTTCTCCAGAGATTCTGGACTCATGTTCCATGAGCAGAACTTTATACCTGTTTTATAGTTCTTTTGGTGCATAATTTTCTCTTCTTGTTTTCTGTCTGGCTTTCATCCATAAGATTACAAACCACATGATATTGGCCTTTATAACGGTCTCTCTTCTCTAGATATTTTTCTTCCTAAACTTTTTCCTAGATCAATTTTCTTTTCTTTCTACAAACACTTCTTGTTCTCTACTATATTTGAGGATAAGTATTCATTCTTCTAGTATGTTTTATTTCTGCTGTAGTGTCCAGTTTGCTTTGTTGAATCCAGTCAGTACCCATTTGGGTAGAAACATGCACAGAGTATATAGTCTGTGCATCATTATAGAGTGTTCAGCCCCATGCAACATGTATGTATAGATTTCTGTCTTTTTCTGTACTTACTACTTCCTGAAAGCAGCACATTAAGATATATTTATCTTTTCATGTGAACTAAATTGCCAGCCTGCTTGTCAGCCCCATCAGTTGATACGTCAGCCATTTTTCTAATGTAGGCTACACTTATTTTTAATGGGAAGGTATTAATCCGAGAATACACTACATTAAAAGTCAGACTACTCAATTAATAAAATACAGCTATGTCTTCCAATACTGTGCTGGCCTTGCACATAATAGACATTCAAATATTTTTTGAATGAAAGCAATATTTAACTATAGGTTTTGATGTTTTGAAAAAAAGAGTGTTCTCATAGGTAATATTCAGTGTTGTCCCAATGTTTAAGGGCCTTTCTTTGGAGATAATGAGCTCTCCATCCTTGAGATATTCAAACTTAGATTTGGTTGATCACCTGGTAAAGACTTTAGAACATCCAAGGGTGATTACTCTAGACCAGGGGTTAGTAAACTATGTCGTGCAGATCAAATCTGGCCTGCCACTTGCTATTGTAAATAAAATTCTATTAGAATACAGCCATGTTCAATTGTTTAGGTATTACCTATGGTTGCTTTCATGTTACATTGGTGCAAGTTGAGTAGTAGTGACAGAGAAAGCCTAAAAGATCTGCTGTTTGGCCCTTTACAGAAAAAAGTTTGCTGACCCTTTTTCTAGACTAGTATCGAGATGTTCTTGATTAATGTAAAATAATGTCCTGAGGAAGTAAGCTTCTTAAAACATAAACTGCATTGGCCATAGAAAATGTGTGTGTCCTAAAGTGCTTCGGTATATGGGGTCTAAGCAGCAATTCTTAATTGAGGGTATGCTAATCTCTTGAAATTGTTTCACATTTTTTGTTTGTATACGTATATATGCATTTGTGGGGAAAGGGCCCACAGTTATCATTATCAAATTCTCCATGCAATCTGTGTGTGACCAAAAAAAAAATCACTGCTCTATATATTTCTTTTTATGATTACAACAAGAACTCATATTAAAATTTTGATAAAGCCTATGATGACTTTTCCCCCATGTTTGGTACCTCTAACTTCTGCCTTGTTTTGCCCAAATGCTGCAATTTTGCCAGACTATCAAACTGCCATGAGAAAATCTAGGCACAGCATGGCATTGTCAGCTTCTAAAGGTGAAATTTATGTTGTCACCCTTTCTTCTTGAGGAAGAATAAGTGTGAATACTAAAGAGATGTCAGTGAATATTTTCCTTTTTTTAGAAACTGTTTTATTGGTACAACTGACATGTAAAAATCTGTACATATTGAATGTATACAAGTTGATGAGTTTGGGGATAAGTATATACCCCCGAAACCATCACCACCATCAAGGCCTCAGACATATCTATCACCTCCCAAAGGTACCTCCTTTCCCTTTCATTATTTTTATCATGTGTGTTTGTTAAGAACACTTAATATAAGTTGTACCCTCTTAACCAATTTTAAGTATACAATTCAGTATTGTTAGCTACGGGCACTATGCTGCTTAGTAGATCTCCAGAACATCCTTATTAGTATCTAAAAACCTGCCCCCAAAGCAAAGCAGTTACTGGAAAGAGATTTTATATGGGAAAATATTACATGTCATCAAATTCTGTTTCCTTTTCCTTATGTACTCACAGCTAGACTACATTTCCCATCCTCCCCATAATCAGGTGGAGGCATTTGATTGCGTTCTGGAAAATAGAATGTAGACTGAAGTGCTGGACGTCACATTCAGGGCAGGCTCCAAAAACCTTCCATGTGATCTTCTGCATACTCTTCCATTTTTAAACTGGATAAATTGGATTTTTCTTAGGCTTTAAGGGACAGTGGAGTTACTCACTGGAAGAAGCCTTGATCCTTTACTGACTGTGTGGAGCATACCACCATAGTTATTCTGGAATTGTTTATTACACTAGTCAGTCTAGACCGACTACTTCAGGGATGGACTAATACACCAATCAGACAGTGAAGAATTGTGTAAATTAAAAAAATATATATCTACAGTACTATTGTAGGACCAGGAAGGCATTCACCTGTTAAAAGGGCTGAATCATGTCTTTTTAATTACTTGATTATGGTGTTGACAGTTTTTTGAATAGCCTTTATAAATACAGTCATTAGCATATATATATGTTTTTTAAGCCAGCGACCATCTTTGCTCTACTATATATTGAACTTGCTCTATTCCCTCTTGCTAATACCCAGGTCATGCAAAATTGGAAATGTTATTTGTAAACAACTGAGGGTAAATCCACATCAAGATAAGTCTCACTTATGAAACTTTCTAGGCCAATTTAAATAAGAAAGTTAAATTAGAAAAAGTTAAATGAAAAACAAAAAACCTAAAAATCAGCTTACCATCCCATAGTCAGACCTGAGTTAATTTTCTCTAAGGAAGAACTCCTGCTGACCATACATAACTATATGAGAATAGATTTTTTGAAAAATGTTTTCCCTGTTATATAACCATGGCAACCCCTTCACTAGGCTTAAGGGGAAGTATCCAGGGTCAAATTAGAGATGTCTTAAAAAGTGGCAAACTGGAAGAGCATCAAGATGGCAGAAGGGTAAGACGCGGAGATCCCCTTCCTCCCCACAGATACATCAGAAATACATCTACACGTGGAACAACTCCTACAGAACACCTACTGAACGCTGGCAGAAGACCTCAGACCTCCCAAAAGGCAAGAAACTCCCCCACATACCTGGGCAGGGCAAAAGAAAAAAGAAAAAACAGAGACAAAAGGATAGGGACGGGACCTGCACCAGTGGGAGGGAGCCGTGAAGGAGGAAAGGTTTCTGCACACTAGGAAGCCCCTTCGCGGGCGGAGACTGCGGGAGGCAGAGTGGGGAAGCTTTGGAGCCGCGGAGGAGAGCGCAGCAACAGGGGTGCGGAGGGCAAAGCGGGGAGATTCCCGCACAGAGGATCGGTGCCGACCGGCACTCACCAGCCCGAGAGGCTTGTCTGCTCAGCCGCCAGGGCGGGTGGGGCTGGGAGCTGAGGCTCGGGCTTCAGTCGGAGCGCAGGGAGAGGACTGGGGTTGGCGGCGTGAACACAGCCTGAAGGGGGTTAGTGTGCCACGGCTAGCCGGGAGGGAGTCCGGGGAAAAGTCTGGACCTGCCGAAGGGACAAGAGACTTTTTCTTCCCTCTGTTTCCTGGTGCGCGAGGAGAGGGGATTAAGAGCGCTGCTTAAAGGAGCTCCAGAGAGGGGCGCGAGCCGCGGCTATCAGCGTGGACCCCAGAGACGGGCATGAGACGCTAAGGCTGCTGCTGCCGCCACTAAGAAGCCTGTGTCCACACCTGCCCTCCTGGGAGACTGTGCAGCCCGCCACTGCCAGGGACAACTTCCCCGGGAGAACGCACGGTGCGCCTCAGGCTGCTGCAACGTCACGCTCGCCTCTGTCACTGCAGGCTCGCCCCGCATCCGTACCCCTCCCTCCCCCCGGCCTTGGTGAGCCAGAGCCCCCAAATCAGCGGCTCCTTTAACCCTTTTCCGACCACAACGCTATGAGACTAGATATCAATTAAAGGAAAATATCTGTAAAAAAGACAAACACATGGAGACTAAACAACACACTACTTAATAACCAAGGGATCACTGAAGAAATCAAAGAGGAAAACAAAAACTACCGAGAAACAAATGACAATGAAGACACTAAGATCCACAACCTATGGGATGCAGCAAAAGCAGTTCTAACAGGGAAGTTAATAGCAATACAATCCTACCTTAAGAAACATCTCAAATAAACAACCTAACCTTACACCTAAAGCAATTAGAGAAAGAAGAACAAAAAAACCCCAAAGTTAGCAGAAGGAAAGAAATCATAAAGATCACATCACAAATAAATGAATAAGAAATGAAGGAAATGATAGCAAAGATTAATAAAACTAAAAGCTGGTCCTTTGAGAAGATAAACAAAACTGCTAAACCAGTAGCCAGATTCATCAAGAAAAAAAGGGAGAAGACTCAATAAAATCAGAAATGAAAAAGAAGTAACAACTGACACTGCAGAAATACAAAGGATCATGAGAGATTACTACAAGCAACTCTATGCCAATAAAATGGACAACCTGGAAGAAATGGACAAATTCTTAGAAATGCACAACCTTCCGAGACTGAACCAGGGAGAAATAGAAAATATGAACAGACCAATATCAAGCACTGAAATTGAAACTATGATTAAAATCTTCCAACCAACAAAAGCCCAGGACCAGATACCTTCACAGGCGAATTCTACCAAACATTTGTAGAAGAGCTAACACCTTTCCTTCTCAAACTCTTCCAAAATATAGCAGAGGGAGGAACACTCCCAAACTCATTCTATGAGGCCACCATCACCCTGATACCAAAACCAGACAAAGATGTCACAAAGAAAGAAAACTACAGGCCAATATCACTGATGAACATAGATTGCAAAAATCCTCAACAAAATACAAGCAAACAGAATCCAACAGCACATTAAAAGGATCATACACCGTGATCACGTGGGGTTTATCCCAGGAATGCAAGGATTCTTCAGTATATGCAAATCAATCAACGTGATACACCATATTAACAAATTGAAGGAGAAAAACCATATGATCATCTCAATAGATGCAGAGAAAGCTTTCGACAAAATTCAACACCCATTTATGATACAAACCCTGCAGAAAGTAGGCATAGAGGGAACTTTCCTCAACATAATCAAGGCCATATATGACAAACCCACAGCCAACATCGACCTCAGTGGTGAAAAACTGAAAGCATTTCCACTAAGATCAGGAACAAGACAACGTTGCCCACTCTGACCACTATTATTCAACATAGTTTTGGAAGTTTTAGCCACAGCAATCAGAGAAGAAAAAAATATAAAAGGAATCCAAATCGGAAAAGAAGAAGTAAAGCTGTCACTGTTTGCAGATGACATGATACTATACATAGAGAATCCTAAAGATGCTACCAGAAAACTACTAGAGCTAATCAATGAATTTTGTAAAGTAGCAGGATTCAAAATTAATGCACAGAAATCTCTGGCATTCCTATACACTAATGATGAAAAATCTGAAAGTGAAATTAAAAAACACTCCCATTTACCATTGCAACAAAAAGAATATAATATCTAGGAATAAACCTACCTAAGGAGGCAAAAACCTGTATGCAGAACATTATAAGACACTGATGAAAGAAATTAAAAATGATACAAATAGATGGAGAAATATACCATGTTCTTGGATTGGAAGAATCAACATTGTGAAAATGACTCTACTGCCCAAAGCACTCTACAGATTCAATGCAATCCCTATCAAACTACCACCGGCATTTTTCACAGAACTAGAAAAAAAAATCAGAATTTGTATGGAAACACAAAAGACCCCAAATAACCAAAGCAATCTTGAGAAGGAAAAACGGAGCTGGAGGAATCAGACTCCCTGACTTCAGACTATACTACAAAGCTACAGTAGTCAAGACAGTATGGTACTGGCACAAAAACAGAAATATAGATCAATGGAACAGGATAGAAAGCCCAGAGATAAACCCATACACATACAGTCACCTTATCTTTGATAAATGGGGCAAGAATATACAATGGAGAAAAGACAGCCTCTTCAATAAGTGGTGCTGGGAAAACTGGACAGCTACATATAAAAGAATGAAATTAGAACACTCCCTAACACCATACACAAAAGTAAACTCAAAATGGATTAGAGACCTAAATAGAAGGCCAGGCACCATTAAACTCTTAGAGGAAAAATATAGGCAGAACACTCTATGACATAAATAACAGCAAGATCCTTTTTGACCCACCTCCTCGAGAATGGGAAATAAAAACTAAAATAAACAAATGGGACCTAATGAAAGTTAAAAGTTTTTGCACAGCGAAGGAAACCGTAAACAAGACGAAAAGACAGCCCTCAGAATGGGAGAAAATATTTGCCAATGAAGCAACTGACAAAGGATTAATCTCCAAAACATACAAGCAACTCATGCAGCTCAATATCAAAAAAACAAACAACCCAATCCAAAAATGGGCAGAAAACCTAAATAGACATTTCTCCAAAGAAGATACACAGACTGCCAACAAACACATGAAAGAATGCTCAACATCATTAATCATTAGAGGAATGCAAATCAAAACTCCAATGAGATATCATCTCACACCGGTCAGAATGGCCATCATCAAAAAATCTACAAACAATAAATGCTGGAGAGGGTGTGGAGAAAAGCGAACCCTATTGCACTGTTGGTGGGAATGTGAATTGATACAGCCACTATGGAGAACTCTGTGGAGGTTCCCTCAAAAACTAAAAATAAAACTACCATACGACCCAACAATCCCACTACTGGGCATATAACCCTGAGAAAACTATAATTCAAAAAGCATCTTGTTCCAAAATATTCATTGCAGTTCTGTTTACCATAGCCAGGACATGGAAGCAACCTAAGTGTCCATCAACAGATGAATGAATAAAGATGTGGCATATATATACAATGGAATATTGCTCAGCCATAAAGGGAAACAAAACTGAGTTATTCATATTGAGGTGGATGGACCGAGAATGGACTTTAGGATACGGGGAGGGGGAAGGGTAAGCTGTGACAAAGTGAGAGACTAGCATGGACATATATACATTACCAAACGTAAAGTAGATAGCTAGTGGGAAGCAGCCGCATAGCACAGGGAGATCAGCTTGGTTCTTTGTGACCACCTAGAGGTGTGGGATAGGGAGGGTGGGAGGGAGGGAGATGCAAGAGGGAAGAGTTATGGGGACATATGTATATGTATAACTGATTCACTTTGTCATAAAGCAGAAGCACACCATTGTAAAGCAATTATACTCCAGTAAAATGTTAAAAAAAGTGGCAAACTTTTTACTTTTCTTTAGAGGACAAAGTAAACCCAAAAGGTTGGGGTCAGTTTCAGCATACCCTTCTCTTGAAGAAAATGTCTCTATGTGTGTGTATGTGTGTATCTACGTGTACACGTGAGAGGGCATGCATGTGCACACATGTATGTTGTCTCAATCATACCAAACAGGAAGAAAAAAACTATTCAGAATAGTTTGGAACTAACAGTTGCAGGACTTTAGCTTGCTATCCTGAATGATTGGATTATCATATAAACTATAAATATAGCATGCATCCTTTTAGTCTGCAAAGTAATAACTTACTTTAACTGCCATAGAGCTTTCCCTTATCTCTCTAAGTATTCTCTTCCTTGCAGTGCAGGCTGCTGCTGATTTTCTGCTCATATAAGTAGTAAATGCTGAGGCGTCGCCTTGGAGTTGGCAGTGTGATCAATCACAGCCTCACGTTGTAGAGGGTCTTCCCCAACTTGTTGACAGGACCCATATCTTTCAATGCGTATTGTTTTGAAAACCTTAAAGGCTGACCTCTAGAATACCATAAACATGCTAATAGCAGCTCTTAACATTATCTTCCATTTCTTTCACTTCTCCTTCTCCAAAGAAAACATACAAAGTTCACAAAGCAACAGCGGCCTTAATACCCAGTTTTGAAGGGGGAAAGCTGTGACTGATTAAGTGATCATGTGATAAACAGCAGAGTTTCTTTATCTCTCTCAAAGGGACTTTTCATTATACTGTGTGCCCTTCATAACTTTCTAGCCTTACCTCTGCCCCTACGCTGACAGTGATCTGTTAAACTAAATCATTTTGAATTACTGGCACAAAAGAAATACTTTCAGGTGTGGTATATGTTTGGCCTAAAATGGATCCACCCTGCTACCCCTCCACCAAACTCTCCTCTCTAGTTGCTGAGCAGCCAGTCTTCCTTCAAGTCAATGTTGCAATGTCTCTCTCCGCTGTGAAGTCTCTCTCTAGCCACCAGACACAGTTGGTTGTCCTCTTGTTGGTATTTCCACAGTATGTAGTACATACTCTTTACTATTACGGTTATCTCACTTTATATTCATTCATTAATGTATTAGTCCCCTGCATAGGACCTTGAGCTCCTCAGGGGCAGAGAACACGTCCTGTTCATTTATATAGCACCTAGTCCAGTGCCTGGTACGTGCAAAATAGTAGTCAATGAATAGGTATTGAATAAATTAGCAAGTATCCCATTTCTGCATTTAATCAGCATAGCATAGTAGTTTAGAGTAGGGGCTTGGAGATGGACTGTCCTAGATTCAAGTCCTAGCCTTTCCATGTATCAGCCTTGTGATCTTTGCAAGTTACTTACCTTCTCTGTTTAGTTATCTGTAAAACTGGGATGCCAGTAGTGCCTGCCTAATGGAATTATTGAGTGGATTCAATGAGGAAATAGATGTAAGGTACACGATGAAGTGCCTGAAACACACTAAATTTTAACAAATGTCTCTTGTTTCTTTCAAAGCCCCCTGCTCCATCTCTCTCTTAACAAACCAAAACTGCTTAGGTAAATGTTATTGATAGGGAGGGACTAGGGAGAGACTTTTTCCAGCCAAGTCCCGATCTGAAACAGGACATAAATTTATACTGAGTGAATATTCACCAGTACATATGTCCTTTGTGACAGATAAAACTATGTAGTATTGTATTTATGTTCAACTACAAATAAAACTGAAGTTCATCAAATTTCCCTTTTTTCTGCAATTACAGAGGAAAGGAAGGTGTGGGTTCAATTTAGAGACCCCACGGAAAACGTTTAACCCCATTTCTTGGTCAGTTTCAAGATAAATTGCTGAATATTATGCATGGGCCTGTTTCATTTTCAAGAATTCTTTTGCAGTGTTTTTCTTTAGATATGCATATACCCAGAAAAAATTGCAGGTTAACAGCTTGTATTCGAGGCTACTGTGAATCAGAAAGCCACGTAGAATCCTGTTGTTACTTTCAAAAATTATTTGAAGAATATCTTGTCTTACTGATAATACTATAATTACACTTTACACTGTTACCCTTTACACTCTTCATATTACTCAGCAAATTGTATCCTTTTGTATAAACTCTTTGTCCTTGAAAATAGGTCATTACAGCAAAGCAAACTCCAGCTTTCCAAGGCAGATAACCTTCCTGAGATATGTTTTAGATCTTCACAGGCTGCCTTTGTTCTGTTCTTGTTTATACTTTTCAAGAGTTAGAAATAGCTGCAATGTATTTGACACAGCTACAGCTGCCTTTAAAAAATACTGCCTATCTGGTGGATGTAAAACGATGTAACCAAAAAATTGGGTGGGGGGTTTGGACAGGTAGCAGACTGTGTGCTTAAGAATCCCCAGAATATTGCTCTGTCTAATATAGTAATTACAGTAATACACACACACACACTGTATTCTGCCTATCATAAGGTAAACCATATTTTTAGTCAATAGGAATTCAATTCAAATAACCAAGGTTGGAAACAGCCTCAGTGAACTTGAATAGGGCTCTGCAAAGAAAGTCTATAGTTTTATTTTTATTTATGTATTTATTATCATTTTGTTTCAAAAGATTTTATAACAGTTTAGGAGAAAGTTTGGTTTGCAGCTGCCAATCTTACTAAAAAACTCCGTGTTAAGAGTTGATGTTAAACTCCATATACATAAACCTCTTCGAAGCCTACCAAACCAAGTAAGTCATCTGAAGTCATCCAGTTTCTGTAGGAAATCGTGTGCTTCAACAATCAGGCAGGAGGAAGGGAATGTGGTAAATCATGAGCTCTAATAGGAGCTATAGGATAGCAGGGACCTTGTCTACATTTTTTTCACTGCTACATATGCAGAACCCAGGAGAGGGCCTGACACATATTAGGTGCTTACTAAATATTTGTTGAATGAATAGATGAATGTTTATCTAATTATAAAGCCCATAGAGAGCCATGGCATAAATTTCGGAAAATATAGAAATTATATTAAAGAAGATAATTTTCAATTAAATACGAAGTTCTCACAAAAAACCCCGGGGTACAGAATGGCTTTCAGTATAATAGTTCCACTTTTATCACACTAGTAAATATTGGGGTTTTTGTGACAGATTTCATTCTATTGCTTTATGAAGTTTGAAAAGAAATGGACTTAATGATCTCTAGGATCCAGTCTAATTCAGCTATTTGGTGATTCAGTGAAATCCATGATTATTAGTATAATCATTAACAATGCTATGATTTTCAACCCCATACCAATACGTATACACACAAAAAATAAAAATGGATTTGTACTGTCCACATAATACTCCTACCTTACCCTAGAAATGTAGAAATACTTTTTGTATTGTAAAAGGATAAACAATATTTTAGTTATTATATTTTGAGAACATAGTGGACAGTAGTGAGTAAGAGTTAATGGGAAGTCTTAAAATTATATTTACTACCTAGAGTATTTTGGGCCAAGAATTATTTGTACATAATATTTCAATTGTTCTATCCCGGCATTTTTAAAATCAATTTTCTTTTTAATAGTCTAGACAGCATTTTAAGAATAAATCCTTCTCTCAGATTTTGTAGTAGATAATTCCATTTTATTTTCCCCATAAAATGCATCAGTTCAAGTAAAGGCCATTCATCCTTTAGGCCTTAAAATAGTTATCCTTGTTGACATATTAGTTGAGTTAACTGCTCCTGTATGTTTCAGAACCTCACTAACTATATATGGTTTTCAAATTGTGTATGAGAAATTAATAGTCTCCGCTCAGTACTCACTGTTCAACTTTCTTAAACCCTATCTTATTTTTTTAAATTGAAGTGTAGTTGATTTACAGTGTTGTGTTAATTTCTGCTGTACAGCAAAGTGACTCAGTTATACACGTGTACACATTCTTTTTTATATGCTTTTCCATTGTGGTTTATCACAGGATATTGAATAGAGTTCCCTGTGCTATACAGTAGGACATTGTTGTTTATCCATCCTGTACATACTAGATTGCATCTGCTCATCCCAAACTCCCAATCCTTCCCTCCCCCACCCACTTTCCCCTTGGCACCCACCAGTCTGTTCTCTATGTCTGTGAGAGTCTCTTTCTGTTTTGTAGATAGGCTCACTTGTGTTGTATTTTAGATTCCACATATAAGTGATATCCTATGGTATTTGTCTTTCTCTTTCTGACTTACTTCACTTAGTATGATAATCTCTAGTTGCATCCATGTTGCTGCAAATGGCATTATTTCATTCTTTTTTATGGCCAAGTAGTAGTCCATTGTATATACTTAAACCCTATTTTAAATGATCCATTATACAGGCAAAACTACCTTATTCCATGGGTAAAGTTTATCATTTATGGATCTGCATTTGCATGTAATTTCCCATATTTTAAATTCCGCACATTTAAAAAGATTTAAAATCCATTCATTTATGACTGACTGACTATAGGACTTAATAGTCCACTCATAGAGTTCTGGGGATGGACAGTCGTGATCGTTGCACAACAATATGAACGTACTTAATACCACTGAGTTGCACACTTAAAACTGGTGACTGTAGTAGGTTTTATGTCATGTTTATTTTACCACAATAAAATTATTATACAAAGGGAAATCTTTCTGATTTTGAAATAATCTACTGTGTGATGTTTCCTTTTTAATGTAAAGCTTTAAAAACTGTTTTGCCTTTTTTTTCAATTTCAGAATAGTAGAACTTTCAGATCACATAAAATATTTGAGCCACATCTGTATTTAAACTGATTTTGTTGGGAGATTTGAATCGAGTATGTGTCGCAGAAGCTATGCAACTAGTCTGCCCATGTGGACAACAGTTATGTTTTAAAGGGAAAGGTCTGTGCAGTTTTCAAATAAGCTAAAGAACTTAATGAGTTAGGTGTGTACAAACACTACTGTAACTCAAACACATGATCTCCCACAAAGAGTGCAAATATTTGAGTAATCATTTCTGTCCATTTGGAACCATATCCTTTGGGTGTTAATATCTGGGGAATAATCAGCAAAGGCAAACATTATTTTTCTCTATTGCGTTGGGTAGAGAAATATGTGGAGATTAATGACATTTAAAAAATTTTCACTCAGATGTGTTGATCATGTCAGCATTATTTTAGTAAATGCCCTTCTTTCAAGGTAGGCAATGTTTTCACTTTAAAAGCAACAACAATAATCTTAATGTCCATTCAACTAGAAGGCTGAGATAGCAGTATCTGAACTGATGCCTATTCTCCACACTTTATAGGAGAGAATGATACAAAATTGAAATAAAAAAGAACTGAAAAAATTGTCTTCAAAAACCCCTGTGCCTTTTATGGTTAACTGTTAGCACCAATTTTTAAACACCCATTTTTAAGACATTTGCTTGGAATACACTGAATCACTAGAAAGAGTAGCATGGAAAATACCAGCTTCAGGTATTTCCTTCAGTTGATTTTAGGCCTCTTCTTTGCAAGTGTAGATACAGTTAAATGCTGAAACTCACTTTAACCGTGCTTATTTCTTGGCTGACATGATAACAATTACAAAAGGACCTGTTGACATTCTTATAAAAAGTTGACAATATCATTGTTTGCCATGAAATGTAGTTAAGAAAAAATATTCAGTGACACTTATAGATGATAAGATAGACTTTATTCAGGACCATTGCGCTATGTATAGGGAATACTGCATTGGGATTTTACAGTGGGGGAGAGAGATTGAGCTCAACTCTGAATACAGCATGTGCAAATGGAACATTATAGCCAAGGAGCAGAGTGGAGAGTCAGTGAATGGAAAATTACTAAGAGAAAATCAGGAGTAAGGGGGATTCTGGTTAAACTGACTTAGCAGGGTTACTGCTAAAACTGGATTTTGCAAGGAAGTGCACAGATGGGCCTAGGAGAAGGTTCAGGATCCTGACTAAGGTTTGGTTAAGCAAAGAATCTTTGTCAGTGTGTGGCAATACAGTAATGAATCAGTTCACTTTGTTATTTTCCATTGTAACCATTTTCATAGTTTTAATGTTTTTGTTTTTAATGGATAAAATATATTCCAGTTAAATGTACTATTTTTATTAGCTTTTTTACTTTGTTCTAGAAGAAATTTTTTTATGTTTAGGGGAAAAGGCTTAAAATAATTACTATTGATTTTAACTTCTTTATTTTTTGCTGAAAAAGCACTTGATGTTTAACAAACATGTTTATCATAAAAATTCATACATATAATTCCTCTTTAATCAAGCTCTAAATTAAAGTTTATTTTTCCTTTAATGCCTCTCAAACTCATCCCATATTCCTATAATTCAATAGCTCCTAGTCCACTGCCTCTTTATGCAGAGAATTGCATCTCAAAAACATTGGTTTCATCTCGTTTTTACCTGAATGCAGTTTTCAGTATCTTCCAGTAGTTGAAACAATAGAGGCAATGCTTTTTCTCTTCTTCTTTTTATCTTTATGTATATCGTGGATCTCAAATGTACAGAATTGATTAAATAGTAATCCTTGGCTCCTGATACACTGTTATTTGTCCATCAATGGTTATATTCTTTTCTATTCTGTATTTCATGAATTTATTTATTTACATATTTAAAAATTCACTTCCTAACTGCCTCTTCTGGGTCAGTCTGTTAAGGTCACCCTTAAAAAGGACAAATAGTACAGCACTTTGCCCTAATGGATTAATCAAGATTAAGAGTACCAGAACTTGGGATGTTGGGTGGGTGCCTCCCATTGAGAGAAACCGGGTTGGGAAGGGAGAAGTATACTAGGTAAAGGAAATAGTCGGGAAAGAAGGCATGGTGTGTACATAGAGAATGAGTAGTTTTGACCAAAGCATAAAGTGGGCTAAGAGAAGTAGGAAGAGACCACATTGTTAATGACTTTGAATTTCAGTTTTATTACATAGGGAGAACTTTTGCACAAGTAAGTGACGTAGTCACTTTTGAACTTTAGGATAATTCCATCCATCAAGGCACAGTGTGGTAGATGGGTTTGGGAGAAATAGATATGGATGTGCTAGAAGGAATTGGGAAGGAGAGCCTGGAAGTAGTAAGATCTTAGCTGCTCAGAATTTTCAACACACCTATTTATATTAGCTTCCAGTAAGGTTTATCCCATTGCCTGTGGAGTCCTTTTTTTTTTTTAAAGACTACTCCTGACATTTTCTCTCTTTTTTTTTTTTTTTTTTTTGCAGTACCCAAGCATGTGGGATCTTCCTGGACCTGGGCACGAACCCGTGTCCCTGCATCGGCAGGCGGACTCTCAATCACTGCGCCACCAGGGAAGCCCCATTTTCTCTTTTGATCTCTGGAAGTTCATAGGTATTTACTGAGGTGAGAATGAACTGATTCCCTAGTGTTTGCTAATTATAATCATGTGTCAGCAAGGGCTGGAACACATGGCATCTATGGGGATTTGCTGCAGCGTTAGCAAGCTATTGGTATTCAGAATACTCAGTTTGCTAGAACATTTAAAATTAAGTTGAAATATATTTGTCTGTTGCTGCATTTAAATGTTTTAATTGTCTTCAAATGCTTAATAGTCTGAATACCAAAGTGCCTGGAGAGCCTTGGCAAGGAATGGTAAATAAAACATATGCCCCCTACTGTGATTTATGGGAGTCAGGTCAAATTGTTCTGTTTGTTTATGCATTAGCAGAAAAATTGGATGTGATCCCGTAGTGGTGGTACCAAGTAGTATCCAAGGACTATCATTTTGGTAAATCCAGCATGAAAAGGCAGGCCTCAGTGTTTTCATTAAATAGAATTATTCTGTGAAACAGAAGCCACTCTCCAGTTCTACAGTCAATCAGCACCTGCCATTGTAAGGGTTTGTGCTAAGAGAGAGAAGCTAAAGAGCAAGGTTTCTCAGTTTCCACAGTACTGACATTTTGGGTTGAGATAATTTTTTTCTTTGGGGATTGTCCTGTGCACTATAGGGTATTTAGCGGCATCCATGGTCTCTCCCCAGTGGATGCCCGTAGTGACCCTCACGTACTCAGTTGTTAATAACCTAAAATATCTCTACACATTGCTGAATGTCCCTTGAGGCACAAAATCACCCCCTGGTTGAGTACCATTGGTATCGAGTCTATTCTTATCCTCAGGAAGCTTACAATCAAGCCATTTTATGGCCCAGATTTTGGAATCAAGAAGCCTCAGGTTTGAATCTTCACCCTGCCATTTACTAGTCATGTGACCTTAGGTAAAGAACTGAACCTCTCTGAGATACACTGTCTTTACCTTTAAGGACACTTAAGGAAAATACTACTGAGTTTGCAGAGTTATTGTGAAGATTATAGAAAAGTAAAGAATGTTGTAAATAACATATGCTAAAATGGTTGCTAATCTAAAGTTTCCAAGACCAACTGTGCTTATTGTGTTACATGACTCTTATTGAAGTATGGTTTTCGCAGGGTTATACCCAGTAGTGGGATTGCTGGGTCGTATGGTAGTTCTATTTTTAGTTTCCTAAGGAACCTCCATACTGTTCTCCATAGTGGCTGTATCAGTTTACATTCCCACCAACAGTGCAAGAGGGTTCTCTTTTCTCCACGCCCTCTCAGGCATTTATTGTTTGTAGATTTTTTAATGATGGCCATTCTGACTGGTGTGAGGTGATACCTCATTGTATTTTGATTTGCATTTCTCTAATGATTAGTGATGCTGAGCATCCTTTCATGTGTTTGTTGGCAGTCTGTGTATCTTCTTTGGAGAAATGTCTATTTAGGTCTTCTGACCATGTTTGGATTGGGTTGTTTGTTTTTTTGATATTGAGCTGCATGAGCTGCTTGTAAATTTCGGGATTAATCCTTTGTCAGTTACTTCATTTGCAAATATTTTCTCCCATTCTGAGGGTTGTCTTTTCCTCTTGTTTATGGTTTCCTTTGCTGTGCAAAAGCTTTGAAGTTTCATTAGGTCCCATTTGTTTATTTTTGTGTTTATTTCCACTTCACTAGGAGGTGGGTCAGAAAGGATCTTGCTGTGATTTATGTCATAGAGTGTTCTGCCTATGTTTTCCTCTAAGAGTTTTATAGTGCCTGGCCTTACATTTAGGTCTCTAATCCACTTTGAGCTTATTTTTGTGTATGGTGTTAGGAAGTGTTCTAAATTCATTCTTTTACACGTAGCTGTCCAGTTTTCCCAGCACCACTTATTGAAGAGGATGTCTTTTCTCCATTGTATATTCTTGCCTCCTTTATCAAAAATAAGGTGAATATATGTGTTTGGCTTTATCTCTGGGCTTTCTATCCTGTTCCATTGATCTATATTTCTGTTTTTGTGCCAGTACCATACTGTCTTGATTACTGTAGCTTTGTAGTGTAGTCTGAAGTCAAGGAGCCTGATTCCTCAGCTCCGTTTTTCCTTCTCAAGATTGCTTTGGGTAGTATAGTCATTTTCACAATGTTGATTCTTCCAATCCAAGAACATGGTATATCTCTCCATCTGTTGGTATCATCTTTAATTTCTTTCATCAGTGTCTTATAGTTTTCTGCATACAGGTCTTTTGTCTCCTTAGATAGGTTTATTCCTAGGTATTTTATTCTTTTTGTTGCAGTGGTAAACGAGAGTGTTTCCTTACTTTCTCTTTTCAAATTTTTCATCATTAGCATATAGGAATGAGAGAGATTTCTGTGCATTAATTTTGTATCCTGCTACTTTACCAAATTCATTGATTAGCTCTAGTAGTTTTCTGGTAGAGTCTTTAGGATTCTCTATGTATAGTATCATGTCATCTGCAAACAGTGACAGTTTTACCACTTACTTTCTGATATGGATTCCTTTTATTTCTTTTTCTTCTCTGATTGTTGTGGTGAAAACTTCCAAAACTATGTAGGATAATAGTGGTGAGAGTGGACACCCTTGTCTTGTTCCTGATGTTAGTCGAAATGGTTTCAGATTTTCACCATTGAGAACGATGTTGGCTGTGGGTTTGTCATATATGGCCTTTATTATGTTGAGGAAGGTTCCCTCTATGCATATTTTCTGGAGGGTTTTTATCATAAATTGTTGTTGAATTTTGTCAAAAGCTTTTTCTGCATCTATTGAGATGATCATATGGTTGTTCTCCTTCAATTTGTTAATATGGTGTATCACATTGATTGATTTATGTATGTTGAAGAATCCTTGCATTCCTGCGATAAACCTCACTTGATCATGGTGTATGATCCTTTTAATGTGCTGTTGGATTCTGTTTGCTTGTATTTTGTTGAGGATTTTTGCAATCTATGTTCATCAGTGATATTGGCCTATAGTTTTCTTTCTTTGTGACATCTTTGTCTGGTTTTGGAATCAGGGTGATGGTGGCCTCATAGAATGAGTTTGGGAGTGGTCCTCCCTCTGCTATATTTTGGAAGAATTTGAGAAGCATAGGTGTTAGCTGTTCTCTGAATGTTTGATAGAATTCGCCCGTGAAGCCATCTGGTCCTGGGTTTTGTTTGTTGGAAGATTTTTAATCACAGTCTCAATTTCAGTGCTTGTGAATGGCCCGTTTATATTTTCTATTTCTTCCTGGTTCAGTCTTAGAAGGTTGTGTTTTTCTAAGAATTTGTCCATTTCTTCCAGGTTGTCCATTTTATTGGCATATAGTTGCTTGTAGTAATCTCTCATGATCCTTTGTATTTCTGCAGTGTCAGTTGTTACTTCTCCTTTTTCATTTCTAATTCTATTGATTTGAGTCTTCTCCCTTTTTTTCTTGTTGAGTCTGGCTAATGGTTTATCAATTTTGATTATCTTCTCAAAGAACCAGGTTTTAGTTTTATTGATCTTTGCTGTCATTTCCTTCATTTCTTTTTCATTTATTTCTGATCTGATTTTTATGATTTCTTTCCTTCTGCTAGCTTTGGGGTTTTTTTGTTCTTCTTTCTCTAATTGCTTTAGGTGTAAGGTTAGGTTGTTTATTTGAGATTTTTCTTGTTTCTTGAGGTAGGAATGCTATAAAATTCCCTCTTAGGACTGCTTTTGCTGCATCCAGTAGGTTTTGGGTCATGATGTTTTCATTGTCATTTGTTTCTAGGTATTTTTGGATTTCCTCTTTGATTTCTTCAGTGATCTCTTGGTTGTTTAGTAGTGTATTGTTTAACCTCCATGTATTTGTATCTTTTATAGATTTCTTCCTGTAATTGATATCTAGTCTCATAGCACTGTGGTCGGAAAAGATACTTGATATGATTTCAGTTTTCTTAAATTTACCAAGGCTTCATTTGTGACCCAAGATATGATCTGTCCTGGAGAATGTTCCATGAGCACTTGAGAAGAAAGTGTATTCTGTTGTTTTTGGATGGAATGTCCTATGTATATCAATTAAGTCCATCTTGTTTAATGTATCATTTAATGCTTGTGTTTCCTTGTTTATTTTCATTTTGGATGATCTATTGGTGAAAGTGGGGTGTTAAAGTCCCCTACTATGATTGTGTTACTGTCGATTTCCCCTTTTATGGCTGTTAGCATTTGCCTTATGTATTGAGGTGCTCCTATGTAGGGTTCATAAATATTTACACTTATATCTTCTTCTTGGATTAATCCCTTGATCATTAAGTGGTGTCCTTCTTTGTCTCTTGTAATAGTCTTTATTTTAAAGGCTATTTTGTCTGATATGACGATGCTACTCCAGCTTTCTTTTGATTGCCATTTGCATGGAATATCTTTTTCCATCGCTCACTTTCAATCTGTATGTGTCCCTAGTTCTGAAGTGGGTCTCTTGTAGACAGCATGTATACAGGTCTTGTTTTTGTATCCATTCAACCCCTCTATGTCTTTTCGTTGCAGCATTTAATCCATTTACATTTAAAGTAATTATCAATATGTATGCTCCTATTACCATTTTCTTAATTGTTTTGGGTTTGTTATTGTAGGTCTTTTCCTTCTCTTGTGTTTCCTGCTTAGAGAAGTACCTTCAGCATTTGTTGTAAAGCTGGTTTGGTGGTGCTGAATTCTCTTAGCTTTTGCTAGTCTGTAAAGATTTTAATTTCTCTTTCAAATCTGAATGAGATCCTTCCTGGGTAGAGTAATCTTGGTGGGTTAGTTTTTCCTTTTCATCACTTTAAACATGTCCTGTTACTCCTTTGTGGCTTGCAGTGTTTCTGCTGAAAGATCAGCTGTTAATCTTATGGGGATTCCCTTGTATGTTATCTGTTGCTTTTCCCTTGATGCTTTTACTACTTTTTTCTTTGTATTTAATTTTTGATAGTTTGATTAATATGTGTCTTGGTGTGTTTCTCCTTGGATTTTTCCTGTATGAGATTCTCTGCACTTCCTGGACTTGATTGACTATTTCATTTCCCATATTAGGGAGTTTTTCAACTATAATCTTTTCAAATATTTTCTTAGTCCCTTTCTTGTTCTCTTCATCTTCTGGGACCCCTATAAATTGAATGTTGGTGTGTTTAATGTTGTCCCAGAGGTCTCTGAGACTGTCCTCAGTTCTTTTCATTCTTTTTTCTTTATTCTGCTCTGCAGTATTTTTTTCCACTATTTTATCTTCCAGGTCACTTATCCATTCTTCTGTCTCAGTTATTCTGCTATTGATTCCTTCTAGAGATTTAAAAATTTTATTTGTTGTGTTTTTCATCATTGTTTGTTTGCTCTTTAGTTCTTCTAGGTCCTTGTTAAATGTTTCTTGTATTTTGTCCCCTCTATTTCCAAGATTTTGGATCATCTTTACTATCATTAGTCTGAATTCTTTTTCAGGTAGACTGCCTATTTCCTCTTCATTTTTTGGTCTGGTGGGGTTTTACTTTGCTCATTCACCTGCTGCCTATTTCTCCACCTTCTCATTTTGCTTAACTGACTGTGTTTTGGGTCTCCTTTTCTCAGGCTTCAGGTTCTTAGTTCCCGTTGTTTTTGGTGTCTGACCCCAGTGGGTAAGGTTGGTACAGTGGGTTGTGTAGGCTTCCTGGTGGAGGGCCTCGTGTCTGTGTTCTGGTGGATGAGGCTGGATATTGTCTTTCTGGTGGGCAGGCCCACATTTGGTGGTGTGTTTTTGGGTGTGTGTGACCTTATTACGATTTTAGGCCGCCTCCCTGCTAATGGGTGGAGTTGTGTTCCTGTCTTGCTAGTTGTTTGGCATGGGGTATCCAGTACTGGAGTTCGCTGGTTGTTGAGTGGAGCTGGGTCTTAGCAGTGAGACAGCGATCTCTGGGAGAGCTCTTGCCAATTGATATTACATGGGGCTGGGTGGTTTCTGGTGGTCCAGGGTCCTTAATTCAGCACTCACACCTCAGAGGCTCAGGCCTGACACCTGGCCAGAGCACCAAGACCCTGTCAGCCACACGGCTCCTAAGAAAACGGAGAAAAAAAAGAAAGAAAAAACATAAAATATAATAAGTTATTAAATTAAATTAAAAAGTAATAGGGCTTCCCTAGTGGCGCAGTGGTTGAGAGTCCGCCTGCCAATGCAGGGGACACGGGTTCGTGCCCCGGTCTGGGAGGATCCCACGTGCCGCGGAGCGGCTGGACCCGTGAGCCATGGCCGCTGAGCCTCTCGTCCGGAGCCTGTGCTCCGCAATGGGAGAGGCCACAGCAGGGAGAGGCCCGCGTACCGCAAAAAAAAAAAATAATAATAATAATAAAAAAAGAAAAGAAGGGAGCAACCAAGCCAATAAATAAATCCACCAATGATAGCAAGTGCTAAAAACTAAACTAAGATAAACCTATAAATCAGAAACTAGTCTGTCGCATACAGCAAACCCCAAGTCTACTGTTGCTCCCAAATTCCACTGCCTCAGTATTGGGATGATTGGTTGTCTATTCATGTATTCCACAGAGGCAGGTGCATCAAGTTGATTGTGGAGCTTTAATCCGCTGCTCCTGAGGCTGCTGGGAGAGATTTCCCTTTCTCTTCTTTGTTCTCACAGCTCCCAGGGGCTCAGCTTTGGATTTGGCCCCGCCTCTGCGTGTAGGTCGCTGGAGGGCGTCTGTTTTGTGCTCAGACAGGACGGGGTTAAAGGAGCCGCTGATTCGGGGGTGCACTGAGGCCGGCGGGGAGGGAGGGGCACGGAGTGCGGGGCGGGCCTGCGGCGGCAAAGTCCGGCGTGACTTTGCACCAGCCTGAGGCCCGCCGTGCGTTCTCCCGGGGAAGTTGTCCCTGGATCCCGGGAACCTGGCAGTGGCGGGCTGCACAGGCTCCGCGCAAGAGGGGTGTGGAGAGTGGCCTGTGCTCGCACACAGGCCCCTTGGTATCGGCAGCAGCAGCCTTAGCGTCTCCCGCCCGTCTCTGGGGTCCGGGCTTTTAGCCGCGGCTCGCGCCCGTCTCTGGAGCTCCTTTAAGCAGTGCTCTTAAACCCCTCTCCTCACGCACCAGGAAACAAAGAGGGAAGAAAAAGTCTCTTGCCTCTTCCGGCAGGTGCAGACTTTTCCCCGGACTCCCTCCCGGCTAGCCATGGTGCACTAACCCCCTGCAGGCTATGTTCAAGCCGCCAACCCCAGTCCTCTCCCTGCGCTCCGGCCTCAGCTCGCAGCCCCGCCCGCCCCGGCGGGTGAGCAGACAAGCCTCTCGGGCTGGTGAGTGCCGGTCGGCACCGATCCTCTGTGCGGGAATCTCCCCGCTTTGCCCTCCGCACCCCTGTGGCTGTGCTCTCCTCCGCGGCTTCGAAGCTCCCCCCTCCGCCTCCCGCAGTCTCCGCCCGCGAAGGGGCTTCCTAGTGTGTGGAAACTTTTCCTCCTTCACAGCTCCCTCCCACTGGTGCAGGTGCCTTCCCTATTCTTTTGTCTCTGTTTTTTCTTTTTTTCTTTTGCCCTACCCAGGTACGTGGGGAGTTTCTTGCCTTTTGGGAGGTCTGAGGTGTTCTGCCAGCCTTCAGTAGCTGTTCTGTAGGAGTTGTTCCACGTGTAGATGTATTTCTGGTGTATCTGTGGGGAGGAAGGTGATCCCCGCATCTTACTCTTCCGCCATCTTCAAGGTCCCCCCTCTGATATCTTTAAGTACCTTTTGTCTTATATACATGTCTTTTATGACATTTTTCACAAGTTTTAATAGTTTTTTGTTAGTGTCTGTCTTTCATGCTAAAAATGGGTAGGGAAATGACATTTCTACAACCACCATAATGCATATATGAAAGCATAGCTAATTGATGGTGCCGTAATTTTCTGCTGCAGCCTCAGAATCCACTTAAAAACAGCAAAAACCTTAAAACAAAGGAGGAATATTTTTAAATGTTTAAATGTTGATCTTTACGTAACTCAATATTTACAATTAGGTCTTTCTGGAACCTGAACTAACTTTTCAAGCCCAGAAGAACTTCTAATAGTAAAATATTAATGAGTAAATTATCCTTTTTGCATGGAGTACCAAGAAATAGTCAATATAGAACTGGACTGTAAGTAATGACCTGATTAATATTTCTTATTACTGGTAAAAAGTATATATATATGCTCTCCCCCTGATAAAGCAATTTCAGGATATGAGAAATCTATCTTTCTAAATATAAATCCAGGGCTGACAAATAATTTTTAAAATATATTTTAAAAAAATCAAATGTTTTCTGTAATATTGTACTTCCACATTTTATCTTATTTGCATCACAATTAAATCATTTGGGGGTTGTATTGATGGGCCAGATTGTCAGAGCTTTGCCTTTCCGTTATAAACAACCTTTAGAATGAAATCTCCTTTACTATATTTTTAATAAGGACCAAATGAGATTTATAGAATACATTTAATAATTTTATAGTTGGGTCGGTTATTCTGCTTTTCTTTCCTTTTTTTGAAATTTAATATGTGAAAATTGGTATTTTATAATCTTAAGGAAATCGATCAGACTGCATTTTTCAAACCTATTATCTTAGCGTGGCTTATAGTAATCCTTCACTTTAAAATCTCTTTTATGGGTATTAATATGTTGGGATATTTTACATTCTTGCTTGAGTTCTTTCTCGATGGCAGTTATTGAAAAAAACAAATATATATATATAGTCACTGTGATTTAGGGGCCAGAAAACCAGTGTCCATGTGGGGGTAAATATAGACCACAGCTGCTTATTTTTACAAGTAAAACTTTGTTGGAACATAGCTGTACACTTTTACTTACATAGTGTCTGTGGTTGCTTTTGTGCTAACACAACAGAAACCTATATAGCCTACAAAGCCTAAAGTATTTACTACCTGACCCCTTACAGAAAATGTTTACTGACCCAGTATTTTATAGATCAGAACAGTGAATCTCAGAGAAGTCCAGTAACCTGCCCAAATTCACACTAATATGTAACTGACAGAGCTGAGACTTAGATCCAGTCTCCCAGATTCTAGGACCCCTGCTTATAATGTATATATCATAATTCCTCATTATCTTATTGGGCTATTATTATATTATTATTCTCACCAGTGGTCACAGCTTTTATCTTTTTTCCCCCAAATATGGGATATTTCATTTTATTTTCACTTTTTATAAGTCAAATCTCCAGTCAACACAACTGGTATTTGCAAACCTGCGCAACTTTTAGTTAGTTGCCACATGAAGTCTTAACAAAAATCTTCTAGATTTACCATAAAAAAGGAGCCTGCTGAGAAGATTGGCAATAGCAGAAACCAGAGTATATGAAGGCTCTGTCATATGTGCATTTTTAAAATATGGCATTACCTAGAGTTTTTTTTAATATATATTTATAGCTAGAGTTTTAATGACGTGTACAGTAGGAAAATAAATGAACACATAAAATGCTGTTAGAGAAATTTGAATCTCCCATTGAAAAATCGATTCCATTTTACAAAAACTAGCTCTTCCCACAAGACATTGTGGTTTACAGAGGCTAAATTTTAAAATCTGCTGTCTATATCCATAAATCTATGTATCTATCCAGTGATATATCTACATCTTGGCGTGGATGTCCATGGAGTGATCTGAAGAGTAAATGAGCTGCATAATGATGTGCATAGTGTGTTCTAATGTTTATAGGAAAATAAAATAAACACCCCATACAGGGCATTATAGTGGAATTTCTCTCCCTCCCCCGCCGACCCCCACCTTCCTCTCCCTCTCCCTCTTTCTCCTTTCCTCCCTCTTTCTCTCTCTCTTTCTTTGTATATGACAGATATACTTCAGTGAAACCCATGAGGTAGATACTGGGGGTTAAAATGGGATGTAAAGAGAAAATTATGTAGTGGGAGATTATTAAATGTTGCATTATATGCAACATTTAAGGGTATAAGGTATCCTTCTATTTCTTATGACTGCACATGGCTTGACGATGATCTTAATTTTTAAATAAAATTAAAGCAAGTTTGTGGCATCATTTAAATGCTACTAAACTCTCAACAAAATAACAATCATAATATTAAAAAGAAATGTAATATTGATGTACACAAGAACATTGACTCTCTATGCTGAGTAACAGAAGCTGGATAAAAATGAGTACATACTGATTCCATTTATATAAAATGCCAGAACATGTAATCTATGGAGACAGCAAGCAAATCAGTGGTTATCTGAGGATGGGGGTGCAGAGAGGGACAAGAGGAAGCAATTGTCAGGGGGTAAGGGGAGACTTATGGGGGTGATGGGTATTTTCACACTTATAATTGTGGTAATGGTTTAACAAGTATACACATATGACCAAACTCATTCAGCGGTCACTTTAAGCATGTGCAATTTATTATATGTCAATTATACTTCAATAAAACCACTTAAAAGGATCGTCTCTTCAGAGAAAAAACAACAACAACTTTGGAAGGAATAGAGATAAAAGATGTTTGGAGGGGAGATGATGTTGTTTTAGAATTCTTTGTAGACAGTTGCCTGTACTGAGAGCAGACAGCTCTTACTTCCCTGCCCTTGGGAAGCCACTGCTCCACCTTAAGTTTCTTTAGAAAGTGGGCTGATCAGTGTTGAGTTTGTGGCTTCCATCCACCATTATTTGAGTCCTCAGGGTGCTTTCAATAACTTTTAGTAGGGTGAGATTTTTGGCCCTCTGGAGGACCTTTAGTCGCTGGCATCGTAGGGTGAGATGTAGCAAACACTTCTATGACGTAGGTGGCCTGGAAGTGATTTGTCTATTTCTTGGGATGATACTGCCACCTACACACCTCAAACCACATAGGTTCTGGCAATGTACACTTTGTCGTGCCCCTCGTCCAGCCCCCTACCCCAAAGACAGAAACGCCAAGCCCCTTTCCACCTTGCCTGTGGGTTCAAGTGTTAAGTAGGAAATTTATCTTCAGCACTCAGTCCTGACCCATTCCTTATCCCCACTGTCTGGTTAACTGTGATTCTGCCAGTGTCCCCCGCAACCTTGCAGGACTCAACGTCCCTCCCTCCTCACACACCTGCCTCTTCCCTTCCTTCCCTGCTCCCACCATGAGAGAACTCGCAGAAACACACAGAAATTTTCACAAGTTGATTTTTATTTAATTAGCATCCGTGTACCCTGATGCTATAAAATTCCGTGTCTACACAGTTGGCCATTTCTCAGACCTCAGACTTGGCAGATATTTCTGAGGTCTCTGGCCTCCCCCTGAGCTTTACTGGCTCACCAGCTCTTTGCTTGGAGGGGTGTTGCCGCACGGCAGTTGGTTCTGCACGGCCTCTTGGTTCTGCTCGGCCTCTTGCTTCTGCTCTGCATTATTCTGATGTTGATTCAGCGTCTCATCCAGCCTGTGAGAACAGCTGGAGAGTGTTTGTCTTGTAGCTTTCTTCTGCTGTTTCATAGGGTTGACAGCTTTCTTAGAGGCTTTTTTATTCAGACTCCTTTGACGGGGTTTCGTCACGGTCCTGGCTGTCTTCAGCACCTGGAAGGACAACAGAGTGAGGTCAAAAGGACATTGGATTAGGGAGAAGAAGATGGGCTATTGATGGAAAGGGAGACTTCATGAGAAGGGGTCAGGGCTGAGGAGGGGGTTTGTGCCAGGCAGGGAGAGGGTAGGATTCTTGGGGGAGAGGAAATCCATGAAGAAAACAGCTTGGGTAGGGTCATCTTACGTGGCCACCACGTCTAGGTCTGAGGTTATAGGGAGCCTCAGCCACCCTCCTCCTTTTGGCTTTCGAGGGTTTTCGATCCATGTCTGTATCAGGCTCTCGTAGTCTTCGGCACGCCTCAGCTGTATTGAAGCCTACCAGTGGTCTACTCCGGGCCTACTGACCACGCTATATATACAGCTCCCCAGGACGATGAAGGGTCCGTACCCTCAGCCAATGGTGGCTAAGGAGGGACTTAGCCATCACAAAGCAGCCCTTGTGACACGTCTGTTGATGTAGCTCAGACATTTCAAAGAACCATTCCTGACACCTGGGGCGGGGTGGGGGGGGATGATGATGAGGCGGGGTGGGGGGGGATGATGATGAGGCCAGGATGGCTCGGTTAGAGAGAAGAGTCTTCCCAAGCCGAACTGCCACCCTCCTCATATCCCTATGTTCAGTTGTGGTGGTGCACATGGTAGAGAACAAACCTTTCCTCCAAGCTATTCTCCAAGACCACCCCTACTCAGTGGTTTATTCTGAGATCTCCCACCCTTAGTTATCAGCTAGTGTTTTGGATATCTTCCTTAAAATCCCTCCAAAAGCTGTATGGCTGAATTTAAATATTGGTGGAGATATGAATCATCTTACAAACTAACAAAAAGACAGCTCCCATGAATAAACATCTCCCTACCTAGAGCATCTGGCATTAAAGCCTGCTGATTTTGATTAAATTATCTTCTGCCCGCTCTGCAACTTAAAGGCAGGGATTAGAATTAACTGCCCGCTCATGAAGGTTGCTTTTATTTTTTCTTTTATTCTATTCTTGGACTCTGGCCATATTGTCATCATTGAGTTTGACAAGGTTCTTTCTCCTACAGTTTTTCTATTTTTCTTTCATCCTAGAGTCCAACACTCATTTCCTTCCCACAATTAGGCACCTACTCGGATGTGTTTGAATCATGCCCTCGTATATGTTTGTACTCTTGCGAAACATATAGCCTTATGAAATGTGTGTGTGTGTGAATATGGTGCATTGTGCCATAGACCTCGTTCTGTTTCTTACCTTATGCTTTTAAGTTCAACTTATGTAGCTATATGTATCTCTAGCTAATTGTTTCTAATGCTGCATCATATTCCATTAGAACGAATATCCCAAGTATAACTTGTCCATTCCTTCCTCTTTTGAGGGACATCTATGTTGGCTCTCCACTCCACTGCCAGAAACGTTGCTATGAGGAGCATTCTCATTCATGTCTCCCTATGGACTTCTGCATATATTTTTCTGTAATATACGCTCAGGAATAGAATTTCTAGGTCATAGATATCCTTAGTGCGTTTGAGCTGCTAGAACAGAATACCATAGACTGGTGGCTTAAGCAACAAACATTTACTTCTCACAGTTCTGGTGGCTGAAAGGCCAAGATTAGGATGCCAGCATGGTTGGGTCCTGGTGAGGGCCCTCTTCCTGCTTATGTCCTCACATGGCCTAGCTCAGTGTGTACACACAAAGAGAGAGACAGCTATCTCCTGTGTCTTCCTCTTTTTCTAAGGGCATTAATCCCATCATAAGGCCCCCATCCTCATGACCTAATCCAACTTTAGTTTTCTCCCGAAAGCCCCACCTCCAAATAGCATCACATCTAGAGGGCTAGGGTTTCAGCATATGGATTTTGGAGGGACACAAACATTGTCTATAAGCAATATTTTTTTCTAAATACTGCCAGGTTGCTCTCCAGAGTGACAGTACCAGTCTGTTTTCCCAATAGAATTCTATTATTACTTGTTTCCCTGCATACTCATCAATACACAGTGTGGAAGCAGCTTCTGATATGACTCCCAATAATCCCAGCCTCCTGATGTTCACATGCTTGTGTAATCCACTCTCCTTGAGTGTGGGCTGTACCTAGTGTCCTGCTTCTAATGAGTTGAATCAATAGAAGCCAGCAAAAGTCATAGGATGTGATCAACATGATTAAGTTTCCTCTTGCTAGAACTTTGTTGCTGACGGTCTCTCTTGCCCCCTTGTTTTCTCATTCTGATGAAAGCACATTGTGTGGTGCTCAGTGAAGAGACTCGCATATCAAGGAACAGCTCCTGAGGACCTGAGCTTTTTAGTGCAACGACCCACAAGGAGCTGCGTGCTACCAACACCCAATTAGGGAAGCAGATCCTTCCCAACTGAGACTGGAGATGAGGTAGCCTCATAAGGTATGCAGAGCCAGAGGACTAGCTAAGCTGCACCCATATTCTTGATCCATAGAAACTCTGAGATAATAGATTCAAGCCACTAAGTTTTGGGGTAAGTTTTTACACAGCAAGTGATAACAAAGACACTTAGTATTACCCGACTTTTAATTTTAAAAAACTCTGATTGGTAAATAGTGTAATCTCCTTTCACGTCTGTGATTACTAGTGATTCAGCTATTTAGATTTTCTATTCTTTAAATTGTTTCTTGGTTAATAATGTTTCTCATTCTATTGGATTTCTTCTCTTTTTCATGTTGGTTTTACCATTCCTCTGTATTTTATGGATACTAATTCTTTGTTAGTGAACTTTGATATGCTTTGGGTAATGTTCAATACTTGTGTTATCCTCCACATAGAGTTCCTGCACCATGTGGTATGTGGTGATATCTTTATCATATACCTTTTACTTTGAAGGGGTATTATTTCATTGATCATGGCCTCTAGTACTAGGTTGAATGTAGAGACAATATCAGACATGGATATCCTGAAATTTATGTGCCTAATGTGTTATAGTAATTAGGAGAAGGTTTTCTGGGTTGTATTTTGTTTTATTTGCTACAGAGACTACATCATGTTAAAGAAGTTTCCTGCTATTCTTAGGTTTTGGAAAGCACTTTGTGAAAAATCATGTGTCTTTACCAAATGCTTTTGATCTCCCCATTGAGATGATTATTTAAATTAAATGTTTTCCTTATCTTCTTAGGGTGGGGGATCACACAGACGTATTTTCCTATCTTAAATCAGTCTTCTCTTCCTAAGACAAATCTTACTTGATTATGATGCATTATCCTATTATCATATATTATTTTCCAGTTTTGTATCTATGTTCATAAGGGAGATAGCCTTTAAATTTCATTGTATGATCCGTTCTATCTCAGCTATGAAACCAAGGTTTACACGAGCCTTATAAGACGGGTTGGTAAGGTTTCTCTCATTTTTTATCTTCTGAAACAGCTTGTGTGAGAGGTGGAATTATCTGTTCCTTGAACATTTTGTACAATATATCTCTAAAGCTATATAGATCTAGGGCTTTCCTGTATGTGGAGCAGTGGACAAGGGTGAGTCTGATGACTGTTTTATTTCTGTAATAGTTACAGGCATTTGGATTTGTGAGATGGGCTAATTAATAATACCCATTTCTTCCCTTTCCGAGTTTGGAACCTATTGGTAGATACGTATGCATCAGAGAGACATAGATAAAGCTGACTGCAAGTTGTGCCTTTAGATCTCTAGCCAAGCAGACTTGCTAATAATTCACCCCTGAATTTGCTCCACTCCTTACTACGTGGCAGATCAGAATTCATCATTCAGCTGGTAGGTTGATGCTGTGAAAAGTGAGTGGATCCGAAGGGGCTGGGTGAAGCATGCCCCACTGCTGCTTACAATTTTACCAAAGAAATCCCTGTCTCTTCCTGGCGAGAAGTGAGTGAGGCTAAATGTGTTTAAAAGTTAGACCAGAGAGAATTCCCTGGTGGTCCAGTGGTTAGGACTCCATGCTTCCACTGCAGGGGGCACGGGTTCAGTCCCTGGTTGGGGAGCTAAGATGCTACATGCCACACAGCGCTGCCGAAAATAAAGTAAAATAAAATAAAAAGTTATACTAGAACAAGTAAGAGTCTCCCAAACAATTGGCCTTTTCAGGTTTTTCTCTGCAAAATTTAGCCATTTATATTATTTCCCCCAGCAGTATGCTCATTCTTCTTGGGCTTCAAGCTTATTGGCATACACTAATTCATAATATTATTTCGTTACTTTTTAAATTGCTATAGTATTTTTACTTTTCTCATTCATATTTTGCTTTAGTCTTGGCTCTTTTTTTTTCCTGATGTCTCCCATGGTTTCTCTTGTAAATCTTTTAAAGTAATCATTTCTTGATTTTATAATTATTCTTTATTTTTGGTCTGTATTTCCTCATTTGTTTGTTTATATCTATTTCCTCCTTTGTGGTTTCTTTCACATTTAGTCTGTTGCCCTTCATTCTAGCTTGTTAACTTGAACACAAAGCTTATTTGTCTTCAGTATACTTTTTTGAATTCTGATAAACGTATTCAGAGCAGCAATTTTCTCACAGAGTTCTGTGTTAGCTACAAGTCACAAATCTTCTCCTGCTAATTCATGTTAGGAGTATCTCATTTTTATTATTTCTCCTTTCATCCAAGGATTATTAGGTAGTATGATTTTAGTTTCTAAGCATGTTAGGTGTTTAAGCTATCCTTTAAAAGACCTAATTTTATTATAGTCAGACAACACAGTCTGTAGGATATTAACTCATGAAAGTTTTCTGAGACTTTCTTTGTAAACTTGTACATGGTAAACTTTTGAGACTATTCCTTGAGTGCTTGAAAATAATGTGTATCCTCTACTTGTGGAGGGTAAGTTTTCTCTATACCAGTTTGTGCTTATTAATTCTATTATTCAGATCCTCTATCTTTGCTTTTTCTCTCCTTCTCCTTTGGTTTCTTGTTGCCTGGCATAATGATTTCCATCTCTTCCCCTTCACCCACCATAATTCTGATGAGGACCACCCTTGGTCAGCAGTCAGTACCTCCTCCGCTGACTAATCTAGTTGGACAGTTGCCTGAGCCTAAAAACTTTTCCAGGTGTCCATCTGATGGCCCTAGGCTGAAGCTTCACTGCGAAGTCCCGGAACATCTGCAAGAATTAGAAAAATGTATAGGTCTCTGGACCCCTAGTGAGTGGAGGGGAAATCCCCCTACATTTGTGCTTGTGGGGAGTAGAACTGAAACATTTGAGACTTCCCCCAGCTCGGAAATTTTTAATCACAGTTGATTCTGATCTTTCACACCTTTACTTTTATTATTATAATGTGAGATTTTAGTGAACAGAAAGTGGGAGGCTTTGCTCTCTATTCAGGCAGTGGACATGTAACAACGGCTCAGTAAATGCTTGGATGAGTGAGTGAATGATCACATGAATAAACAAATAGGCACCCGTGAGAATACTGCTACTGGGAAGCACTAAATGTCAACTTTCACATCATCATCTATGATTATTGTGTTGAATAATCCTCATCTTGTTTAAATAAGCATTTCATTAAGACTAATACATATTTATACATGCCAGTAAGCCATTGGTGTTTCTTTCCTCTGATGTCCTTATTCATGTCCCTTTCCTTGGGCCTCTTTGTCCTTAATTTCTCTATCTGTATAAAGTAATTACTCTTTAATTGTGTGAAGGTCATACTGTATTATGTAAAATTACCTTTTGTTTGTCAAATGGATCTGTCTGAAATGGTACCCAGATTCCCGTTTGTCTTTTGAGAAATGTGTTCATCATCTTTCTGGCATATAGTCATCCTTAATTCTTTTCTAGTAAGCTATATTCTTTTCTTTATGCCTTATAGTTGATATGGTTTTTTAAACATTATTGTTTGGAGCAAGTATTAGAGAGTTGAAGGCACTGAGGCTTATTGTTCTCTCTTGTAAAATCTTTAGCAAGCTCTTCTGGTATTACTGATATCTTTTTTTTTTAATATTTCTTTTTTTTTAAACATCTTTATTGGGGTATAATTGCTTTAGAATGGTGTGTTAGTTTCTGCTTTACAACAAAGTGAATCAGTCATACATAAACATATGTTCCCATATGTCTTCCCTCTTGCGTCTCCCTCCCTCCCACCCTCCCTATCCCACCCCTCCAGGCTGTCACAAAGCACCGAGCCAATATCCCTGTGCCATGCGGCTGCTTCCCACTAGCTATCTACCTTACTACGTTTGTTAGTGTGTATATGTCCATGACTCTCTCTCGCCCTGTCACAGCTCACCCTTCCCCCTCCCCATAACCTCAAGTCCGTTCTCTAGGAGGTCTGCGTCTTTATTCCTGCCTTACCCCTAGGTTCTTCATGACATTTTTTTTTCTTAAATTCCATATATATGTGTTAGCATACGGTATTTGTCTTTTTCTTTCTGACTTACTTCACTCTGTATGACAGACTCTAGGTCTATCCACCTCATTACAAATAGCTCAATTTCGTTTCTTTTTACGGCTGAGTAATATTCCATTGTATATATGTGCCACATCTTCTTTATCCATTCATCCGATGACGGGCACTTAGGTTGTTTCCATCTCTGGGCTATTGTAAATAGAGCTGCAATGAACATTTTGGTACATGACTCTTTTTGAATTTTAGTTTTCTCAGGGTATATGCCTAGTAGTGCGATTGCTGGGTCATATGGTAGTTCTATTTGTAGTTTTTTAAGGAACCTCCATACTGTTCTCCATAGTGGCTGAACCAATTCACATTCCCACCAGCAGTGCAAGAGTGTTCCTTTTTCTCCACACCCTCTGCAGCATTTATTGTTTCTAGATTTTTTGATGATGGCCATTCTGACTGGTGTGAGATGATATCTCATTGTAGTTTTGATTTGCATTTCTCTAATGATTCATGATGTTGAGCATTCTTTCATGTGTTTGTTGGCAGTCTGTATATCTTCTTTGGATAAATGTCTATTTAGGTCTTCTGCCCATTTGTGGATTGGGTTGTTTGTGTTTTTGTTATTGAGCTGCACGAGCTGCTTGTAAATTTTGGAGATTAATCCTTTGTCAGTTGCTTCATTTGCAAATATTTTCTCCGATTCTGAGGGTTGTCTTTTGGTCTTGTTTATGGTTTCCTTTGCTGTGCAAAAGCTTTGAAGTTTCATTAGGTCCCATTTGTTTATTTTTGTTTTTATTTCCATTACTCTAGGAGGTGGGTCAGAAAGGATCTTGCTGTGATTTATGTCATAGAGTGTTCTGCCTATGTTTTCCTCTAAGAGTTTGATAGTTTCTGGCCTTACATTTAGGTCTTTAATCCATTTTGAGCTTATTTTTGTGTATGGTGTTAGGGAATGATCTAATCTCATACTTTTACAGGTATCTGTCCAGTTTTCCCAGCACCACTTATTGAAGAGGCTGTCCTTTCTCCACTGTACATTCCTGCCACCTTTACCAAAGATAAGGTGTCCATATGTGCATGGGTTTATCTCTGGGCTTTCTATCCTGTTCCATTGATCTATCTTTCTGTTTTTGTGCCAGTACCATACCGTCTTGATAACTGTCGCTTTGTAGTATAGTCTGAAGTCAGGGAGCCTGATTCCTCCAGTTCCTTTTTTCGTTCTCAAGATTGCTTTGGCTATTCGGGGTCTTTTGTGTTTCCATACAAATTGTGAAATTTTTTGTTCTAGTTCTGTGAAAAATGCCAGTGTTACTTTGTTAGGGATTGCATTGAACCGATAGATTGCTTTGGGTAGTAGATTCATTTTCACAATGTTGATTCTTCCAATCCAAGAACATGGTATATCTCTCCATCTATTTGTATCATCTTTAATTTCTTTCATCAGTTCTTATCAGTTTCTGCATACAGGTCTTTTGTCTCCTTTGGTAGGTTTATTCCTAGATATTTTATTCTTTTTGTTGCAATGGTAAATGGGAGTGTTTTCTTGATTTCACTTTCAGATTTTTCATCATTAGTATATAGGAATGCCAGAGATTTCTGTGCATTAATTTTGTATCCTGCCACTTTACCAAATTCATTGATTAGCTCTAGTAGTTTTCTGGTAGCATCTTTAGGATTCTCTATGTATAGGATCATGTCATCTGCAAACAGTGGCAGCTTTACTTCTTCTTTTCCGATTTGGATTCTTTTTATTTCCTTTTCTTCTCTGACTGCTGTGGCTAAAACTTCCAAAACTATGTTGAATAAGAGTGGTGAGAGTGGGCACCCTTGTCTTGTTCCGGATCTTCGTGAAATGCTTTCAGTTTTTCACCATTGAGGATGATGTTTGCTGTGGGCTTGTCATATATGGCCTTTATTATGTTGAGGAAAGTTCCCTCTATGCCTACATTCTGCAGGGTTTGTATCATAAATGGGTGTTGAATTTTGTCAAAAGCTTTCTCTGCATCTATTGAGATGATCATATGGTTTTTCTCCTTCAATTTGTTAATATGGTTTATCACATTGATAGATTTGCGTATATTGAAGAATCCTTGCATTCCTGGAATAAACCCCACTTGATCATGGTGTGTGATCCTTTTAATGTGCTGTTGGATTCTGTTTGCTAGTATTTTGTTGAGGATTTTTGCATCTATGTTCATCAGTGATATTGGCCTGTAGTTTTCTTTCTTTGTGACATCCTTGTCTGGTTTTGGTATCAAGGTGATGGTGGCCTCGTAGAAGGAGTTTGGGAGTGGTCCTCCCTCTACTATATTTTGGAAGAGTTTGAGAAGGATAGGTGTTAGCTCTTCTCTAAATGTTTGATAGAATTCGCCTGTGAAGCCATCTGGTCCTGGGCTTTTGTTTGTTGGAATATTTTTAATCACAGTTTCAATTTCAGTGCTTGTGATTGGTCTGTTCATATTTTCTGTTTCTTCCTGATTCAGTCTTGGCGGGTTGTGCATTTCTAAGAATTTGTCCATTTCTTCCAGATTGTCCATTTTATTGGCATAGAGTTGCTTGTAGTCATCTCTCATGATCTCTTTTATTTCTGCAGTGTCAGTTGTTACCTCTCCTTTTTCATTTCTAATTCTATTGATTTGAGTCTTCTCCCTTTTTTTCTTGATGAGTCTGGCTAGTGGTTTATCTATTTTGTTTATCTTCTCAAAGAACGAGCCTTTAGTTTTATTGATCTTTGCTATTGTTTCCTTCATTTCTTTTTCATTTATTTCTGATCTGATTTTTATGATTTCTTTCCTTCTGCTATCTTTGGGGATTTTTTGTTCTTCTTTCTCTAATTGCTTGAGGTGCAAGGTTAGGTTGTTTATTCGAGATGTTTCCTGCTTCTTAAGGTGGGCTTGTATTGCTATAAACTTCCCCCTTAGAACTGCTTTTGCTGCATCCCACAGGTTTTGGGTCGTTGTGTCTCCATTGTCATTTGTTTCTAGGTATTTTTTGATTTCCTCTTTGATTTCTTCAGTGATCACTTCATTATTAAGTAGTGTATTGTTTAGCCTCCATGTGTTTGTATTTTTTACAGATCTTTTCCTGTAATTGATGTCTAGTCTCATGGCATTGTGGTCAGAAAAGATACTTGATACAATTTCAATTTTCTTAAATTTACCAAGACTTGATTTGTGACCCAAGATATGATCTATCCTGGAGAATGTTCCATGAGCACTTGAGCAAAATGTGTATTCTGTTGTTTTTGGATGGAGTGTCCTATAAATATCAATTAAGTCCATCTTGTTTAATGTATCCTTTAAAGCTTGTGTTTCCTTATTTATTTTCATTTTGGATGATCTGTCCATGGGTGAAAGTGGGGTGTTTAAGTCCCCTACTATGGTTGTGGTACTGTCCATTTCCCCTTTTATGGCTGTCAGTATTTGCCTTATGTATTGAGGTGCTCCTATGTTGGGTGCATAACTATTTACAATTGTTATATCTTCTTCTTGGATCGATCCCTTGATCATTATGTAGTGTCCTTCTTTGTCTCTTTTAATAGTCCTTATTTTAAAGTCTATTTTGTCTGATATGAGAATTGCTACTCCAGCTTTCTTTTGGTTTCCATTTGCATGGAATATCTTTTTCCATCCCCTTACTTTCAGTCTGTATGTGTCTCTAGGTGTGAAGTGGGTCTCTTGTAGACAGCATATATAAGGGTCTTGTTTTTGTATCCATTCAGCTAATCTGTGTCTTTTGGTGGGAGCATTTCATCCATTTACATTTAAGGTAATTATCCATATGTATGTTCCTATTCCCATGTTCTTAATTGTTTTGGGTTCGTTATTGTAGGTCTTTTCCTTCTCTTGTGTTTCTTGCCTAGAGAGGTTCCTTTAGCATTTGTTGTAAAGCTGGTTTGGTGGTGCTGAACTCTCTCAGCTTTTGCTTGTCTGTAAAGGTTTTAATTTCTCCATCAAATCTGAATGAGATCCTTGCTGGGTAGAGTAGTCTTGGCTGCAGGTTTTTCTCCTTCATCACTTTCAGTATGTCCTGCCACTCCCTTCTGGCTTGTAGGGTTTCCGCTGAGTGATCAGCTGTTAACCTTATGGGGAGTCCCTTGTGTGTTATTTGTTGTTTTTCCCTTGCTGCTTTTAATATGCTTTCTTTGTATTTAATTTTTGACAGTTTGATTAATATGTGTCTTGGCGTATTTCTCCTTGGATTTGTCCTGTATGGGACTCTCTGTGCTTCCTGGACTTGATTAACTATTTCCTTTCCCATATTAGGGAAGTTTTCAACTCTAATCTCTTCAAATATTTTCTCAGTCCCTTTCTTTTTCTCTTCTTCTGGAACCCCTATAATGCGAATGTTGGTGCGTTTAATGTTGTCCCAGAGGTCTCTGTGACTGTCCTCAGTTCTTTTCATTCTTTTTTCTTTATTCTGCTCTGCAGTAGTTATTTCCACTATTTTATCTTCCAGGTCACTTATCCGTTCTTCTGCCTCAGTTATTCTGCTATTGATCCCATCTAGAGTACTTTTAATTTCATTTATTGTGTTGTTCATCATTGCTTGTTTCATCTTTATTTCTTCTAGGTCCTTGTTAACTGTTTCTTGCATTTTGTCCATTCTATTCCCAAGATTTTGTATTCATCCTTACTATCATTATTCTGAATTCTTTTTCAGGTAGACTGCCTATTTCCTCTTCATTTGTTAGGTCTGGTGCATTTTTATCTTGCTCCTTCATCTGCTGTGTGTTTTTCTGTCTTCTCATTTTTCTTATCTTACTGTGTTTGGGGTCTCCTTTTTGCAGACTGCAGGTTCGTAGTTCCCGCTGTTTTTGATGTCTGTCTTCAGTGGCTAAGGTTGGTTCAGTGGGTTGTGTAGGCTTCCTGGTGGAGGGGACTAGTGCCTGTGTTGTGGTGGATGAGGCTGGATCTTGTCTCTCTAGTGGGCAGGTTCACGTCTGGTGGTGTGTTTTGGGGTGTCTGTGGCCTTATTATGATTTTAGGCAGCCTCTCTGCTAATGGGTGGGGTTGTGTTCCTGTTTTGCTAGTTGTTTGGCATAGGTTGTCCAGCACTGTGGCTTGCTGGTCGTTGAGTGAAGCTGGGTGCTGGTGTTAAGATGGAGATCTCTGGGAGATTTTCGCCGTTTGATATTATGTGGAGCTGGGAGGTCTCTTGTTGACCAGTGTCCTGAAGTTGGCTCTCCTACCTCAGAGGCAGAGCCCTGACTCCTAGCTGGAGCACCAAGAGCCTTTCATCCACACGGCTCAGAATAAAAGGGAGAAAAAGTAGAGGGAATTAGTAGAAGTATGAGGAAAGAAAGAAGGAAAGGAGGGTAGGAAGGAAGGAAGAAAGAAAGAAAGAAGCAAAGAAGGAAAGAAAGGAGGGAGGAAGGAAGGAAGGACGGAAAGAAGGAAAAAAGACAGAAAGAAGATACAGTAAAAATAAAATAAAGTATAATAAAGTTATTGAATTAAAAAATTCTAATTTTGAAAAAAAAAAGGGACGGATGGAACCTTAGGACAAATTTTGGAAGCAAAGCTGTACAGACAAAATCTTACACAGAAGCATACACATACACCCTCACTAAAAGATGTAAAGGGGGAAAAATCCTAAATCTTCCTGTCAGAGACTACCTCCTCAATTTGGGATGATTCGTTGTCTAAAGGAGGGAAGGAAGGAAGGAAAGAAAGAAAGAAAGAACGAAGGTAAAGTATAATAACGTTATTAAAATTAAAATTGATTATTAAGAAAAAAATTTTTTAAAAAAAACATGGACGGATAGAACCCTAGGACAAATGGTGGAAGCAAGACTAAACAGACAAGATCTCACACAGAAGCATACACATACACACTCACAAAAAGAGGAAAAGGGAAAAACTCATAGATCTTGCTCCTAAAGTCCACCTCCTCAATTTGGGATGATTCGTTGTCTATTCAGGTATTCCACAGATGCAGGGCACATCTCGTTGATTGTGGAGATTTAATCCACTGCTCTTGAGGCTGCAGGGAGAAATTTCCATTTCTCTTCTTTGTTCTCATAGTTCCTGGTTTTCTGCTTTGGTTTTGGCCCTGCCTCTGCATGTAGGCCGCCCTCAGGCGTCTGTTCCCCGCCCAGAGTGGCGGGCGCTAAAGCAGCCGCTTATTAGAGGGCTCTGGCTCACTCGCCGGGGGGAAGGTGTACAGAATGTGGGGCGAGCCTGCGGCGGCAGAGGCTGGCCTGACATTGCAAGAGCCTGAGGCATGACTTGTGTTCTCCCAGGGAAGTGGTCCCTGGATCACGGGACCCTGGCAGTGGCGGACTGCACAGGCTCCCGGGAGGGGCGGTGTGGAGAGTGACCTGTGCTCGCACACAGGCTTCTTGGGGGCGGCAGCAGCAGCCCTAGCGTCTCATGCCCGTCTCTGGGGTCCGCGGTTTTAGCCGCGACTTGTGCCCGTCTCTGGAGCTCGTTTAGGCGGCGCTCTGAATACCCTCTCCTCGCGCACCCTGAAACAATGGTCTCTTGCCTCTTAGGCAGGTCCAGACTTTTCCCCGGACTCCCTCCCAGCTAGCCGTGATGCACTAGCCCCCCTCAGGCTGTGTTCACGTGCCAACCCCAGTCCTCTCCCTGGGATCTGACCTCTGAAGCCCGAGCCTCAGTTCCCAGCCGCGCCCGCCCCGGCGGCTGAGCAGACAAGCCTCTGGGGCTGGTGAGTGCCAGTCGGCACCGATCCTCTGTGTGGGAATCTCTCCAGTTTGCCCTCCGCACCCCTGTTGCTGTGCTCTCCTCCATGGCTCCGAAGCTTCCCTCTTCCGCCACCCGCAGTCTCCACCCACGAAGGGGCTTCCTAGTGTGTGGAAACCTTTCCTCTTTCACAGCTCCCTCCCACTGGTGCAGGTCCCATCCTTATTATTTTGTCTCTGTTATTTCTTTTTTCTTTTGCCCTACTCATGTATGTGGGGATTTTCTTGCCTTTTGGGAAGTGTGAGGTCTTCTGCTTATGTCAGTAGGTGTTCTATAGGAGTTGTTCCACGTGTAGATGTATTTTTGATGTATTTGTGGGGAGGAAGGTGATCTCCACGTCTTACTCCTCCACCGTCTTGAAGGTCCTCCAGTTGCTCCACTGTTTATATTTTTACAGTATTCTTCCTATCTGTGGTTTAGACTCAATAGTTTCTTTTGTTATGTCTTCAGGTTCATTTACCTCTTTTTCAGCAGTGTCTTATCTGTCATTAAATCCAGGCAATTAATTTTTTCCTTTCATATATTGTATTTTGGGGCTCTATGAATTAAAGTTTCTCTCTTTATTTCATATCTGAGTCTGTTTCTAATGACTTACTTTTCTCCCAGTAATGAGCATGTTTTTCTGCTTTTTAACATGTCTAGGAACTTTTTATTGTTTACTAGACATTGCCATTTTACATTGTTGAGTGTCTAGGTTTTGAAGTCTTCCTGAAAGAGTGTTAATATTTATTTATTTTGTGCAGTGATTTGTGTTACTTGCTAACTTGCTTGACCTTTCAGAAGCTGGTGTTTAGGCTTTCTTTTGTTATATGTAGAATAACCTTTAGGCGTATTTTGTACCTACTCCTAAAGCATAGTCCTTCTGGGGTCTCTACTTAATGTGCTGGGTGTTCAGCACAGTGTCTTCATTCTGGCTGGTTGGAACTCAAAAGTCTTCATGCCCTGTGTAAACTCTAAGAATTGTTAAGCTTATCAATATCCAGGATATGTTATTTGATCTCTTGGAGTTTCATGCTATACATGCACAGCTTAACATTCAGTCAGAAACTTAAGGGGATCTCTGTGCAGAAATCTGCAGTTCTTTCTGCATATGTCTTGCCTCTCTAGTTGTCTATTCTCTTATTTCTAGATGCTTCATCCTCCCCAAACTCTGATCTTTGCTTCCTTCAATCAGCAAGACTACTATTTTAGCTTCATTTCTCTATCCCTGTTCTGTGGTCCCGAACTGTTTCCAGGTATATACCTGTAGTGGTCTTTGTGCTTAGTTCATTTATTTTCCTTATTTTGGAGATCACAGTCCTAAATTTACTATTGTACACTGTCTGGAAACAATTGTGTCATATATTTTGTCCAGTTTTCTAGTTTCACAGCAGAAGAGGAAATCTAGTATCAGTTAATCTGTCTTGGCAAGTAGAGAATAGAACCCTCTTTGTAATTGACTTATTTCTTCCTGAATGCCCACATGTATCTTTCCTTGTCCTTGAAATTCAGTAACTTCTTCCAGATAGCTTCTCATACTGAATATTCTGTACCGTTTTTTCCCCTGAGTTGTAGTATATTATTTTTATCTGCATATTCAAGCCTTCGTAGCCTTGATGTGTCTTGCTTCATTCTTCAGGAATGCAAGTTCTGTGTGAGTTGGACATCGTTTGTCGGGTTTACAGGTCTTGCTTTTAATTTTTTAAAATCTCTTTTGTCTTTGCTTTTATTTACTATAATTTATTCATGCTTTTTCTTTAAGCCTCACTGTATTTCCAATAAAGTTTGTATATAATTCTGTTGTTTCTAATATGATCTTACATCTATAGTGTTTAGGCCTTTCCCACTTCCTAGGTTTTACTAGCTTTTCATCTTCATCATAATAAAAGTTTTGAACTTTTATTCTTATTAGAGATCTTTCTTGTTATCTAACTCATGTTATTTTTAATTTTTTTTTTTTTTGAGAACGTGAGGAAGTAATTGTCTGAACCTGGCTTCTGTGTCCTTGGGTAATTTTTCCTGTGACATGTTATTCACTGGCCTTTGCTCGTGTTTAATTCCTTCTTTTAAAAATAACATTTTAAAAAATTTCTTTGGATTCTTTTATGTTTATTTCTTTGATATTATTATTCATATTTTAGGGGTGGGGCAGAGATAATGATGTGGAGATGCCAATATCTTTGATATGGGTTTATTTCCTAGGCGAACTTCTCACCACAAATATCTGTCTTTTTTCCCTAGTGGCATGTATTCTCTCTGTTACTGGCGTTCAAGTGATTGGTCATTCACAGCAAATCACTTAAGCTGTGGGCTCTCTGTTGTGTGCTGTAGTGATTATTGTTTCCCTTCTGTCATTTATTCCATTTCCGCTCTCACAGTTCCAGCTGGTTATAAGGTTAGATCATAGATAAACTTGTCATATCAGTATAGTTTCTTCTTCAAGTCCATGTCTCATGCCATTCCGCATTTTTGCAGAAGTATTCTCGGTTTCTCCAGTTATTTGTCCATCCTTGTCAATCCAATTACTCAAAAGATTTATTGAATATAATGCTAAGGTTAGCAATAATTATTTTGGACAAACTCTGAATCCTTCTCAAGGTGTAAAGAGGTGTGTACTTTATGTCTGAATCTTCTCTCTTGTTTTGCTTCATATTTCATAGTGTTTTGTAGGCATGTTTCAAAATTTGTATATTGAGGTTGTGGTCATTTCCTCATGGCTTTGAAGACTGATCCACTCCCCTACACATACACACACAGTCTACTTTGTACCTATGCTATTGGTGGGTTTTGAGAGAGGGAAATAGAACAGTAAAGCAACATTGCTCTTCAGATTTTAACTGGAGAATTTGTATTAATTTTAATAGAATTTCTAGTAGAATAAATAGCTTACTATTTAGGGAGGATACATTGTTGTCTATTTTGTAGAAAAAATACAATATACTTTTGTACTATTCTACCACTAAAACAATAACCAGAAATCATTTATGTAGTGGATTTTCAAGAGCTTGGTTTCAACACCAATAACTAAAAACTTTTGCTGGCAAAAGTTCCCTCCCCACCCCCTCCGGGGCCTTGTTTGGTTGAAGGAAATTAATTAGATGTCTCATTATCCCTTCTACTCACGTGATCCTTGGACCAGAAGCATAGACTTCCCTGGGGAGAGTGTAAAAAAATATATAATCTCACACCTACTGAATCAGGATTTGCATTTTAACAAAATCCTGAGGTGATTCCTATGTACATTAAAGTATGAGAAGCACTGATATTAGCAAAAGTGTTCCCAGATCGTAGAAAAAGTTTTGTACATGATTTCAGGCCTGGTAGACATTTGTGCCTCCACATTTCTTCCTTCTACAGCCATAATGTAAGTAACTGTGCTCAAAAACCAGTGGTGTGGTAGTGACTTCCTGAAAAAAAGAAATGTCCTGATTGCTATAATTTACCAGTTTCCTTGGTGTGAATACTCTCACCGTGGCTGATTTCAAGCTAACAGCGTGGTGACACTGAACGTGGAATTGAGGAGAGATGTGTATAATCTATTCCCTCATGCTTTTACAAGATGCTTTCAGCACACCATTGCTGAGAATCTATTCGTTGCTGTTGCTATTGTATAAATACGAGCTCTCTTACCAAGTTCCATGATATTTGGGGGCTTTTGGATGTGCTTCTTTTGCTAATCTGTGCTTTAGTTAAATGAAATAAGATGAAATATTAACATTAAATTGAAAGTTAGTAAACTGTTTTATTATCTCTCCTTATCCTTTTAACATATTAATTACATCTTAAAATTTTGTTTTATAATCGAATGTCTTCGTATGTCTAGATTTTTGCTTTCAGTATTGATACATAATATTTTGGTCTTCCAAATAATGTTTTTCTTTTTTCCAATGCATTTTAAACTTTTATTACTTTATATAATCATTTGAATACTCTTATGGGACAGTATGGGTATTTTACCCCCAAAATGGCTGAGTTGGGCAAGGTCGCAAAACAAATACAGAGACAAAACAAATGAGAAACCATAACTCCAGTTTTCCTCCATCCCAGTCAGAGTAGTCTGTGTCAAAGACATTCTACGTAGAGAATGATAGATGGAGTTTCTCAGAAACTGTAGTTGATCCTCTTATGGATCTAATGGCAAGTAACATTATGCATTATTGGACATGATTGAGAAGGTTTTAGATGACCAAGCTTGCCACTGACTTCTCTTCCTTCCTTATTAGCCTAAGATTGATCCATGAAGATCAGTTTGGTATTTTTCCCTTGCATAGTCATCAGCAACTTCATTCATTATGAATGTGATGAAAGAGGTTAAATAAATTACTCAAGTAAATATAGATATTTAGTAAATTGCAGAGCCAGGTTAAAGTCTAGTTCCACCTGAATCCCAAACCCTTGTCTTTATTGCATTACACTTTGTTTCTTATATTGAGTATGAATTTTTTACCCTAGGAATTTTATAGTGTAACTGCCCATACTCACTCTTGAGGAAGTTGGTCAAATAGCAACCATGTGCAATTAGATTTCAGAGATGTATCAAAAACATTGTTCCAATCTTTTTATTTGTAAAACGTTCTCAGCTACCCGCAATTACAAAAATATTTTACATCTAGAATAGACGTGTTTAGAGAAACAGAAAGTAGATTAGAGGTTTCCAGGGGCTGGGTGGAAGGGGAAATGGGGAGTTGTTGCTTGCTTAATAATTACAAGTTTCTGGGCTTCCCTGGTGGCGCAGTGGTTGAGAGTCCGCCTGCTGATGCAGGGGACACGGGTTCGTGCCCCGGTCCGGGAAGATCCCACATGCCGTGGAGCAGCTAGGCCCGTGAGCCATGGCCACTGAGCCTGCGCGTCTGGAGCCTGTGCTCCGCAATGGGAGAGGCCACAACAGTGAGAGGCCCGCACACCGCAAAAAAATATATATAATAATAATAATAATAATTACAAGTTTCTGTTTGGGGTCATGAAAAAGTTTTGAAAATAAATAGTAGTGATGGTTGCATAACACTGTGAATGTAATTAATGCCACTGAATTGTACACTTAGTCAACATGTCAAATTTTATGTTACATATATCTTACCACAATTTAAAAAAAACATTTAAAACAGACACAAAGCCTCAAAGACACAAAAATTTACATGGTTATCATGGCACCTGCATTTGTGGAGCATAATCATCTTTGGAAATGCTCCAAATTACTTTTTCATAGCCTAGATATTCTAAGGAAAGCTTTTTTTTTTTTTACAAACACAGTTAATGCTGGTAATAATTTCTATAGTTAAATGGACTTTTTTATAATTAAAGAGAAATTCTATTAGCCTTTTGACTAATATCCATCAATGTGTTTATTTTCCACCAAAGCCAAATTATTACCAGAATTTGGGCGTTGGTAAGATGATCATAATGAGAAGAGTAATAATGATTAGGCGTAGCCTTTCACTTGCACTTACTTTGTAGTTCTTCCTTAAGACCTTATACTTACATAGACACTTTCACAATCCTCCATAGATGATCCCTCTTTTCTATCATGTGTCTAATTTATTATTTTGACTCTTAATTCTCAGATTTAAACATTCTCAGATTTAAACTCAAGACTTTCATGATTCCTACACTCCAGGTTTGGCATTTCCCTTTATTTTATGCCCCCAAAGTTCCCTGTAACTTTCCACTGCAGGACCTGGCTGACTTATTCATCTTTATTGGTAATTATCTGTCTAATATCTGTACTCCCTGAAGGACTATGTGTTCTATAAGGGTAAGGATGGGATTTTGTTCACTACAGTATTCCTTTCATTTTCATTTTTACTGGTCATTATTCTCTTCATCCAGAAAGACATCTTGTTTTCTTCTTTCAAGGCTGTACCACACTTAGCCTGCTTTCATTGTTATCCATGTTTCAGCTCCACAGTATCTATAGAGAGTTTTTTCCTGACCATTCTAACTAGATCCCCATCCAATTCACTACTGCTGCACCCTCTATTTCATTCAATGAACCTATAGTGACTTTTATTTCTGCATTAATCTATTTGTGTATTTTTTTTATTGTCTCTCTCAAGTGATGGTAAGCTCAGTGACAGGAGAGATCGTATATGTTTTATTAGCCATTGCATTTATAACCCCTGGCCTAGGACTAAGGACAGAGTTGACACTGAATACACATGTATTCTCTGCCTATCTACTTAGGATTCCTTTAGAAGATGCAGGCATAAATAATAAATAAAAGTGAATAACATCATAAAGAAAATCTACATGGATAATGCTCATACATATATTTTTTTCTGACATGGGTGAATGGTATTCTGTAGACATAGACTAATAATAGTTCATATTTCAGTTTAAAGTGAGCTATAGTACATAGTCAAAAAATGGTTCTCTAATGAGAAAAGTTACCATGTACAGCTCCTTAAAATGGTACTTTAAAAGAGTTGAAATATAGATCTCAACATCCTTTTGCCTTAGAGCAATAAATGGATACTCCTCTACTAGTCAATGAATATTCTGGAGAGATGCCTGTCCATTAATGACTATTTTTGAATTCTTAATTGCTTTGCATGTTCAAAGCCAATATATTTTGCTTGAAATATCGATTTTTGATTATGTATCTCTCACAAAAGGTTTACTCCTGACCTTGAGATTTTCTTGGTTAAAGCAGTCATCCAAAGCTCTAAGAACTAAAGCATATTTTACTTAGAGTTTTTACTGTAAGTGGCGATACAATACACCTACTCAATGGAATATTGTCTCCGTGGAGTAGCGATTTGGCTTCAGGAAGCAGTGACACTGCAGTGGACTGAGCTCAGAGCACATTTTTCTAAGTCTTTGTCTTATGAATTCGGTCAGATAAAATGTTTGATCTGAATACATTGAAAATTAAAAGATGGATAAATGCTTTTAGAGATTCATTTCTCTTTAACAATTCCCTGGAGTCTTTAAGAAACACATACCATGTTGGAATCGTTGAAAGTTAAAATAATATGAATGGGATCAGAATAATTCTCTCTCAGGTGCTGGCTGGCAATGGAAGAACATAGGGCGCATTAAGATGATAAAATATAGCCAGTATAGTGTTTAGAGCTTAAAGAACTCACAGAGATGATCTTGTCAAATTGATCAACATGTGTAGAGGCGCAGACACTTGCCTAAAGTCACACTGTGAGTCAACAGCAGAGCCAGTCCTTGAACCCAGTAAAATTGGTCCCCACTATAGGTTTTCTCTACTATGTACTCATGTATAGGGAGTCATCACTAGAGCTGTTCCATTTGCAAGTGGTATCAGTAGTATGGGATACAGTTTGGAGTAAAGCATTTAAGTTTAAACAGGATGCTTTTAGTAGACAGAATCAGTAGCTTAAAGCCCAAGGTCATTTTAATTTGGATGTTTTCTTTTCCTTTTTATATCTGTTATTTGATGATCAAAATGACCAAAAAATAATGATAAGAACAGACATGCATGCTTTATCATATACTGAATTAATATCATTATGAGTTTCAAAAGCTTTTAAAAATTTTCCACATGATAGATAATAGATTGCTCATGTTTCTATAGTTTTTTAGGTTTACAAAGTGTTTTCATGTTCAACATCTCTGTGAATTCTCTTGACAGGCCTGCCTGCAATGTGGATGATGTTTATTTCCTTTTAGAGATGATGGGCTTGAAATTCCATAAATTTGGGATGTGTAGAAGTTACTCAGCTTGATGATGACAGAGGCAGGATTCAAACCTTTGTCTTCCAACTTCAGTGTGCGTGGTAATCCCCTGCAGGTCTTGTTAAAGCTGTCTTCTGGGTCAGAGTTTCTGATTCAGTAAATTTAGGTGGTCTAATAATTTGTATTTCTAACAAGTTCTCAAGTGATACTGATATTGCTAATCCAAAGACCCACCCACTGGTGTAGTCAGTCCTAGACCCAGTTTATCTGTATTCTCATGTGTTCTCTCTTAAAGAATGGGGATATTCCATAAGCAAGTGGTTTGCCTAATCCCTGTTCTCCATAAATCCTCTTTATATTAAGCAAATTGTTAAAGTACTCTCTTGTGTTTTCAGTTTGTGCACATCAATGATGCTTTTAAATACAAAAAAAAATCAACACATATGTATCAACTCCATGGAATGAAGTGTATATCATTTTGTTATGTTAAAGTAAGCCTCATCAATTATTTTAAAATACATTTTATTTTATGATTAGTTGTATCTTGTTTGCTAATATTCCACTTATAATTATGTTGCTGATTAAGTAAGGTTGATACAGTTATTTCCTGAATCTGCTCCCAAATACACTGCACACTAAGTAGGATTAAAATTTAAAGTAAGGGGGCTTCCCTGGTGGCACAGTGGTTGAGAATCCGCCTGCTGATGCAGGGGACACGGGTTCGTGCCCTGGTCCGGGAGGATCCCACATGCTGCGGAGACATTGAATTTAAAATAGAAGTTGATAACTAAATTCTTATTTTTATTAGCAACTGCAAGATGAATTTATAAAGGTAACATCTAAGAAGTTTTTTAACCATTAGATGTGTTTCATCAGTATTTTCACTTTTCTCTCTTTTTATTTTAAAGACACTTGCACGCTCAACAGTCTGGACTGGTCTCAGGTGGCCAGACAAAATATAGGACACTTAGTTAAATTTGAATTTCAGAGAAACAAAGGATATATAGTTTTTAGTATAAGTATGTCCAAGATATTGCAGGGAACATACTTATACTAAAAATAATTACTTGTTTTCATTTGAAATTCAAATTTAATTGGGAGTCCTTTTCTTTTCTTTGTTATTTTTCCTGCTAAATCTGACAACCCTAGACTGGTCACAAAGGTAGAGCCTCACGTACATGTTCTTTTGTTTTGACAACTGGGTGAAACCATAGAGAGCATGCACAAGCACCCCCATTTTATCTCAGCAGTTATATGAAAAGTAAAATTCAGAAATTGAGAATAAGTGCATTGTATTAACATCACATACTCATACCTAATTTTATTGTACTGTATCATATATATTATAGTTTTTTAATCAGTCATGTTGTCAGGATGCATACTTAACTACATATTGAACTCACTGTGTCTTCAGTGTGTTAAGATCTTCAAATATGGTCATGCATTAAACAAATACTTTCCAAGCACTCAGGATGAGTCAGAATTCACTGTGTTCAGTCAAATGTGAGTTTAAATAGATTAACAAATAATTGTCCTCTGTCCCCTTCCAATGAATTATATGCCAAGAAAAGGGCATGAAAAGGCACCAAAGCTAAAGCAGTGATCCTCAACCTTGGTTTCACATTGGAATCACTGGGAGATCTTTAAATTACATGTCTGGGTTCCACCCTCAGATATTCTTGTTTAGTTGATGTGAGATCTATCTTGAGCATTGGGAATTTTTAAAAGCTCCTTCAGATGCTTCTAAATATGTACCCATGCTTTCCTAAATTAGTGGTTCTCAAACTTGTTTGCACATTTAATGACCTAGGGAGTCTTTAAGTAAATACTTGGATGATCAGACCACACCATAGACCAATTAAATAGAAAAGAGAGGGAGGTTAAGAAATCAGGCTTCAGTATTTTTAAGCTCCCCAAATTTATTCCAATATAGAGCCAAGTTAGAAAACCACTACTTTGTAGGATTTGTATGAACTTTACACATCTCTCTAGTTAGGTACGAACTAGACTTTGAGCACTTGCCTTATTAAAACTTAAGAGTAATTAAAGACAGAGCTATAAGAGCTAATGGCGATACTGGTTCTTTCAAGGAGTGAAGAGCTATCTGCTATGTGGTCATCAAAAGGGAAAAAAAAAAGATAGGAAAGGCAGTGACAAAACAGCAAGCATGTACTGTACTTGAGACTTGCCTGTGGAACACTCTGCCATAGCTTGAAATCCATTTGACTTCTGGGTTGCATTTTGGTGTATGTATTTTCCTGCACTGGGATAACTAAAAATTCCAAACTGAACAATCAACAACAAAAAAGTTTTGGAAGCACAAATGTAAAAACTTGCTGCTACACTTGAGTACTGAAAACCCTGCTGTTAGTTGTCTTCTCTCCTACCTGCATGGCTAAACTTGCCCTATGAGCAAGTCAGGTGTGCTTAATGACCATAGAAAATTGTGGAAGCCCTCAAGTAGGGCTTCTGAATCTTTAAGATGCATCAGTTTAAATGGATGGATTTGTTTTACCTTGAGCCATTATATCAAGTACCATCAATTTTGTGATTCAATTAGTTCTCATTTATACATATTAATGCCTATTGATTTCTTAATTCAGTTCTACCTATATGACCAGATAATAGCTTCCTTTTTTCTCTTCCTTCTGGAGGTGATAGCGAGTAGGGTGTCAGAGATTGGGGTGGGAATGTGAGTGGGATGGAAAGAGCCCTAGGTTCACGATTCAAGAAAAGGCATTTATTACAATATTACATATTTCACTTAATTTTCCAAGCCTTAGCATCTTTATTGTTCCAATGAGTATAATATGATACCTGGCCTCAGCCTCACAGACTTGCTGTGAGAATCAAATTAGTTTGGTATATTGTCTTCTGTGAGGTAGCTGACAGTGAAAAACTACCAGCAGCAATAGGAGTAAATGGAGAATTCGTGGATTTAGACATGCCCATTGAGGTGGTGTGAGTACTGCAGGAATTGACCTAGGGTAAGGTACAGTTTTTCAGTTAAGTGAAAGAAGTCATTCACTGGCAGAAGTTAGAGGGCAGGGGTTGCAGAAGGGACTAGAGGTTTGAAGGGAATGGAAACATTGGATCATCTTTCCCTGATCTCTAGCAATGTAAGCTTTTTGAGTAGAGTTGCCCAGTAATATATAGGATATTTTTGGTTCACAGCCTCGTGTGTTCCCTGGGCGAAATTTGAAACTGGACCCCATACAGGCAGGGCAAAGAGAGACTGAAGAAAGAGGCAGAGCACTCCATGTTTGTAGTCGCCAATATTAATAAGCTAGGGAACTTACAGGCTCATCTTGGGTGCCTGCAAGACAAGTGTATCTCTGCACCCGCCCACCAGAATCTTAAGAGATTATATAGAGGCCTTAATGGGGTTCACTCAAGTATACAGTGCAGATGGTCTCAATAACACTTTACTTTCTCAAGGCTGCGTCCTTGAACTAATTACTAGTGTGGGAACAGTGGGTGGAATGTACATTCCAAGGGCAGGGGAAGGGGTAAAGGGCCTGCAATTGCCTGGATCCAGCTCCAGGATCCTCTCAATGACCTCTAACAGATACACAGTTAATTTGAATTTGATATAAACAAAATAATAGTTTTAATATATATAAGCCCAAACATTGTAAGGGAAATATAGCAAATATAATAAAAATCACTCGTTTATCTGAAATTCAAATTTGTGCACCCTGTATTTTTATTTGCTAAATCTAGCAACCCTAATCTTGGGGGTCTTGGGGTTGTCAGCTTTGCTCCTTCTCTCAGGTACTTTTGTGGAGGAGATTGTTTCAGGTATTGATTCCTTGCTACTTGCCTCATGATATTGTTGATTGATAATATTACTGGCTTTATATATCTTGCATGATCTTTACAAGGAGTTTTAGATAAGCATTTTCATCCCCACTTTACGTATTAGAAAACTGAAAATCAGAGTGATTATAGAGTGCTTGTCCAAGTTTTACGTCTAGTTAGTGGAATATTAGGTAATTACTCACCATCTGATTCCATATGCAGTGTTGTTTCAACTATGCCCAAGCTGTCTCTTGGACTGATTAGATCTCAGCATTTTATGTTTATTTTTAAAAATTTATTTTTTATTAAGGTTTAGTTGATTTTCAGATGTACAACATAGTGATTCAAAAATTTTAAAGGTAATACTCCATCTATAGTTATTATAAAATGTTTGTTATATTCTCTGTGTGGTACAATATATCCTTATAGCTTATTTATTTTATACATAGCAGTTTATACCTCTTAATCCCCTACCACTGTCTTGCTCCTCAATCCCTCCCTCTCTCCACTGGTAACAAGGAGTTTGTTCTCTGTATCCGTGAGTCTGTTTCTTTTTTGTTATATTCACTAGTTTGTTTCATTTTTTAGATTCCACATATAAGTGATAAAATTATAGTATTTTTCTTTCTCTGTCTGACTTATTTCACTAAGCATAATACCCTTGAAGTCTATCCATGTTGTTACAAATGGCAAAATTTCATTATTATTTTTTATGGCCAATATTCCATTCTATATATGTACCACATCTTCTTTGTCCATTCATCTGTTGAGAGGGACTCTTAGATTGCTTCCATATCTTGACTATTGTAAGTAATTGTAAATAATGCTATTACGAACATTGGGAGGCATATATCTTTTTGAATTAATGTTTTTGTTTTCTTTGGATATATACCCAGGAGTGGAATTGCTGGGTCATATGGTAGTTGTGATTTTAGTTTTTTGAGGAACCTCCATACTGTTTGGCTGCACCTATTTACATTCCCATCAACAGTATACAAGTGTTCCCTTCTCTCCACATCCTTGCCAACATTTGGTATTTGTGATCTTTTTGATGATGGCCATTCTGACAGGTGTGAGGTGATATCTCATTGTGGTTTTGATTTGCATTTCTCTGATGATTAACAATGTTAAGCATCTTTTCTTTTTTTTTTTTTTTACACTCAAGAGACAAGCACTGGTAGAAACAGAAAATTTGCTTTAATCAGGAAGCCAGCAATCTGGGGAGAAGGTGGACTCATGTCCCAAAACCAACTCCGAAGATTCTGCTCAGCCATAGAAGTTTTTTTTTTTTTTTAACATCTTTATTGGAGTATAATTGCTTTACAATGGTATGTTAGTTTCAGCTTCACAACAAAATGAATCAGTTATATATATACATATATTCCCATATCTCTTCCCGCTTGCGTCTCCCTCCCTCCCACCCTCCCTATCCCACCCCTCCAGGCGGTCACAAAGCACCGAGCTGATCTCCCTGTGCTATGCGGCTGCTTCCCACTAGCTATCTACCTTACATTTGGTAGTGTATATATGTCCATGATCTTTATCGCTTTGTCACCGTTTACCCTTCCCCCTCCCCATAGCCTCAAGTCCATTCTCTAGTAAGTCTGTGTCTTTATTCCTGTTTCACCCCTGGGTTTTTCATGACATTTTTTTTTTCTTAAATTCCATATATATGTGTTAGCATACGGTATTTGTCTCTCTCTTTCTGACTTACTTCACTCTGTATGACAGACTCTAGGTCTATCCACCTCATTACAAATAGCTCAATTTCGTCTCTTTTTATGGCTGAGTAATATTCCATTGTATATATGTGCCACATCTTCTTTATCCATTCATCCGATGATGGGCACTTAGGTTGTTTCCATCTCTGGGCTATTGTAAATAGAGCTGCAATGAACATTTTGGTACATGACTCTTTTTGAATTATGGTTTTCTCAGGGTATATGCCCAGTAGTGGGATTGCTGGGTCATATGGTAGTTGTATTTGTAGCTTTTTAAGGAACCTCCATACTGTTCTCCACAGTGGCTGTATCAATTTACATTCCCACCAACAGTGTAAGAGGGTTCCCTTTTCTCCACACCCTCTCCAGTATTTATTGTTTCTAGATTTTTTGATGCTGGCCATTCTGACTGGTGTGAGATGATATCTCATTGTAGTTTTGATTTGCATTTCTCTAATGATTAGTGATGTTGAGCATTCTTTCATGTGTTTGTTGGCACGCTGTATATCTTCTTTGGAGAAATGTCTATTTAGGTCTTCTGCCCATTTTTGGATTGGGTTGCTTGTTTTTTTGTTATTAAGCTGCATGAGCTGCTTATAAATTTTGGAGATTAATCCTTTGTCAGTTGCTTCATTTGCAAATATTTTCTCCCATCCTGAGGGTTGTCTTTTGGTCTTCTTTATGGTTTCCTTTGCTGCGCAAAAGCTTTTAAGTTTCATTAGGTCCCATTTGTTTACTTTTGTTTTTATTTCCATTTCTCTAGGAGGTGGGTCAAAAAGGACCTTGCTGTGATTTATGTCATAGATTGTTCTGCCTATGTTTTCCTCTAAGAGTTTGATAGTTTCTGGCCTTACATTTAGGTCTTTAATCCATTTTGAGCTTGTTTTTGTGTATGGTGTTAGGGAGTGATCTAATCTCATACTTTTACATGTAGCTGTCCAGTTTTCCCAGCACCACTTATTGAATAGGCTGTCCTTTCTCCACTGTACATTTCTGCCTCCTTTGTCAAAGATAAGGTGACCATATGTGTGTGGGTTTATCTCTGGGCTTTCTATCCTGTTCCATTGATCTATATTTCTGTTTTTGTGCCAGTACCATACCGTCTTGATTACTGTAGCTTTGTAGTATAGTCTGAAGTCAGGAAGCCTGATTCCTCCAGCTCCATTTTTCGTTCTCAAGATTGCTTTGGCTATTCGGGGTCTTTTGTGTTTCCATACAAATTGTGAAATTTTTTGTTCTAGTTCTGTGAAAAATGCCAGTGGTAGTTTGATAGGGATTGCATTGAATCTGTACATTGCTTTGGGTAGCAGAGTCATTTTCACAATGTTGATTCTTCCAATCCAAGAACATGGTATATCTCTCCATCTATTTGTATCATCTTTAATTTCTTTCATCAGTGTCTTATAGTTTTCTGCATACAGGTCTTTTGTCTCCTTAGGTAGGTTTATTCCTAGATATTTTATTCTTTTTGTTGCAATGGTAAATGGGAGTGTTTTCTTGATTTCACTTTCAGATTTTTCATCCTTAGTGTATAGGAATGCCAGAGATTTCTGTGCATTAATTTTGTATCCTGCTACTTTACCAAATTCATTGATTAGCTCTAGTAGTTTTCTGGTAGCATCTTTAGGATTCTCTATGTATAGGATCATGTCATCTGCAAACAGTGACAGCTTTACTTCTTCTTTTCCGATTTGGATTCCTTTTATTTCCTTTTCTTCTCTGATTGCTGTGGCTAAAACTTCCAAAACTATGTTGAATAAGAGTGGTGAGAGTGGGCAACCTTGTCTTGTTCCTGATCTTAATGGAAATGCTTTCAGTTTTTCACCATTGAGGATGATGTTGGCTGTGGGTTTGTCATATATGGCCTTTATTATGTTGAGGAAAGTTCCCTCTATGCCTACTTTCTGCAGGGTTTTTATCATAAATGGGTGTTGAATTTTGTCAAAAGCTTTCTCTGCATCTATTGAGATGATCATATGGTTTTTCTCCTTCAATTTGTTAATATGGTGTATCACGTTGATTGATTTGCGTATATTGAAGAATCCTTGCATTCCTGGAATAAACCCCACTTGATCATGGTGTATGATCCTTTTAATGTGCTGTTGGATTCTGTTTGCTAGTATTTTGTTGAGGATCTTTGCATCTATGTTCATCAGTGATATTGGCCTGTAGTTTTCTTTCTTTGTGACATCCTTGTCTGGTTTTGGTATCAGGGTGATGGTGGCCTCGTAGAATGAGTTGGGGAGTGTTCCTCCCTCTGCTATATTTTGGAAGAGTCTGAGAAGGATAGGTGATAGCTCTTCTCTAAATGTTTGATAGAATTCACCTGTGAAGCCATCTGGTCCTGGGCTTTTGCTTGTTGGAAGATTTTTAATCACAGTTTCAATTTCAGTGCTTGTGATTGGTCTGTTCATATTTTCTATTTCTTCCTGATTCAGTCTTGGCAGGTTTTGCCTTTCTAAGAATTTGTCCATTTCTTCCAGGTTGTCCATTTTATTGGCATAGAGTTGCTTGTAGTAATCTCTCATGATCTTTTGTATTTCTGCAGTGTCAGTTGTTACTTCTCCTTTTTCATTTCTAATTCTATTGATTTGAGTCTTCTCCCTTTTTTTCTTGATGAGTCTGGCTAATGGTTTATCAATTTTGTTTATCCTTTCAAAGAACCAGCTTTTAGTTTTATTGATCTTTGCTATCGTTTCCTTCATTTCTTTTTCATTTATTTCTGATCTGATTTTTATGATTTCTTTCCTCCTGCTAACTTTGGAGTTTTTTTGTTCTTCTTTCTCTAATTGCTTGAGGTGCAAGGTTAGGTTGTTTATTCGAGATGTTTCCTGTTTCTTAAGGTAAGATTGTATTGCTATAAACTTCCCTCTTAGAACTGCTTTTGCTGCATCCCATAGATTTTGAGTCGTCGTGTCTCCATTGTCATTTGTTTCTAGGTATTTTTTGATTTCCTCTTTGATTTCTTCAGTGATCACTTCGTTATTAAGTAGTGTATTGTTTAGCCTCCATGTGTTTGTATTTTTTACAGATCTTCTCCTGTAATTGACATTGAGTCTCATAGCGTTGTGGTCGGAAAATATACTTGATACAATTTCAATTTTCTTAAATTTACCAAGGCTTGATTTGTGACCCATGATATGATCTATCCTGGAGAATGTTCCATGAGCACTTGAGAAAAATGTGTATTCTGTTGTTTTTGGATGGAATGTCCTATAAATATCAATTAACTCCATCTCGTTTAATGTATCATTTAAAGCTTGTGTTTCCTTATTTATTTTCATTTTGGATGATCTGTCCATTGGTGAAAGTGGGGGTTAAAGTCCCCTACTATGAATGTGTTACTGTCGATTTCCCCTTTTATGGTTGTCAGTATTTGCCTTATGTATTGAGGTGCACCTATGTTGGGTGCATAAATATTTACAATTGTTATATCTTCCTCTTGGATCGATCCCTTGATCATTATGTAGTGTCCTTCTTTGTCTCTTCTAATAGTCTTTGTTTTAAAGTCTATTTTGTCTGATATGAGAATTGCTACTCCAGCTTTCTTTTGGTTTCCATTTGCATGAAATATCTTTTTCCATCCCCTTACCTTCAGTCTGTATGTGTCTCTAGGTCTGAAGTGGGTCTCTTGTAGACAGCAAATATATGGGTCTTGTTTTTGTATCCATTCAGCCAATCTGTGTCTTTTGGTGGGAGCATTTAGTCCATTTACATTTAAGGTAATTATCGATATGTGTGTTCCCGTTCCCATTTTCTTAATTGTTTTGGGTTCGTTATTGTAGGTCTTTTCCTTCTTTTGTGTTTCTTGCCTAGAGAAGTTCCTTTAGCAGTTGTTGTAGAGCTGGTTTGGTGGTGCTGAACTCTCTCAGCTTTTGCTTGTCTGTAAAGGTTTTAATTTCTCCATCAAATCTGAATGAGATCCTTGCTGGGTAGAGTAGTCTTGGCTGCAGGTTTTTCTCCTTCATCACTTTCAGTATGTCCTGCCACTCCCTTCTGGCTTGTAGGGTTTCTGCTGAGAGATCAGCTGTTAACCTTATGGGGAGTCCCTTGTATGTTATTTGTTGTTTTTCCCTTGCTGCTTTTAATATGTTTTCTTTGTATTTAATTTTTGACAGTTTGATTAATATGTGTCTTGGCGTATTTCTCCTTGGATTTGTCCTGTATGGGACTCTCTGTGCTTCCTGGACTTGATTAACTATTTCCTTTCCCATATTAGGGAAGTTTTCAACTCTAATCTCTTCAAATATTTTCTCAGTCCCTTTCTTTTTCTCTTCTTCTTCTGGAACCCCTATAATTCGAATGTTGGTGCGTTTAATGTTGTCCCAGAGGTCTCTGAGACTGTCCTCAGTTCTTTTCATTCTTTTTTCTTTATTCTGCTCTGCAGTAGTTATTTCCACTATTTTATCTTCCAGATCACTTATCCGTTCTTCTGCCTCAGTTATTCTGCTATTGATCCCATCTAGAGTACTTTTAATTTCATTTATTGTGTTGTTCATCGTTGCTTGTTTCATCTTTAGTTCTTCTAGGTCCTTGTTAACTGATTCTTGCATTTTGTCCATTCTATTGTTCATTCTATCTCCAAGATTTCGGATCAACCTTACTATCATTATTCTGAATTGTTTTTCAGGTAGACTGCCTATTTCCTCTTCATTTGTTGGGTCTGGTGGGTTTTTATCTTGCTGTTGTTTTTGGTGTTTGCCCCCAGTGGCTAAGTTTGGTTCAGTGGGTTGTGTAGGCTTCCTGGTGGAGGGTACTAGTGCCTGTGTTCTGGTGGATGAGGCTGGATCTTGTCTTTCTGGTGGGCAGGTCCACGTCTGGTGGTGTGTTTTGGGATGTCTGTAGACTTACTATGATTTTGGGCAGCCTCTCTGCTAATGGGTGGGGTTGTGTTCCTGTCTTGCTAGTTGTTTGGCATAGGATATCCAGCACTGTAGCTTGCTGGTCGTTGAGTGAAGCTGGGTGCTGGCGTTGAGATGGAGATCTCTCGGAGATTTTTGCTGTTTGATATTATGTGCAGCTGGGAGGCCTCTTGTGGACCAGTGTCCTGAAGTTGGCTCTCCCACCTCAGAGGCACAGCACTGACTCCTGGCTGCAGCACCAAGAGCCTTTCATCCACAGGGCTCCTTAATTTGGGATGATTCGTTGCCTAGTCATGTATTCCACAGATGCAGGGTATATCAAGTTGATTGTGGAGCTTTAATCCGCTGCTCCTGAGGCTGCTGGGAGAGATTTCCCTTCCTCTTCTTTGTTCTGACAGCTGGCAGGGGCTCAGCTTTGGATTTGGCCCCGCCTGTGCGTGTAGGTTGCCGGAGGGCGTCTGTTCTTTGCTCAGACAGGAGTGGGTTAAAGGAGCCGCTGATTCGGAGGCTCTGGCTCACTCAGGCCGGGGGTGGGGGGGGTAGGGAGGGTCACGGAGTGTGGGGCGGGCCTGCAGCGGCAGAGGCCGGCGTGACGTTGCAGCCTGAGGCGCGCCATGCGTTCTCCCGGGAGAGCCGCCCCCGGATCCCGGGACCCCGGCAGTGGCGGGCTGCACAGGCTCCCCGGAAGGGCGCGTGGCCAGTGACCCGTGCTCGCACACAGGCCTCCCGGTGGCGGCAGCAGCGGCCCGAGCGTCCCATGTCCGTCTCTGGGCTCCGCACCTTCAGCCGCGGCGCGCGCCCGTCCCCAGAGCTCTCTTAAGCAGCGTTCTCAATCCCCTCTCCTCGCGCACCAGGAAACAAAGAGGGACGCAAAAGTCTCCTGCCTCTTCGGCAGGTCCAGACCTTTCCCCGGACTCTCTCCCGGCTAGCCGCGGTGCACCAACGCCCTGCAGGCTGTGTTCACGCCGCCAACCTCAGTCCTCTCCCGGCGCTCCGACAAAAGCCGGAGCCTCAGCTCCCAGTCCCGCCCGCCCCGGCGGGCGAGCAGACAAGCCTCTCGCCTGGTGAGTGCCGGTCGGCCCGATCCTCTGCGCTGGAATCTCTCCGCTTTGCCCTCCGCACCCCTGTTGCTGTGCTCTCCTCCGCGGCTCCCAAGCTCCCCCACTCTGCCTCCCGAAGTCTCCACCCGCGAAGGGGCTTCCTAGTGTGTGGACACTTTTTCTCTTTCACAGCTCTCTCCCGCTGGTGCAGGACCCGTCCCTATCCTTTTGTCTCTGTTTAGTTTTTTCTTTTGCCCTAACCAGGTACGTGGGGGGTTCCTTGCCTTTTGGGAGGTCTGAGGTCTTCTGCCAGCGTTCAGTAGGTGCTCCGTAGGAGTTGTTCCACGCGTAGATGTATTTCTGGTGTATCTGTGGGGAGGAAGGTGATCTCCGCGTCTTACTCTTCCGCCATCTTCCCGGAAGAGCCCTAAGCATCTTTTCATATGACTGTTAGCCATCTGTATGTCTTCTTTGGAAAAATGTCTATTCAGGTCTTCTGCCCATTTGTTAATTGGCTGTTTTTTTGGTTTGTTTTTTTTATTATTATTTTAACATCTTTATTGGAGTATAATTGCTTTACAATGGTGTGTTAGGTTTTGCTTTATAACAAAGTGAATCAATTATACATATAAATATATCCCCATATCTTTTCCCTCTTGCGTCTCCCTCCCTCCCACCCTCCCTGTCCCACCCCTCTAGGTGGTCACAAAGCACCGAGCTGATCTCCCTGTGCTATGCGGCTGCTTCCCACTAGCTATCTACTTTACATTTGGTAGTGTATATACACCCACTCTCTCACTTTGTCCCAACTTACCCTTAGCCCTCCCCATGTCCTCAAGTCCATTCTCTAGTAGGTCTGTGTCTTTATTCCCGTCTTGCCCCTAGGTTCTTCATGACCATTTTTTTTTTTTAGATTCCATATATATGTGTTAGCATACGGTATTTACTTTTCTCTTTTTGACTTACTTCACTCTGTATGACAAACTCTAGGTCCATCCACCTCACTACAAATAACTCAATTTCGTTTCTTTTTATGGCTGAGTAATATTCCATTGTATATATGTGCCATATCTTCTTTATCCATTCATCTGTTGATGGACACTTAGGTTGCTTTCATGTCCTGGCTATTGTAAATAGAGCTGCAATAAACATTGTGGTACATGACTCTTTTTGAATTATGGTATTCTCAGGGTATATGCCCAGTAGTGGGGTTGCTGGATTGTATGGTAGTTCTATTTTTAGTTTTTTTAAGGAACCTCCATACTGTTCTCTGTAGTGGCTGTATCAACTTACATTCCTACCAACAGTGCAAGAGGGTTCCCTTTTCTCCACACCCTCTCCAGCATTTATTGCTTGTAGATTGTTTGATGATGGCCATTCTGACCAGTGTGAGATGATATCTCATTGTAGTTTTGATTTGCATTTCTCTAATGATTAGTGATGTTGAGCATCCTTTCATGTGTTTGTTGGCAGTCTGTATATCTTCTTTGGAGAAATGTCTGTTTAGGTCTTCTGCCCATTTTTGGATTGGGTTGTTTGTTTTTTTGATATTGAGCTGCATGAGCTGCTTGTAAATTTTGGAGATTAATCCTTTGTCAGTTGCTTCATTTGCAAATATTTTCTCCAGTTGTTTGTTTTTTTGATGTTGAGTTGTATGAGCTGTTTATTTATTTTTAACATTAACCTCTTATCAGTCATATAATTTGCAAATATTTTCTCCCATTCAGTAGGTTGTCCTTTTGTCACTGGTTTCCTTTGATGTGCAAAAGCTTTTACGTTTAATTAGGTCCTATTTGTTTATTTTTGCATTTGTTTCCTTTGCCTTATGAAACAGAGCTAACAAAATATTGCTATGCTTTATGATGAGTGTTCTGCCTATGTTTTCTTCTAGGATTTTTATGATTTCCAGTGTTACATTTAGGTCTTTAATCCAGTTTGAATTTATTTTTGTATATAGTGTGAGGAAATGTTCTAATCTCATTCTTTTACATGTAGCTATTCTGTTTTCCCAGAACCATATTAAAGAAATTATCTTTTCCCCATTGTATATTCTTGCCCCCTTTGTCATAGATTAATTGACCATAAGTGTGTGGGTTTATTTCTGGGCTCTCTATTTTGTTCCATTGACCTGTCTGTTTCTGTGCCTGTACCATACTGTTTTGATTACTATAGCTTTGTATTATAGTCTGAAGTCAGGGAGCCTGATTCCTCTGGCTTCGTTCTTCTTTCTCAAGATTGTTTTGGCTGTTTGGGTTTTTTTGTGTTTCCATTTAAGTCTTAGGTTTATTTGTTCTAGTTCTGTGAAAAATGTCATTGGTAATTTGATAGGGATTGCTTTGAATCTGTAGATTTCCTTGGGTAGTATGGACATTTTAACAGTATTAATTCTTCTAATACATGAACATGGTATATCTTTCCATTTGTCTGTGTCATGTTCAATTTCTTTCATCAGTCTCTTATAGTTTTCCAAGTATAAGTTTTTACCTCCTTAGTTATGTTTATTCCTAGCTGTTTTATTCCTTTTTTTTTTTTTTTTTTTTTTTTTTTTTTTTTTTTTTTGCGATACATGGGCCTCTCACTGTTGTGACCTCTCCCATTGCGGAGCACAAGCTCCGGACGTGCAGGCTGAGCGGCCATGGCTCATGGGCCCAGCCGCTCCGTGGCACATGGGATCTTCCCGGACCAGGGCACGAACCCATGTCCCCTGCATTGGCAGGTGGACTCCCAACCACTGCGCCACCAGGGGAGCCCCTTATTCTTTTCGATGTGATGGTAAATGGGGTTGTTTCCTTAATTTCTCATTCTGATACTTCATTGTTAGTGTATAGAAATGCAACAGATTTCCTATATTAATTTTCTATCCTACAACTTTACTTAATTCACTGCTGAGCTCTAATAGTTTTTTGGTGGCGTCTTTAGGATTTCCTACGTTTAGTATCATGTCGCCTGCAAACAGTGACAGTTCTACTTTTTTCTTTCCAAGTTGCATTCCTTTTATTTCTTTTTCTTCTCTGATTGCTGTGGCTAGGACTTCCAATACTATGTTGAATAAAAGTGGCTAGAATGGGCATCCTTGTCTTGTTCCTGATCTTAGAGGAAATGCTTTCAGCTTGTCACCCTTGAGTATGATGTTAACTATGGGCTTATCGTATATGGCCTTTATTATGCTGAGGTATGTTCCCTCTATACCCACTTTCTGGATAGTTTTTATCATAAATGGATGTTGAATTTTGTCAAAAGCTTTTTCTGCATCTATTGAGATGGTAATATGGTTTTTATTCTTTAATTTTTTAACTTGGTGTATCCCATTGATTGATTTGTAAATATTGAAAATCCTTGCATCTCTGGGATAAATTTCACTTGATCATGGTGTATGATCCTTTTAATATATTGTTGGATTTGGTTTGCTAATATGCCCAAGCTGTCTCTTGGACTAATTAGATCTGTGCATTTTATGTTTTACCAGAAGCAGATTTTCTTTTGTTTTCCATTATCTAAAACTATTCCCAGTGGGCATTTTTCTAATCCAGTTGTTTTGCTTTGTATGATTCCATTGGATTCATATTATTAAGATTGCTATGAGTAGAACATACAGCACATTGAATTGTCATTGTGGTTTCTTTGACCAAATGAATTGGACAAATACAGTGTTACAAGAATTTACATTTTCTACACAGTTGGAAACTCAACAGTTTATCTGCTCCACAGTTTTAAATAGTTACTTTCTACAAACAGCATCACAAAATTACTTGAAATAGCATAATTATTGTGTAATATGTTCTTCTGAAATCTTCTCTAGATTGATATGAATGGTCATTGCTTGGAAAATTATAACTACATTTTCTCCAAGGCATCATATTTCAAAGAGAACAATACCAGGAAGTGTTTAATGGCAATAACACACATGTAGTGACACTATAGAGCAGTGGATCTCAGGGTGTGTTTCCCTGGACTAGCAGCACCAGCATCTCCTAGAACTTGTTATTGAGATGCAAATTCCTATATCTCCACCTAGCCCTACAGAACCAGAAACTTTGGGGGTATGACCCAGCATCTGTGTTTAACAAGCCCTTCAGGGGACTTTGATGCATCGTAAAGTTTGAGAACTATTGCTAACCTAGCATTCTCTTGTACCTCCTGAGGGTGAAGAGTCAATGCTGACTTGGAAAAGCTGCATTTACACACATTTCTCTTCCAGCAATGCTGCTGTGGACAGCATTTGATGAGTCTACTCCTTTCTTACAGTTCCTATAATTCTTATGTATTACAACTTGCTTTGCAAGTGGGATAATGGACATTGCCAAAATAATGGAGAGAGAGTTATGAAACCGAGTGAACAGAATTAATTGTTAAATGCAACTGTAAGTGTTCATCTTTTTTGAGTGGGGAAACTTAATAATTAGTAAACTCTTGTTATGTGCGAGGCACTATGATCAGAATTTTTCATACATGTCTCATTAATTTCTCATAAACATTGTGCCTTGGAAGTATTATAATGACCATTTAATAAGTGACAGAACTGTGCTCTGAAATACTAAATACCTTACTCAAAGTTACACTGCTGGTCAGTGACCTATGTTTGGTTTATAATCTAGGTATTGATTATCCCTTGTATGAGTGGCCCTGGCCTCCACACAGTACAATTACCATTTCCTATTGCCACCTACCTTGAATTATTTCTCATCATTCTACAATGCAGTTTTTTATGAACTTGACAGTTGTCTTGAAACCAGAGGGTGAATATAGAAAAAAAATTCCAAAGGATTGTACTGAAGCATTTCAGTTTCTCACTCTGGCCCATAGAGACAGATTTTCTAGGAATCCCCTATAATAAAGCAGATAAATATATTAATATTGCAATTTTACAGTTTACAAAAGTGAATGCATCAATAACTCATGCAAGGAAACTTGGTATGTATCAGAGATGGTATTAGAGATTAGTAGGCAAAGGATGGACTATTTAATGTGTGGTGTTTGGACAATTAGTTACCAGATAATTGAAAAACAAACCCTAAAATTCGGTCCTTACTTCACACCATATACAACAGTAAATTCCAAACGAATTAAAGACCTAATTGTGAACCAAAAAAAATTAAACATGTTTAAACTGTGTCAGAAAACATTTGCATGATCTTGTGGGGAAATAGGATTTCTTTTAAAAGATTTATTTTTAAAACATTTATTTAAAATGAAAATGACATCAAGATTAAAACATTCCTGTGACCAAAAAAAAAAGATACCATGAAAAATTTAAAAGACAAAGGACAGATTAGGAGGGGATATTTCCAACATGAACAATGGAGAAAGGATTAGAAACCAAAATATATGAAGACATTCTACAAGTGAATAAAAAGAGTATGAATAATCCAGGAGGAAAATAGGCAATAAATACAAATAGGCAATTCACAGTAGAAAAAATTGAATGACAAATAAATATATGAAAAAATGCTACACCTCTGTAGTAATCAGGGGAATGTAAATAAAAACATCAGTGAAATACCATTTCAAGCTCTTCACACTGGCAAGAACTATAAAATCTGGCAATGACAAGTATATACTTCTGATGAGTGTGTAAATTAGGCCAACCATTTTGCAGAATGCAATTCAGAAATAGCTAGAAAATCTGAATATATGCATACACTAAACCCCAGCAATTCCACTTCTAGATATAATTCCTAGGGAAACTCTCCTGTATGAGTGCAGAGAGACATACATCAAGTCAATGCAGCACAGTTTGTGCTAGATAAAGATTAGAAACAAGTGTCCATCAATAGAAAAATACCAAAATAAAGTTTGGTATATTCATGAAGTACAATATTATGTAGCAGTTAAAAATAATGAACATGATAGATTTCCAAAATATAATATGGAGCAAAATAATTTATAGGAAGATATAGATAGTATGGATACCATTTATGTAATTTAAAAACATATAACAGCAATATGTAGTATTTTTGGAAATAAATATATATTTATAAAATATGGATTGGTAGGATAAACACAAAATTCATTGTTCCCTCTGGGGAGGGGCTAAGGTAGGAGAATAGGATTGAGGAGGAAATTCTAGGGACAAAAATGATCAGAAAAGTTTATTTGCTTATATTTTTTAAATGTGACATGGTACAGCAGAATAATATCTGTCACATTCAAGGCCATGGATAAATAGATGTTTGCTATAGCAGTCTCTGTACTTTCTACATTGTTGACTTTTTTTTTCCAAATTGAAAAAAAAAATCTTGAAGCTCAGAGGGGTATGTGAATTGCGTTAAGACAACCAAGGTAAAGAAATATATGACTCTGCAAAAGTAAATTCACATTCAATTGAAAAGGCTAATTACATTGGCAGAGGAGCCAAGTATTCCAAATGGGCCTAAGGAGATTTTCAAGTCTTTCTCTTTGTGAAACATTATTGATTAATCCTTGCAGTGTCTGGAAGGGTTTCATTAGAGGCAATGTTTTTCACTAATTCTTCCATCTCTGAATTTCAAAATCCATGTTGGAGCACTATCCTCTTTTTATCTGTAGGTTGATAACTATCTTATAGCTGACACTAAGACATGCTTTCACCATCTTTACAGTATTACCAGATGACAACCCCTGCTCAAAAAAGATGTGATGCAGTTAATTAGTGCTTTTTTCCCTTATTTTTAGAATTGATTATTGTAATTCACTGCACGCTGGTCTTCTGGGTATCTGGTGGTATGAGATTCCAGATGATCTAGGATCTTTCTACTTGAGTTCTTAAGGAGGGCTTTTTATGAGAGCCCTCCCTAGATTTAAATGAACTGTGTTAAATCTAAACATAATGCTTAATATTTACTAAGGATTTTACAGTTTTGGAAATGTCAATTCATTAATATATAATTCAAGACTTCTCAGAGAGGAAACCTGGATGATTGAATGCTGAGTGTTAGTGAAACAAAAGCAAAAACACTAGATTGGGTGAGAGATGACTTGAGTGTTAACACTAGGCCTGCCTCTAACCAGCGCTGAGACTTTGAAACAGGTACTTCCCCAATCTGGGGAATCAATCAGTTTCTTCATCTGTATATTGACAGGGATGGACTAATGAGAGATCACAAGTTGGTACAAAGTGAGCATAAGTTAGCCTGTAGGTACAATTTATTTGATGTTGATATGAACAGCATTTGTTACAGGTGATCGCTTTCTTCTCCTGCAAATACTTTCTTCCCTTTAACTTCTACCACTGGCATTTTTCACAGAACTAGCACAAAAAATTTCACAATTTGTATGGAAACACAAAAGACCCCGAATAGCCAAAGCAATCTTGAGAACGAAAAACAGAGCTGGAGGAATCAGGCTCCCTGACTTCAGACTATACTACAAAGCTACAGTAATCAAGACAGTATGGTACTGGCACAAAAACAGAAAGATAGATCAATGGAACAGGATAGAAAGACCAGAGGTAAACCCACGCACATATGGTCACCTTATTTTTGATAAAGGAGGCAGGAATGTACAGTGTAGAAAGGACAGCCTCTTCAATAAGTGGTGCTGGGAAAACTGGACAGGTACATGTAAAAGTATGAGATTAGATCACTCCCTAACACCATACACAAAAATAAGCTCAAAATGGATTAAAGACCTAAATGTAAGGCCAGAAACTATCAAACTCTTAGAGGAAAACATAGGCAGAAAACTCTATGACATAAATCACAGCAAGATCCTTTTTGACCCACCTCCTAGAGAAATGGAAATATAAACAAAAATAAACAAATGGGACCTAATGAAACTTCAAAGCTTTTGCACAGCAAAGGAAACCATAAACAAGACCAAAAGACAACCCTCAGAATGGGAGAAAATATTTGCAAATGAAGCAACTGACAAAGGATTAATCTGCAAAATTTATAAGCAGCTCATACAGCTCAATAACAAAAAAACAAACAACCCAATCCAAAAATGGGCAGAAGACCTAAATCGACATTTCTCCAAAGAAGATATACAGACTGCCAACAAACACATGAAAGAATGCTCAACATCACTAATCATTAGAGAAATGCAAATCAAAACTACAGTGAGATATCATCTCACACCAGTCAGAGTGGCCATCATCAAAAAATAGAAACAATAAATGCTGGAGAGGGTGTGGAGAAAAGGGAACACTCTTGCACTGCTGGTGGGAATGTGAATTGGTACAGCCACTATGGAGAACAGTATGGAGGTTCCTTAAAAAACTACAAATAGAACTACCATATGACCCAGCAATCCCAGTCCTGGGCATATACCCTGAGAAAACCATAATTCAAAAAGAGTCATGTACAAAAATGTTCATTGTAGCTCTATTTACAATAGCCAGGACATGGAAGCAACCTAAGTGTCCATCATTGGATGAATGGATAAAGAAGATGTGGCACATATATACAATGGAATATTACTCAGCCATAAAAAGAAACAAAATTGAGCTATTTGTAATGAGGTGGATAGACCTAGAGTCTGTCATACAGAGTGAAGTAAGTCAGAAAGAGAAAGACAAATACTGTATGCTAACACATATATATGGAATTTAAGAAAAAAATGTCTTGAAGAACGTTGGGGTAAGACAGGAATAAAGACACAGACCTACTAGAGAATGGACTTGAGCATATGGGGTGGCGGAAGGGTAAGCTGTGACAAAGTGAGAGAGTGGCATGGACATATATACACTACCAAACGTAAGGTAGATAGCTAGTGGGAAGCAACCGCATAGCACAGGGAGATCAGCTCGGTGCTTTGTGACCGCCTGGAGGGGTGGGATAGGGAGGATGGGAGGGAGGGAGACACAAGAGGGAAGAGATATGGGAACATGTGTATATATATAACTGATTCACTTTGTCATAAAGCAGAAAACAACACACCATTGTAAAGCAATTATACTCCAATAAAGATGTAAAAAAAAAAAAGAGTGGTGATCAAACTAATAACATCAGTCCTTTGGGAGTACTTCTGCAAATGTGGGCCTCTGTACGTTCCCAAGAATGATTATCTTCCAACTTTGACTTTGAATTAGCAGCCTTAAAGGCCAGTCATATGAAATGGATCAGATGATTTCACTGTCATGTACAGTAAATCTAGAGTATGTGTTTCCTCTTTGTAGATTTGTTCCAAAGCCTACAAAACTATCTTGGGATTGTAGAACAAAACCTGATCAGACAAGCCCTGCTCAGCTCATGATAGTGCAGAGAAACGCTCCAGCTGTGAACAAGGAAGCTGAGACCAAAGGCTTCATATTCAAACACTATAACAAGAGGGGCTTGCCAAAACTCTAATGCACTTCTCTTTTGTTTCCTTTTGCTGCTGTTCATTAACAAGTCCTTTCTAGTTCATGAAGAATTTTATTTTCATTTGTAGATTAAAATGAATTAAATTCTAAGTAAATGTAATGTAAACCAAAATTTATTTTCTAAAAATCAAGTTAAAAAGAAATACAGAAATGCGTATTGCAGATTACTGAGATCAACCACCATTATAGTTCAGTATACTATGGCTTTACCTCTTCTATTTGATATGATTTATCTGCCTCTGCAATACCATAGCACTTAATTGTGTCCATGATGTAATGAATACCATAACACTTAACTGTGTCCATGATGTAATGAATCTTCAACACAGGGTATCTTATGAAATTTTGTATCACTCAAAATTTTGTGTCTGCAGCAAGAACACTACTTCTGCTATTCCCAGTCTTATGAGCATGAAGAACCACTAAAGTGTTTTTTTAAAATGAACGCTTAAGCAGAAACTAGCACACCATTGTAAAGCAATTATACTCCAATAAAGATGTTAAAAAAATAAAATGAACTCTTTATTGAGATAATTGTAGATTCATGTGGAGTTGTAGGAAATAAGACAGAGAGATTCCTGTATACTTTGCTTGGTTTTCCCATGTGCTGACATTTTGCAAAACTATAGTACAGTAAAACAACCAGGAAATTGATATTGGTACAGATCTTATTTTTTTTAACTAATTAATTTATTTATTTTTGGCTGTATTGGGTCTTCATTGTTGTGCGCGGGCTTTCTCTAATTGTGTCGAGCAGGGGCTACTCTTCATTGAGGTGTGCGGGCTTCTCATTGCGGTGGCTTCTCTTGTTGCAGAGCATGGGCTCTAGGCACACGGGCTTCAGTAGTTGTGGCACACGGGCTCAGTAGTTGTGGCTCACAGGCTCTGGAGCACAGGCTCAGTAGTTGTGGCAAATGGGCTTAGTTGCTCCGCGGCATGTGAGATCTTCTCGGACCAGGGCTCGAACCCATGTCCCCTGCACTGGTAGGTGGATTCTTAACCACTGCACCACCAGGGAAGTCCCTGATACTGATCTTATTTAGATTTTCTGTTTTCAGTGCACGTGTGTGTGTGTGTGTGTGTGTGTGTGTGAAGTTCTCTCCAATTTTGTTACCTGATAGGTTCATATATCCACTACTACAATCAAAACACTGAATAGTTCCTGCATCATAAGGATCCCTTTTGTTGCCCTCTTATAACCTTTAAATACCACCCTCTCTCGTCCCATGCCTAAACCTAACCCCTAACCCCTAATTCACAATCCCATCCACTAACCTGTCTTCTGTCATCTAGTGCATAGCCTTTTGGGATTGATTTTTATTCACTCAGCATAATTCCCCTGAACATTCATCCAGGTTTTCGTGTGTTATCAGTAGTTTAGTCCTTTCTACTGCTGAGTAGTACTCCATGGCATGGATGTATTGCAGTTTGTTTAACCAGTCATCTGTTGAAGGACATTTGGAATGATTCCAGTTTTTGGCTATCACAAATAAAGTTGCTACATGTACATGTTTTTGTGTAAACATGGTTTCATTTCTCTGGTATAAATGCCCAAGAATGCAATTGCATGTTTATTTAAAAAAGAAACTGCCAAACTGCTTTCCAGAGTAGCTCTGCCATTTTATATTCCCACAAGCAATGTACGAATGACTCAGATTTCTCCATATCCTCGCTGGCATTTGATGTTGTCACTATTTTTTTCAAGCCATTGTGGTAAGTGTGTCGTGATATCTCATTGTTATTTTAATTTACAGTTCCCTTACAGCTAATAATGCTGATTATTTCTTCATGTGCTTATTTGACATCTGTGTATCCTCTTTGGTAAAATGTCTGTTCATGTATTTATCAAATTTTCTAATTTTTTTTCTGTTGAATTTTGAGAGTTCTTTATATATTCTATATATGAGTACTTTGAATATGTAGTTTGCAAATATTTTCTCCCAGTTTATAGCTTGTATTTTAATCTTCAAATGAGCTTTCACAGCAAAATTTGATTTCTTTAAAAATTTGATGGAAAGATATAAGGTAAATTTTTTGGCTTTTTTTTCCTTTTTTTGATTGTTTTTGATGTCAAGCCTATGAACTCTTTGCTCTGCCCTAAATCCCAAAGATTTCTCATATACTATTTTTCCCCCAAAGTTTCATAGTTTTACATTATACTTTTAATCCATTGTAAGTTAAACGTGTGACACATAGGTCTTTTTTTTTTTTTTTTTGGTTAATGCATGTCCAATTGCTCCAGCACCATTTGTTGAAATGAATTGAATTACTTTTGCAACTTTGCCTAAAATTAGTTGGGTAATTTTTTGTGGGTTTATTTCTGGGTTCTCTGTCCTGTTCCATTGAGACATCTATTCCTGTTCCATTGAGACATCTATTCCTCTGTAAATACCATACTGTTTTGATTACTGTAGCTATATGGTAAGCTTTAATATATGATGGACTGATTCTTCCTAGTTTATTCTTTTTTATCAAGATTTTTTAGCTATTGGAAGTCCTGTGCATTTCTGCATAAATTTTCAAATAAGCTTCTGTGTACCTTCAAAAAATCTTTCTTTGACTTTGAAAAGGATTACATTAAGCCTATAAATAACTTTGGGGACGTATGATATCTTTACTGTTTTCTTCCAATCCATAAACATGGTATGCCTCTCCATTTATTCAGGTTTTCTTTTATTTATTTCATTAACATTTGTGATTTTTAGCATATGGATGTTGTACATGTTTTATTAAGTATTCTTGTAAATGATATCATTTTTAAAATTTCAGTTTCCATATGTCCATTGTTGGTATATAAAAATATAATTAGTTTTTATGTGTTCATCTTATATCCTGTAGCTCTGCTGAACTCAGTTTTTACTTCTAGGAGGTTTTTATTTTTTTGTAGATTACTTGGGATTTTCTATGTTGACAATTGTCACCTGCAAATAGAGATTGTTTCATTTCTTCCTTTCCAATCTGTTTGCCTTTTATTTATTTTTCTTGCATAATTTCACTGGCTAAAACTTTTATTGTTATGTTGAGTAAAAGTGGTGAGGGCTGACATGTTTGCTGTGTTCCCAATTTTAAAAGGAAATAGTCCAGTGTCTTACCATTAAGTTACTATAAGTATTTTGTAGATGATCTTTATCAAGTTGAGGTAATTCTACTTCTACCTTAAAGAGAATCTTTGTCATGAATGTGTGCTGGATTTCTTCAGTTTTTTTTCTATATCAATTGCTATGATTATATAATTTTTCTTCTTTTGCTTATTGATATGATAGATTATATTAATTTTTAAATGTTGAACCAGACTTGCAAACCTGGAATAAATTCATTTGGTCACAGTTATGGTACATAATTATTTTTATACATTACTGGACTTTATTTGCTAATATTTTATAGAGAGTTGTTGAATCTAAGATCATGAGCTATACTGGTATGTAGTTTTCTTTTCCTTCCTTTATTTTTTTGGTACTATCTTTATCTAGTTTGGATATTGGGTAATATTGCTCTCATAAAATGATTTGGGAAGGAAAATGCTTTTTTAATAATGGGAAATGACATAATCTGATCTTTGAAAAAACAGTTCTGAAAACAGGGTGGAGGTTGGACAAAAATGGGATATGTTGTTACGGAATCAAATTGGAATCTATTAGGTAAAGGCAAGAGATGATGGCTTTATATAAATAGCACCCATAGATATTAGGAAGAGAAAACTAGATTTGTGAGGTGTATAACTTTGGAACATGTATATTTCAAGAGAGGATGGAGAAAAGTAAGACCAATGAAGAACACTAAAATGGAAGCACTGGTATTAGTTATCTATTGTGTGACAGTATCACCACAAATTTAGTGCCTTAAATAGCACACAGTTTTTCTCTCACTGTTTTCTGTGAATCAGGAATCTGGGCATAGCTTATCTAGGTCCTCTGCCTTAGGGTTTCACAAGGCTGAAATTAAGATGTCAGCTGGGGTTGTGGTATTATCTGAGGCTCTACCGGGGAAGGATTTACCTCCAAACTCTTGTGGTTGTTGGTGAAATTCAGTTTCCTATAAATACTGTTGGACTGAGGGCCTCATTGTCTTGATGGCTGTTAGCTGGAATTCAAATTCAATTCCTTCAAACATGGGACTCCTCAACATAGCCATTTACCCCATCAAAGCTAGCAAGTGAAAGGATATTGTAACTACACAGATGCCACCTTTCTATTTAGTGTAATCCCAGAAGTGGACTAGCATCACTTTTGCTATATTACTTTGGTCAGAATCAAGTCATAGGTCTCATCCAAACTCAGAACGAGGACATCACAAAAGGGCATGACTACCAAAGGAAGTGACAAGTAGGGGTCATCCTTGATTTTCTCCACCATAGTCAGTTAAGAAGAAAATCAAGAGAGTTTTATCTTGTAGATGCGGTTGGCCCCATAACTGAGGCAGTGGGGTAGAAAAATAAAGTAGTGATAAACAGGAGGTGCCTGGAAATGTCACATTAACATGACCCATATGTATGCCACTGGGGAATCAAATTCAATAAAATATTTTGTGGGATGGCGTGGGACATGGAAGATTACATGTAGAAATGCCTAGAATAAGGCTTTGCACACAGTAGGTTCTCCTTAAATATTTGATTCAGAAGTGGATGAAAATGAATCAGTGAGTAAAGAAATCACTGAAGTTATAGAAGTCTGGAGTTCGGGCAAGAAGCAGAACTGGTATTCATCAGTAAAAATATTTGACAATCAAGTCAATGGCATATTGCATTAAAAGGGACTAAAATATTATTCAAAACAAAGATTTTTATCTTCATAGAAAATTATTTCTTCTGACAACCAACTAACCAAAGGATAAAATCTATTAAAGTAAAAGAGGACATCAGATACACATCCAGTTGGAAATATCTGAACATAAAAAGTGTAAATGCCTGGGGCTATTAAGAATTTCTCATTCATTAGAGGTAGTGCATTGTAACTTCCTATATAATTCCAAGGAATGAGATGAGCATTCCCCATTTCCAAGTACAGATTAATTTTCAGCTATAATCCATTCTCTTTGAATGCACTGAGATTTGATTGTTGTTGATCTGAAGCTCTTTGTTAAATTTTATGTAAATTTATTACTCTATTTAGGCTTTCTGTCAAAAACAACAAAAACAAAAAAACCCTGACTTTCTAACTTTGTTTGTTCAATTGAAGGGAAAAATCAACTATAATTAAGATTTTTGTAGCTTCTCTCACTGGCTTACATATGTACTACATAATGGCATATGATCCATATCATTGGTTATGTTGAGTTGCCTCTCATTTCATCAAATCAACAAATATTTAATGAGACTGTATCATGTGCAATGCACTGTAACAGCTTTGAGCAAATTTTCCTTCAATTTTCTAATATTCTCCTCTCTTCTGAAGGGTGTTTAAGTTTGATTTGGGGAAACTTGGCAGGATAAATAAGGCTTTATATACAGCTTTGAACTGATTTGCATGTATCTACAACAGTATTCCCATGGTATGCCTCAAAAAGGATTTACAATCTCTTTATCTCTTTTTAAAAATTAGAGGAAATAAAGTTTACCACCTGATATATGCTATAAGCCAGGCATCTAGAGATAATTCATTTGCTACTATATATCTGTATAACATATATAATCAAACAAGAAAACTGCAGATGAAAATAACCTAAATTCAAATAATAATATTTAGAGCAGTAATAGAGAATAATCCCTCCATTTACATTGTCGGTATATTTTCTTGTCTGCATATATTCACTGACACTGGCTATGAGTCTATTTTTCTCAACGAATTATAATAGAAATGAATTTCAGATAACAAAATCATAAACATCTGGGCTTTGCAGCACATGATCTGCTGAGTTTTGAATATGAAATGATTTTGATTTCATTTCCAATAATAAAAGGAAGCAGGATATCATGAGGTAATTTATGGTATTGTGCTGCTGAGAAGGAAATAGTCTCATTTGCACCATTGTTTACAGTCTCCTTTATGTCCATCTACTGTTCCATTTCAAAGGGAGGGATATGGTGGACTTGAAATCTGAGTTATATCAACTTCCAGGACAGTGCTTGGCATATGCTAGACACTCAATAATATTTGATGAAGGAATGAATAAATTGCAATGAATAAATTTTCATGATCAAATTTGAGAACCCACTTCAGGCAGGTATTGAGTATAAACATTATCTTAAAATAATCTTACTAGGCACAGACTTGTAAAATCTGTAACTTGACAAAACTGCTAACGAAATTGGCCCTCACCCACAAGCAGGTAGAGACAAGCCAAAGGAAAACACAGACTGGTATACAATTCTAGGGCCAAGGCAGGTGGGTGAGAAGGTCCAGACCATGATGGTATAATCTAGATCTAGTTAGACAGAGGATGGCAGAGTAGGGGAGACAGGATCCCTGCCCTCCCAAAGCTTACAGTCTGGCAGGGGAGACATATAATTAAGCAATCCAAATAGATAACAATTTCAAGAATCCCCGGTCATATGTATAGCTTTGCTTTATCACCAGTACCTTGCATGCTGTAGGCACTCAATAAATATTTGCCAAAAAAGTAAATAAATCAGTGGAGTTTGAGAGAAGTGGATGATCTTGTGAAGGTTAAAGATAACAATAACAGGAATATTAGATGTCAAGGATGACCAAAAAACTTTGTCTTACACAACTGAATGTAGAAGTGAATTCACAGAAAGTATATTGAAGGACTAAAGGGCATAGGAAGTGGATCTCTGGCAAACAAAAGAGGCAGTTTCATGGAGAAGACCAAAGTCAGCATATTGTCTGAGGTACCAGTGAGGTGAGGAGAGAATTAGGAAGTTTGAATAGCAAAGGAGCATACAGTCCCAAGTTTGGTTAGTGGATGATGTGGAAATGGTTTGCACACAGAGACTTTATGGGAATTCTTCATATCTATTTACAGTGGAAGTGCTTAATGTTGAATGGGTGTCATATAATATATGTTATCAATTAAAATTCTAAATATAGCATTGTAATAAGAAGACTTTTTCTGTGATTTGCATCATGCTAAAAGTTCAGGAAAATGGATATATGACTTCCTAATGCAAATTTCGCAGGAAAATTCATGAAAATATACACAAGTGGAGCTACAACATAAGCACATTCCTATTGTTTCTTTATTCAATCTGAACAGTTATTCTCTGTTTATGAAGAAAATCTTTTGAGATTTCTGACTTTAACTAGTAGTAGCCCAAATAAGCACATTTGGGAAAATATGCAGTACTGTACAAATCAATGGGATTTTGACCAGGCAGACCAGGTGTTTTTTTTTTTTTTTTTTTTTTTTTTTTGCGGTACGCGGGCCTCTCACTGTTGTGGCCTCTCCCGTTGCAGAGCACAGGCTCCGGACGCGCAGGCTCAGCGGCCATGGCTCACGGACCCAGCCGCTCCGCGGCATGTGGGATCTTCCCGGACCTGGGCACGAACCCGTGTCCCCTGCATCGGCAGGCGGACTCTCAACCACTGTGCCACCAGGGAAGCCCCAGACCAGGTTTTAAATCTCTTCATTACCTGATATGTAATGGTGAATAAGTTACTTAGCTTCATGAGCTTCATTTTTCTCACTTGAAAATCACATCAATAATAGTATGTATAATATGACATTGAATATTTGACTTTTGATTCATAGTGGACACTCAGGAATATGCTGAGGCATTTTGCAATAAATACTTGCCTAATCAGAGTCTCTAGTTAGGAGGGGACAGGTGGTATAAAGATCATCATCTTTCTTAGAAGATCCAGATAAGGTTGTCCCTGCCCCACCTCCCTTTGGATTAGGCATTACTTTAGCAGTTGCTGACGCTCATAGGGACTTCAAAACAAGGAAATAGTTTCATTCGGACTGGAAATAGGCTACTAGATCCTCTGGGTTCTCCATTCTGTGTAGTAAAATTAAATGAACTTGGATCATTTACCTGGGTATGTTGGTGTCATTCCATCAGACACCATCACCCATGTAACAACAGTGTCCCTGAAGCTTTTTAACAGCACATTGAAATGGAGGAGAAAGTAGGCATCATGTGAAAAGCATCTTTCTTAAATCATATGCAATTCTACAAGGAGGGAAATACACTTTCCATAAACTCTAAAGAAATCATTTATAATTGTGCAAACATAAAACGAGGGGCTGTCTTGAACCTCCTAAAAATGTGGTGGTAAATTATTCAAACAAGCTCAAATGAGTTGCTCACTTCCCTGGTGTTAATTTGCTGCAGGCACTGATGGAACAATCTCATTAAGTCAATACAGAAGGGACTTCAGAATACTTAAGCCATCTTATTTTAGCTAAACCCCCTCACAACCTTAAGTCACTTTTTCGAAAATCACAAATCAAATAGGATACCATGGAATGGACTACACTCTCTGAGAATGAAATGAAATCTTTATTTGGAAAAAAAAATCACTTTTTTCCTAAAATAGAGAAAACTCTCCTCTTTAATGGGTTTTGATAATTAAAAACTATATATATATTCCAAAGTAGATTCAGAATTATATATTTGTATATAAATATATATAGTACATATATATACACATATATGTATATATTTACACATATATGTACATATATACACACGTATATATGTAAATGTACAAGAGGAAAGAAAATCATTGGGATGTTTTGGACCCTGGGTGTTAGAACATGTGACTTTGAGAAATGATCGGATTAGCTACACCAATAGACTTTCAAGGTAGAGTTAGTGGTAGGTTATTGGGGACATGCTTCTTTAATTGAGATATCGACTGTAAGACTGGCATGTGGGACAGAGAAGAAGGGTTCAGGGTGGTATGAATAACACCCATATAGTCTTCTAGAGGCTAGCTGTCGAAGAATTTCCTCATGCTGCGTTTCTTTTGACTCTGCATCTCTGGTTTTCTTAAGCTATCTGTGTGTCCTTAGTGACTGTAATTTATTGAGTTTATACTATGTATCAAACACTATAATAGGCACTTTACATGTAATATAGTACTTAAGCCTATCACAGAAGAAGGAAAAATAATACCTCTCATTTGTTCTTGTTGCAATAAAAATGCAATTTATTCCATCACTTTTACCTTATTATTTTATTTATTGATGTAATATAAGTGGTCATAGTTTAAAAGATGGTCATTATTCTCTCCTTCTTGAACACTAGTTTAGTAAAACTGTCACCATTTGCAGGTGACCTGATACTATACCTAGAAAATCCTAAAGATGCTACCAGAAAACTACTAGAGCTCTTCAATGAATTCTGTAAAGTTGCAGGATACAAAACTAATATACAGAAATCTGTTGCATTTCAATACACCAACAATGAAATATCAGAAAGAGTAATTAAGAGTAATTAAGAAAACAGTCCTGTTTACCATTGCATCAAAAAGAATAAAATGACCATACTACCCAAGGAAATCTACAGATTCAATATAATCCCTATTGAAATACCAATGACATTTTTCACAGAACTAGAACAAATAATTTTAGAATTAAAATTGAAACACAGAAGACCCCAAATAGATAAAACAGTCTTGAGAAAGAAGAATGAAGCTGGAGGAATCATGCTCCCTGACTTCAGACTATACTACAAAGCTATAGTAATCAAAAGTATGGTACTGGAACAAAAACAGACAAATACATCAAGTTTTACATTTTTAATAAGAAATCTCTAGCTTTATTGAATTTATTCAACAGTTAAGTACAAAGAAAACTTATTTCATTAATGGATATTTATTGACTGCTACTCTCTGGCAGGCATTGTGGTGGTTGGCTCTAGGAATACAGCAGTGAACTAAATCAAGTCTCTGCCCTCATATGGTTTACATTCTACAGCTATTAAATATTTCCGTTGAAAGAATCCCTTCCACACAAATGTTACTGGCAAAGAATTTGATGAAATTCTTTGATTTGATGATTATTTTAAATGTAACTATTTTGAAAAGCCTGTTGTTTATTTTGTTTGCTTTTTGTAGTTGTCCTTTATCAGGATGATATTCCCTTCTATTCATAGTTTGCTGAGGAATTTATCATGAATAGGGGCTGATTTTTGCAAATACTTTTCTACATTAATTGAAATGATTATCTAGATTTTCTCATTTTTTATGAGGTAAATTATGTCAATATTTGAATATTACACCAGCTGTGCAGCTGTGCATTCATGGGACAAATTCCATTGGGCTATAATGTATTATCCTTTTATATATTGCTAGGTTGGTTTGCCAAAAAATTGTTTTTAAAGATATTTGTTTTGATGTTTATGAGAAATATTGTTTGTAGTTTACTTTTCTTCTGAGGCACATGTCTGGTTTTAGAACTAGGATATGGTGGCTTCAAAAATGTAGAATGTTGGCTTCCCTGGTGGCGCAGTGGTTGAGAGTCCGCCTGCCAATGCAGGGGACGTGGGTTCATGCCCCGTCTGGGAGGATCCCACATGCCGCGGAGCAGCTGGGCCTATGAGCCATGGCCGCTGAGCCTGCACATCCGGAGCCTGTGCTCTGCAACGGGAGAGGCCACAACAGTGAGAGGCCCGCGTACTGCAAAAAAAAAAAAAAAAAAAAATGTAGAGGCCCGCGTACTGCAAAAAAAAAAAAAAAAAAAAATGTAGAATGTGCCAGTGGAGCCATATGGGCTATGTATCATTAGGAGATGTATATTAAGAGATTTGTTGCAAAGAGTATTAGTAGGAGATCACAATTATATAATATATAATGAATATAAGGAAATATATTTATATAATTATATAATATATAGCAAACATATAAATGATATATTTTATGTATATATATCAAAATGAAATCAAACAAGGAATGAATCAAAAGTGAAATCAAACAGGAACACATACACACACACGAAAGGAAGGAAGGAGGGAAGAAAGAAAGGAAGGAAGGAATATTTAATAAGTTTAAAATAAACCTACTGGCTTATTCTGAGTTGCCTGAACAATAAACTATCTGTGACTCCAGGCTTCTCCTCTCAGCTGGACTGGCTGCATCCAAGTTCAGTGCTTAATGAGGAACGGAAACTATCACCCCAAGGGGCCCAAGTTCTTTGGACTCTGGATAGCTGTAGTTCCATATAGCTCCTATATAAAGCTGGCACCTGAAAACAGTCTGCCTTGTGCCTAGGGGTCTGTTTGTAACCCATCGGACAAGGTCACATTCTCATGTGTGCCTATAAGAAGAAGGGATAGCAACGGGAGTTCTATTTTAGCCTCACTCATGCTGTGTGTCCAACAGGATCAGACACTGACCTATGTTTTTGTGTGATAATGGAATAATGGAGGACTTGTAACTTATCATTTCTTGTTGATTCAGTTCTTGCAATTTTTTCTTCTCCCTAATAAAGTCTATTCCTTAACTCATGCTGTTTGATATTGCAGAATTTGTCCTGAGCTCTCTTCAATGACAGGTGGTGACTACAAACAGACCAAACCTATTCTTCTCTGTATTCCCTTTACTTACTACCAAAAGACCTTTTGTTCTTCTCTTCTGGGAGGTTTTTGCACTCATTGGTCCTATATCTTCCCTTTCTCTTTTCTCTTTATTATACTGCAAGGAACTTCTACTCCTTACCCTAAAAAAGTTCTCACTAAGGTCATCAATGACCAAAAGGTATTCTAATTCTGTTACTAAATAAATCACAGATTTTAGAAGCCAGGGAATCCTGGTGGTATTAGTCTTTTATGGATCTAAGAGTTTATAGCCAAAGTTGTGTACATGGCTAAGGAACAGATTGCCATAATGAGTTGTATAGCTCATGAAATAAGATTTAGCCTATACCATGACCATTTTCAAATGAAATTATCAAAATCCTCTGTCTACATTATGTATTACCTGTGGATAATATAACTGGGTATTGGGTATTGCCAAATATGCTAGGCCATGTTTTGTCCTTCTGCGTGTATAAATGCATTTCATCCTTACCAATTCCCAACATAATTTCTGGCTCATTATACAAAAATCCATGGCCAACAGGCACATGAAAAAGTGCTCAATATCGCTAATTATTAGAGAAATGCAAATCAAAACTACAATGAGGTATCACCTCACACCAGTCAGAATGGCCATCATCAAAAAATCTACAAATAATTGCTGGAGAGGATGTGGAGAAAAGGAAACCCTCCTACACTGTTGGTGGGAATGTAAATTGGTGCAGCCACTGTGGAGAACAGTGTGGAAGTTCCTTTAAGAACTAAAAATAGAGTTACCGTATGATTCTGCAATCCCACTCTTGAGCATATATCCGGAGAGTACTCTAATTCAAAAAGATACATGCACCCCAATGTTCATAGCAGACTATTTACAATAGCCAAGACATAGAACCTAAATGTCCATTGACAGAGGAATGTATAAGAAGATGTGGTGTATATATATATATATATATATATATATATATATATATATATATATATTTACAATGGAATACTACTCAGCCATAAAAAAGAATGAATGAAATAATGCCATTTGCAGCAACATGGATGGACCTAGAGATTATCATATTAAGTAAGTCAAACAGACAAAGACAAGTATCATATGATATCACTTACGTGTGGAATCTAAAAAATGATACAAATGAACTTACTTACAAAACAGAAATAGACTCACAGACATAGAGAACAAACTTATGGTTACCAAAGGGGATAGCAGAGAGGGAGAGAGAGAGATAAATTAGGAGTGTGGGATTAACATATACACACTACTACATATAGAATAGGTAAATAACAAGGACCTGTATAGCACAGGGAACTATACTCAATATCTTGTGATAATCTATGATGGAAAATAATCTGAAATATATATGTGTGTCTGTGTGTGTCTTTGTGTATGTATAACTGAATCACTTTGCCATACACTTGAAACTAGCACAACACTGTAAATTAACTGTACTTCAATTTAGGGGAAAAAAAATCCAGCTTAGTGATCCAGATTCAGTGAGTTCTTTGAAACCTCCTGACCTCAGATTAGGTGTGGAAATACATCACCAGGGAAAGTGACATGTGATTTAATGTAATAAAGTTTGTTATGTACATCTTCATTCCCATTGAGATATCAAATGACACATTTCAGTGATTTAAGAAGCTGCAACGTCACAGCTATTTCTTTTTCCCACTTATGTGAAGTTACTGTTTTTCATAATATTTTACTGTGTAACTGATGAAGATTGTTCATGGGATTCTTTATTCTCAAGGTCACAATGTAGCATTGTAATCACTTGTTAACAATAGCATAGGTGTAAACGTAATGTCAGTTACATTATAAAAGGTTATTTTTGTCATAATCCATTCACTACTGCCTCAAAGGAGGGAACTTGTTCTTGTAGCTAAACGCAAATATAAAATATAAAGCTACTTATTTCCGTGTTCCATTTATATTTTTTTGCAACATGATTTAAATCATTGTATCCTAAACTTCAGGGCCTATGTGACATACTCACAGTTTTGCCATTTTCATATTTTACCTCTACTATTATTTACTTCTTATCTTTTTATATCAAATCATTTTTTGTATTTGGTTTCTTTGAGAAATAATATCCCTGAAGCCAAAGGTTTTACTTATTAATTAGTTTTTTTCTAATACCCATTCAAATACAACATAGCTATTAGACTACACTGCTTGTCAACATGCCAGTTGAAATCATCTCACACACCCCAATGATAAATTAATTACCACTTTGAAAAAATAGGTTATGAAACCATTGTCAAATCTAAATATATTCCATACACACACACACCTCATTGCCATATGCCCATATATACCTTCTCATACATGTATGCACACACATTTATATACACACCAAGACATACAACTACATATACATGAAACAGACCTTCCCTTGATAATTTTATTTTCCTTTTTGTATTTGGTTTGGGTTTTATGTAGGAATTCAGAATTAATTTAACAACCTTTAATTTAAAAACGATGAAAATATGATGGTATTAATGTTAAAGGACTTGATTTACAAAAAGCGCTTTTCTAAAGAGCATTTAGCAAATGAAAATTAGCATCCCTGTTGCAATTGCAATTACTAATATACAGTTTGCTAAAGAATTAGCACTTTTTGCCAGCAGGCATTAATTTGTAACTAAAATGAAAATTCATGAGATCCTTGAGTTAGCTAGAGTCAGGGTCTTTCTATTCCAGAAATCTTCCCATGGAATGAGTTTTCATAAAAAGTTATTGACAGGTTTGGAGAATAAATTCCTGTTTTTGTAATTTCTGAACTGGAGTTTGTAATTTTTTTACTTTCCTCTGGAGTGATTATGATGATATCTGTGTGAGAAACATTAATCTTCAGAGACAAACCAAGGCTTGATCTCTATCAATAATTTCAGTGGTGGTGCTGGTCTACTAATACACTTCCGCAATTACCGCTGACATACCATAGACTTAAAAAGATAAATTTCTGTTTATCATCATGTAATTTCACACTAAATGAAAGTAGAGTCATTTGGAGGGTAAACAAAAAGAGGCTCTAAGCTATTTGAATCAGAATAAGAACCAGATAGGGTTATAGAGGCTAGGGAATAAGAATCTTATGAATCAAATGGTGGTAGGTTGGTCAGGGACTGTGAATTCCCTTTAGCTTTTACTGTAGCCATGATGTTCTGTGGCCACTTAGTGGCTCACTAAATGGTTGTTGAATGAAAGAATTAGAGAAAAAGTTACTTGGCCCATGATATAGTGCAGTGTGCACAACTAGATGATACAACACTTCTCCAAAGTCATAATCATACAAAAAACATAAAAGACAAAATAAAATTCACTTTGATTAGGCTTAAGTAGTTGAGATATCTGTTTAGAATATTAGAAATTAAAAATAGAAAAATGCATGCAATGATTGGCATTGTTATGTGAAACTGGTCACAGTTTCTGGTCAAAGCATGTCGGCATTCGTGTTCATTTCTATTATGTCCCCCTTTCATTCTCTTTATTTATGCCTTTCAAAGGCTTTTCAGGTAAACTTGTTACAGTGAATTCACTAATGATAAACAAATTTTTTAACTTAGTGGGTTGAGCCCTGCAACTTCCAAGAGACCTAGCTGTGGAACTCTCAGAAATTTTGCTTATAAGAAAAGTCTATAACCTTAGGGAATATTATTGTACAGTAATCACCCTGTTCAAACATTTGTGATATGATTTTGCAATTCAATAGTACTTTTTTCCAAAAGCCTGACTGTAAGAACATGTATTAGAAGGCAAATTAGAAGCACAAGCTCAGGAAATAGAGGCAACTTTCAGATAGTCTCAGCCAACCTTCTCTCTGTTTCATCCTCTCTTCCCCTTCACTCTTTCAGAAGATGTTTTCTTTTACAGTTTGACTCTCTCTTTTGATCATAGTTACTAGGTAATAATAATTACTGAGTAATTGTACAGCGTTATGTCCCATTTTGTCCACCTTTGAATGAGAAGCCTTGAAAAATATTGCCAAATCAAGAAAAATTCAATCTGAGGTACTTTAAAGTACAGTTGAACTCTGAAATGTATTTACATATTGTGGATAACCATCACTATTTGTGACTTGAATTCTATCTTCCATATTCATTTCTGACTGTTACTAATTTCCCTGGGATAAATAGCTAGCAATTGAATTGCTGGGTCATGGGGTGGTTGAATATTTAACATTAAAAGAAACTGCCAAATAATATTCTAATATAATTGTACCACTTAAACTCCTACCGGCAATGCACAGGAGTTCCACTTGCTTCACATCTCACTGACACTTGGTCATTGTCAGTCTGTTTAACTTCAGGTTTTCTAATGCACATGTAGCAGTATCTAATTATGGTTATAATATGTATTTCTGTGATAATTGATGGTTTTGAGCATCTTTTCATGTGATTGTTGGCAATTTATTTATGTTTATGAAGCAATGGTGAAAATATGTTGCTAATTTTTATTGAGGTGTTTACCTTCTTTTTTGAGTTGTAAGAATGCTGTATGTATTCTGGATAGACTAAAAATGTTTTTTCATAATCTTCAGTCTAACCACTTATTTTCTAATAATATCTTTTCATGAGCACAGAATTTAATTTGGTGAACATTTTTAATCAGTAATTTATCTTAGATTTAGTGCTTTTATGTACACTCCCTAAGAAACATTTACCTACCCCAAGGTCACCATATTTGCTATGCTTCCATTCTGAGGCTTCATTGTTCTACTTTAATGTTTAGGTGTATGACTGATATTCCAAGAAGACAAGGTTTATATTATACCTAAGAATATGCAGATTTACATGAACATTTATTGAAAAGACTACTTTTACCTTTAGGTTGCCTTGCTACCTTTGTCAAAAGCAGTTGGCCATACAATTAAATATATATAGAAATATAGCTAAACGGTTTTATGATGTTTCATTGATGAATTGCTGTATTCTTCTTGAATACTTAGCTTTATTGTAAATCTTGAAACTGAATAGTGTGACACTGACAAATATATGTTTTCAGGATTGTTTTGGTTATATTTTGTTTTCATGTAGGTTGGATTGATTTTCATAGAAATTTAAGAATCAACTGCTAGGAGAGACCTTCAAGATGGTGGAGGAGTAAGACGTGGAGATCACCTTCCTCCCCATAAATACATCAGAAATACATCTACACGTGGAACAACTCCTACAGAACACCTACTGAACGCTGGCAGAAGACCTCAGACCTCCCAAAAGGCAAGAAGCTCCCCAAGTACCTGGGTAGGGCAAAAGAAAAGAGAAAAAACAGAGACAATAGGGACAGGACCTGTACCTTTGGGAGGGAGCTGTGAAGGAGGAAAATTTTCCACACACTAGGAAACCCCTTCACTGGCGGAGAGGGGGGGGGTTGCAGGGGGGAAGCTTCAGAGCCACAGAGGAGAGTGCAGCAACAGGGGTGCGGAGGACAAAGCAGAGAGATTTCCACACAGAGGACCGGTGCCGACCAGCACTCACCAGCCCGAGAGGCTTGTCTGCTCAACTTGCCAGGGCCGGTGGGGGCTGGGAGCCTGTGCAGCCCGCCACTGCCAGGGTCCCATGATCCAAGGACAACTTCCCTGGGAGAACACATGGCACACCGTGATCAAGTGGGATTTATCCCAAGGATACAAAGATTCTTCAATATATGCAAATCAATCAATGCGATATACCATATTAGCAAATTGAAGGAGAAAAGCTATGTGATCATCTCAATAGATGCAGAAAAAGCTTTCGACAAAATTCAACACCCATTTATGATAAAAACCCTGCAGAGGGCTTCCCTGGTGGCGCAGTGGTTGAGGGTCCGCCTGCAGATGCAGGGGACGCGGGTTCGTGCCCCGGTCCGGGAAGATCCCACATGCCACGGAGTGGCTGGGCCCATGAGCCATGGCTGCTGAGCCTGCGTGTCCGGAGCCTGTGCTCCGCAACGGGAGAGGCCACAACAGTGAGAGGCCCGTGTACCGCAAAAAAAAAAAAAAAAAAAAAAAAACCCTGCAGAAAGTAGGCATAGAGGGAACTTTCCTCAACATAATAAAGGCCATATATGACAAACCCATAGCCAACATCATCCTCAATGGTGAAAAACTGAAAGCATTTCCACTAAGATCAGGAACAAGACAAGGTTGCCCACTCTCACCACTCTTGTTCAACATAGTTTTGGAAGTTTTAGCCTTAGCAAACAGAGAAGAAAAAGAAATAAAAGGAATCCAAATTGGAAAAGAAGAAGTAAAGCTGTCACTGTTTGCAGATGACATGATACTATACACAAAGAATCCTAAAGATGCTACCAGAAAACTACTAGAGCTAATCAATGAACTTGGTAAAGTAGCAGGATACAAAATTAGAGAAATTAAGGAAAGAGAAATTAAGAGAAAGAAAGAGAAATTAAGGAAACTATCCCATTTACTATTGCAACAAAAGGAATAAAACACTTAGGAATAAACCTACCTAAGGAGACAAAAGACCTGTATGCAGAAAATTATAAGACACTGATGAAAGAAATTAAAGATGATACAAACAGATGGAGAGATATACCATGTTCTTGGATTGGAAGAATCAACATTGTGAAAATGACTATACTAGCCAAATCAATCTACAGATTCAATGCAATCCCTATCAAACTACCACTGGCATTTTTCACAGAACTGGAACAAAGAATTTCACAATTTGTATGGAAACACAAAAGACCCCAAATAGCCAAAGCAGTCTTGAGAAAGAAAAACAGAGCTGGATGAATCAGCCTCCCTGACTACAGGCTATACTACACAGCTACAGTAATCAATACAGTATGGTACAGACACAAAAACAGACATATAAGATCAATGGAACAGGATAGAAAGCCCAGAGATAAACCCACACACATATGCTCACCTTATTTTTGATAAAGGAGGCAAGAATATACAATGGAGAAAAGGCATCTTCAATAAGTGGTGCTGAGAAAACTGTACAGCTACATGTAAAAGAATGAAATAAGAACACTTCCTAACACCATATACAAAAACAAGCTCAAAATGGATTAAAGACCTAAATGAAAGGCCACAAACTATAAAACTCTTAGCAGAAAACATAGGCAGAACACTCTATGACATAAATCACAGCAAGATCCTTTTTGACCCACCTCCTAGAGAAATGGAAATATAAACAAAAATAAACAACTGGGACCTAATGAAACTTCAAAGCTTTTGCACAGCAAAGGAAACCATAAACAGGATGGAAAGACAACCCTCCGAATGGGAGAAAATATTTGCAAATGAAGCCACTGACAAAGGATTAATCTCCAAAATTTACAAGCAGCTCATATAGCTCAATATCAAGAAAACAAACAACCCAATCCAAAAATGGGCAGAAGACCTAAATAGACATTTCTCCAAAGAAGATACACAGACTGCCAACAAACACATGAAAGGATGCTCAACATCACTAATCATTAGAGAAATACAAATCAAAACTACAGTGAGGTGTCACCTCACACCAGTCACAATGGCCATCATCCAAAAATCTACAAACAGTAAATGCTGGAGAGGGTATGGAGAAAAGGGAACCCTCTTGCACTGTAGTGGGATTGTAAATTGATACAGCCGCTATGGAGAGCAGTATGGAGGTTCCTTAAAAAACTAAAAATAGAACTCCCATATGACCCAGCAATTGCACTACTGGACATATACCCTGAGACAACCATAATTCGAAAAGAATCATGTACCACAATGTTCATTGCAGCTCTGTTTACAATAACTAGGACATGGAAGCAACCTAAGTGTCCATCGAGAGATGAATGGATAAAGAAGATGTGGTACATATATACAATGGAATATTACTCAGCCATAAAAAGAAACAAAATTGAGTTATTTGTAGTGAGGTAGATGGACCTAGAGACTGTTCTACAGTGAAGCAAGTCAGAAAGAGAAAAATAAATACCATATGCTAACCCATGTATATGGAATCTAAAAATAAGAATAATAATAATAAATGTTTCTGAAGAACCTAGAGGTAGGACAGGAATAAAGATGCAGACTTAGAGAATGGACTTGAGGACACAGGGAGGGGGAAGGGTAAGCTGGGATGAAGTGAGAGAGTGGCATTGATGTATATACACTACCAAATGTAAAATAGACAGCTAGTGGGAAGCAGCTGCATAGCGCAGGGAGATCAGCTCAGTACTTTGTGACCACCTAGAGTGGTGGGATAGGGAGGGTGGGGGGGAGACACAAGAGGGAGAAGATATGGGAATATATGTATATGTATAGCTGATTCACTTTGTTATACAGCAGAAACTAACACACCATTGTAAAGCAAGTATACTCCAATAAAGATGTTACAAATAACCCAAAAAGATTTAAACCGTAAGGTCCAGTAATCCCACTTTGGGGAGAACCATAATTTGAAAAAATACATGCACCCCAGTGTTCATTGCAGCACTGTTTTTTACAATAGCCAATACATGGAAGCAACCTAAATGTCCTTTGACAGAGGAATGGATAAAGAAGATGTGGTACATATATACGATGGATATTGCTCAGCCAGTAAAAAGAATGAAATAATGCCATTTGCAGCAACATGGATAGACCTAGAGATTGTCATACTGAGTGAAGTAAGCCAGACAGAGAAAGAGAAATATCGTATGATATCCGTTATATGTAGAATCTAAAAAGAAATTGTACAAATGAACTTCTTTACATAACAGAAACAGACTCACAGACTTAGGGAACAAACTTATGGTTACCGGGGGGAAGCATGGCGGGAAGGGTTTGTTAGGGAGTTTGGGATCAGCATGTACACACTGCTATATTTAAAATGGATAACCAAGAAGGACCTACTGTATAGCACAGGGAACTCTGCTCTATGTTATGTGGCAGCCTGGATGGGAGGGGAGTTTGGGGGAGAATGGATACATGCATATGTATGGCTGAGTCCCTTTGCCATGCACCTGAAACTATCACAGCAATGGTAATCGGCTATTCTCCAATATAAAATAGTTTAAAAAAAGAAACAAAAAATGAATCAACTGCTAAATTATTACCAAAAAAAAAAAAAAACAACCAGCTGGCAAATTTGACTTACATTTTTTGAATTTATAGACAAAATTGGGGAAAACTGGTATTTAAACAATAGTGAGTCTTCCAATGTTAGTTCAAAATATACCACTTAATTTCTTTTTTTCCTCAAGATTAGAGTCAAGATATTGGGTTTTAGAAAAAATACCAGAGGTGAAGTGCCCATCATATCACATCAGGGGGTCCATGGCATATACATGACATCACTGATGATGTCAGCCTCTGTCACTTGGTTATGTTAGTGTTTGTCACATATCTCCAGTGAAAAATTAATATATTTTCCCTTCTCATACTTTATTATTTGTAAGTTAGTTACTAAGTAAAGGCTATACTCCAGGATTGTGGGCACAGGGTGAAAAGGCAGCTTAAGTGACACTTCTGGGAGGGACACTATATATATATATATATATATATATATATATGTCATATATACATAATTTGAAATTATTCTACAAAAAGGTTTATAACTTCTCAATTAATTTATTAAATTATTTATTTGTATCAATATGGACCTTTATATGTTTACTTTGAATTTGGGGTTATAATCAAATACTACAATATTCATTCTGTTGCTGCTACTATTCCAGATTTGGCCTTTTGGAGCTCTTTCAGGTTGGCTTCTGTGTCCCCTTGATATGTCCCCATCCTTTGTTTTTTTGAGCTCTTCATAACTTTCTGGTACTATAAGATGCTGCAGTCTTGTCTTGTAATTTCCCTGCCCCATCCCTAAATTTAGTCATTTATCCAAGGAACCCTTCTTTCCTCCTCTCTCCTTAGAGCGACAGGGCCCAGTGAGGAGCTGAGCGTCCACCCTGACCAAACAGCAGTAAAGCGGGTGAGTTGGCATCTACTTCCTTTCTGTCTAGTGAAAGTGGGGCCTGATGGGAAGCTGATTTTACCTTCCCACATTGAGGTAATTAGGCCATGCAGGTTGATACCCCACTTTTTCTGGGATAATGTCAGTGGGGCTGAGGTGGGGCAGCTGTATTTCTACCCACATGTCTTCAGAGAGGCAGTGTGAGGCAGTGTCCCTCTTTTGCTAGTGTATTGTTGGCAGGGCACGGTGGGGAGTTGAACCTGTATACTTACCTGCCCCTCAACGGAGAGACTGCTTGCTTAACAACAAAGAGTAAATATGATAAGGCATCTCATTATATAATTAATATTCCAAATGTCCATTTTATATTTAATAGAAAATCACTTGTCATACCAAGAACCAGGAAAATAGCAACATGAATGAGAAAAGACAACCAACAAACTGACCAGACACCTGCACTGAGATAAATCAGATGTTGCCTGATGGTTAGTGGCTACTGTATATAATTTTATATAATGATATATCTGGTGTTATATATCTGGTATTACTGTATTCTGTAAAATTCGATTTAGTTTATGCTAGCCAACCCTCATTACTTGAATCTCCTAGTTTAGTTAATAACTTATTATATTATATATTTCTTGTTCAAATTACTGTTGTTTCTCCCTTTGAATTGGACCTTGAGTACTAAAGAGGTAGAGAATTGTTGAGTTTGGGACTTCTCTGAGCTCTTAGGTTCAACTACCCCTGATGTGTCCGGCTGTGGCCATGACTTCTTTGAAGTTATTGTGAAAGAGGAGACAGAGGAAGAGAAGGAGAAATGGCACGTGGCCGGGTGGTTGACAAATAGGTATATTTGTTTTATTGTAAGGTATTAGGTGTCCATTGTGGTGACTGAAATAGCAATCCAGGGAAAAACTTTGGGGTATGAGAGAAGTACATAGAAAGGGAAGGTGGTATATATAAATGTTGCAGTGGAGTATATTATACCTTTAGTCTCTTTCATCGAGATCCACAAATTCAAGAGAAGGATTTGAGATATTTTGAGTAGTTTTGTTGGCTGAACGATGTTTCCTTGACCATGATCCAGTTCCAAGACCAAGTACTGTGGTGAAAGTATCTAAGTAGCCTGGTAAACTGATTGGGGTTGGGCACAGGGAAGACTAGGAGGGAGAAACTGCCTTATTCTTCTAAATGAGGTACGTGGCTGCTTCTTCTGCTACTACAGTCCTCCGTCCTTGACCAGAGGATGCCCCAGTCAGGCTCATTTGCTAGTGTAAGGAAAATTCAAGTTGCGAAGAAGGTGAGAGTTCTGTCCAGCTTTCTTCCAATTGGATCTTTATGTGGCCTGTGATATCTAGATGTGATGGGTGAGTGTAGTGGTCCTTTCTACTTAGCAGCTCACTTTTGGGGAATGCAAACTAGCTTTTCATGTGACAACTATATTAAATTGAAACTCAGCACAGTAATGCAGACAAATATTCTAAGTCGCAGAGGTAGAGGTTGGGGGAGGAAAGTTTATTCTCTCTCAGTTCTAAAGTTTGTCCCATTAGAAGCATAGTAGGGGAGGGGATATATATTCAGAGATGGGTAAAAGGTAGAGGGGAGGTAAATATTGTTTTCCGTGCTTTTGGGTCTATTCTTCTGACCCATCATGGACTGAGAGTGTTGGGGTATTGACTGAAATGGCATGGTGAGGGGTGTTTGAGTATGGATAAGATTGCCACCTTCAACCATTCTGTGTGCAGTACCCCATTCCAGGAAGTACCATTCATGTGCGTAAAAATATGATTGGCACATCTTGGAATGAAGTAATGTACAACAGGTACAATATACATGGTGGTCCCAGAGGAGGTATGGCTACCTGAATCTTTCCTTGAACCAAGGCACCATCTTTTCAGCACTGGGCCACATCAAGGGACCCTCAAATGTGCCTTCTAAGGAGTAAGACAGGGAATTAGGGCACCCTAGGAAAATCTTCATATGTATGTTCTTGAGGAGTTTAAAAGTTGGTTAAAAAGGGGACTGTGCATATGAGACTACAACATGAGGTAAGTTATGATACCCCTGTGTCTCCCCATTGGTATTTCTCTCTGCAGAACCAAATTTCCTCTTTCTTGGATTCTCCTTCAATCATCTTTGAAGTCACCAAAGTACTCGGGGTTAACCATGGTTAAGTTAGACGAAGCTTTGTCAGTCTGATATATACTTTTCAACTCTTATTTATTGATTTATTATGTGTATGCTTATTCATTTATTTTTTAGTTATGTGAAAAATGGATGGGCAAGGAGGAACTGCACTTTAGAACTCTTGATAATGATAAAATATGACTTTTTTTTCTCTTATTCACCTTTGGATTTCTATTCTTAACCCTGCACACAGAGGGAGAGAAAGAAGATAGCCAGTAGTTGGAGACCATCTATAGAACTAGAACAGTACATGGGAAGCAAGTTATAAATTTTACATTCTTCTCTGGGAACAAGAATCTTGATGCTCTGCAAAGGTAAGCCCTCTTTAACCAAATCAGTGGTTATAGAAAACGAGGGGTTTTGGTATTCCTGCATCTCAGAGAGCCACAGGTTTCACTCCCACTTCACTCCTTGGCAAAAATTTAGGTTGTGGTCAAAAGAAGGAAATTTCTCTATCTGTCTCTCAACATTATTACCCACGTACAACCTGTGTCTACTACTTATGGTATCTCCTTTCCTCCTTCACACTATCTAAGGATCACCCTACACAGAAAGTCTCACTACTCCAGATATGTGTAGGTCCTTGTTATATATCTATTTTATATGTAGTAATTTGTATCTGTTAATTACAAACTCCTAATTTAGCTCTCTCCCCCTGCTTTGGTTCTTGTAGACACCAAGGTCAAAGATGAAAGTTAGGTTCAGCAATGGGGTTGGGAGGACAGAATAGGTGCCTCTTGTCCCACAAAGAGAAGAGGACCAGTCAGCCTAGGGACTCGGCAAGTTGGAAATATATTATTTTTGTCTTCTGGTCTCTAGCAGAACCAAAATACTCAAGTTTACTATACAGCTGGGTTCAGTACTAAACTGCCCACTTCAAAGAACTCTGAATTCCTACTCTGCTGCCTAAAGACAAGCACGAAGGGATGCAGCTGTTTTCTTTGTTCACCAGGTGAGAACATCCTCTGTTTCATTACACTTCCCTTATATAATGATAATTGGCTGTAGGGTATGGCTGAGGTAGAAATAAGTACCAGCCAAAAGGCTGTCAGAGCTGAAAGAAGTGACCGGGTATTTAGTCCATAGCAAAATCCTTATCACGGTCCAGATACTTGGGTCACAGATGACTCAGATATATTTATTGAAATTGTGAAAGTGCTAACAGTTTTGTGAAATGGGAACTATTGAAAGTCTATTGGAAGAAAAAAAAAGACTTGGGAAAGTCCAGTTTATATGTCCCTTCCCTAAGTCTTTTATTTTCCCTTCTCCATAGCAAGTAACTTAGCTGGAAGTGTGTTTCCAAATCCTCTTTCCTCTCTCTCTCTGTAGGAATGGCATAACATGGCTCTCATTCTCTTCGACTATGACTTGTTTGTGGTCTCCTGTCACCTTTACATGCTCTCTTTCATCTTCTTTGAAGTTCATTTGGTCATCAGAAAGTCAAGAGTGCTAGGTACCTGTGTCACAGAGTGGAAAATTGGGAAAATACATTAGCAACAACCAGACCTTTCATCAAGGGCCGAGATAATCTAGAGCTGAGAGGAGGAAAGGGATATCTCTAGGATTTAAGTTCATCTCTCTCTTAGAATTGAACAGCGATATATTAAATGGTTAGTTTCTTCTCAAGAGAAAAAGAAATTGGATTTCTGCCCTCTCAGTATTTGCACCCCATGGCTGATCTCCCCTTTCCTTCCTAAGGGTTTTAGTGTGTTTTCACTAATATTATGTGGATTTGGAATGAAGGAATTTGGGGGTACCATGGAGCGTTGTAAGTATTTTGTTCTTGTTGTTTTATTTTGTTTGGGTTTACAACTTGAAAGATAACAGGTTAGAGAGAATAAAAATATTTATTAAATGAGGAAGGAACACCAGGAAGGGGCTTATTCTCTTTTGGGCGTGAAAAACATCCAAGGATTCATAGAGTAGGTGAGGAGAAACTTACTCAGGTGGAGATGGAATCTGGCAGGAAGTAGGATGGGCAATGCCAAGTTCTTATGGAAAAATGACGAATGTCATGCCATGGCAGTGGAGATTGGGCAGGTATGAGAAGAGCTGCATTGATATAAGGTGTATTGGGCAGAGAAGCTACCTTGAGCCATGATGTGTGCAGTGCCCTATTTAGGAAGATACCATTCACATATACTGTATTATGAAGTGTGCCTTTCTGATTAGAGTAATGCTCAACAAGTACAACTTTGTTGGTGACTGAAGTCCCTGAGGAAAATTTGTCCCAAATAAGTCATTCAGTCGTCTGTAACCCTTTATTGTAAAGAGATATGGCCACCGAGAAGGAGGCATGCACTGGGAATATAGCCCTACCTAAATACTGCTAAGAAAAATTCCCTGATTTAGACAACAGCAAGACTGTCAACATGGTGTTCTCTATACTCGGCAATATAATGCCACTCCGTCTTCATAGAAGCAACAGGGTTCCCTGTCGGGCTCTCTGTTGGAATTTCAACATGGCTTTACGTCCTACATACCACAGGACATCTGAAAGACCAAGATTGGACATGGATGTGGCAGCTGAGACAAGATGGAATATCCACCGATTTTTCAATTGAAAAATTACCAAGCACATACAGTATGCCAGTCCATGTGTGAGGTGCTACAAATATAGTAGAACAGGAGAGGCAAAACTTCAAGAAGCTGTTAGCACAGATATACAATAGCTAGTAAATGAATAGAATGTGAATTGTGCACAACAGCCCAAAGTACTGTGGAGAAACATTAAAGTGTATTGAGGATTGGGCAGTGCTCCAGAAAGGAGGAGATGGGGCAGTTTCACATAGAGCGGTCAGGGAAGGCTTCTCTGATAAAGCACTATTAGAGTGAAGTCCTGTATTAGGAAGGGATAGAATCAATCCGCAATTGCTCAGTGCTCCAACACTTCCCTTCTGCCTTGGCATGGAAGGCAATCCCAGTTTTTCCTGCTGATCTTTTCTTACTGTCCATACCTACCTCCAGCCCATATAGTTCTGTCCTGTTTCAGGGGATTTTTGTGATGAAAATTCATGGAAATATTGAGACACTTTGGTTTAAGAAGTGGAAAGGAAAGGGGATCAAACAAACAAAGAGGCTGTCAAGCTGGATAATATATCCCCAAGACAGGAGAATAGGAGTTGATGGAAATCAGAAAAAAAAATAACTGTTGCCATAATGCTTTATGTAGAGAGGATTTCTCTTCCCTGGGAGGTTTCCAGAAATCACCAATAAGAAATTGAGTGTATTTTTTTAAGGGGAAAAAGGAGAAATTGAAGACATTGTAAATGATGCTTTTGCCAGTATTGATTATCCTTGAATGTGAGAAGCTCAGATCAGAGACTGAGACATCTGTTTGTTTTAAAGGAGTTGCAGCTGCCTGTTAAACTGATCGTGCATGTGCACAGGTATGTCTGTGAGAATTAGTCTAACTTGCTACTCTCTACCAACCTAAAACCTGTGCATGGCTACTGTGGCTGCTGCTTGTGCTTCTGCACTCCTGCTAGGTTAAATTGAGAATGACCTAGCACAAGACAACATGGCGGTAAAAGAGAAGGTTGAGTTGGACAATGGTCTGCAGTCAAGCTCTCTGATAACAGAGCTCATCACATCTGCAGTGTCAGTAGGAGATTGGACCCTCTCTATTATGATTTTCTTTCTCTCCTGTGGTCAATAGAGGGGAAAGTGGTATTTCCTTATTTGGGGTAATCTGCACAGAGAGGACAGAGACATAAAGTGGCCAGTGGGCCTTCAGACAATCAGTTGGGAAGAGGACTATAAGGGCTAATAGTGTTGAGAAGAGTTACAGTCTTCTTGAAAATCCTGATGCAGTTGCCATCCATATCCATGAGTTCCACAGCCACAGGTTCAACTAACCACAGATCAAAACTACTTGGAAAAAATTTCATAACATTCCAAAAGGCAAAACTTGAATTTGCTGAGGACCAGTAACTTTATAGAGCATTTATATTGTATTTACAACTATATACATAGCATTTGCATTGTATGAGGTATTATACGTAATCTAAAGATAATTTAAAGTATACGGAATCATACTAATTGAAGTCAGAAAGAGAAAGACAAATACCATATGATATCACTTATATGTGCAATCTAAAATATGACACAAATGAGCCTATCTACAAAACAAAAACAGACTCACAGACATAGAGAACAGACTTGTGGTTGCCAAGGGGGAGGGGGTTGGGAGAGGGAAGGACTGGGAGTTTGGGATTAGCAGATACAAACTGTTATGTATAGAATGGATAAACAACAAGGTCCTACTGTATAGCACAGGGAACTGTATTCAATATCCTGTGATAAACCATAATGGAAAAGAATATGAAAAAGCATACATATGTACATATATATATGTGTGTGTGTGTATATATATATATATATATACACACATATATATAAAACTGAATCACTTTGCTGATTCAGAAACTAACATAACATTGTAAATCAACTATATTTCAATTACAAAACAAAAAAAGAAGCAAAAAGCAAAGTACACAGTAAGATGTGCATAGGTTATATGCAAATACTGTGCCATTTTATAGAAGAGACTTGAGCATCCTCAGATTTTGGTATCCATTGGGGGTGCTGGAACCAGCGCCCTGTGGATACCAAAGGATGACTGTACTTTTTGGAAAAATGTGGGGCTTCCTGTGGCTATTAATATAGGCCAGGTATTTTTCCTATTAGAGAAGGAAGATTTCAAGACTTTCAGACATCAAGACAATTTCCTTTATCTCAGTCTTCATGGTTGTTTCAATAAAAAATTATAAACTAAGTATGATGTTTCCCATACTTGTCTACTTCCCTGTTTAAAAGATCTTCAGCCCATAGTCGTCAAGTTCTAAAAAACCTCCAGTTTAAGACTTGGAATCTTCTCACTGAACTTCCTTCCAGCATTTTCAGCTGTGTGTTTGTGTGTGTGTACCGTTTAACATTTCAGTGTATACACAGTACTATAGCTTCTTTTTAGTGAACACTTATATGAGTTTAGATGAATGTGAAATTTATATAATAGTGATAAAATTCAAGATACAGAATAGTACCACTATGTCAAAAGAATCTTTTTACCAGCTCTTTTAGAGTAAAAACATCCCATAATTCCCAGACTCTGGAATCCATTCACCATATTTGTTTCCCTATACTTTGGTGTCCCACGCTCAGTATTCCAGAGAAACACAGGCCCATAGTAGCATGTGTCTTAGATAAAAAATGGAAGAACATGCTCAAAATGACCTTACTCCAGGAAGAGGGTCAGAAAACCCAGGTGCTGAAAGGAATATAAGGGCATCCTTAGGCCCCAAGTTCATATATGTCTTGTAGATCACTCCTGATAAGTAATTTTTTTTTTTTACTCCAGAGTGTTAAAAAGAAAAGGGATTTCTATTCTTTCCACCCCACCAATAAAAGACCATTTTCTCCCACTTTGTTTTCAGTATTTGTGTGTTTTCACTGCTTATTCTATAGTTCTAGAGTTGAGGTAAGAAACTCAGGTAGAGGGCCTCAAATCTTTGAGAGATAAAGCTGGGGTTGATGTGATGGAGTGTATTTTCTGCCTAACTGGATTTGAGTAATGTAAATTGCTTGTTAGTACATTGTTATAAGAATGGGAAAAAAGAGTAAGATAATGCATGCAAGGATATTTCTTCCATGAGCAAGAAAACCTAGGAAAAAGTTTTAAAGGTTTTCAGCTCTGGAAACTGTCACATAAAACATGCAACATGAGAGAGGAGAACACTCAGGAGGGTTGCATGAGGAAAGACAGTGGGGTGGGTGCTACACAGGTCCTTTGGACAAATGTCAGTGGCCACTCACTGCCTGAAAACATTTAGTGTCTGTTTCAGACGAGCATGAGTGCATATTTAGGCAGGGTTGTCCTCACTAGACATTCTTTGTGTGGTATCCTCCTCCAGAGAGTAGCAGTCAGGTACAATTAGATGTGATTGACCCCACTGTGAGTGGAGTAATGTATGACATGTACAACATAGACCATGGCACTGTGGGTGCATTGGGAGTGTTTAGTTACTTGCAAAGGGATGCTTTCCTTAGAGTACAGACCCCCTGGGGTACATCAAGGGAGTACTTGTTTCAGAGGTGTGATTTAAGAAATGAGGGTCCCATGAAAAGTCCTCCCATTATTTCTTCTGAGATCCATATTCCCTTTCCCAAAGCTGCCTGACAGAAATGGGAATAAGACTTTCAGGGTAGTCATGCCTGTGGAGTATTTTTCCTTTTTGTAGAAACTTTTCCCTACACCATCCAAAATCCTTTAACCTGTTCTCTCCTATTTCAAGGCTTCTTTTTTAGGCCTTCCACAGTTCCCCACTGCTTCTCATTCTCTACCCTACTGAAGCTCAAATTTTTTGACTCTCAGGTATTGAAGCTCTGTCTTTCTTCCTGAGCCTAGGATACCCTCATTCTTTAAAAAATACTTTTGAATCCTCCATAAGTTACCAATTTTTTAGGTTTATGCATAATACCCAGAAAATTTTGCTTATTGACATGATTTTATTTTGTTGCTTTTAAAAAGTTATGTATCTTTTGTTATTGTGCAGAGGAGAGGGTGGGAGATGGTAAGTATCATATGCTTGGGTGCTGTTCTCTGAACTGGAGGGGTGTCTGTGAAGCAAGATACAAATTTGTGTTGGACAAAGGGAGATAAGCTGGTACCTCTCTCCTTTAATTCTGACCCAGGAGTTGAGGTAGAAATGGGTCCTTGTGGTATTTTTGTCTGTATTAACAAGCCATACGGATCATCATACTTCAATCCTTCATAAAAGTTTAGGGGATAAATTGTTCTTTTGTCTCTTACCATCTTACCTTCATGGCCGTTCTACAAATAACTACTGGTACTGATCATAGTACTTTGATTATGGCTTAATTTTGTGTTTTTATTTCATTTTCTGTCTTTTGATTTATTTTTTCATTGAGTGTTTTTGGAGTCAGTTTTCTGGATTTTTTTTTTTTTTTTTTTTTTTTTTTTTTTTTGCGGTACGCGGGCCTCTCACTGCTGCGGCCTCTCCCGTTGCGGAGCACGGGCTCCGGATGCGCAGGCTCAGTGGCCACGGCTCACGGGCCCAGCCGCTCCGCGGCATGTGGGATCCTCCCGGACCGGGGCACGAACCCGCGTCCCCTGCATCGGCAGGCGGACTCTCAACCACTGCGCAACCAGGGAAGCCCGGATATTTTATATATGTGATTTGAACATAAAATTTTTTAATGTATTTACTTATTTTCATTTTGAGTCATTGGTTATTTGGTTGTTGCTGATTTGCCTGATCTGTAAATAACTGGGATAATTAACAACCCCATGTCCCAAGGCACTCCTTGAATTTCAGAGAGTGCCACAGACAGAATTTTGTTCTTGGGACACTGATCCTGACAAATAAGCAGGTAAAAATTAACCTAAAATAAGACTCTCCCTTTATGGTGAATAACTATGAGTTTTGAAAAATGCATATAGTACAGTATCTAACAATGTGGTCATGATTTTCTGTCTGGATGATCTGACCAATGATGAAGGTAGGGTCCCTTACTATTAATATATTATTGTTAATTTCTCCCTTTATGTTTGTTAATATTTGCTTTAGATATTTAGTTGCTTTAACTAATTTTCATCTTTCAATCTTTGTACTGGCTTATTTAAGTGGTTGATTCTCAGTCCTTACTATATATTTGCCTTTCCAAGTTGGATTTTTCCCTTTCCTATGAATTCTTTCTTCTTTTCCATTTAGAGAATACCCTTTGTCATTTCTTTTAGGTTAGGTTTAGTATTGATGAACTCTTCTAGCTTTTGTTTGTCCTAGAAGTTCTTTATATTTCCTTTGATTCTAAATAGAATCTTGCTGGGTAGAGTATCCCAGGTTATAGGCTTTTTCCTTTCAGCACGTTGAATGTGTCATGCCACTCCCTTCTGGCCTGCAAAATTTCTGCAGAAAAATAAGCTGAGTTCCTTACAGGTATAACTTGTATATGACTATTTATTTATCTTTTGTTGCCTTTAGATCATTCTCTCTTTGTCTTTACATTTTGCCATTTTAATCGTGTTATGTCTTGGTGTGGGTTTGTTTGGGTCCATCTTGTTTGGTACCCTCTGTGCTTCCTGTACTTGAATATCTGTTTCTTTCTTCAGAGTTGGGAAGTTTTCAGCTATAATTTCAACAAATATATTTTCAATCCCCTTCTCTCACTTTTCTCCTTCTGGGACCCCTATAATGTGAGTGTTCTCATGGTTAATGTTATCCACAGACCTCTTAAACTGTTTTTATTAATTTCTTTCTTCTTTTTGCTGTCCTGATTGGGTGTTTTCCATTGTTCTGCCTTCCAGATCACTTATGCATTCTGCTATATAACTTAGTCTGCTGTTCATTCCTTCAACTGTGTTTTTATTTTTTTAAACATCTTTATTGGAGTATGATTGCTTTACAATGGTGTGTTAGTTTCTGCTTTATAACAGAGTGAATCAGCTATACATATACATATATCCCCATATCTCCTGCCTCTTGTGTCTCCCTCCCTCCCACCCTCCCTATGCCACCCCTCTAGGTGGTCACAAAGCACCGAGCTGATCTCCCTGTGCTATGCGGCTGCTTCCCACTAGCCATCTATTTTACGTTTGGTAGTGTATATATGTCCATGCCACTCTCTCCCTTTGTCCCAGCTGACCCTTCCCCCTCCGCATATCCTCAAGTCCGTTCTCTACGTCTGCCTCTTTATTCCTGTCCTGCCCCTAGGTTCTTCAGAACCATTTTTTTTTAGATTCCATATATATCTGTTAGCATACGGTATTTACTTTTCTCTTTCTGACTTGCTTCACCATATGACAGACTCTAGGTCCATCTACCTCACTACAAATCACTCAATTTTGTTTCTTTTTATGGCTGAGTAAAATTCCATTATATATATGTGCCACAACTGCTTTATCCATTCATCTGTTGATGGACACTTAGGTTGCTTCCATGTCCTGGCTATTGTAAATAGAGCTGCAATGAACATTGTGGTACATGACGCTTTTTGAATTAAGGTATTCTCAGGGTATATGCCCAGTACTGGGATTGCTGGGTCGTAAGGTAGTTCTGTTTTTAGTTTTTTAAGGAACCTCCATGCTGTTCTCCATAGTGGCTGTATAAGTTTACATTCCCACCAACAGTGCAAGAGGGTTCCCTTTTCTCCACACCCTCAACAGCATTCATTGTTTGTAGATTTTTTGATAATAGCCAATATGACTGGTGTGAGGTGATACCTCATTGTAGTTTTGATTTGCATTTCTCTAATGATTAGTGATGTTGAGTATCCTTTCATATGTTTGTTGGCAATCTGTATATCTTCTTTAGAGAAATGTCTATTTAGGTCTTCTGCCCATTTCTGGAGTGGGTTGTTTGTTTTTTTGATATTGAGCTGCATGAGCTGCTTGTAAATTTTGGAGATTAATCCTTTGTCAGTTGCTTCATTTGCAAATATTTTCTCCCATTTGGAGGGTTGTCCTTTCTTCTTGTTTATGGTTTCCTTTGCTGTGCAAAAGCTTTGAAGTTTCATTAGGTCCCACTTCTTTATTTTTGTTTTTATTTCCATTTCTCTAGGAGGTGGGTCAAAAAGGATCTTGCTGTGATTTATGTCATAGTGTTCTGCCTATGTTTTCTGCTAAGAGTTTTATAGTGTCTGGCCTTACATTTAGGTCTTTAATCCATTTTGAGTTTATTTTTGTGTATGGTGTTAGGGAGTGTTCTAATTTCATTCTTTTACATGTAGCTGTCCAGTTTTCCCAGCACCACTTATTGAAGAGGCTGTCTTTTCTCCATTGTATATTCTTGCCTCCTTTATCAAAAATAGGGTGAGCATATGTGTGTGGGTTTATCTCTGGGATTTCTATCCTGTTCCATTGATCTGTATTTCTATTTTTGTGCCAGTACCATACTGTCGTGATTACTGTAGCTTCGTAGTATATTCTGAAGTCTGGGAGTCTGATTACTCCAACTGCGTTTCTCCTTCTCAAGATTGCTTTTCCTATTTGGGGTCTCGTATTTCATATAAATTGTGAAATTTTTTGTTTTAGTTCTATGAAAAATGCCATTGGTAGTTTGATAGGGATTGCATTGAATCTGTAAGTTGCTTTGGGTAGTATATTCATTTTCACAATGTTGATTCTTCCAATCCAAGAACATGGTATATCTCTCCATCTGTTTGTATCATCTTTAATTTCTTTCATCAGTGTCTTATAATTTTCTGCATACTGGTCTTTAGTCTCCTTAGGTAGGTTTATTCCTAAGTATTTTATTCTTTTTGTTGCAGTGGTAAATGGGAGTGTTTCCTTAGTTTCTCTTTCAGATTTTTCGCCATTAGTGTTTAGGAATGCAAGAGATTTCTGTGCATTAATTTTATATCCTGCTACTTTACCAAGTTCATTGATTAGCTCTAGTAGTTTTCTGGTAGCATATTTAGGATTCCCTATGTATAGTATTGTGTCATCTGCAAACAGTGACAGCTTTACTTCTTCTTTTCTGATCTGGATTCATTTTATTTCTTTTTCTTTTCTGACTGCTGTGGCTAAAACTTCCATAACTATGTTGAATACTAATGGTGAGAGTGGACAACCTTGTCTTGTTCCTGATCTTAGAGGAAATGGTTTCAGTTTTTCACCATTGAGAACGATGTTGGCTGTGGGTTTGTCATATATGGCCTTTATTTTGTTGTGGTAAGTTCCTTCTATGCCTATTTTTTGGAGAGTTTTTATCAAAAATGGGTTTTGAAATTTGTCGAAAGCTTTTTCCACATCAATGAGATGATCATATGGTTTTTCTCCTTCAGTTTGTTAATAGGGTTTATCACACTGTTTGATTTACATATATTAAAGAATCCTTGCATTCCTGCGATACGCCAAACTTGATCATGGTGTATGATCCTTTTAATGTGCTGTTGGATTCTGTTTGCTAGTATTTTGTTGAGGATTTTTACATTTATGTTCATCAGTGATATTGGCCTGTAGTTTTCTTTCCTTGAAACATTTTGTCTTGTTTTGGTATCAGGGTGATGGTGGTCTTGTAGAATGAGTTTGCGGGTGTTTCACCCTCTGCTGTATTTTGGAAGAGTTTGAGAAGGATAGGTGTTAGGTCATCTCTAAATGTTTGATAGAATTCACCTGTGAAGCCATCTGGTCCTGGGCTTTTGTTTTTGGAAGATTTTAATATCACAGTCTCAATTTCAGTGCTTGTGATTGGTCTGTTTATATTTTCTGTTTCTTCCTGGTTCAGTCTTGGAAGGTTGTGCTTTTCTAAGAATTTGTCCATTTCTTCCAGATTGTCCATTTTATTGGCATAGAGTTGCTTGTAGTAATCTCTCATGATCTCTTTTATTTCTGCAGTGTCAGTTGTTACTTCTCCTTTCTCATTTCTAATTCTATTGATTTGAGTCTTCTCCCTTTTTTCCTTGATGAGTCTGGCTAATGGTTTATCAATTTTGTTTATCTTTCAAAAAACCAGCTTTTAGTTTTATTGATCTTTGCTATCATTTCCTTCATTTCCTTTTCATTTATTTCTGATCTGATCTTTATGATTTCTTTCCCTCTGCTAACTTTGGGGTTTTTTTGGTTCTTCTTTCTCTAATTGCTTTAGGTGTAAGGTTAGGTTGTTTATTTGAGATTTTTCTTGTTTCTTGAGGTAGGATGGTTTTGCTATAATCTTCCCTGTTAGAACTTCTTTTGCTGCATCCCATAGGTTTTGGGTCGTCGTGTTTTCATTGCCATGTGTGTCTGGGTATTTTATGATATCCTCTTTGATTTCTTCAATGATCTCTTGGTTATTAAGTAGTGTATTGTTTAGCCTTCATGTGTTTGTATTTTTTACAGATTTTTTCCTGTAATTGATATCTAGTCTCATAGCATTGTGGTTGGAAAAGATACTTGATATGATTTCAAGTTTCTTAAATTTACTAAAGCTTGATTTGTGACCCAAATTATGATCTATCCTAGAGAATGTTCCATGAGCACGTGAGAAGAAAGTGTATTCTGTTGTTTTTGGATGGAATGTCCTGTAAATATCAATTAAGTTCATCTTGTTTAATGTATCATTTGCAGCTTGTGTTTCCTTATTTATTTTCATTTTGGATGATCTGTCCATTGGTGAAAGTGGGGTGTTGAAGTCCCCTACTATGATTGTGTTACTGTCAATTTCCCCTTTTATGGCTGTCAGTATTTGCCTTATGTATTGAGGTACTCCTATGTTGGGTGCATAAATATTTACAATTGTTCTATCTTCTTGTTGGATTGATCCCTTGATCATTAAGTGGTGTCCTTCTTTGTCTCTTTTAACAGTCTTTATTTTAAGGTCTATTTTGTCTGATATGAAGTTGCTACTCCAGCTTTCTTTTGGTTTCCATTTGCATGTAATATCTTTTTCCATCCCCTCACTTTCAGTCTGTATGTGTCTCTAGGTCTGAAGTGGTTTTCTTGTAGACAGCATATGTATGGGTCTTGTTTTTGTATCCATTCAGCCAGTCTATGTCTTTTGGTTGGAGCATTTAATCCATTTACATTTATGGTAATTATCGATATGTATGTTCCTATTACCATTTTCTTAATTGGTTTGGGTTTGTTTTTGTAGGTCTTTTCCCTCTCTTGTGTTTCATGCCTAGAGAAGTTACTTTAGCATTTCTTGTAAAGCTGGTTTGGTGGTTGAATTCTCTTAGCTTTTTCTTGTCTGTAAAGGTTTTATATTCTTCATCGAATCTGAATGAGATCTTTGCTGGATAGAGTAGTCTTGGTTGTAGGTTTTTCCCTTTCATCACTTTAAATATGTTTTGCCACTCCCTTCTGGCTTGCAGAGTTTCTGCTGAAAGATCAGCTGTTAACCTTATGGGGATTCCCTTGTGTGTTATTTGTTGTTTTTCCCTTGCTGCTTTTTATAATTTTTCTTTGAATTTAGTTTTTGATAGTTTGATTAATATGTGTCTTGGCGTGTTTGTCCTTGGATTTATCTTGTATGGGACTCTCTGCAGTTCTTGGACTTGATTGAATATTTCCTTTCCCATATTAGGGAAGTTTTCATCTATAATGTCTTCAAATATTTTTTCCATCCCTTTCTTTTTCCCTTCTTCTGAGACCCCCTATAATTTGAATGTTGGGGTGTTTAATGTTGTCCCAGAGGTCTCTGAGACTGTCCTCAATTCTTTTCATTCTTTTTTTTTTATTCTGCTCTGCAGTATTTACTTCTACTATTTTATCTTCCAGGTCACTTATCCATTCTTCTGCCTCATTTATTCTGCTATTGATTCCTTCTAGAGAGTTTTTAATTTCATTTATTGTGTTGTTCATCCTTGTTTGTTTGCTCTTTAGTTCTTCTAGGTCCTTGTTAAACATTTGTTGTATTTTCTCCATTCTATTTCCAAGATTTTGGATCGTCTTTATTATCATTACTCTGAATTCTTTTTCAGGTAGACTGCCTATTTCCTCTTTATTTGTTTGGTCTGGTGGGTTTTTTCCTTGCTCTTTCATCTGCATGTGTCTCTGTCTTCCCATTTTGCTTAACTTACTGTGTTTGGGGTCTCCTTTTCACAGCCTGCAGCTTTGTAGTTCCTGTTGTTTTTGGTGTCTGCCCTCAGTGGCTAAGGTTGTTTCAGCGGGTTGTGTAGACTTCCTGGTAGAGGGTAGTAGTGCCTGTGTTCTGGTGGATGAGGCTGGATCTTGTCTTTCTGGTGGGCAGGACCACATCCAGTTGTGTGTTTTGGGGTGTCTGTGACCTTATTATGATTTGAGGCAGCCTCTCTGATAATGGGTGGGTTTGTGTTCCTGTCTTTTTAGTTGTTTTAAAGTAAAGCATATTCTTTACTTTAAAAATATTTTTTGCCAATTTTTTAGTATGCATGTTTGAAGAGATATATATCTTTGTATATATGTCATCATAACTTCCTTTGCTTCTCAAATAATGGTTTATTTCTTTCTTTGAAAATATAATGTTTACTTTAAAGTCTTTATTAGTATGATATTTGGAACCTGTCACAGGAATTTTCTGTTGTCTGTTTTTCTCCTGTGTATAGAATATATTTTCTTTTCCTTTCCTTTCATAAGTTCAGTTGAAAGATGATTAATTGAAGCAACTCCGGATAATGTTTCCCCATCCCTGGGATTGTTTTGTTGTTTTTGTTATTTTCTGCTTCTTTATTTGTTTATTGACTTGGCAATACTATATCAGTGAAGTTTTGTCTACAGCATGAAGCATTTTGTGTTTTTCTGATTAGTGCACAGGCTTTGTTATACACACAGGCATTCTGAGAAAACAGTGGTTTTAGTGGAGTTCTCTTTGACTTTTTCTCTTCCTGATCTCTCTGTCAAGCTGTCTGCCTTCATGTGTATCACACCCAGCCCTTAGACTTCCTATTTGCAGGCAGATCTTTATGTAGTTTTCAAAATGGTACAGGCAAAAGTGGTCTAGAGTTTGATCTAAATAATTCAGACCCTTTTGCACGGGTAGTTTTGAGCCAAATCTATGAGGTTTGTTTAGATACCATGAGGGCTCTTATTAGCTATGTCTACCCCTGTTTCTCTGTGGTAAACAAGCTGGACTATTTTTCAGATTATTACTCTCAGATTGCTGTAAGCTCATTTTATTTACCGACCACCAAAATCTATATTGGTTTTGAGAATGTGGTTAGGTTTGACATCCCCTTCACTCTGTTACAAATAAAGTCTTGTTCTTTAGGGAGAGCCTTAATATTCTGTTATTCAGGGTAACCTCTCACACTGGGCAAGAATAACAGAATCACTGATCTGGAGCTGGCACTAAAGGCAGGCCTGCTTCTCTCGGAGTGATGTTTCTGCTTTGCAAGTAGGGTGCTTATCAGTGGCAGTTCTTCTCTGTTTGCCTCACCTGATGTGGAACCTAAACTCAGTGATCAATCTAGAGCAAAGTATATTAGAGATCCAGTACTCTTAGATGCTGTACCTGCAGTAGAGCCTCCACTCTATGATAGGAGGCTGAGTGGTGGAATAGTGTCCCTGAACTCTCACCACATGTTCCTCATATTTAGCCTCTGAAACAATAATCTGGTTTTGAGAATGGATGAGAAACGCTGGAGAGTTGCGACTTCACTAGTACACTGTAGCTCTTGATTGGGAGCTAGAGGTAGGGAGAACCCATTTTGTAGGCCATAGTCACCTTAAATACTAAAACCCCAGCGTCTGGCATCCATTCACCATATCTGTGTGCCTATATTGTGGTACCTTGGGAACAAGACAGGGAAATGCAGGCACCATATAATATATCTCAGAATGGAAATAGTGCAATAACATGTTCTAAACAATCTTGTTTCAGATAATGACCCAGAAAACCCAAGAGCTGAAGGAATATCATGGCATCCTCAGATGTCAGGTATATTTTACATCTTGTAGATCAGTCCTATTAAGTGAAATGGGCTTTTTACACCCTGGGGTCTGAGGCAGGAAAGGGATTTCTATTTTCTCCATTCCACCACCTACTGTTTATTCTCTTTTTCTTTACATCTAGGATCATGTATGCTTCCCCTGATTTTTCTGTTTCACTGGAGTTGAGATAGGTAACTCAGGTAGAGGGACTCATATTAGGTGATTCAAGTATGGGTTGGTGACGTGAAGTATATTTACTGCTTAATTAATGGATCTGGGGAATGCAAACTTCTTGTTAATGCTTTATATACAACAGTAAGAAAAGGAATAGGATAAGGCATGCAAGGGTATTTCTTCCATAAGCAACAGAACCTAACAGTAAGAATTAATATTTATCAATTCTGAAAACTGCCATATCAAAGCTGCAACATGTGAGTGGATACCACCAAAGAGGCAAGTATGAGGAAGGGCAGTGGAGTCAGTGCTATAGAGGTCCTGAGTACAAATTCCACTGATCACTCACAACCTGACAACACTAAGGGGTTGCTTCAAAAGTGAATTAGTGGGTGTTTAGGCAGGGCTGCCATCCCTATACATGCTGTGTGTACCACCCTACTGTAGCAGTGGCTATCATGTATAATTAAAAATAATTGATGCCTCTGCTAGTGGAGTAACACATGACATGTGCGACATATGTGATGACACTGTGGGTGCATTGGGAGTGCTTAGTTACTTGCAGGGGGATGATTTCCCTAGAGTGCAACTATGCCACTCTTATGCACCTTCCATACTTGTGCTAGACTACTTTAGAGAACTCTTTTAGGAGCCTTCTCAGAGGCAAGGACCTAAAAGCATCCCACTGAGTTCTTCTGAGACTCACATCCATTTTTCTAAAATTACTTTACTGAAACAGGAACAAGGCCTTCTGTGCTATTATATTGTACCATGCTGCCTGGAAAGTATTATTCATTTTGCAGAACCTATTCCTGACCCCAACCAACAAATCTGTTAAACTATTCTCATGTATTAGCTTCCTCCCCCATTTTAAGGCTTCTCCTTAACCTTCTGAGGCTCAAAATCTTTTCTCTCTTGGGTATAGAGATACGTTTTTTCCATTCTTTCTCTCTTTCTCTCTTCCTTCCTCCCTCCCTCTTTCTTTTTTTCTTTGTTTCTTTCTTCCTTCCTCCTTTCCTCCCTCTCTCTCTTCCTTCCTCTCTCTTTCTTTCTTTCTTTCTCTCTCCCTCTCCCTCTCTTTCTTTCTCTTTATCTCTTTCTTTCTCCCTTCCTTCCTTCCTTCCTTCCTACATGTGTCTAAAACATGATCATTCTTTTGAAAGACTGTTTGAATCCTATGTAAGTCACCAATTTATTAGGGTTTGTGCATCATACTGAGAAACATACTCTTTGATAGTATTTTTTTTGTTGTCACTCTTAAAAAGTTCACATATTCTTAGTTTTTCTCTTACTTTCCTTTTGGTGTCCCTTCCTAATGCAATGAGGAGAGAGAAAATGAGAAGGGAGGAAAGGGAAAGAGAAGGAGATAGAGAATCATTAGATCAATACTCTGTTTCTTTTTCTTATTGTGCAGGGTACCTGTCACAGGTGAAGGACATCTGGGTTTTTTCTAGTGTTAAGCAATTATGAATAAGGCTACTCTTATTTGCAAACAGATGTGCATGTGAGCACAAGATTCATTTTACTATTAGTTTCTAATTCTGGAGGTAAAAAGCATAAAAATTGCCACTTCATCCTTGCAACAAGTAATCTGAACAGAGTGAAAAATAAACTCTTCTTGGATTTGCATGAGAGGGGAAGACACAGAGCAAACAACTACCCCCAAGACTGGTGAGACAAAAAAGCAAATAAAGGGGGTCTCAGCTTACAGAATCAGAGACTCAAGAGCAGACTGCTGTAGGAAAACAACTGTAGTTGATGAGTTGCTACAAGCTCAGTGTAGACAACTCTTGAGAGTTAAAAACTCCAGGGGGACCCAGTCATACAGGACCCCACAATTTTGTAAGATTTACCTCTGGGAAATTTACAAGATTCCCACAGTAATTATCAGAGAAATATTTCCTTGGTCTTCTGGCACAGGGAAGGGAAAAGGAACCATTTTGAAATACACTAGAGCACTCTGCTCTTCTTTTTTTTAATTTTTATTTTATATTGGAGTATAGTTGGTTTACAATATTGTGTTAGTTTTAGGTGTACAGCAAAGTGATTCAGGTATATATATATATATATATATATATATATATATATATATATATATATCTGAATATGTATATATTCTTTTAAAGATTATTTTCCATTGTACATTATTACAAAATATTGAGTATAGTTCGCTGTGCTATAGAGTAGGTCCTTGTTGATTGTCTATTTTATATATAGTAGTATGTATATGTTAATCCCAAACTCCTAATTTATCCCTTCCCCCCTTTCCCCTTTGGTAACCATAAGTTTGTTTTCTATGTCTGTGGGTATATTTCTCTTTTGTAAATAAGTTTATTTGTATCAGTTTTTTTTGGATTCCACATATAAGTGATATCATATGATATTTGTCCTTCTCTGTCTGACTTGCTTCACTTAATATGATAATATCTAGGTCCATCCATGTTGCTGCAGTTGGTATTATTTTATTCTTTTTTATGGCTAAGTAGTATTCCATTGTATATAGGTACCACATCTTCTTTATCCATTCATTCATCAGTGGACATTTAGGTTGCTTCCATGTCTTAGTTATTATAAACAGTGCTGCAGTGAACATAGGGTTGCATATATCTTTTCGAATTAGAGTTTTTGTCTGTTCTGGATATATGCCCAGTGGTAGGATTGCTGGATCATATGGTAGCTCTATTTTTAGTTCCTAAAGGAACCTCCATACTGTTCTCTATAGTGACTGCACTTATTTACATTCCCACCAACAATATACGCTTTAGATTAGACAGCGTCATCGTAACTTCTTTACTTCTCAAACATGGCTTTTATTTCATTGGAAAATTCTATAATGGTTGCTTCAAAGACTTTGTATATTAGTATAACTTCTGGGCACTCTCATGGGCAGTTTCTGTCGTCTGTTTTTGTCCTGTGTAAGGGTTGTATTATCTTTGCACATTTCATAATTTCCTCTAAAACAGCACATTTGCTACTCTGGATACTGATACCATACAGTGATTGTATTGTTATTGTCTGCTTTTTTATTTGTTTTTTTAATGGGCTGGGGTATGTTAGTAAAGTCTATTTTGGCTGCTGTGAGTTTTCTTATGTTGTTCCTCAGAGGGCACAGCCTTGTGCAGGCACACAGTCACTCTGATATGGTAGTAATTTTCATGGGTACTCTTACTTTCTTTTCTTGATCTCTCTGTCAAGGTGTCTGTCTCTGTGTGTATCATACCCAGCTATTAGGTTTCCTAACTGAAGGCTGATTTTTCTATAGTTTTCAAAAACGCCATGGGAAAAAAATTCCTCAGAGTTAAATAAAAATAATTTGAACCACCTTGAACAAGTAGTTGTTGAATTAAGTCTTTCAGATTTGTTGTGGTATTAGAAGAGCTCTTACTTGCTTTCTCTTTATCTGGTGCTCTCTGGTAGACAAGCTGGCCTTTGGTTTAGTTTGTTATTCTCATATAGCTACCAGCCTCATCTTTTACTTATCCCCCAAGTCTGCATTATTTTCTTTTTCTTTTTTATAAATTTATTTATTTATGGCTGCATTGGGTCTTCATTGCTGCATGCGGGCTTTCATTAGTTGCAGTGAGCGGGGACTACTCTTCGTTGCAGTGCAGGGGCTTCTCATTGCAGTGGCTTCTCTTGTTGCGGAGCATGGGCTCTAGGCATGTGGACTTCAGTAGTTGTGGTGTGCGGGCTCAGTAGTTGTGGCTCGCGGGCTCTAGAGTGCAGGCTTAGTAGCTGTGGAGCACAGGCCTAGTTGCTCCGCAGCATGTAGGATCTTCCTGGACCGGGGATTGAACCCGTGCCCTCTGCATTGGCAGGTGGATTCTTAACCACTGAGCCACCAAGGAAGTCCCTGCATTATTTTCCTGAGTGCCATTAGGTTTGACTTTACCCACACTCTGTTACAAATGAATTCATATTTTTATGAGAGCTTTAATACCCTATGTTATTTAGACCAGCCTCTCACACTTGGCAAAAAATCTCTGATTCACTGCTCTGGAGCTTGGACTACAGGCAGTGAGGAGGAGGAGGAGAGAAGAAAGGATCATTCTGTCTCAGCCTGAAAACCTGCAAATCGAGCATGCAGCAGGTGAGAGGATACTAGTGCAGGGAGAGGTGGAAGAGAGAAGGCACTGGAGTGGGTGTTTTATATACGTTTTGTATAAATCCTGGGGGCCACACATGGAAGCATCAGGTGACTATGAAAGTAACATGGCTGGGGAGCATTTGGGCAGAGTCAGCACACTTAACCATACTTTGTGCAGTGTCCCACTCCAAAGAGTGCCATTCAGGTACACTAAAATATGATTGGCACTTTTTTGAGTGAGATAATTCACAACATGTACAATCACATGTGATGGCCCTGTGGGGAAGTGGTGTGGTTGTCTCTACACAGCTGTATTCACTTTGGCCAAATCACCGTCCTCTCAGAAGACCCTTAAGTGCCTCCGGAAAGATGAGACCTAGGATCTGAGGGCTCTTGGGAAAACTTCCCATCCAGGTTCTTCAAAGATTCACATACCTTTATCCAAAAAGGACCCGAGACCTCGGAAAAAGACTTGGCTTGGGTCCATTGTTCTCCCTTTCTTTCACCCTTTTCCCTCTTGTGCACTAATGCCACTTCTCTTCTAAGGAACCTAGAAGCTTCTTCTTCTTTAATATCCTCTATGATATCACTATATCAGCAGCAGTTCAGATGGTGGCCAGAACTTTTCATTCAGTTAGTCTCTTTGCACACTTTAAGTATTTTTTTGTGTTTTATGTGCAACATTTGTTGAAGTGAGTGATGAGGGGTTTCACTTATCAGACCTTTAGAACTAAAGACACATCGCACAGACTTTTCTTTCTGTTCTTAAAGGGGCCTGTCTTAACCCAGCTCCTTCAAAGAGAGGCTAGAAGAGAGAGACAAACAGAGAAAGGTAAAAGATGGCAAGCATCACAGTCCTGGAGACCAGTTCAGCACTGCAGCAATTATTGGGAAATACTTTGTATATTGTACATTCCTATGTTGAAAAATTAGTATATCCTGATCCCCCAGCCTTTGAATGACAACAGAGCATTGAGTTGACAGCTGATGTTTGTCAATATTGCTCTTTCCAAACAGCCACTTGTCTCGCTTCACCCCATATCATATATATTAATAAACTTTTACAAATATGTTCAGTAGTGTAACTAACACCCAAACATTTCTGTCAGCCCCAGATTCCTTCATGTCTGTTTAGAGTCAATCCCTTTTCTCACCCTTGGACTCTGGAAACAACAGATCTGCATTCTGTCACTGTAGTTTTGTTTTTTCATAATTTCAGATAAGTGACATCATACAGAATATAGTCTTTATGTTAGGCTACTTTCACTTAGCATAATGCATTTGATATTCATGAAGTTGTTGTGTGTGCTCCTTTTTATTGCTAAGTAATATTCCATGGTATGGACATACCAGAGTGTTTTTATCCATTCAGCTATTGAAGGATATTTGGGTTGTTTCCAATTATTTGGGGCAATTAAGAATAGAACTGCTATAAACATTTGAGTACAGCTTTTTGTGTGAACACAAGTTTTCATTTCTCTAGAGTAAATATCTAGGAGTGGGATCACTGAGCCATATGTGAATATTTAACTTACAGGAAGCTGCCGAACATTCAAAGTGGATGTACCACTTTGCACTGCGGCCAGAAATGTGTGATATCTCTAGTTGATCCACATCCTACTTTTTAATTTTATTTATAAGGATCTATTTCTGGACTCTCTATTCTGTTCCATTGATCTATTTTCTCACCAATACCACACTCTCTTGATTACTGTACCTTTATAGTAAGTGTTGAAATCAGTGTTAGTCTTACAACTTTGTACCTATTTTTAAAATTGGTGTAGCTATTCTGGTTCTTTTGTATTTCCTTATAAATTTTAGAATCAAATTGTTGATATTTATGCAAATTCCTCATGAGATTTTTGATTAGGATGAAATTAAATTTATGGATGCATGTGGAAAGATTTGACATCTTACCATACTGACTCTTCCAATCCATGAGCACAATATATGTCTCCATTTATTTGTAGCTACATATGTAAGTTTTATTCTAGCTTAAATGGTACCATTTAAAAATGTTTAAATCATAATTGTTCATTCCTAGTATATAGAAATATTATTTATAGTTTGCTGCCCATGTCTCAGGGACGGATCACTAGCCTTCCCTGCCTGATTTCTGGTGTCTTATAATCTGTTGTTTCCTATATTTTGACAGTTTTTTTCATTGTTTCAGGTGGGAGGATACATTAGTTCCCTGTAACATCATATTGGCAAAGCATACACAAATAAGTGGTGGCCCTAAAACTGGCAGGTGTTTTTCAGCATTAAGAGAGCTGCTTTCTTTTGAGCTTAGGTACTCTTCTCCACTTCAGTACTGAGCTACCTCAGGAAACTTTAAGTGCCTCCTAAGGTGTAAAACCTACAGGCTAAGATCCCATGGGAGAAGCCTCCCTCGCATATAGGTTATTCAGTGATTTAAAATCCTTTGTCTGAAAGTGGCCTGACCAAATGGAAACAAGACTTGCTAGAAGAACAAAGCCTTCCTTTCTGTCTTATCCCTCCTTTTCCACTCTGTAGAACCCAGTTTTCTTCCTTTCTCCCCAAACTCTTAACCTTTTCCACCTATCACTTCCCTTCACTTTTTCCAAAATGTTTTCTTTCTTACTCCCCAGATTCTCTCCTGCTTCTCAGTTTCCCCCACCACTGGACCAAACTTTATTGAATCTCAGGGATTGAAGCCACGACTTTCTTCAGGGACCTAAAATATTCCCATTCTTTTGGATATACTTTTGGATCTTATATGACGTTACCAAATGACCCCAAATTTCCCAAAACTTTTACACTCTTTAGACTCTTGCCATTTTTTCCCTTCAAATGTATATGTGAAGGGAGAGAAGGGGCAAGGAGGAACCAGTGCTCAGACAGCCTTCTATGATGAAATATTGTTGGTTTTTATATCCCACTCTTGATGTCCCTTCTTAACCTAGTTGGGGAGAAAGAGCGAAAGACAGCGACAGTGCTATAAGCCTTGGGACTGGAGCAATGTATGGGGAGCAAGTTGTACATTTTACATTTCTGTGTAGGGAAATGGGGACTTCCTGATTCTACTGTCCTTTAATCCGCACTAGGGGTTTACTTGACAACTTCTTTCTGAGGAAATTTGCTACCTAGCTTTAACAGGGGAATTTGGGTTAAAGAGGGAAGAGGAGGAAAAAATCCTCTATTTTGTCTACTAGCATTGTTAACACAGAACACCGTGTGTGTACTTAGAGTGGTTTTATTTTATATTGAGGTTGAGTGATTTTTTGTTTATTACTTCTTATTTTAGTTTTGGTATTTTTTGGCAAGGTGCTTATGTTCTTCTTGGTGTTATATATTTGGAATTTTTAAAAATTGTGGTTAAATATATATCATAAATTTTAACCCTTTTAAAGTGTACAATTCATTGACATTAAGTCCATTCACATTGCTATGTAACCATCACCACTACCCATATCCAGAACTTTTTTGTCTTCCCAAACCAAAACTGTGTTCCTGTTAAACAATAACTCTCCATTAGCCCCTCGGCACTAGCCCTTGGTCATCTCTATTCTACTTTCTGCCTCTATGAATTTGCCTATTCTAGGTACCTCATATAACTGGAATAATACAGTATCTCTTTGTGATTGGCTTATTTTTCTGGCATAATGTCTTCAAGGCTTATCCATGTTACAGCATGTGGAATTTATCAACACTTCCTTTTTAAGGCTGAATAATATTTCAGTGTATTGTATACCACATTTTGTATATCCATTCATCAGCCAATGGACCTTTGGGTTGTTTCCATCTTTTGGCTATTATGAATAATAATGCTGCTATAAGGGACTTCCCTGGTGGCGCAGTGGTTAAGAATCCACCTGCCAATGCAGGGGACGTGGGTTCGAGCCCTGGTCCGGGAAGATCCCACATGCCACAGAGCAACTAAACCTGTGCGCCACAACTACTGAGCCTGTGCTCTAGAGCCCGCGAGCCACAACTACTGAAGCTCACGTCTCTAGAGCCCGTGCTCCACAACAAGAGAAGCCACTGCAATGAGAAGCCCATGCACCGCAACAAAGCGTATAGCCCCCGCTCGCCACAACTAGAGAAAGCCCGCACGCAACAATTAAGAGCCAATGCAGTGAAGGCGGAAGATGGCGGAAGAGTAAGACGCGGAGATCACCTTCCTCCCCACAGATACACCAGAAATACATATACACGTGGAACAACTCCTACAGAACACCTACTGAAGGCTGGCAGAAGACCTCAGACCTCCCAAAAGGCAAGAAACTCCCCACATACATGGGTAGGGCAAAAGAAAAAACAGAGACAAAAGAATAGGGAAGGTACCTGCACCAGTGGGACGGAGCTGTGAAGGAGGAAAAGTTTCCACACACTAGGGAGCCCCTTCGCGGGCGGAGACTGCGGGAGGCGGAGGGGGGAGCTTCGAAGCCGCGGAGGAGAGCACAGCCACAGGGGTGCGGAGGGCAAAGCGGGGAGATTCCCGCACAGAGGATCGGTGCCGACCGGCACTCACCAGCCCGAGAGGCTTGTCTGCTCACCCACCGGGGCGGGCGGGGCTGCGAGCTGAGGCCGGAGCGCAGGGAGAGGACTGGGGTTGGCGGCTTGAACATAGCCTGAAGGGGTTAGTGCACCACGGCTAGCCGGGAGGGAGTCCGGGGAAAAGTCTGCACCTGCCGAAGAGGCAGGAGACTTTTCCTTCCCTCTTTGTTTCCTGGGGCGTGAGGAGAGGGGATTAAGAGCACTGCTTAAAGGAGCTCCAGAGACGGGCGCGAGCCGCGGCTGAAAGCGCGGAATCCAGAGACGGGCGCGAGCCGCGGCTGAAAGCGCGGAATCCAGAGACGGGCGCAAGCCGCGGCTAAAAGCGCGGACCCCAGAGGCGGGCGGGAGACGTTAAGGCTGCTGCTGCCGCCACCGAGAGGCCTGTGTGCGAGCACAGGTCACTCTCCACACCCCTCTTCCGCGGAGCCTGTGCAGCCCGCCACTGCCAGGTTCCCGGGATCCAGGGACAACTTCCCCGGGACAGCGCACGGCGGGCCTCAGGCTGGTGCAAAGTCACGCCGGCCTTTGCCACCGCAGGCCCGCCCCGCACTCTGTGCCCCTCCGTCCCCGCCGGCCTGAGTGCGCCAGAGCCCCCAATCAGCGGCTCTTTTAACCCCATCCTGTCTGAGCAAAAAACAGACGCCCTCCAGCGATCTACACGCAGTGGCAGGGCCAAATCCAAAGCTTAGCCCTGGGAGCTGTGAGAACAAAGAAGAGAAAGGGAAATCTCTCCCAGCAGCCGCAGAAGCAGCGGATTAAAGCTCCACAATCAACTTGATGTACCCTGCATCTGTGAAATACCTGAATAGACAACCAATCATCCCAAATTGAGGAGGTGGGCTTCGAGGGCAAGATCTATGATTTTTTTCCCTATTCCTCTTTTTGTGAGTGTGCATGTGTATGCTTCTGTGTGAGATCTTGTCTGTATAGTCTTGCTTCCACCATTTGTCCTAGGGTTCTATCCGTCCATGGTTTTTTTTTTAATTTTTTTTCTTAATAATTAATTTTAATAACCATATTATACTTTACCTTCGTTCTTTCTTTTTTTCCGTCCTTCCTTCCCTCCTTTAGACAACGAATCATCCCAAATTGAGGAGGTGGTCTCTGACAGCAAGATTTAGGATTTTTCCCCATTTACCTCTTTTAGTGACGGTGTATGTGTATGCTTCTGTGTAAGATTTTGTCTGTATAGCTTTGCTTCCAACATTTGTCCTAAGGTTCTTTCCGTCCCTTTTTTTTTTTTCTAAATAAGAATTTTTTAATTCAATAACTTTATTATACTTTATTTTATTTTTACTGTATCTTCTTTCTTTCTGTCTTTTTTCCTTCTTTCCCTCCTTCCTTCCTTCCTCCCTCCCTCCCTCCCTCCTTTCTTTCCTTCTTGCCTTCTTTCCTTCTTTGCTTCTTTCTTTCTTTCTTCCTTCCTTCCTACCCTCCTTTCCTTCTTTCTTTCCTCATACTTCTACTAATTCCCTCTACTTTTTCTCCCTTTTATCCTGAGCCGTGTGGATGAAAAGCTTTTGGTGCTCCAGCCAGGAGGCAGGGCTCTGCCTCTGAGGTAGGAGAGCCAACTTCAGGACACTGATCAACAAGAGACCTCCCAGCTCCACATAATATCAAACGGCGAAAATCTCCCAGAGATCTCCATCTTAACATCAGCACCCAGCTTCACTCAACGACCAGCAAGCCACAGTGCTGGAAAACCTATGCCAAACAACTAGCAAAACAGGAACACAACCTCACCCATTAGCAGAGAGGCTGCCTAAAATCATAATAAGGCCACAGACACCCCCAAACACACCACCAGACGTGAACCTGCCCACTAGAGAGACAAGATCCAGCCTCATCCACCACAACACAGGCACTAGTCCCCTCCACCAGGAAGCCTACACAACCCACTGAACCAACCTTAGCCACTGGAGACAGACATCAAAAACAGGAGGAACTACGAACCTGCAGCCTGCAAAAAGGAGACCCCAAACACAGTAAGATAAGCAAAATGAGAAGACAGAAAAACACACAGCAGATGAAGGAGCAAGATAAAAATGCACCAGACCTAACAAATGAAGAGGAAATAGGCAGTCTACCTGAAAGAGAATTCAGAATAATGATAGTAAGGTTGATCCGAAATCTTGGAGATAGAATGGACAACAGATTGGACAAAATGCAAGAATCAGTTAACAAGGACCTAGAAGAACTAAAGATGAAACAAGCAACGATGAACAACACAATAAATGAAATTAAAAGTACTCTAGATGGGATCAATAGCAGAATAACTGAGGCAGAAGAACGGATAAGTGACCTGGAAGATAAAATAGTGGAAATAACTACTGCAGAGCAGAATAAAGAAAAAAGAATGAAAAGAACTGAGGACAGTCTCAGAGACCTCTGGGACAACATTAAACGCACCAACATTAAACGCACCAAAAGAAAGGGACTGAGAAAATATTTGAAGAGATTATAGTTGAAAACTTCCCTAACATGGGAAAGGAAATAGTTAATCAAGTCCAGGAAGCACAGTGAGTCCCATGCAAGATAAATACAAGGAGAAATACGCCAAGACACATATTAATCAAACTGTCAAAAATTAAATACAAAGAAAGCATATTAAAAGCAGCAAGGGAAAAACAACAAATAACACATAAGGGAATCCCCATAAGGTTAACAGCTGATCTCTCAGCAGAAACCCTACAAGCCAGAAGGGAGTGGCAGGACATACTGAAAGTGATGAAGGAGAAAAACCTGCAGCCAAGACTACTCTACCCAGCAAGGATCTCATTCAGATTTGATGGAGAAATTAAAACCTTTACAGACAAGCAAAAGCTGAGAGAGTTCAGCACCACCAAACCAGCTTTACAACAAATGCTAAAGGATCTTTTCTAGGCAGGAAACACAAGAGAAGGAAAAGACCTATAATAACGAACCCAAAACAATTGAGAAAATGGGAATAGGAACATACATATCGATAATTACCTTAAATGTAAATGGACTAAATGCTCCCACCAAAAGACACAGATTAGCTGAATGGATACAAAAACAAGACCCTTACATATGCTGTCTACAAGAGACCCACTTCAGACCTAGAGACACATACAGACTGAAAGTAAGGGGATGGAAAAAGATATTCCATGCAAATGGAAGCCAAAAGAAAGCTGGAGTAGCAATTCTCATATCAGACAAAATAGACTTTAAAATAAGGACTATTAAAAGAGACAAAGAAGGACACTACATAATGATCAAGGGATCGATCCAAGAAGAAGATATAACAATTGTAAATATTTATGCACCCAACATAGGAGCACCTCAATACATAAGGCAAATACTAACAGCCATAAAAGGGGAAATGGACAGTAACACATTCATAGTAGGGGACTTAAACACCCCACTTTCACCCATGGACAGATCATCCAAAATGAAAATAAATAAGGAAACACAAGCTTTAAATGATACATTAAACAAGATGGACTTAATTGATATTTATAGGACACTCCATCCAAAAACAACAGAATACACATTTTTCTCAAGTGCTCATGGAACATTCTCCAGGATAGATCATATCTTGGGTCACAAATCAAGCCTTGGTAAATTTAAGAAAATTGAAATTGTATCAAGTATCTTTTCTGACCACAACACCATGAGACTAGATATCAATTACAGGAAAAGATCTGTACAAAAAATTTTGCAATTTGTATGGAAACACAAAAGACCCCGAATAGCCAAAGCAATCTTGAGAACGAAAAAAGGAACTGGAGGAATCAGGCTCCCTGACTTCAGACTATACTACAAAGCTACAGTTATCAAGACGGTATGGTACTGGCACAAAAACAGAAAGATAGATCAATGGAACAGGATAGAAAGCCCAGAGATAAACCCATGCACATATGGACACCTTATCTTTGATAAAGGTGGCAGTAATGTACAATGGAGAAAGGACAGCCTCTTCAATAAGTGGTGCTGGGAAAACTGGACAGGTACATGTAAAAGTATGAGATTAGATCACTCCCTAACACCATACACAAAAATAAGCTCAAAATGGATTAAAGACCTAAATGTAAGGCCAGAAACTATCAAACTCTTAGAGGAAAACATAGGCAGAACACTCTATGACATAAATCACAGCAAGATCCTTTCTGACCCACCTCCTAGAGTAATGGAAATAAAAACAAAAATAAACAAATGGGACCTAATGAAACTTCAAAGCTTTTGCACAGCAAAGGAAACCATAAACAGGACCAAAAGACAACCCTCAGAATGGGAGAAAATATTTGCAAATGAAGCAACCGACAAAGGATTAATCTCCAAAATTTACAAGCAGCTCATGCAGCTCAATAACAAGAAAACAAACAACCCAATCCAAAAATGGGCAGAAGACCTAAATAGACATTTCTCCAAAGAAGATATACAGACTGCCAACAAACACATGAAAGAATGCTCAACATCATTAATCATTAGAGAAATGCAAATCAAAACTACAATGAGATATCATCTCACACCAGTCAGAATGGCCATCATCAAAAAATCTAGAAACAATAAATGCTGGAGAGGGTGTGGAGAAAAGGGAACCCTCTTGCACTGCTGGTGGGAATGTGAATTGGTTCAGCCACTATGGAGAACAGTATGGAGGTTCCTTAAAAAACTACAAATAGAACTACCATATGACCCAGCAATCCCACTACTGGGCATATACCCTGAGAAAACCAAAATTCAAAAAGAGTCATGTACCAAAATGTTCATTGAAGCTCTATTGACAATAGCCCGGAGATGGAAACAACCTAAGTGCCCGTCATCGGATGAATGGATAAAGAAGATGTGGCACATATATACAATGGAATATTACTCAGCCATAAAAAGAAACGAAATTGAGCTATTTGTAATGAGGTGGATAGACCTAGAGTCTGTCATTCAGAGTGAAGTAAGTCAGAAAGAAAAAGAGAAATACCGTATGCTAACACATATATATGGAATTTAAGAAAAAAATGTCATGAAGAACCTAGGGGTAAAGCAGGAATAAAGATGCAGACCTCCTAGAGAACGGACTTGAGGTTATGGGGAGGGGGAAGGGTGAGCTGTGACAGGGCGAGAGAGAGTCATGGGCATATACACACTAACAAACGTAGTAAGGTAGATAGCTAGTGGGAAGCAGCCGCATGGCACAGATATATTGGCTGGGTGCTTTGTGACAGCCTGGAGGGGTGGGATAGGGAGGGTGGGAGGGAGGGAGACGCAACAGGGAAGACATATGGGAACATATGTTTATGTATGACTGATTCACTTTGTTATAAAGCAGAAACTAACACACCATTGTAAAGCAATTATACCCCAATAAAGATGTTAAAAAAAAAATTTAAAAAAAAATTAAAAAATATAAAATAAAAAAAAAGAGCCAATGCAGCCAAAAATAAATAAATAAATAAATTTTTAAAAATTATAAAAAAATTAATATGCTGCTATGAACATTGGTATACAAATATCTGTTCCAGTCTCTGGTTTTTTTTTTTTTCCCAGTCTCTGTTTTTAATTGTTTTGGGTATATACCCAGAAGTGGAATTGCTGGATCATCTGGTAATTTTATTTTTATTTTCTTGAAAAACTGCCATATTGTTTTCTATGGTGGCTGCACCATTTTACATCCCCACCAGCAAAGGACAAAGGTTCTGATTTCCCCACGTCCTCACCAATAGTTGTAATCTTCTAGTTTGTTTTTGTTTCTTATAATAGCTATCCTAATGGTTGTGAAATGCTATCTCATTGTGGTTTTGATTTCATTTTCCTAATGATGAGTGATGTGGAGAATCGTTTCATGTCCTTATTGACTGGGAATTTTAAAATATATATATATTCTGTTTATTTTAGTTTTTACTTGTTGTATAGATGTGGATTTCAGATCTAGACTTGAGTCATTTTAGTCTATTGACAGCAATGTAGGTGCCTGAGTGCTGGGGGACTTGGGGACCTCCAGTTTAAATGTCTCTTACTTCATTCTCCCTGTCTCTCCATGACAAGTGATTTAGCTAATTGTGTATTTTACTAAATATACCTACCTCCCTCTATGCAGGCTCTTGTTTAACTCATCTCCCTAGCTCTTAAAATAAAACTGGTTCTGAGTGTGTGGATTTCTCTCACCTACTTGCTTCCACCTTCCCTCAGCTTCGGTTTTAAAAGCAAAAGACAGACTCTTGGAGGCCTGTGCCTCCAAATGAAGAGATTGGAGGATATTCTCTCAATAATGGGGACTCTAGGAAAAGTTGAAAAAATCCAGGACTCTGAAGGTAGAATCAGACACTCCCAGGAATGGTGGAGAAAGTGGAATTTCTGCCCTGTGAATCCTGGCACCATCTAAATAATCTCCCCTGGTCTCTTGAGTTTCCTGCATGTTTACCTTGCTGCTTCTAGGGTTTGGGAGTTAAGTTATAGAACTCTGAACAAAAGACTGGGAAGGTCAGGGCAGAGAAGGATGTGATGGGTGTGTTGGGCAAACCTTTAGCTTTGGTGGAAAGCAAACCATTTTTAATATGCCATTTCTCACAACTTGAAAATCAATAGGAAAATGTTGATGAGGTTATCTCTTACCTGAGGAAAAGAAAAAAGGAGGTGGCTTTTTATCTCTCAGGCCTCAAACCCAGCGTGTTAAATATGTAGCAAGTAAGCGGATACTCACTCAGAAAGGGTAAGAGAAGGACAGTGGGGTGGTCGCTCCCATGCTGGAAATTCAATGTTGAATGAAAATTACACGTATGTATTTGGGCAGGGCCATCAACTTCAGCTGAGTGTAGTGCCCTACTCTAGATGGTGTCATTCACATACACTAAAGCATGATTAGCACCTTTTTGAGTAGAGTAATGCACATCATATGTGTACTATGTGGTGGCTTTGGGGGTGAGTATATAGCTGCATACACAGAGCTGCTCTTCCTTGAGTCCAAGCACCTTTCTCCCGTTGCTGGGCTACCTCAATTGACTCTTATAAGCAGGTCTTGAAGAATAAGACCTAGGGACTGAGGGCTTCTGGGAAAAGTCACCCATGGAGTTTTTCCAGAGATTTGTAGATTTTTATACCCTTGTCCAAAAGAGGTGTGCCCACAGGGGTATCACATTTGTAGTGAGGATGTGGCTTTCCCTCTTTGTGAATTCAAAGCTTCTACTGTTTGCAGAACCTAGTACGTTTTTATAAATTTATTTATTTATTTATTTTTGGCTGTGTTGGGTCTTCGTTTCTGTGCGAGGGCTTTCTCTAGTTGCGGCAAGCGGGGGCCACTCTTCATCGCGGTGCGCAGGCCTCTCACTGTCGTGGCCTTCTCTTGTTGCAGAGCACAGGCTCCAGTCGCGCAGGCTCAGTAGCTGTGGCGCACGGGCTTGGTTGCTCCGTGGCATGTGGGATCTTCCCAGACCAGGGCTCGAACCTGTGTCCCCTGCATTGGCAGGCAGATTCTCAACCACTGCGCCACCAGGAAAGCCCAGAACCTAGTACTTTTTATGCCCCTCCAAACCTCTGACCTGTTCTTTCCTAGCAGTATTCTTTATAGTTCCCAAGCCTTTCCCTTTTCCTTTGGGGCTTTTCAAATTACCTCCTGCTTTCACTTTATACCCAAAAGCTCTTTACTCTCTCAAGATCGAAGATGAGTTGTTCCTCAGGAGTTTGGATGCACTTTCTTACTTGAAAACATATACATGTTTCCTTTCAAAGTATATGTAAATATTTATTTAAAATATATGGTTTTGTATATATATAGCAATTCTTTTTTTTAAATTGTAGTTGATTTACAATGTTTCAGGTGTACAGCAAAGTGATTCAGTTACACATATATATATTCTTTTTAAGATTCTCTTCCATTATAAGGTATTGAATATAGTCCCCTGTGCTTTACAGTAGGTCCTTGCTGTTAAATGTTCTAGGCAGCTTCATAACCCCTATGGTTATGGTGAATTCAAAAATAATTTATATATATATATATATAAATGTATATATGTAGCCTTTTTGTCTACTTTATTTTCCTCAGCATAATGATTTTGAACTTCATCCATATTGTTATGTGAATCAATAATTCACTTATTTTTATAGCTGAATAGTATTTTATTGTGTAGATATACCACAGATTTTTTTTTCCTTAATGCATTCACTTGTTGATTAGCATTTGTCTCCAGTTTGGAGTGATTTGGGCTTTAACTATTAGAAATACAGTAGCTATGGTCCTTGTATAAATATCTGTATGGAAATATACTTTAATTCTGTTTGAAAGTCTGGATCATATAATATAGTAGTCATATATCTACAAATCCCTGTATGGAAATAAAAATATCCTTGTACAAGTATCCGTATGGAAATGTACTTTAATTCTCTTTGAAAGTCTGGATCATATAATATAGTAGTCATATATCTACCTTTCCAAGAAACTAACAAGCTGTTTTCCAAAGTGGTTGTACTGTTTTACATTCCCAGTACCAGTTTATAAGAGTTACTCTACATCTTTGCCAGTATTTTTTATTGCCTATCATTTTAATTTTAGCTATTCAAATAAATGTATTCTGGTGTTTTATTGTGATATTAATTTGCATTTCCCTGTTTACTAAAGATGTAGAGCATCTCTTCATGTGATTAATCCCCATCCCTCTATCTCTCTTGGTGAAGGGCCTATTTAAATCTTTTGTCCATTTTTAATTGTGTTTGACTTGTTAATGAGTATTGAAGGTTCTTTATAATTTCTGGGTACAAGTTCCTTATCAGATATGTGATTTGCAAATATTGTCTCCCATTCTCTACTATGTGGTCTTTTCGTTCTTTTACAATATCTTTCAAAGAACAGAACTTACTTTGGATGAGGTCCAGTTTTTCAGTTTGTTCTTTTATGGATCATGCTTTTGATCTAAGAGGTATTTCCCTAACCAGAATTGGCAGAATTGAAGAGGACCTTCATCAAAACTCAATTATGGGGGGAGTTCCGGGAAGATGGCGGAAGAGTAAGACGCGGAGATCACCTTCCTCTCCACAGATACACCAGAAATACATCTACGCGTGGAACAACTCCTACGGAGCACCTACTGAACGCTGGCAGAAGACCTCAGACCTCCCAAAAGGCAAGGAACCCCCCACGTACCTGGTTAGGGCAAAAGAAAAAACTAAACAGAGACAAAAGAATAGGGACGGGTCCTGCACCAGCGGGAGAGAGCTGTGAAGGAGGAAAAGTGTCCACACACTAGGAGCCCCTTCGCGGGTGGAGACTTCGGGAGGCGGAGTGGGGGAGCTTGGGAGCTGCGGAGGAGAGCACAGCAACAGGGGTGCGGAGGGCAAAGCGGAGAGATTCCAGCGCAGAGGATCGGGCCGACCGGCACTCACCAGCCGAGAGGCTTGTCTGCTCGCCCGCCGGGGCGGGCGGGACTGGGAGCTGAGGCTCCGGCTTTTGTCGGAGCGCCGGGAGAGGACTGAGGTTGGCGGCGTGAACACAGCCTGCAGGGCGTTGGTGCACCGCGGCTGGCCGGGAGAGAGTCTGGGGAGGGGTCTGGACCTGCCGAAGAGGCAAGAGACTTTTACGTCCCTCTTTGTTTCCTGGTGCACGAGGAGGGGGGATTGGGAACGCTGCTTGGGAGAGCTCCGGAGACGGGCGCGAGCTGCGGCTAAGAGTGCGGAGCCCAGAGACGGACATGGGACGCTAAGGCCGCTGCTGCCGCCGCCAGGAGGCCTGTGTGCGAGCGCAGGTCACTAGCCACACGCCCTTCCGGGGAGCCTGTGCAGCCCGCCGCTGCCGGGGTCCCGGGATCCGGGGGCGGCTCCCCCGGGAGAGCGCACGGCGCGCCTCAGGCTGCAGCGTCACGCCGGCCTCTGTCGCTGCAGGCCCGCCCTGCACTCCGTGACCCTCCCTACCCCCCGGCCTGGGTGAGCCAGAGCCTCCGAATCAGCGGCTCCTTTAACCCCGTCCTGTCTGAGCAAAGAACAGATGCCCTCCGGCGACCTACACGCACAGGCGGGGCCAAATCCAAAGCTGAGCCCCTGGGAGCTGTGAGAACAAAGAAGAGAAAGGGAAATCTCTTCCAGCAGCCTCAGAAGCAGCGGATTAAAGCTCCACAATCAACTTGATATACCCTGCATCTGTGGAATACCTGAATAGACAACGAATCATCCCAAATTAAGGAGCCCTGTGGATGAAAGGCTCTTGGTGCTGCAGCCAGGACTCAGTGCTGTGCCTCTGAGGTGGGACAGCCAACTTCAGGATACTGGTCCACAAGAGGCCTCCCAGCTGCACATAATATCAAACAGCAAAAATCTCCGAGAGATCTCCATCTCAACGCCAGCACCCAGCTTCACTCAACGACCAGCAAGCTACAGTGCTGGACATCCTATGCCAAACAACTAGCAAGACAGGAACACAGCCCCACCCATTAGCAGAGAGGCTGCCCAAAATCATAATAAGTCTACAGATACCCCAAAACACACCACCAGACGTGGACCTGCCCACCAGAAAGACAAGATCCAGCCTCATACACCAGAACACAGGCACTAGTACCCTCCACCAGGAAGCCTACACAACCCACTGAACCAACCTTAGCCACTGGGGACAGACTCAAAAAACAACAGGAACTACGAACCTTCAGCCTGCAAAAAAAAAAAAAAGGAGACCCCAAACACAGTAAGATAAGCAAAATGAGAAGACAGAAAAACACACAGCAGATGAAGGAGCAAGATAAAAACCCACCAGACCTAACAAATGAAGAGGAAATAGGCAGTCTACCTGAAAAAGAATTCAGAATAATGATAGTAAGGTTGATCTGAAATCTTGGAGATAGAATGGACAATAGAATGGACAAATTGCAAGAATCAGTTAACAAGGATCTAGAAGAACTAAAGATGAAACAAGCAACGATGAACAACACAATAAATGAAATTAAAAGTACTCTAGATGGGATCAATAGCAGAATAACTGAGGCAGAAGAACGGATAAGTGACCTGGAAGATAAAATAGTGGAAATAACTACTGCAGAGCAGAATAAAGAAAAAAGAATGAAAAGAACTGAGGACAGTCTCAGAGACCTCTGGGACAACATTAAACGCACCAACATTCGAATTATAGGGGTTCCAGAAGAAGAAGAGAAAAAGAAAGGGACTGAGAAAATATTTGAAGAGATTATAGTTGAAAACTTCCCTAATATGGGAAAGGAAATAGTTAATCAAGTCCAGGAAGCACAGAGAGTCCCATACAGGATAAATCCAAGGAGAAATACGCCAAGACACATATTAATCAAACTGTCAAAAATTAAATACAAAGAAAACATATTAAAAGCAGCAAGGGAAAAACAACAAATAACACACAAGGGAATCCCCATAAGGTTAACAGCTGATCTTTCAGCAGAAACTCTGCAAGCCAGAAGGGAGTGGCAGGACATATTGAAAGTGTTGAAGGAGAAAAACCTGCAACCAAGATTACTCTACCCAGCAAGGATCTCATTCAGATTTGATGGAGAAATTAAAACCTTTACAGACAAGCAAAAGCTGAGAGAGTTCAGCACCACCAAACCAGCTCTACAACAACTGCTAAAGGAACTTCTCTAGGCAAGAAACACAAAAGAAGGAAAGGACCTACAATAACAAACCCAAAACAATGAAGAAAATGGGAATAGGAACACACATATCGATAATTACCTTAAATGTAAATGGACTAAATGCTCCCACCAAAAGACACAGATTGGCTGAATGGATACAAAAACAAGACCCATATATTTGCTGTCTACAAGAGACCCACTTCAGACCTAGAGACACATACAGACTGAAAGTAAGGGGATGGAAAAAGGTATTTCATGCAAGTGGAAACCAAAAGAAAGCTGGAGTAGCAATTCTCATATCAGACAAAATAGACTTTAAAACAAAGACTATTAGAAGAGACAAAGAAGGACACTACATAATGATCAAGGGATCAATCCAAGAGGAAGATATAACAATTGTAAATATTTATGCACCCAACATAGGTGCACCTCAATACATAAGGCAAATACTGACAACCATAAAAGGGGAAATCGACAGTAACACATTCATAGTAGGGGACTTTAACACCCCACTTTCACCAATGGACAGATCATCCAAAATGAAAATAAATAAGGAAACACAAGCTTTAAATGATACATTAAACGAGATGGAGTTAATTGATATTTATAGGACATTCCATCCAAAAACAACAGAATACACATTTTTCTCAAGTGCTCATGGAACATTCTCCAGGATAGATCATATCTTGGGTCACAAATCAAGCCTTGGTAAATTTAAGAAAATTGAAATTGTATCAAGTATCTTTTCTGACCACAACGCCATGAGACTAGATATCAATTACAGGAAAAGATCTGTAAAAAATACAAACACATGGAGGCTAAACAATACACTACTTAATAATGAAGATATCACTGAAGAAATCAAAGAGGAAATCAAAAAATACCTAGAAACAAATGACAATGGAGACACAACGACCCAAAACCTGTGGGATGCAGCAAAAGCAGTTCTAAGGGGGAAGTTTATAGCAATACAAGCCCACCTTAAGAAGCAGGAAGCATCTCGAATAAACAACCTAACCTTGCACCTCAAGCAATTAGAGAAAGAAGAACAAAAAAACCCCAAAGCTAGCAGAAGGAAAGAAATCATAAAAATCAGATCAGAAATAAATGAAAAAGAAATGAAGGAAACAATAGCAAAGATCAATAAAACTAAAAGCTGGTTCTTTGAGAAGATAAACAAAATAGATAAACCACTAGCCAGACTCATCAAGAAAAAAAGGGAGAAGACCCAAATCAATAGAATTAGAAATGAAAAAGGAGAGGTAACAACTGACACTGCAGAAATAAAAGAGATCATGAGAGATTACTACAAGCAACTCTATGCCAATAAAATGGACAATCTGGAAGAAATGGACAAATTCTTAGAGAGGCACAACCTGCCAAGACTGAATCAGGAAGAAATAGAAAATATGAACAGACCAATCACAAGCACTGAAATTGAAACTGTGATTAAAAATCTTCCAACAAAGAAAAGCCCAGGACCAGATGGCTTCACAGGCGAATTCTATCAAACATTTAGAGAAGAGCTAACACCTATCCTTCTCAAACTCTTCCAAAATATAGCAGAGGGAGGAACACTCCCAAACTCCTTCTACGAGGCCACCATCACCTTGATACCAAAACCAGACAAGGATGTCACAAAGAAAGAAAACTACAGGCCAATATCACTGATGAACATAGATGCAAAAATCCTCAACAAAATACTAGCAAACAGAATCCAACAGCACATTAAAAAGATCATACACCATGATCAAGTGGGGTTTATTCCAGGAATGCAAGGATTCTTCAATATACGCAAATCTATCAATGTGATAAACCATATTAACAAACTGAAGGAGAAAAACCATATGATCATCTCAATAGATGCAGAGAAAGCTTTTGACAAAATTCAACACCCATTTATGATAAAAACCCTGCAGAAAGTAGGCATAGAGGGAACTTTCCTCAACATAATAAAGGCCATATATGACAAGCCCACAGCAAACATCATCCTCAATGGTGAAAAACTGAAAGCATTTCCACTAAGATCAGGAACAAGACAAGGTTGCCCACTCTCACCACTCTTATTCAACATAGTTTTGGAAGTTTTAGCCACAGCAATCAGAGAAGAAAAGGAAATAAAAGGAATCCAAATCGGAAAAGAAGAAGTAAAGCTGTCACTGTTTGCAGATGACATGATCCTATACATAGAGAACCCTAAAGATGCTACCAGAAAACTACTAGAGCTAATCAATGAATTTGGTAAAGTGGCAGGATACAAAATTAATGCACAGAAATCTCTGGCATTCCTATATACTAATGATGAAAAATCTGAAAGTGAAATCAAGAAAACACTCCCATTTACCATTGCAACAAAAAGAATAAAATATCTAGGAATAAACCTACCTAAGGAGACAAAAGATCTGTATGCAGAAAATTATAAGACACTGATGAAAGAAATTAAAGATGATACAAATAGATGGAGAGATATACCATGTTCTTGGATTGGAAGAATCAACATTGTGAAAATGACTCTACTACCGAACGCAATCTATAGATTCAATGCAATCCCTATCAAACTACCACTGGCATTTTTCACAGAACTAGAACAAAAAATTTTGCAATTTGTATGGAAACACAAAAGACCCCGAATAGCCAAAGCAATCTTGAGAACGAAAGAAGGAACTGGAGGAATCAGGCTCCCAGACTTCAGACTATACTACAAAGCTACAGTTATCAAGACGGTATGGTACTGGCACAAAAACAGAAAGATAGATCAATGGAACAGGATAGAAAGCCCAGAGATAAACCCACGCACATATGGTCACCTTATCTTTGACAAAGGAGGCAGAAATGTACAGTGGAGAAAGGACAGCCTATTCAATAAGTGGTGCTGGGAAAACTGGACAGCTACATGTAAAAGTATGAAATTAGATCACTCCCTAACACCGTACACAAAAATAAGCTCAAAATGGATTAAAGACCTAAATGTAAGGCCAGAAACTATCAAACTCTTAGAGGAAAACATAGGCAGAACACTCTATGACATAAATCACAGCAAGGTCCTTTTTGACCCACCTCCTAGAGAAATGGAAATAAAAAGAAGAGTAAACAAATGGGACCTAATGAAACTTAAAAGCTTTTGCGCAGCAAAGGAAACCATAAAGAAGACCAAAAGACAACCCTCAGAATGGGAGAAAATATTTGCAAATGAAGCAACTGACAAAGGATTGATCTCCAAAATTTATAAGCAGCTCATGCAGCTTAATAACAAAAAAACAAACAACCCAATCCAAAAATGGGCAGAAGACCTAAATAGACATTTCTCCAAAGAAGATATACAGAGTGCCAACAAACACATGAAAGAATGCTCAACATCACTAATCATGAGAGAAATGCAAATCAAAACTACAATGAGATATCATCTCACACCAGTCAGAATGGCCATCATCAAAAAATCTAGAAACAATAAATGCTGGAGAGGGTGTGGAGAAAAGGGAACCCTCTTACACTGTTGGTGGGAATGTAAATTGATACAGCCACTGTGGAGAACAGTATGGAGGTTCCTTAAAAAGCTACAAATAGAACTACCATATGACCCAGCAATCCCACTACTGGGCATATACCCTGAGAAAACCATAATTCAAAAAGAGTCATGTACCAAAATGTTCATTGCAGCTCTATTTACAATAGCCCAGAGATGGAAACAACCTAAGTGTCCATCATCGGATGAATGGATAAAGAAGATGTGGCACATATATACAATGGAATATTACTCAGCCATAAAAAGAGACGAAATTGAGCTATTTGTAATGAGGTGGATAGACCTAGAGTCTGTCATACAGAGTGAAGTAAGTCAGAAAGAGAGAGACAAATACCGTATGCTAACACATATATATGGAATTTAAAAAAAAAAATGTCATGAAAAACCTAGGGGTGAAACAGGAATAAAGACACAGACTTACTAGAGAATGGACTTGAGGCTATGGGGAGGGGGAAGGGTAAACGGTGACAAAGCGATAAAGAGGCATGGACATATATACACTACCAAACGTAAGGTAGATAGCTAGTGGGAAGCAGCCGCATAGCACAGGGAGATCAGCTCGGTGCTTTGTGACCGCCTGGAGGGGTGGGATAGGGAGGGTGGGAGGGAGGGAGACGCAAGCGGGAAGAGATATGGGAACATATGTATATATATAACTGATTCATTTTGTTGTGAAGCTGAAACTAACATACCATTGTAAAGCAATTATACTCCAATAAAGATGTTAAAAAAAAAAAAAAAAACTCAATTATGCTGGCATCCTGGTCCCAGACCTCCAACCTCCAGAACTATCAGCAATATATTTCTGTTTACAAGCTACCCAGTCTATGGTACTTTTATAGCAGCCTGAGTGGACTAAGACAAAAGGGATGAGTGAGAACTCTGTCACCTCTGTCTTTAGGTATCCAGTGAGAGGGTCTGGGCTGAGATGAGAGTGGGAGTTGTGTAGGATGGTGGTGGTGGATAAAGACAGATATGGGTATATCTGATTTTCTGTATTCTCCTGTTTCCCATTTCTATGTTTGCAATAGCTGCTTTTGACTAAGTAGTCATGAATATCCTACCATTTACCACTTCCTTTTCTCTATCCTAAAACATTCCCCAGGAATGCATGTGGCAGGGAGATGATATTAGCTCTCTCATCACCAGAACTATCTCAGTAGTTGCCATGGGCTTAAAACCAGAATTTGCAAAAAAAAACATTGCACTGAAAATCATTGCAAATCCAAATCTTGCAAGTAAATTGGGAGACTTCAGGTTCAGACAAAGTGGCATAGCCCAAACCCTGCACATCTCAGCTAAATACAACTATAAAACTGGAAATAACACAACAGGCAACTAAAGGAAAACTCAGAAAGTTGGAAAGAAGGGGTTGAACTGGTTAGGAACTTCAAGACTGGAGATTATCTTATGATCCCTCACCCAGCAGAAGAAGTCAATACAGGCATGGTGTTTCCCAATCCACTACCTAGCAACAGGAAGTGGTCTAGGTAGGCTCCTTATTCCTCTCCTTTGATCATTAAAATAAAAGCCTCAGAACTGCAGTGTCCTCATGTGATTTGTCTCATTCATTCTAAGATTCCTATTATCAGTGATGGGTATTAAGTAGAAGAGGCCAAGGAGTTGGAGTCATCTGGATCTATTTACTTCACCCCAGTTTTCCTTTTTCTTTCAATGAAAAGTATTACAGCCAGGTATGGATTTCCCCAAATCTCCCCACCTCTCTATCTGTAAGAACTTCCAATTCCGGTTGCTAATCTCTCAAAGTCCCATTTATTTTTGGAAATTCTTTACCCTGAACTTCATTCTGAATTTACGCAGTTGCATGTTGTCATGAGAGTTGAAAACACCTAGAGAGACAGAACGGAAAGGTGAAGAAAATGCACTTAGCAAACAGTTCTCACATGAAAGCCTCAGAAATTCTGTTTTGTAAACCATTTTTGTTTGTTTATACAGGCCATTTTTTTTTCCTCCAGCATCTGTGGAAGAAGTGGGCTTTTGATCTCACTGTCCTGGCACCTAAATTCCCACTCTTCTCTCCAAGGACGTTCTTGATGCTCTTGACTGGCTTTTCTGTGGGTTGGAGTTTAGATAAAGAACACTTAAAAAAAGATCAGGAATTTTGCAGCGCAGGAGCCTGGGGAATGAGGTGTTTGACTTTTCTACTTAAAGGATTACTTTGCGGGGGGGAAATGGTTTTTAATGAACTAACAGTAATATCATTAATACTTTGAAAATCAAAAGGATAATGCAGATATGGATTATTATTCCTAAGTAAGAAGAGATAGAGGGAGATTTATTCTACCTTGCTCCTGAAACCTGGCTCATTAAAGATGCAGTAGGTGAGGGGACTCTCAGAGAAAGATGGAAGAGGAAGAGCAGTGATGTAGAGGTTGCAGAGGCACTTTAGATAAATGTTGGTGTCTATTCAAAGGCTTAAAGGTGTGAGAGGTGGCATGAAAGCTGTGTGAGATGTCTTTGAGCGGGGCTGCCACATTCAGCCACATTGTATGCAGTGCCCTACTCAAGATAGTGTGATCCACACAAACTAAACCGTGAAGTTTGCTTTTGAAGTAGAGTCATGTACAACATGTACATCAACATGTGGTAGTCCTGGGAGTGGAGGTGGAGCTTCAGACATAGAGCTGCCTTCCTGTGAGTAAGGTACCACCCTTCAGTGCTGAGCTATTACAGAGGACCCTCAGAAGAGCATCTCAAGAGGCCAGGCCCTGGGAGTTCCCTGGTGCTCCAGTGGGTAGGACTCGGTGCTTTCACCGCTGCCCTGGTTGGAGAACTAAGACCCCACAAGCTGTGCATTGAGGCCAAAAAAAAAAAAAAAAAGAGGCCAGACACAGCATATGAGGGTCCCTGGAAAAAGCTTCTCATACATATTCTTCAGAGCTTTGCAACCCACTGTTCTGAAAAGGCCTGACCAAACTGGAAAGAATTTTGGTGGAGATGTGGTCTGTTGATGGTTTTTATTGTGAAATGATGTTAGATTTTGTTAAATGTTTGTTCTCTATTGGGATGATCATGTGTTTTTTCCTTTCTTCTATTAAAATGATGTGTTACATTGATTCACATATGTTGAACCAACTTTGCATACTTCGGATGAATCGCACTTGCGTGGTATATAATCCTTTTTCTATGTTGCTGTATTCAGTTTGCTAGTATTTTTGTTGAGGGTTTTTATATTCTATAATACCACCTAGGTGATATTGGCCTGTATGTATTTTTCTGGCTTTGGTATCAGGATAATACTGGCCATATAGAATGAGTTGGAAACTATTCCCTCCTCTTCTATATTTTGGAAAAGGACTGGTGTTTATTCTTGTATTAACATTTGGTAGAATTCAGCAGTGAAGCTATTTTGTCTTGGGGTTTCCTCTGTGGAAACCCTCTGATTACTAATTCAATCTCTTTACTTATAGGTATGTTCAGATTTTCTATTTCTTCTCGAGTTAGTTTCAGTAGTTTGTGTCTTCCTAGGAATTTTTGTTAATATATAATGTTTCATAGTATCTCCTTATAATCCTTCTTATTTCTGTAAAGTTGATAGTAATGTCCATTCTTTCATTCCTGATTTTAGTCATTTGAATCTTATTTTATTGGTCAGTTTAGCTGAAGTTTTGTCAATTTTCTTGAACTATTCTAAGAACCAACTTGGTTTCATTGATATTGTCTATTGTTTTTCTATTCTATAATTCATTTATTTCTAATCTAATCTTTATTAGCTCCTTTCTTCTGCTTGCTTTGAGTTTAGTTTCTCTTCTGTTTCTAGTTTATTATATTGGAAAGTTAGGTTATTGATTTGAGATCTATGGGATCTCAAAATTTAAAGGGATAAATTTAAAGGCATTTGTAGAATGTCTCTAATGTGCAGATTTTTGGTATGAGGTGCTACGTAGTTGAACAAGAACTGGACCTGCCTTCAAGAAACTTGTACTCATGTCAGAGAGGAAGAGGCATATAAATGAAAAAGTTAAATAAACAGAGGACAGTTGCCTCTCCCTTGGTAGAGGTGAAAGTTAGTATTCCAACAGTGTTCATGTTGACCAGATCTCAGGACTTGAGATCCTCCAGTTCCTTATCTCATGCAAACCTCACTAGGTTACTAGCATTTAGTCTCTCAGATACTGCAGAATTAGGCTCTGTGTCACAGAATTGGGGGAGTTCCTTTCTCCTCGATGTATTTGGGTGAAAAAGACTTGTGCTCAGTGCTGTAAAGCTATGGCAAATTCTGAGTTGAGGACTTCATACCCTTTTTCTTAGGTTCTAATTATGCACAGTCCCGGGGTAGCTCTTTCCCCCAGAAAGCAGGTTAGTCACATATAAATAAATGGTACGTGCTTTCCCCAAACTCACTTTGTAGTTATGGTTCTGGAAGCTACATATAATATATAAACAATATTCTCAATGCACAAATAATGGTACCAGGTAAGGAAACTGCCTTGTTATTAGAAGATCAATTTTATTTATAGTATTCAGGTCTCCTATGGAATTGCTCAAATTCTTTCCTTATACAGAAAACTTTCTATCTGAACACCAAATCCCTTTACCCTGTAACTCATTTATTCTACTGTTCTTCTCAGAGCCTAGAGCTTTGCCAGTGGTTAGAAACTCCTCTCTGATGTCACCATATATTTAGAGATTAAGATGGTACCACTGACGAAGCAAAAAGACAACCTACGGAATGGGAGAAAATATTTGCAAATGATGCAACCAACAAGGGCTTAATATCCAAAATATTTAAACAGCTCATACAACTCCGTATCAAAAAAACAACTCAGTCAAGAAATGGGCAGAAGACCTGAATAGACATTTTTCCAAATAAGACGTACAGATGGCCAACAGGCACATGAAAAGATGCTCAGCATCACCAATTATTAGAGAAATGCAGATGAAAACCTCACACGTGTCAGAATGTCTATCATCAAAAAGTGTACAAATAACAAATGTTGACAAGGATATCGGGAAAAGGGAACCCTTGTGCACTGTTGGTAGGAATGTAAATTAGTGCAGCCACTATGGAAAACAGTATGAAGGTTCCTCAAAAAACTAAAAATAGAACTACCACACAATCCAGCAATTCCACTCTTGGGTATATATCTGGAAAAAATGAAAATGCTAATTTGAAGAGATACATGCACCCCAGTGTTCATAGTAGCACTACTTACAACAGCCAAGATATGGAAGCAACCCAAGTGTCCATCGACAGATAAATGGATAAAGAAGAGGTGATATACATATACAATGGAATGTTACTCAGCCATAAAAAAGAATGAAATTCTACCATTTGCAGCAATGTGGATGGACCTAGAGAATATTATGCTTAGTAAAATAAGTCAGACAGAGAAAAACAAATACTGTATATCACTTATATGTAGAATCCAAAAAATAATACAAATGTATGTACAAAACAGAAATAGGTTCACAGATACAGAAAACAAACTTGTGATTACCAAAGGGGAGAGAGAATGGGGAAGGGACAAATTAGGGGTATGGGATTAAGAGATACAAACTACTATATATAAAATACATAAGCAACAAGGATATATTGTACAGCACAGGGAATTATAGCCATTATCTTGTAATAACTTTTAATTAAATATAATCTGTAAAAATTCTGAATCACTATGCTGTACACTTGAAAGTCATATAATATTGTAAATCAACTATACGTCAATTAAAAAAAGAAATAAAATCATTGGGCACAAAACATCTATAATTGACAAAAAACTTTAAACTATCACAAAATTTTATTTGTATATAATCAATTTTAAACATTGATTATTAGAACATAGTAAATGACTTGAATTATTAAGAGAAAGGAAAAGATGGTACCTGAACTTTTTATTCAGTTCATCTCATTACAATTATAATGTTAACTTTTAAAAATACTACATGTGAAGGGATGAAGTGACAAAAGGATTGTTTGAGTCTGAATAAATATTACAACCCTCTTAAATGTGAATAAATAATGCATTGGCTTTTTTCCCTAATTTTTCTACAGTTGTTCCTTCTTAATACAAGGCTAAGTGAGAGAGAAAGAGAAAAGAGAGAGGGTGACAAAAGCCACACTTTTGGACATGATCACAGGACTCGAGTAGTACCTGAAAGGTAAATTGTAAATTTCACATTGTTCTGTTGGGAAATGGGGTAGAAACTGGTGTCACCTCCAATATATGCTTGTTCAAACCATTACACAGTTGAATTGACAATTGTGTTTGTGATTTTTTTGTGCCTAAATCTAATAACCCCATAGCTTACCCCACTCCAAACTGCGGAGGGAAATTTTAGTTTGAATTACAAAGTACACAAATTGTTCTTTGTCACCTAATATTGTAGGAAGGGTACCTCACGTGACTACTGTTACCACTAACTTACATGCTCCTTTTTGAACTCCCAGCATATTCTATGTGCTTGTCTGTGGTAGTGACCACTCTGAGTGAGTTTTTCCTCATTTTTGTATGTTTACATGCCATTGGAAAGAGTAATATGTATGTGTGTTTGGTTTGGGGTTGTAATTTTATGTGGGTGTGCTTATGTTGTGTGGATATTTTCATTGCGTTGCTTTTGATATTTAGTTTATGGGTTTTACTCTTTGCATTTTCTTACATTATTGTTCTATATTTACGTTAGGTTCTAATATGCTATTGGATTCAGTTTGCTAGTATTTTGTTGAGTATTTGATTAGAACTCTTGAGAATGAGGAGATTTTTACGTTGGCTTCATTTACTCTTTTATGTGTATCCCTATGCATATCAGGGCCCTGGAAGGCAGAAATTGAGAAGCAGGTTATCTATTTTGTATACCTGTGTTAGGAAATGTAGTATATCCTGTTGCTCCCTCCCTCCAGGGTGATCTCCCTTAAACCACACCAGTATGTTGCCTTGGCAACTGCTATTTGTTATGCTTTTCTTTTCAGAAAAACTTGTATAACTCTTTTTGCCTAGTATCTTTCATCAGCATAATTATTTAGAAATTCATCCAAGTTTTTGTGTGTATCAGTGATTCAAATATGTTTATGTGTGAGTGGTATTGCAGTACATGTATAGAACATATTTTGCTCATCTCCACACCTGTGGATGAACATTTGGGTTGTTTCAAGTTTGGGGCTATTATGAGTAATGCTGCAATGAACATTGATGTACAGTTTTTTGTGTGAACGTTTGTTTTGGAATGGCAAGGTCATATAGTAGATTTATGTTTATCTTTTTCAGAAATTGATAATCTGCTTTCCAAATTGGTTGTAGTGTCTTACGTTTTCAAATTTCTGGTGCCTTTATATCCTTAACAACATTTTAGCATAGTTAATCTTTTTAATTTTAGCACTCCTAGCAGGAGTCAAGTGCTACCTCATTATAGTCCTGTTTTGCGTTTCTTGAATAACTAATGATGCTGAGCATTTTTATGTGCTTATTTGTATATTTTTTTAGAGAACTTGTAAAAGTAAAACACTAGAATACAATTCAGAAATAATAAGGAATGTACCACTGACATATACAAGTGGGTTGAATCTCAAAGGCGTTTTGCTGATTAAGAGAAGCCAAAAAAAAAAGCTTACATACTGCATGATTCCATTTATATGATGTTCTTTTTTTTGCGATACGCGGGCCTCTCACTGTTGTGGCCTGTCCCGTTGCGGAGCACAGGCTCCGGACGCGCAGGCTCAGCGGCCATGGCTCACGGGCCCAGCCGCTCCGCGGCATGTGGGATCTTCCTGGACCGGGACACGAACCCGTGTCCCCTGCATCGGCAGGCGGACTCTCAACCACTGCGCCACCAGGGAAGCCCTATATGCGGTTCTTGAAAAGATAAACATATATTAATGAAAAGTAGGTTAATCATTTCGTGGGTTTAGGAGTGGAAGTTGGTGTAACTATAAAACAATAACACAAGGAAAGTATCTTAGGTGATGCAACTATTCTTTATCTTGATAGTGGTGATGTTTACTCAAATCTATACATATGTTAAAATCATAGGTCTATGTACATACAAAAAAATTCAATTTTACTGCACATTATTTTTTATCTATATGCTCTTACTATATGCAGTTTTACTTTTTTAAATTAGTTTGTTTTTAACTTTTAAAGACTTTTTTTAGAACAGTTTTTAGGTTCACAGAAAAATTGAGAGGAAGGTACAGAGATTTCCGATATAGCTCCCGGCCCCCCATCATCAGTATCACTCACCACTCACAATTGTACATTTCTTACAATTGATGAGCCTACATTGACATAATTGTCACACAAAGTCTACCTTAGTACATTATTTTTTTTCTTGGTCTCAGCTTTTTTGTGTATGAGTACGCTTTCCTCACTTCTTTTATAATTACAATGCATAGTAAGTAATTCATAGTAAGAAAACTTTATCTATTGATCAACTGATGGTATTCGTAGAAAATTTAAATGTGTTATCCCTAGATTATAAATTTATCAACAATGGGAACTTCACCAAATGGCTACTTAATTCACTATTCCATAGACTTCTCTACCTGCTAGGTTCTGGTTTCTCGTGGGCTATAACTTTAGCTCTCCTATGGAACATTCTGGTCCCTCTTATTTTATGACATTTTTCTATTCATTCTTTTCACCTCAGCAGCCCAATACTAGCTCAACCCATATCTTTATGGGCAGGATGTTACTCTTGTTGTTTTTAGTTTGTGCCAGTCCACTTGATAAGGCCATTGGATGACTCATGTATTGATTGCCCTTGAGCCTTTCTTGGACAAAAAGCCACTGATAGCATGAGAGGTAGGGTCTTAACACATTTTTAATTGAAGCATAATTGACATATTATATTAGATTCAGGTGTGCAACATAGTGGTTTGATATTTATATACATTATATTAGCACTATAAGCCTAGTTACGTACTGTCACCACTTGAATGTGGGCTGGGGTTAGCGACTCACTTCCAAAGAGTAGTGTAGGCAAGGTGAAAAGTAGTAACTTTACATTATGGAAATCTGGCAGACAGATCCTATCGTAACTAAGAATTTAAGGTTAATACTACCAGTGATAAGTTATGTGGATACACCTCCTGATAAAATGCAAGGAGGAAGGGCACGTCATCTCTGTGGTATTCCCTCAAATTCAGACCCCCAGTCTAATCAAAAGAAAAACTCAAGTTGAGGGAAATTCTAGAAAATGCCTGGCCAGTACTCTTCAAAGATGTCAATGGCACAAAACACAAAAAGGGACTGGGAAATTTTACTCATCAGAGGAACAGAAAAGCGTGTTACTGGGAAAAGTGGTGAAATACAAATAATGCCTGTAGTTTTGTTAATATTACTGTGCTACTGTTAATTTCTGAGTTTTTACTAATGTACCGTGGTTACATAAGATGGGAAGCTTACGGGAAGCTGGGTGATGGGTGCATGAGAACTCACTGTACTCTATTTATATACAACTTTTCCATAAATCTAAAATTATTCCAAAATGAATGTAAGAGAAACTAAGAAACAACTAAAAAGCGCACATCTAATTCTGCTTCTGCCTGGTATATAGAACAATGAAAGGTGTGGATTTCAACCTAACAACATGAGCAAGTCAGATGAACACTCAAATCATAATTTTTCTTGAACCACTTGGAGATCTTAGGTTCTAGATCTATTAAGCAGCTTGATTTTAAGGAAAGATAGCTCCTCCCAGGAGAAGTGGGATGCAGAGACTGGCTTACCAGTGACAGAGAAAGTGAAGTAATTGTACTTGCCTAGCAAGCACCCATGGCACAAGCAGGAACACCACTGGGAAGGGGGTAGGGACCTGGAGAGAGATCAGTGTGTGGTTTAGGTGTGATGGATGTCAGAGATCAAGGAGTAAAGCAGAAGCACTGAGAAAAATCCTCTGGAAACCTGACATTACCCTAAGCACAAAACAATCCTAGAAGAATTAAAACCCTGTCTTGCATTTAAGCTAACTACCACAAGGATAAATCCCAATCCCAAATTAATAACTGACAAGATTGACTCAACTGCCCTATCACATAAGAAAAGCCTGCAAGAAGAAGCGGTGTGTTCATTTCCAGGTGCAAATATTATTTACCTCGTTTTCTACTGTTCTACATGATGTTCAGCATCAACTGAAAGTTTTAAAATACACACTCAAAAGAAAGAGAAGGAAACCTACTATCAAGGGACAAACAAAACAATAAAACCAGATTCCAAGATCATCCAGATATCAGAACTATCAGACAGGGACTTTACCATAACTATGATTAATATATTTAAGTATCTAATAGAAAAAGTAGACATACTGCATGAGCAGATGGGGAATTTTAGCACAGAGATAGAAACTACAAGAAATACAAGAAATGCTACAAATACAGAAAAACAACAAACTTCTTTCAGAGATGAAGATTTACTTTAATGTGCCCATAATTATTTCAGTGCCATGCAAAGGCAAAAGAAACCTGTGAAGGCTTGAATGAAAGCATTTCCATTTAACTTTTTCTTATAGTTTCTATCTCTGTGCTAAAATTCCCCATCTGCTCATACAAGATGTCTACTTTTTCCACTAGATAGTAAATGTATTAATCTTATTTGGATTGGGCTGCCACACTGAGCCATTCAGTGTGCAGTTCCTTTCACAAGAAGGTGTCATTAATGTGGACTAAAACATGAACGGCACCTTTCTGAGAAGAGTAATGTACAACATGTAGGGCATAGGTGGTGGCCCTGGGGTGGGGTTGTAGCTGGGAGCACAGATGCCTTTTTTGGAGACCAGGCACCCACTCTTCAGTGTTGGGCTACCTCAAGAAACTTTTTGTGCCTTCTAAGAGAATATACATGGGAACTATGGGCTCCTGGGAAAACACTTCCACTTAAGTCCTTAAGAATTTATATATTCATACTTTTGCCAAATGAGGCTTGATTAAAATTGGAAAAACATTGTATTGAGAAAATAATCCTCCTACTTTGCCAGCTGAGCGTTTTTCCCCTATATTGCCAAATTCCCCAACCTTTTATCACATATGAACTTCTCATTTGCCAAGCTTGTCTTTTAGAGCTCCCCAAATACTCTCCTGCCTCAGATTTCTCCACTGCTGAACCCCAAAGCCCATTTTCCTCTTAGAGACTGAAACATTTTCTTATATTTTCTAAGCTTTATTGAGGTATGATTGGCAAATAAAATGTGTATATATTTAGGTTGGACAATGTGAGTTTTTTAAGGTGTACAATATGATGGTTTGAAATACATATACAATTGTGAAACGATTAGCACAATCAAGTTAATTAACACATCTCCATTACCTCACGTAGTTACCTTTTGTGTGTGTGTGATAAGAACACTTAATATCTACTCCCTTGGCAAATTTCAAGTATATGATACAGTGTTATTAACTGTAACCACAATGCTGTACATTAGATCCCCAGGACTTATTCATCTTATAACTGAAACTTTGTACCCTTTGACTAACATCTCTTCATTTCCCCCATCCTCCAGCCCTTGACAACCACCATTCTATTTTCTGGTTCTATGAATCTGACAGTTTCGGTTCCACATATAAGTGTGAAATCACAGAGTATTTTTCTTTCTGTGTCTCACTTATTTCACTCTGCGTAGCTACCTCAGTTGTTTCCAAGTTTATGAATTTCCTTTGTTATGTTCTTATTAGTTGACTTTGAAAATACCCTTTAAACATTTGTTACCAATTATTATACATTTATTAGGGGATAACCGTAGTTTCTCAAGAAGCTTTTACTTTTTAAATGTTTTTTTAAAAGATATTTTAAAGTTATATTTGAAGGATAGGAGATATTGCCTAGGTTTTTCTCCCCATGTTCTTATGGTGGAACTTCTTAACTCTTAACCCTATGCTGACAAGAAAGAGAAAGAGAAAAAGAGAGGCAGACAGACGGACAGAGGCAGCAAGCAGCAGACTGTTGGAGACCATCTGCGGCATCCGAGCAATATGTGCATCTGGGAAGCAGGTTGTCAGTGTCGCATCCCCGTGTTGGGAAATAGGGGAAGATCGTTTACCCACTCATAGGTGATCTTCCTTTAATCACATCAGGGTTTTTCATGAGTAAAAACGGCATATTTGTGCAGTTTTGTGACTGATCTCATAACAGTCACATGCCACACTGTACCCCAGTACTTGGAAGAATTTAGGTTTTTGATGATGACGGTAGAAATAATTCATTTTTCCTTCCTAACATGCTTGCTGGTGGACAACCTCTCTTCCTCACAGTGTCTACTTTCGTCCTTTCTGCACTCTGAGGGTTTTCTAAGGCACTGAATCTTAACTACCCATAATACATACTACATTGTGATGAGACTCATTGGGAGTTTTTCCTCATAATTTTGTTTGTGCCGTTTGAGGGAGATAAACAAAATTGATAAACCTTTAGCCTGGCCCACCAAGAAGAAAAGAGAGAGGACCCCCAAAAACCAAAATACGAAATAATAAAAAATGAGAGGAGAAATAACCACTGATACCACAGGGGTACAAAAAAAATTATAAGAGGATACTGTGAAGAGCAGTATTCCAACAAAATGGCCAACATAGAAGAAGTGGACATATTTGTAGAAACATACAACCTGACAAGACTGACTCAAGAAGAAACAGACAATTAGAACAGACCAATCAGTAGTAGTGAAATTGGATTTATAATTTTAAAACTCCCAGCAAACAAAAATCTAGGAATGGACATGGACAAGGAACTCATACCTATCCTCCCTAAAGTTTTCCAAAAAATTGAAGAGGATGAAACACTCCTAAATTCATTCTATGAGGCCACAATTTACCTGATGCCAAAACCAGACAGACATTGCAAAAAAAAAAAAAGAAACTTAAATGCCAATAACTTTGGTGAACATAGATGCAAAAATGCTCAACAAAATATTAGCAAACCGAATGCAGCAATATATAAAAAGGATCATATATCATGATCCTTTGAATTTATTCCAGGGACATGAGAATGATTTAACATTTGTAAATCAATCAACGTGATATACCATATTAACAAAAGGAAGAATAAAAATCACATGATCATCTCGATAGATGCAGAAAAAGCATTTGACAAAATGCAATTTCCATTCATGATAAAAGGTCCCTAGGGCAGGAGTATCCTTGCTTGATGACTTTCACAGGAGGGTGAGATGCCCACTTAAGTGGGGTTTGCCTATGTCCTAATTCAATTGGAATTAAGTCTGCTTGAAAGAGGAAGACACTCCAAGCAGCGTCCTGTTCCAGAATCACTTACCTGAACTCCACGCCACAGAATAGCAATGCCAGCGCCTCTTAGGAACCAGGAGGCAGGGAACAGAGAGGATGCAGGGTTTTCTGGGATGGAGTGGTGGGGAATCCTGTTCCTACTCAGCCCCTGAATAGAAAAGAGCACTGCCCACCCCGCCCCACACAAGTTTACCCCACCCCTGCAGTGATCAGCCTGGGAGTGGCCACAAACCTTCCTGTAAGGACCTGGCTTCACTCTCCCCTCTATCCTCCCTCCTCCATCCCTGCCTGAGTGAGTGCCCCTTCCACTGCGGCAGGATAACACAGGGGTTTTCAGGCCTGATAGGGAGCAGGGACCCTCAGGCGCCCACCACAGCCCTCTATGCCCCACAACTCCCAACCCCTCTCCTAGAAGTACCCGCCTCACTCCAGGCCCAGGGACTAATCTGTGAGTATGTGCAGGAACCAGGAGTATGTGCAGAACCATTCTGGGGGTGTCGGATCCTCTCAAGGACACTCACAGAGAAAACGGCCCAAGGAAGTAACCATCAGAGGCTCAGGAGAGGTACGAGTCTACACTGTAGCTTCCCCAAGGCGTGCACACCAAACCTCTTAGTATCCAGAAGGAACTTCATGTTCGCTTAGGTGGCATGGGTCTGAGGGTGTCCTGCAGCCAAGGAGCCTCTCTTGTCCCTCTGATGCTGGATTTTCCAGACAGTCCTCAGAGGTCCATTCACTAAGAGGGCCTTTTGGGAATTCCCTAGAGGTCCAGTGGTTAGGACTCCGTGCTTTCACTGCCGGGGCCCGGGTTCAGTCCCTGGTCAGGGAACTAAGATCCTGCAAGCTGCGAAGCAGCAGTTGCCATTGTCACCTCCACCCCTGACGGGGCACGTCCAGGCTCCCCATTTGCCCCCCGTGCAGTGCACTCGTTTCCTTCTTCCCCAGCTCCTTGTCCTTCATTGTGGAGAGGACGGCTCCCCTCTGGGCACATCCTCCCTCTCGGCCCTCCTTCTCCAACCTCAGTCTCCTCATCCTTCCTCGGATTGGGCATCACGAAGCCAGAGCACTGATGGAACTTTGTGGGTGGTGATGGGAAGTTGAAAGCCTTAAAAAGGCAAAGCCGGGATGCTGGGGTCATTTAACACATGTGGAATGAGTGCCCATTTCTCCAGGACAGGGGCTGTGCTACATTCTGGGAGTACACACAAATTCACTCTCAGGGACCCTTTGCTGCCCTTAGGGGTAGTCAGAAAATAAGCCAGGAAAGGAAGAGCAAGATTATTTGTTAGGGTCATCAATACTATGCAAAAATAAAACTAGTTAAGATGAAATGAGGGACTGGCTGGGAATGGGTGGATCCCGAAAGACCTTCTTTTAAGAAGAATGCAAAAGGAAGATATGTGGGTAATTATAAGTTAAAATTGGCTGTTCAAAAACCTAAAACAATAATGTCTTTTTTGTTTGTTTTTTTGTGTTTTTTAAATTTATTTTTTATTGAAGTATAGTTGAGTTACAATGTGTCAATTACTGCTGTACAGCAAAGTGATTCAGTTATGCATATATATATATTCTTTTTCATATTCTTTTCCATTATGGTTTATCACAGGATATTGAATATAGTTCCCTGTGCTATACAGTAGGACCTTGTTGTTTATCCATCCTATATATACCAGTTTGCGTCTGCTAATCCCAAACTCCCAGTCCAACCCTCTCCCACCCCCCACCCCCTTGGCAACCACTAGTCAATTCTCTATGTCCCTGATTCTGTTTCTGTTTCTGTTTCATGGATAGGTTCAATTGTGTCGTATATTAGATTCCACACATAAGTGATATTGTATGGTATTTGTCTTTCTGACTTACTTCACTTAGTATGATAATCTCTGGTTGCACCCATGTTGCTGCAAATGACATTATTTCATTCTTTTTTATGGCTGTGTAGTATTCCATTGTATATATGTACCATATCTTTATCCATTCATCTGTTGATGGGCATTTAGGTTGTTTCCATGTCTTGGCTATTGTGAATAGTGCTGCTATGAACATAGGGGTGCATGTATCTTTTTTAATTATACTTTTGTCTGGATATATGCCCAGGAATGGGATTGCTGGATCATATGGTAATTCAATTTTTATTTTACTGAGGAACCTCCATACTGTTTTCCACAGTGGCTGTACTAACTTACATTCCCACCAACACTGTAGGAGGATTCCCTTTTCTCCACACCCTCTCCAGCATTTGTTATTTGTAGACTTTTTGATGATGGCCATTCTGACTGGCGTGAGGTGGTACCTCATTGTAGTTTTGATTTGCATTTCTCTAATAATTAGCCATGTTGAGCATCTTTTCATGTGCCTATTGGTCATCTGTATTTCTTCTTAATAATGTTTTAAAAGATTTATGGTATATATGGAAGTAAAGTATAGGATAAAAATGGAAGGAAAAAGAAGAAGGAATAAATGAAGATAAGCTCTTTTTAGGCACTTTCCTGTTACGGTAAAAGTATTAACTTAAGTTAGACTGTAATAAGTCACTGTTACATATTTTAACCACTAGGGAAACCGTAAAAGAGTGGTTTTTATGATGAACCACACAAGATCATGAAAATTTAAAGCAAATAGAGAGAAAATGGAATAATGAAAAAAATAGTTGATTAGTCCAAAAACAGACAAGATAGGAGGAATCAATTGACAAATATCAGGTGGGACAAACAGAAACCATAACAACTTGATAGGCTTAAACCTAATTATCCTAGAATCATATTAAGGAAATTAGAATAAAAGCTCCAATTGAAAGAAAAAAAATTTTAGACTAATTAAAATAAGAGAAGTCAACTGTATACTAAATACAAGGCACCTTACATACAATGATACACGTAGATTGAAAGAAATATGATAGAAAACAGCTCTATCTTCAATATTTTATTTTTACTGAGGTATTAATGTACAGTTTGATAAGTTTTGAAAAATGCATAAACTCAACTAATTCACCACCCAAATGAAGATATAAAACACTTACATCATCCCAGAAAGTTGCTTTGTCTGTATCCCTCAAAAAGGAAAACAATGCTCCGATTTCTCTAGTCAGGGATTACTTTTGCCTTTTGTTGATTTTACTAAAAAGTCTAACCATCTATTACATATTCAGAGATACATACAGTCAATCCTTATTATTGACAGATTCATATTTGTGAATTCCCCCACTCACTAAAATTTATTTGTAACTCCATAATCAATACTTGTTGCGCTTTCTCAGGCATTCGCAGACATGCACAAAGTGTTGAAAAATCTGAGTCACCTGACACCCACGTTCCTAGTTGAGGGCAAAGAAGGGGATTCTCTGCTTTCTTATTTCAGCTCTAATACTGTAAACAAGTTTTATTTGTAGTCTAGTACCACATTTTTCACCTTTTTGTGTTTATAATGGCCTCCGAGTGTAGTGCTAAAGTGCTGTCTTGTGTTCGTGAGTGAAATAACTCTGTGATGTACCTTAAGGAGAAAATATGTGTGTTAAATAACCTCCGTTCAGGCATGAGTTATAGTGCTGTTGGCTGTGAGTTCAATGTTAATTAATCAACACTATATATTAAATGAAATGTCTTTGTATAGAAACACATATAAAACAATGTTATTTATTGATCTGTTGATAAAAATGTTTTGGTCAGAGGATCACATGAAACCCTGTATTTTCCCTAGGATCAGTAGCTCAATATTTGCTAATTCAGTGTTCATGGTGAGTTTATAGAACATACTTACTACACATAACAAAAATTGACTATATGATAAATATTTTCTCTCAGTCTATGGCTAGACTGTTTATTACTTTAACTGTATTTTTTGATGAGAAGAATTTTTAAATTTTGATGAAACCCAATTCATCAGTTTTCTTTTACACCTAGTCCCTTTTTGTATCTTTTATAAGGAAAATTTTGCTTCCTTCAGATTACAAAATTATATTTTGTTTTGTTCAAAAGCTGTATGGTTTCTAGATTTTATGTTTATGTCCATGATTCATATAAAAAGAATCGGAAACAATTCTTTGAATTCAGGGCTGTGGTTCATTTTACCATTCAGATATCCAGTTATTCCAGTACCGTCTGTTGAAAAGGCTTTCCATCCCACATTTAATTTCATTAGAACTTATCTCAACAATCAAAGATCTACCTCAGTTTGGTTCTATATATGGAGTCCCTATTCTGTTCCATTGATCTATTTGTCTATATTCATGCTAATAATACTGAAATGTCTTTGACAAAAATCAATCTCCATTCTTTAAAACCTCTTGAGAAATTAGAAATGGATGTATATTTCCTATTCCTTAAAAATGTAAGTATGTATACACCGTTGACCCTTGAACAACACGGGGACTAGAGGTGGCACTCTTCTGCACAGTCAAAAATCTGGGTATAATTTATAGTAGGCCCTCTGTATCCATGGTTCCCCTCTATCTGTGGTTCAGCATCTGTGGATTAAACTAACTGCACATTGTGTAGTACTGTAGTATTTATTATTGAAAAACAGTACACAAATAAGTGGACCTGTGCAGATCAAACCTATGTTATTCAAGTGTCAACTGTGTACACACACACATTTAATAGGGAACAATTAGAGACAGACATTCCCATAAGGCAATGATGCCCATCATATCCATATGATATGACAGATAAGACAGACTACTTGACAAGAAACACATTATAAATAAAAACACAGTTTGAATGTAAAGTATAGAAAATTTCATTATGTACATTTTTCGTAATGGATTCTTACTCATTTAGATACCCAGGTGAAAGATCCTTTTTTCCACAGAGCCTTCCTTGGGTTGCCTTAGTTGGCCTAATTATTATCCTCTGCTCCCCTATTCTTTTCTATATTCCTTTTCTCTATTTTTCTGTCTCCCATACCAGATAATGAGCTCATCGAAAGCAGGATGTTTGCCTGATTTGTACCTTCACTATTTCGCTCTCACTCACTGTCTTGACACATAGTAGGTACTTAGTATATTTGTTGAAAGAATCTGTATATGCTGTCAGGATCAGGAAGAGAAGCCTATTTCTTATCTCTTCTTTGCCCTTTGTAGTATCTTTCTCCATGTTCTGTATGTGAGAGAAACATTTCACTGGCTGGCTGGAAAGAGATAATTGTGTTTGCTCTATTTCAATTACACTTCGTTGTTAGAAAATAGATGTAACATAAATGGAGCTGTCTCTCTTCTGCAAATGGGTGACATAACAGTGTTTACATCCCATTAAGCTTTATAAAATCTTGTCACATCATATAATGTGACAAGCAAGAATAGTTTACAGCTTAACCAATGGTATTGTTTGAATTGTCTTTTTTGTGGGATTATAGCATTTTTCTTACAAGATCACGGGAGGCAAGTGACCCTTTACTTCAGGGTCACTGAAATGTGTTCCCCACTGTGCAGATGTGTGGTTGAAGGACAGTATCTTTCCATTTGCATGTAATTGTGAAATAAGATCTTCCATGTGCCTACCTTTCAAAACACAGTTTTCTGCAAAATGTAATATGCTTCTTTTCAAGAGAAATTTGCATCGGTTTTCTGTAATGATCCAGAATTTCTAGTTCTAGGCTCAGTACGGTTTACATAACTATATGTAGGTTTCTCTACAAGCTGCTAATGTGGAAAAATGGACCATGTTCTCAAGAACATATCCTGCCTTAACCAGAGGTTCAAAAAATCACTAAATTTTTACTTGTTAAGGAGTTAAAGAAGTAATTCAACACTTGTAAAAGTTATCCTGAGCATGAATGAACACTAATAGATAAATTGTACCATATCACTTGGCCCAGAGGATAATAATCTATTTGTTAAAATATGAATACCCCAATATAACACCATAACAGTCCACATAAGATACTAGATAATCTTTTAAAACAGAAAGACTGACATTAATATGAATAACATAGAATTTCTTCCATCATGACTGATATATTCTAGAGGACCTACGTGGAACAATCCCACTTCCCCACCTAGTTTTCATGCCTACTTAAATTTGACTCTCTCTCATTATTTCTAATATATCACCAGGTGACCACAAAATCATAAACTATCTTTAATAAACAACTGTACCTCAAAAAAAGATACTAACATTCTGAAAACCATTCTCAATTACAATTCCCATTCCAAGTATAATATTTGAATGTGTTGTTGCATCCAGAAGCCTTACCAAAAGAGTAATATCTTCACTTAAAAGATTGCCAGGGGCTTCCCTGGTGGCGCAGTGGTTGAGAGTCCGCCTGCCAATGCAGGGGACACGGGTTCGTGCCCCGGTCCGGGAAGATCCCACATGCCACGGAGCGGCTGGGCCCGTGAGCCATGGCCGCTGAGCCTGCGCGTCCGGAGCCTGTGCTCCGCAACGGGAGAGGCCACAACAGTGAGAGACCCGCGTAACGCAAAAAAAAAAAAAAAAAAAAAAAAGATTGGCAGGTGGTGATGCAGGTACTTTTGGACATTCTAGTCCAATGCTGTCTTGCCCCTAAAGAAATTATGCCTGCATCTGCAAAGTGAGCAGAGTGGTCAGTGTGAAAATAATGAAAATAGATATAGCTGCAATTAAGACTTAGATGGTTAATTATACTGTATCTTTTTAAAGACAAAATATAGCTGCAAATAGAAGATTTTCCTCAGATGATGTGATATTGGCAGTATCATGGATAACAGAAATTTTTGACCAAAATCACCTAAGTTCTCTGAAGCTTTCTGAAATGTAACAGAAGCCATAGTAATTTCATAGCTCTCCCGCTTTGTGAAGCACAAGATAGTGATTCTATCCCTATTTCATGTACCTAGGAATGCCTTGAAGAGTTTGGTAAATGTAGATTCCATGACCTTCCAGTGACCACAGAAAATTTTTATTTTTAACAAGCTCCCTGGGTATCCACATGTAGGTGGTCCTGGAACACACTTTGACAAAAATCATGACTCTCCAAGAGGTCAATTCAATCAAAATCACAACTGAGGGAATATATGTATATATATGACTGATTCATTTTGTTGTGAAGCTGAAACTAACATACCATTGTAAAGCAATTATACTCCAATAAAAAGGTTAAAAAAAAAAAATCACAACTGAGCCTAAACTACCCTGAAAATCTGGGAGCTTTTTGGATTTCCTGCTTCATACATCTCAGAACTTACCTTGAAATTAGCTATGAAAGAGGCACCCAGAGGAGCCATTGAGAGGGCTGTTGGAGTAATAATTAAGAGTCTGGTAGAGGCTCGCCCTTTTCAAACTAAGCCAAACAGTTACAAAATGTTTTCCATGGTCTACAGGGAAGGGTCCAGTGGCTACATACTTTTGGTAAATAGGCCTAAATATATTTTTGTCCCCACAAAGGGAAATCAATTGTTCCTCCACTGGACAGAATTCATTTGCATGTCTATGGACAAGAGCCATTTACATGGCTATCAATTATCTCCAAAGTATAGAATTGTAAAAAGCTTAAAGGCAAAGCTCATAGAATCAGAAAATCCAGATTTAGGCAACATCTAGATTTCCTAGATACAGAATTTTTTTTTGGTCCATTTCAAAGTTTTTCACAATCTTTCTTAACATTGCCACCCATTTGATATTCATAATCTCATAGGAAGATTATTCTTAGTCACAAAATAAGACTGGTTTCAGTAGATTTTTCCTGATTATTTATGTAGGTGCAGCCTTAGTGTTAATTTACCATATAGTCTTCCTTGAGTTTGCTTTGCAAATCTAGAGCCATACCATATTGAGAAAATTACTAAGGCCACAAAATTAACTTCTGTCTTGATATTTGTATAATTAATCTCAGATTGGACTTTTAAAAGGCTCTGGGATTTCTGGGTCTCTATATTTTGCTGTTTCAAGTGTAGGGAACAAGTCTCAAAAGCCCCCTTCACCAGATTGTACCTATACTTCCTATGGATTTGAGTGAATTTCTGTTTTTTCCAGGGTCCTCAGCATGTCTTAAGATTCCTGGTCTAACAGAAAGATTTTCTTTAAAACCTGTAAGTCTGGCACCCTTAAAGTCAGGTAGCAGGCCAGTTTTCCTAGGAAGGTTTTATAAGCATTGACTTCAGAGGTAAAGCCAACCTATTTCATTAAAAGTGGTTTGTCCTACGTGAATTAAAGAGCATTGTTCTCCTATATGACACTTCAGGTAGTGCCTTGGTTGTATAATCAATTTGTTAATAATATCCTGGTAAAAAGGAAGGCAGATTCTTATTGAACCAATATAAGTAGCAATATTGCAATGAGAAGTAAGGAGGCTTGGTAAGCTTTTGAATTCTGAAAGTGAGTGAAAATCAGATTCATTTTAAAATATTTCCTTTCACAGTACAAAAACAAAGCTTAGGAAATTATTGTGGATTAGAGATAGCTTAAGAAGAAAGAGAGCTACATTATATATTTAGAATATAAAGCATTAAAACAGTATCAACAATATTTCAAGCAAATAACTGCAATAAAACTCTCTTCAGTCAACATAATCAATTCTTATTCTTCTGGATCTTGGATTACCATGAAGCTGTTTGCTTCTTTACTAAAAAGTGTACTGGATGTCCTGACTCAGTCTCCTGGTACAATACGAAAGTTGTCTAACTGATGTCAGTTTGAAAGTTGAGAGTTTTTCAAGTGTCAATAGTTTGAAGTATTTGGTACAGTCCTTTTTTTTATATAAGACTTTGAGACTGTCCTTTGTTGAAGATACAAACTCTGGCCTCTAATTTATAGAAGAGCCTTCATACAAGCATCAAAGTAAAGCAAAAATTATCTGTAGAAAGCAGACACTTAAAATTGCTGTGGTTAATGTGTTACTGACAGTTTTTCAAGTGTGAAAGTTCTTATGAAGTTCATAATAAGAATAATGCGACTGACAGGGAAATTTGCCCATTTTGGTGGCATATAAGACAAAGGTAATAAAGTCATTCAAGAAATTGGATAAGTTGTATCCAAGAAAAATGATTAAGCCTAATTTCAAAGAGGACAGTGACTGTTACAAGTACTTTATAAAAATGAATGGATGTACTATTTAGAGGGAAAAAATCTTAAGTTGTAACATTGAATAATTTTATACCAATTTCAATATGAAGAGATTCAGTAATTCTGGAGTAAGGCCTATGCATCTGCATTTTTATAAAACTCCATGGTTAAGTCTGATGTATATCTACAGCTGGAAACTACTGCCCTTGAAAATGCTAGATTCAAATTAAAGGGGTAAAATTGTAACCAATCAACATTTTAGATAATAACTAAAATTATGAGGGATAATCTAATACTGTTGCTATAGGATATCACGAGACAAAATACCACCAGGACTCTGATATACAGTACAGCAAAACTTGACAGAACTATTGCCTAAGAATTTTAATCACTGTTTCTCCTGAGAGTACAACATATTGTAGAAGGCAAAGGCATTGACAAATCTTCAGGGACTTCCTATAAAGCATAAAATTTCTAAAATATTTATAAAAATACTGTTTTACTTATACAAATTTAACATAGGGAAGACTGAATTTATCTTCTGACTTGACAGCTCTTCTCAAGTAACACTTGAAAGAGTGACATATTAATCAGACTAATTATTTCTAAGTATCTGATTATAAAGCAAAGGAACAAATCTTTCCCTCTGTGAAATTTCAAATATAGTTTTATGTATAAAGATATCCTGAAAGCTTATATTATTTGTTTTTCCATCTAGGATCAAAGTAATGGAAATTTAAAAAATTTAAGTTGTTAAGAGGAGATTTGGACACTAGATTAAGACAGGACCGTGAATGCCTCAGAAATTGCCTGTGTTAAAGAACAAAAATTCAACTGAGTAAATTTGAAGACCTAAATGGGTTTATTAAATGGTTCATGAATCAGGCAGCATCCCATCATGCAATAGAAAGTAGCTCCACAGAGCTGTAGAAAAGTAAAGGCTTTAAAGGTGCAGAAAGGGGTGGAAAAAGTAAATTATTAGCAAAAAAATGCATTGTTTCAGGCAAGGTCACACTCCTAAAGGACCTATAGGGTAGAATATCTCATTAGTGCTGACCAGATAATTCCAGGTTGACTGGTTAAAAGTTACAGTCCTCAGGGGTGATTGTAACTGCAATTAGGTTCATAAGTGATTCCACTGTGGGCCTGTTATGATACCTGGTTTCATATTTAACCAAAGTGACAAAACATTTAAAAATGAATATAGAACCAGTAGGTAAGACACTAGTTAGTAAACCAAAGAAACAAACCCATCCAAATCGAGTGAACTTTGCTAAGATTTTAATAGCTTCTTTTCAGTGACAGTTAATATCAATATAAACAATGGTAAATATTCTTTCCAGGATTTGACATTCATTATGCTCTTTCATAACCTGGAACAAAGTGATACCTTACTTTAGGACGTATCTCTGGGGTCCATGATGTCAAAATTAATTTTGCAATAATTCTAAGATGTTACTTATGTTAATGTTTGAAACATTCATCATTGCTATTTTGACTTGAATCAATAAATATTTTTTTAAATTCTCAGTTTTAAATGTCTAATGCAGTAAGCATTTACTTTTATAATCTATGGGAACAGAGGCTCTTTGTAATATACAATAAGTCCCAGGAGTATAGTGGATCAAGAGACCCAAAAAGGCTGAGAATTTCTGCTTCAGGACAGAATGTCTTCTTTTTGAAAAGCACAATGAAGTCTAGGCACAACTGTAAAATTAGAGAAAACAGCCCTCACTTTGGACATCATCTGCAAATTTGAGGCTTTTCCAGAATCAGCCTGAAGTTTTATAGTTCACTGAAAGGAAATCGCAGAACTCACCACAACTATTATACTTATCATTATGGTTTATTGCAGGGAAAGGATACAGATTAAAATTAGGCAAGGGAGAAAGTGCATAGAGCAGAGTCCAGGAGAAGTACCAAGGGCAGAGCTTCCATTTTCCTTTCCCTATGAAGTCAGGACACATTACTCTCTTGGAATTGATTTGTGATAATATGCACGGAATGTTGCCAACCAGGGGAACTCACATGAGCTTTGGTGTCCAGAGATTTTATTGGGGCATCATAATGTAGGCGTGACTGATTGCCTGATTGCCTATGTAGTTAATCTCAGCATCCAGGTAGACTGATACCATGTGACCCAGAGCCCCCCACTCTAAGTCACAGTGTTGATCTTTTTGGTGTGGCCAGCCTCCACCTTAAGACTATATGGATATGGCTAGCTCCCAAAGTTACATTGTTAGACTATCCAGTACAACGCAAGGCCCCCAGGCAAACAAAAACAGATGTTCCTAGGATTTTCCAAGACCCGAGAGATTACTTCCCAGATGCCAAGAACAAAGGCCAAGACCTTCTCTTTGGGCAAGTCCAAATTCTTTCCTACACACACAAATACATACACAATTGTATTTTTCTATAACCTTTACTCCAAAATATAGTGTCAACTATTCATATTAATTGTACTCTTTCACTAATGTACCAAAATACTATTTCACAGGGAAAATTGGGGGGTAATACTTGAGAACTGTATTATAGAAGCATGTTAGCCAATTACCAAAGTTCATGAGCACACACAGCACTGTTTTTTTATAGCCACACATATCTTTTACACAGATTCTTAAGTTACAGAAATCAACACATTAACATGGTTCATGTTTTAAACCCTCTGTTACATATGAAAATAAGAGGCAAAAGCATGTAGGCTTAAATTATGCTTAATAATCAATGTTTCAATATTCTTGTTACTTAGAAATTATGTAGATATTCAACAGTATTCATATTTTTCCTCAATTTAATAACAGTCCAAGGTTTTAAGTTACCTAACCGTCACCTTGGCAATTATCCTCAAGCTGACATATTGACACACTACAAAATATAATTACTGTTGACATAAAGTCTGTCAGAATAATTATTCAATATAGTTGAGCACAGGTTGCAGTTTTAATAATGTTAATTATTGAGGAGTGATGTTACCTTACTTGATCAAAAGACAAATCTAAGTAGAGTAGGATAAAATATATGCCTGCAATATACTTAATGCTGGTAAGTCAGAAAAGACATAGATGTTTTATTTAAAGTTATTAAACTACTCTTGTTTACCAAAGATTTACTTTCATTATATGAAATTGGATTTCCTAAAAGGTTTCTGAGTTAGTTTCCATAAGAATAATTATTTTTTAAGGATAGCATATTTTAATGCATTTAGAAGTTCAATTTCTCTGTTTTCTGGGAATTTAAGGTATATTTGATTTCATATGTGCTTATTTATCTGTATAAACAAATAAGAACAGATCTCTCTTTTTTTTTTTTTTTTTTGCGGTACGCGGGCCTCTCACTGTTGTGGCCTCTTCCGTTGCGGAGCACAGGCTCCGGACGTGCAGGCTCAGCGGCCATGTCTCACGGGCCCAGCTGCTCCGTGGCATGTGGGATCTTCCCGGACCGGGGCACGAACCCACATCCCCTGCATCGGCAGGCAGACTCTCAACCACTGTGCCACCAGGGAAGCCCAGATCTCTTTTAATTTAAGAGACCTTATAATCTAATTTTTTAGTTCTCTCTGGAGATAAGAAAACATTGCACAGTCAACACGAGACTTAGTAGCCTTTCTGAATTATCATACAGAGACAGAAAGAACTTGCTACTAAAATTCGCTAATTTTATCTCAACATCAAGAAACACAAGAGACTTAGAAACACAATAAACTCACAGTCCAGATACCAAAGAGTCCAATTCCTTCCTAGTGGGTACAAAATTCTTAATTTATTTGACCTCAAAATAATAGAAAACACACAAAAGTTAACAAGCCAAATTCTTTGATGTCTTTCACCCACCAGAGACAACAACTTTATAATCCATTAATCCATTTACAGAGATCACCAAGTGGTCAGACCATAAAACCAAATTCCCAGCCATTGCTGCCATCAATGGGGAATAACTAATCATCCATAAAAGAAGCAAAAACAAAATGTTAAATCATCAGAGAGGTGGGAAAAAAGAGTAAAGAGAGAAGACAAATACCATATGATATCACTTATATGTGGAATCTAAAATATGACACAAATGAACCTATCTACGAAATAGAGACTCTCACAGACATAGAGAACAGACTCGTGGTTGCCAAGGGGGAGAGGGGTGGGGGAGGGAATGATGGGGAGTTTGGGATTAGCAGATGCAAACTGGTATATATAGGATGGATAAACAACAAGGTCCTACTGTATAGCACAGGGAACTATATTCAATATCCTGTGATAAACCATAATGGAAAAGAACATGAAAAAGGTATACTTATTTCTCCAGAAACACCATCCACTGGGAGTATTGAAGGATGACCTTTGAAACTGTTAAAGGATATTGAAAAGTAAAAGGTAAAATCATGACTCTCACACAAATATAAAAATTTTCAAAGTTTTCAAATTTAATTCTTTAATTAGCAAAGGATCTAGTAAGATGTTACAGCTGATTCAAAGGAGAAGTCTAAGTACCACACTTATGGAATTTACAAATACAGTAGATGCAAAACTGGTTTTATCCACCGGATAGGGAGAGAAGTGATTTGTTTCTCTACCAGAAGGAAAGAAGTCTTCAGACAGGAGTTAAAGTTATCCTTCCATATCCACTGGGGATTGGTTCTAGGACCCAAGTGGATACCAAAATCAGCAGATGCTCAAGTCCCTTATATAAAATGGGGGAGTACAGTTGGCCCTCCTTATCCACGGGCTTACCTAATGCAAATGGAATTTCGGTTGGACCGTGTTTGCATTTCTATCAGTTACCTACAATATACAGAGTTGTAAGTACTACAAAAGATAATGAGAGAGGCAAACCTCAGAAAATCAGAATTAGATAATGACTAGTTTTCCTGAATAAGCTTCTTTTGGTCCATTTCGGAGTCTTTCACAGATTTTCCTGATGAGATGCAGGTATAGTTCTACATCTTGAGGTTACGTTTCCCCGCAAAAAGAAGCTTGTTAGGCATGAATAAGCATATTTTGTATTTCTTATTAGGTAGATTCTCCAAAGAGCAATCTGGTGCTCAAGTCTGGACCTGTAGCTGTTACTTTCTTTCCGATGTGATAGAGTCACAAGTAGAACCAGAGCACCAGGGCAATTGTTTGCCTACTCATTCCCTTGTATTTATCTGAAACCAGCTGTGTAGAATAAACCCAATGATCAACTGCAGGCTGTTATAAATACCACTGAATTGTAACACTTTAGATGTAAAAAGAATAAATTTTATCTTACATGTATTTTACCACAATAGAAAAGGAGGAATAAGAAAAGCCAGTCAGAAAAATTGACTCCATTCATAGAAATGCAAACAAGATCTATACATGTATTGTTAACCTATATGAGGACATGTGTAAGTCATTTGTGATTTAAAGATTCTTTTTGTGGACTAATTTTTTTAAAAAAGAATTCTATAAGAGGAAAATAACTCCAGGAAGGAGTGCTTAACTTTGTAGAATGCTATTAAGGACTTTTTAGAAGGAAAATAGAAACGTTTTCATAGGTTTAGCAACATGGACGTCATTGGTAACTCTGACAATAGCATTTTTAGTGTAGAATCATAAACCAGACTGAAATGGATCGAAGGGAAATTGTGATTTTTTAAAAATTCCCTATATGCTTTATTAAAAAAAAATCAGTGTTTTCTAAAAGTAACACAAATAACTTTTGTTATTAGAAGTACATACATAAAATACATATAAGTAATTTAAAATGTAATAACTATGTATTATAGATTTACTTTAAAATATAATGTGTGCATTGGGTTACTATGCAATAACAGACACTTTTAGGAAGTCAGTGAGTGTGAAAATTTTTACAACATATTAAATAAATATTATACTTTCAAAGTTTCTTGCAATTTACTTTCAGTTTTCTTACCCCCGGCCTCACATTTTAATATATTTTGTTGACTGTTTCAACTAGTGAAAACTAATGTTGGTCTTTAAAAAAATTAAAGCTACGAATATAAAAATAATGCATTATCACTATAAAGTGTTTTTTTTTAAATAAGTGAGAAATGTGGAAAGAGAAACAATCACCTGAAATCCCATCACCTAGAGAAAATCAATGTAGAATTCTTAGTATAATCTACAGTCTATGTGGCCAAGTCTCTGCAGGGAGTTGCATTACAGAATCAGTGTAGTTGCTAAAAGAAAATTTTAAAGAGCTCCACATTGATTTTCATCACCTTGAAAACCATTATAAAGTATTCACTCCATACACCATAACAACAGTTCTCAGAATTATCTTTCCTTTCCATAACAACTCTCTCATTCTTAGAAACGACTTCATAGTTTCTCATTCACCAAACCACAGACTGTCTCTCTGATAAACAGTCAGCACTTCTGTTCATGCTTGCTTCTTCTTTTCAGGTCTTAATGAAATCGATTAAATTAGGTCATCTGCGTTCTTTTCTAGTTTTTTTCCTCATTGATACTGCTTCACTAAAGTTTCATGTGTCAGTTTGGCAAATACCAACCCATACTTAGGGTGGTTGGGAAGGGAAAGAGCTGAGCTAGCAAATGCAATATGTGTTTGGGGAGAGAGCGAACACTCATGTTAATGCACTTTTCCCTACCAGATATTCAAGTTAGCCAATCTTTATTACACCTGTAAGGAAATGCATATATTTTAATTATGCTATCAATATTCTCTAATATTAATTCAAGCCTACCCCCATCCACTTTTTTCTACAGAGTGAGTGAATCAAGTTCCTCTTGGATACTTTTGAAAGTATTACCACTCTCTACTGGTTTAGGCTCGTCTTGCAAATCTGTGTTTGAATTGTGAGCTTCCAGGTGGGCAACCAAGCTACTGCTCTTCTCTCCCATATACACACCTCTACCTAGGTCTATGTCTCTAGTTAAGTGAAGAATATGCTGAATTTTAAAATTATTTTCTTTTTGAAAGCAGTTATCCACTAAATGGCTCTTACCTCTAAAACCAAAGGACATTCATTCCTCCCACCAGCCCCTGACAACCACTAATCTGCTGTCTGTCTCTGTGGACTTACCTATTACCTATTATGGATATTTCATGTAAATGGAATCATGCAACGCGTGACATTTTGTGTGTGACTTTCACTTAGCATGGTATTTTCAAGGGTTGATTTATGTTGTAGCATATATCAGTACAACTGACCCTTGAACAAACAGGTTTGAACTGTGCAGGTCCACTTTTATATGGATTTTTTTCAGTACGTACATACTACAGTAGTGCACGATCCACAGTTGGTCTAATCTGTGGTTGTGGAAATGTGGATATGGAAGGCTGAAAAACATTTGGATTGCTTCTACTTTGGGGCTGTTGTGAATCGTGCTAGTATGAACATTATGTGAACAACTGTTTTCAATTATTTGAGATATACAACTAGGATAGAATTGCTGGGTCATACTCTGTTTAACTTTTGAGGAACCGCCAAAATTGTATACCATAGCAGCTACACTGTATTATATTCCCATCAGCAGTATATGAGGGTTCCAATTTCTCTATATCCTTTCCATTAAATGTTATTTTCATTTTTTAAATTGTACCCCTCCTACGGGCTATGAAGTGATATTTCAGTGTGGTTTTGATTTGCATTTTTCTACTAATTACTGATGTTGAGCATCTTTTCATGTGCTTGTTGGCCACTTGTATGCTTTCTTTGGATAAATGTTTATTCAAGCCCTTTGCCCATTTTTATTGGGTTGTTTTCTTGTTGAGTTGTAGGAGATTTTTATATATTCTGGATACTAAATCCCGATCAGATATATGTGTTGTCTTTTTGACTCTTTTCCTAGTGTCCTTTGATGCACAAATTTTAAAATTTTGATGAAGTTCAATTTATCTAAATTTTTCTTAAGTTTCCTGTGCATTTGTTGTCATATTTAAGAAAGCACTACCAAAACCAAGATCTTCTTAGGTGTTTCTGGTGCTTCTCCAGGCTTATAGCATTCTCTCCAGCCCATTACTCACCATATGTTTACTTCTATAAGTTTTGTGATTTTAGTTCTTATATCTACATCTTTGATTCATTTTAAGTTAAATTCTGTAGTTAGTGTGCAGTAAAGTCCAATTTCATTGCTTTCCACGTGAATATCCACTTATCGCAAAACCATTTATTGAAGAGACTATTCTTTCCCCATTGAAAGATCTTGGAACCCTGGTCAAAAATCATTTGACTGTAGATATATGGGTGTATTTCTGAAATCTGAATTCTAATCCATTTGTTTACATGTCTATTTTTGTGCCATTAATACACTGTTTTTTTTTCTTTTCTTTTTTTCTTTTTTAATTTTTTAACATCCTTATTGGAGTATAATTGCTTTACAATGGTGTGTTAGTTTCTGCTTTATAACAAAGTGAATCAGCTATAAATATACATATATCCCCATATCTCCTCCCTATCCCACCCCTCTAGGTGGTCACAAAGCACTGAGCTGATCTCCCTGTGAGATGCGGCTGCTTCCCACTAGCTATCTATTTTGTATTTGGTAGCATATGTAAGTCCATGCCAGTCTCTCACTTCGTCCCAGCTTACCCTTCCCCCCATCCCGTGTCCGCAAGTCCATTCTGTACAACTGCGTCGTTATTTCTATCCTGCCTGTAGGTTCTTAATAACCTTTTTTTTGTTTTTTTAGATTTCATATATATGTGTTAGCATTCGATATTTGTTTTTATCTTTCTGACTTACTTCACTCTGTATGACAGACTCTAGGTCCATACACCTCACTACAAATAACTCAATTTCATTTCTTTTAATGGCTGAGTAATATTCCATTGTATATATGTGCCACATCTTCTTTATACATTCATCTGTAAGTGGACACTTAGGTTGCTTCCATGTCCTGGCTGTTGTAAATAGAGCTGCAATGAACATTGTGGTACGTGACTCTTTTTGAATTATGGTTTTCTCAGGGTATATGCCCAGTAGTGGGATTGCTGGGTTGTATGGTGGTTCTATTTTTAGTTTTTTAAGGAACCTCCATACTGCTCTCCATAGTGGCTGTATCAGTTTACATTCCCATGAACAGTGCAAGAGGGTTCTCTTTTCTCCACACCCTCTCCAGCATTTATTGTTTGTAGATAATTGGATGATGGCCATTCCGACTGGTGTGAGGTGATACCTCATTGTAGTTTTGATTTGCATTTCTCTGATGATTAATGATGTTGAGCATTCTTTCATGTGTTTGTTGGCAATCTGTATATCTTCTTTGGAGAAATGTCTGTTTAGGTCTGCCCATTTTTGGATTGGGTTGTTTGTTTTTTTGATATTGAGCTGCATGAGCTGCTTGTAAATTTTGGAGATTAATCCTTTGTAAGTTGCTTCATTTGCAAATATTTTCTCCCATTCGGAGGGTTGTCCTTTTGTCTTGTTTATGGTTTCCTTTGCTGTGCAAAAGCTTTTAAGTTTCATTAGGTCTCATTTGTTTATTTTTGGTTTTATTTCCATTTCTCTCGAGGTGGGTCAAAAAGGGTCTTGCTGTGATTTATGTCATAGAGTGCTCTGCCTACATTTTCCTCTAAGAGTTTTATTGTGTCTGGCCTTACATTTAGGTCTTTAATCCATTTTGAGCTTATTTTTGTGTATGGTGTTAGGGAGTGTTCTAATTTCATTCTTTTACATATAGCTGTCCAGTTTTCCCAGCACCACTTATTGAAGAGGCTGTCCTTTCTCCATTGTATATTCTTGCCTCCTTTATCAAAAATAAGGTGACCATATATGTGTGGGTTTATCTCTGGGATTTCTATCCTGTACCATTGATCTATATTTATGTTTTTGTGCCAGTACCATACTGTCGTGATTACTGTAGCTTTGTAGTATAGTCTGATGTCAGGGAGTCTGATTCCTCTCCTCTGTTTTTATTTCTCAAGATTGCTTTGGCTATTCAGTGTCTTTTGTGTTTCCATACAAATTGTGAAGTTTTTTGTTCTAGTTCTGTGAAAACTGCCATTGGTAGTTTGATAGGCATTGCATTGAATCTGTAGTTTGCTTTGGGTAGTATAGTGTTTTTCACAATGTTAACTCTTCCAATCCAAGAACATAGTATATCTCTCCATCTATTTGTATCATCTTTAATTTCTTTCATCAGTGTCTTATAGTTTTCTGCATACAGGTCTTTTGTCTCCTTTGGTAGGTTTATTCCTAGGTATTTTATTCTTTTTGTTGCAATGGTAAATGGGAGTGTTTCCTTAATTTCTCTTTCAGATTTTTCATCCTTAGTGTATAGGAATGCCAGAGATTTCTGTGCATTAATTTTGTATCCTGCAACTTTACCAGATTCATTGATTAGCTCTAGTAGTTTTCTGGTAGAGTCTTTAGGATTCTCTATGTATAGTATCATGTCATCTGCAAACAGTGACAGCTTTACTTCTTCTTTTCCAATTTGGATTCCTTTTATTTATTTTTCCTCTCCGGTTGCTGTGGCTAAAACTTCCAAAAGAATGTTGAATAATAGTGGTGAGAGTGGGCAACCCTTGTCTTGTTCCTGATCTTAGTAGAAATGGTTTCAATTTTTCACCTTTGAGGACGACGTTGGCTGTGTGTTTGTCATATATGACCTTTATTATGTTGAGATAAGTTCCCTCTATACCTACTTTCTGGAGGGTTTTTATCATAAATGGATGTTGAATTTTGTCAAAAGCTTTTTCTGCATCTATTGAGATTATCATATGGTTTTTCTCCATCAATTTGTTAATATGGTGTATCACATTGTGACTGATCTGTGTATATTGTGGAATCTTTGCATTCCTGGGATAAATCCCACTTGATCATGGTGTATGATCCTTTTAATGTGCCGTTGGATTCTGTTTGCTAGCATTTTGTTGAGGATTTTTGCATTTATGTTCATCAGTGATATTGGCCTGTAGTTTTCTTCCCTTGAGACATGTTTGTCTTGTTTTGGCATCAGGGCGATGGTGGTCTTGTAGAATGAGTTTGTGGGTGTTCCACCCTCTGCTGTATTTTGGAAGAGTTTGAGAAGGATAGGTGTTAGCTCGTCTGTAAATGTTTGATAGAATTCGCCTGTGAAGCCATCTGGTCCTGGGCTTTTGTTTTTGGAAGATTTTTAATCACAGTATCAATTTCAGTGCTTGTGATTGGTCTGTTTATATTTTCTGTTTCTTCCTGGTTCTGTCTCGGAAGGTTGTGCTTTTCTAAGAATTTGTCCATTTCTTCCATGTTGTCCATTTTATTGGCATACAGTTGCTTGTAGTAATATCTCATGATTCTTTGTATTTCTGCAGTGTCAGTTGTGACTTCTCCTTTTTCATTTCTAATTCTGTTGATTTGCATCTTCTCCCTTTTTATCTTGATGAGTCTGGCTAATGGTTTATCAATTTTGTTTATCTTCTCAAAGAACCAACTTTTAGTTTTACTCATGTTTTCTTCATTTCTTTTTCATTTATTTCTGATCTGATCTTTATGATTTCTTTCCTTCTGCTAACTTTGGGTTTTTTTGTTCTTTTTTTACTAATTGCTTTAGGTGTAAGGTTAGGTTGTTTATTTGAGATGTTTCTTGTTTCTTGAGGTAGGATTGTGTTCTTATAAACTTCCCTCTTAGAAGTGCTTTTGCTGCATCCCATAGGTTTTGGGGTGTCATGTTTTCATTGTCATTTGTTTCTAGGTAATTTTTGATTTCCTCTTTGATTTCTTCAGTGATACTTTGGTTATGAAGGTGTGTATTGTTTAGCCTCCATTTGTTTGTATTTTTTACAGATTTTTTCTGTAATTGATATCTAGTCTCATAGCAGTGTTGTTGGAAAAGATACTTGATACGATTTCAATTTTCTTAAATTTACCAAGGCTTGATTTGTGACCCAGGATATCATCTGTCCTAGAGAATGTTCCATGAGCACTTGAGAAGAAAGTGTATTCTGTTGTTTTTGGATGGAATGTCTAATACACTGTTTTGATTACTGAAGCTTTGTAGCAAGTTTTGGAATTGGGAGTTTTGAGTTCCATCAGTTTTGTTCTTTAATTTCAAGACTGTCTATTCAATCCTCAGAATAAATCAAGCTTGCCAATAATTGGTCTCAGACTACTAGCTTCCACCTTGGGCAAAATATTACAGTTGGGCGAAGCCATAGACATACTAAAAGCCTGGATGAAAAGCTGTAGAGAGGGTGTTGATTAGGTGAATTAAGGACTTTGAAAAACACCTGTATGACTGTATGATATTATAATATTTATAATTTAGTCTGTTGATGTGGTAGATTTCATTGCTTGATTTCCTAGTGTTGAGCCAGCCTCGCATACCTTAAATAAATACCACTTGATAATGTTGTATAATTCTTTTTATACATTGTTGAATGGATTTTCTAATAAATTGTTGAGGATTTTATATCTGTGTGCCTGAAATTGTGAGAAGTTAGATAAAATTTAAAGAAAATGTTAAAACATGGAGAGGTATATCATTCTCATTGGTGGCAAGGCTCATTATTTCAAATATCACAATTCTTTTCATACTAGCCTATAGATTTATAGCAGTTTCAATCAAAATTCCACGCAGGTTTTTAGAGACATTGGAAAATTGATTCCAAAATTTTAATTGAATTGTGAGGGACCTAGAATAGCCTAAACAGTCTTGAGAAGGAACAAAAAAATTTGGAAGACTTACAGCAACTAGGAGTAGCTCTAACAAAAGATGTTAAAGGACCTCTATAATTAAACATTGTTGAGAAAAATTATATAGCTCACTTAAATAAAATGAACAGCATTCTATATTTATAGAAGGGAAGACTCAATATTGTAAAATATCATTTAATTGATAATCTATAGATTCAACGAGATCCCAATCAAAAGCCAAACATGTTTATTTTTGTGAAAATTGATGAGCTGACTTTAAAAATTTAATGGAAATTCAAAGGGCCAAATATAAGCAGTGCAATTTTGAAGCAGAAGAACCAAGTTGGAGGATTTAGTATTGTAGATATAAAGACCATTATTAAGTCATAATAGTTAAAATTGTATGATATTGGTAAAAGGATAGACAGACTGACAAATGCAAGAGAATAAAGACTTCAGAAGCAGACCTACCCATATATGTTCACTTGATTTGTGACTCAAGGCACACTGAATTGCAATGAGGAGAGTTGAACCTATGTACACCTCTTGACTTTGAATCTCATTCCTAGCTATATGCCCAATATGCCCATGAAATATTTTCGTAAAATCCCTATTCATAAATGTTAATCAATAGTAGAATGGATAATTCAGTTGTGGTGTAGTCACACAATGGAATTCTATAATATTATATAACAATGAGAATGAACAATCTATAATGACGTGCAAAAACATGGATAAGTCTTACAGACATAAAGTTGGGTGAAATACCAGACACAAAATAACATATACTTTATGATTCCATTTATATCAAGACTGAAAACTGGTAAAAGTTCTCTACAGTATTGGAAATCAGAAGAGTGGTTATTCTTGGGGAAAATACTATGTGGGAATGAGCACAATAAATTCTTCTGGGATGTTGGTGATGTTCTGTTTCTTGATCTGGGTGATAATTTCATGAGTTCAGTTTTGAAAATAATTTGAGCTGAACACTTGTGAGTACTTTTATGTATGTATATTATATTCATATGATAAGGAAAAAACAAAAACTTGATATATAAAGAAAATATGGGAGTAAGTTAGGCTCTACATTCTCTTAAAATGAGTTTCTACGACACTTCTAATTGATGCCACTTTTGTATGGAGGTAGCTAAAGAATGTTTATTGGCAGGACCATGATGGCATATACAAAGTACTTTTGAGACAGCTGTAATATATGCACAAATTGGATAAAGATCCTGATATATTATTCCATAGAATGGTGTTTATCATACAGTGTAAATTTTAAGCCATAAACCTCTAATTATAAGTGGTGTAACTTCCTGGAAATTTTTTATCGGATATATCACTTACTGTGCAAAAGATAATTTTTCTGAGTTGCACCTGCTCAATACCTAATATCTCATCCATTCTATCAGAAACATCATGCAAATTGTGAAAAAAAATATATGCAGTCTGTGTGTTTTTTCACTGTTCAATTCAGTGTTGATACACATTTAGGCATATTTAAAGTTTTTGCAGAGATGAAATATAACAATAGAGTAGCGATTACTATGCAGACACCTGCGGTGCTGCCATTATCTAGGGAAAATTAGATCCATTTATTTTGTAGTTCTGTTGGTTACTCACACTCTGCATTCTAATTCCTCTGCTCTGCTGCCCATTATATTGTGTTGGAAAACACTCTTGCTGAGAGAGTTTGGGCTCAAAACCTGATAGCACTGTGTAAGATGCACTCCACAATTCATTAAGTTAAGAATAAACTGTTGCATCAAATGCATGTTTTTCATTTATTATTTTCCTTATTCCACTGTATAATGTTTATTTGAGGAATTTCATCAAGCCCTATCTTTATGGCAGAAAAGTGGTACTCTGTTGATCCCCCACCACCAAAAAAAATGATGCCTGGAAGTTAAGAGGTATCGTTTCCTTGGTGATAATTATGTCTCTTCTAGTTTTAAGCTGCTATAATTCTAGGCTATTTCAACAGCAAAATCAATTGAGGATTATCCCCCATTCAACTGTGTTTGCTGAAATAATAGAAAGGGATGTGGACACATATAGTTGGCAAATAAAGTTTAAATAAATATAAGCATGCATTTTATTGGAGAGCTTTCCATGCAAATGCTATTCAGTTGCATTTACTGAAATAATAGGGAGTGTTATGTGGACACATATTTAGGAAATAAAGTTTAAACAAATACAAGCAGGCTTTTTTACAGGAGAGCTTTCATGCAAATGCTAATGTATACTGTCAGTCTCCAAGAGAAAAATAGACTTTGAAACTTCCCCAAATTATTTGTCCAGATAAATATTTCCTGAGAAACACATTTCTAGGAACATAGTTTGGAAGATTCTAACCTGGATGAAATCTTCTGTCCGTTCTCACGGTGATTATCTGTTATTTCTATAGAATCTATCAATACTTGATGCCACTTGCATTTGCCCTTCCTTTCCAACTTTACTAACAGTACTCTTGTTAAAGTCCAGATTACATTTTACTACGACTACTGCTATGGCTTTCTAATGCCGAGATTCATCAGATGTCCTCAGGGAGCAATGGTTGTGTAGAACACTACTTCTGAGTAGTGGAGTCCACGTATTGTTCCTGTGAGACTTCATATTCATTCCCCTGTATACCAAGTTCTCATCTCCAGGAAACCTGTCTCTTTTTTTTTCTTTTCTTTTTTTTTGTGGTACGCAGGCCTCTCGCTGTTGTGGCCTCTCCCGTTGCGGAGCACAGACTCCGGACGCGCAGGCTCAGCGGCCATGGCTCACGTGCCCAGCCTCTCCGCGGCATGTGGGATCTTCCCGGACCGGGGCACGAACCCATGTCCCCTGCATCGGCAGGCGGACTCTCAACCACTGCACCACCAGGGAAGTCCCTTGTCTCTTTCTTTATGCAACTATATTTCTAACACCTAGTAGAGTGCCCAGTACACATTATAGCTTTAGAAATTTCAGTTGAATGCTTCTTAGGGAATAATGGATCAATACAATTAGATTTGCCTTCATTATAGGATTTCTCAGAACTTTTTCTATGCCAGTATGCAGAGTAAATATCCAAAAAGGACATAGAATGTATATTTTTACCAAAATTTGGGGGCATAGAAAAGTTTTGTTTTGCTTTTACAGAAAATTCATCAGCATATTACATTACATACTTCAGCTGACACTCCTCGATATTGTTTCTCTCCAGCTGTTGTCCAGGAATGAACTCTGTCCTTTCAAATTCTGCTAGTCTCAGTTCCAAAGCAAGATTTTAGGCTTTTCATTTGTTATGAAGAGAGGAACAAAATAGAGGAGGAAAAGTCAATCATACTTACGTATTAATACTCTTCAAAATCATAGCTTCATTCACATTCTGGAGAATGCACTATATACTCTGATGGAATAAACAAAAGATAAAATTAATTTTAAATGGTATTTAGCCTGGGAAAAATCAGCCAACTGGATTTTGAGGGACAGCTCCTTGTCATAAAGAATATTAAGAGGAGGATGGAAGACAGTATTTGGGGCCTTTTCTAAAACCGAGATCAAGTTTGTCTTACAGAGTACTATGCAAAAGCAAGATATTTCTATTTAATTGGATTTATAAAATTCTAATTGCTTTTCTTATGGGATGTGCAATATCCTTCTGAATAGGATTGTTGTCAGCATCAATAACTTCTTACCACACATTTGGAGAACTGCAGAAAGAAACTCTATATTAACTAATTCTGATGAGCAGTTGATATGCAGAGAAAGATTGCTAGAAGTTTTGAATCAGCTTGTACTCCCCACACACCCCACATTTTCTTAAACTAATCATTTATAATTCCAGAGATGAGGAAAATATTTATCATTCATCTCAGAAAGTCATGCTTAATCTAAATCACTTCATAATCCCTTCCACATGAGACCAGCACAATAAACAACCCTTGCATCCCTCTTTTGTGTTTAGCTTCCTATTTGGCTCTCTGATAGGATGCATGTTGATTAAAATACAGTTTCTGGAGCCAGGCTGATTGAATTTGAGCCCTGCTTACTGTTGAACTTGGGCAGGGTGTTTGACCTATTCGTGCATCAGTTTCCTTGTTGTAGGGTAGGGCTAGTAACAGTAGTTCCTCAGAATCGCTATTGGGTTTAAACAAGTTAATACTAATAAAACACATGATAGTGCCTGGCCCATGACAGGCATATATAAATGTTTGATATATGAAACAGAGACAATTTTAAAAACAAGGAAAGAAAGGGGTGAACAAGAGTCAAGTATGTTTGGGGAAGCACATTGCTCACTTTATGAATAATATAGACTACTGTTTAAATCTTCTGGAGAGTTAGAGAACACTGCTCTATTTTCACACCACATTGAAAATTCAAAGATAGAAGCACAAACCAGTTGACAGATAGTGAAGCAGAGAAAAGGCAGTGACTCTGGGTGCCCCTGGGACTTGGAGTCAAACCTAACCTGGTCTGTGTTCTGCCATCCCTAGAAGTAGCACCCCTTAATACATGTATAAGTGAATCTCTTTGCTGTACAGTAGAAATTAACACGACATTGTAAATCAACTATACTTCAGTAGAATAAATTTTAAACAAAGGAGAGCAAGAATTGGGACAAATTTGCAGACTATGTGCAAAGCATAGTTGTTTTTTTAAAGATTTTTTTTTTGATGTGGACCATTTTTAAAGTCTTTATTGAATTTGTTACAATATTGCTTCTGTTTTATGTTTTGGTTTTTTTGGCCCTGAGGCATATGGGATCTTAGCTCCCTGAAAAGGGATCGAACCTGCACCCCCTGCATTGGAAGGTGAAGTCTCAACCACTGGACCACCAGGGAAGTACCCAAAGCATATTTTTGAAGTAGATACATTTCCTAAAATCTTCTTAGCGGCCTTCAATATAGGGCAATTGCTATGAGTAGGGACTAGGATGAATGAGAGCATCTTTACTCCTGACTGGTGAGCAGAAATGATTAGAGATGATAAACCTGAGGCGTATGATATTCAAAGATGGACTCATTTTCTTGCTTTCAGGTCATACAGGAGTTGGAAAAATATCTCATAGTTGACTGGCCATTATGTTTCTTAACAAAGCCTGCATTGCACTGCTTCACTTAAACTTTGGGTACCAAATTGAGAGAAACTCACTTATGAGGTTGCAAAACTTGCCCACTGCAATTAGAAAACCTTCCTTCTTGAATGCTTTGGTGCTTCCCAGCCCCATTCATGTGTTCTCAGTTAAAATTTGTCAGATCCCAGTTAATACTGAATACCTCATCCGAGTGTTGATCTTTTTTCAGAGTAATCCTCACTGCTTTTTTTTTTTTATCAATTCCCTTATCATATAGGCATTACCTTTAGTTAAAGTAACAGATGAATTTCTGATCTCTCCATTTTGTTAATAATGCTTTGAGAATCAGAGGAAATGATATATCCAAGCTTGCCATTCATAGGTATAACAACCATGGTTTTTTTCTCACCTTTTGAGTGTATTCAAATTCTGTTCTCTTGGCTTTTAATTACCTGAAAAAAGTCATCTGGGATTTAGAACAAAGCAGGCTTCTGTTCTTTTGAAATTAATTATAATTTTCAAAGACTGTAAGTTACTTTACACAAAGTTATTCCTTTCTTATTCTGGAGAAACAGGAGTAAGTGTTAATAAAAAAGAGGAAATTATCAATGGGTAGGTAAAGTAGTAATATATTACTTGATTAATAGCCTAAATGAGCTGACATTAATTAATATTAATGAATCCAAAAAGAAAGAAATACAATGGTTATAAAGACAAGTTTTGTTTGAGGCTTATGTTGAAAAGGACTTTACATGTAATTGGAGGAGCCGTGTTGAACTGGCTCATGAATCTGTAGTGAGATATGATTTGGTTAATTATTTTTCCTTTTGTTCTGCAGTGTTAATAATTTTTACAACTCTACAAGATCCCATACATATTTATTAATTTAACTCAGGGAAACCTGATAATAACCTGTAGATCCTTTTCTTTTAGAATCCATTACTTGTGTGTGGGAATTATGTAATTTTTAAATTGCCTGGTGCATAGATGATTAGTATACACTTAGTATCAAGTGATATGCTTAACATCAAAATGTCAAGTGAAGCTAGATTCAATGTTTGATGCCCATGAATGGGTTCCATAATGTTCCAGTTATCTACTGCTGCATAGCAAGGCATCTGTTTTTTTGTGAGTCTTCCTTCGTAAAGTATCAGCTCTCTGTGGGAAAGATTCACCTCTATATCAACAGTGCCTGTTAAAATGCCTAGTGCCACGTGACTCAATGAATAAGGCTGATGCAGTCCATTCATTCATTTATGCACTCATTTGTCTACACATTCATCAAGAGAACTTGTCCAGTTAGTGGCAGTGTTAGGACTCAAACACATCTTCTCATTCTATATTTAGTGTTATTTCTATTACACATTACACAGTATCTTACAATGCTATAGGGTGTCACATTTCATAAAGCACTTAAATACACAATATTATCTCACTTAATTATCACAAATGCTCTGGTAAATTGTCAATATTGTTCTCATTTCACAGATGTGGTTCAGAGAGGTTAAATCCCAAATAACAGTTAATGAGTAGCATTACTGATAGAGCTCGATCTCAATCAGATTTCTCACACCACCTGTTGAGTTTTTTCCCCACTTAACCACAGGGTGAATTAATTGATTAGCTCTTTTTATTGGTTTAAAAATGAATATCAGTAACTTTAAGTAGGCACTGCTTATTTACAAAGATCTTCTAAGATGTTGATATGAACAATTTTAGAGTTGTGGATTTTTTTTTCTCTCCCATTATATAAGCAGTGAAAAGAGGCATCTCTTTTGAAAGATGAACGTGTTGAAAACTATTCATTTTCAAATGACCTTCTTTTGGCATTGAATTTCACGTTGGCAGTGCTATATCATGCAAAAGTCACAGACCTCAGTGGTGGAGTATGTAATTAACATAGACTTCTTTAGGAATATTTATCAGTTAGTTTGTTGTTTGACCAACATTTTAGAGTTAGTGTGTGCTGATGTGTGTGTCCCCTGAAATTTGTTAGAAATACTTTATCAAATAATACACAAAGTCAAAGGTTTGAGTCACACATACCTCTTTACTTTGCTCCTCAAATATCTGCTAAAAAGACTTTTTTTAAAAACATCTTTATTGGAGTATAATTGCTTCACAATGGTGTGTTAGTTTCTGCTTTATAACAAAGTGAATCAGCTATACGTATACAGATATCCCCATATCCCCTCCCTCTTGCGTCTCCCTCCCCCTCTCCTTCTCACCCCTCTAGGTGATCACAAAACCCTGAGCTGATCTCCCTGTGCTATGTGGCTGCTTCCCACTAGCTGTCTATTTTACATTTGGTAGTGTATATATGTCCATGCCACTCTCTCACTTCATCCCAGCTTACCATTCCCCCTCCCCGTGTCCACAAGTCCATTCTCTACAACTGCGTCATTATTCCTGTCCTGTCCCTAAGTTCTTCATAACAATTTTCTTTTTTTAGATTCCATATATATGTGTTAGTATACGCTATTTGTTTTTCTCTTTCTGACTTACTTCACTCTGTATGACAGACTCTAGGTCCATACACCTCACTACAAATAACTCAGTTTCATTTATTTTAATGGCTGAGTAATATTCCATTGTATATATGTGCCACATCTTCTTTATCCATTCATCCGATGATGGACACTTAGGTTGTTTCCATGTCCGGGCTATTGTAAATAGAGCTGCAATGAACATTTTGGTACATGACTCTTTTTGAATTATGGTTTCCTCAGGGTATATGCCCAGTAGTGGGATTGCTGGATCGTATGGTAGTTCTATTTTTAGATTTTTAAGGAACCTCCATACTGCTCTCCATAGTGGCTGTATCAGTTTACATTCCCACTAACAGTGCAAGAGGGTTCCCTTTTCTCCACACCCTCTCCAGCATTTATTGTTTCTAGATTTTTGGATGATGGCCATTCTGACTGGTGTGAGGTGATACCTCATTGTAGTTTTGATTTGCATTTCTCTGATGATTAGTGATGTTGAGCATCCTTTCATGTGTTTGTTGGCAATCTGTATATCTTCTTTGGAGAAATGTCTATTTAGGTCTTCTGCCCATTTTTGGATAGGGTTGTTTGTCTTTTTCATACTGAGCTGCATGAGCTGCTTGTATATTTTGGAGATGAATCCTTTGTCAGTTGCTTCGTTTGCAAATATTTTCTCCCATTCAGCGTGTTGTCCTTTGTCTTGTTTATGGTTTCCTTTGCTGTGCAAAAGCTTTTAAGTTTCATTAGGTCCCATTTGTTTATTTTTGGTTTTATTTCCATTTCTCTCGAGGTGGGTCGAAAAGGGTCTTGCTGTGATTTATGTCATAGTGTGCTCTGCCTATAATTTCCTCTAAGAGTTTTATAGTGTCTGGCCTTCCATTTAGGTCTTTAATCCATTTTGAGTTTATTTTTGTGTATGGTGTTAGAGAGTGTTCTAATTTCATTCTTTTACATGTAGCTGTCCAGTTTTCCCAGCACCACTTATTGAAGAGGCTGTCTTTTCTCCATTGTATATTCTTGCCTCCTTGATCAAAAATAAGGTGACCATATGTGTGTGGGTTTTTCTCTGCGCTTTCTATCCTGTACCATTGATCTATATTTCTTTTTTTGTGCCAATACCATACTGCCTTGATTACTGTAGCTTTGTAGTATAGTCTGAAGTCAGAGAGCCTGATTCCTCCAGCTCTGTTTGTCTTTCTCAAGATTGCTTTGGCTACTCAGGGTCTTGTATGTTTCCATACAAATTGTGAAATTTTTTGAAAAACAGACTCTTTTGACATGAGAATGTTTAATCCCAGCTGGTTTGTTTGAATAGTGATTTAATGAGAACTAGCCCAGTGTGTAAGTTGGCTATATTTTGTGAATATGAAGTATGAAGTCCTCTACATGATCATATGGATACATCTTCAGGTCATGTGAGTGAGTGATGGTGGTAGAAATGCTGAAGGATGACCAGTGGCTTCTGCTTTTTAGATGGAGACTTTAGATAAACACAAATATGCATTTATGCAAATGAACTTGGTGGAACACCAATGTCATTAAAAAGACCCTAGCACTTGAGAAGACAAACTTCATTTTTCTATAATTGCTCCTGACCTGATTCTTTTTTTTCTTGGTTATAATAAGAGATATATTAGATATAGTATATTGGACACCAAGTTAGGCTCAACTTCCAAGGGCAGTTTTCCATTCTTAAGGTATAATTATCTATAGACAATTAGCTGCAGGTGGTGAAATAATAGACACAGTTCATTACACATGAAATTAGCCAACTGTTGGCTTTTGGGGCTAGTTTCTGGAGCAATTGACCACTTAAACCTTATTTAGGGAGTTCAAGCAGCCGATTGCACATAACAATTATTTGAGGATCTAATTTTTCCACATGCACTTAATTTGGAACTGACGATTGTATGTGATTAATAGAATGGCTGTGTAAGCTCATTTATTATAAAGGTGTCTTGTAAGCCTGCCTAGGACACTGAGGGTAGAATGCAAGAGGCTCAGAATAGATTCAGCCTATACAAGAGGTATCATGCAGCTGTCACAGATCCCTACAGGCAGGCAAGAAAGTTTAGGAAGTTAGATTCAGTCAATAAACATGTACCAAGTGCCTCCTCTGTACCAGGCACCATTCTTGGCACTGGGAATACAAAGATACAATCTTTGCCTTCAAGTAACTTGCAATCCACATTTGTATATAATATATCACGCATTATGTGGCAATAGGTGTAAAACCAAAGTGCTATAGATGTTCTGATGAAAATGATAAATTGTCTTAAATTTATGTACTCTTATCGCTAGTCTTAGTCTAAGCCACCATAATTGCATGTCTGAATTTCTACATGGCCAGCCACTTCTTAGTTATTTGGTTCTCTGCTCATGTATTATCTCCTCAGACAAGCCCTTCTCATCACCTCCATCAAAACGAGCTCACCCCTCTAACCCTCAGTCACTTGTTTACTTTTCTTTGTAGGACTCATCGCTACCAACCTTATACTAGATTGGCCAAAAAGTTCGGGTTTTTGTAAGCTGTTATGGGAAAATCCGAACGAACTTTTTGGCCAACCCAATATTACGTATTTATTTTTTGGTTAACTGTATCTGAAGCAGAATACAAGTTTTCTGAGAGCAAGATCATTACATATATTGTTCATTGTTCTATGAGTTGCTAGAACAATGTGTTTCATAGATAAGCTTTTCAATATTTTTTTTAAAGTGTATGACTTACAGACTGGGTCATCATGGAGGATTTCAGGAAGAAAATGTATTTTAACTTGGGTATTTCCAGATCGTTACCACTGATTAAGCACTGCTGTGTTCCAGGCAATGCAAATATTTGGCCTTGAAGAATGAGCTTTCATTTCATGGGACAGAGAAGATGAGTGAGGGATCTTCTAGCAAGTTGAGCTAAGAGAACTTTTTGTACAAGGAAGGGATGTGTTCAGAGCTGCATTTAGAACAATACAGGCAGTAGGACTCTGCAGCATGCCCTCACAGTGGCAAATATTAGAGTATAGAAAGTGTGCAATATAGTGATTGCAACAGTCTGAAGTAACAAAGGTTTACTAAAGAGAATACAATATTCTAGCATTCAAATGCTATAACGTATGTCTCCAATTGAATTTTTGGAGGGAGGCACATGGCATTGTAATCTCTAGACGAAACAGATTGCTTGACTGTGGGTTGAAGTATAGGATATACATTATGATTAATACCTCTCCCCGCCAACCCCCAATTAAAAAGCTTCCAGAGGGTCTCAAGCTCTCCTGTCAGTAATATTGACAAAGAAGGTAGAACCTCATAGTTGGAAACAGGAAGTTGCAAAAGTTATTCACGTCTACCTCTCTGCAGGTTCCAGCTTCTGGTGTTTTTGAAAGGTCAAGTCTCTGGCACTGGTCAGAGACTGGAGATTAGATGGCGCTAAATAGAGCTCTATCATGTGGCTCATTCCGTTTTCATTTGTGCCCACGTAGGCAAACATTTTGAGGCCTTCTGGCCTCAAGGGATCTCACTAGAAGCAACTTCCCCCCACTAGTTTGTCGCTTAGGGTGAGGACTGAAAGTCCTACCTTTTGGGTAAACTGCTTCAGCCACATGCTGAAGTATAATGGTTCTCTCTCTTTTTTTTTTTTTTTTTTTTTTTTTGCGGTACGCGGGCCTCTCACTGTTGTGGCCTCTCCTGTTGCAGAGCACAGGCTCTGGATGCTCAGGCTCAGCGGCCATGGCTCACGGGCCCAGCCGCTCTGCGGCATGTGGGATCTTCCTGGACTGGGGCACGAACCCGCATCCCCTGCATCGGCAGGCGGACTCTCAACCACTGCACCACCAGGAAAGCCCTATGGTTCTCTTTTTTTCCTTTTTTCTATTTTTTTAAACATCTTTATTGGAGTATAATTGCTTTACAATGTTGTGTTACTTTCTGCTGTACAACAAAGGGAATCAGCTATACGTATAAAGATATCCCCTCCCTCTTGAACCTCCTTCCCACCCTCCCTATCCCATCCCTCTAGGTCATCACAAAGCATCAAGTTGATATCCTTGTGCTATGCAGCAGCTTCCCACTGCCATCCATTTGACATCTGGTAGTGTATATATGCCAATGCTCCTCTCTCACTTCATCCCAGCTTCCACTCCACTCCCGTTCCCTCAAGTGCATTCTCTATGTCAGTGTCTTTATTCCTGCCCTGCCACTAGGCTCATAAGTACTGCTTTTTAAAATTCTATATATATGCATTAGCATATGGTATTTGTTTTTCTCTTTCTGACTTACTTAACTCTGTATGACAGATTCTAGGTCCATCCACCGCACTACAAATAACTCAATTTCGTTTCTTTTTATGGCTGAGTAATATTCCATTGTATATATGTGCCACATCTTCTTTATCCATTCATCTGTTGATGGACATTTAGGTTGCTTCCGTGACCTGGCTATTGTAAATAGTGCTGCAGTGAACATTGTGGTACATGTCTCTTTTTGAGTAATGGTTTTCTCAGGGTATATGCCCAGTATTGGGGTTGCTGGGTCGTATGGTAGTTCTATTTTTAGTTTTTTAAGGAACCTCCATGCTGTTCTCCATGGTGGCTGTATCAATTTACATTCCCACCAGCAGTGCAGGAGGGTTCCCTTTTCTCCACACCCTCTTCAGCATTTATTGTTTGTAGATTTTTGATGATGGCCATTCTGACCGGTATGAGGTGATACCTCATTGTAGTTTTGATTTGCATTTCTCTAATGACTAGTGATGTTGAGCATCTTTTCAAGTATTTGTTGGACATCTGTATATCTTCTTTGGAGAAATGTCTCTTTAGGTCTTCTGCCCATTTTTGGATTGGGCTGTTTTTTTTTTTTGTATTGAGCTGCATGAGCTGCTTCTAAATTTTGGAGATTAATCCTTTGTCCATTGATTCGTTTGCAAATATTTTCTCCCATTCTGAGGGTTGTCTTTACGTCTTGTTTATGTTTTCCTTTGCTGTGTAAAAGCTTTTAAGTTTCTTTACGTCCCATTTGTTTATTTTTGTTTTTATTTCCCTTACTCTAGGAGGTGGGTCAAAAAGGATCTTGCTGTGATTTATGTCATAGAGTGTTCTGCCTATGTTTCCCTCTAAGAGTTTGATAGTGTCTGGCCTTCCATTTAGGTCTTTAATCCATTTTGAGTTTATTTTTGTGTATGGTGTTGAGAGTGTTCTAATTCCATTCTTTTACATGTAGCTGTCCAGTTTTCCCAGCACCACTTATTGAAGAGGCTGTCTTTTCTCCATTGTATATTCTTGCCTCCTTTATCAAAAATAATGTGATCATATGTGCATGGGTTTTTCTCTGGGCTTTCTATCCTGTTCCATTGATCTATATTTGTGTTTTGGTGCCAGTACAATACTGTCTTCATTACCGTAGCTTTTAGTATAGTCTGAAGTCAGGGAACCTAATTCCTCCAGCTCCGTTTTTCTTTCTCAAGATTGCTTTGGCTATTCGGGGTCTTTTGTGTTTCCATACAAATTGTAAAATTTCTTGTTCTAGTTCTGTAAAAATGCCATTGGTAATTTGATAGGGATTGCATTGAACCTGTAGATTGCTTTGGGTAATGTAGTCATTTTCATAATTTTGATTCTTCCTATCCAAGAGCATGGCATATCTCTCCATCTGTTTATGTTATCTTTGATTTCTTTCTTCAGTGTTTTATAGTTTTCTGAATACAGGTGTTTTGCCTCCTTTGGTAGGTTTATTCCTAGGTATTTTATTCTTTTTGTTGCAATGGTAAATGGGAGTGTTTCCTTAATTTCTCTTTCTGATTTTTCATCATTAATGTATAGGAATGCAAGAGATTTCTGTGCATTAATTTTGTATCCTGCAACTTTACCAAATTCATTGATTAGTTCTAGTAGTTTTCTGGTGGCATCTTTAGGATTCTCTGTGTATACTATCATGTCATCCTCAAACAGTGACAGTTTTATTTCTTCCTTTCCTATTTACATTCCTTTTATTTCTTTTTCTTCTCTGATTGCTCTGCCTAGCCCTTCCAATAGTATGTTGAATAAGAGTAGTGAGAGTGGACATCCTTGTCTTGTTCCTGATTTTAGAGGAAATGCTTTCAGTTTTTCACCATTGAGAATGATGTTTGCTCTGGGTTTGTCATATATGACCTTTATTATGTTAAGGTAGTTTCCCTCTATGCCCAGTTTCTGGAGAGTTTTTATCATAAGTGGCTGTTGAATTTTGTCAAAAGCTTTTTCTGCATCTTTTGAGATGATCATATGGTTTTTATCCATCAATTTGTTAATGTGGTGTATCACATTGATAGATTTGCATATATTGAAGAATCCTTGCTTTCCTGGGATAAACCCCACTTGATCATGGTGTATGATCCTTTCAATGTGCTGTTGGATTCTGTTTGCTAGTATTTTGTTGAGGATTTTTGCATCAATGTTCATCAGTGATGTTGGCTTGTAGTTTTCTTTCTTTGTGACATCTTTGTCTGGTTTTGGTATCAGGGTGATGGTGGCCTCATGGAATGAGTTTGGGAGTGTTCCTCCCTCTGCTATATTTGGAAGAGTTTGAGGAGAATAGGTGTTAGCTCTTCTTTAAATGTTTGATAGAATTTGCCTGTGAGGCCATCTGGCCCTGGGCCTTTGTTTATTGGAAGATTTTTAGTCACAGTCTCAATTTCAGTGCTTGTGATTGGTCTGTTTATATTTTCTGTTTCTTCCTGGTTCAGTCTTGGAAGGTTTTGCTTTTCTAAGAATTTGTCCATTTCTTCCAGGTTGTCCATTTTATTGGCATATAGTTGCTTGTAGTAATCTCTCATGATCCTTTGTATTTCTGCAGGGTCAGTTGTTACTTCTCCTTTTTCATTTCTAATTCTATTGATTTGAGTCTTCTCCCTTTTTTTCTTGATGAGTCTGGCTAATGGTTTATCAATTTTGTTCATATTCTCAAAGAACCAGCTTTTAGTTTTATTGATCTTTGCTATTGTTTCCTTCATTTCTTTTTCATTTTTTTCTCATGTGGTCTTTATGATTTCTTTCCTTCTGCTAACTTTGGGTTTTCTTTGTTCTTTTTCTAGTTGCTTTAGGTGTAAGGTTAGTTGGTTTATTTGAGATTTTTCTTGTTTCTTGAGGTGAGCTTGAATTGCTATGAACTTCTCTCTTAGAACTGCTTTTCCTGTGTCCCATACGTTTTAGATTGTTTTGTTTTCATTGTCATTTGTTTCTAGCTATTTTTAAATTTCTTCTTTGATCTCTTCAGTGATCTCTTGGTTATTTAGCAGCACGCTCTTTAGCTTCCATGTATTTGTGTTTTTCACTGTTTTTTCCTGTAATTGATTTCTAATCTCATAGAGTTGTGGTCAGAAAAGGTGCTTAATACGATTTCAATTTTCTTAAATTTTCCAACGCTTTATTTGTGATCCAAGGTGTGATCTTTTCTGGAGAACATTCCATGTGCACTTGAGAAGAAGGTGTATTCTTTCGCTTTCAGGTGGAATATCCTAAAAACATCAGTTAAGTCTGTCTGATCTATTGTGTCATTTAAAGTTTGTGTTTCTTATTTATTTTCTGTCTATTGGTGTAAGTGGGGTGTTAAAGTCCCCCACTATTATTGTGTTACTGTCTATTTCTCCTTTTATGCTTGTTAGCATTTGCCTTATGTATGGAGGTGCTCCTATGTTGGGTGCATAAATATTTACAATTGTTATGTTTTCTTCTTGGATTGATCCCTTGATCATTATGTAATGTCCTTCCTTATCTCTTGTAACAGTCTTTATTTTAAAGTCTATTTTATCTGATATGTGTATTGCTACTCCAGCTTTCTTGTGATTTCCATTTGCATGGAATATCTTTTTCCATCCCCTCACTTTCAGTCTGTATTTGTCCCTAGGTCTGAAGTGGGTTTCTTGTAAATAGCATATATCAGGGTGTTGTTTTTGTATCCATTCAGCCAGTCTGTGTCTTTTGGCTGGAGCATTTAATCCATTTACATTCAAGGTGATTTTCAATATATATGTTCCTGTTACCATTTTCTTAATTGGTTTGGGTTTGTTTTTGTGGGTCTTTTTCTTCTCTTGTGTTTCCCGCTTAGAGAAGTTCCTTAAGCATTTGTTGTAAAGCTGGTTTGGTGATGCTGAATTCTCTTAGCTTTTGATTGTGTGTAAAGCTTTTGATTTCTCTGTCGATTCTGAATGAGATCCTTGCCAGGTAGAGTAATCTTGGTTGTAGGTTTTTCCCTTTCATCTCTTTAAATATGCCCTTCCACTCCCTTCTGGCTTGCAGAGTTTCTGCTGAAAGATCAGCTGTTAACCTTATGGGGATTCCCTTGTATGTTCTTTGATGCTTTTCCCTTGCTGCTTTTAATATTTTATCTTTGTATTTAATTTTTATATTTTGATTAATATGTGTCTCAGCATGTTTCTCTTTTGGTTTATCCTGTATGGGACTCTGGACTTGATTGACTATTTCCTTTCCCATGTTAGGGAAGTTTTCAACTATAATCTCTTCAAATATTTTCCCAGACCCTTTCTTTATCTCTTCTTCTTCTGGGACTCCTATCTTTCAAATGTTGTTACGTTTAATATTGTCCCAGATGTCTCTGAGACCTTCCTCAATTCTTTTCATTCTTTTTTCTTTATTCTGCTCCCTGGCAGTTATTTCCACCATTTTATCTTCCAGCTCACTTATCTGTTCTTCTGACTCAGTTATTCTGCTATTGATTCCTTCTAGAGTATTTCTAATTTCAGTAATTGTGTTGTTCGTCACTGTTTGTTTGCTCTTTAGTTCTTCTACATCCTTGTTAAATGTTTCTTTTATTTTCTCCATTCTGTTTCCGAGATTTTGGATCATCTTTACTATCATTACTCTGAGTTCTTTTTCAGGTATGTTGACCATTTTGTCTTCATTTACTTGGTCTTGTAGGTTTATTACCTTGCTCCTTCGTCTGTAACATATATTTTTGTCGTTTCAGTTATTTTTTTTTGATTGGTAGGGCTGTATTCCTATCTTACTGGTTGTTTGGCCTGAGGCCTACAGCACTGCAGTTTGCAGGCAGTTGGGTAGAGCCAGGTCTTGGTGCCGAGAGGAGGACCTCCAGGAGGCTTCACTCCCGTTAATATTCCCTGGGGTCTGAGGTTCTCTGTTAGTCCAGTTGTTGCAGTCAGCAGTCCCACCACAGGTGCTTGGATCCTACCTCCGGCCTGGGAACCAAGATCTCGCAAGCCATGTGGTGTGGCGAAAAACAAGAAAAAAAAAAGAAAGAAAAAAAGGAGCAGTGTAATAACAAGGAATAAAAAATAAAATAAAATTGAAAAGATAAAAAATCTATTAGGAAAGATAAAAAGATAATTGAAACAACATGACAAGGTAAAACAAAACCACAACAGAAAAAAAAGGGGGGGGGGGGAACAAGCCAAAAAGAGCAGAAAAATAACAAAGTATAAAGAATAAAATAAAATTAGAAAAATAAAAGATTTATGAGAAAAAATAAAAATATAAACGAATCAACAGCAGCAAGGTAAAACAGAACCCCAACCATAAAGAACAAAAAAGAAAAAAAAAAGGCCATTGCTATTGGGGGTGGAGTTTAGGCAGGGGTGGAACTTATGCAGGGCGGGATTTAGGGTGAGGTGGGGCCTAGGTGGGGGTTTTGAGCATGGGGCAGGGCCTAGGGTCTGGATCCACGCAGCTGGAAAAGGCCTTGTGGGCAGGGCCACCTTCAAGTGTGGGGCAGTGTCTCTGCTTAGGACCTGTGTGGAATTGGAGACTCAGCACATCCCATGGGGGGCCTCCAGAGTGTGGATTTCCAGAGTTTGGAGGTTAGGCCCTGAGTGAGGGTGTGTGGGTGGGGTTTAGGCCCAGCATGTTGGAGGGGGTCTCAGAGGGGGTCTCCAAGTGTAGAGTTAGGGCCCTGGGTGGGGGTGTAGGGGCAGGGTTTAGGCTCTGCATGGCAGGTGGGAGGCTCCGAGGGCAGAGGATCAGTCCCAGGAGCCCAACAGGCTCCCTGGTGCCTAAGTGGACAGGGAAAGTGCTGGCCGTGTTCCCTTCTGTTCCTTCGTACCCCTCTCCCACCATCTCCCCCAGGGTCTCCCCTGTCCCCACTGGACCCCTAACCGTGGGTGGGTCCTGCTGGGTGTAGGAAGTCCTCCCTTCCCCAAGCCACCCCTCAGGGGTGCTGGTCCTGGAGGTCCGGCCTTTACTTCTGCTCCCCCTTCCCTCCCTCCCATTCCCTCAGGACCCACACGGGTGGAGGGGGCCTTGGTGGGCAGAGGATCAGGCCTCGTATCTCAGCAGGCTCCCGTGGGCCCAAGTGGGCAGAGGAAGCCTGGCCACGCTCCCTTTTGATCCTCTGCCCTCCCAGTGGTCCCCCAATTTCCCCCTTGGGGCGTGGGATCCCTTCCCCTCCCCCAGCATGGGCACCAGTCCCATCCTGCCTCCACTTCTCCTCCCCCTTCACTCCCCTCACACCCCACGTCCTACCCAGTCTCTGGGGGTTCCTCCCGTCCCCTTAGGTGTCCATGGTCCCCCACCAGTGCCTGGTAGGTGCCCTAGTTGTGTGGAAGTGCGAGTTCCGTATCCTCCTAGTCTGCCATCTTGACTCCACCGGCTCATGGTTGTCTTTTAACAGAAAGGACTTGTGTGACTGAGTTGAGAGTCAAACTGTCTGCTTTCTTTTATGGAATTTTATTGTTTCTAGAAGGAACAACTGACAGACAAACCATGGCTATTCAGACTCCAGTATTTGACAAGCATTTTGTCAAAAATGATGTAAATGAGCTTATAACATCAAGGAAATTAACTGACAGCATTTGTTCCCAATAGTAAAATTCAAGCTTTCAAAGTCTTAAAGTATATAATTTTGGAAAATGTGTGTCTGTCGCTGTAAGCTTCCCAATACATGAAGTATTTTCTGATCAGACTGGTGGTAATATTAAGGAATGTGATTTTTGATACCGTATAATGAAATATGTCAATATTTGGAGGATCTACATAACTCTATGAACATTTTCCAGATGACCCATGCAGCATGTTAGAAATCACATATGCAAAAAAGACCCACTCAACATTCAGGATAGATCAATGGATTTTAGTGTAATCAAGAATGAAAGTGTTATCCATATGGCTTCAGCGCTCACAATGCAACTAATCTTCGCTATATTAAGGGTTAAAAAGTAAGTCTCTCTCAACTGACAGCCTTACTTTCTTACTATTTCCAGTATGACAGGTATTCTAAAGCAATTTAATTTATGGAACTTATAAATTTTTATTTTGATGCCAAAGCCACAATTCAAAAATCCAATCAACAGCTGAGGGAAATGGCTTCAAAATGTGTTGAAAAATGTGACCTCTCATTTTTTGTGAAGATTAATTCATGTGCACTCTTCCATGAGGATTATCTTGCTGCTGAGTGTAAACCTTTAAAAGACTCTCAATTTCAGGGCTTAATCTTGGGAATGTGACCAGAGAACTCAGAGATGGCTGATGCGATGCACAACTACCTGAAAAGCAGGGCGTGTCTTGTCTTAGCCACATGGCCAAGAGTTAGGAGGACAAAGGTTTGACTCAGTCAGCCTCTCTTTATACTGAGATGACTTCAAACTTGCCAGGAATCAGTCCAAGCAATCCATCTCTTTATTTTTGAGCAAACAAAATGAGGGTACTATTCAATCAAGACAGAATTGTTTTAAAAGAGGTAGTTGATAAAATAAGTTTTTGGCTTCCTAAGAAATGGTATCAGATCATTTACTGTTTTCTTGGAATGTGATGACAGACTGTTCCGTCTGTAGATACAGAAAGTTACAAAGCACTTTGCTTTGCTCATTTGCTTTATTAAAGTTGTGTAAGGTTTTCAGGGTAAGGATTATCATATAAGTTTTAGATGACTTATTCCCAATTCCTTCAAAAACAGAAGACAAAAATGTCTGTAAACTTCAGCAGTGGGATTTAAAATTTCACATAGTGTAAAATTCACTGAGCCTGAGAATCCATGGGACAGTTTACCACAGGTGCTGGTCATGTAAATCTCCCCAAAACCCTTCAATTATTCCTTCTTCCTGTCTCAGTTCATGTATCATGGCTAAAGGCAGGGATTTTTAAGGCTTAAACCCTGCGAGGATATTGTAATTGCTAAGACTAAAGAATTCTCCTACATCAGCTGTCATTGGGTTATTGAATTCATTGTATTTACAAAAAAAAAAAAACCATTTAGAGAGTTTGGCTTGTTTCTTTCTTATACTTTTTTGAAAATTTATTTTATTGAAGAATAGTTAATTTACAATGTTTTGTCAATTTCTGCTCTATAGCAAACTGATTCAGTTATACATATATGTATTCTTTTTCATATTCTTTTCCATTATGGTCTATCACAGGATACTGAATATAGTTCCATGTGCTATACAGTAGGACCTTGTTATCCATTCTATATACAGTATAATAGTTTCCATCTGCTAATCCCCAACTCCCAATCCATCCCTCCCCAACTCTCCCTCCCCCTCGGCAACCACAAGTCTGTTTTCAATGTCTATGAGTCTGTTTCTATTTCATAAATAAGTTCATTTGTGTCATATTTTAGATTCCACATACTTCTTACACTTTTTTTACTGTAAAAATCCCTGCTGGCTGTTGGGGATTTTGAGTTGAAGATCCACTTTTGATGCCAGTAATTAACTGTAATATTAGACAAGTTGCCCATAGACTTTACATATTTGAACGTTCACTGTTCTAAACTGTACCCAACCACCAAGTACCTGGTTGTCAAAATAAAAGAAGAAAATAGAGGTGAGAGTTATTTTACTCAATCTGAAATTGCGGGTAGCCTTCAAGTGTTTCAAGACCTAGTTCACCCACCTGATGCCAGTGGTAGCATGAGTAAGTTACTTTAAATACCTCAGTTTGTTAATATGTAAAACAGTGATGAAAATAAGGTTTATCACATAGGTCTAAAGAAAAAAACTAGGTAAAACTATCTGTCAGTGATGAACACGTATAATAAATGTTCAACACAACTTAGCTGTAGCATCATAGGATTTATAGGATTATGGGATTTTAGTTCAGTAATGGGCATTAAATATATCTAATTTTGTTCTTAAAAATAAGTACAACCTACAGCATCCTTTAAAAGGATGTTTGAATTTTTCTAGTTACAGACAATTGAATGTTTCTAGTTATATGCCTGAGTTCTTAGGAATGTCTTCCTTTTGGTTTACAATTCTTATAATTTTTAATTATTTGTTTGAATCCTGTTGACATATACAAACAAGTATCTTTCACATAACAAGATAAAAGCTGTCAATCAACTATAAATTTTCTATTTTTCAGGATAGTAATTACTAAGTTTCAACTATTCTTCATCTTGTATGATTTTAATATCTTTACTGTTCTGGTTTGGACCATGTAGAGGATATGCATATATATACATATATATGTATGTGTGTGTGTGTGTGTGTGTGTGTGTGTGTGTGTGTGTGTATATATACACACACACGTTTTTGAGATTCATCCCTGTGTCAGAACCTATGCTTGGAACTTGGGAAAAGACCATGATATAGACATGGACTTGAACTTGATGGAGCACATCTATTGCAGCTCTCATTCTAGAAGCAGTCAATCAAAACAAATTTCACAAAACAAGAAAAATAAACAACAGGTTCATATCTGAGCACAAACTTTTAGTTTCAAAATGAACAAAGCATATAACCTCCATTACTTATAAAATTCTATAGATCTCACCCTAGTTATCAGAAAAGATGTTTTAAGATTTGCTGTTGGTTTTTAAACCAAAAAATTTAAATGTAATATAATTCTTTTTGACCCTTGAATAATCTATATGAAGCAAGCCCAATCAGAATAGTGAGCTTGAATTTGTTTCTGTTAGGCCAAATTCCACCATCTAGTAATTAACACATCCATCACCTCACGTATTTATGCTTTTTTTTTTAGTGAGAACATTTAAGTTCTACTCTCTTAGTAAATTTCAGTTATACAATGTAGTGTTATATCAAACTGTAGTCACCATGTTTTGTATTAGATCCTCAGACCTTATTCATCTTTCAGCTGAAAGTTTGTACCGTTTTATCAACCCCCCTATTTCTCCCACCCCCTGCCCTGGCCCCTGGCAACCACTTTTCTACTCTTTGTTCCTAAGAGTTTGACTTCTTTTTTTAATTCCACGTATAAGTAATACTATGTGGTTTTGTCTTTCTCTGTCTGACTTATTTCACTTAGCATAATGTCCTCAAGTTCCATCCATGCTGTCGCAAATAGCAAGATTTCCTTTTTTTCTCAAGGTTGAATAATATTTTGTTGTATGTACATACATACACTGTATACACACACACACACACCCGCACCTTCTTTATCCATTGATTTGTCTGTGGACACTTATGTTGTTTCCATAGCTTGGCTCTTGTGCATAATGCTGCAATGAACATGGTAGTGAGATATCTTTTTGAGATCCTATTTTTAATGCCTTTGGATATATACCCAGAAGTGCAATTGCTGGATTATATCGTAGCTCTATTTAATAATTTTTAGGAACTTCCATATTGTTTTTCAGTGGCTGCACCAATTTACATTCCCATCCACAATGCACAAGGGCTCCCTTTTCTCCACATCCCCACCAACACTTGTTATTTCTTGTGTTTTTGATGATAGCCATTTTAACAGGTGTGAGGTGATATCTCATTGTTTTGTTTTGCATTTCCCTGATGAGTAATGATGTTGAGCACCTTTGCATGTACCTGTTGGCCATTTGTATACCTTTTTTAGAAAAATGTCTATTCAGTTCCTCTGCCCATTTTTCAATCAGATGGTTGGCTTGTTTTGCTATTCAGTGGTGTGAGTTTTTAAAAACATATTTTTTAGATATTAACCCCTTATCAGATACATGACTTGCAAATATTTTCTCCCATTCTGTAGGATGCCTTTTCATTTTGTTGATGGTTTCCTTTGCTGTGCAGAACCTTTTAATTTGATGTAGTCCCACTTATTTATTTTTACTTTTGTTGCTTTTGCTTTTGGTGTCAAATCTAAATATCATCACCAAGATCAATGGGAGCTTATCCCCTATGTTTTCTTCTAGGACTTTTATGGTTTCAGGTCCTATGTTCAAGTCTTTAATCCATTTTGATTTGATTTTTGTGTATGGAGTAAGATAGAAATCTCGTTTCATTTTTTTCTTTTTCTTTTTTTTTTTTTGCATGTGGCTGTCCAGTTTTCCCACCACCATTTATTGAAGAGACTATCTTTCCTCATTGTATATTCTTGACTCCTTTGTCATAAATTAGTTGACCATATGTGCATGAGTTTATTTCTGATCTCTATTCTGTTCCATTGATCTATGTGTCTGTTTTCATGCCAATACCATACTGTTTTGATTACTGTGGCTTTGTGGTATAGTTTGAAATCAGGAAGAATGATGACTTCAGCTTTGTTCTTTCTCAAGACAGCTTTAACTATTTAGGGTCTTTTGTGGTTCCATACAAATTTTAGGATTGCTTGTTCTATTTCTGTGAAAAATGCCGTTGGAATTTTGATAGGAGTTGTTTTGAATCTGTAGATTGCCTTGGGTAGTATAGTCATTTTAACAGTATTGATTCTTCCAGTGTATGAACGTAGTATATCTTTCCATCTGTTTGTGTTGTCTTCAGTTTCTTTCATCACTGTCTTACTGTTTTCAACATACAGTTCTTTCACAGCCTTGGTTAAATTTATTCCTGTTTTTTTTAATTCTTTTTGATGCTATTGTTGTTAGGCCAATTCGTTCACTATAGAGCACATTATGATCACAGCCAAGAGCAGTATACTCTGACTAGAAATAGCAGTGAGTTTAAGTCATTGAATTTCCCTTTGTCTTCATTTTGCTAATAAGTATGGGAGCTATAAAAGTCTTTCCAAAGTTTGGATTTCTAAGAAAACTTAATTGAATTGAGGCATATCACCAAACTTTCCTTCCCTTAAACGCAAAAAAGAAAAAAAGAAGAAGAAAAAGTATGTGTGAAATCCAGGAGAAAAAGACAAAACTAAATGGCACTAAATTATGTGAAAGGTTCAACTTTGCAAGTGGAAAATTGTGAAAGAGTAAAAAAAAGATTCTGAAAGTTGATATACTGCTCTTTCTTCAACATGCTGAGAACCAGTACCAGGGGAATACAGAAAACTTTATTCATTTATCATCAAATATTTATTGAGTGTCTACTATGTGTCAGGTATTGTTGTAGGCTAAAATAAAACAGTGAACCAAAGAAAATAAAGACGCCTGCCTTTATGGAATATGTGTGCTCATAACTATTCTGAAAATTTTTAAATGGGTCCTAGTTACATGTATTCCTCCCTTACTTACAGGAACCTTTATATACTTGGAAAGCTTTGAGGAATTAAAATATTGTTAATTTCAACCCACTTTTGAAAATAAAAGATGTTTTATATAAAATGATTCATCTTATCATGAGTTTTAAATATATTTTTTTCAAAATTATGGGGATGCAGATTTAGCTTATTAAAAATTTGGCAATCAACTTGTCAAATAAACTAATTATCAATGGCAGTCTTCATTATGAAACCAATCAGACTGTCAGAAAAAGTCTGACTTCATTTTTTTCCAATTTAAATAAGTGTATTAATATACTCTTCATGACTGCATCCGACTTCTGAATTCTAAATCTAAGATGGGTAAGGCACAAAGCGTTACCTTGAGTTTGTCACCTATCTGAAAGTACCATCACCATCCATATTTCTTAACAATGCTCTCTTTGTTTTGCTCTCACAAAACTCTACAGATAATCAATTCTTTGAAAATGCTTGGGATATGGAGGAAGAGAGTTCGTTAAGCAATTTTTTTTCTTCACCACCCCATTCTACAATGTATCTGGATTCAGAACTTTCCAAGATAACTCCAAATACCACATTTCAATACCATTCTTTGTTAAAGGAAGTTTCACTGTATTGCAAATTTCCCTTTTGCTTGGCATCTGGGAGGCTATCAGTATAATGTAAGGCACTATAGTAAGATTCCAGATTTTTGAGTTGGATGCCTTTCTTTTGTAAAGCGGGAGGACAATTTTGAAGTGGACATGTGAAAGCAGAACCAGCATGAGCCTGGACCAGAGGTGTGTTCAGGCAGGTTAGTTTTAGAAAGGGTACATAGGTGGTGGAAGATCTGAAAACTGGGGTCCTTAGGTGTAGCCATGCCTGTGGGCCTCTTGGAAATTATCTGTGTACTCCAAGGACATGTACCTTACATTAAAGCCCACTGATTTAGTAGGCATTCGCTGAGCATTACTGTATATAAATCTGTAAGTTAAACACTGGGTTGTGGGAGGTTAGAGAGGCTTCTAAGCTGTAGTCTCTGCCCTTGCCAAGGGAGGGAAATCAAGGCGAAGTCAGCGTTCAGCTTGGGCTAAAGATAAAAATAGCCTGCTGTCAGTTTCTAAAATACAGTACCAGTATCATGTTGTGCAGGGGTTTTGTTTATTTTTTTACATTTGTTTTGGCAATACGGATGACAGTAGTACATCACTATATAGGTCTGGTGTAGGCTGTGGATAAGGCAGCATTTCATATATTCACAATTATAAAATCTGAGAGTTTTCTCTTTCATTATAATATTCCACCCCCTAATTATTTTACCCAATAAACGGAATGCTTCCCCCAGAACAGTGAGAGGCTGAGTGCACAGCACACCTGTGCTGTGCACTTCCTACTTGCAGTCCCCTGTGCTCGGTCCCAGGTCTACCAAAGGATAGATGGCTTGGGCGCCCACACAAGATAAATGGCACCCATGTGGCATACACAAAAGTTGCTGTAGTCCTTCTGAGCTTTAAAGCCTAAGCCGTCAAGGAAGCCTCTCCAGGGAGGTGAAAATTAGGAGAGGATTCCAGGGAGAAGACTCTCTCTATGCCTGTGAGATTCAGCACTCAGCAAATATACAAACTCAAAAATTAAAAGAATGACCTATAGATACACAGCAATAATTGGACCAGGAGAATTGGTGTAGGCTTGGATATCGACTCTTGCTAAACTGCTAAATTGCTCATGGTGTAACAGCTTGTGAATAGTACTTGTTTTATAATGAACTTAAGGGACACAGAGAATTTGCCAGATTCTCTATATTCCGTCAAGACACCAAGGCCATAGGTGGCCTTTTATTCCTTTGTCTCACTTGAAGGTATTGAACAGTATCCCGATCAAATATTTGATGAGTCACTGAAAATGTGAACCTATCTACAAAAACAACACTAATGCATACTAATAAAGGCAATGAAGAGAATCCCCAAGTCTCTTACATTCATCTTTGACATTTACTAGGTTGTGGGTATACCTGGAAGGGACTGACTTTTCAGCTGATAAAATATTAGTAACATGGAAACATATTCCACCTCAGTGCCCATGACAGCTATTTCCTGTTCTGAAATGTGAGCTACCCATAGTCAAGTAGAATTTACTGATAATATTTTCTATTATGTTAGTGTCTTTTAATTTCCAGGCAGTATCCTACATCCTTGTATATATACATACTTGTCTCTCACAGATAACAGTTTGGTAGACTAGCTAAGAGTCAGAGGTTACTGCACAGGCAAGAACACATACAGGTAGGATCTGAATATTTCACTGGTTTTGTAGCAAAGCAGATTTGTTGTTGTTGTTGTTAAAGACCAATAGCCAGGTCCCAGGATGCTCAAGGATAGGAGAGGAAGCAAAATCATTTGATTGATAGTCCTGTCTCTGGAGATGAACTGTGTTCACTGCCTTGAGTGGCCTTTATTTGGTGTATTGGATTTAGGTACTGTGAGCTGATAGGATGTGGTGTGAAACATATCTTTTTCTTTTTCTCCTCAAGTATTTTCCTAAGGATGAAGAGGTCTGAAGACTTGCAGCGTGATCAAATATGCATGCAAATGTATTTCCAATTGTTATGAATATAGGTAAAGAATTAGAGACAATTTATTTTCAAAATCATAAGAAACAATACTCTGTCTAGACCCTATCATTATGGTTGATGTTTAGAATTAAGTACTCTGTGATACCACAAGGAAAAGGATGCTTTGAGAAATTTTTCCTGGTGCTCTAGATCCCCAGTCTCTAACTAGTATTCAGATAAAGGGGACAGGGGTGAAGAGACCCATTTTTTATTATACTACTAGTTTTATGCCTACTGCTGAAAAATCTGTAACAATCAAAAAGAACAAGTGGGATCCCTACCAAACTCTGACTTTAATTGAACACTTCAAATATGGAAAACTTCACAATCTATCCATTCAATGCACTCCATTTTCAGATAGCTATAATCACTAGAGAGCTCTTGGATTAAATTTACAGTCATATAGGGTATACTGCATCATGACCTTGGACTCCCTTGTTTTTTACTCTATGCTTCTGGGTTTGGAGCCCATATAGTGCTGTGAAAGACCCCCTGGGACCAGTCTCAACTCAGAGGTCACTACTGCATGTAATATAAGAGACATTGCCCAGGTAACACTTTGGATATATTTTGTGTCAAAGTGCATCCAAATTTATGAAGAAATATCAATTTGAAGCCTACGAAATAAAACTCATGGGATAGATCTGAATCTTTTACGTTTGTCAAAAAAGAATTTAAGCTCGATAAGAAAAAAAGATGGTATTCCAGCTAAGTCAGGTAAAACATCTGGATTTGGGGCTTCCCTGGTGGCACAGTGGTTGACAGTCTGCCTGCCGATGAAGGGGACACGGGTTCGTGCCCCGGTCCGGGAAGATCCCACATGCCGCGGAGCGGCTGGGCCCGTGAGCCGTGGCCGCTGAGCCTGCGCGTCCGGAGCCTGTGCTCTGCAACGGGAGAGGCCACAACAGTGAGAGGCCTGCGTACAGCAAAAAAAAAAAAAAAAAATCTGGATTTATGGGATGATGTTTTTCTTATTACTTCATTCCCAGCATGATACATATTAAAACTATTTTGCTCAATGTTCTGAAGCAGACTCTATATCAAAAGTACAGTGGTGAAGTTGTTTAGTATATTACTGCAATGTTATGAATCAGCACCAGTTGATGGAACTCTTAAAAGTAATGAAAGACAGCAAATGTAATGATCTGTGGTCTTTGTCAACGTTCATTGGTTGAGTCATGAAAGAGCTTTACAAATATTTACTCCACCATTATCTTCAATTCGAGATTTCCTTTAAAAAAGGGGGAGGGGTGCTCGCTTCCGCAGCACATATGCTAAAATTGGAAGGACACAGAGAAGATTAGCATGGCCCCTGCGCAAGGATGATGCGCAAATTCATGAAGCGTTCCATATTTTTATGTAAAATAGATAGCTAGTGGGAAGCAGCCACATAGCACAGGGAGATCAGATCGGTGCTTTGTCTCCAACTAGAGGGGTGGGATAGGGAGGGTGGGAGGGAGGCGCAAGAGGGATTAGACATGGGGATATATGTATACGCATAGCTGATTCACTTTGTTATACAGCAGAAACTAACACACCATTGTAAAGCAATTATACTCCAAAAAAGATGTTTAAAAAAAGGGGGGGGGAATACTTGCCAAATATTCAGTAATCAAAGCCAAAATTGATGCTATGGTTTACATTTTCTCACCAGTACTACATTGCATCTCAATGAGATGGAACTGAAGCTCCAAGGAAAGGAAAAGCTTGTGACGCAGCTAGAGAGGTACACAATTTTATACGCAAATAGAAACTTTTCGGAATTTATATAAATAATAATGGCATTACACATTTTCCTATCCTGAATCAACATGAAGGTATTAATTGTAATAGACAGCGTTATATACATTGACTGCAAAAACTACAAGACAAATGTGAAGAACATTTCGTATATATTGGTACACTGAAAGTACTTTCAACTTATGAAATACTCCCTTTGAATTCCGTATTAATAATACTGAGTTGATACAAGAATTAGTGAATTTAATTCACTTGGACATATGTAATTTGAAATCGATGCGTTTTTGCTTCAAAGTGAAATCAATTTTTCTAAAAGAGATGAGCCAGTTTTGGCCATGTGGATAGAGATATTAAAGGAAAATGCCTTTTTGGTAACTGTTTCAATTATTGGAAGTATTTAAGTATGTTTGGGATAACTTGAACATATTAATCTAATTTTTCAACATTAAATTGTATGAAATGTAAATATAGATCAAGCATAGATCAAGCATTCCCGAGGAAACTGAGCATCTGATTTGAGATATGCTATCCATATAAAATATACACCAGACTTTGAAGGCTTATACCAAAATAATGGAAAACATCTTATTACTGTTTTATATTGATTACATGTTGAAATGATGATATTTTAGATATATTGGGGTAAATGAAATGTATTATTAACTTGGTTTCACCTGGTTGGTTTTCTTAATTAATTTTTTTTTTTTTTTTTTTGCGGTACGCGGGCCTCTCACTGCTGTGGCCTCTCCCATTGTGGAGCACAGGCTCCAGACGCACAGGCTCAGCGGCCATGGCTCACGGGCCCAGCCGCTCCGCGGCATGTGGGATCCTCCCAGACCGGGGCACGAACCCGTGTCCCCTGCATCGGCAGGCGGACTCTCAATCACTGCGCCACCAGGGAAGCCCCAAACTTTTTATTTTGAGATAATTGTAGATTTACATGCAGCAGTAAGAAATAATGCAGAGAGCCTATGTACTCGTTACCTAATTTTCCATGATGGTAATATCTCCTGTGCTTCACCTACTCAACATAGCCACTCTCTCTGAACTCCTGGCAATCACTGATCTTTTTCTGTCTCTATATTTTTGCCTTTTCTGAAATGGCATATAATTGGAATAATAAAATAGGTAGCCTTTTCAGACAGTCATCTTTCAGTTAGCAATATGGCTTTGAAATCCATCCCTGTCTTCCTTGCCCGACAGGTCATTTCTTTTTATCATTGAATAATATTTCATTGTATGGGTACACCACAGTTTGTACATCCATTCACTTATTAAAGGATGTCATTTTTGCTTCCAGTATGTGCAATCATGAATAAAAGTGCTATAAATATTCACATGCAGATAGCTATTCATGTAGGTATAAGTTTTCAAATCAGTTTAGTAAATACCTAGGAGCAAAATTGCTAGATTGCATATGGTAAACTATGATTAGCTTTTGAGAACCTGGAAAATTGTTTCCCAAATGGTTGTACTGTTTTGGATTCCCACCTGCAATGGATGAGAGATTCTGTTGTTCTACCTCCTTACCAGAAATTTTTATTGTCGGGTTTTTTTTTAATTTAGCCATTCTAATAAATGTTTAGTGGACTATAATTGTTGATTACTTTGCAACTTCATAAAGACATATGATCTTGAGCATCTTTTCATGTGCTTATTTGCAGTCTGTATATTTTCATTGGTAAGGTGTCTGTTTATGTCATTTTTCTTTTCTTAATTGGGTTGTTTTCTTGTTTTCGATTTTAAATATGTCTATTTTGGATACAAGTCCTTTACTAAATATGTGTTTTATAAATATTTTCTTCTGGTCTGTGGCTTAATTTTTAATTTTCTTAGAGCAGAAGTTTTGGGTCTTTTTTCTTTTAATGAAGCCCAACTATCAATTTTCTTTCATTGGTTGTGCTTTTGGTATTGTATCTTAAAAACTCCTCTGTTTTCTACTAGCAGTATTATAGTTTTGCATCTCATATTTGGGTCTATGATCTAGTTTTAGTAAATATTTGTGAAATTGTAAAGTGTGTGTATAGGTTCTCTTTTTTTTTGTATATATGGTCATGGAATTTCTAGAACCATTTGTTTATTTTTTCACTTTTAAGGTGTTTATTCCACACATAATTCTGAAGTAGAATACACTTTTAAAAGTCAAGATGATTGTTGATGACAGCCTTGTTTAAACACACTTAAATCACAGAATCCAGTGGATTCAGAAGGGAACATACGGATAATCTGACAGTGAGGCCTCACTTTGGTTTTATTCGTGAGAAAACATGTAGGCGTTGAAAACTTCAAAACTATGCCTTCAAAAACTATGTAGTATGTAGAACTATTTGTTTAAAAGACTGTCATTTCCCCCACTGAGTTACCTTTGGTACTTTTTCAATAGGATTTTAATGATTTTAAAAAAAGTGTTTTGTCAGTGACCCAGTATGACTTCTCTAGGGTCTTAGCATCATCCTCTTCTACCCTATCCCTAAGGAGGTCAAAACCAGGGAACTTGATTGGAATGTACAGGCCTGATTCATGGCTGTGATCCATGTTTTGCTGGAACTTTTCTAACAAAAGAAAATGAGGTCAGTGAATTACAATTAACATTGAGCAGATTATTTTCCTTTTTTTTTTTTTTTTATGGTTGCCAAGCAAGTGGTTTTCTGGCCATAGAAAGGAATGGGAAGTTTAAGTCAATCAGCAGAATCAAGTGTTAAACATTTTTTGACCTGGTATACCCTGGAAAGCTAAACTAAATTTTAGCTGGATAAATGAAAAGGACATATCCTATTTCTACCTCTTCTATGTTCATTTCTTCTGTTTTCTATTCAGTGTAAAGCTTACAGCTGAAATTCCTTAACACCATTAATGCTCTTATGTGGTAATTGGTTAGTGCAGCAATATGTCATTTCAGTATAAATGAATAGGTTCAGTCACGGCAGACTGTTTATCATAAACATATTTAAAATGTATTTTGAATCTCATGGTTAATTTGGTTTCAGTGATATTGACTACTTACATACCTGCATTCAGTCTGAAGCAATAGCATTTTCCCCTGATACCATTTTCATATTTAAAAATAAATATGATAGATTCTCACTGAGTTGAGTAAGGATCTGAATTTGAGCATTTCACTGACAGAGGAATATTCTCTGTTGCCTTTCTTTCTGTATCCCCTACCCTTTTGGATGGCATGGGAAGGTGGATCCTCACATACTGACTCCTTTTTCCTTCTGACTTTGTATCTGGAATGAAACAGCAAGTAGAATCACCATGTTTGTAGAGCCTGGAGAGTCCAACTAAGGTAGAAGGTTCTCCGAGATCTTTGTGACAGAGACAGTCCTGGAGACTGCCAGATGAGAGTAGAGGGAATAGCGGCAGAAGAGAAGATTTGCCTCTCCTCAGAGCTTGAAGATAAAGACCAGTGTTTCAGGGTTTTCTAAGGGACCTCAGTCTATGAATCCCTTCAAAGAACTAAACTTGTATGTTTACTAATTTGCTGCATATAGTATTTGAGTGTCCTTCCCAATCCCTGATGAACCCAGTGAAACTGATTGGGGTGGGACGTTTCTGCCCTAGAAGAATTGCTCCTGGTACATGAGGGGAATTTCAGCTAAACAAAAAGGTAGCCAGGTTTCAACATCAGACAGAGGAAATCCAGGAAGCATGAACTGAAGGGTGGTTCAAGGACATTGCCTGTGTCTGTGGTTGATTACTGTGGAAGAAAGCACATAAAAAACCTCTTTATCTTCTCTTTGAATTCTCCTCTCCTGCCTTTACAGTGTTTAATCTTTCTTTCCTGAGAATTGTGATAAACATTATATCAACTTATTGTCCATTATACATATTGAAAAGGCAGTTCTTTTAAATAATATGGTCAGTTGAAGAAATTGCTCTTTCTTTTCAACTCCTAAAATTTGGTTTGTATCTCCAAGAAACCCGGAAGCATAAATTTTTCATCCCCACATCTCAGCAGGTTGCCTAATGGTTTCCTGTTCATTCAATGGTGACCCACAAAACCACTGCCTCCTGCCACTGGATTATTTGCCACTTCTCAAAAAGACTCTCTAGCAAAAACAAATACTGTATGCTAACACATATATATGGAATCTAAAAAGAAAAAATGGTTCTGAAGAACCTAGGGGCAGGACAGGAGTAAAGATGCAGGCGTAGAGAATGGACTTGAGGACATGGGGAGGGGAAAGGGTAAGCTGGGACAAAGTGAGAGAGTGGCATGGACATATATACACTACCAAACGTAAAATAGATGGCTAGTGGGAAGCAGCCTCATAGAACAGGGAGATCAACTCTGGTGCTTTGTGTTCACCTAAGGGGGTGGGATAGGGAGGGTGGGAGGGAGACACAAGAGGGAGGCGATATGGGGATATATGTATACGTATAGCTGATTCACTTTGTTATACAGCAGAAACTAGCACACCATTGTAAAGCAATTATACTCCAATAAAGATTTTTTGTTTTAAAAAAGACCCTCTAGCCGATTTTTATGGGTTCTAGGAGAATAGAAAACTGTGATTTAGAAATGAGAAGGATAACTCCCTTATAGGGTCTCAGTAACAGGAGGGAAGAAAGTCAATATAACTTTCAATACAGAAGATCACCATTTAAATAGAATTAATGAAAAAGACAGAAGTTAGCTCTTAAAGAGGTACAATTAGAATATATCAAAAATTTCTTTTGAATATGATTTTGAATTTAAAATTGCAATTGACAAAATGGAAAAGAATATGATCAATGCTGAAGACTGAACTGAATTAGTAGACCAAAAAATCAAGTTGAAGAAAATCTAAAACAGATAAAAACAAAAACCATGAAGAGGAAAATAAGAAACCTTATAGATAGATCCAGGAAAATGAAAAGTTTCGGGAGAAGAAAATGGATCAATTGGAAGAAATATATGAATTAAACAAATGATAGAAGAAATTTAGCTTCACCGAAAGACTGGAGTCAGCAAACTGAAGGGACTCATGAGTGAAAAGGCTTAGTTGAACCAGCAAATTGAAAGGGCTCCTAGGGAGAAAAGGTATACACATAGAGATATCCTAGGGAAATTTATGAATTCCAATAATGTAACAATATCTTTAAAACTTCCAAGGTAGTTTACAAAGGATTCAGAGTCTTACTGGTTTTCTCAACTGTAATACAAGAAGCAGGAAGTGACTAGGACTTTACAAGCCAGTAGAAGATAAAGACTGTGATTCCAAAATCCTGTACCCATCCCAAACAGCAGTCATCTGGAGAGTAAAATTTAAAAATATATATTTTTATATATGTATGGATTCAGAGGGTATACCACCCATAAACCTCTACCTGAGGAAAAATGTTGAAGGCTGTCTTTTAATGAAATAACTGAATCAGAACAGAGGTAAAAACAGTGTAGTCAAAAGGAAGTCCTGTTAGAGTTACACCATATCTCCTAGAACATTATCAAGTAATGAGAACAATTCAGCAAGTCTGCTGGTCAACTACAAACAAAAACAGGCAAAACAGAAATAAGTGATCAAAAATCTTGCATTAATATCCAGTTTTTTCATAGTAATTAAATGGGTTGTAGTGAAAATTAACTACTTGTTGATTATATATTGGTGGGGGAAATGGGATGGAAGACTTGAGATAAATCCTTAAGAGGATATACAGAAGTCAAGTCTTGAGATTAAATAGGATTTATATTATTTAGATTCATTGAGCATAAATAATAGGTCAAGCACCATGATGTATGCATTATAAATGCTATCTGTGAGGCAGATGTTTTTTCACTTTATTGATGATAGAAGTAAAGCTCAGACATTTTAAGTTACTCTCACATGGTCATAAAATTTTTAAGTACAGAGCTGGAAATCATTCCTCTGTCTTAATACAAGTCCAGTTTTTTCTACTATAAAATATGTAGACTATAAGTGGTATATGACAGTATTAATCAGGTTTCTCCAGAGAAACAGAACAAATAGTAGATAGATGGATAGCAAGGTAGATAGATAAATAGGTAGATAGGTAATTTAGTATGAGAGATTGTCTCATGCCCATTATCTTCTGCCATCTGCAAGCTGGAAGCCCAGAAAAGCTAGTGGTGTATTTCCAAGTCCAAACCTGAAGGCCTGAGGAACAGGAGCCACTGATGTCCAAGGGCAAGCGGTGATGGCTGTCCAAGTTCAAGCAGAGAGCAAATTCAGTCTTCTTCCACCGTTTTATTCTGTCTAGGCCATCAATGAGTTGGATCATGCCCATCCACATTAGTGAGGGTGATCTACCAATTCATATGGTAATTCCTTCTGGGAACACCCTCACAGACACACTCAGAAATAATGTTTTACCAGCTATCTGGGTATCCCTTACCCCAGTCAAGTTAGCACATAAAATTAGCCATCATAATGATTATACCAAATCAAGTAAGTTCCCCATCCCTAGTCTAATTCACCAATATTTGCAGAGGTCCTGTGTTCATAAAATGAACTATAAAGAAATTTAATTATCTCATTCATAAACTTATTTAGAATTTACTAGAATTTACCCAGGGCTTCAAAAGAGAGAGTGGCTAATGAAGGGATAAAAAAAAATTACAGGGTCATAGTATAAGCACTTAGGAGAAAATAATTTCTTTGGAAAGTCTTTTAGGGCACTGTTGGCTTGTAAATATACGTAACCAGCAACTGATTTTTACTTTTATCCTGTTAGTTGCGGACAAATCAATAAACTGTCTTTGCCTCAGGTTTCTTATCTGTAAAACTTGAAGAAGAAGGAGAAGGAGAAGAATAGTATTTACTTAATAGGCTACTGTGAGTGTGAACTGTGTTAATACGATACATATAACGAACGTGCTTAGAAGAGTTTTAGGCATTTAGTAAGCAGTCACTATATATTTAGTATTAATTAGGCATGAATTCAGCTGTGATGTGACCCCAATATCCAGATATACTATGTTAGCTATTGGTTTAAGATGGTCCATGTAAATGAAATGTCTGTTCTGAAAAAAAAAATCTATCAAACTTGTTGAAAAATTTATCCTGGCCTTCCTTAGAATTCTTATGAATTCATGAATGTAAAAATAGACTTTAAGGATATATTTGATAGAGAAAATATTTCAAACTAAATATTAAGCAGACAAAAATATGTGTTCTTGTTACAAAGCGCTTTCTGTGTCTGTTTATCAATATAATTTTTGTATAAAACCTCTAAAACATGTACCTATAATGATGATTAAAGTTGGGTTTTGAGGTACTGTGGAAAATTGCCGTAGCCAATAATTACATTTAATATATCTGATCCATATTTTATTTGTCATAGATTTTATCATATCTCAGTAAACTTGAAGTTTGAAGTATCCCTATGATATAAAATAGTAACCCAATTTAAATATCCAATTTGAAATATTACCATTCTGAAAATCATTATTCCCATTCATATTTTCTTCCTCATGAAACACATACCAATACCAAGAGGCCATTTTGTGGAAACTAAGAAAGCAAATACAGATATTGTAATGTATGGCAGAGACAGAACAATAAAATTGGGTTGGATCAGCTGGCTCACACAGATGTCGTGCTGGTCTTTGGGCAGGAAAAAGATTAGGAAATTATTCTGATGACATGTTGATGGTTTACATGATTAACAAATAAGAAATGGCCATATATACTTTGCTAGGAGGCATGTAAAGTTTTAATTAATGATATGTCTAAGCATGAGACATTCAGATTCTGTTATTCAGTTATTTCTGATGATATTAAAACTTAGATATATGGTAGTCATATATCTTATTTCTGACATGGCTTACACGTATTCATATAACTGTAAAAATAAAGGAAGGATAAATTCATGAGTCCCAGTAATAATATAAAGTTTTCTTCTAGAAGTTGCAGAAACCACTATTGTGTAGCCTTTTACTGATGAAATGCTTGTCCTAGAAAAGTACACAACTAGCAGCTATAATATTCAGACATTCAATACACTTGGTCCATGGCTCAGTTGTAAAACATATTGGGTCAAATTCATGAAACTACAACAAGGACACACACTCTAGGTGGCTCCACGTTTTCTCATCCCGCTTAAGAAACAGAGCAGGAATGCCTCATATTACTAAGATCCTGATTTATATTTCATTAGTAGAAAATAGGAGAGAATATATTCAGAGAGCTAAGTATGACACTTTGGTGATCCACTTGGATTCTTCTTGGTATTTATTTACCCAAATATGATTGTAAAAGGACAGGTAAAGCATCCCAGGCCTGAGTAGGAGATGGTTACCTCAGGTCCCTCAGGAATGGGGGTCTGGGTTGGGTGCCAGGTAAGCCACTGAGGCCAGCATTGGTATGTAGACAAAAGAATGTTGCCTGCCATTTCAGTAAACAATGTTGCAGCCATCTGCTGCCTGCCTGATGGTGTGCCCTGAGGGGAAGGCAGGATGGAGAAAAACAGGATAATGGCCCCAGATAGTTAAAGTGCATATCAAAGGAATCATTTCATTGAGCCCAGAGTCTTGCATCTTCCCATACATAGAAAAGTGCTAAAATCATTAACTTGAGATGTCTGTTTTTTGTGATTAGCGGTAATTTTTTGATGTTCGACTACATTTTTTTTCCCCCCAGCAAAATCTCTTCTATAATCCTGGCTCCTCCCTTACCTCAGAGCTATTTGAGAGCCTGTCTCCCAGGCAGGCTCTAGCCCTTAGTAAGGTCTCCAAATAAAACATAACACAACTTTTAGGTAGTGTTTTTTTCTTCAGTCGACAGGTGGTAGTTGAGAATCAGGAGAATCTAAAATAGATTTTGGGAGAGACAATGAGCCTCAGTTGTTCAGGGAATGAGGCTGCAGCTTGTCCATTAACTTTCCTCTTCTAGTTTCTTCTTAGTAAGAAAGGCCCACCAGAATCCTATAGGAGGAGCTCCCCAAATATATGTGGAAGGGGCGCGTTTGGGAAGTACGTGAGATGGACTGTGTTAGACATGGTGATGCCTCACTTATTATCTGCTTCAAGAAAGGACTAGTTACCCAGCTGTCAGCTCCTTCAGGATGTGTCTCAGCTACAGATGCTGCCTTACCTAATGTCATGCCCTTACTGGGGCAGGCCACATCTAGTGACTGAGCAAAGCTAGAATATTCAAGCCCAGCTAATTCAGCCCAAGGTGGTTCACTCATTGGAAATGCTCACCCCACAGCTGTGCTGCATATCACAAGGCTTTCTCCAAACTTCATCTCAGCCCCTGCTATCAGAAGACCCATTAGATTGTTAGATGTATTATCTCACTATATTAGTGGTGACCCTAGAGCAGAATTTCTCATCCAGGGTTGTGCAAAATTCTAATGTTCTGTAAGATGTCACTAGTGGTTATGAAATACCTTGAAGAAGGAGGAGGAGGCAGAGAAAGAGGAGGGAAGTTAATTTTGAAATTCTGGAGCCAAGCGTGCACTGATAGACAGTGACAAAATACTCCCATGAGCAATGACATTGGAAGTCTTTCAGCCCCCTACGGCAATGAGCAATAGGATGATGTTCATTTGGTTGAGTCTGTTCTCCGCATCTGACTTAGATCATTGATCATTGGCAAGCACTATATTTCATGGAATGACTGAAGGACTGAAATTGATGATGACACTCTTTTCCTTCAGAATACCTCCCCAATCCGCCCTTACACAACTGGCTCTCATTATCTACAATGTAGTCACATATTCGTTCAACGATACTTCTGTGAAAACAAATTTAGAAATAGAGTACAATATCTACAGCAGCTTGGTTCTTTTTTTTGTCTTTAGCCTTACAGTATCCAGTCAAAATGACATTTTCCAAAGTAATTTAGGTTAGTTCTTTTCTCCCCCACTCCCTTCTGTGTGGTTCTTTCTAATATCAATATATTTCTTTGCTCTGGTTTGTATTCCATTTTATTTCCCCACACATTCATATTAGTTTTAATTGTTCATTTACTTCAGAAAACTGTGAAACATTACTATGGCTTTAAGAGATACAACTATACAAAAATGTATGCTTAGAGAAATGGTCACATAAATGTTATTTGTTCCTCATCTCTGCTAACTCATTCCCATTCTCTCCTTCTTTGCACCTTCTCCCAATACTTAATTTCTTTAGTTTCTGATGTAACTTTTTTGTATTTATTTTGCACAGATAAGCAGATGAATGCGTATTTATGTTGCCTTCTTTCTTACATGGAGAGTAGCCTACTGAAGACACTCTATTTGCACTTTGCTTTTTAAAATTAATATATGAAGGAAATCATTCTTTTCTTAAAATTAATTAATTAATTTGTTTATTTATTTTTGGCTGCATTGGGTCTTCGTTGCTGCCCATGGGCTTTCTCTAGTTGCGGCATGCGGGGGATGCTCTTCGTTGCGGTGTGCAAGCTTCTCGTTGCAGTGATTTCTTATGTGGCAGAGCACAGGCTCTAGGCATGCAGACTTAAGTAGTTGTGGCACGCGGGTTCAGTAGTTGTGGCTCGCGGGCTCTAGAGCTCACGCTCAGTAGTTGTGGCACACGGGCTTAGTTGCTCCGCAGCATGTGGGATCTTCCCGGACCAGAGCTCGAACCCATGTCCCCTGTGTTGGCAGGTGGATTCTTAACCACTGCACCACCAGAGAACTTCCTGGGTATCATTCTTTATTTTTACAGCTGCATTAGGATTACATAGAGGTATCATAGTTTATTCAAATTCTCTACTAGGGAAAGGCATTTAGATGATTTCCTATATTTCCTAAACATTACAATTACAAACAAGGCTGCAATCAATAAACTTGTAAATATGTCTTCTGTATTTTTGGAAGTGTATCTTCAGGGTAGTTTCCAACAAGTCATATTTCTGGGTCAGAAGATAAATTGCATGTTTAGTTTTCTTAAGTATTTCCAGATTTCTTTCTGGAAAGGTCTTGCCAGTCTGCATTCCTACCAACAGTGTTTTCCCACAGCCTCATCAAGATTTGTTGATACATTTGAAACTTTTTACCAGTTTGATAAGTGAGAAATGAGATAGCAGTATTGTTTTAATTTGCATTTTTCTACTTTGGGGATTATGTGGGCAGTATCTATATTCCATGTATATGTGTGGCTGTAACTTATCTGTTCTTGTCTTTTCTCCAGATTTCTATTGGGCTTTATTCCTTTGCTGTCTTTTAACTTTTCAAATGGTGTTTATTGCATGTAATATATGTGTATATATGTATGTATATGGTCAAATTTTTAAATCTTTGGTTTTGAGTCACAGAAGTTTTTTTTCTAACACTCAGATTAAAGAGGAATGCACCCATGCCTTTTTTCTAGTATTCTTATTGTGGTGTTATTATTGTTACTATTATCATTTTTACTTTAGATACTTTATTCATCTAGAGTTTATTCTTGTTTATGGTGGGAGATTTAAAAGTAATTTTATCTTTTTCATATACTAAATTTTCGTATATACTTGGATATAATTCTGAACTTTCCATTCTATTCCATTAGTCTATTTTTCTATTCATACACCAAGCTGCTTTAATTAGACACTATATTTTGCTTTAATGTCTGGTAGGGCTCATCCCCTCTTTATACTTTTTCTTTCTCAGTGTTTCCTTGCTAATCTTGCATGCTTGTTTCCCCATATGAAATTTAGTATCAATTTGTCTAACACTGTAGAGTAGTTTGTGGATATTTTTTATTGGGATTATATTGAGTTTATAAATGAATTTATGAGCATACTCATCTTTTAACATAGAATTACCTTATCCAGGAATAATAGGTGCCTTTTTATTTGTTCCATTTGAGTCTTTCTGGAGAGTTTAAAATTTTTCCTCATGTAAGTTTGCATATTATTTGTTAAATTTATCCCCAAGGATATTAATCGTCCATTTATTCCTGTGAATCGGGTTTCTTCTGTCATTATATCCTATTTAGTGTTCCTGTTTTTGAAGACTATTGATTTTTATGTTAATATTATATCTTACTATTTTACTGAATTTGTTTACTGTTTGAGTTAGTTTAATCATGGATTCTCTTAAAATTTCTAAGTACACATAGAAGTAGTTTTATTCTTCATCATGTACTAGTATATATTATATATAATTGATTTTTTCCTGTCTAATTAAATTTACTAATCATTCTAGTACAAATTGAAACAGTAGGTGATATAGCGGAAATCTGTGCCTTGTTTCTTATCTTAATGGAAATAATGCTAATGTTTCCTATTAAATAAGATACTGGTTTTAGAATATATTTATCTATATATCCTATATATCCTAAAGCCAGTATCTGATTTTATGTTGGCGGCTTGTAAAATGCCTTTTCAGGATCAATGGAAATAGTAATATGTCTTTTCATTATTAATGTAGTAATGCTTTTAATGGTTTGCCTAATGTTGAACCAACTTTGCATTATTGGAACAAATCCCGGTTGATTATGGTGTATGGTTTTCTTAATGTGGTATTGGATTCTGTTTATTAATATTTTTGCTTTGGTATTCATGGGTGATGTTGTCTGTAGTCTTTCTTTTTTACTCTTTCTGCTTTAGACCATGTTATACTTAGTTCTAAAGAGAATTACAGAAGATTTTTTTTTCAATCCTCTTGAATAATTTCTAGAGCATTTGATTATCTGGTCTTTAAAGATTTGCTATAATTCTTCTCTGAACCTTCCTTGGTTCAGAGAAAGCCCTCGTGCTTTATTTGGGGGGAGGGGCACTTACTTAATAAATTCCTCTATTTATTCAATGGAAATTGGTCTGCTTGAGCTTTTTAAACAAATAAGATAACTTCTGGTAATCTGTATTTCCCAAAGAAATTACCCATTTCATCTAGATTTTTAAACATATTTTCAAAGATGTTTGCAACTTAGTCTCCTTTGAGTTTTAATTTTTTTTCTCTATTTCAATTGTTATTTCTTTCCTGTCATATCATTTTGCAATTTTGTGCTTTCTTCATGTTTTATTGATCATCTTATCTAGTGATTTATGGGTTTTTTTCAAAAAAAAAAACACAAGATTTTGATGTATTATTTAGATATAGTCTTTACCTCACAGGCTTTTTCTTTTATCTTTAGTAATTTTTTTTTTGTACTTACTATTGACTTACTTTTTTGTTCTTTATCTTATTTTATGGGTCAGGGATTCATTCATTTACATTTTTTGTTTTTTTTCCAGAAAAGTTTTATAATTTTTTATTCTCCTTAGCTGCATCAGAGAGTGCCATTCTTTTTTTCTTTAACATCTTTATTGGGGTATAATTGCTTTACAATGGTGTGCTAGTTTCTGCTGTATAACAAAGTGAATCAGTTATACATATACATATGTTCCCATACCTCTTCCCTCTTGCATCTCCCTCCCTCCCACCCTCCCTATCCCACCCCTCTAGGTGGTCACAAACCACCGAGCTGATCTCCCTGTGCTATGCAGCTACTTCCCACTAGCTATCTATTTTACGTTTGGTAGTGTATATATGTCCATGCCACTCCCTCACTTTGTCACAGCTTACCCTTCCCCCTCCCCATATCCTCAAGTCCATTCTCTAGTACATTTTTCATTTTTATTGATAAAAAGTTTTAGTGTAGAGAACAACCTGCATGGCACCCAACCTTTGACTTTAAATTGGATTACACCATATACATGTTATATTTAGTCCTTTTCTAGTATGAGAGACTTTATTGTTTAGTAGCATAATTTAATCCATTTGTATTCAGTATCACTATTTTTGATCAAAATTCTGTAATTCAATTTTATGAATTTTATTTTTATGCCTCCTTATCACTAACTTCTTTTAAAGTCATCGACTGTTTCATTCTTCCTTTCTATGCTGCCTCTATGCTCTTATTATTTTTAGTATTATCAAATGCTTTGAAATTTAATTGAAGTATAGTCACTATACAATATTATATGTTACAGATGTACAATATAGTAATTCAGTTTTTAAAGATTATGCTCCATTTATAGTTATTATAAAATATTGGCTATATTCCCTGTGTTGTACAATATATACTTGTGGCTTATTTATTTTATACATAATAGTTTGTACCTCTTAATCCCCTACCCCTGTGTTGTGACCCCCCCCCCCCTTCCCTTTCCCCACTGGTAAGCACTAGTCTGTTCTCTGTATCTGTGAGTCTGATACTTTTTTTTGGTTATATTCATTAGCTTGTATTTTTTAGGTTCCCCATATAAGTGAGATCATGCAGTATTTGCCTTTCTCTGTCTGACTTATTTCACTTAACATAATGCCCTCCATCATTGTTGCTGCAAATGACAAATTTCATTTTTTATGTAGCTGAGTGGTATTCCATTGTGTGTACACACACAAACACACACACACAGACACACACTTAGGTTGTTTCCATATCTTGGCAATTTTAAATAATGCTGCTATTAACATTGGGGTGCATGTATCTTTTCAAATTTGTGTTTTAGTGTTTCTTCACATATATACCCAGGAGTGGAATTCCTGGATCATATGGTAGTTCTATTTTTAGTTTTTTGAGAAAACTTCATACTGTTTTCCACAGTGGCTGTATCAATTTACTTTCCCACCAACAGCGTACAAGGGCTCCCTTTTCTCCACATCCTCGCCAACATTTGTTATTTGTGTTCTTTTTGATGATAGCCATTCTGATGGGTGTGAGGTGATAGCTCATTGTGGTTTTGATTTGCATTTCCCTGATGATTAGCAATGTTTAGCATGTTTTCTTGTGCCTGTTGGCTATCTGCATTTCCTCTTTGGAAAAATATCTATTCAGGTCTTCTGCCCATTTTTTAATCGGGTTGTTTGCTTTTTGGGTGTTGAGTTATATGAGCTGTTTATGTATGTTGGATATTAATCCCTTATTGGTCACATCATTTGAAAATATTTTCTCCTATTCAGTATGTTGTCGTTTCATTTTGTCAGTGGTTTCCTTTGCTGTGCAAAAGTTTTGAATTTCATTAGGTCCCATTTATTTATTTTTGCTTTTATTTCCTTTTCCTTAAGAGCTGGATCCAAAAAAATATTGGATAAATTGGATAATATATTCTTACCACATTTTAATCATGCTCACTTTTTTCAAAACAGCCTTGAACTTACATATTTTTTACTACAAAGTCAAAATACAGGTATGCATTATCTACTTCCTACAGAAATAAGTAACTTAGCATTTTAAATTTTTTCTGATGCTTCTTGTATTTCTTAATTATTTTCTTATATAATTTGGAGTTTTGGAACTATTAGATTATCTAAAATTATTTGTTTTACATTATTTACCTTCTCTTCGAAGAATAATTTTACATTTTGTATTTCAACCATACTAATATATTCAGATTCTAACTTTATTGCAGGTATAAATGGTTTCTATGTTGATTGTCAAGATAGTTTTACCACTCCCTTCCCATTTATAAGCTTTTAGTTTTAATTTGCTTCTATGTTGGTTAGATTACATCTTTTTTTTTTTTAACTTAGGATCTTAAGTGGTTGGTCATAATTTGTCAACATTTGATTATACTTTGGTTAAAATTATGAGCATTTGCTTTTCTGATGCCTAAATATATGAAAACTATAGTCATATACCCAGCTGTTGAATTACAAATTTCTGAAAATATTGTTCCATTTATTTCTGATAGTGTGTTGCTTTTATTTATTTATTTATGTGTTTGTAGTTATTGTTATCATCTTTACTAGAATTATTACTGTGAAAGCCATCTTTTGGCATGGCTCTTGAAGACCCTACCTCCTGATACTGATCTCTTGTATAATCTCCTCACCTTGAATGTGGGCTCTACATAGTGGCTTTTTTCTAATAAAGAGATTACAGCAAAAGTAATGGGATGTCACTTCTATGATTACGTTACAAAAGACTGTGACTTCCATCTTGCTAGCAATTCTCATTCTGATGAGGTCAACTGCCCCATTGTCAGATCCTCAGTGGAGAAGCCCACCTGGCAAGGAATCAAAGGAGATTTCTGGATAGTAGCTCGTGAGGTATTGAGGCCTCAGTTCAACAGCCTGTGAGGAAATGAGCTGGGAAGTGAAACTTTCCTGAGTTGAGGTTTTAGATGAGAGCAGAGCCTAACTGCAGCTTGTGAGAAACATAGACCCAGAGGATCCAGCTAAACTGTTCCCAGTTTCTGGACCCACAGATTCTGTCAGATGATGAACGTGTGCATTTTTAAATTTGCTGCATTTTGAGTTAATTCGTAACATAGCAATAGATTGAAAAAAACAAAAACAAAAACAATTAGCACCTATTTGTACTCTTTGTCTGAATGCTCAGGAAGCTCCTTGCATTTGTTTTCCAAAACACTGCTTTAGTCTTTTGACACACTGGCTCCTCTATGTGGGAATTCTTATATACAATTTTTAATCTCTAGAAATTCGTGTATTATTTATTCCATTTCAGTTTTAATTTTTACCTCTCATTTATTCTTTAATTTTAAATTTTATCTTGTTGCTTATTCCTTCATTGTCATTTAGTTTAATAGTGCCCTTGCTCTCTTGAATGATACTGAGCTTGAAGAGGAGATATAGGTAAAAATACATATTCTTTTTCATGCACTAACTAATATACTTTTTATCTACTTTGTTATGGTCAACTCAATTTTATGCTATGGGACCTATGATATGATACAAGACCTATGATAACAAGACATCATTTTGGTTTTGTTATGTTTTATGTTTGCTTATCTTAGGAAAATAAGAGCAATGTCTAGGTCTGTGATTGACCCAAATTAACACGAATAGAGTATTTTCTTTGACCCCTTAACTTTTCTCCTGGCTGTTGCTATTACTCTTTTCTCTTATCATAGAGTGCAAAGTTCTTATAAGATTGATTATATTAATAAAATGTTTTTCACGTTCAGCTGTATGTTTTGCCCTGCTGTACTTCATATAGAGCAGGTAACTGGGTTGGAGTCCTGTCACCAGTGTCAGAGAAAACTACTGTGCCCTGCTTGTTTTGTAATTGATGAACGAGGTGCTTTCAAAAGTCAATTTGTAGCCATTGAAACAATTCTTAGTAGTTAGGTCCCTTTATGTTCCTTACCCACTCTCACTTCCAATTCTTTCTCTTACAGTGTGTAACAATATGTGCTGAAGGTGGACTCTGAGTTGTTTGTTTTTTCTTTAGGTATCATATTCACTCCTTCTCACACATCCCATTAACCCATTAATATGGAAGCTTTTGGAAATACTCTTTATCTTAATACTGTTTATAATAAGGCAGATTGGTATACCCATTTTAAAGGCGTGAAAGTTATGCCTTAGAAAAGGTAAATAATTCAACTAAGTTAACCTGGATATTAAAAGGCAAAGCTGAGATTAGAATCCAGGTGTTCTCACTTCTAGTTTAGTGACTTTTTCCTTTGTATATCACTATTTAATTTTTTTCTCAAACAATTCTCTCGAGCAGTTTGAAGGGAAGAATAGAATGACTCAGCAGATGCCAGTTGTCCTTGGAGATAATTCTTTGGGTAGTTGGGAAATTATATGAAATTATATTCTGATATTTCACACTCTTACATGATGGTTAACCTCGGTCTACTAACAAAGGATTTAAATGAAACCACAGTTTAATTAGCATATATAACCAAATCATAATTCTCTAAATTACTCCTTTCTCTCTAAAATCATGTTTCCTAAGTGGATATCAGCTGTGGAAGTTGTTTGGTATTTATGTTTTCACCCACTTGTTTTAGAAAACTCATGGTTTACCAATTTTTGTTGTATTTAGATAATACCCTAAAAAGTGATTAAAATATAATGTGATGCCCACACAGGATTTGATGACAAAACATTTTCTGGTGGACAAGAGTAGTCATTCAATTTAGCATAACCAGGGTCAGACATTTAGAAAACTCTGACAACAAAGTATTATAAACTGTAGCAGAGTCAAGGAAACACAAACGAATTATGAAGCACAAAAGCAAAACAGAAGAGTTCGCTTTATACTCCAGTAGTATGACTATCTTGAAAATGGGTTTCTGGATTAAAAATTTCTGTTTGCTGTGGTTGAATGCTTAATTATATATTTTACATATGTGGCTCATTTCCTGTATTCCTCACGCGGCCTAGGAGACCTCCAAGGGGAGGGCACTCAGGCCCTGTGAGCTGTGTTGTGACCTGTGGCACTAGGACCCCTTGGAGAGTGGTGAGGGTGTAGCAGGCGGTACCAGGACCCAGGGGAACCACTGTGGGCCTGTGGAGGCTTTTGGCCCTGCAGCAAGACGAGAGAGGCCTGAGAAATTTAGAAAAATAAATAAATGCATGCCAAGCTTTAAAATGTATCCATATTATAATTAGCACTTCTATAAAATACATTTATACTATGGATTTTAATATTCTTCCAACTTTTAACTGTAATGTACATTCATTTAATTTTTCTATAGGCATCTATTAATAACTGAGTATTAAAAACTGGGGCACTTTGGGGTATATACAGAAAATAATTGCTTCCAAGATCTGTTTGACCTCACAATAGCCTGTTTTCAATTATCCCTGTTTTCATGATAATAACATTCAGGCACATACCTCCTACCAACTCATTCTGAATCTTTGATAGGGTATCTGTATATCAATAACAATTCTTTTTAAAAAGTACGATTGCCGGTCCATAAAAATGTCCCCACCCAAAAAAACAAAGGAAACAAGCAAAAATCATCTCTTTAGCAGCAGTCTCGCACATGGGATCATTTTTTCTCATTCAAACATTAACACTGAGTTTAGAAACAAGCATCGTGTTGTTAAAGAAAACTTTCAGAGTGTTGGAAATGAGTAGCAATACATGTGTTGTTGTTCTGGTTCAAGTAATAAGCAGCTATATTCTCTTGTGGATGTCATTCAGCCCTTCTGGTTTCAGTAACCAGACTGGAAAATGGTAAAATTATTGTAAGACTAGATAAAAGACTATTATAATTACCAAGTGTTGTATGATGATGGTAGCAGTAGTGATGTTGAGAAATGGTGGGAGCCTGGATTAATTTTCAAAGTAGAGGCAACAGGATTTGCTGTTAGTTTGGATTTGTGGTGTGACTTACCTTATTTGACACAACTATGTTCATCTGTTAAATGGGGATAAAATTAATGAGTTTCTCTCTCATGAGGAGATTGTTATGATTAAGGGAGCTAGTGTATATAAAATGTTTAGCATAATGCTTATGACATAGTGAGTGATAAGCTAAGATAATTATATTTTAAGAGACTTCAAAAAGGAAGCCTTTGGCCCCAAGGGTAGCACTTCATCAAATCCAATTCAGTTCTCCAACCATCTAGAAAGCCAGATTTATTATGACTTTGCAGCTATGATGTGGGGAAAAGAAAATATCAGAAAATAGTTTTCAGTCTCCTTGCCTTTTGCTCTGCGGGTGAGGATTATTTCATACTAAAATACCAGGCATGCCTTTTTAAAATGGTGGCATTTTGAGGTCAAGGTCAATTCTTTGCCTTGGTATTACCGGTCTGGACTAAAGAGTGAAACTTCAAAGATCTGGCTCGTTTCCAAAGACATTTTTATTTTATATACTTAAGTGGCAGAATTCCACTAACAAGCTTTCCTCTCTGATTCTACTTAAAGGAACCTGAAGAGCTAATAGATGTGGATGCATCAGTACTAGTCATAAAAATAAGGTACTTTCTATGCATGAAATGTACTTTTATATGCTTTCTTTTCTCCATCAGTGCTAATAAAGTATTGTAGTTATGTGTAAACAGCCACATTTTCACCACTACTTCAGCCTCATTCATTTAGTGATACTGGAAAGTTTCATTTTTTCTTGCATGTATGTTCTTGTTTAAAAGTCCCTAAAGGCCCATAAAGACTTTATTTTCTCAATATAATATTTCATGGGCATACAAAATTTTAAAATTCAATCCTTGGAAGTGTTCTCTGATTTCACTGTACCATTATTATTGATGCCTTTATCAAAAACCTATTCTAAGCAACTGATTTGACTCATAATAAAATCCACCTTAGATTGTTTCACAAGAAATTAGCCTGAGTTTCTCAATCAGTGGACTCTAATCCCCACCTAGTTTTCTGCTACCTTGTAATCACCACAGGCAACACCAGCCTAGATGGAAAGCAGAGCAACCCCTCTGTGCTCCAAACAATTGTCCAGGGTAAATATCAGCTCTGCCTGGGCTGGTTGTGTTTGAGTGTACATATGGGTATATGTAAGTGCCTTAGCAAGTGTCTTAGCAAGAAAGTAGAGTAATCAATGTTGACGTTGTGTCCTCTGACATTTTTTCCCATTATTTCATTATTCCATTATTTTAGTCTTTGGGGGTGCTGCGGGTGACTTTTGATACAGTGAATTTTTTGTTCCCTCTGAGGGTCTTTGGATGCTTACAACATACTGTGAGGTGCAACAAACATCAGTAGGAGGTAGGTCACCTGTTGGCAATTTCTTTGTCTGCCTGTCTTTCAGGAGTGTCATTGTCACCTTTCACACCTCAAAAACGTCTTTCCATCTGGGTTCTGGTAAGCTGGGCCCTAATGTCCTCCTCACCCCCAAACACAGGGGGAAACACCACAACCTTGCTTGTGTGTTAGTGTTTAGGAGGAATCTGTCTTCAGTGCTCAGCCCTCACTCAGTCCTTATCCCCAATGTCTGACTAATTGTGGGCCTGCTGCTGTGGTCCTCAACCCTGCAGGACTCCATTTTTCTCCCTTCTCACACACCTGCCTGTCCCCTTTCCTTCCCTTCTTCCCATCGTCAGAGAAATCATGAAGATATACACACATCCCCTGGAAAGAAGGACTTTTCCTAACTTGTTAATTTTATTTTAATCATCACCATTTATATATTCTGTTGTTGTAATATTTGGCCTTTACATGGTTGACAATTTTAGACCTCTGGAAATACAGTAGATAGTTCTGAGGTCTCTGGCCCGCACACGATAGTTACTGGCTCCACTTGATGTGGTTCAGTTTCCTGAGTCTCTTGGTCCTAAATTGGCTGATTTGATTCACTTTCTCTTTCAGCTTGTGGCAATGGCCTAATAGTGTTGGCCCCCTTGAAATGGTGGCTTTCTTGAAGAAGTGGTAGTTGTTACAGAAGGGCTATTTTTACCTTCATGATTATCTTCTGCATCTGGTAGGAAAATAGAGCAATCTCAGAAGGGCATTGGCTTGACAGTTTCTTGTATAGTTAAACATACTCTTTCTATATGTCCCAGGCGTTCTACTCCTAAGTATTTTCCAAAGAAAAATTAAAACATATATAAACCAGAAACTTGCACGTGGATGTTCATAGCTTTGGTTGTAATAATAAAAAACTGGAAATAACCCACATATTCCTAACCTGGGGAATAGTTAAACAGATTTTGATACATTTACAGATTTTGATACATTCATACATTGGAATCTACTAAGCCATAAAAATGAGCTAACTACTGGTACTTAACTCATTCATCCATGTTCCTTGAAGGTACACGCATGGATCTGAATGGCATTAGCTAATTCAAAGTAATCAAACCCAAAATTAGACACTTTCGAGGAGACAAAACTTAGGGACAGAAGAGATCAGTAGCTTTCAGCACATGGAGGTGGGAGAAGATATTTGTTATCAATGGGAATGGGGACATTTTTTGAGGTAATGGAACTCTTTTATACCTTGAATGTTGCCATAGTTATATGACTATGTACATTTGTGAAATTTCACAGCAACGTACACCAAAAGTATGATTTTTATTGTATGTGAAGTATACATTAATAAAAAATGACATAATTTATAACCACACATAAGTCTGGGTTCTGAAAAAAACATACTATCATGTATATCTTGCTTGGGTCCAATTGTAAGGGATGCAGCAAAAACCGCCTTTTTCCTCTTTCTTCAGAATCTGGTTCCTCCTCAGCTACTCCTCTGTTTAATCCTTGCCTTTTCCCACCAATTTGGTTTCTTGCCAGTTATATACCTCCTGTGGGAGACATTTTATCAGTGACCTTAAATATTAATATTTCCTAGAACAATAATTCTGAGAAGACAGACCAAAACACTGGACTAAGATCCAAAAAATTTTTGTTCTATTTTTTTTTGTTTTTTTTTTTGTTTTGCGGTATGTGGGCCTCTCACTGTTGTGGCCTCTCCCGTTGCAGAGCACAGGCTCTGGACACGCAGGCTCAGCGGCCATGGCTCACAGGCCCAGCCACTCCGCGGCATGTGGGATCTTCCCGGACCGGGGCACGAACCTGTGTCCCCTGCATCGGCAGGCGGACTCTCAACCACTGTGCCACCAGGGAAGCCCCTTAGTTCTATTTTTGACTATGTCACCAATTCATTCTGCAACCTTTTTGCCCAGTCACTTTTCTCAGAGTCCCCATTTCTCTCTCTATAAAATGAGGCAGCAGGACTAGATCTCTGAGGCCCCTTCAAGCTTCAGTGCTTCATGATTCTATCTAGCAATCAGGTTTAACATACTGAAAATTAAATAAGGAGCCTCATAATTTCTAAAGTCATGTTTTCACCCAGGATCCTATTTGCCAATTCATTATTATGGATTATTCATGCATATAAATTCCTTCAGGCATATTTTTTCCAGTTTGCATTAAGACTTTATTCAGAACTTTGATCTTTGTCAAAATAACCCCCTTTAGCAGAAAATCCATCCAAAGGCAGAGCCAATTAATTATGATAATTTTTTAACATCTTTATTGGAGTATAATTGCTTTACAGTGGTGTGTTAGTTTCTGCTTTATAACAAAGTGAATCAGTTATACATATACATATGTTCCCATATCTCTTCCCTCTTGCGTCTCCCTCCCTCCCACCCTCCCTATCCCACCCTCCCTATCCCACCCCTCTAGGTGGTCACAAACCACCGAGCTGATCTCCCTGTGCTATGCGGCTGCTTCCCACTAGCTATCTATTTTATGTTTGGTAGTGTATATATGTCCATTCCACTCTCTCACTTTGTCACAGCTTACCCTTCCCCCTCCCCATATCCTCAAGTCCATTCTCTAGTAGGTCTGTGTGTTTATTCCCGTCTTACCCCTAGGTTCTTCATGACCTTTTTTTTTCCCTTAGATTCCATATATATGTGTTAGCATACGGTATTTGTTTTTTTCTTTCTGACTTACTTCACTCTGTATGACAGACTCTAGGTCCATCCACCTCACTACAAATATCTCAATTTGATAACAGGAAGTTATGAAGTTCACCTGAAAGCGTGAAGCTCATTCTCATCCTAGTATTTTCTACTTTCAGTTTCAATTTTCAGTTTAGCAAATGTTTATTAAGCCCACTATGTGATTATACCTATTTATTGCAATTTAAAAATTTTTGTGCAGAGTGAAACATATTTCATTCATTAAACAGTTAACGAACTGCTACAATGTGCAAAGTCGGGGACTTCCATTGTGGGAGGGGGTGGACACATCAAAATCCACTACAACTAATTTTTTTTTGCAAATTGCAGAAATGTCCTCTGACGCAGATTCTGGTATATTCTATAATAACATTTTCTAAACTATTTCATGTCATAGCACCAATAGAAAGATGATATTTGTACAGCCCCTGGGATAAATAGACAAGGCAGCTCAGGGTACTTAATCAGCCCAGTAGATGCAGCTGCCTCAGGTCCCAATTAGTTAACCTGATGATATCTTCATACATCTGTAAACCATTTGTAACATGCGGCTCTGCCTTGTAAGCCACCATCACTCACAGCCAGTAGGCCACTGTTATCTAAATAACATAAGCTTCAGTTGTATGAAGATGGGAAAAGATAAATACTGGACTGTAGTTCTAGGCAATAGGCTGGGTTCTGAGGATTACAAAGATGAATACAGTGCAGCACCTACTTTCACCAAGGTTGAAGCCTGCTGAGAGTGAAGATAAAGAAATTATCATTAGAGTACAGTATGGTAAGTGCCATAATACAATTATACATAAAAGAGATACGTGTAATTGGAGCATGCAGAGTATATTAGCTCAGGTCCACGGAGAAGCAGACACTGAGGCATGTTTAGATATGCCAGAGGTCTATTGGGGAAAATAATCAGGTGTAGATAGGAGAGCTTCAGATGATAAAGCAGGTGTGACCTATATGAAGAATGGGAAGGGGGAGAAGTGAAAACTGGGTGGAGCTTCATACTGCACTGCATTTCTAGGAGAGGTTTGGCCAGGTTGATGGGGAGGAATCCTCAAGCCAAAGTTACTTACTACAGGAGTCTCACCTTCCACAGGAATGTGCCAGAATTTGTAACCAGACATACTCAAACCATTGGCTGGAAGCCTTAGGAGACCTCAGCTGAGCACAAAGACGCAACGCCAAGTAAGGTAAAACGGAAAAGTTTTCTCATTTTATTTTACCATAGAACTTTGTTTGGCTCCATAATTGGGAACACTGTTGTTTATTTCAGCACCGGATTGTAGTCATAGAGTGTGATGTTACCTATGAGATTTTCATATATTCTGTTTATCATGTTTGAGGAAGTTCACTTCTATTCCTAGTATGTTGTGTGGTGTTTCTTTTTTTTATCATAAATGTTATTGGATTTTGTCAAAGTGTTTTTTTTTCTTTCTGTACCAAGTGAAATGATCATTTGTGGGTTTTTTTCCTTGATTCTGTTAATGTGCTGTATAACTTTGATTTTATATGTTGAACCACCATTGCATTCCTGGTATAAATCCCAGCTGGTCATGCTGCATTTGAAAATGCTGCTGGATTTGGTTTGCTAGTGTCTTGTTTAGGATTTTTCATCTATATTCATAAGTGTTATTGGTCTGTAGTTTACTTTTTCTTGTGGTATCTTTTCCTGGGTTTGGTATCAGCGTATTGATGGCCTCATAGAATTAATTAGGAAGAGTACCATCATCTTATATTGGTATTTACCCAGTGAAGCCCTGGGATTGATTTGTTGGGAGGTTTATGATTACTGACTCAAAATCTTTACTTGTTATTATTATTCTCTTCAGATTTTCTGCCTTTTTAAGTCACTTTTGGTAGTTTTTGTGTTTTTAGTAATTCATCTATATTATCTAGGTTAAATAATTTGTTGGTGTACAATTGTTTATAGTATTGTTTTATAATTCATTTTGTTTTAGAAAGGTCAGTAGTAATAACCCCACTTTCACTTTCAATTTTAGTAATTTGAGTCTTCTTTTATTGAGTCATTCTAGCTACAGATTTGTCAATTTTGGTTTTTTTGAAGAACCAACTTTTATTTTTATTAATTCTCTGTATTGTTTTTCATTTATCTCTGCTATAATCTTTATTATTTCCTCTCTTCTGCTAGTTTTGGGTTTAGTTTGCTCTTTTACTAGTTCCTTAAGTTGTAATATAGGTTACTGATTTGATATCTTGCTTAATTTTAATGGAGGCTTTCACAGCTAGAAATTTCCCTCCGAGCTGTGCTTTCACTATATCCCACACATTTTGCTATGCTAGAGTGTTTTTGTTCTCCTCAAAATATTTTCTACTTTCCCTTATGATCACTTCGTTGACCCATTGGATGTTTAAGACTGTGTTGTTTAATTCCCACATATTTGTGAACTTTCCAGTTTTCCTATTTTCATTCCATTTGCCTGGAGAAGATACTTTGTATGATTTTAATCTTTTGAAATTTGTATAGACTTAATTAGTGGCCTAACATGTAGTCTATCCTGGAAATGTACTATGTGAACTTGAAAAAGTGTATATTCTGCTTCTGTTGGATGAAGTCTTCTATAGATGTCTGTTAGGGCTGTTTGGTATATGGTATTGTTCAATCGAGTATTTCCTCGCTGATAATGTCTAGATTTTCTATTTATTATTGAAAGAATTCTCCTTATTATAGAATATCTATTTCCACATTCAATTCTGCCAGTTTTTGCTGCAAACGTTTTGGGGACTCTGTTATTAAGTGTGTATGTGTTTGTAATTATTATATCTTCTTGGTGGATTGACATGTTTATAAATATATAATGTCCTTCCTTAAAAATTTTTTTTAATTTATTTATTTATACAACAGGTTCTTATTAGTTATCTATTTTATACACTAATATGTATATTAGTGTACATATGTCAATCCCAGTCTCCCAATTCATCCCACCACCCCCACCCCCCACCCCCGCCACTTTCCCCCCCTGGTGTCCATACGTTTGTTCTCTACATCTGTGTCTCTATTTCTGCCCTGCAAACCGGTTCATCTGTACCATTTTTCTAGGTTCCACATATAGGCGTTAATATACGATATTTGTTTTTCTCTTTCTGACTTACTTCACTCTGTATGACAGTCTCTATATCCATCCATGCTTCCTTAACTCATAACAATTTTTGACTTAAATTTTATTTAGTCTGATATTAGTGTAGCCACTCCAGCTTTCTGTAGGCTGTTATTCTCATGGAATGCCTTTTTTCATTCTTTAATTTTCAACATATTTGTGTCCTTGGATCTAAAATTAATCTCCCATAGACAGCATATAGTTGGATCATGTTTTCTAATCTGTTGTGCCAATCTCTCTCTCTTATTATTTTTTTAAGTGAGATGTAGTTGAGTTACAATGTTGTATTAGTTTCTGGTGTACATCAAAGTGATTCAGCTATATATATATAGATATAGATATAGATATTGATATTTATATATATATTTCAGATTCTTTTCCATTATAGGTTATTACAAGATATTGAATATAGTTCCCTGTGCTATACAGTACGACCTTGTTGGTTATCAATTTTATATATAGTAGTATGTATCTGTTAATCCCAAACTGCTAATTTATCCCTCCCCCTCTTTCCCCTTTGGTAACCATAAGTTTGTTTTCTATGTCTGGGAGTCTATTTCTATTTCTTAGATAAGTTCATTTGTATCGTTTGTTTTAGATTCCACATATAAGTGATATCATATGATATTTGTCTTTCTTTGTCTGACTTACTTCATTTAGTATGATAATCTCTAGGTCCATCCATGTTGCTGCAAATGGCATTATTTCATTCTTTTTTATGGCTGAGTAATGTCCCATTGTATATATAAACCACGTCTTCTTTATCCATTCATCTGTCAATGGACACTTAGGTTGCTTCCATGTCTGCGCTATTGTAAATAGTGCTGCAATGAACACTGGGGTGCATGCATCTTTTTGAATTAGAGTTTTCTCCAGATATATGCCCAAGAGTGGGATTGCTAGAGTATATGGTAGCTCTATTTTTAGTTTTTTAAGGAACCTGCATACTGTTCTTCATCATGACTGCACCAATTTACATTCCCATCAGCAGTGTAGGAGGGTTTCCTTTCCTCCACATCCTCTCCAGTATTTATTATTTGTAGACTTTTTGATGATGGCCATTCTGACTGGCGTGAGGTGATACCTCATTGTAGTTTTGATGTGCATTTCTCTAATAATTAGCAATGTTGAGCATCTTTTCATGTGCCTTTTGGCCATCTGTATGTCTTCTTTGAAGAAGTGTCTATCTAGGTCTTCTGCCCAGTTTTTGATTGGGTTGTGTTTTTTTTGATATTGAGCTGTATGAGCTGTTTGTACTTTTGGAAATTAATCCCTTGTCAGTAGCATCATTTGAAAATACTTTCTCCCATTCTGTAGGTTATCTTTTTGTTTTATTTATGGTTTCCTTTGCTATGTGAAAGCTTATAAGTTTGATTAGGTTTGATTTGTTTATTTTTGCTTTTTTTTCATTTGCCTTGGGAGACTGACCTAAGAAAACATTGCTACGATTTATGTCAGGGAATGTTTTGCCTAAAACTCTCTTCTGGGAGCTTTATGATGTCATTTTATTTATTTATTCATTTATTCATTCTTTCATTTATTTATTTATTTATGGCTGTGTTGGGTCTTCATTTCTGTGCCAGAACTTTCTCTAGTTGCAGTGAGTGGGGGCCACTCTTCATCGTGGTTCATGGGCCTCTCACTATTGCGGCCTCTCTTGTTGTGGAGCACAAGCTCCAGACACACAGGCTCAGTAGTTGTGGCTCACAGGCCTAGTTGCTCCACGGCATGTGGGATCTTCCCAGACCAGGGCTCGAACCCGTGTCCCCTGCATTGGCAGGCAGATTCTCAACCACTGCGCCACCAGGGAAGCCCTGGTGTCATGTTTTATATTTAAGTCCTTAAGTCATTTTGAGTTTTTGTGTATGGTGTGAGGGTGTGTTCTAAATTCATTGATTTATATGTGTCTGTCCAGCTTTCCCAACACCACTTGCTGAAGAGACTGTCTTTTCTCCTTGTATTGAATATATTCTTGCCTCCTTTGTCAAAGATTGACTATAGGTGTGGGGGTAATCTCTCCCTTTTAATTGGAGAGTTTAATCCGTATTTATTTCAAGTAATTGCTGATAAGGAGGGACTTCTGCCATTTTGCTGTTTGTTTTTGATATGTTGGTGTCCTTTTTTCCCTCATTTCCTCCATTACAATTAAATTGATATTTTCTTGTGTACTGTTTTAATCTTACTTTTTTCTATATTTTTACTGTATTTTTGAGTTATTTTCTTAGTGGTTGCCCAGGAGATTACAAATAACATCTTAAATATATAACAGCCTAGAACGTGCTAATACCAACTTACCTTCAATAGTACACAGATGTCTGCTCCTGTATATCTCCATTCACCACTCCACCTTTATCCTGTTATTGTCACAGATTACATATTTTTATACATTGTATACCCATCAACCTAGACTTATGATTTATGAAATTGTGTTTTAAATCAAATAGTAAAAAAGAATTTATAAAGAAAAATACTTTTTACTTTATATAAAAATATAGTTGCCTATGTAGTTACCTTTTTAGTGTTCTTTATTTCTTTATGTAGAATTGAGTTACTGTCTAGGATCCTTTATTTTAGGCTGAAGGGCTGCCTTTAAGATTTGTTGTAGGCAGATCTGGTAAAGACAAACTCTCATTGTTTGTTTTTTTGGTTGGTTTTTACCTAGCAATGTCTTAATTTCTCCTTCATTTTTAAAAATAATTAATTTATTTTTGGCTGAGTTGGGTCCTTGCTGCTGCGCTTTCTCTACTTGCGGCACAGGCTCGGTAGCTGCGGCACCCGGGCCCAGCTGCTCCACGGAATGTGGGATCCTCCCGGCCCAGGGCCCGAACCCGCATCCCCTGCATTGGCAGGCGAACTCCCAACCACTGCACCACCAGGGAAGTCCCTCTCCTTCATTTTTAAAGGATAGTTTTGCCAGTTATAGAATTTGTAACATACTATGTTTTCTTTAAGTACATTAAATTGTAATCCCACTTCTTTCTGGCCTCCATGGTTTCTGATGAGAAATCAACTATTAATCTTATTGTGATTTTCTTGTATATGATGAATCACTCTTGCTGCTTTCATGATTGTCTTTATCATTAGTTTTTCACAAATTGATTATGACATGTCTAGGTATAGATCTCTTTCAGTTTATCCTACTTTGAGATTATTGAGCTTCTTAGATGTGTAGATTAATACTTTTCATCAAATTTGGGAAGTTTTCAGCATTTACTTCTCTAAATAGATTTTTCCCCCATACCTTTCTCTCCTCTCTTTCTGGGACTACCACTATGCATGTGTTGGTACCATTAATGATGTGCCTAAGGTTCTGAGGCCCTATTCATTTTGCTTCATTCTCTTTTCTTACTGTTGTTGACAGGATAAGCTCAACTGACCAATCTGCATGCTCACTGAAACTATCTTCTGCCTTCCACAATCTGATTTTGAGAACCTCTAGTTAATTTTTCATTTCAGTTATTTTACTCTTCAACTCCAAAATTTCTATTTTTCTCTTTTTGATAGTTTTTTCACTTTATTAATATTCTCAATTTAGTGAAACATCATTTCCCTACATTTTTTAGTTCTTTAGACATAGTTTCCTTCAGTTTATTTGATATATTTAAACATCTGATGTAAAGTCTTTCTTTACAAAGTCCAATGGGCTTCCTCAGGCAGTTTCTATTGATATTTTTTCCCTGTGTATAGGTTGTACGTTTTTTTATTTCTCTGCCTGATTTTTTAGATGGCCTTTTTGATTATGATGTGCCTACTCTAAATAGCATATTCTTTTCCCTTCCCAGGATTTGTTGTTGCTACTGCTTATTCTATTTTTTGTTATTTGTTTGTTTAGTGACTTACCTGTACTAAATGCTGTAATGTCTGTATTATTTTTCAAGTGTGGTCACTGAAGACTCTGCTCTGTTAGCTCAGTGGTCAACTAATAATTGTACAGAGGTTTCTCTAAACACCTATAGCCGAAAAAAAATCCTCCATTCTTTGCCCAGGGACTATCTGTGTGTGTTGAAGCATGCCTTTATCACATAGCTAGGCAGTGTACACATAGTTTAGCCTTTACTTACTGATTCCATAGTGCTTCAAGTAAGCAGGAGATGAAATCATAGGGCCTTCTCAGGTCTTCCCTGAACATGTACACAGCACTGAGCACATGTGTGGCTTTCTAGATTGCCAGGAATATATTTAATGTTTCCAAGGTCCTCTGAACATCTCATTCCCCACCCTTTCCTCCCAAGGTATTTGGTTATTGTATTGATTGGTGGAAACTTTATCTATCACCTCAGGCAGAAGCAACCTAAGACATTAGCCTGTAAATGTATACAACAAATACCCCCTGAGCCTATTGCAGCCTTAACACTAGGCCAGTTCCCAGTTAAGTGAAATAAAAACAAGTCTTTGGAGCAGATATTCCAAGAAGTCACCATACAGGTCAGAGCAAATAATTACAGTTGACCCCTGAACAATGTGGGGGTTAGGGGTGCCAACCTTCAATGCAGTTGCAAACTCGGGTATAACTTATAGTTGGCATTCCATATCCATGGTCCTTCCATATCTACAGTTCTGCAGCCACAGATTCTACCAAGTGCGGATCATGTAGTACTGTTGTATTTACTATTGAAAAAAATCCACATATAAATGGACCTGCACAGTTCATACCTGTGTGTTGTTAAAGGGGCAACTATAATTATAATTATTATGAATTGAGGTCTGTTCTGTTCCCTCCAGTACTGGACACCAATACCTAGGAAGCACTCTGTTATTTTCATGGCTACTGCAGATATAGGGAAGAGAAGATGAAACTGGAGTAAGTTAAAATGCCACAAACTTTACTGTTCTTACCAATAATTAGCATTTTCCCTCCAGCTTTATTGAGGAACTATTAACAAATGAAAATTATACATATTTACAGTATATAGTGTGATGTTTTATTATATAAATACATTGTGAAATAATTGCCAAAACCAAGAGAAGTAACAAATCTATCATCTCATAGTTACCTGTTTATTTGTGGTGAGAACACTTGATATCTACCCTCCTAGCAAATTTCAAGTATACAGTATATTATTATTAACTAGAGTCAGCATGCTATACATTAGGTCTACAAAACTTATTCATCTTATAACTGAAAGTTTGTACACTTTTGACCAACATCTCCTCTTTTGCCCAAGACCTCCCTCCTAGCTCCTAGAAGCCACCATTCTACTCTGCTTCTATGAGTTCAACTTTTTTATATTCCACATGTGAGGTAATACAGTATTTGTCTTTCTGTGGCTGTCTTATTCCACATAGCATAATATCTTCTAGGTTCATCCCTGTTGCCACAAATGGCAGGATTTCCTTCTTTTCATTTTATTGTATTTTTATTTTTAAATCTTTATTTACTTATTTATTTATTTGGCTGCACCGGGTCCTAGTTGTGGCATGTCGGACCTTTTAGCTGCGGCATGTCAGATCTTTTAGTTGCAGCGTGTGTGATCTAGTTCCCTGAGCAGAAATCGAACCCAGGCCACCTGCATTAGGAGCGTGGAGTCTTAACCACTGGACCACCACGGAAGTCCCAGGATTTCCTTCTTTTTAAAGGTTGAATAATATTCCATTGTGTGTGTGTATATATATACCACATACAGCCATGTATTCCATATCCTGGCTGTGAACATGGGAGTACAGATATCTCTTTGAGATCCTGATTTCATTTGCTTTGCATATATACCCAGAAGTGGGATTGCTAGTTCATATGGTAGTTCTACTTTTAATTTTTGGAGGGATACCTATACTGCTTTTCATAATGGCTGGAACAATTTATATTTCCAACAAAGGTATATAAGGGTTCCCTTTTCTCCATCCTTGCTAATACTTGTTATGTCTTTCATTTTTGATAATAGCCATCCTAACAGATGTGAGGTGATACCCCATTGTAGTTTTGATTTACATTTCCCTAATGATTATTAGTGAAGTTGAGCACATTTTCAAGTACTTCTTGGCCATTTGTATGTCTTTTTTGGGAAAAATGTCTATTTAGTTCCTCTACCCATTTTTCAATCAGACTGTTTGTTTTGCTATCGAGTAGCACGGGTTTGTGTATGTATATGTGTGTATATGCATGAACATACTTGGAGGGACTGTGGCTCCAGAATTCAGGCTGCTGGTGGTTCCAGTGCCTGGTGCTCAGGTCCTCTCACTGCAGCATTGCTATAGGTTTGCAAGGCACAGTCCCTTGTGGACTGGTTACAGAGCCAGAGTCCAGAGTGCAGGCATTCACAGAGCAACAGTGGCTCTGAGGTTGGGATACAGGTGATACTGCTGTGGCAGTGGCTCCAGTGTCAAGGCACGGACACTCACAGAGCAGCGATAGAGCCAGGTTGTATACACATATATATTATTAAAAATCTATTCAAATCTTCCATTTCTTACTTAGTCAGTTGTGGTAGTTTGCATCTTTATAGGAATTTGTCCATTTCATTTATGGTCTCATTTTTGGTACAAAAATGTTCTTAGTATTCACTTATTACATAAAATATATATTTTCTGAATTGTAAAGGAAAACACTGGAATAAGTGTGGGATAGGGTGGAGATATATATGTATATGTGTGCGTGTGTGTGTGTATTTATATATACCCACACAGGGTGGATATATGTATGGATATATATGTATATATGTGTGTATATGTATGGATATATGTGTATACATATATGTGTATATGTATATGTGTGTATATATATATACACACACATATATATGTATGTATGTAAGTATCAGTATATGTATACATACACTTACTCCAGTGTTTTCCTTTATAATTTCTAAAATGTACCATACTACATTGTGCCTCTGTACTTTTGCTCTTGCTCTTCCATCCACCTGGAATCTCATTGGCCTGGATAATGTCTCTTTATCTCTGACAATGTAGTATAAGCATCCCACATTTAAGAAGCATCCTTATACACATTTAGGCAGGTGTAATGATAATCATCTCTGCTCCCATATCATACTTATCCTTGCACATATATCTTTTCTTAATATAATCCATTACATATGAATAACTTTCCCAATTGACTATGACTTTGGAAAAAGGACTAATTTTTCTTTTAATTCCAGTGGCTAGAAAAGTGGTTAGCACACAGTTTGTTATCAGTAGCTAGTAAACTGAACTGAACTTATTTAAATCAATGTGAAGGATACACAGATGCTAACAAATCCAGAAATCATAGAAATCATTTTTCATTGTGAATAATGTCTGCCTGATTATGTGCAAATAATAACAATGAAACCATCAACAGTAACAATAGCCTCCTTTTATTGTTTTGCTAAAGTGGGCCAGGTGTGGAATATATGCTTTATGCATGTTCTCATTTCATTCACACAACAATTACGAGAAATGCCAACATTTTAATCTTTTTGGTTTGGAACCAAGGATGTCTAAATGTGAGATTTAAGCAGCATGCATTTTATACTTGCTAATATGACTTTCATTTGCTTTTTTCTCTTTTCTATTCATATTATGCTTTGGATAGACTCTCTAAGCATATGTCCTTCCAAATGCCTTCATAAATCTTCTATAGTTGCTGTCCTCTACAGCTTTAAGGAGGTAGGTAGATTTTTCCCTTTAATTAGTAGAAATTAAACTGGGAAAATTGTTTATATTTACATGTTTTAGACAGGCAGAATATTTTTTTTGAAGTTTAATCTCAGTTACTTTTTTTAACATCTTTATTGGAGTATAATTGCTTTACAATGGTGTGTTAGTTTCTGCTTTATAACAAAGTGAATCAGTTATACATATACATATGTTCCCATATCGCTGCCCTCTTGCATCTCCCTCCCTCCCACCTCCCTATCCCACCCCTCTAGGTGGTCACAAACCACCGAGCTGATCTCCCTGTGCTATGCGGCTGCTTCCCACTAGCTATCTATTTTACATTTGGTAGTGTATATATGTCCATGCCACTCTCTCACTTTGTCCCAGCTTACCCTTCCCCCTCCCCATATCCTCAAGTCCGTTCTCTAGTAGGTCTGTGTGTTTATTCCCGTCTTACTCCTAGGTTCTTCATGACCTTTTTTTTTCTTCTTAGATTCCATATATATGTGTTAGCATACGGTATTTGTTTTTCTCTTTCTGACTTACTTCACTCTGTATGACAGACTCTAGGTCCATCCATCTCACTACAAATAGCTCAATTTCGTTTCTTTTTATGGCTGAGTAATATTCCATTGTATATATGTGCCACATCTTCTTTATCCATTCATCTGTTGATGGACACTTAGGTTGCTTCCATGTCCTGGCTATTGTAAATAGAGCTGCAATGAACATTTTGGTACATGACTCTTTTTGAATTATGGTTTTCTCAGGGTATATGCCCAGTAGTGGGATTGCTGGCACAAAAACAGAAATATAGATCAATGGAACAGGATAGAAAGCCCAGAGATAAACCCAAGCACATATGGTCAGGCAAAATATTTTATCAGAATTCTTTAGAGTTAACTGGTAGGAGATGCAATTTCCCTCATTTTAAAATAGAAAATATTTTTGCTATGAATATTAATGTGTTTTGGAAGGAAAAAACCTTACCCTTTCACTAATAAATAGAAGACTGTTCTAATCTCAGTTCTTCACTTCACTAATTTATTGTTATCTTAGGAATTGCTTCTCTTTTCTTGGCCTCAGTTTGCTCAGCTTGGTAGTGAAGGCACTGAACTAAATTATCTAAGGTACCTTTGAGTTCTAGTATTTTGTGAGTAACTAACACACAACAGTAATATTTGTTGAATAAATAAATATGCGACTTTAGTTTATCACCAACTACCCCAATTTTTTATGTTCTAAAGATCTCATTAATCTACCTTCTCTTTTTTTTCTATTGCTATTCCTGAAGTCAGACTTGAACACTTGCAGTGGTCTCTGAAATACTGTCTCTGCCTCCAATCTCATGGTCCTCCAAACATTTTTGCATGCATCATGTAATAGTACCATTCTCATGATAAAAATTCCTCAGAAGAAACCTATACGATTCAGGAAAAGTTCCATACTATTCATGGACTAAGGCTTTTCATGATCTGACTTCAAACTATCTTTCTACACTCAAATCTCTTTCCATGCTTCTCATGTATTCCAAATTCCATTAGTGGAACATTGTTTATCATTCCATGAAAGTATCATAAGTTTTATACCCTATAACTTTGTACATATTAATTTTAATTCCCATGATGCACTGTCCACACCTTCTCTCTCACTCTCTTCCCCCTTCCACCTTTTCTAAGCCCAAGGAGACACTGAATACCTCAACTTGTGTCAGCTGCCCACCTCCACAACAATCTATTATAGCCAGAAGCATGGTGACAAAATCAAATATATGGTTTCTAGAAGTTCATCCTTATTAGTCAAGTAGGCAATTCCCAGAAGAGAACACCAAATAGGCATCCATTGTACTCATGATTTCAAAATATGACTGATCATTATAATAATACAAAAAATTATTTTGAATGTACTGTTCCAAGTCCTAAACTTTTGGGGGTTTTGCAATGTGATAAATAAATAATACCCTCTGCCCTGACCAAGTTCTGAGCCAATTAAGAGACAAGACAAAGAATCCACGGTTAGCGAACAAAATATCACCTTTATTGTTAATAAAGCTATTATTAGATAATTCAGCTTATATCTGAAAAAAATCATACTTCTTAATACTGAATTCCACAGGTAAGCAGAGTTGTCTACCCAGTCATTGACAACAGTACTAAAAATTAGTACTATAATTGGAGATCTAGGAAACTGTGAGATCCCAGGAAATGTTTGAATGCTAAGGAAGACAATCCAGCAGAGAGGTATAGAGTATTGAAGATACAGGAGAAAGAGTAGATACCTGCAGGAGCAAAGTCCTTTAAAGGTAAAGAGAGATGGGATGCCGACAACTCTTAGAGGAATTGGGGCCTGAGGGGTAGGTGTGTGCATGTGGGCACGGGCACACACTTATGTCAGCCAGCATTCAACAGCAGAAACAGAACTTGTAGGATATGTAGGTAGATAGAACATACACATACACACACAATCAAGAATTTGAATTATGTGATTGTGGGCAATGGCCTAGACCCAGGTAGAATTTCTTCTCTCTCAGGGAAGCCTCAGCCATGCTTCTGAGGTCTTACAAATTATATATGTAGTCAGTCCCATGCAAGTCACCCAGAATAATCTTCCTTAAAGCCCTTCCCAGCATCACCTAGATTAGTGTTTGATTGAACAGCTGGGGACTGTAGCTTAGTCAAGCTGACTCATTAAAAAGATCATCATAGCACCTGCAAAATCATTCCCTTTAAATATACTGCCTTTGTAACCCTTAATTATTTGGGCAATCTTCAATCCCACTGTTCTTGTTATCTATTATATCATGAGAGTTGTGGCAATTGACATTTCAGCCCACAGATTGAGCAGTTAAAAAATCTCATTAAGGTTTCTGGAGAGTGCTCTGGCTAATCATGTGTACCTTATCATTTAGTTACGTTTATCTTTTTTTATTTTTAGCTTTATTGATATATAATTGACATATAACATTGCATAGGTTTAAGGTGCAACATGATGATCTGATATACATATATACAAATCGTCCTCAACTTAGGTCCCAATAAACCCATCTTAAGTTGAAAAATATCATTAAGTCAAAAAGGCATTTAATACACCTGACCTACCGAACATCATAGCATAGCCTAGTCTACCTTAAATGTGCTCAGAACACTTCCTGTAGTCCACAGTTTGGCAAAATCATCTAACATAAAGCCTATTTCAGAAAATGTTGAGTATCTCATGTTATTTTTTAATTTATTATTTATTTATTTATTTTTATTGGAGTATAGTTGCTTTACAATGTTGTGTTAGTTTCTGGTGTACAGCAAAGTGAATCAGCTATATGTATACATATATCTGCTCCTTTTTGGATTTCCTTCCCATTTAGGTCACCACAGAGCACTGAGTAGAGTTCCTTGTGCTATACAGTAGGTTCTCATTAGTTATCTATTTTATACATAGTAGCGTATATATGTCAATCCCAATATCCCAATTCATCCCATCCTGCCCTTTCCCCCCTTTGAATCCATACGTTTGTTCTCTATGCCTGCATCTCTATTTCTGCTTTGCAGATAGGTTCATCTGCACCATTTTTCTAGATTCCACGTATATGCGTTAATATACGATATTTGTTTTTCTCATGTAATTTATTGAATAGTGTAATTAAAGTGAAAAACAGAATAGTTTTCTGGGTACGGAATGGTGGTAAGTGTATGGGTTGTTTATCCTCATAACTGCATGGCTGACTGTGAGCTGTGGCCCACTGCTGCTGCCCAGCAACAGGAGAGAGAATAGGTCTGTGTATCACTATCTGAGAAAAGGCCAAAATTCAAAATATGAAGTACAGTTTCTACTATATGCATATAGCTCTTCCACCATCATAAAGTCAAAATATCATTAAGTCAAATTATCATATGTTAGGGACTGTGTGTATTGTGAAATGATTACCACAATAGAGTTAGTTAATGCATCTATTACCTCACATAGGTGTATGTGTGGTGAGAACTTTTAAGAGTTACTCTTATAGCAACTTTCAAGTAGACGATATTGTATTGTTAACTGTCGTCACCATGCTGTATGTTAGATCCCCAGGACCTGGAATTTTGTACCCTTTGACCACCTTCACCCATTTTCCAAATTCTACCACCCCTGGCAACAACCAATCTACTCTCTGTTTCTGTAAATGTTGTTTTTCTTTTTTTTTTATGTTTAACATACTTGATATCTTACAGTATTTGTCTTTCTCTGTCTGACTTATTTCACTTAGCATAATGCCCTTAAGCTTCATCCATATTGTCACAAATGGCAGGATTTTCTTTATTTTTATGGCTGAATAATATTCCATTATATGTGTAAATATATACACACGTGTACATGTACATACAGCATCTTCTTTATCCATTCATCCATTGTCAAACAGTTGTTTCCAGTTTTGGCTATTGTGAATAATGCTGCAATAAATATGGGAGTGTAGATGTCTTTGAGATAGTGATTTCATTTCCTTCAGATATATATACCCGGAAGTGGGACTTCTAGATCATATGGTAGTTCTGTTTTAATTTTTTAAGGAACTTCCATATGTTTTCCATAAAGGCTGTACCAATTAACATTTCCGTCAACAGTACACAAGTGTTCCCTTTTCTGTACATCCTGACTGGCACTTGTCTTTTTGAAAATAGTCATTCTAACAAGTGTGAACTGATATCTCAATGTGGTTTTGATTTGCATTTCCCTGATGATTTGTGATGTTGAGCATTTTTTCATTTACCTGTTGGCCATTTCTATATCTTCTCTGGAAAAATGTCTATTCAGATCCTTTCCCCATTTAAAAATTGAATTATTATCATTTTTTTAAAATTTTTGTTATTGAGTTGTATGAGTTCCTTTTATATTTTGGATATTAACCCCTTATCAGATAGATGGTTTGCAAATATTTTCTTCCATTCTTTAGGTTGCCTTTTCATTTTGTTGATTGTTTTCTTTTCAGAAGATTTTTAGTTTGATGTAGTCCCACTTGTTGATTTTTCCTTTTGTTACTGATGCTTTTGGTATCACATCCAAAAAAATTGTTGCCAAGACTAATGTCAAGGAGCATATTCCCCATGATTATTTTTCTAGATGTTTTATTTGTTCAAGTCTCACATTTGAGTCTAATCCATCTTGAGTTAATTTTTGTCAGTGGTGTAAGGTAGAGGTCAAGTTTCATTCTTTTGCATATGGATATCCAGTTTTCCCATCACCATTTAATAAGGAGATTATATTTTCCTCCATTTAATATACTTGGCATACTTGTAAAAGAATAGTTGGCCACATATGTATGGGTTTATTTCTGTGCTCTGAATTATATTCTATTGACTTATGTGTCTGTTTCTATTCCAGAGCCATACTTTTTTGATTACTATAGCTTTGTAGTATAGTTTGAAATCAGGACGTTTGATGCCTCTGTCTTTGTTCTTGTTTATCAGGATTGCTTTGGTTATTCAGGGTCTTTTGTGGTTCCATATAAATTTTAGGTTTGATTTTTTTATTTCTATAAAAAATGCCATTGGGGGCTTCCCTGGTGGTGCAGTGGTTGGGAGTCCACCTGCCGATGCAGGGGGTGCGGATTCGTGCCCTGGTCCGGGAGGATACCGCGTGCCGCAGAGCAGCTGGGCCCGTGGGCCATGGCCGCTTGGCCTGTGCGTCAGGAGCCTGTGCTCTGCAGCAGGAGAGGCCGCAGCAGTGAGAGGCCCGCGTACCTCAAAAAAAATAAAATGCCATTGGAATTTTGATAGGAATTGCGTTGAATGTATGTCTGAAGAGTACAATAATCATATCCAACTTCCAAAATAGTTAATATCCATAAACCCATTTTTATTTCATTGGATTAACACACAAGCTAAGGGTAATCATTTTACCCCTGTGTTTTGAGGGTCAGAATGTTCAAATGAGTTGTTCAAAGTCACAGTGTTTTGAATTCAAATTCACCTTTGATTCTCAATCCAATTGTCTTCCCCTATATAAGTTTTAGGCTATGTTTTGTGGAGCTTTAGAGATCTCAGTAGCCACCATGGAGAAGGGATATAGGAAAGGATGAGAAGTTTTTCTGTTTTATTTTGCATATTTGGATTTTCCATCTGATCTGTGCAGATCCCTTTCAAGTTATGGAAACTGCACTCTTTTTTTCATATTTTTAAAATTTATTTTATTTATTTTTTTGGCTGCGTTGGGTCTTCATTGCTGCACAAGGGCTTTCTCTAGTTGTGGTGAGCAGGGGCTACTCTTTGTTGCAGTGCACGGGCTTCTCATTGCGGTGGTTTCTCTTGTTGTGGAGCACAGGCTCTAGGTGCATGGGCTCCAGTAGTTGCAGCATGCAGGCTCAGTAGTTGTGGCACATGGGCCCTAGAGCACGCAGGCTTCAGTAGTTGCGGCACATGGGCTCAGTAGTTGAGGTGCATGGGCATAGTTGCTCCATGGCATGTGGGATCTTCCCAGACCAGGGATCAAACCCGTGTCCCCTGCATTGGCAGGTGGATTCTTAACCACTGCACCACCAGGGAAGTCCCTGGAAACTGCACTCTTAAGAGAACTGCCTCATACACTATCCATAGAGTCATGATGGAGGCTGCTGTGTTAGTATCGTATGGTTATATCCTTGGCCAGTTATGGTGCCAAAGGTGGGTATGACGTTTGGCCAGACACTGTTTCTGCTTTAGTTCTTGGTGTTTTTTTTTTCATTTTAAATTTAATTTATTTATTTCTTTATTTTTTATTTTATTTTATTTTTTTTTACGGTACGCGGGCCTCTCACTGTTGTGGCCTCTCCCGTTGCGGAGCACAGGCTCCAAACACGCAGGCCCAGTGGCCATGGCTCACGGGCCCAGCCACTCCGTGGCACGAGGGATCTTCCCAGACTGGGGCATGAACCCGTGTCCCCTGCATCGGCAGGCAGACTCTCAACCACTGCGCCACCAGGGAAGCCCTCATTTTATTTATTTTTTAATTGAAGTATAGTTGATGGAAACAACCTAAATGCCTAAGTTCTTTATGCAACTGACTCTGATAGATAGTAACACATCGGAAGTATGTAACAGAATTAAGGTTCAGGATAAAATGGGCCTACAATGTTTCTAAAAGTTATCAAACTCATGAATACAATTGGAATGCTAAAATGAGGAGTCATAATACTATATTTAATAATCATTGCTATTACTAGAACTATTGAAAATTATAGTGAAGGTAATATAGTGATTAGGAGAGGGCTCCTGTAGCCAGAATGGCTATGTTTAAATCCTAGTTCTAATAATGGCTACCTGTGTGACTGTGGGTGAGTTACTTACCTCTGTATCTCAGTTTTTTCATCTTAAAAATGTATATGTCGATCCTAGATCCTCAGTATTGTGGGGATTAAATGAGATAACAAATGAAAAGTGATCAGTGATTGGCACTTAGTAAGCAGGCTGCTACTACTGCTATTGTTGTTCTTATTGTTCTTATTATTACTGTTGATAATATGGTCATATAAGGCTGCCTGAAAGCAGATAAAAGACACCAGCTTAAGTAAGAGGGAAGAATATGTGTAGTCATAGAACAACTAAATTTAAAGTCCCAGGTGAATTGGTGATGGTCCATTTAAAACAAAGCACAAATCAATATTGGGGACATTTGACATTTTAAGTGTGCCTGATATATGGGTGATACCCAAGGAATTTACTAGCACAGTTAGTATCAAGACAAGGAAATAAGCGTCTGAGATTTTGTGTCTAGAATATGATAGGAACTTAAAGACTATGTTTTAAATGAATTAATGAATAAATGAGCAAAAGAATAAATGAAGAATACTCAAACATAAAAGTCATTTTGAGAAGTAATTGGAAAACTGGAGATGGTCCCCGACTTACGATGGTTCGACTTAAAATGATTTTTTGACTTTATGATGGTACGAAAGCAATGTGCATTCAGTAAAAGCCATAGTTCAGATTTTGATCTTTTCCCTTGGTAGTGATATGTGAGACAATACTTTCTTGTGATGCTAGGCAGCAGCAGTGAGCCACAGCTCCTGCTTAGCCTCATGATCACAAGGGTAAACAACCCATACACTTACTACTGTTCTGTACCCAGACAACCATTCTCTTTTTCAGTTTCAGTACAGTATTCAATTACATGAGATATTCAACAATTTCTTATAAAATAGGCTTCATGTTAGATGATTTTGCCAAACTGGAGGCTAATATAAGTGTTCTGAGCATGTTTAAGGTGGGCTAGGCTGAACTATGATGTTCGGTAGGTTAGATGTATTAAAAGCGTTTTTGACTTAAAATATTTTCAACTTATGATGGGTTTATTGGGACATAACCCCATCATAAGTTGAAAAGGATCCATGGTAAATCTGAAGTCAGTTACAAAGCATGAAGTACAGTACCCCTTCATTATGTGAAATCATGGTATTGCTTTGTAGGTTGCAACACATTAGGAGTAAGCCTACCCACCTGTGGACTTCAGTTTACTCTAAAGTACTAAAGTGCAAACAAACCAATATCACTACTTTTAATAGATCTTTGATATCTTTCATTAGAGTTTTATAGTTTTCCTCATATAGATTTGAACATATTTTTAGGTTTATAGCTAAGTGTTTCATTTTTTGTTCCAGTGCACATGGTGTTGTGTTTTTAATTATAAATTCCAATTACTCATTGCTTGTATATAGAAAAGCAACTGACTTTTGTACATTGACCTTGTATCCTACACCCTGGAAGTAATTGCTTATTTTTTAAAGCAGACTTTATTTTTTAGAGTACTTTTAGGTTCACAGAAAAATTGAGGGAAAAGTACAGAGATTTCCCATATATGTTCTGCCAAGACTCATGCATAGACTCCCCCATTATAAATATCCCCAACAGAGTGCTATACAATGTAGGTTACAATTCATGAACCTATCTTGACACAACATTATCACCCAAAATCCATACATTACATTAGGGTTCACCCTTAGTTAATTCATTTTGAATTTATTTTTGTATATTGTGTAAGATAGTGGTCCAGTTTCATTCTTTTGCATGTATCTGTCCAGTTTTCCCAACACCATTTGTTGAAGAGACTATCTTTTCTCCATTGTATATTCTTGCCTCCTTTGTCATAGATTAATGGACCATATATGTGTGGGTTTATTTTGGGGCTCTCTATTCTGTTCCACTGATCTATGTTTCTCTTTTCATGCCATTATCATACCATTTTGATTGCTATATCTTTGTAATATAGTTTAAAATCAGGGAGTGTGATACCTACAGCTTTGTTCTTCTTTCTCAAGATTGTTTTCACTATGGAGTCTTTTGTGGTTCCATATAACTTTTAGGATTCTTTCTTTGAGTTCCATGAAAAATGCCATTGGTATTTTTGATAGGGATTGCATTTAATCTGTAGATTGCATTGGGAAGTATGGATGTTTTAATTATATTGATTCTTCCAGTCCATGAGTATGATTTCTGTTTATTTGTGTCATCTTCAATTTCTTTCATCCATCTCTTATAGATTTCAGAGTACAGGTTTATCACGTCCTTGGTTAAATTTATTCCCAAGTATTGTATTCCTTTTGATGCAATTCTAAATGGGATTGTTTTCTTAAATTTTCTTTCTGATAGCTTGTTATTAGTGTATAGAAACACAAGTGATTTCTATATATTAATTTTGTATCCTGCAACTTTATTGAATTCATTTATTAGTTCTAATTTTTTTTGGTGGAGTCTTCAGGATTTTCTATATATAGTATCATGTCACCTGAAAATATTGACTATTTTACATCTTCCTTTCCAATTTGGATGCCTTTTTCTCTTGCTCAAGTTGTGGCTAGGGCTTCCAATAATATGTTAAATAAAAGTGTCAAGAGTGGGCAACCTTGTCTTGTTCTTCATCTTAGAGGAAAAGGTTTTGGCTTTCTGTCATTGAGTATGATATTAGTTGTGAGTTTGTCATATATGGCTTTTATTATGTTGAGGTATGTTTCCTCTATACCCACTTTGTTGAGAGTTTTTACCATAGAGATTTATCTTTTGTTTATCTTTTCAAAGAACCAGATCTTAGTTTCATTGATCTCTTCTGTTGTTTTTCAGTCTCTATTTCATTTGTCGGCACTCTGATCTTTATTAGTTCCTTCCTTCAACTAACTTGTTGTTTTGTTTGTTTTTCATTTTGTAGTTCCTTTAGGTGTAAAGTTAGATTGTTTATATGAGATTTTTCTTTTTCCTTGAGTTAGGTCTGTATTGCTATGAATTTCACTCTTAGAACTGCTTTTGCTGTGTGCCATAGGTTTTGGAACATCGCATTTCCAACTTCATCTGTCTCCAGGTATTTTTTGATTTCCCTTTGATTTCTTAGTTAATCCATTGGTTGTTTAGTAGTGTGTCCTTTAGTTTCCATGTGTTTATTTTTTTCCAGTTTTCCTCCTGTAATTGATTCCTAGTTTCATACCATTGTGTTTGGTAAAGATGCTTGATATGATTTCACTCTTCCTAAATGTAGTAAGACCATTTTGTGGCTTAACATGTGATCTATCCTGGAGAATGTTATATGTGCACTTGAAAAAAATTTGTATTCTGCAGTTTTTTGAGACATGTTCTGTATAAATCTATTAAATTCATCTGTTCTCATGTTGTTTAAGGCCAATATTTCCTTACTGATGTTCCATCTGGATGGTCTATCCCTCCCAGATAAGAGTATTCTTGCTTGTGAGTTTTCCTCCTTTCAGCATTTTGCATATATTATGCCAATCCCTTCTGGCCTGTAAAGTTTCTGCTGAAAAATCTCCTGATAGTCTTGTGGAGGTTCCCTTATATGTAACTAATTGTTTTTCTCTCACTTATAAAATCATCTCTTTAACTTTTGACATTTTAATTACAATGTGGATCTCTTTAGTTTCATCTTGTTTGGGATGCTCTGTGCTTCCTGGATCTGGATATCTGTTTCTTTCCACAGGTTAGAGAAGTTTTCAGCCATGGTTTCTTTAAATGAAATTTCTGCCCCTTTCTTTCTTTGTTCTCCTTCTAGGATCCTTATAATGTGAATGACAGTATGCTCAATGTTGCCCAGAGATACCTTAAATTATCCTCTTTTAAAAATTTTCTTTCTTCTTTTTGCTGTTCTGGTTGGGTGATTTCTATTACCCTGTCTTCCTGGTTTCTAATCCATTCTTCTGTATCATCTAATCTGCTATTGATCCACTCTAGTGTATTTTTCATTTCAGTTATTGTATTCTTCAATTCTGATTGATTCTTTCTTATATTTTCTAAGTCTTGTTTGTAGTTCTCACTGTACTCATCTATTCTTTTCCCAAGTCAGGTAAACATTTTTATGACAATTCAAATTCTTTTTTTCAGGTTGATTACTTATTTGCATATCATTTAAGGTCTTTTTCTGAGGTTTTATGTTGTTCTTTCGTTTGGAACATATTTCTCTGTTTCGTCATTTTTCTTGGCTCTCTATGTTTACTTCTATGTATTAGGCAAAACTGCTACCTCTCAGTCTTGGTGGAGTGGCTTTGTGTAGGTGATGATCCTTCTTGTTCAACCCTGCCAGAGCTCTTGTTTACCATTTGAATCTTTGTGGTTATCTATGCTGCCTAACTTATTCTTGATATGCTCCTGTTTTTCAGAGTATGCTGAGAGCTTTCAATATTCCAAGGGGAGGATCTCATATAACACCTAGTTTCAGGCTGATTGGAAGCCAGACCCTTAGGCAGTAATTGTTAAAGGATGCAGATATATACAGTCCTTTGGGGGCACAATCGTAATTTCTGATGGCCTCCAGACCAGGAGATATGGAAGTGTACCCTGGGTGACAGTTGTAAAAACTGAGGCTCCTGATGAATGTATAAGCTCCATTCTGGGGAGTCTTGTTGAGCTGGAGCAAGGCCAGTGGGGTGCACAAGGATGGTGTCTTTCTGTTTATGTTCCATGGGGGTGCCTCCTTAGCCTCTACATGTGTGGGAAACCTGAAGCTTATCCCTCAGGGTGAAGCTCCAAACTAATAGGCCTTTTTCACAGGAAGACTGAGATTGTGTTTCAGTCTGCTGTCTGTGCAGTGCCCTGGGGGTAGTGATCTGACAAGAACCATCTTTCCAATTTTCACCATTCTCACCGTTCTATGGAGCTCAGGAACACTACCCACACTGGCAACCAGGGCCAGGAGTTCAAGGGGTATACTACTGTGTGGATTGCTTGTGCCCACTGGCTTTAGCTAAGCAGCTGGTAAGTGTAGGGTGCAGAGCTTGTGTTCTTGCTTCAGAAAGGCAACTGGAAAATGACTTCACTGTGCACACCTGCAAGCTTCAATCATGCAGCAGGAGAGTACCTTGTCTGTATGTGTGCATCAGATTTAGGCCCAGAGTAGGAGAATGCCATTACTGCTTGCACTTGCCAACCCTAGCCAAAGCGTAGGGGAGTGTCAAGTCAGCTTTAGACTAGGAGAGGGATAATGCAGTGATGGCTCACACTCACCAGTCCCAGCCAGGGACTGGGAGAGTGTTGCAGCGTCCTGCACTTGCAGAACTTAGCTAGGGAGCAGGAGAATGCCTGCCCGCCCCAGCCAGGAAGTGGGCAGGCATTTCAACCACCAGAGATCTTCTGCTTCAGCAAGGCAGCATGACAGTGCTGTGATGACTTGCCTCTGTGCCAAGCTCACCCACAGTTTAGGTGGTGTCCACCAGTGTCTTCATCTCTGGGGAGCACTTCCACCATTCCTCACGCTCCCCGTTGATACTTTTAGATTCACAAATGACTCTCCTTCACATATAGTATTTGCACTTTTCAAACTGCTATTATTTCACTGGGTCTCAAGGTGAGTGAAACTACATATGAGCCATTTAAGAGGGGAGTCAGTTTCCTATAGTACTTTGGGACCCTTGGACATCAGCCCAATTGGTTTTCTAAGCCAGAGGTTTTGGTGACTTGTTTTTCTGGTGTAGGTCCCAGAGGCTGGGAAGCCTGATACGGGGTGCCAACACCTTGCTCCTCTGGGAAAAGTGTCCATCTGATGAGATCCCTCCCTATTGTGTGCCACCATACCAGGGGTGGGGTTTTTGGTGAGAGTGTTTCTCTGCCTCTCCCACCCATTTTGATGTGATCCTTTTTATCCTATGTTGTGGAACAGGTGTTCATCTAGTTCTCAGGTTCTTTTCTGAGGAAATTGATCCATATGTAGCTGTAGAGTTGTTGTGTCCATGGAAGGAGGTAAGTTCAGGCTCTTCCTATGCTGCCATCTTGAACTGTCCAAGTCTCCTATTTTCTTGCTGATCTTTTGCCTCTTTATTATCTGTTATTGAAGTGGGGTATTGAAGTCTCCAATTATTATTTTTAAGTTTTAAATTCCTCCCTTTGTTTCTGTCAACTTTTGCCTCATATATTTTGGGGCTCCATCATTAGGTGTATCGACATTTAAAAATGTTTAGTTTTCCTGGTGGATTTATACTTCTATTATTATGACATGTACTTCTTTTCTATAATAACAATTTTTATTTTAATTGTATATTGTTTTATATTACTGTAGCTATTCCAGGTATCTTTTAGATATTGTTTGCATGGTATAACATGTTCATCTTTCAATTAATTTTTGTCTTTGGGTCTAGAGTGCGTTTCTTATAGAAAGCTTATAGTTGGATAAAGTTATTTTTTCTTACCCATCTTTCAACATCCGTCTTCTAATTGGAGTGTTTAATCCATTGACATTTAATGTAACTGCTGATGATGTATGATTTATGTTAGCAAATTTGCGCTATATTTTCTATGTCTTATTTTTACTTTTCTATTATTCCTCCATTACTTGCTCCTTTTGTGCTGATAAGTTTCTAGTAGGTAGTTTTAATTGCCATGTTATTTTTTTTTTACTATATATACACTAGTCTCCCTTTATCCATAGTTTTACTTTCCATGGTTTCAGTTACCTGTAGTCAACTGCCTCCCAAATATATTAAATGGAAAATTCCAGAAATAAACAATTCATAAATTTTAAATTGTGTGTTATTCTAAGTATTGTGATAAAATCTCATGCCATACCACTCTGACCCACCTGGGATATGAATCATCCCTTTGTCCATCGTATCTCACCCATTAGTGACTTAGTAGCTGTCTCACTTATCAAATCAACTGTCACAGTACTGTGATGCTTCTATCCAAGTAACCCTTATTTTACTTAATAATGGCCACAAGGTGCAAGAGTAGTGATGCTGGCAATTTGGATATGCCAAAAAGAAGCCATAAAGTACTTCCTTTAAGTGAAAAGGTTAAAGTTATCAACTTAATTGGGAAAGAAAAAAATTGTATGCTGAGTTTGCTAACGATCTACAGTAAGAATAAATCTTCTATCCATGAAATTAGGAAAAAGAAATTCCTACTAGTTTTTCTGCTGCACCTCAAACTGCAAATGATATAACCACAGTGTGTAATAAGTGCTTAGTTACAGTGGAAAAGGAATTATATTTGTACAATATGATATTTTAAGGGAGAGAGAGAGAGAAGCCATATTCACATAACTTATTACAGTATATTATAATTATTCTATTTTATTATTATTGTTCATCTTACTGTGCCTAATTTATAAATTAAACTTTATCATATGTACACATGTATAGGAAAAAACGCAGTATATATAGGGGTTGGTGCTATCCATCATGGTTTCAGTCATCCACTGGGGGTCATGGAGTATATCCCTTGGAGCTAAGAGGGGACTGCTGTATTTTTAGTTATTTTCTTAGTGTCAGCCAATGGTATTACTATTAATATGTTAATTTACAAAGGTGTAGTTTAGTTTAATATGCAATTAACTTCAATAGTATACAAAAACTTTTCTACACTGTAGCTCCATTCTCTTTTCCTCTTTTGTGCTATTATTATTACACAAGTTACATATTATTCTCTATAAACATCAATATTGTATTACAATTATTGACTTATGAAATTGGTCTTATAATCAGGTTGGAAAATTAAGGAGTTAAATAAAAAATATATTTATACTGTCTTATATTTACCTATGTAGTTACTTTTATTAATGCTCTTTATTTCTTCGTATGTATTCACATTTTTATCTAGTATCCTTTTATTTCATCTTGAAAAACTCTCTTTAGTATTTCTTCTATAGCATGTCTGCTAGTGACATGTTCTTTCAATTTTTGTTTGTATGGAGATGTCTTAATTGCTCCTACATTTTATGAAGGATAGTTTGCTGGATATAGATTCTTGGGTTATATTGATACTATTTCTTTCAGCACATTGAATATACCATCCTACTTCCCTCTGCCTCTTATGGTTTCTGATGAGAAATCAGTTGTTTACCTTACGGAGACTGTCTTTCATGCGATGAGCTGATTCTTTCTTGCTACTTTAGAGATTCACTCTTTTTCTTTGGCTTTCAATGTATATCTTGATGTGGATCTCTTTCAGCTGATTCTGCATGGATTTTGTTGTGATTTTGGATGTGTAGATTTATGTTTTTAAAATCAAATTTGGGAAGTGATATCTGTTATTTCTTCAAATATCCTTTATGTCCTTTTCTCATTCTTTTCTACTATTAGAATCGTTTTTATGCATATATTGGTCGCTAGATGCTGTTACACAAGTTTCTGAGGTTCTGATGATGTTTCTTCATCTTTTTTATTTTATTTCTCAGGCAGGAAAATCTCAGTTGGTTCATCCTCATGTTCACTAATTCTTTTTCACCTCAAACCTGATGTTGAATGCCTCTAGTGAATTTATCATTCCAGTTATTATATTATTTAACTTCCGAATTTATATTTGGTTCACTTAGTAATTTATATCTATTTATAGGTATTCTTTATTTGATGAGATATTATGCTTATACTTTCTTTTAGTTTTTAGACATGGTTTAATTTGCGTGGTGAATGGTTGGTGCCAGGTTTCTCACAAGAGTTATGGAAGGAGAGGAATCTAGAATGATCTGTGTGATAATGGATTAGAGTTGCAGACATCAGTAAGAACTTGTTCTTACTTTATGTAGATATAGTTAATTACATGCAGATATATTTATGGATATGTGTCTACATGGGAATTAGTATACACAAATATATTTCTTTGCTCTTTCACCTGAGAGGGCCTAGAAGAAATGACACACACACATTCCCATATGAGTTAGCATATTTAGCACCCAGGTCTTCGTTTATAATACCATTTTCCAATAAAATGACCCAAGTATCCTTGTAGAAATGACTGATTCTTGGACAGGGTCAGGGAATAAATAAGATGAACCTAGAGCATCATGTAGTGTTGGAAAATAAGATAACACCCTCTCTGATGCCAAAAAAAAATCCCCACATGATGGGAATATGTCAAAGTGGAACAGCAACCAACTGAAAGAGCTGTCAGTGGCCAAAGCTGGAATAATTTGAGCAAGAAAATAAGGTTATAGGGAATTTTAAACCAAGGTATAATAAGAATATCCATGAGTCCATACTGAGATAAATAAATGATTAAGTAAACTAATAACAGAAGAGACAAATCTCCCACCTGGAAGAGTTCCAAATAATTTATGTAGATACTCTTCCCTTAAGGAGGAAGAATATAACTACCCACTCCTTAAGTGTGGGCTGAACATCTTGCCTTCCTTCTATAGAATACACTATGAAAAGGGAGAAAATAACTAAACTGACTAAATCCAATGTAGTATCCTAGATGAGATTCTGAATAGGAAAAACCACATTGAACAAAAGCTAAAAAATATGTATTAAACATCAACTTCAATCAATAACATGGTAGCAATATCAGTTCATTAATTGTAACAAATATACCAATATAAGATCTTAAGAGGTGAAACTCAGTGTGGTGTTTATGATACCTCTAAGGATTATCTTCTCAATTTTTCTTTATATGTAAAACTGTTCTAAAAATTAAAGTTTATTTTAAAAATAGCATAGAGGGCAGTTATATATCCAGGATGTCAGCATGAGCCCAATATATCTGCTCTCTCATGCATGAATACTCTGGACAAAAGGCAACAAAGAAATCTTATTGAGAACTTTGAAAAGTAAACAAAAGCAAGCAGATTTTGGAGGAGAGTCAAAAGTTGGAAATGTGACTATAAGACTTAGTTTCTCATTTGTTTTATTGCCTTATGGCTTTGCCCTGGGGGCAGAACCCATTTGTGAAGCAAAACAATGCCAGTGATGGGTCAGGTGCTAAAACACCTTTAGAAACCTCAACTTTCTGGCCAAGGAGAAAAGAGAAAGGAATCCTTTGGGACTGGAAAATGACAGGAGCATCCCTGAGCAGAGTAGATATCATCTAATTCTGTGTATGAATCTGCACAAATCTCAAGATAATCCCTGAACTTTGAATGTCTGAGAAGAGAGATTTAAACCAGTATAGTAAAGGCTTAGAGAATCTAATAAACTATAAAATACCACACAATTCTCAGGCTAATCTCTGAGAGACAAATGTATGGGACAGACTTAAACTAGTACAGCAGAAGTTTTGAGAAAGACCCTGAGATATGAACAACTACTTAAAAGAAATGAGACAGAGCTCATAGTTTGAAGCTAACAGGGTTTATTGTCAGCTAAAATTAAAGCATCATATTACAGAAGATCATGATGGGAAACTGATTCTCCACAACAGAATATAGCATTCAAGATGAAACTCAAAACTGCTTACATACAAATATCCACAATAATGTGACTGATTCTCAAAGGAAAAATCAATCAATAGGACCATACCTAAGAAACTTAGATGTTGGAATTATAAGACAAAAATATATATAATTATGTGATGTGATAGAGGTGTTAGTTAATGCTGTGGTAATAATCACTTTGTAATATCTAAGTGTATCAAATGAACAAGTTGTACAGATTAAGCTTACACAACTTTATATGTCAATTATATCTCTATAAAGCTAGAAAAATAAAGATAAGAAAATAAAACCTTGGAAAAAAAGACTGTGCAGCAGCTATTATAATTATGTAATATGAGGTCAAGGAGAATATACCTGAAATGAATGGAAAGAGACATTCTCTGGAGAGACAGAGGAAAAAAAGAAATTTTAGAATGAGTAAAATTTCAGTGTTAGATTAGAACTGCAAAATATAATACTTGAAATAGAAATCCACCATATAGGCTCAATACAGGAATGGAGGTGACCGTCAAACTTTATAAAAGTGTCTGCCGGGGTTCTTGGTGGACTCAATAACAAAAAACAAACAACCTAATAAAAAAAATGGGCAGAAGACCTAAATAGACATTTCTCCAGAGAAGACATACAGATGGCCAACAGGCACATGAAAAGATGCTCAGTGTCACTAATTAGTAGAGAAATGCAAATCAAAACTACAATGAGGTATGACCTCACACCAGTCAAAATGGCTATCATCAAAAAGTCTACAAATAATAAATGCAGGAGAGGGTGTGGAGAAAAAGGAACCCTTGTATACTGTTGGTGGGAATGTAAATTGATGCAGCCACTGTGGAAAATAATATGGAGGATCCTTAAAAAACTAAAGATAGAGCTACCATATGATCCAACAATCCCACTCCTGGGCGTATATCTGGAAAAGATGAAAACTAATTCAAAAAGATACATGCACCCCAATGTTAATAGCAGCACTATTTACAACAGCCAAGACATGGGAACAACTCAAGTGCCCATCAACAGATAAATCAGATAAATGCATAAAGAAGATGTCTCACACACACACACAAACACACACACACACACACACACACAATTTTACTCAACCATAGAAAAGAATAAAATATTGCCATTTGCAGCAACATGGATGGACCTAGAAATGATCATACTAAGTGAGGTAAGTCAGAGATAGACAAATATTATATATCACTTATATGTGGAATCTAAAAAATAATACAGAGGATTTATATACAAAATAGAAACAGACTCACAGACATAGAAAACAAACTTATGGTTACCAAAGGGGAAAGGTGGGGGAGGGATAAATTAGGAGTATGGGATTAATTGATACAAACTACTGGAGATAAAATAGATAAGCAACAAGGATTTACTGTATATCACAAGGAACTATATTCATTATCTGGTAATAACCTATAATGGAAAATAATCTGAAAAAATAATGTTTTTATGTATATATAATTGAATCACTTTGCTGTACACCTGAAACTAAAACAGAAAAAAAGTGTAGTAAAACAATTATACTTCAATAAAAAAAAAGTGTAGGATAGAACTAAAGTATTTCTTAGAGGAAAATAGAAAGCATCAATTGCTAACGTTAGGAATGATAAAAGATGTAAGAAATAGCCTGAGTTCTGGCCACAGGAAATTAGGAAAAGAAGAGCATCCTAAAAGAAAAGTAAGTAAAATAAAGAAATAATAAAGGTAAAAATAGTAATCATTGTTATAGAAAAAGAGAAATATTTGAAAAAAAATCCATGATATCCAAAGTTGCTTTTTTAAAAAGATGATTTAAATTTATACAACTGTAGCTATAAGGTTGTATAAGAAGAAGAATGAGAGAGAGAGAGAAAAAGAGAGAAAGGAAGAGGAGAGGAAAGGGGAGCAGAGAGGAGACAAAGAAGGAGGAATGGCAGCAAGGAGGAAGAAGAGGATGGAGAGAGACGAGTGAAAAAGGAAGTAGAGGAGGAGAGGCAAAGAAAGGGAGAGAGAAATGACACGAATAGCCAATATCAGGAATGAAAGTGGGGACGTCATATTTATTATACAGCATTAAAAAATAACCAAGTAATATTATTAGTAACTTTATGCCGATGAGTTTGACATCCTAGATGAAAATGACAAATTTCTTGACAGACACAAATACCAAAATTGAACGAAGTAAAAAAGAGAAAACTTGAATAGCCACATATCACTAAAACACATTGAAGTCGTTATTTCAAACATGTCCACAAAGAAAATTCCAGGTCCATATGGCTTCATTCATTAATTCTATTGAACATTTAAAAATTAAATAATACTTATCCTATACCAAATCTTTCAGAAACTAGAGAAGGAAAAAACATTCCCCAAGTAAATGTATCAGGCCAAGATTATCCTTACACCAAAGCCAGAAGAAATGACAAGTAAAATAAAATTTTCAACCCCCTCATGAACATAAATGCAAAAATCCTTGCCAAAGTATTAGCAAATTAAAGCCAGAAACACATTAAGAAGAGATCACAACTCAAGACCCACTGGGATTTAGCCCATGAATTTAAGATTGGTTTAATATGCAAAAACAAATTTTAATATATTTTTAATGGAAGAAAAGATGGAAACAATCTCAAAAGAAAAACGGTTTGACAAAATTCAACAGCTATTCATCAAACTAGAAATAGAAGGGAAGTTCCTCCACCTCAACTCCCTACTAATAGGAAAAGACAAGGATGTCAGCCCTACCTAACCAACTCTACTCATCATCATATAGGAATTCAAACCAGCACAATAAGACAAGTGAGTGGAAAACATTTCAAGTAAAGGGCAATATATTAAATATCCTAGGTTTTGTGGATCATATCATCTCTGTGAAACTGCTCAGCTCTACCATTATAGCATGATAGCAGACATAGACAATATTTATATGAATAGGCAGGACTATGTTTCAATAAAACTTAATTTACACAGACAAGAAGTGGCCTGGATTTGGCCAATGGGCTGTCGTTTGCTCACCTCTGCATTAAGGCAATAAAAATAAATAGAAGGCATAAATATTTGAATAAAAGAATACTTGTTTTATTTGATGAAAACTTGATTATCAGTATAGAAAACCTTAGGATAACTACAAGAATGACACTAGAAGTAATAAGAAAATTCTTCTTATTACTGGTGTAACATAAAATGGTGTAACATAAAATGGTGTAACATAAAAGGTCAATATCTAGAAACCAATTGTATTTCAACATATTGGCAATGAACAACTACCAAATGAAATAAAAAATACAACTCCATTTATAATAGCATAAAGAAAAATAAAATATTTCAGAATAAATTTTATGAAAGATGCATAAGACCTGGAATTTGAAAGTTGTCACTTCTTCCTCCTTGAGACACTCCTCTCCTTTAACTTCTCTAGAGCATAATGGTTAGGAGAATAAGCTCTTTAGTCACAAGGTTTGAATCCAGGCTCTGCCACTTGCTAGTATGTAACCTTGGGTGAGTTAATTAACCTCTTTGTACTTCATTTTCTTTATCTGTTAAATGGAGATAATAATAGTATCTATCTACCTCTTAAGGTTGTCAAGAAAGATTTAATGTGCTAATGCGTATAAGGAGCCTTCTTGGCAAAGTAATATGCACTCAATAAATATTTGCCATGATAATACTTATCACTCTACAGTATCTTAATATTGTGTATGTGCATGGGCATGTACACATGCATTTATTCTTCTCTATTTCTTCTTGGTCTCCTTCTCAGGACATGATCTATGCATGAATGGCATGTATTCCCTATGATTATTTTCTTTACCTTCTTCTCACTCTGTACTCTTTCTTAGGGTTATCTCATTTACTCAAATGGCTTTAATTGTTATTTAATTACTGATGACTCTCAAATCTAAATTCCTAGTACAAATACTTCTTCTAAGCTCCAGATACATGTATCTATTTGCTTATTGAATATCTCCAATATGTGAAAAACAGAAACCACCACATCAATATGTGTAATACTGAACTCATCACCTCCTAATCCCAAATATGGTTTCTTCCAGTTCTCTCCATCTCTGGAAATGTAACCAAGACCTACCCAATGTCCCAAGCCAGAAATCTACAAATCTTCCTTAAATTCTCCAACATCTTTACATCTGCCAGTCAGTAATGCTGATATTCGGTACTGTTTTAGGCATAGAAAGATGTATAAAAATGGAACGCTGCTCTCAGGAACCTCAAAGTCTGTTGAGGGGTACAGATATATAATTTCAGTATAACCCAGTAAGTGCTATCCATAGTCTAGCACTTTCTGTAATGGTCCCCCATTCTTTTTCCTCTTATTAAATGGAATATCCGTTCACCCAGTTGCCCAGGATAAAAACCTGAGTCATCCTAAATTTAATTCCTCTATTTTCCTTACCCCCATATATAATTCATTACCAAATCCTATCAATTCTGTCACCAAAAACCTCATGCAGGAACCTTTCACTTCTTCCATCCCACTGCCATCATTCTCATTCAGTGGTTGTCACTTTGAGAAATTTTGCCCCCCTCCAGGGGACATTTTTCATTGTCACAACTGGGGGAGGATTTATTGTCACCTAGTGGTCTCTAGTAGAGGCCAGGGTTGCTGCTAAACACCCTGCAATGGACAGTACAACCTCCCACAGGGGAAAAAGAAATGATCTGGGCAAAATATCAATAGTGCTTAGGTTAGAAACCCTGTTCTAATGCAAGTCAGGATTATCTCTTATTTGTACTACTATGACTGCCTCCTAACCAGTTCTCCTCTATCCATTCTCCCTCTTCCACTCACATAGGCATCCATCAACCCATCCACCACATAGCAGACAGAATGATCCTAAACATAGTTCTGACATGTCATGCTCCTGCTTAAATTATCAGTGCTTTCCATTTACAGCCACAAACAGCGATCTTTACCATGCCTAGCACCATGTTTTGCAAATGTCAATAAAAATGCTCAACAGTGTCTGAGTGGATAAGCAGAGTGATTAACCTGAGTTCTTGTTGTTTGCTTGTCTTTTTTGCATGATATTAGTAAAACAGAACAAACCAATGAATCTGCAGGGCTGACATATAATAAATGTTCAATCTATTTGTTGAAGTACTCTGTAATAGATACTAAAATATTGGAGGAAAGAGCAGAGAAACTTTGGAATACTGTAACAAGAGTTACTTTTCTTTATCGCAAAGGATTGTCTTTCTTTCTCCTTTGTTTTTTTTTTTACTTAAAAAAAATTAAGATATAGTTGATGTGCAATGTTATATAAGTTACAGGTGTACAACATAGTGATTAAGAATATTTAAAGGTTATACTCCATTTATAGTTATTATAAAATATTGGCTATAGTCTCTATGCTGTACAATATATCCTTGTAGCTTATTTATTTTATACGTAATAGTTTGTACCTGTTAATCCCCTACCGCTATCTTGCCCTTCTTTACCTCTCCCCACTGGTTTTTATTTTTCTATAGTTTATCCTACTGCTAATATTTCTGTATTATCTTGTCCTTCTCACACTTTATTGGGGTTATCCCAAATAATGTCATATATCTTTTTTTTAATATATTAGACTTTTTAGTAAGGTGTTGTACAATATGTACAACATTAAGAAAAGATATTTACCTCAGTGTTTCCAAACAGAAACCATTGATGAGTAGCTGTGTCAGGAATATAGAGGAGATGAAAGTATGTTACTATGTGAGCTTTGTGGGCTGTAAAGTTTGGAAGGGGTTACCTTGCCCTTAGTTAATTTTTTTTAATTTGGAAAGCAACTTCCATTTACTGCCACTTTTCTGAATGTTAAACTCTAAAATAATAACCTGGTTGAACACACAGTTGAGCTGGACAAAAACTTGTAATCTGATGTAGCCTTTTCTACTTTCCTTGGGCAGGTTAATTCACTTTTAGGTCCCAGTTTCGGTACTTGTAAAATGGCATTGTCACCATGGAAGAGTCTAGCTTGAATTCTGTTATTATCTTGTTTTGACAAACTTTCACCATTTCTCTTTCTCCTAGGATATGGAGTTGTGATATATGTCATACTGTCTGACATATAGTAGGCAAAGGTCTTCTGCAGAAACTGGTGGAGAAATATCAACAGTATTACTCTCTACTTAATGTAACAGGTGTACAAGCATATTATGTATGTTTGTGTATGTGTGTATATTTCTTGTACAGCCTTCCGTTTTGAGAAAGAAGTTCAAGGTAATGATTTTTTTGGCAGATCTACTGCCTTCTATCCATTGTTGTTCTTTTTGTTTTTGGCCACGCTGGGCAGCTTGTGGGATCCTAGTTCAAACCCGTGCCTTTGGCAGTGAGAGCATGGAGTCCTAATGACTGGACCACCAGGAAATTCCCTATCCATTCTTCTTTTGTTTGCTTAGAAAGTTTAACTGTATAGGAACAGTATAGAAAGATTATATTAAATACTACATTGCCCCTGATTAAGATGGGGTCGGGAAGAGTCATTTGATACTCTTTGGCAGGCTGGGTTTTCTCCACTCAGATAGCAGCTTCTCTCCCCACCATGTCCTGGACTGGGGGTACAGAGTTCTCCACATGGTTCCCCACTCTTCCTCATATGTACTCCATTATTTGCCTCTCATCTAGTTGTTCCCTTGTGTGAAACATTCTTTCACTTTAAACAATAAGATATTGCTTTGAAATGGAAGATAGGCATTTAGATTTCAATTGAAGTTGTCATTGATTACGGTATTCCTTTGAACACATCCTTGTTCTTCAATAAATGATAATGAAAAGCTCACAGTTTAAGATATATGCTTGAGAGGGGATGGTGGAATATGTTACTTATAAAATTTCTCTTCATTCTTGAGTTAAGAATAAAGATATTTGGAAAAGTAGGAGTTTTGGTACTTAGTTTTATAGGTGGCACTATCCTAGCAGTTGTGTAACCCCTATTCCCAAGCAAAAGATAGGGGATATTCAAAATTGTAGTAAAGATAGCAAAATATTTTCTTAATCAGATTGCTTACTGAAACTTTATTTCTAATTCTAGATTTTATTTTTTAAATTACTAGATATCTTTATCAATCTACTACTTCATAAACATGACACATTTAGGAAGTAAATTATACGAAGTGTCATCTTTGGATGCCAACACTGGTGGCATACTATCTTAACAGTAGGGTGTTTATCTTTTAATCTTGAAATCTATCAAAATATTATCACTCTCATTCTCATTTTGCAATTGCTTTTAAATGACAAACTTTTACGATAATGTCGTCTTCTCTAAAATATATTCCCTTATATCAATAAAGACACTACCATCCAAGTTCAAAATGTCAAAATTTTGCTTGTTTGACTAAGTAAAATTAACTTTTGTGTTTAGGGGAAAAAGAGTGATCAGCTCAAAGACCTTTTCAAAGATGCTTTTGAATCTTAAAAAAAAAAAAAACTAACACGAATACCTTATCAGCACATATTTTGATTTTTACCCCATTGTAATTTTTCTATATTGCTTATAGACCTGATTATGTCAACTGAGGTTCAAGAAACTGAGCGAGAAATATAAAAAGGATGAGGAAAGTGTTGTTATGTTACTGGCAGAGCTCCATCTGATAAGTTCATAGTAAGTCCATAATTATTGATGGGAGAAAGAAGAAAGATGATCTATTGAATGACAACTGCTAGTGAAGCCACACATCTCTCATTTACAAAGTTCTATTAATTTATACCAAATACAGTCTATTATCTGATTTAAGGGTAATTGTTCCTTATTTTCCATATGAATGGAATAGCTGAATATTCTTGCACAGTTTCATAATTAACAATTACAATCCATTTTGTACTTTTTTTATGAGACAAAATTAAATATTTTACTTTCTTTCCCTCCCCTCTCTTTCCTATTCTCTTCCTTTCTGTTTTTCCTCCTCTCTTTCTCATCTCATCTACATCTCCTTTCTGTCTTTCTCTTTCTCCATGTCTCACACTCTTTCTCCTCCAGTGCTGCTGTATCCCTCAGATAGACAGATAGATAGGCAGATATTGATAAAAATATACATATAGTTACACACTATACACACATTTACTTATACATACATAGATTTGTACATACAGTTGACCCTTGAACAATTCGGGGGTTAGGGGCACCAACCCCCTGTGCAGTCAAAAATCTGTGTATAACTTTTGACTCTCCTAAAACTTAACAACTAATAGCCTACTGTTGACTGGAAGCCTCACTGGTAACATAAACAGCCAATTAACACATAGCTTGCATGTTGTATGTATTACATGCTATATTCTTACAATAAAGTAAGCTAGAGAAAAGAAAATGTTATCAAGAAAATCATAAGGAAGAGAAAATACATTTACAGTTCTGTACTGCATTTATCGATACCGTAAGTTTACGTTGTCTGTTCACAAGATGAATCCATCTGTTAGTACATACCTCAGTATTGTCTTATGTGATACAAAATACTGTAAATGTTATACAGATTTCTAACAGTAGACATCAAAAATGAAAGATAAATTCATATGTATTTACAGGTATAGTTACCCATGCATTGGTAATGAAGAAGCAGCAATATGATTGCTTTATGGTAGCCTAGTGTGATCAACATGGTAACCTATACACTAATGAATGAATCCTTATAAAATTTTTATGGCATACCCTATTACAGTCATATTCATAATACAGTATTGTCAACATTGTTACATTTTTTAAAAACCACTTACCCATGTTGATAGACTGACACACAGTTTCGCTAATTATGAGAGGCATACTGTACGGTAATATAGTTCTTTGAAAGCAAAGCTATAAAATGGTAAGAAAACTAACACATTATTAATTATATTAAATATCAGTCACCTTATACCTAATGTAAGGATAGAGTATTCATTTCATTACAAGTCTTGCACATAATGTCCTACATGATGAATACTTAAGCGATGATGATGACACAAAAATGTTTCATACAGTTCTTGCCGTACAGTTATTAGATTTTCATACAAAGACACTTGCATACACACACAACAGATAAGTTTATTAACTGTACAGCATGATGATTATTTACGATTCATTAAGTGGAAGTGGATCATCATAAAGGTCTTCATCCTGTCATCTTCATGTTGAGTAGGCTGTCTCAAGGGTGGCAGAGGTGGAGGAGGTGGAAGGAGAGGCAGGCATGCTTGGTGTAATTTTATGGAAATACATCGTAATTTCTGCCTGACTTTTTGCTGTTTCATTTCTCAAAAAATATTTCTATATGGTACCAATGCTTCTTCCACTGTTTAATTTCAGGGCCCATGTCATAGAAAGGTCCATGTCATAAAAAAGTCAGAAACAGTCTAGAATAATCAGAATCCTTCTGCCAGATTGTCTAATGTTAATTTGTTTTCTGGCACTGCCTTTTCTACATCTCCTTCCTCATCGTCTGGCCCTGGTTTGGAAGTATTCAGCTCCATCAAGTCATCTGCTGTTAATTCCTGTGGTGTGGTGTCTGTTAGCTCTTGAATTTCTCCAAGATTCATATCTTGAAACCCTTTACCCCTGCCCCTCCACCTTTCTTGCCATAGCCACAAGATCTTTTATGATGTCCTTGATTGGCTCTGTTGTAAATCCTGTGAAGTCATGCACAACATCTGGACACAGTTTTCTCCAGCAAGAATTTATTGTTTCCAGTCTGATGGCTTTCATGGCTTTTTCTATAACAACAATGGCATCTTCAGTGGTGCAGTCCTTCCAGACTTTCATGATGTTCTCTTTATTGGGATTCTCTTCCATAGTGCTCACAATCTTTCCGTAGAGTACTATGTATAATGACCCTTAAAGGTCCTTATGACCCCCTGATTTATAAGCTGAATTAATGCTATTATGTTTGGGGGCAAGTAGACCACTTCGACACCTTCGTTGTTGAGCTCGGGGTTCTGGGTGGCCAGAGGCATTGTCCAATATCCAAAGAACTTTAAAATAGTGTCCCTTACTGGAAAGGTACTTCCTGACTTCAGGGACAAAACATCGATGGAATCAGTTCAGAAAAGGGATTCTCACCCAGACCTTCTTGTTGTACAGCCAAAAAACTGGCAGCTGGTGTTTATCTTTTCCCTTCAAGGCACAGGGGTCAGCAGCTTTATGTATAAGGGAAGTCCTGATCATAAACTTGACTGCATATGCACAGTACAATAGAGTTAACCTGTCCCTCCCTGCCTTAAATTCTGGTGCTCACCTCTCTTCCTTACTAATAAATGTCCTTCATAGCATTTTATCCCCAGAATAGGGCACTTTCATCTGCATTAAAAACTGTTCAGGCAGATATCCTTTCTCCTCAGTGATTCTCTTTATGGTGTCTTGGAACTCGTCTGCTGCCTCTCCACTGGCAGAAGCTGCTTCTCCTGTTATTTTGACATTTATTAAGCGAACCTCTTTCTAAAATTATCAAACCATCCTTTGCTGGCATTAAATTCTTTAGCTTTACGTCCTTCATCTTCCTTTTGCTTTAAGATGTCATGTAATGACTTTGCTTTTTCTGAAATCATAGGTGTTCCTTTCTCTTAGCAATCCTGTACCCACATAAAAGCTGCATTTTCAAGGCAAGATAAAAAGATATTTCACAAAAAAAGTGGAAGGTTTTCATGCCTACTAGCATAGCTGCAGCAATGGTTTCACGAATTTCCTTTTCCTTTCTTTACAATGGTCCTTATGCTACATGCATTTATCTTGAAGTTGTGGGCAACCACAATGCAGACCTCAATCTGTGGTACCTATCAAGCCATTCAGCTTTTTCTTGTAACATCACGCTTTTCTCTGCTTCTTGGGAGCACTTCCAGCATCACTAGTGGCACTTTGTGGTTCCCGTGGTGTTATTCAAGGTTTACAGTGTTGCACTAAATACAATGAAAAATACGGGAGAACCATAAGCCATCACTTTTTACTGTGATTTGCAATTTACTGTAGCGAGGAACTGCGCAGGTGGAGATAATGAGCATCACACAGCATTTTAAGTGGATACTTGCAACACTTGCGCTCACTGCAATAGCAACAGGAGTATCTACAAAATTATTACAGTTGTACAGTGTGTACCACAGTGAATTGTATGTAGTTATGATTTAATAGTGCATCTTTATGTTTGTTTACATTTCTCTTGACTGTGAATTGTGCTGTATATGATCTGTGTTTGTAAGTTTTGATAAATTTGAACTTTTAACTACACTTGTATATATTTTATGGTAGTAAATAATAAAGACATATCTACATATAGTTTATGCACTCATGACATACCTAACTTTAAAAAAATTGTTTTGTTGTTTCTAGACTATGTGGTTTATCTGTGAGTTTTTTCAAATTGTTGCAAATCTCCAAAACACTTTCCAGTATGCTTCTTGAAAACAATTTGAGTATAAGTGGACCTGCACTGTTCAAACCCATGTTGTTCAAGGGTCAACTGTATATTGTGAATAGTTAGATAAGATAATGTGAAAAGGCCTTTAATGCCTTTCACATATATGAATTCTTTCCCCTCAACTAAATTTTAAGTATCTTACTGTCAGGGACTATGTCCTTGGTTAAAAATTTTTTTTTTAAAGACTAAAAACTTTCATGATATCTGATGTCGACACAAACAAATATCACTTTAGTTTAAAAATCACTTTAAGTTAATTGAAATGACTCTATTTCTTCTTTTATCTCTTTGAGCATTACAAAGATACTTGTTTCAGTCTCTTTCACATACTACTCAGTGTTTGTTTCCTGGCATGAGAATTCTCCTGGTTTGTCTCCCCAGAATCTTATAGCACTTTCCCCCTTTGTATGCATTGCATTTTAAAAATTCTGAATTTTTCAGTGGGAGTTGTTTTCTGTTGGAGTCTTGCCTGCCCTAGTTATGAAGGCAAATTATGAGGCAGTTTCATATTTGCCTCTTGGGGCCTCCATGGATTTCACTTGTTATGGACTAGTTTTAATGTTTAGTTTATAGTCTTGGAGTACTCATACCTCCTGGGTAATGAGTATCTGGATCCCATTGTCTATGTGTAGGAAAGGTCTATGATTCTGACTTCTAATAAATTACCCTTTCCCAATCATGGCTCAGGACAATCGGCAGCTGGCTGAACTTCTTTAGTCTGCATTTCACAGGGCAGCCCTACTTAGCTCAAGGCTTTATTCAGAGAGCTCAATGCCAGGACCCCACACCCAGGGCCAACAGTCTCTACAGCAGTCTGTGTTTTGGTGGTGGCAGGGAAGTCAAAATCTCAACCCTGTACTTAAAGGAATCATTGTAATCTGATGCAGTCTTTCCCACTTTTAGCTAGGTATCAATACTTTGGAATTAGCCACCTGGCTTCGATTTTTTTTTTTTTCCCCAGTGCTCAGATATTTTTTTCTTTCCTGTCCTACTGATGATTATTTGTATAATAATGAATTCTGCATTTCTCTGTCTTTTCAGGGTTATGATAGGGGTCATTTCCTGCATCAGCTCAGTCTGCTATATTGCTTGGAATTCAAGTCTATTAATTTAGCAAAGATTCTAGAGTACCCATGAGTAGGTAGGAAAGTCAACTTAAGGAATAAAAAGACTAGCTGTGGGAATTTCTTCCTTATGTGATTTTGAAAGTCAAACTCAAGATGAGCCAGGCTCATAAAGCAAAGATTATTATATATTTGCCTTATCAGAAAAAGGCATTTAAGTAATACATATTCTAATTTGCTTTTAGATCCTCAAAATAATGCTTTGATCCTTTAATTCAAAAACTTCCAGAGGATTTTTCCACACAAATAATATTCTACCCTTTCACAGGGAGAAAAAATATCTCATTCTCACTTCTTACTAATGTCCATAAAGCAGGGTAACTATCCATAAAATGAGTACAGAGTTGCACAATATCTAGTAATATTTTTTGACACTTGAGCAACTAGGTGAGTTCAGTTTCTTGCTTGCCATTGCTATCTGAATGTTTAGTTAGTGTAAGCAAAATATCCAAGTCATTGGAGAGAATGTGGAATAGTCATGATAGTACTATAAAGAAATATATTTTACTATCAAAAGTTTCTCATATCAGATATAACCAATGTATTTATCATTTATATTCTATATATAGAACTATAGTAAGAGATATATATCCTTTAGTAGGGTGTATATGGACATGTATACACACACACACTTGCCATGTGTCGATAGACAGACACCTGCATAGTAATCCTTTTTACATGAAGGTAACATCTCTGAACATTTTGCTGTTTTTGCACATACACATAGACCTTCAGAGATATATGTGCAGAAAAACATACTGGAGCCCCTTTACATGTTCACACACATCAACCCAGGTAGATATAGATATATGTGTATACCTGTGTCATGCATTCGTATGTAACAAAAATAATGACCATACAGTCTGTCTTAGTCTACTGGTAACAATATACTATAGACTGTGTGGCTTAAACAGTCTGAAGGCTAGAAAGTTCAAGATCACAGTTGTAAAGGCTGGAAAGTTCAAACTCAAGGTTCTGGCAGGGTTCAGTTTCTTTTGAGGCTGTCTTATTGGCTTGCACAAGGCTGCCTTTTCACAGTGACATCACGTGGCAGAGAGAGAAAACTCTGGTCTCTCTTCCTCTTCTTATAAAGGGACCAGTTTTATTGGATGAGGAATCTACCCTTATTACCACATTTAACCTCAATCACAACCTTAGAGGCCCTATCTCCAATGTAGTCACATGGGGGCTTACAGTTTCAACATATGAATGGGGGGGCACAATTCAGTCCACAGCACAATTAATAAAATTTAATTCTGTTTTTGCTACTAACATTATAATATGAACATTTTAATATTTTTCTGTTTTATATTTGAGCTATCTCTTTTCTACAATAATGAACTTTTTTAACATATTTATTGGAGTATAATTGCCTTACAATGGTGTGTTAGTTTCTGCTTTATAACAAAGTGAATCAGTTATACATATGTTCCCATATTTCTTCCCTCTTGCGTCTCCCTCCCTCCCTCCCACCCTCCCTATCCCACCCCTCTAGGTGGTCACAAACCACCTAGCTGATCTCCCTGTGCTATGCAGGCTCTTCATGACCTTTTTTTAAATTTTTATCTTAGATTCCATATATATTTGTTAGCATACGGTATTTGTTTTTCTCTTTCTGACTTACTCTGTATGACAGACTCTAGGTCCATCCACCTCACTACAAATAACTCAATTTCGTTTCTTTTTATGGCTGAGTAACATTCCATTGTATACATGTGCCACATCTTCTTTATCCATTCATCTGTTGATGGACACTTAGGTTGCTTCCATGTCCTGGCTATTGTAAATAGAGCTGCAGTGAACATTTTGGTACATGACTCTTTTTGAATTATGATTTTCTCAGGGTAAAACCCAATCCAAAAATGGGCAGAAGACCTAAATAGACATTTCTCCAAAGAAGATATACAGATTGCCAACAAACACATGAAAGAATGATCAACATCATTAATCATTAGAGAAATGCAAATCAAAACTACAATGAGATATCATCTCACACCAGTCAGAATGGCCATCATCAAAAAATCTAGAAACAATAAATGCTGGAGAGGGTGTGGAGAAAAGGGAACCCTCTTGCACTGCTGGTGGGAATGTGAATTGGTTCAGCCACTATGGAGAACAGTATGGAGGTTCCTTAAAAAACTACAAATAGAACTACCATACGACCCAGCAATCCCACTACTGGGCATATACCCTGAACTCTTTGAAACTTGTAGAAGGACATAGATAATAGTGACATGAACACGCATGTTCCTCCCACCCAGCTTTGATAAATATTTGCATTTGGCTATAATTGCCTAAATTCTTTATTTTGTTTTTTGTGTTTTGTTTTATTATTTGGAAATAAAGTGTTACTTGTTCAGTTGGAGCCTTCTTGTGTCATTCTCTGTGGCTCATTAATCCCCCTTCCCCTCCAGAAAGAACCACAGTCTTTACCTTGGTGATCATTATTCTCTACATTTTCAATATATTTTTTCTACATAGCTACTTATATATTAATATGTAATACCTTTTTTATGTTTTAAAATTTTATTTAAATTCTATTATACATATTCATATCTCTTAATTTTTATTAACATTATGCTTTAGGGGTTTACTCAGTTTAATATATATTAAAGTACTTCATTAATTTTTAGCACTTTGTAGAATTTTGATGTAAGGTCATACCACAATTAGTTCATCCATTCTCATTTTGATTAATATTTAAGTGCCTTCTATTTTTTGAATTGTAAACAATGCTGAAATTAATCTCATACATGTGTCATGTGCCAGAGATTATGCTGGATCAATCTCTTCGCTCTGGATCCTTGCTACCCTTTGTGTGTGTGTCTGTTTCTGTCTGTCTTTCTCTCTGTGTCTGTGTGTGTTTTAATTTTCTTTATGGAGAAATATACAAAAATACATGTATGTAAAGCGAACTATTTAACTGCAATAATCTGGTCACATGTGGAAAAAATACATAAATACAATTCCTGCAAAATGTAACAGCTTTTTTCCCCCATTCAAATGCCTTCAAACCTTTGTTGAATATTGATTGACTACATATGTGTGGCTTTCTTTCTGGGTTCTCTTTACACTTCTATTGATGCATGTTTATATCCTCAGTCCAATACCATGCTATCTTAATTATTGTATCTTTACAGTAAATCTACAAACCAGGAATGTAAGTTCTCCAACTTCATTCTTCCTTTTCAGGATTGTTTGGCTGTTCTTGGCCCTTTACTTTTACATATAAATTTTAAAATTAATTTGACAATTTCTTCAAGACATTCTGCTACTCTTTTGACTGTGCTTTCACCTGGGCAGAATTGCCATCTTAACAATATCGAGTCATCCATTATATGGTATGAAAAACAGTATGGAGGTTCATCTAAAAATTAAAAATAGAATTACCATGTGATCCAGCAGTCCCCACATCTGGGTACATCCTAAGGAAATGAAGACAGGATCTCAAATAGACATGTATACTCCTATGTTCATTGCAGCATCATTCACAATAGCCAAGATATGGAAGCAATCAGAATGTCCATATATAATGGAAAGAGAAAGAAGGAAATCCTGCCGTTTGTGACAATATAAATGAAACTTGAGAGCTAAGTAAAGAAAGTTAGAGAAAGAAAAATACTGTATGGTATCACTTATATGTGGAATCTAAACTAGTCAAACTCATAGAAACAGAGTAGAATGGTGGTCGCTAGTGGCTGGGGTTAAGGGGGAATTGGAGATATATGGGTCAAAGGGTATAAACTTTCAGTTATAAAATGAATAAGTTCTGGGGATCTCATGTACATCATGGTGACTGTAGTCAACATAACTGTATTATATACTTTTAAGTTGTTATGGGAGTAGATCTTAAATGTCACCACACACACACAAAATGGTAACTAAATGAGGTGATGGAAGTATTAACTAATCCCATTGTGGTAATCATTTCACAATATATAAGTGTATCAAATCATCACATTGTACACCTTAAACTTACATGATGTTATATGTTAATTATATCTCAGTCTGGGTAGGGAAAAATGAATATTTGAAATTTTGTGGTACAAAAGCATGAAAAGAAAGAACAAACTGATGTAGAAGAGTTAACTGTAAGGCAAGTCAAATGAGAAACTTTGAGGGAACATATAGATTAGAATCATTAAAGTTAGAAAAAATGTAATTACCTTTATACTCATAAAATAGATAGACAACTGGATAGCTACAAATTTTTGGCACTAATTTTGCCAGTGTATGAAATTTTAGACCTTGACATTACTTAACAAAACTTCCTGATTAGGAGTATATGTCCAAATATGGTCCCTTGCACTGTGATCTACTTGTGACAATACATATTTCTTCACCTCCAAACTACCTGCTTCACACGTGGAGCAGTGTTGACAAAGAAAAGAAGATCCTGGCTCATTGGGAACTGGTAATACATCCCACACCTGGTTTTGATGTAACTGTTCCCTTTCGACTTTATTCTGTTAGGAAAGAAAAATAAATAATGTGCTTTTTGTCAGCTTTAAATTAATCCAGGCTCAGGTCATGATTCCTATCTTTTCTCCATAGGTTTTGGTGAAATCTTATAAAAATGTCAAGAGAATTACTTTCAGTACTGTTGCCTAAAGCCTGTTGATTTCCCAATATCCATTCTAAAATCATGATTCATGATGTCCTGAGAAGACCTTATAGGTAACCTTTTCTCTGATAGATTTCCCGTCATCTCCTGAGCAGACAAGTCTGTCATTTTATTACAGTTTCTCCCTGTAGTAGTCATATTTAGACAAGTTAACTTCTGGCAGCGGATAAAATGTTGCTTGTGATTTTACATTTTTCCCAAGTGACATTACATCTAATGTTGAGAAACCTTCCTTCACTGGTTTGATGGCTTAGATGGTTGTTAAACCAGTGGGTGAGCAATACATTTTCCCCAAAGCTAGTAATAGAAAATGCACCCCAGTTTGTGGTGTGTGTGTGTGTGTGTGTATGTGTGTAAAGTTAAACGAGGATATCTCTCTGTCAGTCTTTCAATCTATCTATATATCTCTCCCAATCATTCTCACTCTGCCTAAAGGTTTATCAGGTTTATTGATCTCTAAAAATCAGCTTTTGGTTTCATTGATTTTCTCTACTGCTCTTCTATTTTAAATTTTACTGATTTTAGTTTAGATCATTATCGTTTCCTTTCATCTGCTTATTTTGGGTTCAATTTGCTCTTCTTTTTTATTTTTTAAGGTGAGAGTTCTGGCCCTTGATTTGAGGCCTTTCTTATTTTGTAATATCAGAATTTAGTGCTAGAAATTGCTCCCTAACTATTGCTTTAGTGGTATTGTTTAGTGCTTTATTGTTTAGTGATAACACAACTTATCAAATAAGTTGTGTTTTCATTTTCTTTCATTTCATTTTTAAACTTTAAAAAAAATTAAAATATAGTTAATTACAATATTATGTTAGCTTCAGGTGTGCAGCAAAGTGATTCAGTTATATATATGTATAATATTCAGTTATATATATGTAATATATTTGTTCTTTTTCAGATTCTTTTCTATTATAGGTTATTACAAGAGACTGAATATGGTTCCTTGTGCTATACAGTAGGTCCTTGTTGTTTATCTCTTTTATACATAGTAGTGTATATATGTTAATTGCAAACCCCTAATTTATCTCCTCCCTCTCTGCCCCCACCATCCCCTCTGGTACCCATAAGTTTGTTTTCTATGTCTGTGAGTCTATTTCACAATAGACTGTTTTGTAAATAAATTAATTTGTATCATTTTTTTAGATTCCACATGTAAATGATATTATATTTGTCTTTCTCTGTTTGACTAACTTCACTTAATATGACAATCTCTAGGTCCATCCATTTTGCCTCAAATGGCATTATTTCATTCTTTTTTATGGCTGAGTAATATTTCATTATATATATATATATATATGTATACACACACACACACACACACACACACACACACATATAACATCTTCTTTATCCATTCATCTGTTGATGGGCACTTGAGTTGTTTCCATGTCTTGGCTATTGTAAATAGTGCTGCTATGAACATTGGGGTGCATGTATCTTTCTGAATTAGAGTTTTCATCTTTTCCAGATATATGCCCAGGAGTGGGATTGCTGGATGTTACGGTAGCCCTATTTTTAGTTTTTGAAGTAACTTCCAGACTGTTTTCCACAGTGGCTGCACCACTTTACATTCCCACCATACAGTGTAGGAGGGTTCCCTTTTCTCCACACCCTCTCCAGCATTGTTTGTAGCCTTTTAATATTATTTTATTTTTTTGCGGTACGCGGGCCTCTCACTGTTGTGGCCTCTCCTGTTGCGGAGTGCAAGCTCCGGAAGCACAGGCATAGCGGACATGGCTCACGGGCCCAGCCACTCCGTGGCATGTGGGATCTTCCCGGACCGGGGCACGAACCCGTGTCCCCTGCATCAGCAGGCGGACTCTCAACCACTGCGCCACCAGGGAAGCCCTGTTTGTAGCCTTTTTGATGAAAGCCATTCTGACCAGTGTGAGGTGATACCTCACTGAGGTTTTGATTTGCATTTCTCTACTAATTAGAGATGTTGAGCATCTTTTCATGTGCCTGTCAGCCAAATGTATGTCTTTTTTGGAGAAATGTCTATTTATGTCTTCTGCCCATTTTTTGATTGGGTTGTTTGGTTTTTTTTAAATCAAGCTGTATGAGTTCTTTGTATATTTTGGAAATTAATCCCTTGTTGGTAACATCATTTACAAATATATTTTCCCAGTTGTAGGTTGTCTTTTCATTTTGTTGATGGTTTCCTTTGCTCTGCAAAAGCTTTTAAGTTTAATTTGGTCCCATTTGTTTATTTTTGTTTTTATTTCCATTACTCTAGGAGACGGATCCAAAACAATATTGCTGCAATTTATGTCAAAGAGTGTTCTGCCTATGTTTTCCTCTAAGAGTTTTGTAGTATTCAGTCTTACATTTAGGTCTTTAAACCATCTTGAGTTTATTTTTGTGTATGGTGTTAGGGAGTGTTCTAATTTCATTCTTTTACATGTAGCTGTCCAGTTTTCCCAGCTCCACTTATTGAAGAGACTTTCTCTTCTTCATTGTATATTCTTGCCTCCTTTGTCATAGATTAATTGACCATAAGTGTGCGTGTTTATTTCTGGGATTCCTATCATTTTCCGTTGATCTATTTGTCTGTTTTTGTGCTAGTACCATACTGTTTTGATTACTGTAGCTTTGTAGTATAGCCTGAAGTCTGGGAGCCTGATTCTACCAGCTCTTTTCTTCTTTCTCAAGATTGTTTTGGCTTTTTGGGGTCTTTTGTGTTTCCATTAAAATTTTAGGATTATTTGTTCTAGTTCTGTGAAAAATGTCATTGATGTTTTGATAGGGATTGCATTGAATCTGTAGATTTCCTTGGGTAGTATTGTCATTTTAACAGTATTAATTCTTACAATCCAAGAACATGATATATCTTTCCATCTGTTTGGGTCATCTTCAGTTTCTTTCATCAGTGTCTTATAGTTTTGGGGGTACAGTTTACTTCATTTCTAATTACATTCTATTTTCAGTTTTGATTTCCTCTTTGACCCACAGTTTATTTAGAAGTATGTCCTTTATTTTTCAATATTTGGTGATTTTTCCAGACATCTTTCTTTTATGAAAGATGGAAGGATTTAATTCCATTGTAAGGATACAAGATAAAATGAGTGTATACACTGTCTATGGACAGTTAGATTGTTTCCATGTCTTAACTATGTGAATAATTCTGCATTGAACATGGGAGTGCAGATATGTCTTCAAGATAGTGATTTCAACACATATCTCCTAAGAATAAGGACATTCTCTGAAATAATCACAGTACCATCATCACACACAAGATACTTAATGTCAGTCTAATTATATCATACAATTGTCTGTATATTGGGGAGTCTAGATGAAGTTTATTGCAGGAGTTCATTGTAATCTTTAATTATTTCTGAGGTTTAAAATGTTTAAAATTAAATTTTAGGATGACTTTAAACATTTCAAATTATGTACAGGTTTATCAAATAAAAAAAGTCCTTTGTCATACCACTCTCTCCTATCCTTCAGTCCTCCCAGCGTAGTTCCTGGAAGTGACCACTGGTAACAGTTTGGAATGTATCTTTTAGACATTCAAACACAGTCAGAAATAGAACAATTTTTGCTTACAAAAAAAGATCATACTTTTTACACTGTTCTTTTTTTTTTGGACTTGTTAACTTTGCTAGTGTTAGTAATTATATTCCCATGGATTTGCTATATATATATATATATATATATATATATATATATACACACACACACACACACACACATATATATATACAAATATATCATCTACAAATAAAGGCTGTGTTTTCATTCTCTTATTCATGCATTTTCTATTTATTTTATTGGCTTAATGCATCAGCTAGGGCGTCCATTACATTAGGAAATAGAATAATAATAATGAGCTTCTTTGTCCTCCTATGTCTTAGTTTAATGGGATTGCTTCTAATGTCTTCATCTCCTTTGAGGTTGGATGACAGCAGTGCATTTCAGTCCATTCCATGTTCTTTCTCTTGATTCCTTTTTTAATACAAAATACAGCTGTTTGGCCTTTAAGCTAAGAATGTAAAGAAAACCTATATGATTAAATTAAGCAGTAGATATTTTAAAGAGCCTAATCTCTAAAACCCCTGAAATTGCCAGTTTTCCCAGGAATCCCAGTAGGGCAGGAAAACTTTTCCCTTCTTCCCTTCTAGGTTCTTTGGCTGGTCTAATAATAAAAAAATTAATTTTTTATGTACAGGAACTCATAAAAAATGAGACTCAAAGAAGTAACCAAAGCAGGCAGTTCTTATACCTTGTAGACAGATAAGAAACTTGTGAAGAATTAACAAGGCAAAGTTTAGTCTTGGGGTAGTAAATTAGTCAGGAAGTAGCAAGGTATACTTATATAGCCTTCTTGGCCCTCAATTCCCTATTTTTGGTGATAAGGATGCCTTCTACCCTGCGGCTACAGGGAGGATACCTTTTACCTTTTACCTACTTTTAATGGGACAAAGGAGGGTCAGAGTGTCTTTTTTTTTTTTTTTTTTTCCGGTATGCGGGCCTCTCACTGCTGTGGCCTCTCCCGTTGCGGAGCAACAGGCTCTGGATGCGCAGGCTCAGCAGCCATGGCTCACTCGCGCAGCCGCTCCGCGGCATGTGGGATCTTCCCAGACCGGGGCACGAACCTGTGTCCCCTGCATCGGCAGGCGGACTCTCAACCACTGCGCCACCAGGGAAGCCCAGAGTGTCCTTTTTGTATTGGCTGTTTCTTAAGTAACTTTAATTCAGAATAATCAATATACCAAGGTGGCATATTCTGCTCCCCATCAGCTCCTTTTCACTCTCTAAAACTCTGTATGTATAGCCTTATCATCCTCGTAATTTAACCTCATTTTCTTCCTACACCAAGCTAACTGTATTACTGGTTTATTTTTCATTTAGCAATTTGTGTTAAAATTACCACAATTGCAAATGTTTCTTTTTAAATTTTATTTAAAATAAATACCTGATATTTCAGTTAGCATATAGCTTAAATACATTTTCAAGGGTAACTGTCTAACATACTTATCATTTAGAAAATTGTTTCTATTGGAAAATATCCTGATCTCCAAACAAGTAATATACAATTGAATATTTAGAACTCAACCCCCTTCTAAGTAGGGGAATGTGTGTTGTCAGCAGTGGAGAGATCTGATGTCTAAGAGAGACTGACCAAATCACTAACAAGGTCGAATTGCCATCATTTGCCATCTACCCAAATTGTAGAGGGAACTTCAAAATAACCAGGTTTTGAAAGGTGTGTTTGCCACAGAGGCACCCAACTATTTCTTTAATGTTTTAAAAGGAAGCATAGACCCAGAAAAAAAAAAAAAGCAGTGCTTTCCCACCACTTTGCAATGCCTCATATACCTACTTATATAGGAGAAATATAGGAAGAACCAGAAGTGTGCTGTGGGGTGAAGTTTATTGGTTTCTGGGTTATGGTGACAAAGAATATAAAAATAACAATATTTTTTGAGAGCTAAATGAGATAAAGTAGAGATTCGAAATGAGATAAAGTAGAGATTCGATTTTGATCTTTAAAGTTTTCCCATTCTTAGTTTTCTGAAAGCTATGTTTATAATATTCTTAGAAAAGTTATTTTTTTAACAGTTTTTCATTAAAGCTTTCAACAGTCCTCCTTTCCAAAGTACAGCTAGACATTCCCTCCTCTGTGCTTCCATAACATTATGTTGATGTCTGATTAGAATAGGATCTAATCCATATTTCAGCAACTTTACTTTTAAGGAATAAAATTTAAGTACCATTTGTTAACCTTAACTTATAGGCAATCTCTTAAGATTTCTTTGGGAACGATATTTAATAGGGTTTTAAAATAATCATTTGTCCAAGAGGAGACTATATCTTGGTGATATAAACATAAAGAATGATGATTTTATTTACTTCTTTATTCACATGTGATGTTTGTGGTTTACTCTGGACATCTGTCATTTAGAGTGCTGTTATTCTTATGACTTATAAGTGCACACCGTTGATTTTGACCTTACCTGTAAGTATTGTCTTCCCTTCTTGCATATATCAAACATGGGTATCCAATCTTTGCCTGAAACAGCATATGAATTGTAAAACTCTTATCGTTCTTTCTTAGTTAACCTTTCTTTCCTCTTCCACTATTTAGAGAATAATTAAGTAAAACAATACAATCGCTTCATTTTACAGATTGAGAAACAAAGCTCAGAATTACTGTGACTTGTTTAGGTGTACGCATCTAATTAGTGAGGGAATCAGATAAGAGCCAAGTGGTGTTTTTCTCACTCTACCATTCTTATGTCTAAGGCATTTCTATTCATCCTTGACTTCAACCTTCCATTCATCCTCATGGATCTAAACTATTATAAAGTCTTATTGATTATTAATGGAATAATCAATAATGGAATAACTTTTTAATCATCTTTTTTTCTCTCAATTACTACTACCATCATCCTAACTTATGTTCCCTATTTTCTTATATCTGAAGAAATGCAATAGTTCCTTCACTGATTACTTTGTCAACAATTTCTTATCTATTTATCCCCCTACCGCCCAACACAGATATTTAAAGATCATTTTTCTGGAATATCATTCATTATTCTTCAGCTCTGCTTTAAGAAATCTATAATAGCTGCAAATAAAATTAAACTTCTTCATTTTAGCATGTAAGAGTGATTCCACTTTGCTAGGCTGGTTTTTCCTGGCCCACTCTGCTATTCCCCAACCTAAACCCCTTAATCTTAGAAACACCCTCTGCTAATTCCCTGATACCTGTCACATTTATTCTTCCTTTTGCCTCTTGTCACCCACTGTCTCCGTAATTGGAAATAGTCTTTCCATCTTTGCAATTATCATCTCAAGTTCTACACATTTCCATGGAGGTTTTCCCCCTTTCCGATCAACCCATAAACTTTCTTTAAAACCCTTTTGATATTTCACTGTATCCAACTTAGTACATATCTAAATGCTATCCAATATTGATCATTTTTCAGTTAGCCCATGTCAGTCTTATCTACACTCAGTATAAAGATCAAAGCTTTTACTTCATATGTCTTTTGCATTTGCCTGAGGACTAGCGTGGCATTAAATAATAGTAAAGTTCAAGAAACACTGACTATTTTATACATAGTATCAATGGTATATATATGTCAATCCCAATCTCCCAATTCATCCCACCCACCCCCTTTCCCCCCTTGGTGTCCATACATTTGTTCTCTACGTCTGTGTCTCTATTTCTGTTTTGCAAATAAGATCATCTATACTGTTTTTCTAGATGCCACATATATGAGTTAATATACTATGTATAAAATAGATAACTAATGAGAACCTACTGTATTGCTCAGGGAACTCTACTCAGTGCTCTGTGGTGACCTAAATGGGAAGGAAATCCAAAAAAGAGGGGATATACGTATACATATAGCTGATTCACTTTGCTGTACAGTAGAAACTGACACAACATTGTAAAGCAACTATACTCCAATAAAAATTAATTTAAAAAAAGAAACACTGATTGCCTCAGTCATACTTGTTTTTGATGCACAGGCATAATAAATGGTGTAGGCAATTTATGAAGGTTCTTTTTCCCACAGTATCGTATACTGATGGGGATAATTTTGGAAAGTATCTTAGAAAAATAGGTAGAAATACAAGGTCAGACATGTACTCCATGAATAAACCCCTATGAAAATATTTACTGATTATATTTTATGTCTAGTTTTCCAAATCAAAGTAGGAATAAGATATTGAGATTTAATGTTATCAACAAATTAATTTGAAAGTAGTAACTTTATGAGATAAGTGAAATCATGTATTTAAATTACTCAGCACTCAGTCATTTAAATTACTAGAAGGTACTCAATAAATGATAGTCTCTTCTCTGTCCTCATGTGAAGTAAAAGAAAAGCAATATTAACAAATCTTATATTTTTTCCAGATCTGTGTACACTTAATGTATACTATGCAGTGTACTGATTTTCTCCTTGTGTTTGACACTGGATATTCTATATCAAGTCACTCATCATTTTCTGATTTTTATGTTTTATGGGCTCCTTGGTTTCTGATATTTAGCCCATTTTGCACAATTTAAATTAATGTTGCTGCTCCTTTCAGGTACCAGAGTCCTTTTATGATAGTCAAGAACTTCATTTTTATTTTATTGTCCTGAACTTATACTAAAATTGCATTTATTGTATCTTTTGGTACTCTGGAATGTTTTGGAGATAAAGAATGTCTTTTTAGATTTCCACTGAGCCTTTCTACAAAGTTTTCTCATTTTTGGTAATCCTTTTTTTGGATTGCTTGGAAAGGATTTACAGTGCATTGTTGAACAGAATAAATATAAGAGTCTTGTCCTGTGCAAGTCAACTGAATCCATACGAAGCTGACATTTTTGTGCAACTCATAAAAAAATCTGTTGACGTATATATATCATTTTAGAGGTAAAGTACTGGCCATGTTTTGTCAAATATCCTGAGGGTTTGAAACAGAAAAAAATCGTAAAATAGTTTCCACATTAAAATATATTCCTAAAACATATTTTCTTCCACTTTTGTCTCAAAGATGTTAAATACATATTCATTTAAGAAAATATGCTGTTGATCAATGTATAAAGACATTTTTCAAACTTGTTTCACTCAATAACCTCCCAGACCTCTGCAGCTGCATAAAAAATTTTTGAGGACCTATTAAGTCTCTGAAAATTTGATTTCCCCCAAAATACTGGTGCATCAAAATATAACCAAATCCTAAATGTATGAATCTGATTCAAAGTAATATTTGTTGCCGACATTGAGTTTACATGCGTTGAAACTCTCTAAAACCCAAAATAGACCATTAAAAGTGCTTCGTTGACACTCTAAATTTGCCTCATTCTACTGTTACTAAGAATTAGAAGCAGCACAAGAAAATGCTGACAAGTTTTTTTTGCATATTTGGCTGTCTTCATTTCAAGTAAAATCTGCTGAAAGATCTCCCAAAGCCAAGTGTTAGCTATAAACTTTAAATGTGTGAGAAATCATCTTATAGTTAATAGAAAAATAAATTGGATGCAGCCCTGCATCAAAATTACACACCGCCATAAAAATTTCTCAAAATTCCAATTGGTGTTTTTATACTGATTTAATTTTACTCAAGTTTAATTGTAGAGGGCTTCCCTGGTGGCGCAGTGGTTAAGAATCCGCCTGCCAATGCAGGGGACATGGGTTCAAGCCCTGGTCCAGGAAGATCCCACATGCTGCGGAGCAACTAAGCACGTGTGCCACAACTACTGAGCCTGTGCTCTATAACCCACAAGGCACAACTACTGAGCCCACGTGCCACAACTGCTGAGGCCCACGCGCCAAGATTCCGTGCTCCACAACAAGAGATGCCACCTCAATGAGAAGCCCACGCACCACAATGAAGAGTAGCCCCCGCTTGCCACAACTAGAGATAGCCCATGTGCAGCAACAAAGACCCAACGCAGCCAAAAATAGATTAGTTAATTTTTTAAAAAGTTTAATTGTAGAAAGTAGTACAATTGACAGAGGACTCTGTTCCCATCTGGGGTTTCTGGATATTTTCCTCATTTCCTTTTCCTAGTAGCTCACTCATGTCTCCAAACTTTGAATGTACCAAAAAAAAAAAAAAAAAAGAAAGAAAGAAAAACAGTAATCCTAAAAGAAGTCAGTTTGTTAATTTCTTTTAACACCACTCTTTTTGATTTCTGTACAAAATTTATGTTAATCTAGTTTTTAATTTTTAAAATTTTTTGAATTTTATTATACAGCAGGTTCTTATTTATAATCTGGTTTTATAAATAACTTGTTTATTGACATATCTTTTAAAATATTACTTAAAGATAGCCATAGGTCACAATTTTACTTTGTGGACAAAAATATAGGCCTCATCTTTCCTGAATAAGGGCAGGATATGTATGTAGGATCTCAGGAAGCTGAGATGATTGTTGCTTGTATAACTCATTGATTGATTTTACCATATTAATCAAATCAGGAACTTTAATTTTGGAAGATAGTAATCCATACAATATTCTCAGGAACTACTCAAATCATATCTGCAATGAACATTTCAATTTATTATGCTTCAAAACAGAAACAAAAGGATATTGATAAATGGGGTTAATAAAAGTCATCAAGTCCTCTCTTTCACACACAGAATTGCTCCATGAATGTACAAGTTACAGGTGATATTCAGTTAATGAAGGTCTTCTCTGTAGACGTATTATTGTTCTATTCAAGATGCTTTTGAAATATGCATATTCATTTTAAAGCATACTGTATTTTTTAAATTTATGTATTTAATTGTTTTTTGGCTGTGTTGGGTCTTTGTTGCTGTGTGTGGGCTTTCTCTAGTTGCAGTGAGTGCGGACTACTCTTTGTTGCAGTGTGGGGGCTTCTCATTGCATTGGCTTCTCTTGTTGCAGAGCACAGGCTCTAGAACACAGGCTCAGTAGCTATGGTGTGCGGGCTGAGTTGCTCTGTAGCATGTAGGATCTTCCCGGACCAGGGCTTGAACCCGTGTCCCCTGCATTGGCAGGTGGATTCTTGACCACTGTGCCACCAGGGAAGCCCTAAAGCATACTATATTTTTAAAAGAGAAATATGAGAGTGACTCTTAGGAGCAGCCAGATAGTTGTGCATGATGATTGAGGCTTCCTAGAAAGTGAAGAAGTTGATAAGCAATAGCATAAAGAAAATGTGTCATCAGAGATGAAAGAGTTAGCAGGAATAAAAACAGATGGAATTAAGACTTCCTTTTTTGAAGAATATAAACATTTGCAAGGAAACAACACCACCATTATAACAATGAGAGCAAGTAGGATGAACTGCAAAATGAAGGGGTTTTTTGTTTTGTTTTGTTTTGTTTTGTTTTTGCAGTACGCGGGCCTCTCACTGTTGTGGCCTCTCCCGTTGCGGAGCACAGGCTCCGGACGCGCAGGCCCAGCGGCCATGGCTCACGGGCCCAGCCGCTCTGCGGCATGTGGGATCCTCCCGGACCGGGGCACGAACCCGTGTCCCCTGCATCGGCAGGCAGACTCTCAACCACTGCGCCACCAGGGAAGCCCAAAATGAAGGTTTTTTAACCAATTAGGAAGCTGAAGTTTCAAGGACATACAATAATCTAAAATCAAAAAATGATGTGCCCCTCCTAGGAGTGAAAAACCTATAAATGCTTTAATAATTGGTGTAGCAGTGGTGGAAGGAATAGAAGGTTGCCATTGACATGGGTAGGAAGAAAACATTGATAAATTTTTTAGGCCAAGTGTAGACTTCATGACAGTTTTAAATGGAAAAAATATATATTGAAACATACAAATGATCAAAACTGATACAAGAAATACAAATTTGGAATAGCCATGTAGCCATTTAGCAGCTACTTCACTGTTGAATTCTGTCTAACATTTAAGAAAGAAATAGGGGTCTTCCCTTGTGGCACAGTGGTTAAGAATCCGCCTGCCAATGCAGGGGACACGGGTTTAAGCCCTGGTCCCGGAAGATCCCACATGCCGGAGAGCAACGAAGCCCGTGCACTACAATTACTGAGCCTGTGCTCTAGAGCCCGTGAGCCACAACTACAGAAGCCCATGTTCCACAACTACTGAAGCCCGTGCGCCTAGAGCCCGTGCTCCGCATCAAGAGAAGCCACCACAATGAGAAGCCTGCGCACTGGAAGGAAGAGTAGCCCCTGCTCTCCACAACTAGAGAAAGCTGGTGCACAGCAACGAAGACAAAACGCAGCCAAAAATAAAATAATAAATAAAATAAATACATAAACTTATTAAAAAAAGAAATAGGATCAATGTTTTGCAAAATCTTTCAAAAATAGAAAAAAAATCACGACCCCACTCATTTTATGAAGTTATTATTACTGTGAAACCCAAACCAAAAATATTATAAGAAGTATATATCAGAAACAAATGTTTTCATTAATATAGAGGAAAAACTCATTATATAATAAAATAATACCAAATCTAATCCAGCAAGAGATAAAATTGAATCACTAAGTACGGTTTACCCCAGGGATGCATGTGTGTATTAATATAGGAAAATCAATCAGTGGTGGTTCATGTAGTATTTACTAAAATGACTGGAACGTTAATTTAAAATCATATTTTTTTGTTTTGTTTTGTTTTTGGCCGGCCACGCTGTGTAGCATGTGGGATCTCAGTTCCCCACCAGGGATGAACCCGCGTCCCCTGCAGTGGGAGTGTGGAGTCCCAACCACTGGACCACTATGGAAGTCCCAATTTAGAATCATTGGTAGATAAAGAATAGCAGAAATATAATTGTTGATTCTATATATTTACCTATGTATCTAACTCTCTACATACAGTGTTTTTTATATCTAACTCTACATACAGATACAGTTTTTTAAAAATTAGAAGTGTTTATATCATTTTAAGCTAGCTCCTGTTTCATTAAATAATTCTCAGTAGTCTATGAAAGAATGAATGAATAGTGCCTCTTCAAATGAATGAGATAATGTACCTAATCAAACCCATATTGGGGACACTTTTGTCATCTCAAAATTATTTTAGAATAAAATAATGTTGTGATGAACCTCCCATACCTACTTTTTTTGTTAAATAAAACTTTCATTATCCCATGAATTTAAATAAGTACAAGTAATTTTTAAGGTCAACTGAATATGTTTTTAAGTCTTTTGATAAATATTTTAATAAAAATCTGGCCTACTTGGAACTGTCCAAGTTTGAAATGCTTCTAACTGATCAAAACACCACCTAGCAAATCTCAAAACAAAATTGATAAAATATATAGTCATACTCAAAAAGCAAATTAAAATCTCTATAAGGTAGAAATCAAATGTAAATACGAAGTGGTAAGGAGATGAGGCTAAGAAACTTGTGAGATCTGAGAGAGACAACAAACCAAGGCAGCTAGGAATTCAAATCCCAAGAGACAGCAAAGGTTAATAGTGCAGAGAACAGGTGCTAGGAATAAAGTTTCAAACCAAAAATGTAGGCAGGAGTTAGCCACCCGTGAAAGGATACCAAGAAAAAGCTGCAAATTCAGACCAGGGCTAGGGTTTATCTGGGGATGCTGAAATAGGAAGCATAGCCTTACAGCTAGGATCTTGGCTAAGCTGCCCACTGGCTTAGAGACTGCATCTGAGCTAAGAAATCAATGTATAACAGTGTTTTATTTTGTGCTTGTGTCTCAGGGATAAATTGGAGGCAATATCAAGTCCATTTGTCAAGGAAATTTGAGTACATAAAAAGTGAAAAAAAAGTTCCACTCAATAAGTTGGCAAACCATCTTACAAACACATGGGAAAAATCAACATTAGAAATACCAATAAAGTAAAAAAAAAAATTAGGAGAAACATTCACTCCAGAAGAAATGGAACTTATAAATAAATATGATTTTTAACTTAAATGTGAGTAGACTGTTCAAGGAGATAAATGAAGAAATTTCATGCATGAAAAGAAGACACTTTGGGGTAAAAAGAGGCACTAATTGAAACAGGAAGAGGTAGATATGAAAATACATATATAAATCCTGGAAAAAATGGGTTTTCATCAAAAATTTGAAAAATCAGTATAAAAGATAAGACACAGAAAAGAGTTCAACTGAAAAGAAGAAAATATTGAGTTTTTTTTTACCAACATTTAAAAAAAATTTGGATCAGTTTTAGATTTACAGAAAATTAACAACTTAGTACAGAGTTCCTTTACATAGTGCAAAGAGATCGTATGCTCAGTTTCCACTATTTTTTAAACATTTTAATTGGAGTATAATTGCTTTATATTGTTGTGTTTCTACTGTATAACAAAGTGAATCAGCTATATGTATACATATGTCCCCACATTGCCTCCCTCTTGTGTCTCCCTCCAACCCTCCCTATCCCACCCTTCTAGGTGGTCACAAAGCACCGAGATGATCTCCCTGTGCTATGCGGCTGCTTCCCCCAGCTATCTATTTTACATTTGGTAGTATATATATGTCCATATCACTCTCTTACTTCGTCCCAGCTTACCCTTCCCCCTCCCCGTGTCCTCAAGTCCATTCTCTATGTCTGCGTCTTTATTCCTGTCCTGCCCCTAGGTTCTTCAGGACCATTTTTTGTTTGTTTATTTTTTAGATTCCATATATATGTGTTAGCATATGGTATTTGTTTTTCTCTTTCTGACTTACTTCACACTGTATGACAGACTCTAGGTCCATCGAATTCAATACAAATAATTTCAATTTCATTTGTTTTTATGGCTAAGTAATATTCCATTGTATATATGTGCCATATCTTCTTTATCCATTCATCTGTTGATGGACACTTAAGTTGTTTCCATGTCCTGGCTACAGTAAATAGAGCTGCAATGAACATTGTGGTACATGACTCTTTGAATTATGGGTTTCTCAGAGTATATGCCCAGCAGTGGGATTGCTGGGTCATATGGTAGTTCCATTTTTAGTTTTTTAAGGAGCCTCAATACTGTTCTCCATAGTGGCTCTATCAATTTACATTCCCAATAGTGCAAGAGGGTTCCCTTTTCTACACAACCTCTCCAGCATTTATTGTTTGCAGATTTTTGATGATGGCCATTCTGACCAGTATGAGGTGATACCTTATTGTGATTTTGCTTTACATTTCTCTAATGACTAGTGATGTTGAGCATCCATTCATGTGTTTGAGGGCAGTCTGTATATCTTCTTTGGAGAGATGTCTATTTAGGTCTTCTGCCCATTTTTGGATTGGGTTGTTTGTTTTTTTTGATATTGAGCTGCATGAACTCCTTATAAATTTTGGAGATTAATCCTTTGTCCATTGATTGGTTTGCAAATATTTTCTCCCATTCTGAGGGTTGTTTTTTCATCTTGTTTATGGTTTCCTTTGCTGTGTAAAAGCCTTTAAGTTTCATTAGGTCCCATTTGTTTATTTTTGTTTTTATTTCCATTTCCCTTGGAGGAGAGTCAAAAAAGATCTTGCTATGATTTATGTCATAGAGTGTTCTGTCTGTGTTTTCCTCTAAGTCTTTTATACTTTCTGGCCGTACATTTAGGTCTTTAACCCATTTTGAGTTTATTTTTGTGTATTGTATTCGGGAGTGTTCTAATTTCATTCTTTTACATGTAGCTGTCCATTTCCCCTACCACCACTTATTGCAGAGGCTGTCTTTTCTCCATTGTATATTCTTTCTTCCTTTATCCAAGAAAAGGTAACCATATGTGTGTGGGTTTATCTAAGGGTTTTCTATCCTGTTCCATTGATCTATATTTCTGTTTTTGTGCCAGTACCATACTTTGTTGATGACTGTAGCTTTGTAGTATAGCCTGAAATCCGGGCGCCTGATTCCTCCAGCTCCATTTTTCTTGCTCAAGATTGCTTTGGCTAGGTTTTTCTTTCTCAAGATTGCTTCGGAGCCTTTTGTGTTACCATACAAATTGTGAAACTTTTTGTTCTAGTTCTGTGAAAAATGCCATTGCTAGTTTGAGAGGGATTGCACTGAATCTGTAGATTGCTTTGGGTAGAATAGTCATTTTCACAATGTTGATTCTTCCAATACAAGAAAATGGTATACCTCTCCATCTGTTTGTACCATCTTTAATTTCTTTCATCAGTGTCTTATAGTTTTCTGCATACAGGTTTTTGTCTCCTTAGGTAGGTTTATTCCTAGGTATTTTTTTCCTGTTCGTTGCAGTGGTAAGTGGGAGTGTTTCCTTAATTTCTCTTTCAGATTTTTCATCATTAGTGTATAGGAATGCAAGAGATTTCTGTGCATTAATTTTGTATCCTGCTACTTTACCAAATTCGTTGATTAGCTATAGTAGTTCTCTGATAGCATCTTTAGGATTCTCTATGTATAGTATCATGTCACCTACAAACAGTAACAGCTTTACTCCCTCTTTTCCAATTTGGATTCCTTTTATTTCTTTTCTTCTCTGATTGCTGTGGCTAAAACTTCCAAAACTATGTTGAATACTAATGGTGAGAGTGGGCACCCTTGTCTTGTTCCTGATCTTAGTGGAAAGGGTTTCGGGTTTTCACCATTGAGAATGATGTTGCCTGTGGGTTTGTCGTCTATGGCCTTTATTATATTGAGGTAAGTTCCTTCTATGCCTACTTTCTGGAGGGTTTTTATCATAAATAGGTGTTGAATTTTGTTGAAAGGTGTTCCTGCATCTATTGAGATGATCATATAGTTTTTCTCCTTCAATTTCTTAATGTGGTGGATCACATTGATTGGTTTGCGTATATTGAAGAATCCTTGCATTCCTGGGATAAACCCCACTTGATCATGGTGTATGATCCTTTTAATGTGCTGTTGGATTCTGTTTGCTCATATTTTGTTGAGGATTTTTGCATCTATGTTCATCAATGATATTGGCCTATAGTTTTCTTTCTTTGTGACATCTTTGTTTCGTTTTGGATCAGGGTAATGGTGGCCTCGTCGAATGAGTTTGGGAGTGTTCCTCCCTCTGCTATATTTTGGAAGAGTTTGAGAAGGATAGGTGTTAGCTCTTCTCTAAGTGTTTGATAGAATTCGCGTGTGAAGCCATCTGGTCCTGGGCTTTTGTTTGTTGGAAGATTTTTAATCACAGTCTCAATTTCTGTGCTTGTTATTGGTCTGTTTATATTTTCTATTTCTTCCTGGTTCAGTCTTGGAAGGTTGTGCTTTTCTAAGAATTTGTCCATTTCTTCCAGGTTGTCCATTTTATTGGCATAGAGTTGCTTGTAGTAATCTCTCATGGTCCTTTGTATTTCTGCAGTGTCATTTCTTATTTCTCCCTTTTCATTTCTAATTATGTTGGTTTGAGTCTTCTCCCTCTTTTTCTTGATGAGTCTGGCTAATGGCTTATCTATTTTATCTTCTCAAAGAACCAGCTTTTAGTTTTATTGATCTTTGCTATCATTTTCTTCATTACTTTTTCATTTATTTCTGATCTGGTCTTTATGGTTTATTTCCTTCTGCTAACTTAGGAATTTCTTTGTTCTTCTTTCTCTGATAGCTTTAGGTGTAAGGTTAGACTGTTTCTTTGAGATGTTTCTTGTTTTTTGAGGTAGGATTGTATTGCTATAAACTTCTCTCTTAAACCTGCTTTTTCTGCATCCCCTAAGTTTTTTTTTTTTTTTTAACATCTTTATTGGGGTATAATTGCTTTACAATGGTGTGTTAGTTTCTGCTTTATAACAAAGTGAATCAGTCATACATAAACATATGTTCCCATATGTCTTCCCTGTTGCGTCTCCCTCCCTCCCACCCTCCCTATCCCACCCCTCCAGGCTGTCACAAAGCACCGAGTCAATATCCCTGTGCCATGCAGCTGCTTCCCACTAGCTATCTACCTTACTACGTTTGTTAGTGTGTATATGCCCATGACTCTCTCTCGCCCTGTCACAGCTCACCCTTCCCCCTCCCCATAACCTCAAGTCCGTTCTCTAGGAGGTCTGCGTCTTTATTCCTGCTTTACCCCTAGGTTCTTCATGACATATTTTTTCTTAAATTCCATATATATGTGTTAGCATACGGTATTTGTCTTTTTCTTTCTGACTTGCTTCACTCTGTATGACAGACTCTAGGTCTATCCACCTCATTACAAATAGCTCAATTTCATTTCTTTTTATGGCTGAGTAATATTCCATTGTATATATGTGCCACATCTTCTTTATCCATTCATCCGATGACGGGCACTTAGGTTGTTTCCATCTCCGGGCTATTGTAAATACAGCTGCAATGAACATTTTGGTACATGACTCTTTTTGAATTTTGGTTTTCTCAGGGTATATGCCCAGTAGTGGGATTGCTGGGTCATATGGTAGTTCTATTTGTAGTTTTTTAAGGAACCTCCATACTGTTCTCCATAGTGGCTGAACCAATTCACATTCCCACCAGCAGTGCAAGAGTGTTCCCTTTTCTCCCCATCCTCTCCAGCATTTATTGTTTCTAGATTTTTTGATGATGGCCATTCTGACTGGTGTGAGATGATATCTCATTGTACTTTTGATTTGCATTTCTCTAATGATTAATGACGTTGAGCATTCTTTCATGTGTTTGTTGGCAGTCTGTATATCTTCTTTGGAGAAATGTCTATTTAGGTCTTCTGCCCATTTTTGGATTGGGTTGTTTGTTTTCTTGTTATTGAGCTGCATGAGCTGCTTGTAAATTTTGGAGATTAATCCTTTGTCGGTTGCTTCATTTGCAAATATTTTCTCCCATTCTGAGGGTTGTCATTTGGTCCTGTTTATGGTTTCCTTTGCTGTGCAAAAGCTTTGAAGTTTCATTAGGTCCCATTTGTTTATTTTTGTTTTTATTTCCATTACTCTAGGAGGTGGGTCAGAAAGGATCTTGCTATGATTTATGTCATAGAGTGGTCTGCCTATGTTTTCCTCTAAGAGTTTGATAGTTTCTGGCCTTACATTTAGGTCTTTAATCCATTTTGAGCTTATTTTTGTGTATGGTGTTAGGGAGTGATCTAATCTCATACTTTTACATGTACCTGTCCAGTTTTCCCAGCACCACTTATTGAAGAGGCTGTCCTTTCTCCATTGTACATTACTGCCACCTTTATCAAAGATAAGGTGTCCATATGTGCATGGGTTTATCTCTGGGCTTTCTATCCTGTTCCATTGATCTATCTTTCTGTTTTTGTGCCAGTACCATACCGTCTTGATAACTGTAGCTTTGTAGTATAGTCTGAAGTCAGGGAGCCTGATTCCTCCAGTTCCTTCTTTCGTTCTCAAGATTGCTTTGGCTATTCGGGGTCTTTTGTGTTTCCATACAAATTGTGAAATTTTTTGTTCTAGTTCTGTGAAAAATGCCAGTGGTAGTTTGATAGGGATTGCATTGAATCTATAGATTGCTTTGGGTAGTAGAGTCATTTTCACAATGTTGATTCTTCCAATCCAAGAACATGGTATATCTCTCCATCTATTTGTATCATCTTTAATTTCTTTCATCAGTGTCTTATAATTTTCTGCATACAGGTCTTTTGTCTCCTTAGGTAGGTTTATTCCTAGATATTTTATTCTTTTTGTTGCAATGGTAAATGGGAGTGTTTTCTTGATTTCACTTTCAGATTTTTCATCATTAGTATATAGGAATGCCAGAGATTTCTGTGCATTAATTTTGTATCCTGCCACTTTACCAAATTCATTGATTAGCTCTAGTAGTTTTCTGGTAGCATCTTTAGGGTTCTCTATGTATAGGATCATGTCATCTGCAAACAGTGACAGCTTTACTTCTTCTTTTCCGATTTGGATTCCTTTTATTTCCTTTTCTTCTCTGATTGCTGTGGCTAAAACTTCCAAAACTATGTTGAATAAGAGTGGTGAGAGTGGGCAACCTTGTCTTGTTCCTGATCTTAGTGGAAATGCTTTCAGTTTTTCACCATTGAGGATGATGTTTGCTGTGGGCTTGTCATATATGGCCTTTATTATGTTGAGGAAAGTTCCCTCTATGCCTACTTTCTGCAGGGTTTTTATCATAAATGGGTGTTGAATTTTGTCAAAAGCTTTCTCTGCATCTATTGAGATGATCATATGGTTTTTCTCCTTCAATTTGTTAATATGGTTTATCACATTGATAGATTTGCGTATATTGAAGAATCCTTGCATTCCTGGAATAAACCCCACTTGATCATGGTGTATGATCCTTTTAATGTGCTGTTGGATTCTGTTTGCTAGTATTTTGTTGAGGATTTTTGCATCTATGTTCATCAGTGATATTGGTCTGTCGTTTTCTTTCTTTCTGACATCCTTGTCTGGCTTTGGTATCAAGGTGATGGTGGCCTCGTAGAAGGAGTTTGGGAGTGGTCCTCCCTGTGCTATATTTTGGAAGAGTTTGAGAAGGATAGGTGTTAGCTCTTCTCTAAATGTTTGATAGAATTCGCCTGTGAAGCCATCTGGTCCTGGGCTTTTCTTTGTTGGAAGGTTTTTAATCACAGTTTCAATTTCAGTGCTTGTGATTGGTCTGTTCATATTGTCTATTTCTTCCTGATTCAGTCTTGGCAGGTTGTGCATTTCTAAGAATTTGTCCATTTCTTCCAGATTGTCCATTTTATTGGCATAGAGTTGCTTGTAGTAATCTCTCATGATCTCTTTTATTTCTGCAGTGTTAGTTGTTACTTCTCCTTTTTCATTTCTAATTCTATTGATTTGAGTCTTCTCCCTTTTTTTCTTGATGAGTCTGGCTAGTGGTTTGTCTATTTTGTTTATCTTCTCAAAGAACCAGCTTTTAGTTTTATTGATCTTTGCTATTGTTTCCTTCATTTCTTTTTCATTTATTTCTGATCTGATTTTTATGATTTCTTTCCTTCTGCTAGCTTTGGGGTTTTTTTGTTCTTCTTTCTCTAATTGCTTGAGGTGCAAGGTTAGGTTGTTTATTCGAGATGTTTCCTGCTTCTTAAGGTGGGCTTGTATTGCTATAAACTTCCCCCTTAGAACTGCTTTTGCTGCATCCCACAGGTTTTGGGTCGTTGTGTCTCCATTGTCATTTGTTTCTAGGTATTTTTTGATTTCCTCTTTGATTTCTTCAGTGATATCTTCATTATTAAGTAGTGTATTGTTTAGCCTCCATGTGTTTGTATTTTTTACAGATCTTTTCCTGTAATTGATATCTAGTCTCATGGCGTTGTGGTCAGAAAAGATACTTGATACAATTTCAATTTTCTTAAATTTACCAAGGCTTGATTTGTGACCTAAGATATGATCTATTCTGGAGAATGTTCCATGAGCACTTGAGAAAAATGTGTATTCTGTTGTTTTTGGATGGAGTGTCCTATAAATATCAATTAAGTCCATCTTGTTTAATGTATCATTTAAAGCTTGTGTTTCCTTATTTATTTTCATTTTGGATGATCTGTCCATGGGTGAAAGTGGGGTGTTTAAGTCCCCTACTATGAATGTGTTACTGTCGATTTCCCCTTTTATGGCTGTTAGTATTTGCCTTATGTATTGAGGTGCTTCTATGTTGGGTGCATAAATATTTACAATTGTTATATCTTCTTCTTGGATCGATCCCTTGATCATTATGTAGTGTCCTTCTTTGTCTCTTTTAATAGTCCTTATTTTAAAGTCTATTTTGTCTGATATGAGAATTGCTACTCCAGCTTTCTTTTGGCTTCCATTTGCATGGAATATCTTTTTCCATCCCCTTACTTTCAGTCTGTATGTGTCTCTAGGTCTGAAGTGGGTCTCTTGTAGACAGCATATATAAGGGTCTTGTTTTTGTATCCATTCAGCCAATCTGTGTCTTTTGGTGGGAGCATTTAGTCCATTTACATTTAAGGTAATTATCGATATGTATGTTCCTATTCCCATTTTCTAAATTGTTTTGGGTTCGTTATTATAGGTCTTTTCCTTCTCTTGTGTTTCTTGCCTAGAAAAGATCCTTTAGCATTTGTTGTAAAGCTGGTTTGGTGGTGCTGAACTCTCTCAGCTTTTGCTTGTCTGTAAAGGTTTTAATTTCTCCATGGAATCTGAATGAGATCCTTGCTGGGTAGAGTAGTCTTGGCTGCAGGTTTTTCTCCTTCATCACTTTCAGTATGTCCTGCCACTCCCTTCTGGCTTGTAGGGTTTCTGCTGAGAGATCAGCTGTTAACCTTATGGGGATTCCCTTATGTGTTATTTGTTGTTTTTCCCTTGCTGCTTTTAATATGCTTTCTTTGTATTTAATTTTTGACAGTTTGATTAATATGTGTCTTGGCGTATTTCTCCTTGGATTTATCTTGTATGGGACTCTCTGTGCTTCCTGGACTTGATTAACTATTTCCTTTCCCATGTTAGGGAAGTTTTCAACTATAATCTCTTCAAATATTTTCCCAGTCCCTTTCTTTTTCTCTTCTTCTTCTGGAACCCCTATAATTCGAATGTTGGTGCGTTTAATGTTGTCCCAGAGGTCTCTGAGACTGTCCTCAGTTCTTTTCATTCTTTTTTCTTTATTCTGCTCTGCAGTAGTTATTTCCACTATTTTATCTTCCAGGTCACTTATCCGTTCTTCTGCCTCAGTTATTCTGCTATTGATCCCATCTAGAGTACTTTTAATTTCATTTATTGTGTTGTTCATCGTTGCTTGTTTCATCTTTAGTTCTTCTAGGTCCTTGTTAACTGATTCTTGCATTTTGTCCAATCTATTGTCCATTCTATCTCCAAGATTTCGGATCAACCTTACTATCATTATTCTGAATTCTCTTTCAGGTAGACTGCCTATTTCCTCTTCATTTGTTAGGTTTGGTGCATTTTTATCTTGCTCCTTTATCTGCTGTGTGTTTTTCTGTCTTCTCATTTTGCTTATCTTACTGTGTTTGGGGTCTCCTTTTTGCAGGCTGCAGGTTCGTAGTTCCTCCTGTTTTTGATGTCTGTCTCCAGTGGCTAAGGTTGGTTCAGTGGGTTGTGTAGGCTTCCTGGTGGAGGGGACTAGTGCCTGTGTTGTGGTGGATGAGGCTGGATCTTGTCTCTCTAGTGGGCAGGTTCACGTCTGGTGGTGTGTTTTGGGGTGTCTGTGGCCTTATTATGATTTTAGGCAGCCTCTCTGCTAATGGGTGGGGTTGTGTTCCTGTCTTGCTAGTTGTTTGGCATAGGTTTTCCAGCACTGTGGCTTGCTGGTCGTTGAGTGAAGCTGGGTGCTGATGTTAAGATGGAGATCTCTGGGAGATTTTCGCCGTTTGATATTATGTGGAGCTGGGAGGTCTCTTGTTGATCAGTGTCCTGAAGTTGGCTCTCCTACCTCAGAGGCAGAGCCCTGCCTCCTGGCTGGAGCACCAAAAGCTTTTCATCCACACGGCTCAGGATAAAAGGGAGAAAAAGTAGAGGGAATTAGTAGAAGTATGAGGAAAGAAAGAAGGAACGGAGGGTAGGAAGGAAGGAAGAAAGAAAGAAAGAAGCAAAGAAGGAAAGAAGGCAAGAAGGAAAGAAAGGAGGGAGGGAGGGAGAGAGGAAGGAAGGAAGGAGGGAAAGAAGGAAAAAAGACAGAAAGAAAGAAGATACAGTAAAAATAAAATAAAGTATAATAAAGTTATTGAATTAAAAAATTCTTATTTAGAATAAAAAAAAGGGGGACGGAAAGAACCTTAGGACAAATGTTGGAAGCAAAGCTATACAGACAAAATCTTACACAGAAGCATACACATACACCCTCACTAAAAGAGGTAAATGGGGAAAAATCCTAAATCTTGCTGTCAGAGACCACCTCCTCAATTTGGGATGATTCGTTGTCTAAAGGAGGGAAGGAAGGACGGAAAGAAAGAAAGAAAGAACGAAGGTAAAGTATAATATGGTTATTAAAATTAATTATTAAGAAAAAAAATTAAAAAAAAAAACATGGACGGATAGAACCCTAGGACAAATGGTGGAAGCAAGAATATACAGACAAGATCTCACACAGAAGCATACACATGCACACTCACAAAAAGAGGAAAAGGGAAAAAATCATAGATCTTGCTCTAAAGTCCACCTCCTCAATTTGGGATGATTCGTTGTCTATTCAGGTATTCCACAGATGCAGGTACATCAAGTTGGTTGTGGAGCTTTAATCCGCTGCTTCTGAGGCTGCTGGGAGATATTTCCCTTTCTGTTCTTTGTTCTCACAGCTCTCAGGGCTCAGCTTTGGATTTGGCCCTGCCACTGCGTGTAGATCGCTGGAGGGCGTCTGTTTTTTTGCTCAGACAGGATGGGGTTAAAAGAGCCGCTGATTGGGGGCTCTGGCGCACTCAGGCCGGCGGGGACGGAGGGGCACAGAGTGCGGGGCGGGCCTGCGGTGGCAAAGGCCGGCGTGACTTTGCACCAGCCTGAGGCGCGCTGTGCGCTGTCCCGGGGAAGTTGTCCCTGGATCCCGGGAACCTGGCAGTGGCGGGCTGCACAGGCTCCGCGGAAGAGGGGTGTGGAGAGTGACCTGTGCTCGCACACAGGCCCCTCGGTGGCGGCAGCAGCAGCCTTAGCGTCTCCCGCCCGCCTGGGGTCCGCGCTTTTAGCCGCGGCTTGCGCCCGTCTCTGGAGTTCCTTTAAGCAGTGCTCTTAAACCCCTCTCCTCGCGCACCAGGAAACAAAGAGGGAAGGAGAAGTCTCCTGCCTCTTCGGCAGGTGCAGGCTTTTCCCCGGACTCCCTCCCGGCTAGCTGTGGTGCACTAACCCCTTCATGCTATGTTCAAGCCGCCAACCCCAGTCCTCTCCCTGCGCTCCGGCCTCAGCTCGCAGCCCCGCCCGCCCCGGCGGGTGAGCAGACAAGCCTCTCGGGCTGGTGAGTGCCGGTCGGCACCGATCCTCTGTGCGGGAATCTCCCCGCTTTGCCCTCCGCACCCCTGTGGCTGTGCTCTCCTCCGCGGCTTCGAAGCTCCCCCCTCCGCCTCCTGCAGTCTCCGCCCGCGAAGGGGCTTCCTAGTGTGTGGAAACTTTTCCTCCTTCACAGCTCCCTCCCACTGGTGCAGGTGCCGTCCCTATTCTTTTGTCTCTGTTTTTTCTTTTGCCCTACCCATGTACGTGGGGAGTTTCTTGCCTTTTGGGAGGTCTGAGGTCTTCTGCCAGCCTTCAGTAGGTGTTCTGTAGGAGTTGTTCCACGTGTAGATGTATTTCTGGTGTATCTGTGGGGAGGAAGGTGATCTCCGCATCTTACTCTTCCGCCATCTTCCGCCTTCCTCTGCATCCCCTAAGTTTTGAGTCATCGAGTATTCATTGTCATTTGTTTCTAGGTATTTTTTGATTTCCCTCTTTGATTTCTTCAGTGATCTCTTGGTTATTTAGCACTGTATTGTTTACCCTCCATATGTTTGTATTTTTTGCAGATTTTTTCCTGTAAATGAGATCTAGTCTTATAGCATTGTACTCAGAAAAGATACTTGATACAATTTCAATTTTCTTAAATATACCAAGGCTTGATTTGTGACCCAAGATGTGATCTATTCTGGAGAATGTTCCATGAGCACTTGAGAAAAATGTGTATTCTGTTGTTTTTGGATGGAATGTCCTATAAATATCAATTAAGTCCATCTTGTTTAATGTATCATTTAAAGCTTGTGTTTCCACATTTATTTTCATTTTGGATGATCTGTCCATGGGTGAAAGTGGGTTGTTAAAGTCCCCTACTATGATTGTGTTACTGTCGATTTCCCCTTTTATGGCTGTTAGTATTTGCCTTATGTATTGAGGTGCTCCTATGTTGGGTACATAAATATTTACAATTGTTATATCTTCTTCTTGGATTGATCATTATGTAGTGTCCTTCTTTGTCTCTTGTAATAGTCCTTATTTTAAAGTCTATTTTTCTTATATGAGAATTGGTACTCCAGCTCTTTTGATTTCTATTTGCATGGAATATCTTTTTCCATCCCCTCACTTTCAGTCTGTTTGTGTCCCTAGGTCTGAAGTGGGTCCCCTGTAGACAGCATATGTATGGGTCTTGTTTTTGTATCCATTCAGCCAGTCTGTGTCTTTTGGTGGGAGCATTTACTCCATTTACATTTAAGTACTTATCGATATGTATGTTCCTACTACTATTTTCTTAATTGTTTTGGGTGTGTTATTGTAGGTCTTTTCCTTTTCTTGTGTTTCCTGCCTAGAGAAGTTCTTTTAGCATTTGTTGTAAAGCTGGTTTGGTGGTGCTGAACTCTCTCAGCTTTTGCTTGTCTGTAAAGGTTTTAATTTCTCTGTCAAATCTGAATGAGATCCTTGCTGGGTAGAGTAATCTTGGGTGTAGGTTTTTCCCTTTCATCACTTTAAATATGTCCTGCCACTCTCTTCTGGCTTGCAGAGTTTTTGCTGAAAGATCAGCTGTTAACTTTATGGGGATTCCCTTGTATGTTATTTGTTGTTTTTCCATTACTGTTTTAATATTTTTTCTTTGTATTTAATTTTTGATGGTTTGATTAATATGTGTCTTGATGTGTTTCATCTTGGATTTACCCTGCATGGGACTCTCTGTGCTTCCTGAACTTGATTGCCTATTTCCTTTCCCATATTAGTGAAGTTGTCAACTATAATCTCTTCAAATATTTTCTCAGTCCCTTTACTTTTCTCTTCTTCTCCTGGGACCCCTATAATTCAAATGTTGGTGTGTTTAATGTTGTCCCAGACGTCTCTGAGACTGTCCTCAATTATTTTCATTTTTTTTCTTTATCGTGCTCTGCCGTAGGTATTTCCACTATTCTGTCTTCCAGGTCACTCATCCGTTCTTCTGCCTCAGGTATTCTGTTATTGATCCCTTCTAGAGAATTTTTAATTTCATTTATTGTATTGTTCATTGTCTGTTTGCTCTTTACTTCTTCTGGGTCCTTCTTGTATTTTCTCCATTCTATTTCCAAGATTTCAGATCATCTTTACTATCATTACTCTGAATTCCTTTTCAGGTAGACTGCCTATTTCCTCTGCATTTGTTTGGTCTGGTGGGTTTTTACCTTGCACCTTCATCTGCTGCATATTTTTCTGTCTTCTTATTTTACTTAAGTTACTGTGTTTGGGTTCTCCTTTTTGCAGGCTGCAGGTTCGTAGTTCCCGTTGTTTTTGGTGTCTGCTCCCAGTGCCTAAGGTTGTTTCAGTGGGTTGTGGAGGCTTCCTGGTGGAGGAGACTGGTGCTTGTGTTCTGGTGGATGACACTAGATCTTGTCTTTCTGGTGGGAAGGACCGTGTCCGGTTGTGTGTTTTCACCTGTCTGTAACCTTATTATGATTTTAGGCAGGCTCTCTGCTAATGGGTGGGGTTGTGCTTCTGTCTTGCTAGTTGTTTGATAGAGTTTCCAGCACTGTAGCTTGCTGGTCATTGAGTGCAGCTGGGTCTTAGCACTGAGATGGAGATCTCTCAGAGAGCTTTCCCCGTTAGATATTGCATGGAGCTGGGAGGTCTCTGGTGGACCAATATCCTGAACTCAGCTCTCCCACCTCAGAGGCACAGGCCTGACACACAGCCGGAGCACCAAGACCCTGTCAGCCACATGCCAGAAGAAAAGGGAGAGAAAAAGAAAGAAGGAACAAAAAAATAAAATAAAGTTATTAAATTAAAAACAAAAATATTATTTAAAATAAAATAAATTAATAAGTAATAAAAAAAGAAAGAAAGAAGAGAGCAACCAAAGCAAATAACAAATCCACCAATGATAACAAGTGCTGAAAACTATTAAAAAAAATAGAAAAAGAAAAGGACAGACAGAACCCTAGGACAAATGGTAAAAGCAAAGCTATACAGACAAAATCACACAAAGAAACATACAAACTCACAAAAAGAGAAAAAGGAAAAAATTATATATATATATATTAAAACAAAAAAGGAGAGCAACCAAATCAATAAACAAATCTGCCAGTGATAATAAGCTCTGAATACTAAACTATGATAAGTATAAAACCAGAAACAAATTAGATGCAGAAAGCAAACCCCAAGTCTACAGTTGCTCCCTAAGTCCACTGCCTCAATTTTGGGATGATTGGTTGTCTATTCAGGTATTCCAGAGATTCAGGGTACATCCAGTTGATTGTGGAGATTTAATCTACTGCTCCTGAGGCTGCTGGGAGAAATTTCCCTTTCTCGTCTTTGTTCGCACAGCTTCTGGGGGCTCAGCTTTGGATTTGGCCCCGCCTCTGCATTTAGGTCACCTGAGGGCATCTGTTCTTCACTCAGACAGGGCGGGGTTAAAGTAGCAGCTGATTAGGAGGCTCTGGCTCACTCAGGCCAGGGGGAGGGAGGGGTATGGAATGCGGGGCAAGCCTGCAGCGGCAGAGGCTGGTGTGACATTGCAGCAGCCTGAGGTACACCGTGTGTTCTCCCAGGGAAGTTGTCTGTGGATCCTGGGACCCTAGCAGTGGCGGGCTGCACAAGCTACCAGGAGGGGAGGTGTGGATAGTGACCTGTCCTTGCACACAGGCTTCTTGGTGGCAGCAGCAGCAGCCTTCGCATCTCATACGTTATCTCTGGGGTCCGGGCTGATAGCCGCGGCTTGCGCCCATCTCTGGAGCTCCTTTAGGTGGTGCTCTGAATCTCCTCCCCTCATGCACCCTGAAACAATGGTCTCTTGCCTCTTCAGCGGATCCAGACTTTTTCCCAGACTCCCTCCCAGCTAGCTGTGGTGCACTAGCCCCTTTCAGACTGTGTTTACTCAGCCAACCCCAGTCCTCTCCCTGGGATCTGACCTCCGAAGCTGGAGCCTCAGCTCCCAGCCCCCACCCGCCCCTGCAGGTGAGCCGACAAGCCTCTCCAGCTGGTGAGTGCTGATCGGCACTGATCCCCTATGAGGGAATCTCTCCACTTTGCTCTCTGCACCCCTGTGGCTGTGCTCTCCTCCATGGCTCCAGAGTTTCCCCCCTGCCTCCCCCATCTCCACCAGTGAAGCGGCTTCCTAGTGTGTGGAAACTTTTCCTCCTTCATGGCTCCCTCCCAGAGGTGCAGGTCGTGTCCCTATTCTTTTGTCTCTTTTTTTTCTTTTTTCTTTTGCCCTACCCAAGTACATGGGGAGTTTCTTGCCTTTGGGGAAGTCTGAGGTCTGTCAGCCTTCAGTAGGTGTTCTGTAGGAGTTGTTCCATATGTAGATGTATTTCTGATGTATTTGTGGGGAGGAAGGTGATCTCCACGTCTTTCTCCTCCACCATCTTGAAGGTCTCTCTCCTCTATTTTTTTTTTTTTTGTTTGTTTTTGCGGTATGCGGGCCTCTCACCACCTCGGCCTCTCCCGCCGCAGAGCACAGGCTCCGGACGCGCAGGCCCAGCGGCCACGGCTCACGGGCCCAGCTGCTCCGCGGCACGCGGGATCCTCCCGGACCGGGGCACGAACTCGTGCCCCCTGCATCGGCAGGCGGACCCCCAACCACTGCACCACCAGGGAAGCCCTCTCCTCTATTTTTAATAACTAATATTTTTGTAGTACTTATTACTATAAGTGAACCAACATTGATACATTGTTATTAACTGAAGTCCATTCTGTGTTCAAATTTCCATGGTTTTTACCTAATGTCCTTTTTCTATTCCAGGATCTCATACGGGATACTACATATTAAATTAGTTATCATGTCTCCTTAGGTTTATTATGGCTGTGAAGTTTTCTCTGACTTTCCTTATTTTTGAATGACTTTGAAAATTTTGAAGCATTCAGGTTAGATATTTTGTAGAATGCCCTTCAATTGGGATTTGAGTGATATTTTTCTTAGATTTTGAATGGAATAGTATTCTTTTGGGAGGAGGACCACAGAGGTAAAGTACCATTTTCATCACATATAGCAAGGGAACAAGATGGCATTACATCTGGTACTACAAGATGTTCCAGGATTATATTATATATTTCCTGATACATTACTAGAATCAGCCATTTTTCCAAGGAGTCCTAGTTCCTTTTAATGGAGAATAGTATTAGAAACAAAGATGTGGTTGTTAGATTTGCTCTTTGATACAGAAGTGTCATTGCTTCTAGGTACCCTTAGCTGACAGAAGGAAATATATATGTGCATAGTAATTATATATATATATGTATCTATAAATATTTTTACATCTATTGCATAAATGTATCATTAATTTTTTCCAGTTTTATTGAGATATAGTTGACATATAACTTTTTATTAGTTTAGATGTACAACATAATGATTTGATATATGTATATATTGTGCAATGACTACCACATTAAATTTAGTTAACATCCATCACCACTTTTAGTTACCACTTTTTTTCCTTATAAGGACTTTAAAGATTTACTCTCTTAGCAACTTTCAAATATACAATACAATATTAACTAAAGTTACCATGATGTACCCTAAATCCCCAGAACTTATTTATAACCATAAATGTGTACCTTTTGACCACCTTCACCTAGTTTCCCCACACCCATCCCCACCTCTGACAACCACGAATCTGTTCTATGAGTTCAGTTTTTTAAGATTTCACTTATAAGTGCGATCATACAGTATTTGTCTTTATCAGTCTGACTTATTTCACTTAGCAAAATGTCCTTGAGGTCCATCCATGTTGTCACAAATGACAAGATTGCCTTCTTTTCATGGCTGAGTAATATTCCATTTTGTATGTGTGTGCGCGCCTGCGCGCACACGTATACCCGCATTTTCTTAATCCATTCGTCAATGGATACTTAGGTTGTTTCCATCTCTTAGCTATTGTGAGTAATGCTACAATGAAAACAGAGGTGCAGGTATCTCTTTGAGATAATGATTTCATCTACTTTGAATATAAACCCAGAAGTGGAATTGAGGAGCTCATTCATTTTTGCATTGAATAATATTTGATTCTTTGGATGTACCACAATTTATTTATCTGCTTACCTACTGAGGGATATTTTGGTTGTTACCAAGTTTTGACAATTATGAATAAAACTAATATGATATGTATCCATGTTCAGGTTTGGTACTGGTCTAATTTAAATTAGTTGAGTATATATACTTAGAAGTATGATTGCTTGTAAGACTATTTGACTTTGTAAGGAAATACCAAACTGTTTTCCAAAGTGGTTGTACCATTTACCATTTCCACTAACAAGGAATGTGAGGTCTTATTACTCTGCTGCTTCACCAACATTTGGTATTTTCAGTTTTTAAAAAAAATTTTAGCCATTCTTTTTGTTCCAGCTTTAGTGATATATAATTGACAAATAAAATTGTATATATTTAATATGTACAACTCAGTGTTTTGATATACATATACACTGTGAAATAATCACCACACTCAAGCTAATGAACTTACCAATGACCTCACATAGTTACCATTTTGTGTGTGGTGAGAACACTTAAGATTAACCTCTTAGCAAATTTCAATTATACAATTCAGTATTGTTAACTCTAGTCACATTGCTGTACTTTAGATCTACAGAATCTATTCATTTTTTATTATCAACGTTTTTTTTCCTTTGACCAACATCTCCCCATTGCCCCATCTCCACTTACCCCCAGCTACTGGCAACCACCATTCTATTCTCTGCTTCTGAGTTATACTCTTAGAGTCCACATACAAGTGAGATCATGAAGTATTTTTTGTGTGTCTGGCTTATTTCACTTAGCACATAATGTCTTCTAGGTTCATCCATGTTGTCACAAATGACAGAATTTTCTTCTTTATGGCTGTTTTCAGTTTTCTCTTATATATACAGCTCAGTCACACAATTTCTTTATTCATTGGTTAGTAGACACTTAGGTTGTTTCCATATCTTGGCTATAGTGAATAATACGTCTATGGACATGGGGGTGCAGATATCTCTGAAATATACTGATTTCTTTTCATTTGAATATATACCCAGATGTGAGATTGCTAGATCATATGGTATTTCTACTTCTAATGTTTTTGAGGAGCTTCCATACTGTTTTTTTTTTACATCTTTATTGGAGTATAATTGCTTTACAGTGGTGTGCCAGTTCCATACTGTTTTTAATAGTGGCTGTACCAATTTATATTTCCACCAATAGTTTACAAATGTTTCAATTTCTCCAAATCATCAACAAAACTTGTTACCTCTTGTCTTTTTGATAATAGCCATTCCAACAGGTGTGAGGTGATATCTTTTTGTGGTTTTGATTTGCATTCCTCTGGTGATTAGGGATGTTGAGCAACTTTTCATGTACCTATTGGCCAGTCATATGTATTCTTTGGAAAACAATTCTATTCAGATTTTCTCCATTTTTTAATCAAGTTATTTGTTTTGGATACAAATCCTTTCACAGGTATGTGTTTTGCAAATCTTTTCTCCCAGTCTGTGATTTGTCTTTCTGTACTTTTAACAGTCTTTCACAGAGTACAAGTTTTTAATTTTAATAAATTCCAGCTTATCAATTTTCCTTTCTTTGTACTGTTTCTGTTGTATTTGAAAACACTTAACCAAACCCAAAGCCACTTAGATTTTATCTTTGTTTTCTAGTAGAAGCTTCATCTTTTTGAATTTTATATTTAGATCTGTGATCTATTTTGAGGTAATTTTTGTGAAAGTTGTAAGTTCTGTATCTAGATTTATTTTTTTGCATGTGAATGCCCAGTTGGTCCATCACAATTTGTTGAAAAGACTATCCTTTTCCCACTGAATTGTCTTAGGTCTTTTGTCAGAGACCAGTTGACTATATTTGTATGGGTCTACTTCTGGGCTCTCTATTCTGTTCCTTTGGCCTTTGTGTCTACACTTTCACTAATATCTCAGTGCTCTGATTATTGTAGCTTTATAACAAGACTTGTAATCTGCTGATGAGAGTCATCCAACTTTATTCCTCTTAAATTGTTCTTAAGTAACGTGTTGGCATTGTAGGTCTTTTGCTTCTTGATATACACTTTAGAATCAGTTTGTAGTGTATTTATCTGGCCTTAGCTTTAGGGTAGTCCTGGACTTATATAATAATTTAGGAATTATTCCTTCTGGTTCTAGTTTATGGAAGAGATTATAGAGAAATTGTAAGACTTCTTTATATATTTGGTAGAATTTAACAGTGAAACCATACAGGACTGGTGCTTTTTTTCTTGGATGTTTATTAATTATGAATTCATTATTTTAATAAATATAACCATATTAATATTATTTATGTCTCCTTGTGTGAGTTTTGGTAGTTTGTGTCTTTCAGGGTGTTGGTCAGTTTCACCAATGTTAACAAATTTGTGAGCATAGAGTCATTTTTGTATTGAAGTATTACCCTTTTAATGACCATGCAATCAATAGTGCTGACCCAACTCTGTTTCTGATATTGGTAATTCTGTCTTCTGTCTTTTTTCCTTGGTTGCTTGGCTTGAACTTTATCACCTTTATTGATCTTGTCAAAGAATTTGCTTTGGATTTCCATGGTATCCGCTATTGTTTTACTGTTTTCAATTTCATTGATTTCTGCTATAATTATCATTATTTATTTTCTTCAGCTTGCTTTAGGCTTAAATTGTTCTTCTTTCTGTAATTTCTTAAGGTGGAATATTAGATTATTGATTTTAGATCCTTCATCCATTTGAATACATGAAACTAATACTATTAATTTCCCTCTAACCACTGCTTTCACTGCATCCTACGCAGTTTGATAAGTTGTATTTTCATTTATTTTAAGGTACTTTTAAATTTCTCTTGAGACTTCTTTGACCTGTGTGTTATTTAGAAATGTGTTCTTTAATTTCCCAATATTTGGAGAATATTTTCTACAAATGGTGCAGGAACAATTGGACATGCACATGGAAAAAGTGAATGTAGGCACAGGCCTTATGCCCTTCACAAAAAATTAACTCAAAATGGATCACAGACCTAAATATAAGATGCAAACCTATAAAACTCATGGAAGATAACACAGGAGAAAATCTAGATGACCTTGGGTATGGTAATGACTTCACGTACAACACCAAATGTATGATCCAGAAAGAAAGAATCAATAAGCTAGACTTTATTAAAACTAAAAACTTCTGCTCTCTGAAAGACAGTGTCAAGAGAATGAAAAGACAAGCCATGGACTGGGTGAGCAGAGTTGCAAAAGACACATCTGATAAAGGATTGTTATCCGGAATATTCAAAGAAGTCTTAAAATCCAACAATAAGAAACAATCTGCTTTAAAAATGGGCCAAGGACCTTAAGAGACACCTCACCGAAGAAGATATTCAGATGGCAAATAAGCATGTGAAAAGATTTGCCACATCATTTTTCATCAGGGAAATGCAAATTAAAACAATAAATACCACTATACACCTATTAGAATGGCTAAAATCCATAACACTGACAACAAATGCTGGTGAGGATGTGGAGCAACAGGAATTTTTATTCATTGCTGGTGGGAATGCAAGATGGTACAGCCACTTTGGAAGACAGTTTGGTGGTTTCTTACAAAACTAAAAATACTCTTAACATACAATCCAGCATTCATGCTCCTTGGTATTGAAAGAGTTGAAAATTATGTCTACACAAAACCTGCAGACAGATGTTTACAGCAGCTTTATTAACAGTTACCAAAACTTGGAAGCAATCAATATGTCTTCCAGATAAATAAACAGTTATCCATCCAGAGAGTGGATTATTATTCAGTGCTAAAAAGAAATGAGCTATCAAGCCATGATATGACATGGAGGAAGCTTAGATGCATATTACTAAGTGAAGGAAGCCAATCTTAAAATGCTACATACTGTTTGATTCCAACTATATGACATTCTGGAAAACACAGAACTGTAGAGAAAGTAAAAAGATCAGTGGTTTCCAAGAGTTGGGAGAGGCTGTGAGTTGAATAGGTGGAACACAGAGGACTATTTGGGCATGAAAATATGCAGTATGATACCATAATGATGGATGAATGTCATTATACGTTTGTCTAAATCCATAGAATATACAACATTAAGAGTTAACCCTTAATGTAAACTAACGACTTTGCGTGATTATGATTTGTTAATGTAGGTACAACAGTTGTAACAAGTGTACCAGTCTGGTGGGGGATATTGAGAATAAGGGAGACTCTCTCTGTACCTTCCTCTCAATTTTGCTGTGAACCTAAAACTGGTCTAAAAAAGTCTTAATTTTAAAAAAGCATATTTATTTGTTAAAAGACAAAGTATCATGGTATTTAAGGGCATATTTTTTTATGAACAACAGATCTAATTTTAAGACTAATCTCTGTCACTTATTAGCTTTGTGACTTTGGTCAATTTGCCTCTGTGACTCCATATCCTAGTGGTGATCTTTAAAATGTATTATATTATCAAACTCATGGGTGGTTATAAAAATAATTATATAATGCATGTGAAACATAGTGATGAGCACATACTGAGTATTTAATTAATCTTATTGTTATAGAATACTGTGATTTATTTCTTAGAATAATACATTTACAATAAATTTTTATGTTAGAACACAGGGCTGATGGTCCAAGTTTATATTCTACAATAAAATACAATTTTCAGTAATTCGGATACAACTAGAACCTAGGAGAACCAACTTATTGACCAGAAGCCACCAAAAAACTGCCAAAAGATGGCACTTGCGCCAAACTCCAGAAAGGAAGCCTTTCTTAAAATCTGGCATTGGTTTCAAAATTAAGTACTGAGCAATCTTTCCATTAAATTAATTGTGAAGTGTATTTTAATAGAAGGACTTGCACATTGCCAGGATATTTGAATTTGGCTACAAAGAAAGATACTAACAATAATCTTCAAGTCTAAAAACCCTCATTAGCAATAAATAAGAAATCCCAAACTCACATGTTCTTGCATATTATTACTTCCATATAAATACATATAATTTGGTAAAGAATCAGACTTAGGAAATAGTTTCCCAGATTTACATGCTTCCTATTTTATCCATCAAATAATAACAACATCTTGTCTTGCCTCAAGTACTTGGTGTTTGCTTAGTAAAGGCTAATAGATAATCATCCAAAATATCTGCTAAACTTGGCAGATGACTCATTAGAAGAAAATGAAGATCTACTCATTTTAATAATACCAAAGTGTGTCAGTTTTGATAAGTTAGAAACTATAAATGAGTCCTTTAGGAATGTTTCCTCAATATATAGTCAAGCTCTATGTATAGGTTTGATTTTATATAGGGCATGAAATGTTTGAGAAGGTGTGTGTCCTCTTTAAAATTTATATATTTTATGATTCCTTAATACTTTTAGATAAATTTCATATTTAACTTATGAATATATGTCAAGGACCGCTTTTAAAAATATATTTTGCATTCTAAAACTGGGAAATTTTTCTGCTTTATCCTTGATATATTAGCATTTTTATACTTTTAAGCATGTTTTATCTTTTAAAATCATGTGCTATAGTTGCTTCATGTTGGGGACTTTATTATAGTTTCCATATACACTCCCTGTTCATTCCAAATTTTAATGATTGTTCTGTATGTACATTGTCAGATATTATAGTAATTGTATAGTATTCTGTACCCCTTATAAACATCATGTAATGTTAGTTTTACAGGTAAAATTTAATGATCACCAACAATCCATAAGCTGATATCTCTTCAGTAATTTTGGAGAATTTGTCTGAATTTCTCTAGTATATTTCTCAAGAAAGGCTCCACGGAAATCCCAAGATACAGGAAATCCAGGAAAATTTCAATGAATATTGGGGTCCCCTTAAAAGAATTTAGGAATAAACTTAAAAAAGCCCCCGCTGCTCAAATATAGTACAATTTAATCAATAATAAGCAATAACTGTGTTTTATAGAAACATAGAAATATGCTTAAATCTATGAGTTTAAAATGACATTCAAAAAGTCCATCATTGATCACCTTCGGAAGATGCTAGGTATTTCAATTGAACTCATGTATCTCTTTCTATCCTTTGACTTTCAAACAACAAATACCATTATATTTAGAGTTTACTTCTTTTAAATAAAATGTAGTTGGGTCATTAAAAACATCTATTCTGCCAATCTTTGTCTTTTAATTGATATATTTAGACTATATATTTTTATCATTCGTATATTTAGGGCTTAAGACTGCCATTTTTATTTGTTTTGTGTTTGGTACCTCAGTTTTGTATTCCTCTGTTTCACCTCTCACACTTTCTTATGGGTCACTTGAACATATTTTAGAATTTAATTTTGACTTATCTGTTGAGTTTTTTTAGTTTATTTCTTTGTATAGAATATCTAGTGGTTTCTGCAAATATTACTTTATAAATATGTAACTTATGGTCTGCTGATATGAGCATTTAACAAGTCTAGGTAAAGTGTAGACAACTTACCTCCATTTAATTCCCTTAATTCTCTATTTAGAACATTCTTTTCTTAAATACACTTCTCCACATACACTGAGAACTGCACTACACAGTGTTATAATATTTTATTCAATCTCTAACATAATTCAGTAAGCTCAAGAGGAGGAAAGTATATTGTATATACTCATATTATTGATATTTCCATTGTTCTTTCTTTCATCCTGATAATCCGGGATTCCTTCTATTTCATTTCCTTTTTTTGTGTGAAGAACTTCCTTTAGCCATTTATACACTGTTTCTCCTCTCCTGTGACATCAATGACATAGGTGCTAGCTCTCTTGTTACTGTCCCACAGGTATTTGAGGCTCTGTTCATTATTTCTTTTAGTCCATTTTCTCCTATTTTCACGTTTGGAAATTTTATTTATCTATCTTTAGATTCACTGATTATTTCCTCTGTCATCTCTACTGTTGAGCCCTCCCAGTAAGTTTTTTTTTTTAATTTTGGTTATTGTATATTTCATGTTTCTAATTTTTCACTTGGTTCTGTTTTGTAACTTTGATTTCTTTGATAAAATTTTGTTTTCATTTGTTGCAAAAGGATTCATAATTGATTTCTTAAACATTTTTATCACTGTGGAGTCAAAATTCTTTTCAGATAATTACAGTATCTGATTCATCTTGGTGTTGACATCTGTTGATTGCGTTTTTTCATTCAAGTTGTGATTTTCCTAGTTTATGGTATGATGAGAGATTTTTGTTTGTGTCCTGGACATTTTGGGTATGATGTTAGGAAACTCTGGATCCAATTTAAATCTTCTATTTCAGCAGGCAGTCACCAAGTTTAGGTTTAGCACATGGGTCCTGGCCTACTTTTGTGGGCTGTGGTTCAAATGACATTTAGTTTTTAGAGCCTTGCAGTGCTATTCTGGTGTGCTTCATTTTTATGCTACATGGATGGCCCTCTGAAAACTTGGGTGGTATTCCAAACTTTCAGTTCTGAAACTTTTTGACATGCTTATTCTAAAGCTTTATGTGTGAGCTGGTCAGGGGTCTGCCTAGTATATTCTTAGGGTTTTAAAGAATTCTTTTTTCCAGCTCTTCTCTGAGATCTCCCCCCTCTAGTTGAAAAGGTGAGAGATACTTGCCTTCCATTGCCTCATATTGAGGTGGGGAGTGACAAAATGCAGACCTCCTTACTCAGTTTTTGCTGTTAACACTGGCAATGGATAAAAGTGTTTCTCTGGGCTGACTGCTTCCAGTGACTGAGGGTCAAGGTCCAGATTCCCTACTCTGTCTCCACAGATACCATGGTGGGAAATGTTAGGGTGATCTTAGGTTCTAAATATTGTTGTGATATGTTTTGATAATGTATACGTAAGGTTCATATGACCACATTTTAATACTTATACTTTAATAAACATGTATTCTACAAGGAAGTTAATTCGGAGTGTTCCCTGTTATGTAATTGGCCTGAGACACAGGCTGATTTAGCTATCCCTGTTCCTTTATAAAGCTGAATTCTTAATGGTTTGGAATTGTTAAAGCTTGCTTCTATTACACATCCAGTCTGAAATCCCTGTGGAAATATATATAATACATATATCCCTGAATTTATTTATTTTTTTATCCCTGAATTTAAACAGTGGATGCTGAATAAACAATAATAGCAGTGATTTGAAAGAAAGAGAAAACTTGGGGTTAGTTCAGTTTCATCATTCTATGTGATGTGTGTTTTTTTAATTGAAGTATAGTTGATTTATAATATTATGTTAGTTTTGGGTTTACAACATAGTGATTAGTTATTTTGGCAGATTATATTCCATAATAGATTATTACAAGGTAATGTGTATAATTCTTCATGCTATACAGTATATCCTTGATGGTTATCTGTTTTATATATAGAAGTTTGTATCTTTTTTTTTTTTTTTTGCGGTACGCGGGCCTCTCACCGCTGCGGAGCACAGGCTCCGGACGCACAGGCCCAGCGGCCACGGCTCACGGGCCCAGCCGCTCCGCGGCATGTGGGATCCTCCCGGACCGGGGCACGAACCCGTGTCCCCTGCATCGGCAGGCAGACTCCCAACCACTGCGCCACCAGGGAAGCCCAGAAGTTTGTATTTCTTAATCCCATACCCTAATCCCACACCCCTGCCTTCCCTCTCCCCTTTGGTAACCACAAATTTATTTTCTATATCTGTTGGTCCATTTCTGTCTTACATATGTATTCATTTGTATTATTTTTCAGATTCCACATATAAGTGATATCATACAGTATTTCTCTTTGTGTGATTTATTTCACTAAGCATAATATTCTCTAGGTCCATCTATGTTGATGCACATGGCAGCAATTCATTCTTTTTTATGGCTAATATTCCATTGTGTATATACACCACATATTCTTGATCCAATCTTCTGTTGATGGGCACTTGGGTTGCTTCCATGTCTTGGCTATTGTAAATAGCGCTGCTATGAACATTGGGGCGCATGTATCTTTTCGAATGAGTGTTTTGGGGTTTTTTGCAGATATATACCCAGGAATGGAATTGCTGGATCATGATACTTCTACCTTTAGTTATTTAAGGAACCGCCATGCTGTTCTCCATAGTGGCTACACCAAATTACATTCCCACCAACAGTGTACAAGCGTTCCCTTTCCTCTACATCCTCTCCAAAATTTCAAAATTGTAGACTTTTTCGTGATTGCCATTCTGACAGGTGTGAGGTGATACCTCATTATGGTTTAGATTTGCATTTCTCTACTAATTAGTGATGTTGAGCATCTTTTCATGTGCCTATTGGCCATCTGTATGTCTTTGTGAAAAAATGTCTATTCAGGTCTTCTGCCTATTTTTTGATTGGGTTGTTTTTTTGATATTGAGTTGTAGAGTTGTTTGTATATTTTGGATATGAACCCCTTGTTGGTTGCATCATTTGCAAATATTTTCTCCCATTCCATAGGCTTTTTCATTTTTCCAATGGTCTCCTTTGATATGCAAAAGCTTTTAAGTTTAATTAGGCCCCATTTGTTTATTTTTGCTTTTATTTCTTTTACCTTAGGAGACTGATCCAAGAACACATCACTATGATTTATGTCAAAGAGTATTTTGCCTATGTTCTCTTCTAGGAGTTTTATGGTTTCAGGTCTTACATTTAGGTCTTTAAACAATTTTGAGTTTATTTTTGTATATAGTGTGAGGGAGTGTTCTAACTTCATTGATTTACATGGAGCTGTCCAGTTTTCCCAACACCACTGTTGAAGAGACTGTCTTTCCTCCATTGTATATTCTCACCCCCTTTGTCATAGATTAATTGACCATAGGTGTCTGGGTTTAGTTCAGGGCTCTCTATTCTGTTCCATTGATCTATGTGTCTGTTTTGGGGCCAGTACCACACTGTCTTGATTACTGTAGCTTTGTAGTATAGTCTGAAGTCTGGGAGGGTGATACCTCCAGTTTTGCTCTCTTTTCTCCGGATTGCTTTGACAATTCAGGTCTTTTGTAGTTCCATTTAAATTGCAGGATTATTTCTTCTGGTTCTGTGAAAAATGTCATGGGTATTTTGATAGGGATTGCATTAAAACTGTAGATTGATTTGAGTGCTATGGCCCTTTTTAACAATACTAATTCTTCCAATCCAAGAACATAGCATATCTTCCCATTGCTTTTAATCATCTTCAATTTCCTTCAATGTTTTATAGTTTTCAGAGTATAGGTCTTTCCCCTCCTGGTTGAGTTTATTCCTAGGCATTTTATTTTTTTGATATGATTTTAAATGGGATTTTTTTACTGTGTCTTTTTGGTATTTCATTCTTAGTGTATAGAAATGCAACAGATTTCTGTATAATCCTGTATCTTGCAACATTGCTGAATTCATTTATTAGTTCTAATAGTTTTGGGGTAGTGACTTTAGGGTTCTCTGTACAGAGTATCATGTCATCTGCAAATAGTGACAGTTTTACCTCGTCCCTTCTAATTTTGATATCTTTTATTTCTTTTTCTTTTCTGATTGATTGCTGTGGCTAGGACTTCCAACACTATGTTAAATGGAAGTGGCAAGAGTGGGCATCTTTGTCTTGTTCCTGAATTTAGTGGGAAGGCTTTTGGCTTTTCACTGTTGAATATTGTGTTGGCTGTGGGTTTTAAGTTGTTTTTATATCTAGGTGTAAGTGAATGCATTTGTTTAGAATTCTGTGAAATTGTGTCTTGTGATTTTCTTACAATATTTCTCCCTTATCAATGTTATTTCTCCTTTGCCATTTATTATTTTTTTATTTGTGCTATTTCTCCCTTCTTGCTTGATAATGGTAGGTTGTAGTTTGTTCATGTTAACTTTTTCTAGACATTTCTCTTGCTTAAAGTATATAATTGGGTCTTAATTTGTGGGCAAATTGGAAAAAATGTTTATTTTTAGATATTAGTTAATCCTATTCATATTTATTGATATAACTGATATATTTGGTCTTAAATTTTCCAAATACTGATAATTAAGTATATTTTTACCATTCATTTTTATTTATATAGTGTGAATTATTTGCTCTCTGGTTAGTCAATTATTTATTCATTTATTTAGGAAGGTTTGTCAAGGAGGAATAAATTTTCCTCTAACCTTTCTAGTTCTTCTGGCTGGTCTAAGAACTAAATTGACATGAGACAGATTAACAGGAGAAAATCAAACAAAAGTTTAACAACATATATACATGGGTGAGACCCAGGAAAACTGAGTAACTAAACAAAATGGCCAAAACCCTCACCTCAAATACTATCTTCAGCTAAAGATAAAAGAGGATGTATGGGATAGTGGTTTGGGACTTCAAAGGGGAGGAAGGCAATTCACATAGAGGTGGAAAAGCAAATGTTTGGTAAACAAATATTTGCTGAGCCATGAAGAGACAATGGAGCACAGACTGGACTCTGATGTCTAGACCCTGCCAAATTTCCCCCACCACATTTAGCCCATATTCTTTGCAGATATTTCTGGTGATAGCTCTATTCTGGAACAGACCCTTTAAATTATTTAGGCAGCTAAGGGGTAGGTGAAAAGAAAAACTTCCTGAACCTCTTTTTCTTAAAAATACTTAGCCTAAATTAATCCTCATGCCAAAAAGACACATTTTCAGGTTACAAATATTTCTCCCCTGCAGTCACATCTTTGAAACTTCTCCAAGAAGTTTCATAGTCCAGAGGCTGAGTTTGTAGATTGTTCAGCTCATTGAACTAGACTCTAAGTCCTGAAAATAGATCTGTCCACTTAAATTCATTTTAGGATGTGGTGATGCAGGTGGGCTCTCAAAGTTAGGCCTATATTGTGTAAGCAAGCAGTCAGGTATTTAATAAGAGGCATTTCTATGGAAACAAGAGAAAACAAAGGTTAATATATGGAGCAAATTATAAACCAGTTTCTGAGCTTGGTGGGGAGCCAATCAAGATTTCTAGATGTCAGGATCAAAGCATCTTCTGCAGTTTGAAATGTCTTCGATGATGTCATTGGGTGTTCAGGTAAACCTTCTGAGTGGCTTACATATCAACCGACATGAAGATTGTCTAAACATGGGCTACTGTGGTGATTTCTCTTAAGTTTATATCAAGTTGTTCAGCTTCAGTTTACAGGGCTTCAGGAAAAGGGCAGCTTTAGTTCTCAATGATGCTGTTAAAAGAGGGAGAAAAATAAAAAATGTTTGGAGAGTTGTAGCCAAATATTTGAGGAAACTAGAAGATTTCAGGATCCAGTCCAGTTTACAGGTTAAAAAACCAAAACCTCAAACACAATTAACAGATCTAGAATCTAAAATCCACAAGTGTATATTATAATTTATATTAAAACAATTTTTTTCTCTAAAATCACCGTTAATTACCAAAGATAGCTTAGAAAAGCTAATTTGTTTGCAAAATAAGTACAGTTTAAAAAAACTTGGCCCCATTTTTTTACGTAAGTCCAGCAAGAATAGTGGTTGACCACATAGGTTCCTTTAAATCTGCTTCATTGGAATTTTTAATATGGAATTTCCAGATTGAACTTTTAAATGCCTCTTGAGGCCAGGAAACCAAGTCAAGAATTTTCCATCAGACTCACCTGTAATGCCTATAGATATGGGTGAATTTCCTCTCAAGATCCCTAAAATATCCTGAGGTTCTTGCACCTGCCAGGACGACCTTCTTAACCGGTAAGGTTGTTGGGAACACTGTAAGCAAGGTACCAGGATGTTTTTGCCAAGGGGCTTTATTGGCTTCATAAAGTCAATCTTAGCTCCTTGAAGCTGTCTGGTCATGTTTGAGTCAATTCATATCTGTCTCAAATATGACATTCCAATCAAAGTCTTGGTAATATAACCAGTGTTTCCAATTGTGTCCCGTTACAAAGAGAACAGATTCTTAATGAACTTATGTAAATAACTATATTGCCATGAAAGTAAGAATACTCAAGTTTCTGAATTCTGGAAGGATCATGTAGGGAGAAAAAGATAAATGTTTCAATTTTTTATCTTACAAAGGTGTAATTTGCCAAATTGCTGTAAGATAGCATAAGAGGAAAGTTTTCCTTATATCTTGAAAACAAAGATTAAAATACAAGTATTATTTCAGATAAAAAGTCATAAATATTATAATCATATTCATCAGTTCATTCAGTCCTATGTAATTAATTCTTGTTGATCTTGACCTTTTGTTAGCAGTTTTATGAGGATAGTAGTTTTTCCATTAGAGTGAATTTGTGTGTATACCCAGCACGTAACACAGCCCCGCAGGCCTCTTACTGTTGTGGCCTCTCCCGCTGCGGAGCACAGGCTCCGGACGCACAGGCCCAGCGGCCACGGCTCACGGGCCCAGCCGCTCCGCGGCATGTGGGATCTTCCCGGACCGGGGCACGAACCTGTGCCCCCTGCATCGGCAGGCGGACTCCCAACCACTGCGCCACCAGGGAAGCCCAACCCATGTTTTTTAGATGTATGTTTTTCAGAACAAGGCAAAGTGCCTGTGATTATGTGTGAATCAGAAGGCTGAATTATGAGGAACTGTTGTAGAACATACAGATTTTCAAAATACCAACGTTGAAATAGCATGATGTGTAAAACAAAGCTTTGGGGAGTATATCAAATGACAGATACTGCCTTTAATTAGCATTATGATTATACTTTATATCCTATTTAGCCCTTGAGTCTGGAGTCTGCATCCTTCATTCATAAGCATAAGCTAAATGGTCTATGAGAATATACAGATCTGGAAACAGAACTAAAGTTCAGTTCTATAAGCCTCCTCAACCATTAGTTGTAGATTCTCTCACCACTGGGATTTTCTCAATGGACATTCTGTTACCAGCACTTCACTGAATCTCATCTGGCCTTGATGATGCCTTCTAAGCAGTAGAGTATAAAGAACAGGCATTGGCACAGGCAGACACTGACACTCTTTTCCTTTCACTTACTGGTAGTGGTAAAGAACTTAAAATTTTGAGTATTTTCTTTATTTATAAAATTGGTGTAATAATGCCTACTTCATAGCAGTGTTGTAGCAATTAGGAGCTAAATGAATGACAGTTTCTAAGGTCACCACCTCATTCTGTGGGCACCGTCCTATGGCCTGCTCCATTGCTTCCTCCTGGATGGTACAGCCATCCTGTGCCCTAGCTCAGTACTCATTTCACCACTCTCAGCAAGCCATCTTTGCACCAAAACTGCATACTGTATTCGGTACCTATTAGATTTCTTTCCAACTCAACAATTTATTTTTGTTTGAAACCTTTTCCTTCAATCTTTCCAAGGGGTGGGCTACAGGTAAATCCACCCTCATGATGTAACCATCTCCAAAAGTACCGACCTACTAATACCATCACCTTTGGGGGGTTAGGATTTCAACAAATAAATTTGCGGGGGGGACACAAAAATTCAGAACATAGCATGTGGTATACTGCAGAATAGTAAGTAAGTCTACCTAGTTTTTGTTTAGGGCATTAAAAGGAGACAGTGACGAGGGCAGAGACAAGATGATGGAGTAGAAGGACATGAGGTCACCTCTTCTCATGAAAACACCAAAATCAAAACTAACTGCTGAACAACCACTGACAAAAAAACACTGGGACCTACCAAAAATGATATCCTACAACCAAAGACAAAGAAGAAGCCACAAAGAGATGGTAGATGGGGCACAATCATGATAATATCATGCCAGGTGGGCGACCGACAAACTGGAAAAGAATTATATTGCAGAGGTTCTCCTACATGAGTGAAACTTCTGAGCCCCACATCAGGCTCCCCAGCCTGGGGATCTGGCATCTGCAGGAGGAGCCCCCAGAGTATCTGGCTTTGAAGGCCAACAGGGTTTGATCACAGGAATTCCTAAGGACTGGGGGAAACAAACAGAAACTCCACTCTTGGAGGGTACACACAGAGTCTTGTGTGCACCAGGACCCAGGGGAAAAAGCAGTGACCTCCTGAGCCTGGGTCAGACCTACCTGCTGGTATTGGAGGATCTCCTGTGGAGGTGGGGGGCAGCTGTGGCTCACTATGGGGACAAAGACACTGGTGGCAGTAGTTCTGTGGGATACTCATTGGCATGAGCCCTCCTGGAGCCTGCCATTTTCTCACCAAGACCCAGCCCCATGCAACAGCCTGTAGGCTCCAGTGCTGGGAGTCCAGTACCACAGGGCCTTTAGAGACGAATTCTATCAAACATTTAGAGGAGAGTTAACACCTATCCTTCTGAAAATATTCCAAAAACTGCAGAGGAAGGAACACTCCCAAACTCATTCTATGAGGCCACCATCACCCTGATACCAAAACCACATAAAGATACCACAAAAAAAGGAAATTACAGGCCAATATCACTGGTGAACATAGATGCAAAAATCCTGAACAAAATACTAGCAAACAGAATCCAACAGCACATTAAAAGGATCATACACCATGATCAAGTGTGATTTATCCCAGGGATGCAAGAATTTTTCAGTATCCGCAAATCAATCAGTGTGATGCACCACATCAACAAATTGAAGAATAAAAAGTGTATGATCATCTCAATAGATGCAGAAAAAGCTTTTGACAAATTTAGCACCCATTTATGATTATAAACTCTCCAGAAAGTGGGCCTAGAGGGAACATACCTCAACATAATAAAGGCCATACGTGACAAACCTACAGCTAACATCATACTCAACAGTGAAAAGCTGAAAGCATTTCCTCTAAGATCAGGAACAAGACAAGGATGATCCACTCTCGCCACTTTTATTCAACATAGTTTTAGAAGTCCTAGCCACAGCAATAGGTGAAGAAAAAGAAATAAAGGGAATCCAAATTGGAAAAGAAGAAGTAAAACTGTCACTGTTTGCAGATGACATACTATACATAGAAAGTCCTAAAGATGCTACCAGAAAACTACTACAGCTCATCAATGAATTCAGTAAAGTTGCAGGATACAAAATTAATACACAGAAATCTGTTGCATTTCTATACACTAACAACGAAAGATTAGAAAGAAATTAAGGAAACAATCACATTTACCATTGCATCAAAAAGAATAAAATACATAGGAATAAACCTACCTAAGGAGGCAAAAAACCTGTACTCCGAAAACTGTAAGATGCTGATGAAAGAAATCAAAGATGACACAAACAGATGGAAAGATATACCATATTCTTGGATTGGAAGAATCAGTATTGTAAAAATGACTATATTACCCAATGTGATCTACAGATTCAATGCAATCCCTATCAAATTACCAATGGTATTTTTCACAGAACTAGAACCAAAAATCTTAAAATTTGTATGGAGACACAAAAGACCCCGAATAGCCAAAGCAATCTTGAGAAAGAAAAATGGAGCTGGAGGAATCAGGCTCCCTGACTTCAGACTATACTATAAAGCTACAGTCATCAAAACATTACGGTCCTGGCACAAAAACAGAAATACAGATCAATGGAACAGGATAGAAAGCCCAGAGATAAACCCATGCACCTATGGTCAATTAATCTACAACAAAGGTGGTAGGACTATACAATGGAGGAAAGACAGTCTCTTCAATAAATGGTGCTAGGAAAACTGGACAGCTACATGTAAAAGAATGAAATTAGAACATTCCTTAACATCATAACCAAAAGTAAACTCAAAATGGCTAAAAGACCTAAATACAAGACCTAATACTATGAAACTCTTAGAGGAAAACATAGGAAGAACACTCTGACTATAAATCACAACAATATCTTTTTTCTATCTGACTCCTAGAGTAATGGAAATAAAAACAAAAATAAACAAATGGGACCTAATCAAACTCAGAAGCTTTTGCACAGCAAAGCAAACCATAAACAAAACAAAAAGGCAACCCACACAATGGGAGAAAATTTTAGCAAATGATGCAACTGACAATGGATTAATTTCTAAAATTTACAAACAGCTCATAAAGCTCAATATCAAAAGACAAACAACCTAATCAAAAAATGGGCAGAAGACCTAAATAGACATTTCTCCAAAGAAGACATACAGATGGCCAAGAGGCACATGAAAAGATGCTTAACATTGCTAATTATTTAAGAAATGCAAATCAAAACTATAATGAAGTACCACCTCACACCAATCTGAATGGCCATATCAAAAAAATCTACAAACAATAAATGCTGGAGAGGGTGTGGAGAAAAGGGAACCCTCCTACCCTGTTGGTGAGAATGTAAATTGGTACAGGTTCCTTAAAAAACTAAAAAGCAAGCTATCATGTAATCCAGCAATCCCACTCCTGGGCATATATCCAGAGAAAGTCATGGTTTGAAAGGATACATGCACCCCAGTGTTCATTGCAGCACTATTTACAAGAGCCAGGACATGGAAGCAACGTAAATGTCCATCGACAGATGAGTGGGTAAGAAGATATGGTACATATATAGAATGGAATATTACTCCGCCATTAAAAAGAATGAAACAATGCCATTTGCAACAAGATGGATGGACCTGGAGACTATCATACTAAGTGAAGTAAGTCAGACAGAGAAAGACAAATATCATATGATATCTCTTATATGAGGAATCTAAAATAATGATACAAATGAACTTATTTACAAAACAGAAACAGACTCACAGACATAGAAAACAAACTTATGGTTACCAAAGGGGAAGGGCAGAGGGAAGGATAAATTGGGAGATTTGGATTGACATTATACACACTACTATATTTAAAATAGATAACCGATCAGTACATACTGTATAGCAGAGGGAACTCTACTCAGTATTCTGTAATAACCTAAATGGGAAAAGAATTTGAAAAAAGATATATGTATAACTGAATCAGTTTGCTGTACACCTGAAACTAACACAACACTGTAAGTCAACTATACTCCAATATAAAATAAACATTTTTTAAAACAAGGAGACAGAGCAGGTGGTCTAAAGGAGTTACCCAGAAACACACAAGAATGTATTAGAGAGAACACTGATTACATACGACCTAACATGCTGCATGGCAGACACAAAGTCAAAGACTGGGGGGCAGGAACCTAGCTTATGGATGTTTCTGGAATATCAGTGTAGTTAGGAATTCTTAGAGGTATCCCCATTGCATTTTTCTATTCAAACAATTTTCCAGGAGAGACCATGAATCATCCCAGGGAGTCAGTCACCTGTGTTAGTATGTAACACAATAGTTGGTTTTCCAAAATGCAGCAACAGTTAAGTACCTCTTCTTTCTCTTGTTGTGAAAGATGGGGACCCAGTTGATCAACATTGTATTCTTCCTAGGATTCAAATATGCCTGGCCATATCTGGAAGACTGGTGAGACCAGCCCGCAGGGTCGATTTGCAGGATAGACTGAATCACCTTCTGGGAAAGAAAACTCACTTTGAAGAGGATGTCAGGTCAGACCCACAAGATTTTACTTCTTTAGTCCTTAGTCATCAAAGAGAGGGATGCTTCTGCATAGTTTAGTCGCTGTTTCTCATTCTCATTACTCAGATTTACACAGGTTTTATATGGTCAACTTCGTAGTGAGAGAGGAGGGCTGCAATTAAAGGCAGAAAATTTGTGTAATTTAAATCTTTGTAATGTGTTACAGTACAAGGTGTAACTGCTGTGGGATATTGTGAGTCAAGGTGGAGAGAAAAGGTTTTATCTGCAGGGTGGCTACCAAACATGAGACAGAGGAGGGAACAGAAATCACTTGTTCTCTGTTATTTTGATAGATGACATTATGAAGCCATAGAAAGCTAAATAATGCCCTGATGTTTTGAAGCAGTTTCCGAAACACGTAATACATGTTTCTTAAGTTTACACAATTAAACCATTACTATCTGTCATAGTATTTCAAATGACAATCTGTGAACTCCTGGCAGGCCAGAGATATATTATTGTGGGTCTGCAAATTATCTCTAAGAAATTTTTATTTTGTGTTTTTCCATTTTCATGATCTACAAAATTATAATCACATTCTGGATCAACTAGATGAAATACTCTGGAACCTAAGCCATGTCACGCAATTTTATTAATTGTATATTTTAGTTGTGGATTCATGGAAAAAGGGAGGTATACTGAGTATTAAAATAATGCATTTGAGCCAAGCATAAACCAAATTATGTCACACAGTCTAATTTAAAATTTCACAGAAGTTCGAATGGAGAAAAGTTGTAAGAAATTGAGTTGCCACAAGACACAAAGTAGTATAGCCATGTTGAATATGAAATTAATATTGTGAATTTGAACTTTATTGGCTATGTGAATATGGTTTTATTTAATTTGTAAATATGTAGATGTAAATATGAAGATGAGAAGTTTATTCTTAGCTTTTATGATTGTGCTTATTTAACTAGCCATTAAAAATAAGTCATCACCTTGGGTCTGAGGAGATATTTTCCTTGCAGTGAGATTCAGATATCGTTCAAGTTTGGGGAAAACTGAAAACAAACACTGGCCTCTGAGAAATTCATAGTTTTAAGTATTTCAGAACCACCTAAGGCAGGGACAACGCCTTGGCATCACTAAACCCAGTGTAACACTAGCCAAACTTTATGGCACCTCATTCTGCAGTTATAAGGAAGAAAAATCTTTAAGAGATTTGACTGAACAATGCCAACTATTTTTTAATGAGATTGAAGTGATGAATTTCTATTAGAACAATTTTTAATGTTTTCATAATTCCTTCTTGAATCATTTTCACATATAACAATATATCAAATATCTGTGAGGCCGTGTACCATAAGCTGTCCAATTTAGGAGGTAGAGGCACTACTGTTTTGTATATGACAAAAATGAGGCTGAGAGACATTAAGTTGTCTAAGGTGATGTAGAAAGAGGTATGCCGACAGTTATAAGTTTTCTGATCCCAAGTCCACTGAACTTTCCACACATGACACCAGCTCCTTCTGATCATATACTTCCTTCTTTCCAAAAATTCACTTAGCATATGCAAATGGAACTTTGTCCAGGATTGTTTATGTGCAGCAGATTGGATAATCTCTCCTTCAATTAGACACCGCAGGACTTGGGCTCTGAGTCCTTCTAGTTTGTCAAATAGGTTCACATTTATTCACTGCCATTTTTCTTGCCTTTCATGAATAGTAGCACATATTTCTAATACTACAAGGGCATTTAAAATATACCCCTTCTGACTTGAAACAGGCAGAATTATGTGAGAGAACTTCAGTTATCAGAAAGAAAATGGCAATAAAGCAACATCCAGGATATTGAGAATTTAAGTTAAAATCATTTACCAAAACAAATCAGCCTTCGTAAAAATATAACAGCTCTGTCTTCTTTTGTATCTAGCGGCATTTGAGTAGCAAAATACTAGGCTTTTCAAAGATAGTAACAGGAGTTTGTAAAGAGGGTCCAGCAAGTTTTATAATATACTTGCCATTTTTCCTTGACTAACTCACTGATTGAAATAATGCATGTAGCAATGTCAACAGCTATGACAAGTTTAATTGGAAATTGCCATAAAAGTTTTGCCTAAAATTTGAAAGTTATCAACTTTTAAAAAATACATTGTCACAATTGAATAAGATGGAAGGAAAAGCAAATACTTTCTTGAGGAGAAAAGGCTGAAAAGAATAAAGAACAAGAAAATGCTCTAGATTTTCAAACATTTACAGAAGTAACGTCTTACCAGAACTTCATTCCTATTACTTTTAAAATATTTATTGATTGATTGATTTTGGCTGCATTGTGTCTGTGTTGCTGCCGGGCAGGCTTTCTCTTGCGGCGAGCAGGGGCTACTCTTCGTCGCTGTGGGCGGGCTTCTCATCACAGTGGCCTCTCTTCTTATGGAGCACGACCTCTAGGTGTGTGGGCTTCAGTAGTTGTGGCATGAGGGCTCAGTAGTTGTGGCTCACAGGCTGTAGAGCTCAGGCTCAGTACTTGTGGTGCACAGGCTTAGTTGTTCCATGGCATGTGGGATCTCCCCGGACCAGAGCTCGAACCCGTGTCCCCTGCATTGGCAGGTGTATTCTTAACCACTGCACCACCAGGGAAGTCATCCTATTACTTTTTAATTACCATTATTGATCTTAGGCCTATTTTAGTTTGGTGCATGAAAATCCTAAAGGAAAAAAGCCCCCAAAATTTGGATTTTTAGCAGCTAAACATTCTTTAATGTCATTTACTTCTATTACTTGCATTTTAAAGAAGGGTATGTCATATCATGAAGAATGCACTGTTACATATAAAATATATGCAGCATGATACAGACAAAGATTCTCTGAGGAAAATAAAATGGAAATAAATAGAAAAAGAAAATGCTTTGAACATATTGAATTTTTTTTCAAACATCTTTATTGGAGTATAACTGCTTTACAATGGTGTGTTAGTTTCTGCTTTATAACAAAGTGAATCAGCTATATATATACATACAACCCAATATCCCCGCTCTCTTGCATCTCCCTCCAATCCTCCCTATCCCACTCCTCTAGGAGGTCACAAAGCACTGAGCTGATCTCCCTGTTCTATGCGGCTGCTATCACTAGCTATCAATTTTACATTTGGTAATGTATGTATATTCATGCCACTCTCTCACTTCGTCCCAGCTTTACCCTTCCCCCTCCCCGTGTCCTCAAGTCCATTCTTTACGTCTGCATCTTTATTCCTTTCCTGCCCCTAGATTCTTCAGAACCTTTTTTTTTTTTTTTAGATTCCATATATATGCGTTAGCATATGGTATTTGTTTTTCTCTTTCTGACTTACTTCACTCTGTATGACAGACTCTAGGTCCATCCACCTCACTAAAAATAACTCAATTTCGTTTCCTTTTATGGCTGAGTAATATTCCATTGTACATATGTGCCACATCTTCTTTATCCATTCATCTGTCAATGGACACTAAGGCTGCTTCCATGTCCTGGCTATTGTAAATAGAGCTGCAACGAACATTGTGTTACATGACTCTTTTTGACTTATGGCCTTCTCAGGGTATATGCCCAGTAGTGGGATTGTTGGGTCGTATGGCAGTTCTATTTTTAGGTTTTTAAGGAACCTCCATACTGTTCTCCATAGTGGCTGTATCAACTTACATTCCAACCAACAGTGCAAGAGTATTCCGTTTTCTCCACACCCTCTCCAGCATTTATTGTTTCTAGATTTTTTGATGATGGCCATTGTGACTGCTGTGAGGTGACACCTCACTGTACTCTGGATTTTCATTTCTCTAATGTATAGGGATGTTGAGCATCCTTTCATATGTTTGTTGGCAATCTATATATCTTCTTTGGAGAAATGTCGATTTACGTCTTCTGCCCATTTTTGGATTGGGTTGTTTGGTTTTTTGATATTGAGCTGCATGAGCTGCTTGTAAATTTTGGAGATTAATCCTTTGTCAGTTGCTTCATTTCCAAATATTTTCTCATCATTCTCAGGGTTCTCTTTTGGTCCTGTTTATGTTTTCCTTTGCTGTGCAAAAGCTTTTAAGTTTCATTAGGTCTCATTTGTTTATTTTTGTTCTTATTTCCATTCTCTAGGAGGTGGGTCAAAAAGGATCTTGCTGTGATTTATGTCATAGAGTGGTCTGCCTATGTTTCCCTCTAAGAATTTGATAGTTTCTGGCCTTATATTTAGCTCTTTAATCCATTTTGAGTTTATTTTTCTGTATGGTGGTAGGGAGTGTTCTAATTTCATTCTTTTACATGTAGCTGTCCAGTTTTCCCAGCACCACTTACTGAAAAGGCTGTCTTTTCTCCATTGTCCATTCTTGCCTCCTTTATCAAAAATAAGGTGACCATATGTGTGTGGGTTTATCTCTGGGCTGTCTATTCTGTTCCATTGATCTATATTTCTGTTTTTGTGCCAGGACCATACTGTCTTGATTACTGTAGCTTTGTAATATAGTATGAAGTCTGGGAGTCTGATTCCCCCAGCTCCATTTTTCTTTCTCAAGATTGCTTTGGCTATTCGGGGTCTTTTGTGTTTCAATACAAATTGTGAAATTTTTTGTTCTCATTCTGTGAAAAATGCCATTAGTAGTTTGATAGGGATTGCACTGAAGCTGTAGATTGCTTTGGGTAGTATAGTCATGTTCACAATGATGGTCCTTCCAACCCAAGAACATGGTATATCTCTCCAAATGTTTGCATCATCTTTAATTTCTTTCATCAGGGTCTTACAGTTTTCTGCATACAGGTCTTTTGTCTGCTTAGGTAGCTTTATTCCCAGGTTTTTTTTTCTTCTTTTTGTTGCAGTGGTAAATGGGAGTGTTTCCTTAATTTCTCTTTCAGATTTTTCATCATTGGTGTATAGGAATGCAAGAGATTTCTGTGCATTAATTTTGTATCCTACTAGTTTACCAAATTCATTGATTAGCTCTAGTAGTATTCTGATAGCATCTTTAGGATTCTCTATGTGTAGTATCATGTCATCTGCAAACAGTGAAAGCTTTACTTCTTCTTTTCCAATTTGGATCCTTTTCTTTCTTTTTCTTCTCTGATTGCTAAGGCTAAAACTTCTAGAACTATGGTGAATAACAGTGGTGAGAGTGGACAAGCCTGTCTTCTTCCTGATCTTAGAGGAAATGCTTTCAGTTTTTCACCATTGAGAACGATGTTGGCTGTGGGTTTTTCATATATGGCCTTTATTAAGTTGAGGTAATTTCCCTCTATGCCTACTTTCTGGAGCGTTTTTATCATAAATGGGTGTTGAATTGTGTCAAAACGTTTTTCTGCATCTACTGAGATGATCATATGGTTTTTCTCCTTCAATTTGTTAATATGGTGTATCACATTGATTGATTTGCGTATATTGAAGAATCCTTGCATTCCTGGGATAAACCCCACTTGATCATGGTGTATGATCCTTTTAATGTGCTGTTGGATTCTGTTTGCTAGTATTTTGTTGAGGATTTTGGCATCTATGTTCATCAGTGATTACAGTGACCTGTAATTTTCTTTCTTTGTGACATCTTTGTCTGGTTTTGGTATCAGGGTGATGGTGGCCTCGTAGAATGAGTTTGGGAGTGTTCCTCCCTCTGCTGTATTTTGGAAGAGTTTGAGAAGGATAGGTGATAGCTCTTCTCTAAGTGTTTAATATAATTTGCCCGTGAAGCCATCTGGTCCTGGGCTTTTATTTGTTGGAAGAGTTTTAATCACAGTCTCAATATCTGTGCTTGTGACTGGTCTGTTTATGTTTTCTATTTCTTCCTGGTTTGGTCTTGGAAGGTTGTGCTTTTCTAAGAATTTGTCCATTTCTTCCAGGTTGTCCATTTTATTGGCATAGAGTTGCTTGTAGTAATCTCTCATGGTCCTTTGTATGTCTGCAGTGTCTGTTGTTACTTCTCCTTTTCATTCCTAATTCTATTGATCTCAGTCTTCTCCCTGTTTTTCTTGATGAGTCTGATACTGGTTTATCAATTTTGTTTATCTTCTGAAAGAACCAGCTTTTAGTTTTCTTGATCTTTGCTACTGTTTCCTTCATTTCTTTTTCATTTATTTCTGATCTGATCTTTATGATTTCTTTCCTTCTGCTAACCTTGGGGTTTTTTTGTTCTTCTTTCTCTTATTGATTTAGGTGTAAGGTTAGGTTGTTCATTTGATATGTTTCTTGCTTCTTGAGGTAAGATTGTATTGCTATAAACCTCCCTCTTAGAACTGCTTTTGCTGCATCCCATAGGTTTTGGGTTTTGTTTTCATTGTCATTTGTTTCTAGGTAATTTTTAATTTTCTCTTTGATTTCTTCAGTGATCTCTTGGTTATTTAGTAGTGTATTGTTTAGCCTCCATGTGTTTGTATTTTTTACAGATTTTTTCCTGTAATTGATACCTAGTCTCACAGCATTGTGGTCAGAAAAGATACGTGATACAATTTCAATTTTCTTAAATTTACAAAAGCTTGATTGTGACCCAAGGTATGACCTATCCAGGAGAATACTGAGTGTATTTTTAATACTCACCTATTTAAGTGCAGTCAATGCAAAAGAGAGTATTGTTGATTAATGTTTCAAAAGGGGAAACAAATAACAAAGGCAGAGTTATCCTTTTTTTACCAAAATTAAACATTTTCAGAAATCTGACATCATTGACTGCAGTTATTTGTCATGTAGGGAAAGTAACAAACCAGGTTGTTATTAATTTCAATCGTTTTTAGTGAATTCATAGATTTTAAGTGAGCCATAGAACTTGAAATGCATTACCTTGTAAATCAGTTTGTGGAACTTTGAATTGTTGAGTACAACCTCACTGTGTCACAAGCTAATTAGCTGCACTTTTCTCTTTTTGCATCTATTTTGGAGTTAGTAGACTCCCCCCCCCCCCCCCACCATTTTCCCTTCCCTTCCAGTTTCAGTGTGGAAGGAAGCACTTGCACATTTTCCTAGAGGAATGAAATTGACACAACCTTTTGGAGGTCTATTTGGAAATACTTTTATTTATTTATTTGTTTTGGCCATGGCATGAGGAATCTTAGTTCCCTGACCAGGATGGAACCCATGCCCCCTGCAGTGGAAGTGCAGAGTCTTAACAACTGGACCACCAGGGAAGTCCCTGGAAATACGTTTTGAACATGGTAAAAATTTACACATGACCACTCATGTGCTACTTGCTCTGAACTCTTAAGCCATCTCAGGAGTGGCAGCCTCTGGGAACATACATTAAATTTACACATTCTAAGTAACTGAACATCCCCCAAGGTTTAAAAACTACTGTTTCAGGTGAGCTTAGGTCCTTTGTAGTTAAATGGTCAAACTTTCCAGGTTTATTCCACTTCCTCTTCCTGTTTCTGTGAGTGGTATCTGGACAAGGGAAAATTTATATAGCATTATGGAAGCACCAGAGGAGAACTTCTGGATCAAGAGTTACCTTCCTCTACTAACCTCTGGTTAAGGTAGATAGAGCTCACTGCTTCTGGTTTGGGGCATATGGTTTTTTGTGTTTTTTTCTTCATCTGCTGCTGCAGTGTCTGCAATTAATATAACACGGGGTTTTCTCTTGATAGAGAAACGTACAAGGATTTCTAGGAAAATCAGCCAGTTCTTGCTTACTAGGCTTCCCATCTTGGTTCTTGTTGATGTGGCTGATCCTGATACTCACTGGTATCCTCCATCTAGACTTCAGCTTTGGGATATCCACCCTGGAACCTCTGTAATGTACACTCATGATCATGACTCTTGATCCCAGAGAGAGTCATACACACTCAATTATTACATACCTTCTACTTGCTATGCAGGGTCTGTGTCATGGGATCCTCTGGACCTCTTTTACGTCTGGTGAAAACTGTGGGAAAATTGAGGAGGGGACCTTTCCAGACCCTTATTTTACTAAGTACATGAAATCACCATTCCTCCTCTATTACAGCCACTCCAGCTTTGTACTGGGAAGGTGTGAAGCTATTTCTTCCATAGTTCCCGAGGGGAAAAGATTTTAAAAGTATACACTTATACTTTCAGCTTTTCCCTGTCTCTTAAAAATTATTATTATACTACTTTGTCCCCCTCTATGCACCTACCACTTCCACTTAAACACAAGGCCAGGGTTTAGGGGAGGGGGGCATTAAACACTATTTCAATGATACATACACTATATTCACCAGAGTCCCTCCCTTTTTGGCTCTTTCCACGTTCCTCACAGCAAGTTTTTTTTTCCCATTTTTGTACGATAGGAACCTATGTCATATTCTGTCTTCTTTACACTACAGTTTATAGTAAACCTCTATGCTTAGATCCAAGGTTTATTCTTCATATATAGAGGAAAGTTTTCAGATTTTGAAAATCTCTCTCTCTCTCAAAAACAAACATCATGGTTAAAAGAATATTATCTCCATTGGCATTAAACCACTAGCTGAGCTATAGTTTTGTTTTTTCAAGGTAGTGACTCATATCCACCAGAAGCAATGAATTCAATTAAGTGAGTAGGTGAGAAACCTCAACACTACAAGACTTAGAAAATGCAGAATTTGAGAAGTATTACTTTTTACAATTAACAAATTTGCATTACTCAAACTTAAAAATCTATTCACATTCTTTGCCTCAGTGTACCCAAAAAAAGCACTATACACACGTGTAAAAACTAAATATACAAGGATGTTCATTGCAGCATTGTTTGTGATAACTAAATATTAGAATAACCAAAATAGCCATGAACTGGTCACTAAGTATTATATTATATCCATAGAATGTAATAATAGAAAAATTTGAAAGAATGAAGTAGATATATATGTAGTTATAGGTAAAAATCTCCAAGAGTATTAACTTAAAAATCAATTTTCACAAAATATGCATAGTCTGCACCGAAATATTTTTCTCTGGGGGTGGCACTACCAGAGTTTTTCAGTTTCCCTGTTATATATTCTTATACTATTTGCATTTTTGGGTTTAATTCAAATACTTCTTATATAAAATGGGTATCAGAGTATATCTCAAACCAACAGTCAGTATGACTTTACTGAGGAAATGCTAGTGGCATTCTTATTAAATCCAGGAAGAAAATGGTAGTCATGTCATTACTACTTTATATATTTCAGAATGAATTAGACAAAATAATAAGAAACGGAACAGAGTTCAAAGGTAGAATTATTAGAAGGGTAGAAAAGAAATTATCAGTGTTTATAAATGATATGTTTGCCTGTAATAATAAACAGGATTAACAAACAAGCTATTGAAACTAAAAAGCTCAGTAAAGTGGTTAGTTGTAAAACAAAAATATAAATATCAATGGCTACCCTGTAAAAGAGCAACATGCAATTTCAAAACAGATAAGCCACTCAGAATATCAACAGCATATACAAACTACTGAAGAGAAGAATTAAGAGAAAATGTGAAAGTTTTAGAAAACGAAAATATTTTGAGGAAAAATATGAATATAGGAAGATAGATAAAACTATAAAATATTCTATGGCTGCTCACCCTGCTGCCCTGCCACGGCTGTTTACCCTCACCATTGTACTCTACGCAATCAGGACGTTACTTAAGAGTGCTCTTAAAAGAACACATGGTGTGTGGCTGACAGGGTCTTGGTGCTCTGGCTGGGTGTCAGGCCTGTGCCTCTGAGGTGGGAGAGACAAGTTCAGGACATTTGTCCACCAGAGATGTCCTGGCTCCATGTAATATCAAATGGTGAAAGCTCTCCCAGAGATCTTGATCTCAATACTAAGATGCAGCTCCACTCAAAGACCAGCAAGCCACAGTGCTGGACACCCTATGCCAAGCAACTAGCAAGACAGGAACACAATCCCACCCATTAGCAGAGAGGCTGCCTAAAATCATAATAAGGCCACAAACGCCCCAAAACACACCACCAGATGTGGACCTGCCCACCAGAAAGACAAGATCCAACCTCATCCACCAGAACACAGGCACTAGTCCCCTCCAGCAGGAAGCCTCCACAACCCACTGAACCAACCTTAGCCACTGGGGGCAGACACCAAAAACAATGGGAACTACGAACCTGCAGCCTGCAAAAAGGAGACCCCAAACACAGTAAGTTAAGCAAAATGAGAAGACAGAAAAACACACAGCAGATGAAGGAGCAAGGCAGAAATCCATCAGACCAAACAAATGAAGAGGAAATAGGCAGTCTACCTGAAAAAGAAGTCAGAGTAATGAGAGTAAAGATGATCCAAAATCTTGGAAATAGAATAAAGGCAAGAAACATTTAACAAGGACCTAAAAGAACTAAAGAGCAAACAAACAATGATGAACAACACAATAAATGAAATTAAAAATTCTCTAGAAGGAATCAATAGCAAAATAATTGAGGCAGAAGAACGGATAAGTGACCTGGAAGATAAAATAGTGGAAATAACTACCACAGAGCAGAATAAAGAAAAAGAATGAAAAGGATTGAGCACAGTCTCAGAGACTCTGGGACAACATTAAACGCACCAACATTCGAATTATAGGGGTTCCAGAAGAAGAAGAGAAAAAGAAAGGGACTGAGAAAATATTTGAAGAGATTAGAGTTGAAAACTTCCCTAATATGGGAAAGGAAATAGGCAATCAAGTCCAGGAAGCACAGAGTCCCATACAGGATAAATTCAAGGATAATCATGCCAAGACACATTTTAATCAAACTATCAAAAATTAAATACAAAGAAAAAATATTAAAAGCAGCAAGGGAAAAAACAGTAAAAAAAAGCATACAAGGGAATCCCCATAAGGTTAACACTGATCTTTCAGCAGAAACTCTGCAAGCCAGGAGGGAGTGGCGAGACATATTTAAAGTGATGAAAGGGAAAAACCTACACCCAAGATGACTGTACCCAGCAAGGATCTCATTCAGATTTGATGGAGAAATTAAAGCCATTACAGACAAGTAAAAGCTGAGAGAGTTCAGCAGCACCAAACCAGCTTTACAACAAATGCTAAAGGAACTTCTCTAGGCAGGAAACACAAGAGAAGGAAAAGACCTACAATAACAAACCCAAAACAATTAAGAAAATGGTAATAGGAACATACATATCGATAACTACCTTAAATGTAACTGGATTAAATGCTCCAACCAAAAGACATAGACTGGCTAAATGGATCCAAACACAATACCATTATATATGCTGTCCACAAGAGACCCACTTCAGACCTAGGGACACAAACAGACTGAAAGGGAGGGGATGGAAAAAGATATGCCGTGCAAATGGAAATCAAGAGAAAGCTGGAGTAGCAATTCTCATATCAGACAAAATAAACTTTAAAATAAAGACTATTACAAGAGACAAGGAAGGACACTACATAATGATCAAGGGATCGATCCAAGAAGAAGATATAACAATTGTACATATATATGCACCCAACATAGGAGCACCTCAATACATAAGGCAAATGCTAACAGCCATAAAAGGGGAAATCGACAGTAACACAATCATGCTAGGGGACTTTAACAACCCACTTTCACCAACAGACAGATCATCCAAACAGAAAATAAATAAGGAAACACAAGCTTTAAATGTTACATTAAACAAGATGGAATTAATTGATATTCATAGGGCATTCCATCCAAAAACAACAGAATACACTTTCTACTCAAGTGCTCATGGAACATTCTCCAGAATAGATCATATCTTGGGTCACAAATCAAGCCTTGGTAAATTTAAGAAAATTGAAATTGTATCAAGTACCTTTTCTGACCACAACGTTATGAGAATAGATATCAATTACAGGAAAATAATCTGTAAAAAATACACACACATGGAGGCTAAACAATACACTACTAAATAACCAAGAGATCACTGAAGAAATCAAAGAGGAAATCAAAAACTACCTAGAAACAAATGACAACGAAAACACGATGACCCAAAACCTGTGGGATGCAGCAAAAGCAGTTCTAAGAGAGAAGTTTATAGCAATACAATCCTACCTCAAGAAACAAGAAACAACTCAGATAAACAAACTAACCTTACACCTACATCAGTTAGAGAAAGAAGTGCCAACATCCCTGAAGTTAGCAAAAGGAAAGAAATCATAAAGATCAGATCTGAAATAAATGAAAAATAAATGAAGGAAACAATAGCAAAGATCAAAAAAACTAAAAGGTGGTTCTTTGAGAAGATAAACAAAATTGATCAACCATTAGCCAGACTCATAAAGAAAAAAAAGGAGAAGACTCAAATCAATAAAATTAGAAATGAAAAAGGAGAAGTAACCACTGATACTACAGAAATATAAAGGATCATGAGAGATTACTACAAGCAACTCTATGCCAATAACATGGACAACCTGGAGGAAACAGACAAATACTTAGAAAAGCACAACCTTCCAAGACTGAACCCAGAAGAAACAGAAAATATAAACAGACCAATCACAAGCACAGAAATTGAGACTGTGATTAAAACTCTTCCAACAAACAAAAGCCCAGGACCAGATGGCTTCACGGGCAAATTCTAGCAAACATTTAGAGAAGAGCTAACACCTATCCTTCTCAAACTCTTCCAAAATATAGCAGAGGGAGGAACACTCCCAAACTCATTCTACGAGGCCACCATCACCCTGATACCAAAACCAGACAAAGATGTCACAAAGAAAGGAAACTACAGGCCAATATCACTGATGAACACAAATGCAAAAATCCTCAACAAAATACTAGCAAACAGAAAGCAGCAGCACATTAAAAGGATCATACACCATGGTCAAGTGGGTTTTAGCCCAGGGATGCAAGGATTCTTCAATATATGCAAATCAATCAATGTGATACACCATATTAACAAACTGAAGGAGAAAAACCATATGATCATCTCAATAGATGCAGAAAAAGCTTTCGACAAAATTCAATGCCCAATTATGATAAAAAAACACTCCAGAAAGTAGGCATAGAGGGAACTTACCTCAACTTAATAAAGGCCATATATGACAAACCCACAGCCAACATCATTCTCAATGGTGAAAAACTGAAAGAATTTCCTCTAACATAAGGAACAAGACAAGGTTGTCCACTCTACCCATTATTATTCAACATAGTTTTGGAAGCACACAGCATTCAGAGAAAAAAAAAGAAATTTAAGTAATCCAAATCAGAAAAGAAGTAAAGCTGTCACTGTTTGCAGGTGACATGATACTGTACCTTAGAGAATCCTAAAGATGCTACCAGAAAACTTCTAGAGCTAATCAATGAATTTGGTAAAGTAGTAGCATACAAAATTAATGCACGCAAATATCTTGCATTCCTATACACTAATCTTGAAAAATCTGAAAAATCTGAGAAATTAAGGAAACACTCCCATTTACCATTACAACAAAAAGGAGAAAATATATAGGGATAAACCTACCTACACAGACAAAAGACCTGTATGCAGAAAACTATAAGACACTGATGAAAGCAATTAAAGATGATCCAAACAGATGGAGAGATATACCATGTTCTTGGATTGGAAGAATCAACATTGTGAAAATGACTATACTACCTAGAGCAATGTACAGGTTCAATGCAATCCCTATCAAAGTACCCATGGCGTTTTTCACAGAAGGAGAACAAAAAATTTCACAATTTCTGTGGAAACACAAAAGACCCTAAATAGCCAAAGCAGTCTTGAGGGAAATAAACGGAGCTGGAGAAATCAGACTCCCTGACTTCAGACTCTACTACAATGCTACAGTAATCAAGACAGTATGGTACTGGCACAAAAACAGAAATACAGATCAATGGAACAGGAGAGAAAGCCCAGAGATAAACCCACACATATACTGTCACCTTATTTTTGATAAAGGAGGCAAGAATATAAAATGGAGAAAAGACAGCCCCTTCAAAAAGTGGTGCTGGGAAAACTGGACAGCTACATGTAAAAGAATGAAATTAGAACACTCCCTACCACCATACACAAAAATAAACTCAAATGGATTAAAGACCTAAATGTAAGGCTAGCCACTATAAAACTCTTAGAGGAAAACATAGGCAGAACTCTCTATGATATAAATCACAGCAAGATCCTTTTTGACCCACCTCCTAGAGAATGGAAATAAGGACAAAAATAAACAAATGGGATCTAATGAAATTTAAAAGCTTTTGCATAGCAAAGGAAACCATAAACAAGATGAAAAGCCAACCCTCTGAATTGGAGAAAATATTTGGAAATGAAGCAACTGACAAAGGACTAATCTCCAAAATTTACAAGCAGCTCATGCAGCTCAATAGCAAGAAATCAAACAACCCACTCCAAAGATGGGCAGAAGACCTAAATCGACATTTCTCCAAAGAAGATACAGACTGCCAACAAACACATGAAAGGATGCTCAACATCCCTAATCATTAGAGAAATGCAAGTCAAAACTACAATGAGGTATCACCTCACACCAGTCAGAATGGCCCTCATCCAAAAATCTACAAAGAATAAGTGCTGGAGAGGGTGTAGAGAAAAGGGAACCCTCTTGCACTGCTGGTGGGAATGTAAATTGATACAGCCACTATGGAGAGCAGTATGGAGGTTCCTTAAAAACCTAAAAGTAGAACTGTCACACGACCCAACAATCCCACTACAGGGCATATACCCTGAGAAGGCCATAAGTCAAAAAGAGTCATGTAACACAATGTTCATTGCAGCTCTATTTTCAATAGCCAGGACATGGAAGCAACCTAAGTGTCCATCAACAGATGAATGGGTAAAGAAGATGTGGCAAATATATAATGGAATATTACTCAGCCATAAATACAAACGAAATTGAGTTATTTGTAGTGATGTGGATGGACTTAGAGACTGTCATACACAGTGAAGTAAGTTCGAAAGAGAAAAACAAATACCGTATGCTAACACATATATACGGAATCTAAAAATATGTGTGTGTATATATATATATATATATATATATATATATGTATATATATGGTCCTGAAGAATCTAGGGCCAGGACAGGAATAAAGATGCAGATGTAGGAATGGACTTGAGGACAGAGGAGGTGGAAGGTTAAGCTGGCACGAACTGAGAGAGTGGCATGGACATATATACACTACCAAACATAAACTAGATAGCTAGTGGGAAGCAGCCGCATAGAACAGGGAGATCAGCTCAGTGCTTTGTAACCACCTAGAGGTGTGGGATAGGGAGGGTGGGAAGGAGGGAGACACAAGAGGGAGGGGATATGGGGATATAGGTATACATATAGCTGATTAACTTTGTTATACAGCAGAAAGTAACACAACATTGTAAAGCAATTACACTCCAATAAAGATGTTAAAAACATTTTATGTTACTAGATGAGAATTTGTTAGCCTGAAAAGATGTCCGTTAATAAGTTGAGGTACATTTGGTTTGTCTGCAAATTAATTTAAATGTTAAATGTACTTCTAAACAGTATCAGATTGATGTATATGGATATATGAAAAATAACTCAGCCTCATGAGCAAGTCAGTAATTCTTCAATATGGTAAACAAAGTTCTTATGGATTTGGCCCTATCTCACTTAATTCACCTCCCTTCCCTCAGGCACAAAGATGTTCATTAAAAAATAATGAAATTAATTTATCCAGAGCTATGTAGTGCTTTGTACATATATCGGAACATTAATAATAAAATTAAGTTTTGTGGATAGCTAGTTCTATGGTAATCCTTGCTTTACATGCATTATCTTATTTGATCTACACAGTGATCCTATAAAGGATAATATTGTCTTTATTTTTGAGATTAGGAAACAGACTAGCAAAGATGCTTAAATTGGCTCTACTAGTAAGCAGAGAACCTAGAATATAAATAGCATCAAATATGGCCTTCAATAGTCACATATTTCAGAAACTTGTATACAGACATATGATTGGCTGTTATTCAACCTTTAACATAATCTTTTTTTTTCCTTTAAATACTGCCAACGTTCTTCCTACTCTTTATTCACGATTATGGATATAGGAAACAAATTTATTTAATAATTAATAAATATTACGTTTAGTGGTATTACAGAGAACTACAGTGTATGGCGGATACCCAAACACTGAATAAACGTGGGTGAACATTAGTAGATAGTATTTGAATAAGGTAACAGTCATATCTCCCAGCAAGGTTAACAGCCCTACCAGAATCACATGAAGAAATTGCTAACTTAAGCATTTGTTTTGCTTCCCAAATCTGTTATTTTTTGTAACACCACTCACAGGATTTGTATAAGGTATATGATGCATGTAAATGTATTGATATTTATTTTATTTGCAAGAATGACTCACTGTTAGCAGCAGATGGGGTCATGAACACACACCTATAGCATGGCAACAGCTACAAGCAACATGGGCTGATTGGATGGTGACCACTTCTCTCTTGACTTCAACCTTCAGCTCCACGTGTCAGCAAAACCTTACGGGGCAAAGCTCAATGGAATTCTGGCACAGACATGGTAAATCAGGGCAAGTGCAACTAACTCCTGTAACAGGGCTAGCTCGTGCTCACTGATTGCCAGTCTCCTGCCTGCTGTGGCCGACCTTTGATGTGTCCTTTGCCTTCTACCCTCTTCCCAGCGCTGACTAGTTCCCATTCACTTGGTGAGACCTCCTGAGCTCTGAATGCTGCTTCCCTCTAGTTGTTCCTTCTCAGGCTTCCCCCACACACTTCCCTGCCTTACCTACTGCCTATCTGGCCTTGGTCCCCCTGCTTAACTCCAAGACCTGAGCACTGCCAGCTCCCATTTCCATTGATGCCCTGTGTAACACACTGATGATAACTCACCTTACCTATGGGCCTTAATGGAAAATACATATATAAATAATATCTTAGGAAAAGGAACCCTCCTACGCTGTTGGTGGGAATGTAAATTGGTGCAGCCACTATGGAAAACAGTATGAGGTTCCTCAAAAAATTAAAAATAGAGTTACCATATAATCTAGCAATCTCACTCCTGGGCATATATTCAGAGAAAACTCTAATTTGAAAAGATACATGCACCCCAAAGTTCACAGCAACACTGTTTACAGTTGTCAAGACATGGAAGCAATCTAAATGTCCATCAACAGAGGAATGGACAAAGAAGATGTGGTACATACATACAATGGAATATTACTCAGCCATAAAAAAGAATGAAATAATACCATTTGCAGCAACATGGGTGGACCTCGAGATTACTATACTAAGTGAATGAATTCAAAGAAAGACAAATATCATTTGATATCACTTATATGTGGAATCTAAAATATGATACAAATGAACTTATTTACAGAACAGAAACAGACTCACAGACATTGAAAACAAACATAGTTACCAAAGGGGAAAGGAGGGGGGATAAATTAGGGGTTTGGGATTAACAGATACAAACTACTATATACACAATAGATAAACAAGGACCTACTGTATAGCACAGGAAACTATATTCAATATCTTGTAATAAACCATAATAGAAAAGAAAAAAGCAATAGCTTAAATCTATATATTGAGATAAAATACTTCATATATGATCTCAATTTCATGACACCTCTGAGAGACGAAGATGATGGCAGACTTTATTTTCTCCATCTTAAGATGAGAAAATGGATGCATATGGAAAGTGCGATAAATTTCAATGGTCAGCTTTTCATAGGGCTGGACTGGTACCAGTGTTTCTTTTTTATTCTTTGAATAGATGTTTGAATGCCTACTAGTGCCAGGCACCTAATGCTGTTTTTATTTCATTGCTTTATATTCCCTAGGAGGGAATGTGCTTATATTAGTGGTGAAGAATAACATTCTACCACTATATTTGAACCAGATATTCCTAACAAGAGGTTATGGAGGTAGTCTGTGTTGGTTGAATGTTATTTAGAAAGCATTAATCATATATGAGCACTTTCATTGTTTCTTAATGATTGATGCTAAGAGCTGATTCATCCACCTTTACAGCCCAGAGAAGAAGGCATGGGGCACTGTCAGAGACAGGCACGTGGAGCACTTTGCAGCTTTTTTTTTTCCCACAACTCACACACACACACACACTGTATTTTATTTTTACCAGAGATAAATCAACTGACACCAAGCACTGTAAATGGATGACCACAACAAAAGCAACAATGTTGCAATTAGCAAACACGAAACACACTCATACTATGTCATAATACTGACATTCAGTCCAGCAATCCTCCACTGTAACAGCTCCTTTACTTTGCAGTGAAAATTGATTTGTATATTTTTTGCCCCTGAGTCCTTGTGGGATTTTTTTTTATTCAAACAGAAAGTCACAAAAATTATAATCATCCTCATCAGTTCACTCAGTCCCATGTAATTAATTTTTTTCATCTTGATCTTTTGTTGGCACTTTTATGAATTCATCAGTTTTCCCTTAGAGTTCTGAAAATGCTTATTCATTCAGTTCAGCAGTATATTCAGTTACCAGAAACCTGTACTTGTCAGAGTCTTTTCCATGAATTCCTTGAAGATGAAACCCTTTTATAGGAACATTTTTGCAAAAGCATCAGAGTACACCCAGAACTGTCTGTAAATGACAAAAGACTTAAAAATGACCACGGTTAAAGATTTGATGAAAGTTCATAACAACGCAATTGACAAGGAAATTTAGTTATTTCTGGGATATACATTTTAAAGTAATAACTAGAATTATGACTTATAACAGAACATATAAGATTTTTAGAAATTTCATGTAATGTCTGAAACATTTATCTTAACATATTTCCATACAAATAACCCAAAGAAAGTTTAGCATTAGTTGTTTTCTTGTTGTTGTTTATTTTTTTATACTGCAGCTTATTAGCCATCAACTTTATACACATCAGTGTATACATAACATAATCTTTATGAAAACATTTATATTGTGTGAAAATGCAAATAATGTTGAGTAAATATACCAAAAGTTAAATTTTACATAATTCTCACTATGTCCATACATTTATTGTAATAAATGCTAGTATTCACTAGTAACATGAATTACAGGAAAAAAAACAAATCCGCAAATTAGCAATGTCATGTAAGAAAACAATCTATAAAATCTAAAGTAGGATTTTTTAAAAAGTATAGGATGCCAGAATTTACACTTCCATCCATGAAGTGCTAATTGATATAGGCATTGCCCTTCTGTCATAAAAACTGGAAAACCAGAGAAAAATATATGAATAAGTGATTTTAAGACATTGCACAACTGGTAGTGCAGGACTGTGATTTCTGAGAAAGGGAAATCAAACAAGATGAGCCCTATAGTTCGCACACCCTGTCTCCTAAAGGCATGTACAAGGTCGCAGTGCAGAAGAGAGAAACCAAGCAGAGTCCTGGGGCTTTGCTGAGTTGAGACAGCTATCAGGGATTGAGGAATCCAAAGTGGCTAGAATTTGTAAGTAGAGTATTGGAGAGGAATGAGCTGCACAGAGAGAAACTTCACAACGCTAGAGAAACACCAGAGAAGAGTAGGCCGAATACTTGACTGTACAGTGTGGTTATTACCGTTACAGGAACTGCCCATCACATTACAGTGACTCAGATTCTACCTCCTTGGAATTTGCCCTTGGACGAAAACATTTGTCCTCTCTGCTCCTCAGATAGGTTTTATTAGTAAAGTGAGGATAAAACTAACTTTATCTCTCTGAAAAGATTGGTAAAAGTGTGAGACTTTTTTTCCTTCTAGTATTTTATAAAATTTTTAAAGGTTACACTCCATTTACAGTTATTACAAACTATTGGCTGTATTTTCCATGTTGTACAATACATCCCTGTAGCCTGTCTTACACCCAATAGTTTGTAGCTGTTAATCCCCTACCCCTAGCTTGCTCCTCCCCTCCCCGGACTGGTAACCACTAGTTTCTTCTCTATATCTGTGTCTGCTTCTTTATATCTGGTGCTTTTTGTTATATTCACTAGTTTGTTGTATTTTTTAGATTCCACATATAAGAGATATCATACAGTATTTGTCTTTCTCTAACTTATTTGACCTAGCATAATACCCTCCAAGTCCATCCATGTTGCTGCAAATGGCAAAATTTCATGCTTTTTTTTCTAACATCTTTATTGGAGTATAATTGCTTTACAATGGTGTGTTAGTTTCTCCTGTATAACAAAGTTAATCAGCTATATGTATACATATATCCCCATATCTCCTCCCTCTTGCGTCTCCCTCCCTCCCTCTCCCACCCCTCTAGGTGAACACAAAGCACCGAGCTGATCTCCCTGTTCTATGTGGCTGCTTCCCATTAGCCATCTATTTTACATTTGGTAGTGTATATACGTCCATGCCACTCTCTCAGTTCCTCCCAGCTTACCCTTCCCCCTCCCCTTGTCCTCAAGTCCATTCTCTACGTCTTTATTCCTGTCCTGCCCATAGTTTCTTCTTCATTTTTTTTTTTTTAGATTCCATATATATGTGTTAGCTTACAGTATTTTTCTCTTTCTGACTTACTTCACTCTGTATGACAGACTATAGGTCCATCCACCTCACTACAAATAATAACTCAATTTCGTTTCTTTTTATGGCTGAGTAATATTCCATTGTATATATGTGCCACATCTTCTTTACCCATTCATCTGTCAGTGGACACTTAGGTTGCTTCCATGTCCTGGCTATTGTACATAGAGCTGCAATGAACATTGTGTTACATGATTCTTTTTGATTTATGGTTTTCTCAGGGTATATGCCCAGTAGTGGGATTGCTGGGTCGTATGATACTTAGTTCTATTTTTAGTTTTTTAAGGAACCTCCATACTGTTCTCCATAGTGGCTGTATCAATTTACATTCCCACCAACAGTGCAAGAGGGTTCCCTTTTCTCCACACCCTCTCCAGCATTTATTGTTTCTAGATTTTTTGATGATGGCCATTTTGACTGCTGTGTGGTGATACCTCATTGTAGTTTTGATTTGCATTTCTCTAATGATTAGTGATGTTGAGCATTCTTTCATGTGTTTGTTGGCAGTCTGTGTATCTTCTTTGGAGAAATATCTATTTAGGTATTCTGCCCATCTTTGGAGTGGGTTGTTTTTTTTGATATTGAGCTGCATGAGCTGCTTGTATATTTTGGAGATTAATCCTTTGTCAGTATCTTGGTTTGCAAATATTTTCTCCCATTCTGTGGGTTGTCTTTTCACCGTGTTTATGGTTTCCTTTGCTGTGCAAAAGCTTTAAAGTTTCATTAGGTCCCATTTGTTTATTTTTGTTCTTATTTCCATTTCTCTAGGAGGTGGGTCAAAAAAGGATATTGCTGTTATTTATGCCATAGAGTGTTCTGTCTATGTTTTCCTCTAAGAGTTTTATACTGTCTGGCCTTACATTTAGGTCTTTAATCCATTTTGAGTTTATTTTTGTGTATGGTGTTAGGGAGTGTTCTAATTTCATTCTTTTACATGTAGCTGTCCAGTTTTATTTGTGGTCTTTTTGATGATATCCATTCTGACAGGTGTGAGGGGACATCTCACTGTAGTTTTGATTTGCATTTCCCCGATGATTAGTGATGTTAAGCATCTTTTCATGTGCCTGTTGGCCATCTGCATTTCCTCTTTGGAAAAATGTCTGTTCAGTTCTTCTGCCCAACTTTTAATCAGGTTGTTTGTTTGCTGTTGAGTTGTATGAGTTGTTCATATATGTTGGATATTATTCCCATAATATTACATATTACATATTAATTAATATAATTATTATATTAATATTAATTAATATTACATATTAATCCCATATCAGTAATATCATTTGCAAATATTTTCTCCCATTCAGTAGGTTGCCTTTTTGTTTTGTTGATGGTTTCCTTTGCTGTGCAAAAGCTTTTAAGTTTAATTAGGTATCATTTGTTTATTTTTGCTTTATTTCCTTTACTTTAGGAAACAGATCCAAAAAAATATTGCTGCGATTTGTGTCAAAGAGTGTTCTGCCTATGTTTTCCTCTAGGGGTTTTATAGTATCTGGTCTTCCATTTAGGTCTTTATCCCATTTTCAATTTATTTTTGTGTATTGTGTTAGATAATGTTCTAATTTCATTCTTTTACATACAGCTGTCCAGTTTTCCCAGAACTACTTACTGAAGAGACTGTCTTCTCTCCATTGTATATTCTTGCCTGCTTTGTGGTAGATTAATTGACCATGAGTGCATGGGTTCATTTCTGGATGATCTATTCTGTCCCATTTTTCTTTTCTTTTATTTATTTATTTATTTATTTATTTCTATTTATTTATTTATTTATTTCTATTTATTTATTTATTTATTTATTTATTTATTTATTTATGGCTGGATTGGGTCTTCATTGCTGCATGCGGGCTTTCTCTAGTTGCAGCGAGTGGGGGCTGCTCTTCATTGCGGTGCGCGGGCTCCTCATTATTGCAGTGGTTTCTCTTGTTGCATACCATGGACTCTACGCATGTGAGCTTCAGTAGCTGTGGCACGCAGGCTCAGTAGTTGTGGCTTGCTGGCTCCAGAGCGCAGGGTCAGCAGTTGTGGCTCACGGGTTTAGTTGCTCTGCAGCATGTGAGATCTTCCCGGACCAGGGCTCGAACCCGTGTCCCCTGCATTGGCAGGTGGATTCTTAACCACTGCACCACCACGGAAATCCCAATTCTGTCCCATTTTTCTATGTGTCTGTTTGTGCCAAAACCATGATTACTGTAGCTTTGTAGTATAGTCTGAAGTCAGGGAGTGTAATTCCTCCAGCTCTGTTCTTCCTTCTTGAGATTGTTTTGTATACAGCCCTCTTCTTCTCTTGTTCTTGGGGAGAAGAAGAGGTTGCTGGATACACATCCTTGAAGTTTGAGAGTGCCCATATGTAGAGATTAGTACTTGCTTCTTTCCTGAAACTTCTGAAGAGGGAGGTTCACTGGAGTATCCCATGCCTTGGGGGGACTGTGAAGAGCTATAGTAGGGCTGTTTTCAGGGATGAAGAAAATGGGGGCACCCCTCATTCCAGGCCCTTGAGCCCTCAGTGACCTCCAAAGACCCCAATGGTTACTGTGGCTTCAGGCAACATGGAGGGTGGGAAACCTGGGGCACAGGAATCCTTGGCCCTTATCAGGGCCTCTGACATTAGACTGAACCAGAACAAGCCTGGAGATATTTCTCTCCTTGACTCCAAGTTAACAGAGCCATAGTTTAGTCGGTCCTGGGAGAAAGGAGGATATTTGAAAAGGATATATGATTGGAATTTCAAGTGGGACTGGATTCTGGCAGTTCCCCAAAAAGTTAAACATAGAGTTGCTGTATGACCCAGCATTCTACTCTGTATACCCAAGAGAAATAAAAATGTATGTCTATACAATATGTAAACATGAGTGTTCGTAGCAGCATTATTCGTTAATAGCCAAAAAGTGGAAAGAGCTTAACTGTCCAGCAGTTGGTGAATGGACCAATAAACTATGTTCTATCTATATAATGGAATATAATTCAGCTTTAAAAAGGAATGAAGTACTGATACATGCTACAATATGGATGAACCTAGAAAACATCATGCTAAGTGAAAGAAGCACACATTGTATAATTCCATTTATATGAAATGGTCCTAATAGACAAATCCATAGAGACAGAAAATGATGAGTGGTTGCCTAGGACTGGGATTATGGAGGGAGGTAGATGGATGACTGATAAAGTGTATGAGGTTTCATTTCAGGATGATGAAAATGTTTTTAAGTTGACTGTAATGATTGTTACACAACTCTGTACATATACTAAAATCCATTGAATGGTACACTTTAAATGGGTGAATTGTATGGTATGTAAATTATATCTGAAAATGCTGTTAGAAAACATGGAACTGGACTGAGTCATAATAAATGACCAGCAAATTATGAAACAAAAGACTGGTAGAGGGTATTGAACACTCCTTTTCTCATCAGGTTCTCCGGTTGAAATGTAAACTCCAGGAAGGCAAGGACTTTGCTTTTTTCATTTCTGTGTTCGTGCCTAGAACTGTGCCTGACACATAACAGGAGAGTAGTAAATACTTATTGAATTAACTAATAAACTAGGATATTGAAAATAAAACACTTTAATGTCTAGCACTGGATTCAGTGAATATTCTGTAACTAGAAAAGGCAAATAGCATCAAAAGTTTCTTCAATTAACTTGAATGGAAATAGACTCTGCCATAGAACCCATGAGTTTTCAGAGTTTGGGAATACCTTAGTACTCCCAAAGGAGTAAAGGAAAGCCATTTTGCCTTGCCATCTTCTGCCTTCATGGGCCAAGATTATCTGTAAAAGCTTCCAGAGGCCACATCAGAGAGAAAAGAAAAAAGAGGGTTGCAGTTAGTTAAGGACAGATTTCTTCTAAGGTGCTTCTCTATAGGCATTTTCAAATGTAAAATATATGGAGTAATTGTATATTTTGTTGTTTTTTTAGTAAATATACCATGAAATTCTGTAAAGAGAACTTCTACCTTTTTTTTTTTTTTTTTTTTTTTTTTTTTTGCGGTATGCGGGCCTCTCACTGTTGTGGCCTCTCCCGTTGCGGAGCACAGGCTCCAGATGCGCAGGCTCAGTGGCCATGGCTCACGGGCCCAGCTGCTCCGCGGCATGTGGGATCTTCCCAGACCGGGGCACGAACCCGTGTCCCCTGCATAGGCAGGCGGACTCTCAACCACTGCACCACCAGGGAAGCCCAGAACTTCTACCTTTTTTAAGACCTCACTTTTCTTTTTTTCTGTCACAATACTGTATGTAGTTATCACCAAAGCTGCTTATGGTTTATTTCAATCATATCTATTTTCTCTCTCTTTCTTCCTCTTCTCTCTCTCTCTCTTCCTCTTCTCTCTCTCTCTCTCTCTCACAGTGTAGGATGGGAGTGCAGGACGGGATTCTGCATAGCATGTAGACATTGCCACACACAGCAAGATTGAATGGTGCTGACCGATGGGTCTCTCCTGATATCTACTAATAATCAAGCACTGCCACTTGAGCACTGCCAATGTTCTTTTCCTGGCCAAAGCCTCACAGTTTTAGTTTTGTAAATACAGAAATCAGTTAGATCAAAATTAATGAGATTTTGCTGCATTTACAAGCAATACCAGTAGTAACAGCTGAATCAATCACAGAGCCTGTGTCAGCCATCAAGATGAACAAAATAAACAACGTGTCTTATCTCTCCAATTAGAATCTCTGAGGTGAAAGCTCATCAATTAGAACAGGTACATGGTATCTAGCTCTAGACATACTGCATTTTCACCTCTCTCTCTTTCCTCTTTGAGGCCTGGCCTTGCTGTTTCTTCCTCCTGTAAACCCTCAGGTTTTCCTTCCCACAGGAGAGTCAGGAAATACTCACCAACCACTGTCCTGCTCCAGCTCTCCAGCATTCAAAATCAAACACAAGAGTATTCAAAATTGGCAAACCAAAAACAAAATAAAACCAGTATTATATTTATATAGTTATATAAAAATATAAATAACTAATTAATGTCTTCATCACTGATATTGGCATTTTCCTTTAATAAATTAACATCAGTACTTCATTGATCTACTGGGTTCGTTTGTCATAGTGTAAAATTACTATGTAAACAAGTTTTTGTTTGATGGCATTTGCTATGAGTTGCTATGGGTGGGTGGGCAAGCTTGCCTGTGATTTAGTTAGGAGGGTCATTTTGCTCTTCACTAAGCTATATCTTCCGCATCTACAAGTAGTAATAGTGATATTCTGGCCTCCAATCTGCTGGTCTTTCTCAATTTTCTCATACTCCAGGTAGGAAAGAGAAGGAGCTATTTATTGGTCTCACTCAGAGACACCAGTAATATGTTTATTATTTGTCATTCCATAAAATGTATTCCCTGCAGAACCAGGTAATGTACTGTGACTGTATTTCCTCTTTTATACGACTTTCCATTTTTCCCGGAGGTAAGAATTTCTGTCTTCATTTTTTCTTACTTATGCATATGCTTTTTACTCTTTCTTTATGCAACGTAAAATCTCTAGATTCCTCTTCCATAAGATAAATTTCATCCAGCAAATTTTTATTCCTCTTATTTTCCTAGAGTCTTCCTTTTGGGGGCCTGAGAGTCTCCTCTTCTAATTTGGACTGGTTACTCTTTAGGCCTATTGCACATTTGTCGTTCTGGAAGCTTCTTTTGGGTCTGTCCAATATGAATTCACTGTTTCTTATTTTTTCCCCAAAACAAACTTTTTATTGAAGTGTAGTTGATTTACAATGTTGTGTTAGTTTCAGGTGTATAGCAAAGTGATTCAGTTATACATATACATATATCTATTCTTTTTCAGATTCTTTTTCCCATACAGGTTATTACAAGATATTGAGTATAGTTCCCTGTGCTATACAGTAGGACCTTGTTGGTTATCTATTTTATGTATAGTAGTATGTATGTGTTACTCCCAAATTCCTAAATTGTCCCTCCCTGCCTTTTCCTTTTGGTAACCATAAGTTTGTTTTTTATGTCTATGAGTTTATTTCTGTTTTGTATATAAGTTCATTTGTATCATTTTTTTAGATTCTACATATAAGCGATATCACATGATATTTGTCTTTGACTTACTTCACTTAGTATGATAATCTCTAGAGCCATCCACATTGCTGCAAATGGCATGATTTCATTCTTTTTATGACTAATATTCCATTGTATATCTGTACCACATCTTTACCCATTCATCTGTCAATGGACATTTAGGTTGCTTCCGTGTCTTTGCTACTGTAAACAGTGCTGCTATGAGCATTGGGGTGCATGTATTTTTTTTGAATTATGGTTTTCTCTGGATATATGCTGGTCATAGGGTAGTTTTAATTTTTTAAGGAAGCTCCGTACTGTTTTCCATAGTGGCTGCACCAATGTACATTCCCACCAACAGTGTAAGAGGGTTCCCTTTTCTCCAAACTCTCTTCAGCATTTGTTATTTGTAGATTTTTTGATGATGGCTATTCTGACCATTGTGAGGTGATACCTCACTGTAGTTTTCATTTACATTTCTCTATTAATTCGTGATGCTGAGCATCTTTTCATGTGCCTGTTGGCCATCTGTATGTCTTCTTTGCAGAAATTTCTATTTAGGTCTTCTGCCCATTTTTTGATTGGGTTGTATGGTTTTTGGATATTGAGTTGCATGCGCTGTTTGTATATTTTAGATATGAACCCCTTGTCAGTTGCATCATTTGCAAATATTTTCTCCCATTCTATAGGTTGTCTTTTCATTTTGTTTATGGTTTCCTTTGATGTGCAAAAGCTTTTAAGTTTAATTATCTCCCATTTGTTTATTTTTGCTTTTATTTCCATTATCTAGGAGATGAATCCAAAAAAATATTGCTGCGATTTATGTCAAAGAGTATTCTGCCTATGTTTTCCTCTAGGAGTTTTAACAGTATCTGGTCTCCCATTTAGGTCTTTAATCCATTTTGTTTATTTTTGTATATGGTATTAGAGAATGTTCTAAGTTCATTCTTTTACTTGTAGCTGTTCAGTTTTCCCAGCAACAGTCATTGAAGAGACTGTCTTTTCTCCACTGTATATTCTTGCCTCCTTTGTCGTAGATTAGGTGACCATAGGTGCATGGGTTTATTTCTGGGCTTTCTCTCCTGTTCCATTGATCTATATTTCTGGTTTTGTGCCAATACCATACTGTTTTGTTTACTGTAGCTTTGTAGTATAGTCTGAAGTTGGGGAGCATGATTCCTCCAGCTCTGTTTTTCTTTCTCAAGATTGTTTTAGCTATTTGGGGACTTTTTTGTTCCCATACAAATTTTGAAATTCTTTGTTCTAGTTCTGTAAAAATGCCTTTGATATTTTGATATGGATTCACTGTTTCTTGAATCTCATTTCTCCCTCATTCTTGGTGTACCTTTTACTTTGGTGGTGTTCATTCTTTAAAACTTTTCTGAAAATAATACCTAGGAGATAAACTTTTCAGACTTCAAATATTGAAAAATTATATATTGTATCATAGCTTTTTCAACCAAGATAGAATGAGGATAGAATTTTACACGATAAATTATTTTTTAACCATTTTGAAAGTATTCTTCTAGTCTGTTCTATCTTTCACTGTTCTTGTTGAGAAATCCAAAACCATTCAGACTCCTCACCCTCTAATGTTACCTCTTTTTTCACCTGAAATCGCAGAAGATGTTGCTGCCTATCCAACATCATTCACCCAAAATTTGTTCAGGTATTTACCCCATCCCCAGTTTCATAAGAGTATCCTGGTTAGTTTAAGACAATCAGCAAATGGTATTCTCTGTCTGCCAATATAGGCCCAGAAATGGGCATGTGACATTAATAACCTCAGCAAACTGAAGGAAAGGACTTAGAGTATATTGGTAGAGAGGGTTCTCACTCTCCTTCTGAATGTGAACTATAAAATTTGTAGCCTTCATTGCTACTGTCAACTATCTTGTGAACATTAAGGAAACCAAATTTAGGGAGATCCGAAGGAAGAAGGAGGAGGCAGATGGAACTGGGGTCCTTCATGACTTCAATCAAACTTTTGATACTATTACTAGAACCCACTCTACTTCTATACAATCCTCAATCTTTTATTTAGTAAGATAGTTAGTTTGCTTATTATTTAAGCAGGTTTGAGTGAGAATTTTTCTCCTCTGGTTCAAAGCATACTGACTGCTAGAGGAAGCTTTTACAGTTTTCCCTTTTTCCTTAGTACCCTGAAATTTCTTGATGATGTCTCCTAGTTTCAGGCATTTTCCTTCCTTTTGCTTGACATTAATTGCCCCTTTCACTCTAGGAGCTCATATCCTTCCGTTATCAGAAATATGTTATTTTATCATTGTTAATTGCCTTCCTTTTTTTCCTCTGTTTTCTCATTCTGGACTGTCAACATAAAAGGGGCTATAGAGAATTCTTAAATTACTCATTGAAGATTCATGGATAAACTGCAGATAGATTTTTATCCCCTTGAAATTATATGCAAAATACTGTATTTATGTATTCTCTATTTTTCCTGAAAGATAATCTAAAGCTACTTTTTATTTTTATTGTCCCCAGAAAATCTAGTCCTTGAGTGTGACAGGACCATTAGCTTGCAAGAAAATGCAATTGTGAACTGCTGACTGGTTAAAGATGAAGAGGAGGGAACAAAAGATATGGAGAAGGTAATAGTTCCTGGTATAACTCCTGACACTATATGACATGAATGGCTGTTGGATTTGCTTTGTTCAATAAAGAAAAAGGAGGTTAAAAGGTTAACTAGCTATCTGACTGATTTGAAAGACCAAAGAAAAATATCTGATCTGTTATTCTAGTGAATGGACAGCTTTGTGGCTGTCAGTTGAATGTTATTCACTAAATGAATGAGATTTGAGATCTTACTTTAAAGAAAGAAATGAAAGAATCCTCAATAATGGAATTAAATTCACTTTGTATGCCAAAGTCTCATCTAAGGTTTTATTATACTGTGAGATGTGTCTTCTGATAAGTAATATTCTATGTTTGGCTATGTATTTACTTGAGATTTTAATGGAAAAAAAATGAAAATGAAACTTTTAATAGAAAATCCTTGCCATTAGTTTCCAAAACAGCTTCTTAAATTGCTCAGTTTCAAGAATATTTTTGGCAAAGCAATATATTATAGTAAGTACAATAATAGTTCTAAAACTCCTTAAAATCTTTCACTTTTTTACCATTTAAAATTGCTATTAAGTTAATGTTGGCATCATTTCAAATAAGCCATCTTTAAATAGCTTGCTTTATATATTTTTTCTTATAAATTTGTTTCATCAAAATGCCATGCTAATGGGCCTGCAGCTGGTTTCATATTGGAACAGCTCAAACAAGAACTCTCTAGTCATTCCCAGAACCACAGAATTATAATTTTTGTAGGAAGAGGTAACTTGCTCCATCAATTATACTCTTCCTATATCTTCAGTCTCTCCCCACTATCCTGGTACTCTTTCCTCAGCTTGGAAACATATTAGAAGAATTGAAGAAAATCCTTCTACATTCCACTTCCTCCTCCAGGCACTGCATATTCCCTTATTTGACTCCTAGTCAAGTTTTTGAAAACTATTCTTCTGAATGTCAATCATAAATAAGTGGGGAGAGAAAGATGGTGGAAGGCAGAGGATTGCAACCTGGGTTGATGCTTTAAGACCTGAAAGCAGGAACAGGTGAGAAGGTGGAATAACTAGATTAAGCATTAATATTTGTTACGAGAATGAGGCTCTCAGGTTATATAGACCTGTCTTCAAATTCCTACTTTGTCACTTGACAGTCCGTGACACTGGAGAAGTGATTTAAGCTTTATAAGCCTCCATTTCCTTATGTGAAAATGAGGTAATAATAGTTCCTACGACACAGTGTTAGAAGCAGGATTCAGTATGATAATATGAGCTTAATAAATATTAGTTGCAATTACTACTATTATCAGAGACTGATAGTATTCACATGAAGCTAAGTAAAACCTGAAGCACAACATTCCAGGGCAAAACAGGTGTTGAGGAACAGTTAATTCAAACAAATGAGGAAAAGAAGCAGATAGGAAGCAGTGGGGCTGCAACTAGAGACTGAATTCGGTTGACAGAGAGAAGGAAGAATCTAAAGATTCTCTATACCTGGGATGTAGAGACAGGATAAAGGAGTACATGTAAAACAGCTGCACACAGCACCATCATCTGCAGTCTCCTCCTGCAATGGGATCACTTCAGGGATTAACTAATATTTGCTGGTAAAATTTTCTTTTCTGTTTGAGAGTATTCTGAATGTGAAAGATGGATTCCCATGACGACTCCTTCAGGCTATACACTTAATGCACTAAGTGATGAAATGGCCCTGGTGTTCTCCTGGGTCAAACATCACTTATATGATGTTCTCCGGTTTCCAGTTCTAATTACCAGGAAAGTTAGGGTGTAAGACGCAGCATATAGGTCACAAGAAGTAGCAATAATGGTCATGAAGAACAGCAACAGTAAAAGGAGGAATGGAGAGAAATTATTGTTAGGCACTGGATGGAGAATAGCAAGTTGTTATTCATTGTATAGTACATAGGTTTCTCAGTGTTTTTTTTTTTTTTCATTAGAAGGTATGGATCTAAGTAATCTTTGCTGTAATCTATTTGCCTACACATTTCTGTGTGATGAATGCAGGGTCTGGAGGGTTTAAACAGCATTACAAAAGCACAGGTGAATTATATCTTGTCCTTTGATATATTCAATATTGTAAAATTTTGAATTAGTTTTTTTGTGGTTATTGTTTCACAACGTGTGTGTGTGTGTGTGTGTGTGTGTGTGTTAAGTTATGCTCCAGGGTGTTGTTGAAAACAATGAAGCAACCTTAGCCTGTAATTAGTAAAGTTTAATAGCTAAGTGTGTTTAAGGAAAGACGGTATGAGGGCCCTACCCATACTGCTGTCATTACAGGGTTACTGTGGGCATAATCAAAGCTGTGACACTCAGAGAAGCAATAGTAGAGGCTTAACACTGTGTGTGTGGGAGTGAGGAGAATAGATCTCTCTAAAATAACACATTCCATGACTACACAAACAAGTAACAATAGTATTTCCCAGAGTGGGGGACCATACCTACAATTACAACATTATCTAAAATGTCCAGTTTCCAACAAAATTTACAAGGCATGCAAAGAAATAGTAAAGTATGACTCAGACACTGGGGGAAAAGGAGGCAACAAAAACTGTCTGTGGGAGTTACTAGATGTCAGATTAAACAGAAAAATGTCAATGCAGCCATTATACATATGCTCACGGAACTAAAAATAAACATGATTAAAGGAGTGACGGAAGAAGGTATGATGAGATGGCAGATCAAATAGAGACTATCAATAAAGGGATAGAAATTTAAAAATAGAACCAATGGAAATTTTGGAGTTGAAAAGTATTACAATAATTGAAATAAAAATCCACTGGAGGGTCTCACCAGTAGATTTGAACTGGCAGAAGAGAGAATTATTAGACCTGAATATAGATCAATAGAGATTATGGAAGCCAAAAAATAGGGAGAAAAACTGGAGGAAGAAAAATGAACAGGCACTAAGAGAAGTGTCAGACATCATTAAACATACCAGCACACACATAATGGGACTACCAAAAGAAGAGGAAAGAGAGCAAGAAGAAACACTACTGAAAAGAACTGATGGCTGAACATGTCCCAGATTTACTGAAAAACAGTAATCTACACATTTAGGAAGCTTAACAACTTCTAAGTAGTATAAACACAAACAGACCCACAAACAGACACATCATAGTAAAAGTGCTGAAAGTCAAAGACAAGGAAAATATCTTGAAAGAATCAGGAGATAAATGACATGTCACTTACAAGGGAACCCCAATAAGATTAACAGCTGAATTCTAAGCAGAAACAACATAGGCCAACAGGCAGTGGGATAAGTGCTCAAAGAAAAAACTCTGCCAACCAAGAATCCTATAACCAACAAAGTTACTAATCACAAATAAAAACAAAATAAAGGAAAAAATGTTGAATATGTTGCTAGCAGACTTGCCTTACAAGTAATTATAAAGAAAATTCTTTAGTTTGAAAACAAATGATCCCAGATGACAATTGAAATCCATAGGAACAAACAAAGTGCACTGGTAAATATAACCACGTAATTATAAAAGACAATGTAAATGCATATTTTTCTCCTCTCTTATCTTAATTGATTTTAAAGCAATTGTATAAAATAATATGCATATAGCATATTGTTGGGCCTATTACATATAGAAATGCAATATATGTGTAATATGTTTACCAAAAACACTACAAAGAAGTGGATGGGAATAAAGCTGTAATGGGCTAAGGAAATGATGACAGATGGTAAAGTAATAAGTATAGCAATGTTATGTTGCTGAGCAACTGGAGCCCTCATACACTGTAGGTGGGAATGTAAAATGGTGCAAAAACTGAAAAATGGTCTAGCAACTCCTGAAATGATTAATTGTAGAGTTACCGTATAACCCAGGAATTCTACTCCTAGGTATAGACCCAAGAGGAATGAAAACATGTCCATGCAAAAACTTATACACAAATGTTTATGACAGCATTATTTATAATGACCAAATTTAGAAACAACCCAAATGCCTATCAACAGACAAGTGGATAAACAAAAATTGGTATATCCATACAATGGAATATTATTTGGCCATAAAAAGGACTGCAGTAATGATATATGCTACAACTCTGATGAACCCTGAAACGTAATGCTAAGCGAAAGAAGCCAGTCACAAAAGACCACATATTATATGATTAAATTCATATGAAAATCCACAATAGGAATATATAGAGAGATCGAAAGTGTACTAGTGGTTGATTAGAACTAGGGAGTGATACACAGGGGTTTTTCAAAATGATTCCTGTTATGTCTATTGATAATAAAGCTACATCAACTAGAAAGGTAAGGTACTTCCTTAAAATCAATTAGATGGATTCTAAAGGTTTTATCCTCGTCCCCATTAACTATTTAGAAGGCCCTTAAAATCTAAGTCACTGCCTATGATGATTAATTTTATGTGTCAATTTGACTGGGCTATTGTGCCCATATAGTTGGTTAACCATAATTCTGGATGTTTCTGGGAAGTGTTTTTTAGATGCGATTAACATTTACATCAGCAGACTCTTGCAGCTCTTCCGTGTCTCTGTCTCTCTATACACACACACACACACATACATATATATGCACATATGTATGTGTATACACACACACATATACATCCACACACATAGCCTGTTGTTTCTCTTTCTCTGGAGAACCCTGACTAATATACTGCCCCAGAATCAGAAATTAGCAGACCTGGGAACTGGTTGCCCACTTACCACGATTGATTTCTAATTTTGCTCTCCAAATCTTCCTCACTGATAAATAATCTTTGGATCTGGTTTCTTTAGAGGATATTACTATATGTCCATGTTGTTACCAAATCACTGCTCTCACCAACTTTCCTCATTCCCAGTTTTGCCTCATTCCTTAAGGTTGGAATTTTGTTTGGTCTTTGCTGTTCCCCTGTTGTGATTTCAAGACTGAGCCTTAGACTGTGCCCCCAGCCCAGTACTCAGGGACTTTTCACTATGGTTTGAAATCTTGGATGTCAAAACTGCCAAACAATTACAAATTCCAGGGCCAACTACTATCTAATTTATCTGTTTGTCAGATTACAACATGCGTCTCCCAGGGCTGGTTGAATTTTTGGAGAGTTCCTTTACTGCTAGCTCAGTTTTCCAGGTTAGAACTTAGCTCTTACTCTGTAAGTCACCTCTATTCATGAGCAATCTGAACGTCCAGCTTTCTGAATAAATTACTGATACCTGTATCAACGGAGCAGTCACTTCTAGAAGCTCCAAATTTTGTTCTCTTTGTAAGAAAAAAGATTTTGACCTCATACAGGACGAAGGTTTAAAGATAGGCCTGAAGTGAGTCAGTGGTAGGATCAGGAAAAAGCTGCAAATCCCTGACTGAATCTTGCATGATCCTACAAAATCAGTGAGTCTTCTCTAAAAAGCCTACCAGCAGCTAGTAAGTCTTCTGGAGAATTAAACAGCTTTTATTAAACAACATTTTGACTAAGAGTAAATATATGAGAAACACAGATTAAATTCCTTTTATAATGCCTCTCAGTTTCAAATCTAAAGGGTAAGTTCTTCTCTAGGTACCTTTTGCTTTGAGCTAAGGACAAAACGTTAGCATGACCTCAGATGTTTAGTAAGCCCTAAATATGAACTCATTTCAAAATAGCTCATAAGAAACTATTGAAACAAAGCTAAAACATTGAGCACGGCAACTGCCTTCCAAGTCATTGCAGTAGACCTCCACTTACAGTACCTGCCTAGTTTAGTTTTAATTCTCACTATTTTGCCCATGTTTTTGATTTTTTGACAAACCCCAAACCCTTAACAAAGGAAGTGTCAGCATTCTTTCCAGTGGACTACTTTTATTTCCCCAATATATTCTCTCTTAACTCTAGGTCTTTATAGATTTCTTCTACTTGCTGCAATATCTGTCTCCACCCTGGCTAACTTCCAACTTCTAGCCATCCTACTTCTCAAACGTCTTTCCTGTATCTCCAGACTGGGTTAGGAGACCTGTCTTTGTGCTCCCATAACACCCTATGTTTATCATCAGCACTTACCACATTGAACTTTAAGTGCTTGTTTATTAGTCTGCTTTCTTCTTTAGACTCTGAGTGCCTTGAGTATAAGAATAGTGTCTATTTTATTCACCAATTCTATGCCTTGTTCACCTTGGTATCCCCAAGATCTAGTAAATATCTGTCTATATAGTGTGTCCTCACTACACTGAGCTTCTCTGTATCTGATTGCACCAGTAAACATTAACTAAATAGTAGCTAGATAGAGGATGGTTGGATGGAAGAACAGATCACTAAACGGACAGAAAGATTAACATAAAGGAAACAGAGTCTGGTTTGGACATTCAACACAGAGACAGTGGAATTGTGATCCAGGGTAGAATTCTGATCCAATCACTTAATACTTTGGATACGTCTCAGGTACAAATTCAAAGCAAGTGTGGGCCGCCTAGCAAATGTAAACAAGCAACAAGTCCATGAGCCATGGCTCCAGCCCTTGGTGTTAAGACATATTTTACACTGTCATCTTCCACAAGCCTCTGCTTAGTATTTGTGTTCTCTATGAAATTTCATTGGAAATCTTTTAAATCCTAGTGAAAGCTTGTACATGTCTTCAAGAAGAAGCACTTTTGACCTTTCGTCCATTTTCAAATGGACTACTCCTTCCCTGGCCCTCACATGGGATTGTGTTTTCTTGGATTAGAATTAGAGGCAACATTATGTGCTGTTAGGTTGGATGCAAGGTAGGAAAGAAAGAGGAGTCAAGGATGATGCCAATTTGGCTGGGGGAAACCTGATAAAGGAGGTCCTTTTTACTGGTAGAGAATCGTGTGTGAGAAGAATCAAGAGTTTGATTATAGATATCCTAACTTGGGGATGTTTGTTAGCCATCCAAATGAAAATGTCAAGTAGTTGATTAGATACATGAATTAGGAGTCTGGGGGAGAGACTGGAGCTGAAGATACATATTGGGAGTCAAGAATATATACATGCTTCTAAGATAATGGGACTGGATGAGATTACTTAGGGAGTAAGTGCCGAGAAGAAAAGAACGAGTTCAAGGACTAATCCCCAAGACCCTTTCTGGATGCAGTGTGAGGGAGAAGAGATGCATCAAGAGAAAATGAGGAAAATTTAAGGTTTTATCAAATAGAGAACATAGCAGATATTATAACACATATCACAGTTCATTCATTCAATAAATAGTTATCATGTGTTTACTATGTGCCTGCCATATACCAGGCACTGTTTTAGATGTTAGGGATGTAGCAGTGAAAAAGAAACAACAGATTCAATTTTCTGCCTCTATGGAATTTTTATTCTAGTGGAGAAAGGAGATAATAAGATAAATAAGAAAAGTACAGTATATTAGGTCGTAATAATTGCTAGAAAAATTAAAATAAAGCAGGTCTTTGCACTGCTCTTCCCTTTGTTGGACACTCTTACCCCAGAAATCCATATAACTGGTTCCCTCCAAGACTTCCAACTTTGCTATAATGTCACCTTCTCAGTAAGGGTCTTCCTGGCATTTCTATTTAAAATGCCAAATCATCCCCCCCAATCCTCTGTGACTTGCCTTACCTACTTCTTTGCTAGACTTTTCTCTACAGTGCTCATCACCATCTTATTATTTTTTTGTTGTGTAGTAACATAACCATTTATTCATTCATCATTTGCCACCTCCCCTCCTAGAGGGTCAGCTCCACGATGGCAGGGATTTGTTTGTAACTCTTCTGTTTACTGTCCTACCCCAGAACCTAGGGCACTTTATGGCATGCACTAAACATTCAATAAGTATTTGCTAAATAAATAAATGAATTACTCAATGAATAACCATTATCATCACTGAGAACACATCTTATCTTACCAACTACTTGGAGTATTGCTCCAAAAGATGGAATGACTGGCTGTATTCTTTTGAGACTCTGGTAAATTTAACTATGGAGACAGAAGACATTCTGTAAAGATCAATGAGTTGGTTATCCTTTGATAGCTTTTAAATTCTAAGGCAGAAAATAATATAATTCTTAATTAAATGCTTAGGTTAGGTTTATCATAGCTTACCTATAAATATTGTTCAAATAAATGACCAAAGTAGAGTTGTAAATTTTATGTATTGAATAAACCTTTATGGTGTGCTGGGCCTCCTTGTATAGTCAACTTTAGCTGTATGCTGATGCCTGTCTAATAAAACTTAGAGTGTGATTTTACCATTTGATACACACATGAAAGCTTATAGCTCTACTTTTACATTCAGGACATAATGATAGTTATTGCTCTGACTATTGAGTACCAAGTTCTTTTTTTTTAAGATTTTTTTTGATGTCGACTATTTTTAAAGTCTTTATTGAATTTGTTACAATATTGTTTCTGTTTTATGTTTTGGTCTTTTGGCCGTGGGGCATGTGGGATCTTAGCTCCCCAACCAGGGATCGTTGCCCAATGATCATTGCCCTGCATTGGAAGGCGAAATCTTAACCACCTAACTTGGTGGTTAGGACCTACAGGAAAGTCCCTGGGTGCCAAGTTCTTGATCATGCATGCAACTCTCAATTATGACATCATTACAAAAGTAAAGAATAATCTTTTCCACCGTGTTTTGAGTTATAATGGTTTCTAGGTAAACATGGAGGTAAAAATAACTCACTACTTACTTCCTTATCAAATTTATGAGGAAAGAAATTTGTTGTTCATTTAAAACTTTCCATCATGTTAAGAAAAATCGTATTTGCTTTGCAAAGATGTTACAGGAGGCAAATATGTAAAAGGATAATTAGAATGCAGTGTGCCAAGTATCATGTTAAAGGTTATGAAAAATACTATGAATGGAGAAAAAGAAACACTTAACATTGCTTGAGGTGTTTAGAGAAAATTTTATGAAATGAGTTATATTTAGCCAGGATGAGGCATTTTTCCAACTGGAGGAAGGATTTCAGTTGGAAAAATCCTGGAGGATTTCAGATCAACACAGTGTCACAGGGGTAAAGGAATTATGTAAGAGCTATGGACAGTAAAAATTTCAGTGGGGGCAACAAATATTTTACGGAGCTAGAGGAAGGTTTCACTGGAAGTGAAACTAAGATAAGACAGTGAAGAACCAAGGCAAGAAAGTGAAGGTACTTGTAGTCCATGCTAACACATTTGGATTTTTCTTACAAGTATGTTTAAGGCAGCAAAACACTGTGTTTTAGAAAGAATACTCCAAGTAGCTCTTGGAGGTTAGGTGGGAATAGAAGATATTTACGTACAGGGAGAGCAGTTGGAAGGCGGCTACAATAGCACTGTTGAGATGTGATGTAGCAGTGGATATGGAGAGAAGGGGTCAGATTTGAAAGACACTTCTATGGTATGACCATTTTGTGATTTCAGTCCAAGTTCAAGTTAGATTTGAAAAAATAAATACATAGAATTTAAAATAGCACGCTGAAAAATAATATAAAAATATCTGTGAACCAGAAACATTACAAACACATATAATGCTATGTAGTCTTGAAACCCTGGCCCTGCTGAGCTAGCTATAGGTCTTCAAGCAGATCAAGGAAGCTGGGAGTTAAGTGCCTACAGGGGAACAGGAAGGAGAACATTGAATATGCTGCTAGAAATCTCAGTCAAGTTCACTGAATGAAATCAGGGTCCCTGGCAGAGTGAACTTCCTGTGAAAGGAGGCTGAAAAGGGCTGTAGCCAGTGCTTAATTCTTTGATTTTATATAAAGCTTGTACACATGTGGTTGGAGGAAACAAAGAAATCCTCAGGGTCTAAGAAAGGGGACACATATCTCATTGTTTTAGTGACAGTACCTGCCAATTCCCCATTATCTCTCTGAGATGGAAGAGCCGTGACCCCTGGGTAGTCAGAGCCCAGGGGGAGGCAACCACAAAGCTGCTTAGATAAGGATGGTTAAACACAGGGATGGGGTGGGCAAAAGAAAAGCTACTGAAAATGTGTCTGAAAATGAAAATTCCAAAGGACACAAAGAACACTCTAAGAAAGATGGTAACAGACTTAATTGTCAAATAAATTCACTGTCAATAGGGTGCAAATAATAGAAGAATCTCAAAATTATCTCTAAGTATTTTTAGAATGTCCAAAGAGATAAAGGAAAGGGACAGCAACCATTAAAAATGTAAGAAATCATGAACCAACAACAAAAATAAATAAATTTAAAATGGAGTTATTAAAAATTCAGTCATTTTAATTTAAAAAAATAACACTTGGTCCAAAGGAGACATAGTTAAAAGGAGCAATAACAGAAAAGAAAAGTTCACTATATGGTCTCAATAGCAGATTTGAGATGGCAAAGAAAGAATCAAGGTCATTGCTACCAGATCTGTCTTACACAAAATGTGAAATGATGCTGGATGGTAACTTGAATCTACAGAAAGGAATGAAGAGTAGCAGAAATGAGAACTATGTGGGTAAATATGTGGAGTAGTTGCAGATGATCCTAGGATTCTGTCATAAGGACGATGGAAAGGGAATACAGAGGGAGGAGCAGGTTTAGGCAGATCAGAGAGACGAACTCAGCTTGGGTGTGCTGAATTTGACCACTGAGGTTCCTACAGGGCATCCCAGCAGAGATGTTTGGTAAACGATTGGAAATAGGGGCAGCCAAAGAAGCCACAAAAATACTAAACAGTGTCAGGAAATCCAGAGGCCAAAAAAAGAAGAGAAACTTAATCTTGAAAAAAATCATGACTATCCACACGGCATATGTTGCATGAAGATGCAGAAACACAGCCTGATTGGAAATGGTTTGGAATCTTCAGTCTGGAATGTCTAACAGAAATCTATAAGGATTGATTTTGATCGAAAAAAATATAGAGGTGTTTTCCACTAAAATCCACATATTAATCTAATATCAGGACCAGGGACATTCTGAAAGCAGGCCATTTTTGTAGATAAAAAAGGAAAGTACTACTTTGCACTGGAGACATTGGTCATGAAAATGTTTTATAGACTAAAAGTGTAGAAAGGATCAGCAAAAGTTTAGATCAATTCACTGATGTAAGATATAAAATAGCTGAATAAGGAGAGTCAAACTTGGTTCCTAACCTTATGAAGGCAACTTGCATTTCTTCACATACCAAATCTTTTTGCTGCTGTCAGAATAGTCAGATGGACAATTGAGCAGACCTAATACTGTGTGCCTTAAACTTTATGACTTCCTGAAGCTGGAGACTGACTGCAAGTGCTGAATACCAATGGATTCTGGCATTCACCCTAAACTCACAAGTCAAGCGTAAATTATTAAAATAAATATACAGAGGAAACGTGATCGGATTTTAGTGTTGTTAATCATCTGAGTTTGTGAGTATATTTTTGTGACATTCTATAGTTACCCATTTTAATGATCATCAAATATTCTGAGGTGAATATTTTTGCACAGAAATATACACCATATTATTATTTCGCACCGACTGATTTGAGAGCAAAACTAATCAAATACAAATTAAAATACAATAGTCAGAATTACAGAGTTGGAAGAAACCTTAGAGATATTCTGGTCCAGTTTCTTATGAGGCCTGGGAAAGTTCCTGCCTCAGTTCCCCACATGAGCATTTGACTCAGTTGGAAATCCTTCAGTGACAGAGAGGGAAGAAGGTCCCATCAGCTGAGCACCATTCCAGGTGCTTCACATACACTATGTCACATACTTTTCACAATACAACTCTAGCAGTTAGGCCATTTTACAGACAAGGAATCTGAAGCTCAAACATTTTAAGTAACTTGTCTTAAGTCACAAAGTTAGTAAGTGATGGGACCTGGATATAATACCGGTTCTTTATCTGACTACAAATCCCATACTCAGTCCATTAATAATGGCATTCTAACTCCTTGCTTTATTCTAATTATTACCAAAAAAAACTTTTAGTCGTATCTGAAAATAAACTCCTTTGATTTCCAAATCATTCTCCCACATGGACGTGCATACAGTTTGTAAAGACCATCATCATGTTATCTACAGGTCGTCTCTAAGCTGAATGTTCCCGGTTATCTCTACAGTTCCTCACCAAACAGTGCACAGACCTCTGAGATTGTGATACACTCTGCATGCACTCTACTTTGTCAAATGGCTAATTTCACACAATAGAGTAGGGCCTTAGCCTTGGTCCTCACAAGAGCGAGTTTGCTCATGAACTCCATCTGCTGTGTAGAACTTAACATCATCCTTTAGGAACAAGACTCTTCTACTAAAGAATGACAAGATAGATAGGGTTACAGAAGCTTCGCTTAAAAATTTACATCGATACATTTCAATATGGTGATGGCTATGGAAATGTCAGTTTACTTTGTGACAGTGCTAAGTCTTTTGGCTCAGAGCCAAAACATACACATATATCTTACATCAGAGAGAATGGGCAAGCAAAGGATTTTAGAAGTGGCTTTTCACGTTTCAGAGGTCCATCGAACTGGGCCTCTCACTGTTGTGGCCTCTCCCGTTGTGGAGCACAGGCTCCGGACGTGCAGGCTCAGCGGCCATGGCTCACGGGCCCAGCCGCTCCGCGCCATGTGGGATCTTCCCAGACCAGGGCACGAACCCGTGTCCCCTGCATCGGCAGGCGGACTCTCAACCACTGCGCCACCAGGGAAGGCTGAACTGTCACATTCTTAATAAAAAGAGCAGCATTCAAAGCACAGAGCAGAACCTCTTTATCTTCCTTGTCACTGCACCACTTGTGTCTAATAGGATATTACGGCATATCCCGACAGAACCTGAACCATAAAAAATACAAATTGGAATTTTCTCGGCTAATTTGTAAGTGGAGGGGGCCTATAGGAGAGAGAATAAAGACATATAACAGTGGGTACTTAAACCTAAACTCTAAGAAATACTAGTGATTTATACATAAAGAAAATTGAACAAAATCGGAACATGTGAAACAGTTCATATTAATATGATAGGATTTCTTTTAATTTTAGGATTCCTTCAAGAAGAATTCGTAAGTAAGTTAAGGTGATTTTTCCTGAAGGATGAAGCACAGAGAAATTGAACTCAATGTCACACACGGAGATACAGATTTGGCCCAAAGGCATAACAGTTTCCCTTACCATCAAGTGTTACTAAACTTGAATGCCCATCATTTCAGTGTATTTTCTATGGGCCCTTTGTTAACTGGTACAAATTCTACGGGACTGGTCTTTCAGCAGTATATTCACATGTACTCTTTGAAAAGACTGATTCTCTCTTTCTCTCTGTCTGACTCCCTCCTTGTCTTTGTATGTGGTGTATACATATACACACACATATACACACACATACACACAAAACACTTGGCTGTTTTAAAAATATTTCATACCCAATCTCCCAGTTATCATTTCAAAACTCTTGCAAAATACTTAGTAGAGATTAAAGTCATCATAAGTATTTGTAAGTTAGAAAAGTACTCAGTAGCCATTGGCCTTCGCATTACCTAAGGTGTTCCTAAGGAGACTGGAGGTTTGTTGATTACTCTACGTGGATTGTTACAATGTCCAGAAAGAGAATACTTTTGTAGAAATGTGCAAGCTGACTCTAAAATTAATATGAAAATTTGAAGGACCTAGAATTGCTAAACAACATTTCAAAGGGAGGACCAAATTGGAGTACTATTCTGCCTGAATGCAAGAATTACTGTTAAGCTCCCATCATCAAGATGGTATATTATTGGTGTAAGGATGGCTAAGTAGTTCAAATGAACAGAATAGAAAGTTTAGAAATAAACCCACATATACATGTTCAACTGATTTTCAACCAAGTTGCCAGTGGGAAATGGTAGCCTTTTCAATAAATGGTGCTGGAACAACTTGAGACCCGTATGAAAAACTGTAATTTGACCCTTACACATCACAATATACACAAAACTCAACTAGAAACGGATGATATACCAAAGCATAAAATCAAAAACTATAAAATTCTACCTTGAAGTAGATGATTATTTAATATGAAACAAAAGTAAAACATTTATACCTAAACAGTATACTGATATACAGAATATATTAAAAAATAGAATTCAATAATAAGCAGGCAAGGAACCAAGTTAAAATAGTAATTATTTAAGCAGATATTTCATAAAAGAATATATATGAATGGCTTCTAAGCATATGAAAAGACGTTCATTTGTCATTAGAGAAATTCATTAAAAACCATGATGGGATACCATTACAAACCCACTAGAACTAGGCTAAAATTAAAAACACTAAAAATGGTAGTTATCACTGAAGATATAGAGTGATGAGAATTCTCATACCTTGTTGGTGGGGGCATAAAGTGGTATAACCACTTTTTTAAAGTCTGGCATTTTCTTAAAAGACTACACATACTTCATACTTGTACACATACAATCTCACTCCTAAGTATTTATCCAGGAGACTTGAAATGTATATCCATGCAGAGCCCTGTAAATCAATGTCATGTCAGCTTTACTCATAATAGCTAATAAATGGAAACAACTCAAGAACTATCAATAGGTGAATAGAAGAACTACTCATGATGTATGCAAACAACAGAATACAGTAGTAAAGAAGTAAACTACTGATGTAAGAATATGAATGAATCTCAAAAATGTCACGCTAAATGCATAAAGCCAGTCACAGAATTTGACATACAGTATGACTATTTATATAAAATTTGAAAAGGCAAAATTAATCTGTAGTGACAGAAAGCAGATCACTGGTTGCCTGGGCCATTGGTCAAGAGATGGAATTGACCACAAAGGCCCAGGAAGGAACTTTTTAGCTGAAAGAAGTATTCTATATCTTGATTGTGGTAGTGATTATGCAGGTGTATTTGACAAATTCCTTCACAGTGTACACTTAAAATGGGTGTACTGTATTTTATATAAATTACATATCAAGGAAATTGATATAGAAAAAATGTATTAGTACAATACTGTTTATTTAAAGCCTAAGATCTGAAATGGCTTTATTTACAGGCAATTTAAGATTAAAATGACAGTACCTTCTATTGCCTATGATTGAGAAACTGACACTGATAAGGAAAAAAGCCTTGTAAATGCCATTAATAAAGCTTTCCTTGTGCGTCTATTTTCCAAGTTGACATTTTCTCAATTTACCAGATTTACACACACACACACACACACACACGTGTATATATACACACACACTCATTCCGTGCTTGCACCAATATTTTCAAGGAAGTATAAATAAATTAGTTGGGGAAATTAATGTATAATGTGAGACATACACCATTCCTAGTGTGGAGGTTAATAAGAGGTGCTGTCAGCTAATAGTATTTACATGATAATCCTACTTCTAGCTCTCTTAAAGCAGAAATTTCACTCTTCTTAGTCAAAGCAGTGAGAAATAGTATTGATTTACTGTTTCCAGTTTGTATGAAGTAGAGGTGAGCCTCCACGGATCAAAGTGAGACATGTGAATGCAGAGTTGCTGGAAGTCTAATTAGAGTGGTTAAGCTCCCTTCTTTTCACTGGCTTCAAAATTATGCAACACTTTACAGCTTAGAATTCTATGAAGTCTGTCTCCTCAGAGACCTCACAACAGCCTTTGCAGGAATTCTCATTTTCCTACTTTATTCATAAAGAACCCAGCACTCAGAGAGGTGAAGTTTCCAAGGTCTCCCAGATATACATTGGCAGGTCCAGGACTAAAGGCCAGGGCTTCTGACTCCAAGTGTTTTCCCCTCTATAAACCCTACCTCCTTACACTGGCCAAGCTTACTTATTTCTGACAAAAAGGAAACCCAATGATAGGAACTCAATGGAAAATGCTTACATATATATCAATAGCTATGTCCATATCTATATCATCTATATTTGTAGCTATTCATTCCCAAAGTTAAGAGGGACAGAGTAGGCATAGGAACAAAACTGTATACAAGACCTAAGCAGAAAGATGAAATGCTGAAAGATACACAGTTATTCAAATATAGCTGATTAAAACTGCAAATATCAGAGAATCTAAGTCAGGGAAGCATGTGGCAATAAGTCAAGCAAAATCGCAAGAAGGAGGGAATGAGCTTTTTTGTGGTACTAGGCATTAAGTTGAAGTTTGGGCCAAATTAAGACGGTCGCTATGAAGTAGAGGGTCCTAGTTGTTGTAGTCAACATGGGAGTTGCACTTGTATTTGAGGCAGTACAGTATAGTATAGTGTGTAAAAGTCTCTATTTTGGAATTAGATAGACTGAGTTCAAACCAAATAGATTTCAGGTATAATTCTTTTTCAACCACTTCCCAGCTGTGAGACACTGGGCAGATTGCTTAACCTCTCTGAGCCTCATTTGTATAATAGGAAATGCAGCGGTGCCTCATATGGTTGTTTGGAGGATTAGATTAAATAATGATATATAGTTAATTTTTCATATAAATATCAGCTATGATTATTAATTATTAATAAATAATCATCATCCTATTAATATCCCACCCCCCATATATAATACTGCCTGTCATATATTAGGTGTTAAGCAATATTTGGTGAATTTAAATAATTCTTTTCTTTCTGTCAATATCAAAAGATTAGTTATCATTAGAAAAAGGACAGGTAGAGGATCTGCTATTCACAAAGTGCTGTTTCTTCCAAATTCCCACTATTTGGTGCTTCCGGGAAAGGCATCTTTCATCTACTAATATCTAAGTATATGCCCACTCACGGCACAGTGTTTTCCCTCGCCAGAGAAGATCCAGGCCCATCTTCTGAAACAGACACAGTGCATAGTGCCAGACAATCAACTTTTCTCCATTTCTATCATCTCAAAAGACCAACAACTGTGGGAATGCCATACTTAACCTTTTCAACATAATAGCATCTTAAATATTTTTAAAAGCATACAATATTCAAGACATACAAAAAACAGTGAAGAGTAAACAGCATGGAGGAACTGACCCAGTTACAGCAACAAGTCAATAGCATGAAAAGATAAATGGCAGGGAAGAACGTCCTAGATTAAAAGAGCCGAGAGATCTAACAACTAAATATCACATGTGGACCTTAAGTGCATCTTGACTTGAATAACTTAACTGTAAAAAGGATTTTTTGAGACAATTAGGGGAAGTATCTTTATAGTCTTTTGGTATACATGATACTAAGGAATTATTTTGGGTAAAAGTAGTGATGGCATTGTTATGTTAAGCTCATATTTTGTCAATATGTATACTGCAACATATAGAAATAAAGTGACATGTTGTTTGGGATTTTCTTTAAAATACATTTTAGAAAAGAACAAAGATAGATGAAGCAAATATGGCAAAATTTTGATAACTGTTGAATACACAAGATAAGTATACAGGAGTTCATTTTACTAGCGCCTCTACTTTTGTATACATTTGAAAATAACTCATGTATGAGCCCATTTGATGATATAAAGCCATGAACACAATAAATACCCATGTATCCAAAGTCCGTTTAGGAAACAAAAGCCAATTCAGTTAAATTCCCTGCACCAGTTACCTCCACCCCCTACAAAAATGACCACTATATGGATTTTGGTGTTTATTATTGTCTTTTTACTCTGTACTTTTACTACAGATTTATTTATTCCTAAGAAATACATCACATTGTTTTGTATGTTTTTAAACTCCATAAAAAACAGTATCCAATTGTATGTGTTCTGCAACTTGCCCTTTTTTTTGGTCCATATGACGTGTGTGTGATTCATCTCTATAGCTCCAAAATAAAGCCTTCCAAAAATATCTTCCATATTCTTTTCCTGAGCTGACCAAAGTTTCTATCAGCATTGTAGGTCTTGTATATGCCACTTCTGGAGTTCCTGCTGTGCTATCTTTATTGTTAAGAAGTCGTGGAACTTCACTGAGCTACAATTTTCTCTGAATAAGGAGATCTGTGTCCAGTAATTCTGTCTTTCATTAAAGGTTAACAGAATTTCATTTCCTCCCAAATCTAGTTGTCTTTCTAAAAAAGTTTCTGAAATACATTAGTTAAGTTTCAGCTGTTAGCAAACACATTTTTACTCCCTCAACAAATAAGTAAAATAGGGCATAATGATTGTCTATTAATATTGCTGTTGTTATTGTAAGAGTTGACATCTATTAGCCAAATCTAAAGATCTTGTAGTATCTGCATCACCTGGCTCTGAACTTAATAATGACAAAGGTGAATAGCCACAATGTGGAGAATTAGATCTATCTATGATTTACTTATCTTGGATGTTCATCGAGAAAGGCTCCAAAACATTCACTGTTGTGAGCTGTCTCATTCAAGATTTCCCTTCCCACTCCTTTGAACGGCAACAATCACCATGTGTAGATCTTTAAGAAAGGTGGGAGATCATTATAAAATAACGCCTTAAGTCTATTCCCAAATAGTCTTGGTCACAGAGTAGGTGCTCAATAAATACTTATAGTTTTCCCCCTGGTGGGAAATGCAGTAAGGACAGAGTCTCTTGAACACATTAATTGGTTATCATTGAAAGCATGTTCTCGAGGAGAAAAGATGAACAAGTGAAAGGCATCTGAATGCACCTCTATCTCTAGTAGCTTGTGCAGAACTGACTTCAGGATGGTAAGGGGAATACAAAAGGGAAAGCCCCTCATCTTTGCTTGTGCTCTGAGGCTCAGTGACAAACCTACACCAAAAGGTGTTTCTCTTTGATATACAGCAAAAGGTAACAAGAACTTCTTCCTCACCTGCCTAACAAATCCTCTTCTTAACTCCCACAGTGGCGTGAAGGGATCAATCCCTGCTTTCTTCCTCCCAAAGCCTGGACCTGATTGCATTTAGATTTTTTTTTTCCTTTTTGGTAAGCCAGAAACCCACTACTATCCTTTGCCCTTGTTGCATTTTGTAATGGTGAAACTGTCTTTACCTCACTGACAGTAATTTAATTGTTGATGTCCTCTGCCTATTATTAATCATCGCTACTGTGGTCAGGAAGGACAAGCTTGTTAAGTACTGTTACTTTTGGCCCATAATTCCTAATCAGAGATTTATTCTTATTGTAGTTGGCCTTCCATCTTAAAAAGACAGTTTTCAAAGCTCACATGCTCTCCATTAAAAGTTCTCCCATTAGGCATAACCTAGAGGGACTTTTTAAAGTGTACTTAGATTTCATACAGCCAGTTTTCTCCAGAAGTGAGGTTCCATACAGTCTCTGTGTGGTTAACACCTTTCTTCAAAAATATTTTATTATAATCTAATATGTTATGGTGTAAGAAGCCTTATGTTTATTCCACACCCCACCTTGGTGCATTTAAATGACTTATTTTAACTGTGCCCACACACAAGCACTCAGCTATAAACCGGTTTGGCCCTTTGTTGCTGGAATCTGTTCAGGTTCACTCTTTTCCTTTGCTCTCTGCTTGACTCTTCAATCTCCAAGGACTGTATTTTTAAAAATTTGCTCTTATGAACTATTTGATACATTTCTCTTGTTTAGCATTGGACACCTGCGCCCAGATTCATATTTAGTAGTCTCTGAGAAAACCCAAATTATCACAGCAGTTGGTAAAATGGGCTTCAACTTTTTCAGTCTCCTTGGTTAATGACCTTGTTTGATTGACTTTCTGGGATATGTCAAAGAGAGAAGATGCCTTAATCACAAGTCTTATCTTGGTCTTGTAGGATAGGATGGTCAGCTTCCCTTAGCAGCGAAGGGGGTTCAATACAGCAATGCTGTCCACTATTCACAATAGCCAAGATGTGGAGACCTACATGTCCATTGACAGATGAATGGATAAAGAAGATGTGGTATACATATATACAATGGAATACTACTCAGCCATTAAAAAGAATGAAATACTGTCCTTTGCAGCAACATGGGTGGACCTAGAGATTATCATACTAAGTGAAGTAAGTCAGAAAGACAAATGATATCACTTATATGTGGAATCTGAAATATGACACAAATGAACTTATCTATGAAACAGACCCACAGACACAGAGAACAGACTTGTGGTTACCAAGGGGGGGATGGGGGAGGGATGGATTGGGAGTTTGGGATTAGCAGCAGATGCAAACTATTATCTATAGAATGGATAAACAACAGGGTCCTACTGTAGAGCACAGGGAACTATATTCAATATGCTGTGATAAACCATAATGGAAAAGCATATGAAAAAGAATGTGTATATATATGTATAACTGAATAACTTTGCTGTACAGCAGAAATTAACACAACATTGTAAATCAATTATACTTCTATAAAATAAATTTTTAAAAAATATAGCAATGCTGTCTTCCTTTTATCTTGTCAATGAGCTGTATACACTACAGAACCTTTGGGACACTCATTGGGCATTTTAAAATCTCAAGATGGGCTTCCCTGGTGGCACAGTGGTTGAGAGTCCGCCTGCCAATGCAGGGGACACGGGTTTGTGCCCCGGTCTGGGAAGATTCCACATGCCGTGGAGCGGCTGGGCCCATAAGCCATGGCCGCTGAGCCTGCGTGTCCAGAGCCTGTGCTCCGTAACGGGAGAGGCCACAACAGTGAGAGGCCCGCGTACCGCAAAAATAAATAAATAAATAAAAATAAAATAAAATAAAATCTCGAAGCAATGGTAACTACAATTCTATAAAACACTGTCTCTATTTATCTCTGTGTGTATCAGTACATTTGTTCACCAAATATTCATTGATAGTTCAGAATATTCCAGGCACTATGCTGAGTGATGTGGATGCAGATCTCTCAAGAAACTTATTTTTCCCCCAAGTTTTATTCTAGGGGATGTTAATAGGTGTTACGTGAAAATAAATTAACAAAAGTTTCCGTGGTTACATAGGTTCGGAAAAAGGCAGGTTAAACAGAGATAATTAATTTTCTTGGCTATAGAATATCTCAAGAGTCCTTAATTCACTTGACATCTCATTCTTATTTATCATAAATGTCCAAAGAGGATGGGAGCAAAATAAAAAGCAAGTGTGTCCCAAAATTACTTGAGCAGGAAACCCTTTCTTTCCTGATTGTCTTAATGGGGTAGCGTTGCTCAGAATATGCTTTGGGAAATGGCAGCTCTGGCATTGAAGAAATCATAACATGGTTAGCTTGAGGCCATTATGTTTTGTTGCTTCTTTTCATCCTGGAAATACTTTTTTCCTTGAAATCTGATACTAATATAGCCACTGCATCCTTCATGGGGTTACAATTTGTGTGGCATATCTTTTTATATCCATTTATTTTCAACCTTCCTGTATCTTTCTATTTAAAGTGTGTCTCCTGTAGATAGCTCATAGTTGTGTTCTGCTATTGTATTGATTTTGACAATCTCTGCCTTTTAATTTGTGAGTTTATTCCATTAAAATTTAATATGGTCATTGATGCAATTGTATTGGGAATATCATGTTATTGTTTTCGATTTTCCCTTTGTTTTCAGTTTCTCTCTGATTCATCTTTGTATAACTAACTCTCTCTCTCTGCTTTGTTCATAGTAGGTATTCAATAAACATTTGTTGAATTGATAACTGAACAGTCCCTTCCTCTGTGAATGTACCAGATTCCTCCAGGCAGTGTGAAATTTTTCTCCCTTCTGTACTCATACAAAATTGACAAAATACCCAAACATTTCTCATAGACACTGGGGTTTACTGCCAAAATATTTCTAAGCCTGACAAGACTCCTGGGCTGCCTCTGATACTTAGACATGGTATGGATATTTCAGCACACACAAAAGGAACACTGAGCCATTTTTCAGTGTTTCAACTGCTTGTAATGAGATACAGGTTGACATTATAATTATTGTTAAAATTGGTTTAGAAGGAAAAGGTTATATGAGATATCAAAGTGGCTTCGGCTATCACTGTAAATTCTCAGCCTGTTATTCATCCAACAGAACATTCCCTTTGTCTACAAATCAGACTAGTCTTCGCCCTAAACACAGTATTTTTTTGATTCCCAAGGCTGCCACAAGTACTGAGGGAACTGCACAGTGGTGATGTTTTGAGTGTCACATTGTAGGGCAGTTATTTGCTTATGTGTCTTTCTTCTTCACTTGATTGTTTTCTCCATAAGGGGAGGGCCAATGTCATATTTAATTGTGTATCACTACCACATTCACAGAGCCTGGCAAATAGTAGATACTTAACTATTTGGATTAATGAATAATTAATGGATAGAAATTCAAGAAAATCTGCTGAAATATAAAACTTATAGACATATATATTTATTTCTAACATAGGAGAAATATAGCAGAGATGTTCACATTGAAAGACTTGAAGCCAGTACAGTACTTGGTATGGGATACTTGAGAGCACCCACACAAAAAAAACACTGAATCACTTTTCCACCTTAGTGAAATTTGGACCATATTTTTGTTCTGAAGCATAGAGGGATAGATTACATTTTTCAGTAAAGTCCCCAGTGCACCCAAGTCAAACATCTGTGGGTAATTTTGAAAATGTCTGATGGCTAATCTTAACATCTGATTCTTCAGGGTGGCCATAAATATGTGTGTGTTTGGGTGTGTCAGAGAAAGAGAGAGAGGGAGGGAGGGAGGGGAGTGGGGAGAAGGAACAAGCATGAAAGGCTTATGATGGAAAACCTTATATTTTTTCTTCATGACATCAGTGGCATTACTTATATGAGATTTAAAAAAAAAAAAACTGGCACTAGGAGGAGGTCCAAAAATGAAAAGAGGTATTTCCTAGTTTTGCCAATACAGTGGTTGGGTGTTCCTTAAAACATTCATGTTCTGAAAAAAGGGAGCAATTCAAAATCAAACTTGACACAGAAACTCTGCCCCTCTCAAAAGCTAGGAGGGGATTTTTGTATTCTTAAGAAAACAACACTTCCTTGCCCTTGGATGAAATGATATGTGTCATTATTTGCATGAATGATAATTCCCATTCTCATGCTTCACTTATGACTATAAGGGGGTAAACATTTTTAAACTATAAAAGATAGGTATAATTCAACTCTTTTAAGACATGGTTTTGTATTCATTTCTTACCGTCACTTTAAAAAAACTTAAAACCTAAACAAATGATATAAATGAACTTATATACAAAACAGAAATAGACTCACAGACATAGAAAACAAACTTACGGTTACCAAAGGGGTCAGTTGGGGGAGGGATAAATTAGGAGTTTGGGATTAACAGATACACACTACTATACATAAAATAGATAAGCAACAAGGGCCTACTGTATCGCACAGGGGACCATATTCAATATCTTGTAATAGCCTATAAGGGAAAAGAATCTGAAAAAGAATAGATATATATGTGTATAACTGAATCACTTTGCTGTACACCTGAAACTAACACAACACTGTAAATCAACTATACTTCAATAAATTTTTCTAGAGGAGATACAAAAATAATAAAATTAAAAACTTAAAACCTAAAGGAAGTCCTATATCTTAAACTGCACATTGTCATTGTACATCTGCTTTCCCTCTTGGCATAAAAAAAATTGTATTGAGTACAAAATAGTCAGTTGAATTGGTAAAATTGAATAGTTTAAATTGAACTGCCTGTACATCTGGGCAAATTGAAAACATTATCAAGCTGTTGTCAGAATACATTTGGCAGAACTTGGAGGTGGGTTACAAAGATGATTCTGTAGGTCATTTTATTTCTTTACTCCAAATTTGTCCTGTGCGGCATGTGTACGAGTGCAGTTATTGAATTAACAATCATTCAGCCATTGGAGGATTTCTAATATTGACTGAAAAAATATGTTTCCATTGGAAAGAATGAAATACATTTTCTAAATTTTCATCAGAAGCTGCTAATAAATTGCTCTTTCTGCTTCATGTTTCATATAAATCAAAGATCCTCACTTATATCAAAGATGCAAAATACGCTACTGTGAATTGAGTTATGCCTAATACAACAAAGTTTGGTCATATGAATTTAATAGCAAAGTGAACTGTCTTGAAATTCTAGTTAGACTTGTTGCTACGAATGTTTAACCTGGAAAAGAGAGAGAATACAACTAGATCACCTGCTCAAGAAATTCACAATTCAATTGAGTCTAAACCATCCTCTCAAAAACGGATGATAAATGTGATAATTTAATATTTATTTTAGATTTATGATATGTGTTAATTACTTCAGTAATCCTTCTAACTTAATAAATTCTAGTATGCTAATGATTTTTGAAAATAAGGCAGAAATATCAAAGAGAGACCTTAGATGGTGTCTGCATAGAATACCTGCAAAACGTGTTTCTGTGGGTTGTTAGTCATAGCAACTCAGAAAAATAAATTTGTCTTATATATCTAGTGATTAACTGAAATTTTCAGTGTGCCTTCTGTATACTCTTAAAAATATTACTTATTTAAAACTTATTTTATACCCTTTTAAATATATTAAAATATGGAAGAAAAAGCATCGATGTTATAATTTTGCTTTGCATCAACAAATTCAATTGGCTTGAAACACTGATCTCATTTGAACTTGAAACAATAATTAATATACTAGTGATAGTTTTAAGAGTGAAATGGAGATGAATAGGTGAAACACAAGGGATTTTTTTGGGGTGGTGAAACTATTATATCTGATACCACAATGGTGGATGCATGACATTATGCATTTGTCAAAACACATAGAATGTAAAACAGGAAAAGACAACCCCAATATAAACCATGGACTTTTGTTAATAAAAGTGTATCGGGTATTATGTTTTCATTAATTGTTCAAAATGTACCACACTAATGCAACACGTTAATAATAGAGGAAAAGAGGGGATATATGGGAAATCCCTGTACTATCTGCTTAATTTTTTTGGGTAAATATCAAACTTTTCTAAAAACATAATATATTGATTTTAAAAAGGAGTAAAGTGTGCATCTTATTTTTACTTAAAAAATTTTTTTTTCTCTTTCTTTTATTTATTTATTTTGGCTTTGTTTGGTCTTCGTTGCTACACGCGGCTTTCTCTAGTTGCGGTGAACAGGGGCTACTCTTTGTTGCGGTGCGCGGGCTTCTCATCACAGTGGCTTCTCTTCTTGCAGAGCATGGGCTCTAGGTGTGCGGGCTTCAGTAGTTGTGGCTCGTGGGCTCTAGAGCACAGGCTCAGTAGTTGTGGTGCACGGGCTTACTTGCTCCGCGGCATGTGGGATCTTCCCGGACCAGGGATCAAACCCGTGTCCCCTGCATTGGCAGGCGGATTATTAACCACTGCACCACCAGGGAAGCCCGTTATTTTTTAAACAGTCTCACTTCTCTTTTGTGAATGAATTCTTTACTCATTGTTTCTTTCCATTTGATCTTCAAATCGTATTACACTTCGCCTTTACATGCATCAGGTTTTAGTGTTATTCTCCAGTTCTGATTTGTGTTACCATATAAGATTTTATATTTATACACATTTATATATACATACACATTGATATTTATATATGTGTGTGTGTATGTGTACTCTGTATCCTAGACTATAAACACCAGTGGAGAAGGAGCTACTGTGCTGTTTGCCTTGTGACTTATTCAGCACAATGTACACAATTACAATTAACGTTATCTTTTCCCAGTGGATTTTCCCTTTAGTATTCAGAAGCCACGCTTTCAGAACTCAGGAGAGCTGATGTATACCTTTGTGTTTGACTAGCCATAAATAAGGACTGAGCTAGTGACACTGGTCGCGATAGAGAGGATAGATGATGGACTGACTGAAGTGGAGCTGAGAGAGAAAGTGTCTAGCCATGTCTAAGGCTTGGTGCACATAGTGAAGTCCAGGGAATACTCAGAATATGAACGCAGCAGCAAAGGGGCCTTCAGTAGAATATGAAAGTCTCAGGAAGTGGCTGCATACTCACACTCAAATAGGAATTAAATGGTAAAGATGGTAAGTAAGTTAAATGGGTTTCTCAGACAAATATCACCATTTTACTTCTTGGTGTCTATATACAGGCTATCCAAAGTTTAACCTGATTGATGTCTTGCTTTCTGTTTAAGGTTTTGTATAACTTTCTGATTAAAGCATTTTTCGTCATAATTTCCTAAAAGTACTTAGAAATGGGAATATGTTTCCAAATAAGTATTATGAAATTACTTCGGAGAACTTATCCAAATTGTGTGTATAGTAGGGCTACAGACAATGATATAGATTCCATGATACTGATATAATGTCCAGGAACTGGGAAAAAGACTTAGGGGTTACTTCCAGACATTCTTTATGGAAAAGAACAATCCACAGTAGTTTCCTCATCTAATAAGTAGAAAAATGTTAAGTATTTTACGGTAATATGTCTTCTACCATGGATCCAGGCAAAATGATTCAGCATCTTTAAAGGACAGCAAGATCTCTGTGGTCTATTCCATCTCTTCCATTCTGTGAGGTAAGGATGCACAGATGTTTTTGCTATAGTGGATTTAGCGCACCAGAGACTATTACAAATGTGATTATGGATAACTTATTGTTATAATTTTTCAAAACTGCATATTTGTATGTGAACATGTGTGTATCACAAAGTAAATTCCTGAGGGAAATATAATTATTTACATCTCCAACACATTATGTGCATCTGTGTAACTGATGATAATAAAAGCCCTGGGTGCGGGGCTATTGGTGAAGATCTGTGCTTGAGAGCAGGTGTCTTCAGGTGATTGCCTTCAGGAGTCTGCTGGGTCTCATTTGAAATCACTGCAAAATCTAGGAATTTCTCCTAAAGCCAAAGTTAACATTCACTGAGAGGTTGGTGGACAATTCCCTTCCAGATCGCCTACCTCTTTATACGTTCAGAACAGATTTAGAATGCAGGTTTCTACCAGAGGTAGCACGGAGTATACTCAACATGCCACTAAGCCTAACCCAAACACTTTGAATAGTAACTCAAGGCCTTTAAAAATGTATTGAGTCTAACCCACCTGTTTTATAGTAGTTGAAAATAAAAATAATGGTGGCAATCTAACAACACATAATTAAGAGAAGGAAAAAGAGGTTTAAATCCATAACTACCCAAACGATATTGGGATCACTTTAATTAAGGTTTTTTTTTGTTTGTTTGTTTGTTTTGCAGTACGCGGGCCTCTCACTGTTGTGGCCTCTCCCGTTGTGGAGCACAGGCTCCGGACGCGCAGGCTCAGCGGCCATGGCTCACGGGTCCAGCCGCTCCGCGGCATGTGGGACCTTCCCGGACCGGCACACGAACCCGTGTCCCCTGCATCGGCAGGCGGACTCTCAACCACTGCGCCACCAGGGAAGCCCTAAGGCTTTTTTAATTGCCAAACTCTACAGCTACTTAAAGTCAAGCTACTGGAGGAAGTATCTATAAATCATGTGTCCCCTTCATTGCCTCCCATTACTCCTTAACTCACCCTAGTTTCTCTTTTGTCCCCACCACTACACCAATACTGATTTCTCAAAGCTTTACCAATGACTTCCTTGTTGCACAATCCGTAGCTACTTTTTCAGATCTTCTGTGAGTTGACTGCTCAAGAGCACTGGCCAGTTCTTAACTCTCTCTTTGTTGGAGCTCTTATTTCTATCAGCTTCTGCTACTCTGGTTCTCCTCCAAGCTCCCTGGCTTCCCCTTTTTGGGTGTTCTTTGTTGGTTTTATCTGACTATTAATGTTTAATATTAATGTTAGATTTATAATCGAACTGATAATGTTGGATTTCCTCAGCCCTTAGCCTTGAGCCCTTTCTTTAACCAAAACTTCAATTACTTGCCTATATGTTGAGGACCGACTAATATCTTCAGCCCAGGCCTCTCCTCTGACCTCCACAGATGTGATAATTTAATGAAAAATCTCCATTTTGTTACCTCACAAGCACCTTAGAGTGCCCCCCTTTACATCTCCTCTATAGCAGTCATCACAATGTTAGTATATATTTGTGTTATTGTTGGGCCAGTGTAAGTCTGGTCCATTACACTGACACCCCCTTGAGAGCAAGAAACATTTGTTTTGTTCAGCACTTTGCACATAGTAAATGTTGGGTAAGTATCCAAATATCAACTCACTGCACTTCGGGTATGTAGTCCTTTGCTGGCCCTCAAATATTTTTCCTCACCTTCAGGGAGTTTTACTTGCTGTTGTCTCTATCTGAAATGCTTTTTATTCCTACTTTCACATGGCCAGCTTCTGCTTATCATTCAGGTCTCAGCTCAGATGTTACTTCCTCACAAAGGCTTTTCCTGATGATCTGATCTAAAGTTGGCCAAAAGGTACATGAAAAGATGCTCAACATCGCTAGTTATTAGAGAAATGTAAATCAAAACTACAATGAGGTATCACCTCAGCAGTCAGAATGGCCATCATCAAAAAGTCTACAAACAATAAATGCCGGAGACAGTGTGTAGAAAAGGGAACCCTCCTACACTGTTGGTGGGAATGTAAATCGGTGCAGCCACTATGGAGAACAGTATGGAGGTTCCTTTAAATACTAAAAATAGAGTTGCCATATGATCTAGCAATCCTACTTCTGGGCATATATCCAGAGAAAGGTCTAATTTGAAAAGATACATGCACCGCAATGTTCATAGCAGCACTATTTACAATAGCCAAGACATGGAAGCAACCTAAATGTCCATTGACAGAGGAATGGATAAAGAAGATGTGGTACATATATACAATAGAATACTACTTAGCCATGAAAAAGAATGAAATAATACCATTTGCAGCAACAACGCTGGAACTAGAGATGATCGTGCTAAATGAAGTAAGTCAGAAAGACAAATGCCACATGATATCACTTATATGTGGAACCTAAAATATGACACAAATGAACTTATTTGTGAAACAAGTGGACTCACAGACATAGAAAACAAATCTATGGTTATGAAAGGGGAAAGGGGGTGGGGAAGGGATAAATTCAGGAGTTTGGGATTAACAGATATATACCACTATGTATAAAACAGATAACCAACAAGGGCCTACTATATAGCACAGGGAACTATATTCAATATCCTGTGATAAACAATAAAAGAAAATATGAAAAAGAATGTGTGTGTGTGTGTGTGTGTGTGTGTGTGTGTATAACTGAATCACTTTGCTGTGAAACTAACACAACATTGTAAATTAACTATACTTCAATTATAAATAAATAAATAAATAAAGTTGCCCCCCTGCTCTTACCCCAGTCATAGCACTTTACAACATTGTAGGATCTTCCAAAGTGGGCTCCTTTGTTTATTTATCTCACCAGTAGAATGCCAGACTCTGAAGGAGTAAGAAGCTATTCTGCACTGTTCACCAGGGCAACCCTCTTGCCTCACACATAATACTAAGTCAGGAAACTTCTTCATGTTTTACAAGAATTAATAAAAAGTTTAACCAAGTTTAAAAGTATCACATGAAAGAGGGTGAGAGATTATGTATTGTTGTGGGATATGGGAAGACTTTATGGAGGAAAAAACAGTTGAATTGTGGTTTGTAAGACAGATAAGACTACATGAGGTTTTGCATTAGAACATGTGCACTAAGGAGCATAAATAAAAGAACAGAACTGCAGCCTGATGAGATCTGTGTTTTAAGAAGATAAATCAAAAAGCTGTGTAAAGAATGATAGCTTAGAGACTAAAATTAGAAAGTTACGAGACTACTGCAACCTGCCAGGAAAGGAGTAGAGTCTGATTCTGAGAAGTGGATTTGGGGGAAAAAAAAAAAAGAAGTGGAGATCAAGACAACCCAAAAGGATTTATTTGCTAACTGCATGTATATGTAGAATGAAGGATGAGAAGGTTATAATCTGTTTTGATAATAACAGTTATGGTGCTAAGGAGCTTAGTGGCTGGGAAAGGGGTGGTTCGGGGATGAATTAAGGTTTGGAGACAAGTTTTGATGATCGCTGGATATATGAATTAAAAAGTGCAGCTGGTAGTTCAGTGTTTGGGTCTGGGATTCAGGGAAATGAGCAGGGCTAGAAGTGAATATTTCAGAATCATCACCACATACATGGTACTTAACACACAGCAATGGATGAAATTTCTCAGGGATGAGAAGAGAAGAAAGGATATAGCTAATAACTGAATATTGGTGGAAGTTTATGTAAAAAGGAACTAGAAAATTAAAAAAAAAACTGTGAGAATATACCAACAAAGAAAGAGCATAATTCAGTTGACACATATGACTTGTTTTTCATTGAAAGTCTCTTACTATTCTTAGAAAGATGATTATAAAAGACAGTGTCAAATGGTGCAGACAGCTTTAAATGATCAAATTATTCCTATTTAACTGTGAAAGCTGATATTTTTTTTTTTTTTTTTTTTTTGCAGTACGCAGGCCTCTCACTGTTGTGGCCTCTCCCATTGCGGAGCACAGGCTCCGGACGCGCAGGTCCAGCGGCCATGGCTCACGGGCCCAGCCGCTCCGCGGCATGTGGGATCTTCCCAGACTGGGGCATGAACCCGTGTCCCCTGCATCGGCAGGCGGACTCTCAACCACTGCGCCACCAGGGAAGCCCGAGGTGATGAATTTTTAATGTCAGATGTAAAGGTTGCTAATTCTGCCAGAAATGCAGTAGAACATTGGATCTTTCCATTGGAACTTCAATGACTTATCACTGTTGATGTTTTGTGTGCTAATCCCTATTTAATCCAGCCTTCCGAATGACAACTGGAAATCTCACCAATACACAGAATTTTAGAACACTTGCTAATAATGTGCAATATATAAGTGAAAATGGTCAGAGCAGTGATTTTTGAATCTTTAGGGTGAGAAATTTTTGCCTATGTCCACTTTGCATCTGTCCTCAAATTCTAAAAGTGTATGTGCGTGCCCCTGAATTTTAACTTAGGAAAAATCAAGGATACTCAATACAATTATTTTAGAGGCTGACACTGCAGATAAATTGCCTATTTGGGTGATAGTGGTATTTAATCCTAGGGGAGCAGAGGACACAGATTCAAAATGCATTCTGTTATGATGATATATTTAGTTGTGAATTCTTCCATTTCGAATTCATAATTACAATGTCCCCATCCTTGAGGTTATTCTCAGCATTCAACCCTCTGATAAATTTGTCTACACAAAACGGCAGCTGGTCCACTGGCAATTGAACTGCTTTTGGTGACATAATTTCAAGATGTTTTTTAGAGTCTCTGAAAGAGAGCATCTGCCCATAGCTTGGGAAGCATTGTGCCTGGGGCACTTTGCTTACATTTTCTCTAGGGACAAGGAGGCAGTGTGGGCTGACAGTTGGTCAGAATTGTCAGGTAAATAACTGTCTCATGGAAAATGTTCCTTTGCTGGTTTTAGTTCCCATGCTTAGTAGAATTACAAGCCTTGTTATTGAGGAAAAAAAAATAATGGTAATGAGGTGATCAGTGTAGATCAAGAAAGAAAAGTCAGGTTTTTCTAAAGTCTTTTTAAAATTCAGTCCCCAAATGAGACTATGATAGAAAAAGAAAAAAATAATAAAACAAATGGAAAAATCCAGGTGATCTGAAGGCAGAAGCTATTCTAAATGGAATTAATTCTCTTAGCACACTTTCAGGTTAGGTTTTATGAAATCTATTTGTTTCACACAAAAGAGAAACAATTTGCATCTGACCTTGTAGTAAAGAAAGACTCCGCTGATTTTAGGGCAGCAAGAATTGAAGGTGAACCATAGAATTATTACTCTAACCCATGCTATTTTGAACATCTTCTAAATGATTCAAGCCACAGTTTGTCTGACCCAAGGGAATAACTTGCTTTCAAAATCCCCTGGCAAATCCTGCCTTATTGGAAGTAGTTGAACAAGGGATGAATGGATACATTTTCTTCACAGTCCTTTATGGGACAGAAACAATTCTGTAGTGACCTTACCCTAAATCACCAAAGCACATGACTGTAAGAAATCAAAGTGACAAGCAAAACTAAAGGGAGATATTTGTGATGATGAAATCGTTCTGTATTTTGATTGTGGTAGTGGTTACACAAATCTATACATGTGATGAAATTGTGTAGGACTATACGTCAACATTGTACCATTGTTATTTTCCTAGTTAGGTCCAGTTTCCCCATGCAATCATTGGGGAAAACTGAATGAAGGATACGCAGGAAATCTCTTTAGAATCTTGGCAACTTCCTGCAAAGCTGTAATTATTTAAAACCAAAAAGCAAAAAATAATTATACAACAAAAGAAATAGAAAAATATCAAAAACTCTTCCCACCACATGCCTTATGTCTCATCCTTCTCATCTGCTAGATTTGAACTTATTACGTCACTTCCATAGAGAGCACTTGAGTAACTCCTCTACCTAAAGTCACCTCCTTCTATCTTGCATTACCAGCATTTTTCTTTATCTCCCTAAGTTTCTCCTTCATAGCACTTCTCAGCACATATGTAATTATATACTCACTGGTTTCATAATTTGATAAATGTCTATTCATTCAGCACTTAACAAATATATGTTGAGAACCTACTATGTACCAAGCCCTATTTTAGATATTGAGGATACAGCAGAAAAGTCAGAAATGATCCCTGGCAGACCAATAAGGGCCCTTCCCTCACAGAGCTCACATTCTAGTAGGTAAGGATAACAATAAACAAGTAAATACATAAATAAGAAAAATATCAAATAGCAACACATTTTGCAGAGAAATAGAGGATGGAAATATAATAGAGAATTATTGGATGGCTACTTAACATTGAGTTATTAAACTGTGCCAGTTAGGTACAGTGATGTAATGTTTGAATGGAGGCCTTAATTATGGAGAAGGAATCGGCCATGCAAAAATATGAGTGGTGTGGGGTAGAGACAAAGGGAGTACTTCCCAGGCAGAGAAAAAAGAAAGCACAACTTCCTTAGATTGGGAAAGACCTTGGTGTTTTCAGTGGTAAGAAGGAAGCCAGTGTATATGGAGTGGAGTGAGTGAGAAGGGATCATAGGAGATCAGGTCAGAGAGGCATGAAGGAGCCAGATCATCTAGGGCTTTAAATGCCAGGGTAAGAGGTGTACTGGAGATCCATTGGAGAGCTTTGAGCTTTCAGTTTTGTCAGTTTTTAGTCATCACTGATGCAAACCTAGACACTTTGGCACATAAAATATTGTCTGAGTTATGGTAAACACTGTTTTTGATGAAATATTAAATTAATTATGGACTGTGCCTCTTTAGAAATGTAGAATCTTCTCCCCCTTGGCTAACAATCTCTTAAACCTTCTGGAAGCCTTCCTTTGTGTTCTAAAAGTGAGAGTGCAAGTTCTAGGGCTTCTTTGAACAGCTGTGGCGGCCACAGAGAACTTTCTTCACTTAGTGGCCATGGGTAGATTTTAGATGTGTCTGAAAAATTAAATCCAGGTGGCTGTAGAGGATACACTTCTGATGGTTTTGCTTAGATCAAGTCCTTTCTGGAATGAAGACCTTGATAACTATCCAACCTGGGAATGCCACCCACACCCAGCTCCTCTACTCTGTACCTTACAGCACACGCTTGAACTTCTGCAGGCTTCCCTTTCATCAGTACTTCCTTATTACACTCCCACTGTGTTCCAGGCAACTCCTTAGGAACTAGGGAGACAGTGAAGAGACATACAAATAAGGTATCGTTCTGATGCAGCTAGCGTTTGATTAGGGAGAGCCAAGCAATATAAAGTAAAATTAAAATGAACAGAAACACGCCCCCCCCCCCAATTTTCTGCTAGCAATTATTCTTTCATGAAAATGAACCCAGTTGATGTGATGGCTACTAGAGGAGGAGAGGACTATTTTAAATGAGGGGGCTGTGCACTTCATGTATAGCCTCTCTGAGGGACTGAAGCTGGGAATACCTGAGATAAGGTATTTAGTCCCTCCCCCAACCCCAAAATCAGCTGTTCTGGTTGAAATGAAGGAATAAGTGCAATCAGAGCACAAGCCAGGGAACATTCATGTTTGTGTTTTAAGTTCTCATCTAAGTCTCCTTCATAATGTATGAAACAAGTATTGGGATGCCTCTTGATTAACAAGATTTTCAGACTGTTTCTACCATTGATGTGCAGAGATCAGAAGCCTGGCAGAGTCCCCTTGGTCAGGCTCCTCCAGCAGTTTGCTGCAGGGCATCTTTAGTCATCTGTACCATCCTTTCAATGTGACCATTTGCTTGAGGGGACTGAGATACAATGATGACAACCTGGATAAAGCTCCTGTTCAAAAAATCCTTAAATACTCCTGAGGAGACTGCATAACAAATCTTAAAAGGTAGCACTGTTGAATAATGTATTTGCAAAGCAAAAAAAAGGCAAAAGAAAATTCTGGCATAAACATATAATTTTGGGATATTCTGAATATTCTCATTTGTACTTTTCTTGTTGGTTTTTTGTTTTGTTTTTACAGCAGGGTTTGATTGCATTGGGCAGAGCAGTTTCAGCGACCATCAACTAAGGCCTGCTTGGTCCCAAAACAAGAAACAATGTGTACTGCTAGAAAGAGCATGGCTACAGTGACAGACTTGAGTTAAGGCTTAGACCCTTACATGCTATATGACTGTGGGAAACTTATGAACCTCTTTGAACCTCTCTTTCCTCATCTGTAAAATGGTGATGATTATATCTACATCATGAAATTATTATAAAGATTAGATGTAATGGCCATACAAAACTGATTACCAAAGTTGGCTCATAAAAGTCACTCCGTAAAAGATAGTCATTGTAAATAACATTATTAAAATCAATACTGGTTATTGACTAAGCCTCTTGATCACCTTCCATGGATGGCCCTTGATATTTGGCAATTGTTCGAGAATCTGTAAGAATATCACATAAGATCAAAGGCCGATAAACTACAGTAAAGGTGTATTTGCAAACACTGGAATCATGTAATTGAGATGATTGACTGTAGAGCCCTGTATATTGATTCTTCTTAAAGATACTTATGATTCCTGTCCCCCTGCCCCCATGTCTCACTGTAAGACCAGTCCAGTTGGAATCACTCACTGGATACATTTCCTTATTTCTTGGATACTGTGCTGAATTATATATTCAAGTTATTGTTCATTGACATGAATTTAAGGTAAAAACACTTAGAGTAAAAATACATTCTTAGCATTGCAGATAATTGATTCAAGCTATTACTGGGCCAGAAAGAATGACATGGGCCTCCCCTTCTCAGATCCCAGTTCCTGGGAAAATGTTTTGGAGAATTTGCTGTCACTCCTCTAAGGGTAAATTATGGTACTTTTTAAATGCCTCAGTCACTGAGTTCTCACCATGGGCATCTTCAAAAGGAACTTACAGGCTTTATCTCGAAATGAAAAGTTGCAGCAAATCATCAATACATAATTACAATGCACTGGCCTTTTACTGTGTACCAGGTCTACGCTAAGTGCTCGATTTTAGTTGTAATCTCATTAAGTCCTCATAGCAACCCTATGGGGTATGGACTATTATTATCCCATTTCGTAGAGGAGAAAACTGAGCATCAAGGATTTGAGATGACTTTGCTAAAGGTCACAGCTGGTTAACAGCTTATCAGGGGAGAACCAACTACTTGTCCACTCTAAGTTTAGAGCTCAGGAAAATGGTTAAGCACAAGATATTTAGTGGCTTGATTTTATTTGTATCAATTCTGCAGATTCTTGAAAGGACTGTGGAACGCATTTTGAAAGTGGCATTTCTCTAGGAAGTAAGTGGAGTGAGGACATGTCATTGGTGGATAATGGGGTCTGGGACCTGTTAAAAGTACCTGGTGAAGAAAAATGCGTTTCCTCAACTGCACCCTGGTTGAAAAGGGGTCAAGTTGAGTTGTGAACCCTAAAACTTCTCCCAATTCCTCTGGAGACCTTGTATAAAATCTAGGGCTCTGTCTAAAGAAAAAAAGATAGAATGAGGATAATCAAAGCCAGAGAAACCACAACAGAGAGAAAAGTAGATATTAATAGATACACTGAGAAAGTAGGTGAATGAAAAGTGGATCTCCCCTATTTATATAAATCTAAAATTGCACTTGGTCAAAAGTTACTGATAAGGGCTTCATTATGGACTCCACATGAAGGTGATTCAGTAGCATATCATCTGAGAAATTTGTCAAATATTTGATTAATATGCTATATGTTTTGGTAGCATGGAGGATAATTAGGGAACCAAAAATACCTCCTGCCCTCATGGAACTCACACTCTAACGGGACAGACAGACAACCAAAAAGGCAGTTCCAATACAGAGGGGTATATACAGTATATAATGTAGGATGTACAGGGGATTATGGAAGCTCATAGGAAGGAAACCAAACTTTTTTGTAGATCCTGGAAGGATTATTGGAAAAAAGAGACATTTAAACTGGGGCCTGAAGGATCAGTAGAAGTCAGTCGGTCTAGCAGTGTGAATAATTAGGTGTGTACATGGGGGTAGGGAGTGATTGGCATCCTGATTTCTTGGCTCCTGTGGACATAACAGGACAAGTGAAAAATAAAACTCCTCCTTCCCCAGCTCTGGAAGAACAGGGCCCATATCTGTTTATACACAAGTGAGCTCACTGCATCTCTATACATTTCTCCAGTCAAGCCTTTCAACAGGGATTATGATGAATGTTTTCAGAGCAGGAGAGGATGGAGGCTAGTTCTTTGAGTGAAGGAATAGTAAACAGCCTTAACCCAGGGAGATGGTTACTTTTCTTAGAAACATTGGATAGAACCAGAGATTAGGGTTTGTATAAATGCTAGGGGACTGATATCTCTCCCCAAAACAGCCCCTGAGAGGTGATGGAACCTCTGATTAAGTGGTATATGCATACATGGATGGAGTTCGGGTGGCATAGCATGTAGTCAGGAATGATCACTAGCCCCTTGGCCTTGACAGCTAAGGTGAAGATCCCTTTACCTGTTCTTGTCATAGAAATATTGGTGCTTTCCATATGAAATGGGCCATATGAATTTAGATAATGAGCATTTGTAGGATGACCACAGTAGCTAAAAACAGGGTCCCTCTCATGGTTTTTCAGCACAAAGTAAACCTGGCATTATTTTAAACCCCACGGAAAGGGGCTCAAGTAATGACTGACAATGAATTTCCTAGTAGCCAGGACAGGTTTTGAAATCAGACTTAATTTGAATTAGAAAAATTTAAAAATGCATTTTTGCTCCAAAAAGTTGGTACAATTCATTTCATACCTCATATATATTACAAGACCCCAAAGCAAGGGAGAACATGGCATATATTGTGAACTGAAAGTAATTCACAATCTTATGGGGATAGTGTCATCTAAGCTAAAAGCTGACAGATTATTTGGTAGCAAACTAAGACAGAAAGGAGGTGGAAAGTTATCTGGGTAAGCACATCTCAGGCTTAAGAAACATCATGTGCAAAATTAGTAGGAGAGAGAGTATGGCATATTGGAGCAGCTTAAAGAAATGTGGTATGCCTGAAGTGCCAGTAGCATTTGGACCATCCCGTCTGAAATACAGAAGAGAGAACTGAGTGGGAAATTTTGTATTTTTCAGTATATGCATGGTAATAGAAACCAGAAGAATATTTGGAAAGATGAAAAGGACCTGAGACAAAAGTGTTAATATTTAAAGATGGGCAAAGAAGGAGATAGAAAGAGACTAGAAGAATAGGAAACAAACAATAGGAGAATGTAGAATCCTTCATGCCAAGAAACAAATTTTTAAGAACAGATTGTTGTTAACTTAGCCAACTCCCATTAAGGGTTCAAATAAGGCAAGGGATGAAGCCTTGTTAGGATTAGCAACTAGAATAATTTTGGTGGCCTTGGCAAGCACAATTTTCATGTTATAGTTAAGGCACAAGTCAAATTACAGTGGGCTTTAGAGTGGATAAGATGTGAGGACAGAGAAAGAAAATGTAGATCACTTTGCTTTCTAGTCAAAACTCTTGGAAAGTGAAGAAAAAATATAATAACTTAAGAATGATGTGGGTTTCAAAATTGCAGTATGGAGACAATATCGCCAGCATTTATAACAAAACTATAATTTTCTGTCTTAAATATTAATTTCCTAACTAAAAGGCATCATATTGTATGGTGTGACTATTATATCTATGTGTTAATTAAAGATATGTAATAGGAATCTATTGTATGTATAATTTTACACTAGGTATTATCAGAGAGAATGCATTTATTCAACCTAGATTTATTGAACATGCACAGTATGCCAAATACTGTGCTGGTTGCTGGTGAATGTGGAGATGCAGAAGACAGTGTCCTCTCTCTCATAAAGTTCAAAGGCTATGGGGGATAAGGTTGTGTATTAGCGGTCCCAGTTTCTGTATAAGCCATACTATTTCCTGAATTTAGACATGGCTGGGCTTGAATTTCAGTCTAGTTGGAACAGAATTCCAGAACTCTACATACACAATGACAGCAGAGTGCTTGTCTCCATGCTGACTCTCTAGCCTATTTCAGTAAATTCATTTCTGAGCTCTGGGTTAGAGGAGGCTACAAGAAGAAACTGAAGAAGCTATGAACATGAAAACGCAAGAATAATGAGGACTCTGGAAAACATGGAGCAGCCTGTAACATGTCAGCAGCAGTGGTGATTGACGGCAGAAAAGCCAGAGAGGAAGAGGAAGTCATATGGTAGCTATCATATAGAAACAGAGGTCTCGTTTATAAGCACCCATAAACTACTTCATCGATCCTTTCAGATATAATCGAGGGAAGGATATTTGTAGAGGTCTGGAATTGAAATCAGTAGGTTAAAAAAAGGACAAACCAGCAAAATATAGCTTACTCTTGTTACTTTGACTTCATAAATATAACCCCCAAAACACTTGGGTCACACATGCAAACAACCATAACACACAGCAGAATTAAATATACATTAACAAGAGGTGCAAAGTAACTATGAGAATGAAAAAAAAATGCAGGATGTAATTCTAAATAGATGAACAGAGAAAGCTTTATGGAGGATGTGGCACTTGGATATAGTGGAAAGATAGGATTATTTCTTGTGATCTCATAGTCTAGTTATAAAAATATTGCACATAATTGGCACCAAGTAAATTGTTGTTACAGGAAGCCATTTTGAAGCAAATTGAGTCAACGGAGAAGAAGGATCTAAATGGGAGAAATGGCGTTAATTTGGGAATGCTTCTTGACAAGGGCTTCCTACACTGAAAGGATGTTCTGTCCTAGGAAGACACTAGGAGGAACTGCTTCACAGAACAGAAAGAAATGAATTGATTGTAACTGGAATGTGGGAAGCAGGTGGAAGGGCTGCAGCTCAGAAGGGCCACTGAATGCAATTTGAATTTAATTCAGAAAACTGCTATTTGACCTCAACATTTTAGAACCTAAAATACACTCATTTTTTTAACCTTATCCGGATTTCATTCATTTTTAAAGCATATCAAAATTGCAAACTCATTCCTATTTGCATTGTGTTCCCTGGATAAAGCCTTGATTCAGGGCACAGAATAAGAATCAGACCAAGTAATATTTAGAATATAAGATTTTATACTTTCAAAGAGACTTACAGTTTTTAATTTAGAAAATGTTCCTATGAGATATTGATTTTTTTAAACCTGCTGTAACATTTAAATTGGAGTTAAGCTATTTTTCCGCATTCAGGGATAAACCCTTTAAGAGAATTTATATACATTTGCAAATGTACATGGAAGATTAATACAGACCTGAATGTTTAAAATTTTTAAATAACCTTACGAAATATTAATTTATAAATTTGTTTGAAGGAAATTTTTTAAAGTTCAACTATCTATTTATAGTAACTGATATTTAATTAAGATAAAGACCAATTCAAAAGTTTTATTTTTCTGAAAGCCAAAACATTTGAGACAAATTTCATTTGAGACCACTTTTCTTCAACTTTTGAAGTCCCTTATATATATATTCGAAATTCTAAACTCCAATCATTTTTTCCAAGCCCATTTTAATTTTGTTTTATTTAGTTTTGCTCTACTAAGGATTTTCCATTTTCATAGGATCATAAAACCATCTCTTCTAAGTAGAAGGTGGGACTATAATCTTTTTTTTTTTTTTTTTTTTTTTTTTTGCGGTATGTGGGCCTCTCATTGTTGTGGCCTTTCCCGCTGCGGAGCACAGGCTCTGGACGCGCAGGCTCAGCGGCCATGGCTCACAGGCCCAGCCGCTCCGCGGCATGTGGGATCTTCCCGGACCGGGGCACGAACCCATGTCCCCTGCATTGGCAGGCGGACTCTCAACCACCGCACCACCAGGGAAGCCCAGGGACTATAATCTTTTAATGCTTAACTCTAAGTGGAAGGACTAGTAATTGCACATCTAAAGAATAATTGGTTGATCATCACCAGCTGCTTGACCATTTTAAATTTACACATTTACATTAAGCTTTTCTCCTAACTCTGAAAGTTTTACTGAAAATTCATTTTCAAGCCATTTTTCCAAGGAGAAATATTTACTACTGACACTATCACTAGAGTATTTTAAATTGAGATGGTAAAACAGTATGAGTGGCATTACCTCTTTTAGAATGCTGCAACTAAACACAAAACCATTCTCAGCTCTGTAATTGGTTTCAGATAGCAGTAAAAGATATGAGGACCACAAATATTGATGAAAAATACAGGTACCTTAAGTCATATGTACCTCAAATAAGAGTGGCAAAAAGCAAATTATCTTTTCACTGCCTTTTTGCTGTCAACCCAGCAGTGCACACAGAAGTTGATGGCAGCAGAGGATACTGTTGCCAACATTTCATGAGAATTTTTCTTCTTGTAGGTCTGTATGAGTCTCTACCAGTTCCTTCACAAATATGGGTCAAGGAACCCTCACTGAATTTGAACTTCTGCTTAAATTAAAGCTCAAACTGAGGGACAATCTTTTCAAGTATTTACCAAAAGCCTTGCCCTGTTTCCTTCCTGTACGTTTTAAGCTTGATGTATTTCCCCTGCTCTTAATTTCAGCCATACCCACTTTGTCCAGTAAGTGCAGAAAAACCACCTTGCCTTATCAGGGACTTAAGGAAGATGCATTTGGAGATAATGTTTAAGAGGGACAATAAAAGGATTTCTCAAAAACCCCTTTTAATTTCCTGGTTTCTAACTTTTCCAGACTGAACCATAGGTAGAAGATGTCTCCTGAGATATTTAAAATGTACTAAGGCCCCTAATCCTTGTTTACTTCCTCCTAAATCTCCTAGGAGAGCAGAAGAAAAGGTGAGCATCTAGACAAACTCAGAAAGTTACTTTTACCAAAGAAACCAAAATGAAACAAAATAAACAAAACCTCTGGTCAATTAAGGGAGTCTTTTGATGGTATTAAACACATGGTATTTTCCCCTTTGGCCTAGTTTTGAGCATTGCAATTGGGACTGTAAGGTTTGCTTAGTTTTGTGTTGTCACTTCTATTTAATCCCTTCATGAATCTTTCACCAAAAATGAACTCATTTTAAGATGAAGTGGTGAATTAATGCAGTTATATAATCCAGCAAAGACGTCTAATTTGAGAGTGTGTCAATTAGAATGTGGCAGGGCCTCTGGCCTTTGCAATCAAAATACTAGTCTACTGCTGTAACAGGGCTTTTTTTTTTTTTTATCCTCAGATGCCTTTCACTTAGAAAATTTTTCACTATTTTTCACTTCCCTAATATCAGGGGGTCAACAAGTTGTGCTCTGCAACTTTCATAGAGGAACATGAAAGGCAAAATGAGAGTTTAGTTCTGTAGCCTCAAGCATGGGGCCCCAGGCATCGTGGAGTGGGCTGCTCCCCCTTAGACCAGCAGGCAGCCGTGCTGAAATGCAGCTGTGGGCTTGATGCTAGTTGGAGCCTTTCCAGAGGTGTGCCAGGTCATGGAGTTAATGCTACTCAGGTAAGCGTGAATTTACTGTGGAAGTGAAGTCATTGAATAGGTTGTTCCAAAATAAATGTTAGGTTGGAAAGAGTAGGCACACCAAAATTGTTATTTCCAAAAATCATTTTAAAAAATGCACTGCATACCATGCCCTGGCCATACAAGCGCAGACCCCCGCCCAGTGGAGGGAGAACCCTCAACTGGACACAAGCCCCACCCTGCCTGGGCGGGAGCAAGGAAACTCGAGGAACTCCCTGAACCCTGAGATAGACAGAGGACTGGGATCCAAACGGGTTGGGTGAGAATAAACTACTGGGGCCTTCTTCCCTTCAATACAGTCTGGTATTTGTAAGAGTTGAGGACCTGGGCCCCATTCAACCGGCACATACGTATTCTCTGGAGACAGCAATTCATTTCACATCAACGTCAACCTAAGGAAAGCATACAATCACTCACTACTGCTCTTGCCCTGGACTATTAAGGAAAATCTGCCCAGTTGTTTCATGTTAAATTGTGACTAAGGAACCACCAGACCTTATGAGTTGCAAGTAATCCTGTACGTTAAAAGAGAAATTATCATATGAGGTGAAAAAAAAATGTACTGCATAAACGTATTCCTGTCCTGGTTTCTAAGTGTGATATGTGGCCAGTTTTCTGATAGAAGTAACACTATGATGGTATATGTTGCAGATTTATGTTTGAGCTTTTCGCATTTTCAATCTAGGACCATGATTAAAAAGGTCAAGAAGGGGCCTCTTCTGTGGCCAGAGTGAGGGCAATGTGTAAGGGTTAGGGGTAGAGAAATATACTAGGAAGGGTGGGACAAGGCATACTGCTCTCAGCAAATGAATCATTCTCTCAGAGAAAGGGGACGTTGTGTGAGGAGAAAGATGAATCATCCTCAGGAAACCCTACCATCACATAGGTGAAAGGTCCCTGCTATCATCGCAGAGATTTTGGGAATGACAATTTATTGCTGCAATTGTATCTTTTCTTTCCTACCTTACTGACATTGGCAAGATTTTCCACAAAGGAGAAACTACTGAAAATGAGTTGCAAACTACAACTCTTAAGAGTGGCCAGAGATTACAGACATGGGAACAGGGATACAAATGACAGTTGACTTTTCAACATAAATAACGGACGACAGAGGACAATGGGTAAATATGTTTAAAGTACAGGCAGAAATAAACTTAGCCTAGGCTGTCTTCAGCAAATATATCCTTCATAAGTAAGTCAAAGAAAAGACATTTGCAGATTCTTGTCTCAGATTTCTCATGAGAAAGACTGGAGGCAGGGCACAGGATGAGAAATCCTCCTTTGTCATCAGACCAAGAAAAAGGAGATAATAGTTATGGAGCTCCGTAGGAATCATCCTCCTCTATTGCCCGTATGGAATACAAGTCTTAATTCACTGGGGAAATGACAATAAGCCCTGTCACTCTCAGGTATACGTGAAGACCAATTTTATCTGGGAGAAAGAAACAGAAAAATCTCTCTATACCTAGAGGAAGGACAGGAACACACCCTTGTCTCAGAACAATGGAGTCACCCTACTGCAGAGGAAGGAATAGGATCAATGAGAAGGTCTCACAATGAGACTAAAGGAGACAGATAACCTGCCGGCAACTGAGATTGAGCCAGAATATCAGAGAACATCCTCCACCCTCTATCATCAGGTTAGTGAGCTTTGAGCAACAACAATCTTCTGCTGGGAGAGTGTTAAAAGGGACTTTCTTTGAGGCATACATGAAAGACCTTCAGCAGAAGGAGGAGCAGACATTAAGGAAATCCTCTGGAAACCCAGCTTGTACTCTAAATATGAAGTAACACTGGAAGAATTTGAAGACTATGGTGCACTGAAGGTCATGATAGCAACAATAAAGCCCTACTCAGGTCAATGACTTAGTATACAGATAGTCTTCCACACTGAAGAGCAAGCAAAAGAGAGACATGCTCATTTCTGGGCATACATAATATAAATGTTGTTTCCAACTGTCCTAAATAAAATGCACAGCATTTAACAAAAAATTATGAAACAAAGCAGCAGGTGAGAACATTATCAACTAAGCAATCAACAGAACCAGAACCAGATATGATTCAGTTGTTCGGTCTACCAAACTAGGAAATTAAAACAAAAAACAACTTTGATTAGCAAGTCCCTAACTGAAAAGGTAAACTATATGCATGATCATATGGAAAATTTCAATAGGAATATGGAAACTATAATAAATGATCAAGTGGAAATGGAGAATAAAAAACACAAAAAGGTAGATGAAAAACTCCTTTGTCAGTCTCATCAGGAGACTTAATGCAGCCAATTAAAGACTTGGTGAACTTGAAGACAGGTCAACAGAAATTACAAAAAAGTACACACAAAAAGGGAAAAAGGGGGAGGAGCTTCAAGATGGTGGAAGCGTAAGACGTGGAGATCACCTTCCTCCCAACAAATACATCAGAAATACATCTACATGTGGAAAAACTCCTACAGAACACCTACTGAACACTGGCAGAAGACCTCAGACCTCCCAAAAGGCAATACACTCCCCACGTAACTGGGTAGGGCAAAGGAAAAAAAAAAAAACAGAAAAAAGAATAGGGGCAGGGCCTGCACCAGTGGGAGGGAGCTGTGAAGGAGGAAAGGTTTCTACACACTAGAAGCCCCTTCGCGGGCGGAGACTGCGGGTGGCGGAGGGGAGAAGCTTCGGAGCGGCGTTGGAGAGCACAGCAACAGGGTTGCGGGGGTCAAAGCAGAGAGATTCCCACACAGAGGATCGGGGCCGACCAGCACTCACCAGCCCGAGAGCCTTGTCTGCTCACCCGCCCCCGGCTAGCCAGGAGGGAGTCCGGGAAAAGGCTGGACCTGCCAAAGGGACAAGAGACTTTTTCTTACCTCTTTATTTCCTGGTGCGCGAGGAGAGGGGATTAAGAGCGCTGCTTAAAGGAGCTCCAGAAACGGGGGCGAGCCGCGGCTAACAGCGTGGACCCCAGAGACAGGCATGAGACGGTAAGGCTGCTGCTGTCGTCAACAAGAAACCTGTGTGCGAGCACAGGTCACTCTCCACACCTCCCCTCCCGGGAGCCTGTGCAGCCCGCCACTGCCAGGGTCCCGGGATCCAGGGACAACTTCCCTGGGTGAACGCATGGCACGCCTCAGGCAGGTGTAACGTCATGCTGGCCTCTGCCGCCGCAGGCCCGCCCCGCACTCCGTGCCCCTCCCTCCTCCCGGCCTGAGTGAGCCAGAGCCCCCGAATCAGCGGCTCCTTTAACCCCGTCCTGTCTGAGCAAAGAACAGACCCCCTCAGGCGACCTTCACGCAGAGGCGGGGCCAAATCCAAAGGTGAACCCCAGGAGCTGTGCGAACAAAGAAGAGAAAGGGAAATCTCTCCCAGCAGCCTCAGGAGCAGCGGATTAAACCTCCATGATCAACGTGATGTACGTACCCTGCATCTGAGGAATACCTGAATACACAACATATCATCCCAAAGTAAGGAGGTGGATTTTGGGAGCAACGATACATATATTTTTTTCCCTTTTTCTCGTTTTGTGAGTGTGTATGTGTATGCTTCTGTGTGTGATGTTGTCTGTATATCTTTGCTTTTACCATTTGTCCTACAGTTCTGTCTGTCCAATTTTTTTTAGTATAGTTTTTAGCACTTGTTATAATTGGTAGATTTGTTTATTGGTTTGGTTGCTCTCTTCTTTCTTTCTTTTTTTATTACTTAAAAAATTTTTTTTAATAATTATTTTTTATTTTAATAAGTTTACTTTATTACATGGTACTTTATTTTATTTTATTTTATCTTCTTCTTTCTTTCTTTCTTTTTCTTCTCCCTTTTATTCTGAGCCTTGTGGAAGACAGGCTCTTGGTGCTCCAACAAGGTGTCAGGGCTGTGCCTCTGAGGTGGGAGAGCCAAGTTCAGGACACGGGTCCACAAGAGACCTCCCAGATCCATGTAATGTCAAACGGCGAAAATCTCCCAGAGATCTCCATCTCCACACCAACACCCAGCTCCACTCAATGATCAGGAAGATACAGTGCTGGACACGCTATGCCAAACAACTAGCAAGACAGAAACACAACCCCATCCATTAGCAGAGAGGCTGCCTAAAATCATAATAAGGCCACAGACACCCCAAAACACACCACCAGATGTAGACCAGCCCACCAGAAAGACAAGACCCAGCCGCATCCACCAGAACACAGGCACTACTCCCCTCCACCAGGAAGCCTACACAGCCCACTGAACCAACCTTAGCCACTGGGAACAGACACCAAAAACAACAGGAACAATGAACCTGCAGCCTGCAAAAAGGAGACACCAAACTCAGTAATTTAAGCAAAATGAGAAGACAGAGAAACACAAAGCAGATGACCGACCAAGGCAAAAACCCACCACACCTAAAAAATGAATAGGAAATAGGCAGTCTACCTGAAAAAGAATTCAGAAAAATGATAGTAAAGATGATCCAAAATCCTGGAAATAGAATGGAGAAAATACAAGAAAAGTTAAACAAGGACGTAGAAGAACTAAAGAGCAAACAAACAGTGATGAACAACACAATAAATGAAATTGAAAATACTCTAGATGGGATCAATAGCAGAATAACTGAGGCAGAAGAACGGATATGTGACCTGGAACATAAGACAGTAGAAATAACTACTGCAGAGCAGAATAAAGATAAAAGAATGAAAAGAATTGAGGGCAGTCTCAGAGACCTCGGGGACAACATTAAACACACCAACATTCGAATTACAGGGGTCCCAGACGAAGAAGAGAAAAAGAAAGGGACTGAGAAAATATTTGATGAGATTATAGTTGAAAACTACCCTAATATGGGAAAGGAAATAATCAAGTCCAGGAAGCTCAGAGAGTCCCATAAGGGATAAATCCAAGGAAAAACACACCAAGACACATATTAATCAAACTATCAAAAATTAAATACAAGAAAAAATATTAAAAGCAGAAAGGAAAAAACAATAAATAACACACAAGGGAATCCCCATACAGTTAACAGCTGATCTTTCAGCAGAAACTACAAACCAGAAGGGAGTGGCAGCACATATTTAAAGTGATGAAGGAGAAAATCCTATAACCAAGATTACACTACTCAGCAAGGATCTCATTCAAATTTGAAGGAGAAATTAAAACCTTTACAGACAAGCCAAAGCTAAGAGAATTCAGCACAACCAAAAGAGCTTTCCAACAAATGCTAAAGGAACTTCTCCAGGCAGGAAACACAAAAGACGGAAAAGACCTACAATAACAAACACAAAACAATTTAAAAAATGGTAATAGGGGGCTTCCCTGGTGGCACAGTAGTTGAGAGTCCGCCTGCCAATGCAGGGGATACAGCTTCGTGCCCCAGTCAGGGAAGACCCCACGTGCCGCGGAGCGGTTAGGCCCATGAGCCATGGCCGCTGAGCCTGCATGTCCGTAGCCTGTGCTCCGCAACAGGAGAGGCCACAACAGTGAGAGGCCCACGTACCGCAAAAAAAAAAAAAAAAAAAAAAAAAGTAATAGGAATGTACATATCGATAATTACCTTAAATGTAAATGGATAAAATGCTCCAACCAAAAGACATAGACTGGCTGAATGGATACAAAAACAAGACCCATATATATATATACTGTCTACAGGAGACCCACTTCAGACCTAGGGACACATACAGACTGAAAGGGAGGGGATGGAAAAACCTATTCCATGCAAATGGAAATCAAAAGAAAGCTGGAGTAGCAATTATCATATCAGACAAAAATAGACTTTAAAATAAAAACTATTAGAAGAGACAAAGAAGGACACTACATAATGATCAAGGGATCGATCCAAGAAGAAGATATAACAATTGTAAATATTTACACACCCAACATAGGAGCACCTCAATACATAAAGCAAATAGTAACACCCATAAAAGGGGAAATCGACAGTAACACATTCATAGTAGGGGACTTTAACACCCCACTTTCACCAATGGACAAATCATCCAAAATGAAAATAAATAAGGAAACACAAGCTTTAAATGATACATTAAACATGATGGACTTAATTGATATTTATAGGACACTGCATCCAAAAACAACAGAATACACATTCTTCTCAAGTGCTCATGGAACATTCTCCAGGATAGATCATATCTTGGGTCACAAATCAAGCCTTAGTAATTTTAAGAAAACTGAAATCGTATGAAGTACCTTTTCCAACTACAACGCTATGAGACTAGATATCAATGACAGGAAAAAATATGTAAAAATACAAACACATGGAGGCTAAACAACACACTAATTAGTATCCAAGAGATCACTGAAGAAATCAGAGATGAAATCAAAATATATCTAGAAAAAAATGACAATGAAAACACGACAACCCAAAACCTAAGGGATGCAGCAAAAGCAATTCTACGAGGGAAGTTTATAGCAATACAATCCTACCTTAAGAAACAAGAAACATCTCAAATAAAAAACCTAACCTTACACCTAAAGCAATTAGAGAAAGAAGAACAAAAAAACCCCGAAGTTACCAGAAGGAAAGAAATCATAAAGATCAGATTAGAAATAAAGGAAAGAGAAATGAAGGAAATGACAGCAAACATCAACAAAACTAAAAGCTGGTTATCTGAGAAGATAAACAAAATTGATAAACCATTAGCCAGACTCATGAAGAAAAAGAGGGAGAAGACTCAAATCAACAGAAGTGAAAAACAGTGAAGTAACAACTGACACTGCAGAAATACAAAGGATCATAAGAGATTACTACACACAACTCTATGCCAATAAAATGGACAACCTGGAAGAAATGGAAGAATTCTTAGAAATGCATGACCTTCTGAGAATGAACCAGGAAGAAATAGAAAATATGAACAGACCAATCACAAGCACTGAAATTGAAACTGTGATTTAAAATCTTCCAACAAACAAAAGCCCAGGTCCAGATGGCTTCACAGGTGAATTCTATTAAACATTTAGAGACGAGCTAACACCTTTCCTTCTCAAACTCTTCCAAAGTAGTGCAGAAAGAGGAACACTCCCAAACTCATTCTACGAGGCCAACATCACCCTGATTCCAAAACCAGACAAAGATGTCACAAAGAAAGAAAACGACAGGCCAATATCACTGATGAACATAGATGCAAAAATCCTCAACAAAATACTAGCAAACAGAATCCAACAGCACGTTAAAAGGATCATACACCATGATCAAGTGGGGTTTATTCCAGGAATGCAAGGATTTTTCAATATACGCAAATCAATCAATGTGATACACCATATTAACAAACTGAAGGAGAAAAACCATATAATCATCTCAATAGATGCAGAAAAAGCTTTTGACAAAATTCAACACCCATTTATGATAAAAACCCTGCAGAAAGTACGAACAGAAGGAACTTTCCTCAACATAATGAAGGCCATATATGACAAACCCACAGCCAACATCGTCCTCAATGGTGAAAAACTGGAACCATTTCCACTAAGATCAGGAACAAGGCAAGATCACCCACTCTCATCACTATTATTCAACATAGATTTGGAAGTTTTAGCCACAGCAATCAGAGAAGAAAAAGAAATAAAAGGAATCCAAATCAGAAAAGAAAAAGTAAAGCTGTCACTGTTTGCAGATGACATGATACAATACATAGAGAATCCTAAAGATGCTAGCAGAAAACTACTAGAGCTAATCAATGAATTTGGTAAAGTAGGAGGGTACAAAATTAATGCACAGAAATCTCTTGCATTCCTATACAGTAATGATGATAAATCTCAAAATGAAATAAAGAAAACACTCCCATTTACCACTGCATCTAAAAGAATAAAGTATCTAGGAATAAACCTACCTAATGAGACAAATAACCTGTGTGCAGAAAATTATATGACACTTAGGAAAGAAATTAAAGATGATACAAATAGATGGAGAGATATACAATGTTCTTGGATTGGAAGAATCAATATTGTGATAATGTCCATACTATCCAAAGCAGTCTACAGATTCAATGCAATCTCTATCAAACTACCAGTGGCATTTTTCACAGAACTAGAACAAGAAATTGCAGAATTTATATGGAAACACAAAAGACCCAGAATAGCCAAAGCAATCTTGAGAACAAAAAATGGAGCTGGAGGAATCACACTCCCTGTCTTCAGACTATACTACAAAGCTACAGTAATCAAGATAGTATGATACTCGCAAAAACACAGAAATGTAGATCAATGGAACAGGATAGAAAGCCCAGAGATAAAGCCATGCACAAATGGTCACCTTATCTTTGATAAAGGAGACAAGAATATACAGTGGAGAAAAGCCAGCCTCTTCAGTAAGTGGTGCTGGGTAAACTGGACAGCTGCATGTAAAAGAATGAAATTAGAACACTACCTAATACCATACACAAAAATAAACTCAAAATGAATTAAAGACATAAATGTAAGGCCAGACACTATAAAACTCTCAGAGGAAAACATAGGCAGAGCACTCTGACATAAACCACAGCAAGATCCTTTCTGACCCACCTCCTAGAGAAATGGAAATAAAAACAAAAATAAACAAATGGGACCTAATGAAACTTAAAAGCTTTTGCACAGCAAAGGAAAACATAAACAAGACCAAAAGAGAACACTCAGAATGGGAGAAAATGAAGCAACTGACAAAGGATTATTCTCCAAAATTTACAAGGAGCTCATGCAGCTCAATATCAAAAAAACAAACAACCCAATCCAAAAATGGGCAGAAGACCTAAATAGACATTTTTCCAAAGAAGATATACAGATCGCCAACAAACACGTGAAAGAATGCTCAACATCACTAATCATTAGAGAAATGCAAATCAAAACTACAATGAGGTATTGCCTCACACCAGTCAGAATGGCCATCATCAAAAATCTACAAACAATAAATGCTGGAGAGGGTGTGGAGAAAAGGGAACCCTCTTGCACTGTTGGTGGGAATGTAAATTCATACCGCCACTATGGAGAACAGTATGGGGGTTCCTTAAAAAACTAAAAATAGAACTACCATACGACCCAGCAATCCCACTACTGGGCATATACCCTGAGAAAACCATAATTCAAAAAGAGTCATGTACCACACTGTTCAATGCAGCTCTATTTACAATAGCCAGGACATGGAAGCAACCTAAGTGTCCATCGACAGTTGAATGGATAAAGAAGATGTGGCACATACATACAATGGAATATTACTCAGCCATAAAAGGAAACGTAATTGAGTTATTTGTAGTGAGGTGGATGGACCTAGAATCTGTCATACAGAGTGAAGTTAAGTCCGAAAGAGAAAAACAAATACCATAAGCTAACACATATATATGGAATCAAAAAAAAAAAAAGGTCATGAAGAACCTAGGGGCAGGACAGGAATAAAATGCAGATGTACTAGAGAATGGCGTTGAGGACTTGGGTAGGGGCATGGGTAAGCTGGGACAAAGTGAGAGAGTGGCACGGTCATATATACACTACCAAATGTAAAACAGATAGCCAGTGGGAAGCAGCCGCATAGCACAGGGAGATCAGCTCAGTGCTTTGTGTCCACCTAGCGGGGCGGGGTACGGAGGGTGGGATGGAGACACAAGAGGGAGGGGATATGGGGATATATGTATACATAGAGCTGACTCACTCTGTTATAAATTAGAAACTAACACACCACTGTAAAACAATTATAGTCCAATAAAGATGGTAAAACAAAAAAAAAAAAAGGGAAAAAAAGAGTGTTGTGGTGGGACGGAAAAAGTATCCAAAAGCTGTGGGACAATATTAAATACTCTGAAATATGTGTAATTGGAATTACAGAAGGAGAAAAGAAAAATGGTATGGGGTAGAATAATTACAGTTGACCCTTGTACAACATGATTTGAACTGTGCAGGTCCACTTATATGCAGATTTTTTCAATAGTACTATAGTACTATTGAAAACCAGTACTACTCGATCTATGGTCGGTTGAATCCTCGAATGCGGAACTGCGGATATGGAGTAACTGCAGATATGAGAGCTGACTGTAAAGTTACATATGGATTTTCAACTGCATGTGTAATAGGGAAGAGCAAATCTGACTCCATATTGGATCTGTTTCTTTTACTTTAACCTTTGTTTTCTATTGCTTTTGGTACAAGGTAATCGCTAAAGGGATGTTGCCTGTAATTTAAAGTATACATAATGGTCCATCTCCAGGAACCCTGCCTCCCCATGCCTGAGCTTTAAGCTAAAATACCTTTGTTTAGTTCACAGGAAATATCCTGACCATGCCTGTGAACGGCTGCAGGAAAAAAGACATTAACACATCCTCTCCAGGAGTCTGGCTGAAACCAGGAAATATCTGCAACAATTTATTACCTTTTTCACTTACCTCCTCACTTTCCCCTCTTTGTTCTATTAAAGAAACTAGCATCCAAACCCCAGCAATGTAGTTCTTTGGGACACTAGTCCACCATCTTCTTGGTCTGCTGGCTTTCTGAATAAAGTTGTTATTCCTCACCCCAACAACTTATCTCGCAATTAATTGCCCTTTTGTGCAGCAAGCAGTATGAGCTTGGACTCAAGATCATACTGCTTGGGTCAGTGCCCCTAACCCCTGCATTGTTCAAGGGTCAATTTTACATAAAAGGGAAAATGTCTGAGAATTTTCCAAAATTAATGAAAGAAACCAATCCATGTATCCAAGAAATTGAGGGAACACCAAGCAAGACAAATACCAAAACTAACCACACCAAGACACAACAAACTGCTGAAAAAAAAGAAAAAGAAAAAGAAATCTTTAAGACATTCATTTCACATAAAAGAAACATTAACAAATGTGAAATAACTGAATAATATAAACTTTCTCTGACCAAAGTAGAATTAACCTAGAAAGAAATTACAGAATGATACATGGCAAATACTAAAATATTTTAATATTAATAAATAACCCAGGGTCAAAGAAGAAATTACAAGAGAAAACAGAAAATATTTAGACTTGAATAAAATCAAAACAATGTATATCAAACTATGTGAATGCAGCTAAAGAACATCTTAAATGGAATTTGAGGTGTAAATACTCGTATTAGAAAGTAAGAAATGTCTCAAATCAATGACCATAGCTTTCACATTAAAACAGTAGAAAATATATGAAACTTAAATTTAAAGAAAGCAAATGGATGTAATGAAGAGCAGAGATCAACAAATTGAAAATAAAAAAATAGAGTGAGAACCAATGAAATTAAAGCTTATTTTTTGAGAGACTCAATAAAATTGATAACTCTCTAGTCACATTAAGAAAAAAAAGACACAAATTATGCAGTTTGGAAATTAAATTGGGAACAACACTACAGGCCATGCAGACAATGAACAGAATAAAATTCCTCAATTTTATGTCATCTATGAAAAATCTACAATGAACATTAAATTTAGCATTATAAATTGTAATTAAAAATTTAATTGTAAAAAATTAAGCCCTTTTCCCCTAAGATCGGGAACACAGCACAGAAGTTTGCTCTCACCATTTTTATGCAACATTATACTAGGCTTCTCTCCAGTGCAATAAGGCAAAACAAGAATTAAAAGAATTAAGGATTGGAAAAATAGTTGTAAAATTCTTGTTATTCATAGAAAATTTGTTATGTATAAAAATTTTATGGAGTCTAAAAAATTTTTCAATAATCAAAATTTAAAAATTAAAACACTTGTACAGAGCTCATTTAGCAAAGCAGCTGATATGAAGTCAACATAAAATTTCTATTTTATTTCTATTTTAGTTCTATGTACTTTAACAAACAATTGGAAAATAAAAATGAAATTATCATTTTTAATAACACCAAAAGATATCAAATATTTAAGAAATTGGCTAAAGAAGATGTGTAACAACAGTACACTGGAAACTACAAACATCGTTAAGAGATATTAAAGAATAGTGAAATAAATATGGAAAACTTACATGTAGTGAAAGTCTCAGTATTAACAGGATATCATTCTTACAAAATTTGCCTGTGATGCAACCCTTGTCAAAATTTTGGGATGAATTTTTAAAAAATAATATCTGAGAATGCAAAAGAGCTAACAGGTCCAAAATGATGTTGAAAAATATAGAAGATTCAACCTACTAGATTTCAAGGCTTACTCTAAAGCTGCAGCAATTAAGACAGTGTGGTATTGGATTAACGATAAATAACAGATCAATGGAACATAATAGTTCAGAAATAGACTCACACACATATAGCCAAGTGACTTTATACCAAGATGTCAAGATAATTCAATGGGGGGAAGGTATGTTTGTTTTAAAATAATGGTACTGGGGAATTGTATGTTTACATGGGAAAAATATGCACCAGAACAGCAATCTCAATCCGTACACAAAAATAAATTTGACATGGATCATAGACCTGAATGTTAAACCCGGAAGTATAAATCTCCCAGAAGAAAATATTTGAGGATATTTTGTAACCTTAGGGTAGGCAAAGATACCTAAGAGAGGAACACACACGAACATGCACACACCCCTCAAACAGAAAAGAAAAAGAGTATTACCGGACTTCATAAAAATTAAAAGTATATTTTCATCAAAAGATACCATTAGGAACACTAAGAGGCAAGTCAGAAGTACAAAAGAACTCTCAGCACCCCTGCACTAAGAGACATGACCAACCCTAACATGGCTTCCAGCAGCCTAAGGCTCCTTCCCTGGGTGACCCAAACCCCTCTCTCTGGGTTCCTTTTTTGTAAAAAACTCAGGGCTGTCAAAAGAATTTTCTGTCTGCTCCAGCCCAAGCCAGACAATAGGCCTCAACCCAGCCCCTCTTTCTTAGAGCATTTACCACAAAGAGCTTACAACTGTGAACCCTTCCTCTGTCCCTCTGAGATGTGGATGTATCTCCTGCAACTCAGTCTGTCTTTCTCAAGGTCTTAGAAACCATCCTTTGCAATGTAGTTACAGGGGTTCAAAAACTTGTCAAGTCATTGTACTGAACACTTATCCATTTTTATTGGTTGCAAGGTATACCCTAATTAAAATCAAGCTTAAACAGGCAATTAGGAGGCAATTCAAAAACTGAAATGAGTGACTAGGTATAATGACTTTTTCTTCTATACTGGATTTTTAAACAAATGTCCATGAGCTGCAATATAGAACACAATAAACATAGCCTTAGTAACTGGAATTATTTTTGAAAATATCTTCATCACTCAAAAATTCTAAATATAGCATAAAAATCTATTCATTTCATTGGCTATTTTCTTGATTAACATAGGATTGTATAAAAAGCTGAGAGACTTGGATAAGTCCTGAAGATTCTCAATTGTTGAAATGAGAGACTAAAATATACTTAATGAATGTTAAGTCAATGTAACAATCAAATTAGATAATAGTATTAGCTAACATACTGAGTGCTTATGATGAGCTGGGTGCTCTGCTAAGTGATTTACATGTGTCAAAGAGTTCATTCCTTTGAGGTAGCTACTATCTGCTTATTAATGAAGAAACTGCAGTATGGAGAGGTTATGTAACTTGCCCAAAGCTATAAAGCCAATGAAGTGTATAGCCAGGATGTAATGCCCGTTAGTTTGGTACCACCTCTACCACTGCATGGCACTGAAATATAATGTATCAAACATCAAATGATATGAATGTAAATCAGCGTTGTTTATTACATGTTTAATAAAATTTTATTTTCATGTTCATTCATTTTAATGCATGTACTGAGCAGCAGCTACCCTATGTCAGGTAAGGTGGTGGGACTTGGGGCAATCAAAGATGCTGCCACCTCCAGGAGATTTAAGTGTCTGAGTCAAGGGAGTGTTTGCAGCATTTGCAAAGCACCATAGGAGCACAGATGATCTAAGTTGTGTCTGACTTAACCTAGAAGTTGATATTTGCTCTGGGCCATAACAGATGAAAAATGGTGTTCTAGGTAGAAAGAACGACATGTACAGAGGTGAAGACATGGGGAAAAGGGTGTTGGAAAGGATTTATATTTATTTTAAAAGGGACATGAGACAATATAGTAAGATAAGATGCTGAAAAGGTAGGTGGGGACTAGATCATGGACAGTCCTGACTACCTAATATATTTGGAGATTTGTCTTATACCCCAAAGATTTACAGAATTTCTTAAGAGTGTTTCTTCCCAAGGGGAAACTTATGCAGGATCCAATATATGAAATAGATCAAAGAATCAACTCTGGTTGAAGTGGAGACAAGGGCACCATTGCCCTTACAGTAGTACCATTTTATTAGACACTTGAGTATTTTCCCCTACCCAACCTCATCAAGTTTACTTGGCCTAGAATAAAATATTTCATCTTCCATGCCTAGGAAACTCACCCCTAATGAGCCAGAATAAGTGTCATATGTTCTATAGAATTATAGGCCTTTTAAGAAGTACTGTAGGCACCGAGCTGATTCACTTTGTTATAAAGCAGAAACTAACACACCATTGTAAAGCAATTATACTCCAATAAAGATGTTAAAAAAAAAAGAAGTACTGTAGGCAATGGACAGTAATTTAAGAGTTTTAAATAGGTTGGGAGTGAGCATCGATGATCATATTTTTGGTTGAGAAAGAGACTGTAGCCAAGAAGGACCAAGAAAGTCAGTGATATAATATGATGGTGGCAGAAATGGAGAAGATAGGTAATAAACATTACTGAAGCCTGCAACCTGATTTGGTGAGAAAGAGAAAGGAAGGAGTAAGTTTCTTGGTTGATGTGGTACCATTATCAGAGAGTATTATGCTCATACAATGCAGGGCTTATTTAGTAGAGATGAAAATCATGGGTTTTCAGAATTCATCACTAGTTATTAATTTGAAGGCAAAACTATAAAGATGTATCCAGAGTTGATATCAGAATTCACTATTAAAAAGCTCATAAATACCCTTTTGACATAACCCAGAGAGAGCAGATACTTTTGAAAAACAAACAAACGAAAAAACAGCAGTAAAAGGAGATTGGAATGAGGAATTCTAAAGCAAGATGGTTTGCATTAAATACTATGTAAGAGTGAGTCTGTTTGCCCAGGAATATACTTGCTGTGGTTCTAGCCCTAAAGGGAACAAAAGGCACCTTCCAATCTCTTCACTGAATTCATGGATGGAAGAGAAAGAGGAAAAGGAGGACGGGAGGATTTGGGCCAGGGGATGTTTATAGTTTCCTACTCAGATGACAACACCAAATGCTCCTATGTCCCTGGCAGTCAAACAAATTAATCAGTGTTTTTGTTTTTGTTTTTTTTATTCTTCACCTGGTTTCAGGATCCTTCTCAATTCAGCACAGCTACTATCAATTTTGGTTGGCACAGGAGATAAACCTATTTGCCATCTCTGATTTGGAAGATATATACCGAACAATCCAGATGGGAAAGTCAGTGAGCATTTAGATACATGAGTCTGATTTTCAGGAGGGTGAACCAAAGTAGAAATACGTATTTGCCAATATTCAGTACAGAAATGGCAGTCAGGCTACGGGTGTGAATGAAATCACCCAGGGAGAGTGTGTCTTAGATGTCTAAAGACACTTCATTCTTTGAGGAGAGGGGACATGCCTTCTATGTCTTTATATTGTCCCTAGGCTGAGCACAGAGTTTAGCCTTGCAGGGTATTCACTTCTTTCTGCAATCTCCTAAACTTTTTCCAAATACGGACTGGAATCACCTTAACTGAAATACCAATGGTAGTGGTTCTCAAAGCTTGTTCTCTGTAGGAGCAGGGTCATCAACCCCTGGAAATTTGTTAGAAATGCAAATTCTTAGTCTCCACCCCAGACCTACTAAATCAAAAACTCTGGGGATGTAACAGCAATCTGTGGCTTAATAAGCCCTCCCAGTGATTCTGATGCACACCTAATTCTGAAAACAGATGCCTCTAGCTGACACAGAGAAACCTGTGAATTATATCTCTCAGGACCAATCTGTGGTCTACCTTGTCTCATTCTACTTAATTTTTACACACTTAAGTGTGCCATGATAAAGACATACCATTCATATCTACAGGTTAATAATTCTCTTGATTCCCAAACCCCATAATCCCTTATTTAACCCAAATGTAACAAAGAGCTTTTAGTCTACAGGCTGACTCTAATTGTTAATGACTGATTGAAGCTTTATGTTAGGAAAGATTCTGAGGGAACACATAGGTTCTGTGTAAAAGAGTGCTGTGACAAGCTAGTTAAGTCCACCATGTGTGCTGTTGGGCTAAGGTCAGGTACTCTTTTCTCATCCCTCTAGAGTGTTACACTGAATCTGCCAATTTCCTGCAAGAAGACCAGCCTCCTCAATGCACTATAAATGAATAAATATGTGTATGCTCAACTCTTTAACTGGCATCTTCTTCCAATCCCTAATGATAAATTTGTTCACACCACAAAGCCTGCTTGGCCTGAAATACAGAAACACATGTGAAAAATAAATAAGGGGAATTTATAAACTGCCAGAATAATTTGCCATAAATATTAGAATGTAGAAGAAAGGTCTACATTAAATTATTATCCCTCTATGTGTTCAACCCTAAATCATCTTAGAGTTTATCCAGCATCATGGTGAAGCTTGGTTAGTTCCTGGCTTTATGTCAGCAAATTACCCTAAGGACATATTTTACAAATTATCCTAAGGACATATTTTACTGAACATCAATTCTAGACAAGCATTGTGAATGTGGGAAAATATCAAAAGCATTTTAAAATATTTTATGACATCCATTTATTCAACAAATATTGAATGAGTACTAAGGACTAGGTATTGTGTTAAGGCTTAGTAATCAGAAATGGGTCATCCATAGTTCATGCTCCCAGCAACTTGAGAAGAAATAAGGAGACAGTGATGGCTCACTGTGCTAAGGCCTGTGAGAGTGGTAAGCCTGGGTAGCAAATGAAGGAGACACAGCATCCACTATATGTGAAGATAGGATGTGAAGGATAGAAACAGAAGGCTTTCAGGAAGAAGCAGAACAAGAGCTGAGTCCGGAAAAGCAAATATGAGTTACATGGAAGAGGGGGGCAAAGAGGGAAAGGGCAGGCTAGCAGAGAAACTGCTTGTGTGAAAAGATAGAGGTGATAAATAGCATGAGGTTTTATTAATTACATGTAGCTTCACGTGGCTAAAGACAAAGGTGTGTTGGGAGGGAAGGGGGAAGAGGGTATGATGAAATTTAGGCTGTAGAGATGTGTAGGGGCAAGAACCAACCAAGGCCAGGGGCAAGTTCATTTGAGGACTAACTAGCTTTGAGTTAATTTTGATTTCTGCTTTGCCATCATTTCTCTGTGCTACTGTTCAGAGCAATCCTGGAACAGTTTATTCCACATCAATTTTATCCATTTGGAAACTGGTCTGGTAAATATAGGTTCAAAGAAATTATTTTGTCCTGGAAAATTCTGAGTACCGAAGGTTGCTGGCATGCGTACATGGCCATTTCTTTCTGGGAAGTATTACTGTTGGGTATGGCTGTTGTTGACTTTCTTCTGGTGTACATGGGTGATTTGCCTGCCTCCCTGAATTTTGATTGGTGTTACTTAGTGGGTTTTAGTGGAAGTAGAGGGACACTTTCAGCGCCCCACATTCTCAGAATTGGAAGAGTCTTCAATTAGCAAACCTTATCTGGTTCAAACATCTCTCTGAATCAGCTGGGGATTGCATTCAGTTGCTAATAACAGAAAACTGAAACACAGAGGATTAAACAAATGGTATGTTATTTTTCTTTTTCCAGAGTCTACAGGTAGGCAGTCTGGGGCTCGTGCAGCAGCTCTGTAAAGTCAATGTCCTAGGCTGCTGCTTTCTTTCTGGTCTGCTTCCCATAGTTGGTCCCCTATCCACAAGGTCAGCTCACGATCTCATTGATGGTTACTGCAGCTATAACCATCTTGTTTCCCTTTGGAAAGAAAGGGGGAAGAAAGAGTGGGGAGGGGCAAAAATCTGTGTGCCAGCAGACTCAGATCCCTTTGACGGTTTTGTTCAGAAACGCTACCCAATGACTTTGACTGCTATTTCATTTGCCAGAACTGTCACATGACAACTTCTTGCAAAGGAGAATGGAAAATATTTTTTAGTTGGTCATATTGCTATCCAAAATAAAATTGTGGCATAATACGGAATCAGAAGAGAAAGTTTATTGGATAGACAATTAAGAATCTCTGCCCGTATCTAAGGTTCAGCCTGAAGCTGGCATCTGGATCTTATAACCCTGACTGCTAATTTCTCTCTTCCTCTTTCTGTCTCTCAAAAAGTAAGTGCTCTGCCAGAATCCTCCAATTCTGCAGTTCCTACTTTGTGTTTGGTATGTTATCAACACTATAGTACTGAGCCACTTGCCTCTTGTTAGCACAGATTTTTTTATCCTCTCTTCTATTCACCACTGGTGTTAAATGTATGTGCTCACATAGGTGCACATACATGTACATGTATGCAGGTGATTCTGACTGCTCTGAGCTCATGCATAAACCTGGCATTATTTTCTGAGGCAGGCCTAAATGTTTTGTCTTTGTGTTTTACGATCTCCATTCATGAGAAGAACTCAATTGCTTTCCAACCCCTCCTCTGCCTTTGGAAAATTATCCTTGAAGAAAACAGTGGGTTTTCCCATTTGTCAGCAAAGGAAATAAAAAGTTAAAAAAGAAACCCATGTCTTTCATTATTAGAACTTAAGCTTACATCTGTGTCCTGGAAATTAAAACTTTAAAAACAATTCCGTCAGGGCTAATTAGAGGAAAGTTGGTGGTTGTGTGTTTTGGCAAGAGTTTCTTTGCAATAAGATATTTAGAAAAGATGGAAGGATGATTTCACAGCACTGTTCTGAGTTCAGGAAAAAAGAAAACTTCAGCTACTGGCATATTGAATATTTTATCAAGCATAAACATTCAAATTTAGCTCATTCCCTGGATGTTGCTTTCCTTTAATCAGTTGGAGATAGACAAAAATGAAATGAAATAAAATTAAATTAAATGACACACGTTCACATGTAATGTACAGAATCATTCAGAATAAATACAGGCCATGCTGTCTTTGGAATGGGTACTGATTTTAAGGTTCTCTGCAGATGTCTAGCTCCTTGGGTCTGAGGAAGGGTACCTGGGAGGTAATCATTTTCAAAACAAAACAGGCAGATGGGAAATTTCTTTATGAATGAGAGGAAATGTCTGACAAAGAAGTGGGTGATCCTAAGGGACTGCTTTTGTCTATTTCCTGTCTTGTTCATTCACAGCCCTTGTCTTCTAGCCTGTTCCACCATCTTGCATCCTCTTCCATCCTCCCTCACCCCCACCACCCACGTGAAGGTTTAGACAGCCAGTTGCGCAAGCAGTATTTCTTTGGGTCCTCCTAACCAGCTCCCTTTCCTAAAAATCACTTCACGTGAATGTAACAGAATATAAACTTACTTTGTTTTAAAAATGCCTAGAAGATACCATTTCCTGAGTTTCCAATGAGAAAATAAATAAGAACGTGTTTTGGATTCTATAAAGTACCACCTAAGTGCGAGGAACTGATATTTCCACATAAAGTTTGAATTATCCTGTGTGTAGTTAATACTTAACTGACCTAAGCCACACACATGCATACATTTTTGCATGAATACACACACGTATATACACATAAGCACAATGCTCTAATGTACACGGGAATATTTCTGAGTTCTAGAATTGTCTTTGCTAGATTTAAATAGTTCATGCATTTTTCATTTTGACAAATAATGCCAAATTGCTCACCCAGAGAGGATATATAAATATACACACTTACCAACAGTTCATGGGGGTGCTTATTCCCCCCCCTTTTCATTAATAGTGCTTATTAGCAAACATATTTTTGCTGATCTCCAAGATGAGAAATGGCATTTCATTTTCCTTTGCACTTTGGTATTAATGAGGTTGAACATTTTTATGTTTATTGACAAGTTGCATTTCCTCTTCTATAAATGAACTGTTCATGTTTTTTGTGCATATTGTTGCTGGGTCATTTGTGTTGTTTTCCCTTATTTTCAGTGAGAAAGAATTCGGGAATACAGAAAAGTGATTGTGGAGAAGACATTACGGCTTGAGAACTGCTGGAGCAATGACACAATGGCATGAAAATGGCAGCCCAAGAACTGTCAAGTTGGCCAGCATGTCTGGAGTGCAGGTTAAGTGAAGGCCATGGAAAATGGCATGGGGAAAATAGTTGTGTGTTGAGCCAAACTAATCAAGTTAACATCATGCACGATTAAGGGAAAGTTATTTCTTGATGCCAAGGTGAGACTCTCTGTGCACAAGCAATACTATGGATTCATAGTCAGGCTGTGGACCACTGTTTGCTAATTGCACAGTGAGACATCTGAGGTACCTTATCAAGGTGAATGATGAAAATCTGAATAGAAAACAAGCAGCATCGCAGCAAGCAGCCAGGCAACATTGGCTACAAAAACATCACCTGAAGCAGAACATGTGCTCTTGCCAAGACCCCAGTTTGGGCAGTCAGTAAACCTGGATTAGCTTCAGATTTGATACTGACTCACTGGGTGACCTTGAGCAAACCCCATCTTCAATTCTCTGGGCTGTTTCCTCATGTTCAAAACGAGGTAGATTAAACTTTATCCATTTCTAAATCCTGCCACTTATATATGTTCATTTTATTAGATAGTTTCACTGCATGGCAGGCCTTGACATTTATTTGTTTAATCTAGAACATGCAAGAAGGCTGAGGATATTGTGGTCATGTTTGAGTGCTCCTTGGACCCCCATTCAGTGCCTGCTAATTAACCATAGAAACATACTAGTAATTTTTTCAGGTACATTTCCAGGGATATGAATAGAATGGAAAAATCTGAAGTTTTCAGGGTCATTCTACATTCTAGTTTTAAAGATATGAGCACGATTTTTAAGTCTTCAGAAAACTCTCTAAGCCTCATATACATTCTCTTTGATTATTTTTTTTGTTTTGATCAATGTGTGTTAAAACCAAATTGCTCCTTTGTCATACATGACAAATTGTGTGTATCTTCTTACAAGTATAGTGTTAGTAAGGAAATTAGAGGATCCAGGTACGATTTCATTATTCCCTAATGGAATGTTTCTTGCATCACTAAATGTTATATGAGATTAAAAAAAAGTTCTGATAGCTCTTTCATACATAATTGGTAACAAAAACTGTTTCTGGATAGTTACATACTCATGAATAAGTTCATTTTATTTTAAATTAATAAAAAGTAATTAAGTGAAAGACCACAGCTGGCAAAATGAGGAGTCCAAAATTTCTACCACCATACCTGTAATCTTTTATTAGAGAAATTTTATAGCCTCCAAGTATGGGTATAATTGTGTATCATTTATTAAAATACATAAACCCTTCCCTTTCAAAGACTTTGTTACCATCACTCTTAATTGCTACATGACAATTTTTTGTACCCAAGCTGAACCAAGTAAAAATTTCTTTACTAATATTTTCAATTGAGCATCAACATCTTTCAGTTATTAAAATCGATGCAAATCTCTCATAATTAAAGTGCTCTGTTTTATTTAGGAAAACTTTTCTTCTCTCTGGAAATGTTTTATAAACTATGTATCTATAAATTCTGCCTAATGCCATATTTTGATGTGTGCTCAGGAAGTTAACAAAATCTGTAAGAGAATTTTAATTCTCGATCCCTAACCCCAAATTAATACTACAAGTAAAAATAAAAATCTTTTTGGTCAATGAAGTAACAAATGTATTCCTTCATAAAGCACTTCAACTGAACAAAGTCATGATATTTACACACTAAAGATGACACTGCCCTCCTATGTAGATTCTAATGTTACAAAAACAAATTGTTTTGTTTTGTATAAGGCATTTGAAAGGCAAAAAAAGCAATTTGTTATTCACTGATATTATCCGGATTGAAGCAAAATTTAGTTTTCCTTGTTAAATCATCACAAGTTGTGACATCACAACTTTCTATTTAGTCCAAACTGGTATATCATAAAGTCAACCCAAAAGTAATTTGGGAGATATTGAGATCCTCTTTTTTTTCCCCCCCAGCGAACCCATCATACTCTTAGTTACAAGACAAATGGTGAAGGGTCTGGAAATCTGTAGGAGAGGCGAGCACATGGTGGGGTCCGCAGAACAGGAAAAGGCTAGCCCGTTTTCCAGAGCTCCTCTGCGTCAAAAACCAACCAGAGCCAAAGGTTTTAGAGACTGGGGAGAGGTAGGTAAATGCTGTTTTCCTGAATAGGGGAGCTGCACCAAATGGATGAACACAACAGCTCTAGTTAAATACACAGAAGCCAAGGATTTTCCCTTTGCTGATTTTTGGCACTATCGACTGGAAAAATGTATTGACAGAGGAACACTCCTCACACACAAAAAATCTGGCTATTTTCTCTAGAGTGAAATTTTCTAGACAAAGCTATGATAATGAAATGTGCCTGCACTATAATTCAGAAATGCTGCAAATTTCAAAGATGCCACTCTCGTGAATATCTTCCAGAAGAAAATTGAGGGAGGTGACAGGTATCTATCCTGTTTGGATTGCTTCCAGATATCACCTAATTTACAGCGATCTATTTCAATTTCCCTAAGTCCATCCACAGTTCAACCGTAAATACTTTTGACCTCATTCACTAAAAAATAAATCTGGGAAAACTTATTTATAAGGTGCAAGAATAATAACAATAATAAACCAAAAGAAAAGGCAAATGGTACCAACTCTCCATCCTCCTAATTGCTACTCTGATCTCAAAATAGAAGATTTTCATAAACTGTAAACTTCCTCAGAGCTCATGTGTCAGAGGATGGATATTACATTGGTGACCTCTCCTAGGCCAACATTTCACGGCTGGGCCCCCGAATTTTGTTTATTTGCTTCTTTGTATAGGAGAATACGAGACAGAGTGAAAATGAAACTTGAAGCATCACCTGAAGTAGTAAAATATGGCCCTCTTCATCGTGCCATCCCATCCAGAAGACAGGGGAAGGCTATCTTCTCACTGGTACTTCCCCTCAAAGGTTCAAGTGCAGCAGAAATGGGAAACTCATATTTCATTGTCTAATTCATTTAGTTTACTTGGGAAAACAAGATATGGCAAGGTCAGACATCAAGCATTTATTTGGCCAGTTAGTGCTTACCCAAGCAAAATGATATCCAATCTATTTTAAATCAAATATTTTCATTCTCCAAGTTCTGAACATTAGACAGCCTGCATTTTTCTTTTTAAAAGGGAGAGAAAATGACAATATTCAGAATAAGAAAATCCTGAATTCAGAGGCTGATGCCTGCTGTATCCTTTCTTGTTCTAATCAAGATTATTTAATTATAAACAGAATTTTAAGACATATTTCTCATCCCCTATATTACCAGCATGATTCAGACATGATGTTGTTCATAGTACAGTCTGAAGACAAGCCCTAATAGATACCAGATACAGCTTCATGTGAGGAGTAGCAACACAAAGAAACATTCTATTTAGTGAACAGAAGTGGATTTTTACGGGTACCAGGAATCTAGGGAGACACACAAAAGTTGACACAATGGCTGAGGCTGTTTCGGGAAGCACAGCATATATAAAATGGTTCTTTATTTAACCAATGAAGATCAGTGTCTTAACTCACTTTTCCTTCCAAACTGCAAGCTCCTTGAAGGCATTACAGTATGCTTTGTACCTCTTCATTTTTTTAAAAAATTACCCCGATTGCTAAGAGGAGTTCTGGGCACATAATGGATGCCTAATAAACATGTATTGCTTTTCTCAATAGACTGTAAGTTCTAGGATGGGAGGGACCAACAGTCAGTCCTGTACATCACTGTATATCCAGTGCAGGTCCAACATTTGGTATACTGTAGGGGTTCAAAATATTAATAAATCAGCAGTGAGTGAAGGAATGACCTCGCCATGCTCCAGCAATAACTGAATGTACAAATTTTGAATAAAACAATATTTATTTAGTCCTTTCTATTCAGTCACATTTGAAGAAGAAAGCAGTAAGTGGGTGTCACAATATGGTTTAATATATCTAGTAAACTTTTCCATTCATTACAGAATTGAGTCATGAAAAAATTTATCCAAAAATCATTATGTACAGATGGCAAGACCTACAGCTAATCCTGAGTCTCAAATATTGCCCTCCCTAACTCCCTGGACATTATGACAGGGAAATGCTTAAAAGGTCAGAAAGCACACCTTGAGAATGAGGTTTTTACCCTTAATATCTCTCGGATTGAAAGACCAAGATAAGCAGCCTCAGGTGAGTCCAGAAGAGACTCCCCAGATCCTCCTTACATTATCCAAAGGTGAGGGATGCAATAATGTGGTAAGTCTGCAATTTGTTGACACCTGTATGCCTTGCACATCAAAATTCATTTTACTGGAAAGACATTTATTATTCTCTTACTCCATTGGCTACTATCAATTGGCAACTCCCTATGAGAGACTGTTAAATGAAGGGATGCCCCCCAAAGCTGCAACCTAAAGACCAAACTCCCCCAGGGCCAATTAATCCATTTGTATCAGACCTTGTAATACTGATGGAAATGGCAACAGAGAGCTACCACTTATTAATATATTCATATAGGTTGACCTTGACAACTAGACCTTGACTGTAATTAATTCATTAAATGATTCATTCTGCAAATATCAAAGCTTCTATTATGTTCCAGTCATGGCAGTAGACATGAGAAATATAAAGTTGAGTAATACACATCCCCTGCCTTCAAGGATATTGCAACAAAAGAAAAGGCTTATGGTACAACTTTGTGCATAATGCTGTGAGCAAACAGAGAAGGCAGGGCTTCATTGCTCTGGGTAGCAGAGAGGATTTTGAAGAAGAAATTACATATGAGCAGCATCTCAAAAGATGGAACAGATATTCAGTAGGCAAGAAAGAGTAAAAGCCTCCTAGGTAGAGAGAACAGTATGTTTTGAAAGTGTGTAAGATTTGCAGGTTTGGGGAAGAAAGAGAACTACATTTTGCTAGACAGTTGGATGTATAGTTGGATTGGCTGGTTGGATTGGGTGTTAAGTGAGCAGTTAAAGAGGAGCTTGGATAGTTGAGATTGAATTAATATTATCTTTGTGCTTTATAGTTTTAAATGTTGACCCTTCCTGGTAGCTGAAAGGGATTCATCAAAATTGTATAAAAAGACATGATGGTAGCTTGAACTAGAGCAGTAATAGAGGGAAAGGCAATGAGGCACTGAATTTAACGCACATTTCTCATGTGGAATCAATACATCCTGCTATGGAGGTGGCAGAGTAGATTTGTTTTAGAAGGAGGACTTTACGCTGGTTGCGTAACTATGAACCAGGATGGTTAGACAGATCACTATATTAAATTCTGGAAATAAAGGGCAACAAAACAAACAAGATGATCTTGGTAAAGTCACTTCCCTTCACAGAGGTTCAGTTACCCAACAGTAAGTGGTTAAGTATTGAACTAGTCATCTTAAAAATTGTGCCCACTGTAAAGGTACGTGGAAAATAATTTGAGTCTATTTTCCTAGTAAGTTTCCAGAAGCTTTCATATTTATTTAGATACTACTACTAAGGCTGCAGGTTGGTTTCTGCTATTGTCAAGTACAGTAATATTGGAAAGGACTGGGAGAGAAATATTCTCATTATTTAAAACCCATTCCTAAGGCAGTCTACCTGAAAAACAATTCAGAGTAATGATAGTAAAGATGATCCAAAATCTTGGAAATAGAATGGAGAAAATACTAGAAATGTTTAACAAGGAACTAGAAGAACTAAAGAGCAAACAATGATGAAAAACAAAATAAAGGAAATTAAAAATTCTCTAGAAGGAATCAATAACAGAATACCTGAGGCAGAAGAATGGATAAGTGACCTGGAAGATAAAATAGTGGAAACAATTACTGTAGAAAAGAATAAAGAAAAGAGAATGAGAAGAATTGAGGAAAGTCTCAGAGACCACTGGAACAACATTAAAGGCACCAACATTCAAATTACAGGGATCCCAGAAGAAAAAGAGAAAAAGAAAGGGACTGAGAAAATATTTGAAGAGATTATAGTTGAAAACTTCCCTAATATGGGAAAGGAAATATATATCAAGTCCAGGAAGTGCACAGAGTCCCATACAGGATAAATCCAAGGAGAAACACGCCAAGACACATATTAATCAAACTATCAAACATTAAATACAAAGAAAAAATATTAAAAGCAGCAAGGGAAAGACAACAAATAATATGAGGGAATTCCCATAAGGTTAACAGCTGATCTTTCAGCAGAAACTCTGCAAGCCAGAAGGGAGTGGCAGAACATATTTAAAGTGATGAAAGGGGAAAACCTATAATCAAGGTTACTCTACCCAGCAATGATCTCATTCAGATTCGACAGAAAAATTAAAAGCTTTACAGACAAGAGAAAGCTAAGAGAATTCAACACTACCAAACCAGCTTTACAACAAATGCTAAAAGAACTTCTCTAGGCAGGAAACACAAGAGAAGGAAAAGACTTACAATACCAAGCCCAAAACAATTAAGAAAATGGTAATAGGAACATACATATCAATAATTACCTTAAATTAAATGAATTAAACGTTCCAACCAAAAGACATACACTAGCTGAATGGATCCAAAAACAAGACCCATATATATGCTGTCTACAAGAGATCCACTTCAGACCTGGGGACACATACAGACTGAAAGTGGGGGGATGGAAAAAGATATTCCATGCAAATGGAAATCAAAAGAATGCTGGAGTAGCAATTCTCATATCAGATAAAATAGACTTTAAATAAAGACTATTACAAGAGACAAAGAAAGACACTACATAATAATCAAGGGATCAATCCAAGAAGAAGATATAACAATTGTAAATATTTATGCAGTCAACATAGGGGCACAATACATAAGGCAAATGCTAACAGCCATGAACAGGAAATCGACAGTAACACAATCATACTAGGGGACTTTAACACCCCACTTTCACCAATGGACAGATCATCCAAAATGAAAATAAATAGGAAAACACAAGCTTTAAATGATACATTAAAGAAGATGGACTTAATTGATACTTATATGACATTCCATCCCAGGAAAACAGAATAAACTTTCTTCCCATGTGCTCATGGAACGTTCATCATGATAGAACATATCGTGGGTCACAAAACAAGCCTTGGTAAATTTTAGAAGATTGAAATCGTATCAAGTATCTTTTCCGACCACAACGCTAGGAGACTAGATATCAATTACAGGGAAAGATCTGTAAAAAAATACAAACACATGGAGGCTAAACAATACACTGCTTAATAACCAAGAGATTACTGAAGAAATCAAAGAGGAAATCAAAAAATACCTAGACACAAATGACAATGAAAACATGCTGACACAACAACTATGGGATGCAGCAAAAGCAGTTCTAATAGGGAAGTTTACAGCAATACAATCCTACCTCAAGAAATAAGAAACAAAGAAACATCACAAATAAACAACCTAAACTTACACCTGAAGCAATTAGAGAAAGAAGAACAAAAAATCCCCAAAGTTAGCAGAAGGAAAGAAATCGTAAAGAGCAGATCAGAAATAAATGAAAAAGAAATGAAGGAAACAATAGCAAAGATCAATAAAACTAAAAAGCTGGTTCTTTGAGAAGATAAAGAAAATTGATAAACCATTACCAGACTCATCAAAAAAAAAGGGAGAAGACTCAAATCAATAGAATTAGAAATGAAAAATCAGAAGTAACAACTGACACTACAGAAATACAAAGGATCATGAGAGATTACTACAAGCAACTATATGCCAGTAATATCGGCAACCTGGAAGAAACGGACAAACTCTGGGAAAAGCACAGCCTTCTGAGACTGAACCAGGAAGATATAGAAAACATAAATAGACCAATCACAAGCACTGAAATTGAGACTGTGATTAAAACTCTTCCAACAAACAAAAGCCCAGGACCAGATGGCTTCACAGGCGAATTCTACCATTTAGAGAAGAGCTAACACCTATCCTTCTCAAACTCTTCCAAAATAGAGCAGAAAGAGGAACCATCCAAACTCATTCTATGAGACCACCATCACCCTGACAGCAAAACCCGACAAAGGTGTCACAAAGAAAGAAAACTACAGGCCAATATCACTGATGAACATAGATGCAAGAATCCTCAACAAAATACTAGCAAACAGAATCCAACAGCACATTAAAAGTATCACACACCATGATCACATGGGGTTTATCCCAGGAATGCAAGGGTTCTTCAATATACACAAATTAATCAATGTGATACACCACATTAACAAATTGAAGGATAAAAACTATATGATCATCTCAATAGATGAAGGAACAGCTTTCAACAAAATTCAATACCCATTTATGATAAAAACCCTCCAGAATGTAGGCATAGAGGGAACTTACCTCAACATAATAAAGGCCATATATGACAAACCCACAGCCAACATCATCCTCAGTGGTGAAAAACTGAAACCATTTCCACTAAGATAGGGAGGAAGACAAGGTTGCCCACTCTCACCACTCTTATTCAACATAGTTTTGGAAGTTTTAGCCACAGCAATTAGAGAAGAAAAAGAAATAAAAGGAATCCAAATCAGAAAAGAAGAAGTAAAGCTGTCACTGTTTGCAGATGACATGATACTATACATAGAGAATCCTAAAGATGCTACCAGAAAACTACTAGAGCTAATCAATGAATTTGGTAAGGTTGCAGGACACAAAATTAATGCACAGAAATCTCTGGCATTCCTATACACTAACGATGAAAAATGTGACAGAGAAATTAAGGAAACACTCCCATTTACCATTGCAACAAAAAGAATAAAATACCTAGGAATAAACCTACCTAAGCAGACAAAAGACCTTATGCAGAAAACTATAGGACACTGATGAAAGAAATTAAAGACGATACAAACAGATGGAGAGGTATACCATTTTCTTGGATTAGAAGAATCAACATTGTGAAAATGACTATACTACCCAGAGCAATCTACAGATTCAAGGCAATCCCTATCAAATTACCAATGGCATTTTTCACAGAACTAGAACAAAAAATTTCACAATTTGTATAGAAACACAAAAGACCCCAAATAGCCAAAGCAATCTTGAGAAAGAAAAAATGGAGCTGGAGGAATCAGGCTTCCTGACTTCAGACTATACTACAAAGCTACAGTAATCGAGACAGTATGGTACTGGCACAAAAACAGCAATATAGATCAATGGAACAGGATAGAAAGCCCAGAGGGAAACCCACACACATATGGTCACCTTATCTTTGATAGAGGAGGCAAGAATATACCATGGAGAAAAGAGAGCCTCTTCAATAGGTGGTGCTGGGAAAACTGGACAGCTACCTGTAAAAGAATGACATTAGAACACTCCCTAACACCATAGACCAAACGTAGAATGTACAGCTAGTGGGAAGCAGCCGCATAGCACAGGGAGATCAGCTCAGTGCTTTGTGACCACCTAGAGGGGTGGGATAGGGAGGGTTGGAGGGAGGGAGACGCAAGAGGGAAGAGATATGGCAACATATGTATATGTATAACTGATTCACTTTGTTATAAAGCAGAAACTGACACACCATTGTAAAGCAATTATACTCCAATAAAGATGTTTAAAAAAAAAGAAAGTAAACGTATTCCCTGAGAACAATTAAATGACGTATTCATTGAGTGACAGAGCTTAGAATTTTTAGCATGTATTTTGCTTATATGCTTTCGGTTTTGCTCTGCCATAATTAAGAGATGCTAATAAGTTAGCCAAAGACTTAGAAGTGAATCAAAGAAGAATTCCTTTTCCGTTTGATTCATAAGTATTGATGCTGCTAATATCTGTATTAAACTCTCACCTTTTGGATGAATTCCAAGAACATATTGAAGGAAAATTAAAGATTTTGTATGAATAATGAAATGTGGTGATAAAGATTGTACTCTGCCTTGAATGAAGATTGCATTTCCACCTCTACTTTCATTTTAGTTTCATAAAGTTCACTAAAATATGTTTTAGGGGAAAAAAACTTTATCTTGATGACAAATAGGCTTTGCCAGAAGAAAAACATATTAATACTTTCAATGAAAGATGAGAAAATGTTGCCAAAAGCAGTAAAAGCCCCCACTAGAATTTTGCTTTACCTTAGAATAGGCCTGATGCATAGTCAATTCTCCGTATTCTTCCACCTGGGCCCCCCTCCCCAGTAGACCAAATTCTTGGAGATCAGACTTTAGTCCCAGATTTGCAAGGTAAAAGATAGGTTAGTCATGCCCTGGGAGTTGACCTTTCCTGATAAAGGTTCTAGAATTTCAGATTTAGCTAACCTTGAGTACTTCCTGATTCTCTTGTTCCTATTTTAATGTCACTTCTATAAAACCTTTCCTTATTTCTCCAACCTTCAGTCATATTCTAATAGTTTCCTCCTCCGTGATACACAGGGCATTGTTCTTGCAATTTCTAGAGATAGGGACACTTGTGTTGTAGTTAGGTGTTTGTGTGTGTGTGTTTATACACACATATATATACATACATATATATGCATATATATATAATACTCATATATCATATGTATGTGTATGTGTATATGTATGTATATATGTATATATAGACATATGACATATATATATATCATACTAAACTGAGCTCTTTGAGATGTCTAATTTATCTCTGGGTCACAGTGCTCTAGAAGCTTCAGACTAAAGTAGACTCCAGGATCCTGGCAAAATCTAAAGTCACAGCAAAATGTAAACTTTTGGAATTTTATAAGCTAGAGGTAGGTGTGTCTTAAAATCACTAATTTATCTTCGTAACCTAGCTTATTTCATTTGTGGGAGTATTGTAGTTAACAAGAATGCCTCTCCCACCAAATTATGATCTTATCAAGGCAGAACTGTGTAAGACTGAAATGCTTCATGAAAAACCCATGGACAATGGAACCATTTATACCTGGGTTCAAATTCTGTAACTGTTATTTATTGTGTGGCCTTATGTACTGGATATGTGCATCCCTCCATAACTATTTTCCACCCTCCTCCATCCAACTTTCTTCACAGTGGGCTGACTGATAGGAAATGCATAAACAGGCTCACCTAGTTTGGGGTTGAATTTGATCAATAAAAAACCCCAAGGAGGAGACTGAAGGAGGGAGGGCAGTGAGATCAAAGCATTTATTCCCCTGGTGACCTTTCAGCTAGGTGGCTAATACCAGACTGGTTGTGTCCCTAGACAGACTGTCACTGTTCCTCTTCAGGAGTCCAGCTTTACACAGTCCCCTACCCTGCCCAGGTCCTTTCACACTGGGGGTGGTAACAATTTTGCCACTACTAACCGCTTCCTGCAGTATTCTTTGAGCTTCCTCTTTATCCTACCAACACCTTTATAATCAGTTCCTTTATAAAAACCTACCCTCTTCCACAAATGATCCTAATCTGAATAGGTTCTTTGTTTCTTATGGAGACCCTAACTGATAAATATTAGAAAAGTCATCAGGGATAATAATGACTGTCACTCAAAGTTCTTGTGAGGAATAAATAAGAAAGGGCATATTAATAGTCTGCCTACCACAAGTCCTGTTGCATAGTAAGCATTCAGTAGACAGTAGTAATGATTAATATTTTCAGGTCTATATTCCAGCCACCAAGCAGAGAATCTAGCATGAACAACACTGGTAAATGAATGAATAAAATTGCAAAACATAAGGCCAATTTATAGCCGTCATTTAAAAATTGATCCACTATCCTTCTACTGACTTTAATTTTCCTATATGCTTCCTCATGGTTTTCTCTCACATTGAAATGATATACATATATGGATATAGGCTGTGTCTCTAGGACCTGACCTATATTTTAAGCTCTTTCAGATTAGGAACTTTAATTTTAGCTTCTAGTTTTATTTCTATTTCTTCTAAAGAACTGCTCTCCATACAGTAGGCACATATCTTTTGTGGACTTTAGGGATGGAATACCCATTCTGAAAAGTAATTTCATTAATTTCTAATGTTGTGTTAAATGTACTTTGTTAAAAGCCTGTGACAGGTTGAAATATCATTTTGATACCTAAATACTAGCATCAGTCCAACAGCAGTGTGTTACTGGAGAAAACAAGCACAATGATGGCAAAAACTCTGTCATTACTCCCTTGCAGTTCAGAATGTATTTTCCATCTCATTTCATTCCAACAGAACACAATTTCCTTTTGATATTGTACATTTGTGCCCCTTGTCCTGTTCAGTCACACTGTACAGCCAGGCCCCTTTAACTTCGTTCTTCTCTTGGTTTCAAACTATGCTAATAAACTCAATTTATGGCAAGACATGACATTATTACCAAGTAACCATCATACCTACCACACTTGGAACTGTTCCAAGTGACAAGCCTATTGCCAGAAGAGGGACTAAAAGTTTTTTAACTGTTTTTCAAACCTAATAAATAGGAAGCCAGGCTGTTTACTTGATATCAGAAGAATAGAGCCTATATAAAATAAATGTGGTATTTTTGGGGGGTTTTTTGGCTGTGTTGGGTCTTCATTGCTGTGTGTGGGCTTTCATTAGTTGCGGCGAGCGGGGGCTACTCTTCGTTGTGGTGCGTGGGCTTCTCAATGTGGTGGCTTGTCTTGTTGTGGAGCACGGGCTCTAGGCGTGCAGGCTTCAGTAGTTGTGGCTTGCGGGCTTTAGTAGTTGTGGCTTGCGGGCTCTAGAGCGCAGGCTCAGTAGTTGTGGTGCACAGGCTTAGTTGCTCTGCAGCATGTGGGATCTTCCCGGACCAGGACTCGAACTCATGCCCCCTGCACTGGCAGGTGGATTCTTAACCACTGCACCACCAGGGAAGCCCCAAAATAAATATTTTTAGCCTTCACAATTTCAATGAAGGCTAAATGACAAACTGGGAACAATAAAAAACTATTTTCTTTCATTGCATATATATTTTGATTTAATTCCTTGAAGAATTCAGATGTAGCTCATTTCCAAATTAAATGTAGTTTATATATCTGAACTTCTGCCATGAAGACTACTCCAGGTTTCACAAATGTATAAATCCCTAGTGCTTTACTTCAGAGGCATAAGAAAATAAGATGGTAGACTGAATATATACATCAAATTTCACTTGCTCTGAAAACTCCACTAAGATCCACAAGGACAGAGAGAACAGGAGCGAATAAAACAGCAACAGCATTCTGGAAGTTGGAAAGCAAATGAACCAGTGATAATTAACTTAGCAGAACTAAGAAAACTGAATTTCAAACAGCACTTAGGAAAAGCTGAGAACCAAACAGATGTATATTACAGAATCCTCAAAGATTCAGGAAATATTAGCTCCAGGTACTTAAGAAATTCGGCATAAAAGGGAGAGGCTCAAATAAGGGGTAGGGTAAAACAGTCACATTTCTAGATCTCCTTATTTAGTCTATGCTCTAGGGAACTCTTTCTCCTACTCCAGCAGATACCTGGAGGCTTATTCTCTGGAAATACCTGGCACAGTTGAGGGTATGGGTCCTAAAAAACAGGCATGGTAAGTGACCATGGACCATGTGCATATTGAATGCTGAGAATTCCAGGCTCTCCTTCCTCCATTCTCATTGAGTGTTGCTCCCAAATCGCTGGCAGCCAGATTTTTACCATCTAGACAGCAGATTAGAAGTCTCTTTTCAGTTAAACTTCATCAGACACAAAAGAATGACATAAAGATACAAAAATGTGGCATTCCTTGATTTAAAAATTGCATCCAGATAATTCTACAGTAAAATTCAGTCAACCAATTAGACCCATACACTCAGAACTTCCAACATCATTTTATTCCCACATCTTTAATCATAAGCAATCAAGGATTACCATGCATCTGAGGAAAACATCAAGCAATAAAAACGAAGAATAATACAGAAACAAGCAGAAAAAAAAAGATACTGGAAGCAACAGAGACTACAGTGGGAAAACAAAATTTCAAAACACTCTATCATTACAATAACCAAAGAGATAAGATTAGGTTCTATTTATCACATTTCCATGGGTGGAGAAATTTAGGATTTGTAGAACCTGAAAGACTTGCTATTACCCCCAAGAAAGTGATTTAGAAAATATATTTTTCTATTGAAATTTTTATATATAAAGAAATATATCATAGCTTAAGCGTTGATATGCAGTAGTGGTTTGTAAGGCATATAATGCAACAATAATCTCCCACTACATAATTTTCTCTTTACATCCCATTTTAACCCCCAGTATCTACCTCATGGGTTTCACTGAAGTATATGTGTCATATACAAAGAAAGAGAGAGAGAAAGAGGGAGGAAAGGAGAAAGAGGGAGAGGGAGAGGAAGGTGGGGGTCGGCGGGGGAGGGAGAGAAATTCCACTATAATGCCCTGTATGGGGTGTTTATTTTCCTATAAACATTAGAACACACTATGCACATCATTATGCAGCTCATTTACTCTTCAGATCACTCCATGGACATCCATGCCAAGATGTAGATATATCACTGGATAGATACATAGATTTATGGATATAGACAGCAGATTTTAAAATTTAGCCTCTGTAAACCACAATGTCTTGTGGGAAGAGCTAGTTTTTGTAAAATGGAATCGATTTTTCAATGGGAGATTCAAATTTCTCTAACAGCATTTTATGTGTACATTTATTTTCCTACTGTACACGTCATTAAAACTCTAGCTATAAATATATATAAAAAAACTCTAGGTAATGCCATATTTTAAAAATGCACGTATGACAGAGCCTTCATATACTCTGGTTTCTGCTACTGCCAATCTTCTTAGCAGGCTCCTTTTTTATGGTAAATCTAGAAGATTTTTGTTAAGACTTCATGTGGCAACTAACTAAAAGTTGCGCAGGTTTGCAAATACCAGTTGTGTTGACTGGAGATTTGACTTATAAAAAGTGAAAATAAAATGAAATATCCAATATTTGGGGGGGAAAAGATAAAAGCTGTGACCACTGGTGAGAATAGGAGAGTAATAATATAATAATAGCCCAATAAGATAATGAGGAATTATGATATATACATTATAAGCAGGGGTCCTAGAATCTGGGAGACTGCATCTAAGTCTCAGCTCTGTCAGTTACATATTAGTGTGAATTTGGGCAGGTTACTGGACTTCTCTGAGATTCACTGTTCTGATCTATAAAATACTGGGTCAGTAAACATTTTCTGTAAGGGGTCAGGTAGTAAATACTTTAGGCTTTGTAGGCTATATAGGTTTCTGTTGTGTTAGCATTCAAAAGCAACCACAGACACTATGTAAGTGAAAGTGTACAGCTATGTTCCAACAAAGTTTTATTTGTAGAAATAAGCAGCTGTGGTCTATATTTACCCCACATGGACACTGGTTTTCTGGCCCCTAAATCACAATGACTATATATATATATATTTGTTTTTTTCAATAACTGCCATCGAGAAAGAACTCAAGCAAGAATGTAAAATATCCCAACATATTAAATACCCATAAAAGAGATTTTAAAGTGAAGGATTACTATAAGCCACGCTAAGATAATAGGTTTGAAAAATGCAGTCTGATCGATTTCCTTAAGATTATAAAATACCAATTTTCACATATTAAATTTCAAAAAAAGGAAAGAAAAGCAGAATAACCGACCCAACTATAAAATTATTAAATGTATTCTATAAATCTCATTTGGTCCTTATTAAAAATATAATAAAGGAGATTTCATTCTAAAGGTTGTTTATAACGGAAAGGCAAAGCTCTGACAATCTGGCCCATCAATACAACCCCCAAATGATTTAATTGTGATGCAAATAAGATAAAATGTGGAAGCACAATATTACAGAAAACATTTGATTTTTTTTAAATATATTTTAAAAATTATTTGTCAGCCCTGGATTTATATTTAGAAAGATAGATTTCTCATATCCTGAAATTGCTTTATCAGGGGGAGAGCATATATATATACTTTTTACCAATAATAAGAAATATTAATCAGGTCATTACTGACAGTCCAGTCCTATATTGACTATTTCTTGGTACTCCATGCAAAAAGGATAATTTACTCATTAATATTTTACTATTAGAAGTTCTTCTGGGCTTGAAAAGTTAGTTCAGGTTCCAGAAAGACCTAATTGTAAATATTGAGTTACGTAAAGATCAACATTTAAACATTTAAAAATATTCCTCCTTTGTTTTAAGGTTTTTGCAGTTTTTAAGTGGATTCTGAGGCTGCAGCAGAAAATTACGGCACCATCAATTAGCTATGCTTTCATATATGCATTATGGTGGTTGTAGAAATGTCATTTCCCTACCTATTTTTAGCATGAAAGACAGACACTAACAATAAGCTATTAAAACTTGTGAAAAATGTCATAAAAGACATGTATGTAAGACAAAAGGCACTTAAAGATATCAGAAAGACCAGAAGAGCTTGCTAAAGACTTTACAAGAGAGAACAATAAGCCTCAGTGCCTTCAAATCTCTAATACTTGCTCCAAACAATAATATGTTTAAAAAATCGTATCAACTATAAGCCATAAAGAAAAAAATATAGCTTACTAGAGAAAAATTAAGGATGTCTATATGCCAGAAAGATGATGAACACATTTCTCAAAAGACAAATGGGAATCTGGGTACCATTTTAGACAGATCCATTTGACAAACAAAAGGTAATTTTACATAATACAGTATGACCTTCACACAATTAAAGAGTAATTACTTTATACAGATAGAGAAATTAAGGACAAAGAGGCCCAAGGAAAGGGACATGAATAAGGACATCAGAGGAAAGAAACACCAATGGCTTACTGGCATGTATAAATATGTATTAGTCTTAATGAAATGCTTATTTAAACAAGATGAGGATTATTCAACACAATAATCATAGATGATGATGTGAAAGTTGACATTTAGTGCTTCCCAGTAGCAGTATTCTCACGGGTGCCTATTTGTTTATTCATGTGATCATTCACTCACTCGTCCAAGCATTTACTGAGCCGTTGTTACATGTCCACTGCCTGAATAGAGAGCAAAGCCTCCCGCTTTCTGTTCACTAAAATCTCACATTATAATAATAAAAGTAAAGGTGTGAAAGATCAGAATCAACTGTGATTAAAAATTTCCGAGCTGGGGGAAGTCTCAAATGTTTCAGTTCTACTCCCCACAAGTACAAATGTAGGGGGATTTCCCCTCCACTCACTAGGGGTCCAGAGACCTATACATTTTTCTAATTCTTGCAGATGTTCCGGGACTTCGCAGTGAAGCTTCAGCCTAGGGCCATCAGATGGACACCTGGAAAAGTTTTTAGGCTCAGGCAACTGTCCAACTAGATTAGTCAGCGGAGGAGGTACTGACTGCTGACCAAGGGTGGTCCTCATCAGAATTATGGTGGGTGAAGGGGAAGAGATGGAAATCATTATGCCAGGCAACAAGAAACCAAAGGAGAAGGAGAGAAAAAGCAAAGATAGAGGATCTGAATAATAGAATTAATAAGCACAAACTGGTATAGAGAAAACTTACCCTCCACAAGTAGAGGATACACGTTATTTTCAAGCACTCAAGGAGTAGTCTCAAAAGTTTACCATGTACAAGTTTACAAAGAAAGTCTCAGAAAACTTTAATGAGTTAATATCCTACAGACTGTGTTGTTTGACTATAATAAAATTAGGTCTTTTAAAGGATAGCTTAAACACCTAACATGCTTAGAAACTAAAATCATACTACCTAATAATCCCTGGATTAAAGGAGAAATAATAAAACTGAGATACTCCTAACATGAATTAGCAGGAGAAGATTTGTGACTTGTAGCTAACACAGAACTCTGTGAGAAAATTGCTGCTCTGAATACGTTTATCAGAATTCAAAAAAGTATATTGAAGACAAATAAGCTTTGTGTTCAATTTAACAAGCTAGAATGAAGGGCAACAGACTAAATGTGAAAGAAACCATAAAGGAGGAAATAGATATAAACAAACAAATGAGGAAATACAGACCAAAAATAAAGAATAATTATAAAATCAAGAAATGATTACTTTAAAAGATTTACAAGATAAACCATGGGAGACATCAGGGGAAAAAAAGAGCCAAGACTAAAGCAAAATATGAATGAGAAAAGTAAAAATACTATAGCAATTTAAAAAGTAACGAAATAATATTATGAATTAGTGTATGCCAATAAGCTTGAAGCCCAAGAAGAATGAGCATACTGCTGGGGGAAATAATATAAATGGCTAAATTTTGCAGAGAAAAACCTGAAAAGGCCAATTGTTTGGGAGACTCTCACTTGTTCTAGTATAACTTTTTATTTTATTTTACTTTATTTTTGGCAGCGCTCTGTGGCATGTAGGATCTTAGTTCCCCAACCAGGGACTGAACCCGTGCCCCCTGCAGTGGAAGCATGGAGTCCTAACCACTGGACCACCAGGGAATTCTCTCTGGTCTAACTTTTAAACACATTTAGCCTCACTCACTTCTCGCCAGGAAGAGACAGGGATTTCTTTGGTAAAATTGTAAGCAGCAGTGGGGCATGCTTCACCCAGCCCCTTCGGATCCACTCACTTTTCACAGGATCAACCTACCAGCTGAATGATGAATTCTGATCTGCCACGTAGTAAGGAGTGGAGCAAATTCAGGGGTGAATTATTAGCAAGTCGGCTTGGCTAGAGATCTAAAGTCACAACTTGCAGTCAGCTTTATCTATGTCTCTCTGATGCATACGTATCTACCAATAGGTTCCAAACTCGGAAAGGGAAGAAATGGGTATTATTAATTAGCCCATCTCACAAATCCAAATGCCTGTAACTATTACAGAAATAAAACAGTCATCAGACTCACCCTTGTCCACTGCTCCACATACAGGAAAGCCCTAGATCTATATAGCTTTAGAGATATATTGTACAAAATGTTCAAGGAACAGATAATTCCACCTCTCACACAAGCTGTTTCAGAAGATAAAAAATGAGAGAAACCTTACCAACCCGTCTTATAAGGCTCGTGTAAACCTTGGTTTCACAGCTGAGATAGAACGGATCATACAATGAAATTTAAAGGCTATCTCCCTTATGAACATAGATACAAAACTGGAAAATAATATATGATCATAGGATAATGCATCATAATCAAGTAAGATTTGTCTTAGGAAGAGGAGACTGATTTAAGATAGGAAAATACATCTGTGTGATCCCCCACCCTAAGAAGATAAGGAAAACATTTAATTTAAATAATCATCTCAATGGGGAGACCAAAAGCATTTGGTAAAGACACATGATTTTTCACAAAGTGCTTTCCACAACCTAAGAATAGCAGGAAACTTCTTTAACATGATGTAGTCTCTGTAGCAAATAAAACAAAATAAAACCCAGAAAACCTTCTCCTAATTACTATAACACATTAGGCACATAAATTTCAGGATATCCATGTCTGATATTGTCTCTACATTCAACCTAGTACTAGAGGCCATGATCAATGAAATAATACCCCTTCAAAATAAAAGGTATATGATAAAGATATCACCACATACCACATGGTGCAGGAACTCTATGTGGAGGATAACACAAGTATTGAATATTACCCAAAGCATATCAAAGTTCACTAACAAAGAATTAGTATCCATAAAATACAAAGGAATGGTAAAACCAACATGAAAAAGAGAAGAAATCCAATAGAATGAGAAACATTATTAACCAAGAAACAATTTAAAGAATAGAAAATCTAAATAGCTGAATCACTAGTTATCACAGACGTGAAAGGAGATTACACTATTTACCAATCAGAGTTTTTTAAAATTAAAAGTCGGGTAATACTAAGTGTCTTTGTTATCACTTGCTGTGTAAAAACTTACCCCAAAACTTAGCGGCTTGAAACAACAGAATCTATTATCTCAGAGTTTCTATGGATCAAGAATATGGGTGCAGCTTAGCTAGTCCTCTGGCTCTGCATATCTTATGAGGCTACCTCATCTCCAGTCTCAGTTGGGAAGGATCTGCTTCCCTAATTGGGTGTTGGTAGCACGCAGCTCCTTGTGGGTCGTTGCACTAAAAAGCTCAGGTCCTCAGGAGCTGTTCCTTGATATGCGAGTCTCTTCACTGAGCACCACACAATGTGCTTTCATCAGAATGAGAAAACAAGGGGGCAAGAGAGACCGTCAGCAACAAAGTTCTAGCAAGAGGAAACTTAATCATGTTGATCACATCCTATGACTTTTGCTGGCTTCTACTGATTCAACTCATTAGAAGCAGGACACTAGGTACAGTCCACACTCAAGGAGAGTGGATTACACAAGCATGTGAACATCAGGAGGCTGGGATTATTGGGAGTCATATCAGGAGCTGCTTCCACACTGTGTATTGATGAGTATGCAGGGAAACAAGTAATAATAGAATTCTATTGGGAAAACAGACTGGTACTGTCACTCTGGAGAGCAACCTGGCAGTATTTAGAAAAAAAATATTGCTTATAGACAATGTTTGTGTCCCTCCAAAATCCATATGCTGAAACCCTAGCCCTCTAGATGTGATGGTATTTGGAGGTGGGGCTTTTGGGAGAAAATTAAAGTTGGATTAGGTCATGAGGATGGGGGCCTTATGATGGGATTAATGCCCTTAGAAAAAGAGGAAGACACAGGAGATAGCTGTCTCTCTCTTTGTGTGTACACACTGAGCTAGGCCATGTGAGGACATAAGCAGGAAGAGGGCCCTCACCAGAACCCAACCATGCTGGCATCCGAATCTTGGCCTTTCAGCCACCAGAACTGTGAGGAGTAAATGTTTGTTGCTTAAGCCACCAGTCTATGGTATTCTGTTCTAGCAGCTCAAACAGACTAAGGATATCTATGACCTAGAAATTCTATTGCTGAGCGTATATTACAGAAAAATATATGCAGAAGTCCATAGGGAGACATGAATGAGAATGCTCCTCATAGCAATGTTTCTGGCAGTGGAGTGGAGAGCCAACATAGATGTCCCTCAAAAGAGGAAGGAATGGACAAGTTATACTTGGGATATTCGTTCTAATGGAATATGATGCAGCATTAGAAACAATTAGCTAGAGATACATATAGCTACATAAGTTGAACTTAAAAGCATAAGGTAAGAAACAGAACGAGGTCTACGGCACAATGCACCATATTCACACACACACACATTTCATAAGGCTATATGTTTTGCAAGAGTACAAACATATACGAGGGCATGATTCAAACACATCCGAGTAGGTGCCTAATTGTGGGAAGGAAATGAGTGTTGGACTCTAGGATGAAAGAAAAATAGAAAAACTGTAGGAGAAAGAACCTTGTCAAACTCAATGATGACAATATGGCCAGAGTCCAAGAATAGAATAAAAGAAAAAATAAAAGCAACCTTCACGAGTGGGCAGTTAATTCTAACCCCTGCCTTTAAGTTGCAGAGCGGGCAGAAGATAATTTAATCAAAATCAGCAGGCTTTAATGCCAGATGCTCTAGGTAGGGAGATGTTTATTCATGGGAGCTGTCTTTTTGTTAGTTTGTAAGATGATTCATATCTCCACCAATATTTAAATTCAGCCATACAGCTTTTGGAGGGATTTTAAGGAAGATATCCAAAACACTAGCTGATAACTAAGGGTGGGAGATCTCAGAATAGACCACTGAGTAGGGGTGGCCTTGGAGAATAGCTTGGAGGAAAGGTTTGTTCTCTACCATGTGCACCACCACAACTGAACATAGGGATATGAGGAGGGGTGGCAGTTCGGCTTGGGAAGACTCTTCTCTCTAACCGAGCCATCCTGGCCTCATCATCATCCCCCCCACACCCCGCCTCATCATCATCCCCCCCCACCCCGCCCCAGGTGTCAGGAATGGTTCTTTGAAATGTCTGAGCTACATCAACAGACGTGTCACAAGGGCTGCTTTGTGATGGCTAAGTCCCTCCTTAGCCACCATTGGCTGAGGGTACGGACCCTTCATCGTCCTGGGGAGCTGTATATATAGCGTGGTCAGTAGGCCCGGAGTAGACCACTGGTAGGCTTCAATACAGCTGAGGCGTGCCGAAGACTACGAGAGCCTGATACAGACATGGATCGAAAACCCTCGAAAGCCAAACGGAGGAGGGTGGATGAGGCTCCCTATAACCTCAGACCTAGACGTGGTGGCCACGTAAGATGACCCTACCCAAGCTGTTTTCTTCATGGATTCCCTCTCCCCCAAGAATCCTACCCTCTCCCTGCCTGGCACAAACCCCCTCCTCAGCCCTGACCCCTTCTCATGAAGTCTCCCTTTCCATCAATAGCCCATCTTCTTCTCCCTAATCCAATGTCCTTTTGACCTCACTCTGTTGTCCTTCCAGGTGCTGAAGACAGCCAGGACCGTGAGGAAACCCCGTCAAAGGAGTCTGAATAAACAAGCCTCTAAGAAAGCTGTCCACCGTACAAGACAGCAGAAGAAAGCTACAAGACAAACACTCTCCAGCTGTTCTCACAGGCTGGATGAGACACTAAATCAACATCAGAATAATGCAGAGCAGAACCAAGAGGCCGAGCAGAACCAAGAGGCCGTGCAGAACCAAGTGCCGTGCGGCAACACCCCTCCAAGCGAAGAGCTGGTGAGCCAGTAAAGCTCAGGGGGAGGCCAGAGACCTCAGAAATATCTGCCAAGTCTGAGGTCTGAGAAATGGCCAACTGTGTAGACACGGAATTTTATAGCATCAGGGTACACGGATGCTAATTAAATAAAAATCAACTTGTGAAAATTTCTGTGTGTTTCTGCGAGTTCTCTCATGGTGGGAGCAGGGAAGGAAGGGAAGAGGCAGGTGTGTGAGGAGGGAGGGACGTTGAGTCCTGCAAGGTTGGGGGGGACACTGGCAGAATCACAGTTCACCAGACAGTGGGGATAAGGAATGGGTCAGGACTGAGTGCTGAAGATAAATTTCCTACTTAACACTTGAACCCACAGGCAAGGTGGAAAGGGGCTTGGCGTTTCTGTCTTTGGGGTAGGGGGCTGGACGAGGGGCACGACAAAGTGTACATTGCCAGAACCTATGTGGTTTGAGGTGTGTAGGTGGCAGTATCATCCCAAGAAATAGACAAATCACTTCCAGGCCACCTACGTCATAGAAGTGTTTGCTACATCTCACCCTACGATGCCAGCGACTAAAGGTCCTCCAGAGGGCCAAAAATCTCACCCTACTAAAAGTTATTGAAAGCACCCTGAGGACTCAAATAATGGTGGATGGAAGCCACAAACTCAACACTGATCAGCCCACTTTCTAAAGAAACTTAAGGTGGAGCAGTGGCTTCCCAAGGGCAGGGAAGTAAGAGCTGTCTGCTCTCAGTACAGGCAACTGTCTACAAAGAATTCTAAAACAACATCATCTCCCCTCCAAACATCTTTTATCTCTATTCCCTCCAAAGTTGTTGTTGTTTTTTCTCTGAAGAGACGATCCTTTTAAGTGGTTTTATTGAAGTATAATTGACATATAATAAATTGCACATGCTTAAAGTGACCGCTGAATGAGTTTGGTCATATGTGTATACTTGTTAAACCATTACCACAATTATAAGTGTGAAAATACCCATCACCCCCATAAGTCTCCCCTTACCCCCTGACAATTGCTTCCTCTTGTCCCTCTCTGCACCCCCATCCTCAGATAACCACTGATTTGCTTGCTGTCTCCATAGATTACATGTTCTAGCATTTTATATAAATGGAATCAGTATGTACTCATTTTTATCCAGCTTCTGTTACTCAGCATAGAGAGTCAATGTTCTTGTGTACATCAATATTACATTTCTTTTTAATATTATGATTGTTATTTTGTTGAGAGTTTAGTAGCATTTAAATGATGCCACAAACTTGCTTTAATTTTATTTAAAAATTAAGATCATTGTCAAGCCATGTGCAGTCATAAGAAATAGAAAGATACCTTATACCCTTAACCTAGTTTCTCTCAGTGGTAACATGTTGCATATCTATAGGACAATATCACAATCAGGAAACTGAAATTGTTTTGATCCGTTTACAATATTCAATTTTTCCAGTTTTACATGCACAAGTCTGTGTGCGTGTGTGTATGGTTCTATGCAATTTTAGCACCTGTGTAATTTCCTGTGATTATCACCACTACAGTCAAGATACAGAAAGTTTCCATCACAAGGATCTGTCATGCTACTCATTTATAATCACAACTATCTCCCTCTCTCCATGACCCCTGGAATCAGTAGTTTGTTCTTCATGTCTATAATGCTGCCATTAGAATGTTAAATAAATAGAATCATTCAACATATAACCTTTTGTGATTGGCTTTTTACATTCAGCATAAATCCCTTGACATATATTCAAGTGGTTGTGTGTATCAATTTTTTTTTTTGCTTTCTTTATTGGTGAGTAGTATTCTATGGTATGGATGTACCACAGTTTAACCATTCATTTATTGAAGGACATTTTCGTTGTTTTTATTTTTTGACTATTACGAATAAGGCTGATATGATCGTTCCTGTATAAGTTTTTCTATGAACTTAAAGTTTTCATTTCTCTGAGATAAATGCCCACGAGTACAATTGCTGGGTCATATGGTAATGGCATATTCAGTTTTGTAAAAAAGTTCCATACTTCTCTCCAGAGTGGCTATACTAGTTTACAGTCCCACCAGGTCTTTTGCACTCTCACCAGCATTTGGTGTTATCATTTAAAAAATTGTTTTAAGTGATTCTGGTTCATGTATAGTGATATCTCATTGAACTTTTCATTTGCAATTCCCTGATGGTAAATGTTGAACATCTTTTTATGTGCTCATTTGCCATCTGTATATCCTCTTCACTAAGATTTCTATTCATGTCTATAGCCTATATTTTTTTAACACTGACAAAATCAGGCTTTCATGAATTTGAACACAAGGCACAGGTTTCCAGGTGCACAGAAATACATCTCCATTTTACGACTGCTTATTAAAAATCTCAATCTTTTATGATAGGGATAAAAGAACAAATTGTTTCTTATTTAAGCAGCAAGACCTTCCTTACTATGACCTTATGGGCTTTTGTTAAGAGCTGATCATCTGAATTTCTAGGACTTCTTGCAATTATATATATAGCATGTATATTATTTCCTTTCTACACCCACCTACCACTAGCTGGTTGTTGCCTCCTAGACCCTGGTGAGTTTTTCTGTGGTTAAATGATGTTTTAGTTTCTGTATAAACACAGAGCCTCTTTGTTGTCTTCTATATATAATATTTTCTTCCTCTGTGTGTCATTACAGTCCCTTTAGGCTTTTGTTTACTCTTCATGAAATAAACGTGGATGCTCGATGCATCCCCTACTTACAAGATGCTGGATCAGGATTCCTATACTTGACATTTAGGATGATCTATTAGGGGCTTATAATGTACATTTCCACTCCTACTACAAATGCAATGGTCTGCCTTATGACAGAGTTATTAACTTTTCTTTATTCTATCACTCCATCCATTTTTGGTCCTTTCCCACAGGGTATGGCAACAGAGTCCAGTCCTTCTAGTATACTATACAACATGTAAGTTTTAACAGTGTATTTAGCCTATAGCTGTCGGTGGTGGGTAGCACTGAACTCCTGAACCTCCCAATCCTAGATCCAGTTGATATTTTCAAACTTAAAGTCATATAAGACAAGAGAAAATTCTACAGCCATACCATAGTGAGGTTTCTGGGGATATTTCTCTATGTTCAGCAGATTTATCAATAATCTCTGGCTTCTCCATTCCTTTGGCAATCAGAAAAAGACAGCCATCATACAGCAGACTTGACGATAAAGGAACACCTGGCCACTCACTTCACATTGACATAACTAGAAAGGTTCTTGTCCTTTCCCCTCACCCAGGCTCTGGACTCCTAGCTGTACTTGAGCAGAGAGAGTAGTCCACTGAAAATTAATCACTCTGTTGGCTACATGTATTTTACACAAGTTCCTAAAATCTTATGTGTCGTCATATTTCTGAGCTGTGTAATTCATGGTTACAATATCTAAATCAGCACAAAGGGAAAATGGCAGTAAGTCTGCTCATGATAGCTGAACCTAGCACTGAAGCTGGGTTCTACAGGGGCCCAGGCCAGTAGAGAGAAGTCTGGAGGGAGCACCTGATTGGAAATGTGGGCATAATGAATCTCTTTAGCAGCATCGTTGACCCCTTTCAAATTAAAATCCTCTGAATCCCTGCCCCTTGGAAAGTAAAAACAAAGGTCAAGAGAAATCACCTGTCCAAAGTCATTTAATGTCTTTGTTTGTTCACCCACATCAGTGAGGGTTGGAGGTCTGCCTGTTTTCTCCTAGTCTAGTCTTGGTTAAGCCTCAGTTTCTGTTCAGTTGTATTGTGTTCTCCTGACTGGCAAAGCCTTGGTATCCCTAGTCCAGACCAGACAGACTAATGTTAGGGCTGCATGTCTTTGGTCATGAGCACTGAAATTTAAAAAAAAAAAAAAAAAAAAGAGCACACTTAGCACTTCCAGTTCCTGAAGAATTTTCTCTAATATTTGAATTCTTGTTGTTGTTGGCCTGTTCCTTTTTAAGCCATTGCATCTCCTTCTTCAGTTCTTGTACTCTTATTAGGAGTTTTTCGGTCTGGTTTCTGTTTACGTCATTTTTAGCAATGAAATGATAACCCCAGGAATAAAGGAGCCATATAGGTCCAACCCATCTGCTTATCGTGGGCCACTGCTATAGCCCATTTTCTAATTGGATTTTTAAATTTTTTCACTGTTGAATGTCAAGAGCTCTTTATATGTTTCAGATACAAGTCCTCTGTCAGGTAATGTGATTTATATTTTTTCCCAGTCTGTAGCTTATGCTTCATCATCATTATAGCATGTTTCACAAAGCAAAAGTCATAATTTTCATGAGGTCCAGTTTATCAATTTTTTCCTTTTATGGATCATGCTTTTGGTGTCTAAGGACTTTTCACCTGGTCTTAGGTACCAAACATCTTCTCTAAGATTATATAGTTTTACATTTCAATGTGTGATATTTTTTCATTTCTGTATAAGGTATGAGATTTGGGCCAAGGTTTTTTTGTTGTTATTTTGTTTTGTTTTTAAACTATGGATGTCCGATTGCTCCAGGACAATTTGTTAAAAAGGGTACTCTTACTCCTTGAATTGCTTTTTCATTTTTGTCTAAAATAGTTAGGAATATTGGTTTGAGTCTATTTCTGGGTTCTTTATTCTGTTCCATTGATATATGTGTCATCCCTCAGCAAACACCATGCTGTCTTCATTATTGTGACTGCATAGTAAACCTTAATACCAGGTATGGTGACTCTTTCCACTTTCTTCTTGTACTCTCTTTGTAGTTTTGTTATCAGGGTAATCCTGGCTTCATAAAATGAGATGTGAAATGTCCTCACCCTCTTTGAGTTTGTGATAAAGAGTAAATGTCAATGTATAATCTCTAACTGTTTGGTAGAATTTTCCAGTGAAATCATGTGGACATGGGTATTTCTTTTTCAGAACTTAAACTACAAATTCAATCTCTTTATTGGTTATAGGACTAATTACATTGCCTATATAACCTTTTGGGGGGGATGGTAATTTGTGGTATTTCAAAGAATTGATTCATTTCTTGTAATTTTTCACATTTATGAGTTAACAAGAGTATCCACTTATTATCCATTTAACTGACTGCAGGATCTGTGATGATAGTCCCTGTTTCATCCCTGATATTTGTCGTTGTTTTCTCTAATTTTCTCTTTGTCAGTCTTTCCAAAGTTTTGTCAATTTCATTGATTGTTTTGAATAGAGAAAATCAATGGGGAAAAACTATTTTATTCTTCCTTTCAATTTTGTTGATTTCTGCTCTTTATTTACTTCCTTGCTTTGGGTTTATTTTCTTTTTTTCCTATCTTCTTTAAGTAAGAACTTAGGTCTCTGATTTGAGACCTTTCCTTCTTTCTAATGTAAGCATTTAATGCTATAAATTGCTCTCTTAGTGGTACGTTAGCTGCATTCCACATATTTTGATATGTCTTTTCATTTTCATTCAGCTCAATGTCTTTTTAAAAAAATTTTCCTTGCGACTTTGTCCTTGACCCATGGATTATTTATAAGTGTGTTTAATTTCCAATTGTTTAGAGATTTTCCTGTTGTCTTTCATATTTACATATTTCTAGTTTGATTCCATTATGCTCAGAAAATATGTTCTGTAGTATTTCAATCTCTTAAATTTGTTGAGGCTCATTTTATGGCCCAGGATGTACATTATCTTGGTATCAATATATGCTCTGAGGACTCTTGAAACAAGTGTGTACTCTGTTGTTGTTGACTCTTCTATATATAAATTAGATCCTGTTGGTCATTGTTTTGTTCAGTTATTCAATCTTTGCTGACTTTCTGCCTAGTGGTTCTATCAGTTGCTGAGTGTTAGGTGTTTGAAGTCCAAGTATAACTGTGGCTTAGTCAATGTCTTCTTTCAGTTCTGTCAGTTTTTGCTTTGTGTATTTGGAAACTCTGCTGTTTGGTTGATACATATTCAGGACAGCTATATCTTTGTGGTGGATTGATGCTTTTATAATAATGTAATATTCCTCTTTGCCCTTAGTAGCTCTCTTTGCTATGATGTCTACTTTACCAGATACTAATATAGTCATTCCTGCTTTTTATTTTTAATTGTGGTAAAATACACATAACAAAATTTGTCATCTTAACCATTTTAAGTGTGCATTTCAGTAATATTAAATCCATTTATGCAAGCAATCTCAAAAAACTGTTTTCATCTTGTAAAACTGAAACTCTATACCCATTAAACAACTCCTCAATCCCCCTGCCTCCATTCAACTTTCTGTCTATGAATTTAGCAACTCCAGCTACCTCATATAAATGGAATCATACAGTATTTGTCTTTTTGTGACTGACTTATTCATTTAGTATAATGCCCTCAAGGTTCACCCATGCTGTAATGTAATGTGTCAGAATTTCCTTCCTTTTTTTAAGCCTAAATAATATCCCATTGCATGTATAGACCAGATTTTTAACCATTTATCTATCAACAAATACTTGGGTGGTTCCATCATTTGCCTATTGTGAATACTGCTGCTATGAGCATGGGTATACAAATGTATCTTCAAGACTCTGATTACAGACCTTTTTGTGTATATATCCTGAAATAGAATTGCTGGATCATATAGTAATTCTATTGTTAATTTTTTGAGAAACCTTCATATTGTTTTCCATATTGGCTGCACTAATTTATAGTCCTACCAACAGTACACAAGGGCTCTGCCATCATATCCATTTCCCAGAAGAGTGATTCTTTCCCTCAATCTCTGGTGCAACCCTATTCCTTTTTTTCCCTTAATCTAGCTGAGCCAGGCTGGCATTTTGAAAAGTAATATGTTTTTTTTCAGAATTCAGGGAGAAAATACATAAGAATATGTTAGGAAGCAAAAACTTGCCAAGCTTGGCAAGTTCAAGTTTCTATTCCAAGTACTGTCACTTAAACTTTGCTTCCTATTCCCTCACCTCTTTGCCATCTTTTTTTTTTTTTTTTTTTTTTTTTTTTTTTTTTTTTGCTGTACGCAGGCCTCTCACTGTTGTGGCCTCTCCCGTTGCGGAGCAACAGGCTCCGGACGCGCAGGCTCAGCGGCCATGGCTCACGGGCCCAGCCGCTCCGCGGCACGTGGGATCTTCCTGGACCAGGGCACGAACCCGTGTCCCCTGCATCGGCAGGCGGACTCTCAACCACTGCGCCACCAGGGAAGCCCCTCTTTGCCATCTTCTTCACCAAGTGTCAGCCGGCTGCTCACATCACCATCCCCTCAGAGAAATACACGGCAACCATGATTCAACTACATGACTTGGTCTTTTTACTTGGTTTTGGTCTCCTAACAAAGAAACTACTTTTTCCAGAAGCAACTGACAAGATTATTTTTTGTTATCAGTTATCACCACCATTATGAATAATTTTATTCCCTTCCAAATTTCTGATAGCATATCTTGTGTTTTCTCTGATTCATAAACAAATTGTCCATTTTGATTATCTTTACCATGTGCCAAGGCTTGGATTGATTTTAATCTATATTTTCAATCCAATAATTTATGTTGCTAAATTTAACAATTCATTTCTCATGGTTCCTTTTGTTCTGTTTGTATTTTTAACTTTTTGAATTGCATCTTCACTTATTTTCATTCATTCTTCTTTAATGATGAAAATTCTTTAGTCTGGATTTTCTCATATGTACAGTTTTCGCTTATTTAATAGTAATATTAGTACCTAAGTACTTACTATGTGCCACTTTTATAAATATTGGGTTGGCCAAAAGTTTGTTCGGGTTTGGCCAACCCGATATTTTACATACATTTATTTAATCCTCCAGTAACCTTATTGAGTAGGAAACTGCAGAGAGGTTTTACGTTTTCTCATATTTACCCAAGATCACACAAGTAGTGGATGGCAGAGCCAGGATTGGAATTCAGGCAATCTGTCTGCAGATACAGTCCTTCAAATCACCATAATTTAAAAAATAATCTATAGCACTTCCTGTGTTTCCCTTTTCCCACAGAAAATTCTGGCTGGGACTTGGTGCCTATTTATGTCATCCTGGTACAAATCAAGATAAATAGCAATATACAATACCCTTGAGTCTTCATAAACTATTAATATCTACATTTTGGAAACCTAACTATTTTTCCACAGGGAAGACTATTTCTTTTAAAGTGTCATCATAAGTAGCTTTTTCATGGAAATCTTAATACCAAATAGCAGTTGTTGAATTAGTTTTAAAACCTTCCTTTCTCGCCACTTCTCACTTCAGACTATGTGACCCTAAAACCTTCCCTGAATACCCTCAATACATACAATATATTCCCCAGCTTTTAAGAAAAATTCCTGTTCCATAGTAAGCTCTCAAACATATTTTGAATGAATATATTATTGCATTGTGAAAAGCAAACTTTCAATGATTGGAAGTGGAGAGATATTTCCAATCTTAACATAATTTAGACATTTTGCCACTTAAAATTAACTTCCTAACAAATCTCCATCTTGGAGAATTACGAAGCTAATGATCCAGATGTATATAGGTAATATATCCTTCAAAACATCAACAACTTTGCAGAGAAGCTAAACAAAGATTTTTGTGGTGAATAGCAGTAGAAGAGAACCTACCATGGAATGTACAGATTTATAAATCAGTTCACACATGGGATTCAGTTGAATGCGAGTAACAACTCAGCAAACATTAGCTCTTATCTTCATATGTGTATGACAAGATATGGTAAGGTTCAACACTGGTACAATTTTTCTTTTCTTTCACTTAATCTTTGTTCTCTTAGAGGGCTTGTATTTGTACATTATAATGAGAGTGTGATTATTCGATGCCTTTTTAGGATACTATAACTGAAGCCAACTTATTCTATCATTATTACTACCCCAAAATTATAGCTTCCTGACATACTCTAAAAATAAAATTTCTTAAAATTACACATAGGATTGCCTAAAAACCAGTATTTACAAGACTATTTGCAACGTTTTATGTAAATGTCTAAATGGGGAGACCTAGAGATTGATACTTCAATCACATAAAATATGTTGTGAGATTTCTTTCCTACTACTTCCTTTGTGCTGTATTGGGAAATCCCTCTGGTACCATCTAGAAAAACATTTGCTACCCTTCTTTGTCTTTACCATTATCATTTCACTATTTGCTCTATTCCAAGCCAATACTGAATGGAAATTGAAAATGAATATACTCAAAATTAGTCCTTCAACTCATCCTTTTTTTAAAATCAGAGTGGACAGAACAGAAACATCAATCAATGCTAAGTCAATAACACTTGGAAGAAAATGTTCTGTTCCTGCTTCCCTAGTCATCCTTCTTCTAATTACTTCCTGAACAAAGTCTGACTTTGAGGATGATGATATGACCTTCGTTTTGACTTTATCTCGAGTCAAATCAGAAGTTTCATACATTTGGTATGTCAGCTACCACTACCTGAGAAAGTCATTTTGAAAGTGGCAGTCTAAGTGATTGCCCTTAACCGAGGGCATGGAGACTGTGTCTAAGCTCAGCCCAATGGACTTGTTTCTCACAGCCTCACACAAGTGAAATATTTGGCTGTGGACAGCTGCCACAAATCACTGTCACCCAAACCTGTATGTTGTGGCCTGTTTCTTTCTGGCATGCAGACAGTTATGCCTTATATTGAACCATTTTGAATTGATGGAAATTTCTTATTTATCTTATAGTTTTACATTTGAATCTCTATACTGCATTTTCTGAAAGAATATTATTCAGAACTTATCCTGAGCACTCCTGTAGTACTTTACTCCATAAATATTCTGTCAGCCAAACAATGTTCCCTGTTTTCAATACAACATCCATTATTCAGACTCAAAAAGGCACTGAAGATAAGGCTCAGCATTCTGTGTGAATCCTGGCTTCTAGTGAGTATTGGCCTTAAACATTTCTCCTGCACTTTGTGGGCATAGGCCTGAGCTTCATCATCCTACCAAGATATTAAAATATTCATATGGGACTTTTAAAAATCACTTTTTAACCATCATAGTGATAATTCGTTCAGAACGAGATATTTATAAAGTCTCAGCTGATGCTCCAAAAAATTATATGTCAATATGGCAAAATAGTAACTTCATGTTGGAAGAACTTAGCAAACACCAACTTAAGTGATTAAGATGAATATCACTAACAAAAGAGAAATTGACATCTAATATACCTACTGATAAGGTGCACTAAGAAGAACACAGCATCTTTTCAGTGTTATTCCTGTCACAAATGTACAACTTAAATCTATCGTGAGGAAATATCAGATAAACCAATATAAAGAGATATTCTACAAAATAAGTGGTCTTTATTCTTCAAAAATTTCAACGTCATTAAATACAAAGAAAGGACGAGGAACTGTTGTAGACTGAAGGAGATTAAAGAAACGTAACTAAATACAATGAATGATCTTAGGTGGGTCGTGAATGAGGAAATGCAACTACGAAGGTTATTATTTAGACAAGGTCAAATTTGACTATGGATTCTAGAAGGATCAGAAAATTTTTTCTGTAAAGGATCAAATATTAAATATTTGTAGACTTGTGGGTCACATGGTACCTGTTGTAACTATTCAATTGTATTGTTGTAGCCCAGAAACAGTCATAGAAAAAATGTGGTTGTGTTCCAGTAAAAGTTTATTCACAACAAGCAGCAGTTGTCCATGTTTGACCTGAGACCTAAGGTTTGCAGATTCCTAAATTAGAGAATATTATTATATCAAAGTTAAATCTCCCAATTTTGGTATTACTGTGGTTTATTGTTCTGGGAAATACATCCTAAGGTATTTAGGGATTTAGGTCAATGATTCATAATATGTGTGACTTATCCCTTAAATGGTTTTTGGGGGAATAAATACTATATATTTACATACTATATGTATTATTTACACAGAGAGAGAGAGAGAAAGAAAACGAATGAATGAGTGAAAGCAAGAAAATGTGATGAAATATTGGTGAATTTGGTGAAGAATAAAGGAAATTCCTAGTACTATACTTGCAACTTTCCATAAATTTGAAATTGTATAAAAATAAAGTTGAACAAAAAATCTCAATTTAAAAAATAAATGTGCACACCAGATGGATGCCTATTTTGTCATTGGTTTTCTAAACCTACATAGTCAATCCATCATTTTAAGCTGGTCTTTTCTGTCACGCATAATAGCTATACTTACATTAAATATTTTAAAAATTATTTTAAAAAATGTCTTCACTCAACATGCAATCTATCTGTGCCTCTGTTTTTGTGACTCAGAGAAATGATCTTAAACTTAGTATTGAGAGGGTATAGTAGAAAGAAATTTGTGGAGTCAGAGGATCTGAATTTGAACTTCATCAATGTTTCTTATTAGCTACATTTATAGGCAAGTCACTTAACTTCTCAGTTTATTCGTCTACAACTATGTCATAGTGTTGTTCTGAGCATTGAAATAATGAAGATGATGATGCTATAAAATCCACGAAGTGCTATGCACAAGGGAGAGTTCCCCTCATTTATAATGACTAGATTTTCTAAGCTGAAGAGCAAATGTATAATACACCATTGCATTTATGTATGTTTTTAAAACATCAGATGAATATACTTTTACGAAACCAAAAACTTTGAGACAAGATGTCAAACTAACATGGGTTTCCTCTCCAAACCCAACCAGAGGCAACGAAGAAGTCAAGATATTGACAGAACACGATCCTACACTCCACACCTGAAACAAAAGTGTGAGAAATCCTTAGAGACATATAGAAAGTGTTTGGGTCTAAGAATGGAGGGGAAATGACTAATGGAAATTGGAGGGTAAAGAAAGAACCCAAGGCAGGGGGATAAGCTGGGGTAGATGATTCTCTTTGTAGCCACTAATTTCCTTCACACTGTCCTGGAGAGCCCCAAGATATCGATGTGATCAAGGTGGGCTAAGTCAGACTTGGAGCTGGGAGGCACCTCTCAATTGCACTTACGAACCTAGATGTCTAGTTACTGTCCTGGCACTAGTCTGAGACCACTCAGAGCCCTCATAAAACAAAATACATATGGAAAAAGCAATGAAATAAATAAAAGCACAACCCAAAGAGTGTTCAAACCTGGACACATGGATCTGTACCTGCTATATTAATGTGGGGCAATCAAAAGAGTCTCTAATATTGAATAAACAAAAAATACCAAAGATATCCTGCTTTTTAAAAGATATACTTAAAAATAGAAAACTGTTGTAAATAAACGTATGGGGAAATAAATGAGGCACATATAAACCATAAGATTTAACAGTACACAGAAACAAGTTCTTTGAACATGGTACGACTGAGGCAGGTTTTAACCATGACCACAGATTATTAGGGACTCCTTCATTCGAGAGGTGAGTGCTATTTCCCCTCTCCTTGAATCTGGGCTAGATTGGGATGGCTTCAGCAAAGAGTCTCACAGATGCCACTCTGTGTGCCTTTCGACTGAGTCATAAAAAAGTCAAGCAGATTCTGAGTCTCTAGGTCCCTTAGAATACTTGCTCTCTGGATACTTCCTCTTGGAACCCAGCTATCATGATGTGAGAAGCCTAAGCCAAATAGCGAGCCCATGTGTAGTCACTACAGTCTACCGTCCCAGCCCCAGTCATTGAGTCTTCCAATCTGAGGCCTCAAATATTGTGGAGCAAAGACAAACCATTCCTCCTGTGACTTGTCTAAAGTGATGTCCCACAGCAATCTTCAGCATAATAAAAATGGTTGTCTTATGTAGCAATACATAACTAAAACAAAAAAAATTCTTAGAATAATAATAAAGGCGTGATAAAAATCTTCTGTGTCTCGAGGAAAAATACACCAAATAAACCACGCATTAACTAATAAATTCTAATGTACATGATGAGATCCTTTGACCTTAAGAACAATAGAAGTAGTATCTGTCAAAACTGGAATATATCTAAAGCACAACTTACAGAGAAATTTACAGTTTTGAATATTTTTATTAGACTATGTGGAAAAAATTTAAAAACCATTCAACTAATTCAGCTTGAAAAAATATCACAGAGCAAATCTGAAAAGAAGGTTTAAAATACAATTAAGGGCAAAGCAAATGAGACAGAAAACAAAATATGAGAGAATTAACAAAACGAAAGCTGATTCTTTGTAAAGACAAATAAGAAATATATTTATGCATTACTCACCAATATAGCTAACATAATCAGAAAAACAAAATGCAGTAAACAAAATGGAGATCAAAAAGTGAGCTCATATACTTATTACTGGGCCTGGCCAGATGATCCAGGATAAATTCCCTATTTTAAAGTCACTGATAAGAATGTTAATTACATGTGCAAAGTCCATTTTGGCCTGCAATTCAACATATTACTGAGAAAGAAGAGAGAGAGAAGGCCACAGGGGCCAAAATTCTGCCTACCACACCTCCCATGTCCACATGAGCTATCAGATTCCTTAAATTCTTCTAATGTCTATCTTGTAAGCATCTCATCAAAAACTTCTGATCCTCTCTCATGAGGGTTAAATGTTTGTGCTGTCATCTATTGTGATTTTTTCGTATCTTTAGATCTTTAAAAAAGCTCTGTGTTTTACTTTTGTATGACCCTCTGCTTTTCTGTTTGGGAAGCTGAGGACCACATCTTACTTTTCTCTGCAGTATCTCCAATATCTAACATTGCAATCAGTGCCCCGTGCCTAGTCTGTAAATGTTTGCTTGGTAAGGAGACAGTGTTGCTTAATGGGCTTTTACTTAAAGCAGACCTGCGTTCAAATGATGGCACTGCTACTTATTAAGTGGATAAAGAGCTGTAGGATGTGTAAGTTATCTCAACTTTCAGTCTTACATCCTCAACCATAACATAGGGATAATGCCACCTCCCCCTTATAAATAGCCATTATTAAATGAGAAAACATAGGCACGTTAATTCTGTCCTTCAAACATTTTTGTTTTCTTCTAATTGTCAAGCCATGTGCCTCCTAATGGATGTTTAGCAGTAAATAAGACAAGCTGTCTCTTTCCTCATGGAGTTCACAGTCTAGAAGGGGAAATATACAGTTAAACTACTGTGTATTTTTAATGTGTGGTATATGAACCAAACTGATTCTCTTTGAGTCAGTGGCCCATATATGGGAAATACCAGTGAACCCCATGTAAATTTGCAAGTTTGCCTAGCAATATTTCCAGAGAATGCCTAGCACACTCTGTTCTGCACCTGATTGTTCTCCCCTGACCTACCATGTGTTTATCTAGTCAACTTTCACTAGTTAATGACTCTCTCCACAGTCCTTTTGGATTAATGTTTCTAGTCTACTGTCTGTTTGGTTCTTAATCTCAGCTTCAATCCTTAATATTGCTTTGCAAATCACCCTTTTTCCCATGCTCTGCCGGAAAAGGGCTTTTCGTCCTCAAACTACAGTCAAACCCATCTCTGGGATCTGTCAGGGAGCAAATTTCCCCCTTCCCTCTCTTGAGTTCTTGTGGCTGGACTAACAGTAAAATTGATGCAAGGCAAAACAAATTTTAATTCATGCATATGGAGGGCCCATTTGGAACCTCAGAAGTGGCCAAAGTAGGCAGCTTTTATACTTTTTAGAAAAGAAAAGAATACAATTGTGAGGAATTGACAGGACCAAGAAACTTAGGTTTGGGTACCTTATTAGTGAAAACTCTAAACAGAGTTTGGGCTTGGGGTAGTTTGTATATATAGGTTTCTTGGCCCCAATTCCCTATCTTTGGTGATAAGGGTGTCCTTCTACCTCCAGATGCAGGGAGAGCACCTTTCATGAGAGATTTATTTCCTGATTTCAGGGAGACATAAAGCAGGTCAGAGTGCCTCTCCTGCATTGGCTGTTTATTAAATAACTTTAATTCAAAATAATCAATATGTCCTTGAGGCACATTTTGGGGTGGCCTACCCTGGGCCCCAGCAGACCTTTCAAGGCTTAGGGCCTCAAGCTTTATAGAGAAATACTGACCCTTGGGACAGAAATGCAGAGTTTCCATTTCTCTTATCCTGTACGGCTTAATGGATTTTTGTTCCCTCCCCCATCCTTCCTTCCTTATTAATCAAGACAAACTTAAATTTGAACCCTTGGCTCATAGCACGAGAGAAAGTACCAGAAGATCTCATGGACTCCTTCCTCCAGGCACTCTAAGCACTGGTTTCATGTTGTTCCATCAGCCATATTTGCACCGGACAAGTTTGCCTTGTGGTCCACAGAGATGACTCCACTCAAATCTGATTTGATGTGACATTCACCATTTCTGGAGAATCCATTTGAGATGTATCCATTTGAAGAGTGTTGCTGTATTTATTTAAAAACTGAATCTGAAGATAAGGATCCCCCTACATGTCCTTCTTAGAATTCAGTGTCAAGAAAACAGGTGTTTGGGTAGCTTTGCTTCTTTTCACCAGAAAATCACACAACATTATCCAGTGGGTCCTGCTTCTTGTTTGGGCTGCTAAATCGATTGCTCAGTTTCTGTACTTCATTCATTCCAGAGTCCAACCTGATTCTCTCTGCCCTCTTTTAAAGTAGGTTCTCACATGTATATGAATTTGTATTTGTGCGTACTCTTATTTTTTTGCATTTTAACTGCCCTTATCAAGAAATATTTTCATATTTATCTTAATCCTTTTAGAATTAGGCATGTTGTAATTTATAAGTATTTTAAATCTCTTCAATATCATCTGGAAGATGAGTCCTTGCCGTGCTGAGCCCTCAGATAAACATGCACAACATCTCAGCACCTCCGCCAAGTCATGAGGTGGGGCCCCGTTTATAGTCCAAACGGATACTTGTTCCCACAAAGAAAGAAGTGATTAAAAAGTACTAAGCTCTTTATAGCCAATCTCAGGATACAACAAAAACACAGATTCATGAGCTCATTCTTCAATACTGAGTTTTGAAATATTTTGGCTAAACTAGACAGCTCTATACAACGTAACTATGAGGATTGAAATGGTGCAAATAAAATGATTTACAAAGCAATTTATTCCAAATGAACCTGCAGTGCCTGCCTAGGTCTTTGCTCTTTTGAGCGTTTGATCTTCATACCTGAAATGACTTAGGCTGCACATTAATAAGGTTTGGCCTAAAACTATGCCCTAAAACCCTAGCCAGGGGTAAATGCAAATACTACTAAGCACAGGTTTCAGCACCCCCTTGCTATGTTTCTGGAGATGAGAGGCATTATGAATCTTAACCAACTATTAGTTCGATATTTTTTTCAAAATATATGTTGAGCCCTAATATCTAAAATAGGAAAAAGCAAAAACACCTGATATGAAACATAGATAAGAGACCCTGAACCCTAATGCCAACAGGTCCCAGGTTTGGCCATCTCTGTTCTGATGGCTCACTGCTCTTGATGTATCTGGTACTTCTGGGAAGAATGCTGATTGATCAGAGAACTCAACCCAGCACCCAGGAATTCGTATGTTCATGTAGACATTAATATGTAAGACAGAAATCTGAAAAATATTTAAAGTTATTTGACATCTCTGAATCTAAATTTAAAAAGTGACTGGCTTATAGGATTAAATGAAGTACCGTGCATATTGAAGCACAGAAGATGTTTAATTATTTTTAGGAGAAAATAAAAATAAAACAATATTCGGCAAAATTTGTCATTAAATTATAGAGAGGTTACAGTTAACATCATAATTCACCATTATTTTTCACTTTAAGGTTAAAAATCACTAAATATGAGCTGAAATTATTTTCTGGTTTTATTGAGACATAATTATATAATATATAAATTATATAAATATATAAAATATAATACATAAATATTGTATATATTTAAGGTATACAATGTGATGATTTGATATCCTATATATTGTGAGATGATTATCACAATCAAGTTAATTAACATATCCATCACTGTGATGAGAAAAGAGCTATTCTGAGTCGCTGCCTAGGTATTTTACAGTATGACAACCCTGCTCACACCCAAAGTCTGGACATTTAGATAAGGATCTGAGTTTAGGATTACTGCCCCAAATTCCTGCTTTGATTTTCCTGGAGCATCTTTTAAAATAATCACTTAGAGTTGAGCCCACAAAAAGATAGTGACATCTGCCCCAACCATCTTGTAAGTAAATTTGAATTAAACATTGGAAACACATGCCAATTGTCCCTGGAGAATTTTCACATGGAATCCACAACACGCAATGTGAATCATCAAGAATGTAACCACTGGGTGTCCACCTCATCCAGGCAGATAAAGGGTTATTATGTCCATTTTCCCCAGAGCTTCAGTTTTTGTACATCACTTCTAACCCCACCCCATCCCCGGTATACGTGGGCAATTATATGGTCTATAGCATAACTCCGATATATTCTTGTCCCTTTATGCTGTAGAGACGACTCATCCTCCTTCTTTATTGGGCATCCCCTAGTCTGAGGTGGAGGGTAACCACTGAACTGCAAAGTTTGAAGAACAGTGAGTGACAATGAATTCTAATCGCACAAACAAAGATGAGGACCCAAGCAGAATTCAAGATAGTACAAAGTAAATATATAGCAGCAGAAGGCACTCAATTATATTTCAACTTGTTGGAAAGATGGGCATCACCTTTCTGGTGGTCCTGCCACTTGGTACTAATAAAACAGAGCAGTAAGCGTTCCCCATCAGCCCATACTGCAGCCTGCTTTATGTCAACCCTTGCTGCCTTTTGTGTTCATTAAACTTCAGGAAACAAATACAAACACATAAAATGCTTTCGGATAGCCTCCCACTTTGCCATTTGGAACCTAGATGTTTCAGTCACCTCTCTCTGCATCAGCTGACATGTAGTGCAATGAACAAGACCAGATGCAATAACAAATTGAGAAAAAGAACCCAATAAAACTCTTGGCATTTGCTTTGGGCTGCCTGTTCTTTGGCAATAGCAGATGACAGCCTCTGTGCCTAGATTTTTTTTAAAACTCCTTAAGAGCTCTAACAGAAGCTTTGGTGGACAAGGAAAACACCAGGAATTGATCAAGGCTTGCATCCATTCTGCTTTGTTTCATGTAAAATGCACACTGGAGAACATGCAAAGATCCTTTTTGCTTTAATCCTAATACGCTATCGAGTGATTGAAATTACCCACCTTCTGGTTGGGACCATAAAATCAACAACCCAGAGAGGAGAGGTTTTATTTGACAACTGCACTACTAAAAGATCTATGAAAAATATTAAGAACAAGTACTTTTTTATACTCATAAAAAGGCAGTGAAGAAAACTGCAAAATCACTTTTTATTTCTTGCCAAGGGCAAGAAAACATAAGCATAAAGAGCAAACCAACCATAAACAGCATGGATACCACTCTACATTCTTCATGTTTATGCAGCATGTAATGAAAAAGGCTTTCCAGAAATACAAACTGTAAATACAACTCAGAGAAAAATGGAAATGAGAAAAAAAGCTAAGGTATTGTTTTGTATACGGATCTCACTTTTCTTCCTTGCCTCTATCTTATCTGCCTTCCCATCAAAGGAGAAAAACCACAGAAGTGACAGTAAATCTTTTTGAAGAGTTCTAGTTAATCTAAAGAGTTGATATTTCTTAATGACAGTGTTAAAACAAAGATAAGCCGGGCAGCATGATGTAGGTTAAACATTCCCAAAGCAAAAGAGATTCAGTGAGAGGAGGGAGGTCAGGGATTTCAGGGCTGAAAACGTCCTGGTTAGGGGCCTATGCAATTGGTCTATCAAAAAAAGGCAAGGTCAAGGAGAAACTCAGTTTTCCACAGGTAATTTATAAAACATGAAAGTGAGCATTCTGCTTACTTGGATGTGTAAGTACTATCCGCCTTTATAAATTTAAAGTATGGCTTAATGAGCTAAGCAGCATATTAAATCAAGAATAACATAATTCTTCAATGATAAATTTCAATATGCCTCTGAGGGAGGGGAAAAAATGCCTTTAAAAGATCTACATAAAATATTTTCTTAGCCGAAGCTGCCACTGAGTTGGATAACCAAAATGTGTTCTCGGATATGGAGATATTAAGTATTTGTATAGCTGATTCACTTTGTTATAAAGCAGAAACTAACACACCATTGTAAAGCAATTATACTACAATAAAGATGTTTAAAAAAATGTGTTCTTGCAATTGACATGCTACGCTTCACATTATAGTGACTATTTAAACAAATTTTTACCTTGATTTTGAGAAAACAAATGTGGTTTATTTCTATATTGATAAAATGCAGTTTTATTTCTAAATAAATGGTCTCTTATCCTGCTTTCTCCAACTCTTGTTTAAATGTTAAATAAATGTAAAAAATAGTTTCAAAGATGGTTAGCTCTGCCATCTTCCCACTCCTTAACTCTTTTATCAACCTCCAGGGTGGAAGGGTGGGAAAGTGGGAAAACATTCACATGAAAATGAATGGACTCACTAGTCAGTGTCTAATATTGGACACTGGTGACACCCTTCTCTGGGCTTCCCTTTCTTCTATTGCAGCAATAGCTCTATTTTCCTGTTGTGCTTTAAAATGTCAGGTTTTTTTTTTTAACGGGACTATCAAAATCCAAATGCATTCACTGGAAAAAAATATATACAGCTTTATATAGCTAAATCTTATTAACCACTTATGCGGTAGTCACTGACCTAAACTATGCACTCACTTATTTCTCATTTAATCCTTACAACAAACCTAAGAGGTATGTGCCCTTTTCCATTTTATAGATGATAAAATTGAGGCAAAGAAAGATTAAGACATTTATACTATATGGAAATAAAATGGGAAAAAAAAGAACCCTGGGCTATGTGCTGTGAAGGATCGAAAAATGTTATAATCTATTAGACAAAATATATTATGACATTTATATACAAATATAGACACAAAGACCTATAGTATAAAAGAATGAAATAATAGTTATAGAGATATAAACCAAAAAATTCCAGTCTAATTTAGGCAATTGCTTAGTCAACCAGGTGCATGCACACACACGTACACTAACACACTCAGGTCCTTTATGTAATGAGGTGGGTATACATAAATAATTGTGAATGAAGAGGAAAAAGGAATGGGAGGATATTAAAGCAAGGAGGCAGACTGGCATATTGTCAAATGACAAAAATAATGCAAATGAGTAACAGATTTGATGTTCTTTATTCAAGGGAAAATAATCCATGGATTGGGGGAGTACAGTGCCTCCCAAACAGTGGAGCACTGTTTGGGAGGGATTTGAGCCAAGAGCCAGTTTCACAGAGCGTTAGAAAAGGCAACATGGAAACAGGGCATGACTAGCTAGGAGGTTGGGATTTCCTTACAAGGCTAGTTGGTCCTGTCTTCTAGGGTGAGTTGAACTAGCTAAAACTGAATTGGAAGTTTGTGATTGTTGTATGTTAGGTTTCCCTAGACAGGTGTTTCCTGTAAGCACAGGCTGATGTGGCTTTAGATTTGTGACGTGGACAGGGCCACTTAGGTGGCCTCCATGTTGAGAGTCCTGATATACGAATTACTGTTTACAGACCATATGGTCCAGTGCAATTGCTAGAGCTGGGCTAAGATTTATCTCTAACAACACAGTGACCAAAAGGGGGTAAGAGTTAAACAACAGCACTACTGACATTTTTGACATGACAATTTTGTGTCTTTCAAGTCTATTCTGTGCACTTGCAGGACATTTAGCCACTGTCCTCTAAGTCATAGAGTAGTTGATTGTAACAGCCCCCAGTCTTTATGACAATCATAATGCCTCCACACATTTCTAAATTCTCCCACTTGAGGACCACTGAGTTACAGAATTCACATCGTTCACCACCTTCTATTTAGAAAACAGTAATCAATTACTTTAGATCAGATTCTCAGTGCTGACTTTTTTTTATAATAATGTTACTTCAATGTGTATAAACAAAGCTAAGTACAAACTTGTTTTAATAACTCATAGTACTATAAAACAAAGTAAAATTTATAATTAAATGACAACAAAATCATAATATCTATGGAAACAAAAGCACTCTGTAAAACACATATAATGATACTGACTGTCATGGCTTGCGTCTTTGAGCTTTGTAATACCTATGTTACCAAGGATGGTATGATGTCACAATTCTTCCCATCATTTTTCTATTGTCAAGCCATTTTCAACTCACTTTGTACAACATGTCATTGCATAATTTGGCCTTCATTGGTGCAAATACATCACTTAGATATGAAACCCACACCTAACGTTTCGTCGCTAGTTCAAGGCTAAGTAGTAGTACTTGGAGCCAACACAATTACAAAACTAAACACAGGCCCTGAAATCATGTGGCAATATTCAATTAAAAGATAGTTCATCAGGGGCTTCTCTGGTGGCGCAGTGGTTGAGAGTCCGCCTGCCGATGCAGGGGACACGGGTTCGTGCCTCGGTCCGGGAAGATCCCACATGCCGCGGAGCGGCTGGGCCCGTGAGCCATGGCCACTGAGCCTGCGCGTCCGGAGCCTGTGCTCTGCAACGGGAGAGGCCACAACAGTCAGAGGCCCGCATATCGCAAAAAAAAAAAAAAAAAAATAGTTCATCAGGAAATTCAGAGGTCTCCAAATTACAAAATTTTCACTGATTCACTCTCTTCATTAATGGAATTTTTCTAAGTGATTTTTAACTCTCATTTGTCCCATGTACATGCAGCCTAAGATAAACTATGTAGTTCTTTGTGGAGATATAGACCAGTATTCCAATTTAAAGAATAAAAGATACTAATGAATACTAAAAACATCAATGAGATTTGTTTGTTTGTTTGTTTTTGCTGTACGTGGGCTTCTCACTGTTGTGGCCTCTCCTGTTGCGGAGCACAGGCTCCGGACGCGCAGGCTCAGCGGCCATGGCTCACGGGCCCAGCCGCTCCACGGCATGTGCGATCTTCCCAGACCGGGGCACGAACCCGTGTCCCCTGCATCAGCAGGCGGACTCTCAACCACTGTGCCACCAGGGAAGCCCCATCAGTGAGCTCTTATCACCGTCACCAATCACATGATGTGGTAAGCATCTTTTTTCTCTTTGCAGATAAAGTTCTGCAGATAGCACTGAACACAAAAATTGGGTTTACATCAAGTGTCATCTCCTCTTTGCATACAGCATGATCTTATTCCTGCGTTATTCTTATTTAAAGGATTCCATTTAGCAGGAACATTCTTGACTCTAGAAGAGTTTAGGAACTAAACAGACTCAGCATATTTTATACAGGACCCTCTGAGACTAAACTCTATGCTTTATTCCTGTAGATTAGTGAGCACTTTCCAAAGTGTATTCCTCAGAATCCTAGCTTTGTTGAATATCAATTGGTATTTGCAATATTATAAGAAATGTATCTTTTGATCATATATTTCTCATACATAGTTGGTCTTCGTCTACAGTTCCTGGCTCACAGCTCCCAAAACCCTTGGAATTTCCTGAGCGATAAGAGCAATGGGAGCACCTTTTGTTATAATATCTGGTCTCTTGTTCTCAGCTCCTGCAAATGCATCAGAGCCATGAATGTGAAAAGGGTGTCTTGTTATTTACAACAGCTCCTTCCCCCCACTACTGGGCTTATGTTAATGAGGTGACTTTTGGAAAGCACCTGAGGATGGGGGCCGGGTGCCAGGGGAACCAACCATGAATGGAGGGTGGAAATTTAAGTCCACCCCCTGATTTCCGGGGGTGTGTGTGCTGGAGGTTGAATCAACTACCAATGGTCAATGATTTAATCAATCACGCCTAGGTGATGACGCCTTCATAAAAACCCAAACAGACCTGGTTCAGAGAGCTTATATGATGGTGCACATATGGAGGTGCTGGGAGAAGGTTGCATCTAGAGACGGCATGCAAGCCCCATGCCCCTTCCTCATGCCTTGTCCTACACATCTCTTCTGTCTGGCTGTTCCTGAGTTATACCTTTTTATACTCAACTGGTGATCAAGTAAGTAAAATCTTTCTGAGTTCCGTGAGCCACTGTAGCAAAATAATTGAAACCGAAGAGGGAACCTCTGATTTGTAGCCAGTTGGTCAGAAACACAGGTGATAACCTATGCTTTCCACTGGCATCTGAAAGGGAGGTCAGCCTTGTAGGAGTGAGCCCTTAACTTGTGGGATATGATGCTATTTTTGGGTAGTGTCAGAATTAAGTTAAATTGTAGGACACCCTGCTGGTGTCAAAGAATTGCTTGTTGGATGTGTGGGGACATCCCCAACAGTGGAATTGGTGACCAGAACCCCTTTTTAGTGTTCTCCTGAAAAAAATGTCATCAATTGAAGCTGTGTAAGAAAGTAGTTAAGTCCTTTATTACAGGACTTTTTAGAGTTTTTAACATGCTAAAGTATATTGTACATCTCAAGGGGAAGCTATAGTATTCTCAAATTTATTTTACCGTAAAAACTTTAATATTTCTGTCGTTGTATTTATCATAATAAATTTCAAATATCATGATTCTAAAACAATGTTACTGTAGCTAGCAAAAGCTCAAATAGTGTAATAAAGGAAGAAATAATTTGGGAGAGGTATTTGGCTCCAGCACTTATTAGCTTATGATCTGGGACAAGAGCTTAACTTCTTCAAGCCTCATTTTCTATTTCTGAAAACATGGATCATAATCAAAATTATGTAATAGGGTCGTTAAGCAGATTAAACATGGTATGTAAAAGAGCTAGCAATCAACATTAGGTACTACTATTTCTCATAGGCAATTTGATTGCCTTCTTCTCTCTTTACTGCAGTACTAATTCACCTACTTATCTGTGTAATTGCTGAAAGTTAACCAAAAACGGTTATGAAAGATGCCAATGAAAATATTCATTTATCCACTCATTCATTCAACAAATAATTATTGAAAGCCTATATGCATTAGTCACTGTGTTAAATTGTGAAGATAGGGAGATGGGTGTGACACAAAGTCCCTGTCCTTGAGACGCCCGTGGCTTCTTATGGGAGAGAGCCATGGAAACAGATCAGTGTCAGAGCACAGAATTCCACTCTCTGCAATGTGCAGGCCTCATACAGAAGGTATGATAGACTATGTGGGAGGAAAGAGGCAGCTATGGCTTCCTGCAAAAGGTGATAGCTGACCTTGAATTTGAAAGAAGACTCACAAGGTTAGAGGTAAGAAAAATGGAGGCAAGAAAGGCACTCCAGGCTCGGCGAACACCATAGAGGCTTGAAACAGCATTGTGTGTCCTAGAAATTTTAGTTAGTTATTTCTATAGCAAAAAGTACAAGGACGACAATGATAAATGGGACAGCAGAAAGCACCATCCCTGTACAATAAATACATGCAACCTCTTTCAAATGCTGCCTTGCTTTGCATTTCATTTTACAATTTCATTCTTGGTTGGTGAGTTAATTCATACAAGCAACTCTAAATTATAATAAGGAAAGCAAACTTATTGAACTCTTACTATGTGCCAGGCAGCATCCTAAGATCTTTACATTTGGAAACATTTAATTCTCGCAACTCTCTGAGGTATACACTGGTAACACCACTTTAAAAATAAGAAAATCAAGCCAGGAAGCTGTTAAATGGCTTGTCCAAGTTCATGAAGCCAGTCAATGACAAAATCGAGATGGGCTCCAGAACCTATGTTCTTATGACCAAGCCATTCTCTCTCTCTCCCCCTGGCATTATTACTTGCTCTGCCCATCCTCCATAGCAGAATGTGACATGCTAACTTTTCAACGTTGTCTCTCAATATTTTGCCTGTTTCCTTCACAGCAATTATTCCAACTTGTAATTGCTTTTTTATTCTCTTGTTTTGATTTTTTGTCTCCCCCACTATATACAAGGTCTTTGCCTCTAATTCACTACTGAACTCCAAGTCCTAGCATGGCACTTAACATATAGTAAGCATTCAGTAAGTATGTAAGTGAATTTCCATTTTAAAAAGACAGTGGTGGGGGGCAGAAAAGCTGTGCTTCTACTACAGAATTTTCTAATTGAAGAGTGCTACTAAAGGCATAATTTGAATGCATTTAAACAGAAAGTGTCTGTTCTATCATAACATATCTGCTCCACAGATTTGCGGGAAAACCTTTTTTAAAAAAATAAAATACTGGTTGTTCATAAGATCTCAATACTCTCCAAACTCTAATCCTGCCCCAAATCAAAACCAGCATCACAGGAGATTGCACGACTCAGTCTTTCTCTCCCTTGTTAGTAAACAGGAAAGTCTCCGTTCACTTGGCTATGTAGTTTTCTGTTCCACGATATATATTCCTTTTAAACCACAGAGGTCAAATCTAGCAGCCCTTGTGTCAAATCCTGCAGATGTTTTATTTGGCCAACATAGTAGTTTTTAAAGAACTGAATTTCAAGATCTTTAAGTTGCGCAAGTCTAACATGCTCAGTCTAACAGAGGTTAGGCCATTCCCTGCTGCCTCACACCTGACTCTACTAAACAGTTAACCGAAATGCTGGCAGCGAAGCAAGATAAACTGGTTCTGGGTCTCTCACCTTGTGGATGGAAATGCAAGTCATACACCTGTTTGGGAAACCAGGCATCATTTTTTAAATAAAAAGATACCTACTCTTTGACCCAGCAATCCTCCGTAATTTAGTGAATTGGTCATTTAAAAACATTGGCTTCCAGCCAATTGATTTTTGACTGATTGGCCTCCATCTAGCATTCAGTGAATGTTAAGTATTATTTGTTTTCATTTGAACTTTTAATTACTGGCTGTGGGGAATACCATGGTGCACTGCCTAGATACCTCTTCAGGACCAAGGAACTTATTTCCCCAGCTTCCAGGAGTGTTGGCTGCGGACGGCTCACAGCTGCAATCCTCTCTGATCACTGCCCTTGGTCTAAAAGAGTTGCCTCACTCAAGGCTGTATCTCTTCCCCAAGGGCGGTCAGCATCAAATGATGGAGCAGTACAAAAGTACAAAGGCCCTGGCCCCCGGCCTCAATTTTGGACCACTGTGAAGGGCCATCTCAGCATCAGACCTGCTTGTCGGATCAGATGTTACAACTGCATCACGACTCACCTTTTCCCTCTGCTCAATCCCGCCCCCACCCTTCCTCCCTCACAGGTGCTGTTTCCTACTGTATATCCTCCCCAGTCAACCTCCCGAATGCAAATTTCCCTCCTGGAGTCTGTTTCTCAGGAGCCCCATCTAACACACTCATGATGATGAGTAACATTTTAAAATAAAAGCCTATCTTTTTAGGTGTTTTGCAAATTGCAAAAGAATACATACTTATATCTAGTGAAAAAACATAACAAAGATGTTAATCACCCTGTTGCACAGAAATAAAGGTTCCAGCACCTAAATAAATACACAAAGACATTTACTGCAGCTTTTCTCATGGGACTGCAAAGCTGGGAATGACCTTCCACTCTCTAAATGAGGGAAATAACTAAATGATTTAGCATACACTAATACCATGGACTACTATGCATAATTTTTAAAAGTTGACTCAGTGGAATTTTGTGAAGTTTTGCTAAGTAAGAAAAACAAAGACAGAAAGAAACATATTAATATATGATCCCGTGTTTAAAGCATAGAATGATAAAAAACAAAATGTGTATATGCCTATGAGTGTTGTGTGTATACAAGTATATGTGTGTATATCCATATGAACATGGAGAAAAGTAGAGCAGTTACCATGGGTTTGGGGGTGGGACCATACAGATGGAGTATGTTGTTTCATATGTTATAATAAGCACACTTATTTGCAATTTGAGAAACATGTGATCAAGAAAAATTGTAGTTGAAGTTTAAATTTCCACATCATTAAATGCAAATTTAAGCACAAATAGTATACAGTCATTGAGTCCTGGGAGCAGGCTCATTTGCTGGAAGGCAATTCATTGAAATCCAGCCTAACAGAAGACAAATTTGCCAAATTATTAAGTTCTAACTTCTCCTGGTCCTGCCTCTTGCTGTTGTATTTGGCAGTAGCAGGCTAAATGCAGTGGCCTTTCCCTCTTGACTCTGTCGCCATATCTCCCCTGCCCCTGACTTCACTTATGCCTCTCTTTTCTTCCCAAAAGACAGTCTTTTTTGTGAACTTGGGCCTTCCTCCTTCTGGCAATGTAAAGCCTGTAGTGAACCAATGTAGGTCAGGTTTCAGTTACTTGTCTTCTACTTTGCAGGGAATTGCTCATTTAGTAAATTGAATATCAAGGAATTTATTCCATATGACGTTACCCAGCTACTTTACGTAGTTACTGGACCCCTGGCCCTGTACTCAGCTTTTTACTTCTGTGATCTCATTCAATCCTCATAAGCAGCCTTAAGAGTTAGCTACCACTACTGGTCCCATTTTACAAATAGGGAAACTTGAACTTAGAGTGTTTAACTAACTTGCCCACGGACACGGAGTAAATAAGCAGCAGAGCTAAGATTCAAATTCAGATCCAGCTGACATAAAGACCATAATTATTCCACAGAAAAATAAAACAGTTGCCCTCTTGAACTTAGCAAATATAAGAAAAAATATCACTGTTGGCATGCTCGTATATGTTAGAAAAAATGGCTTCAAATATTCTGGAGTATAAGTTTCTAACATGTTTTTTAAAATCTTTAAAATGTGTGGGCTTCCCTGGTGGCACACTGGTTGAGAGTCCACCTGCCAATGCAGGGGACACGGGTTCGTGCCTCGGTCCGGGAAGATCCCACATGCCGCGGAGCAGCTGGGTCCGTGAGCCATGGCTGCTGAGCCTGCGCGTCCGGAGCCTGTGCTCCGCAACGGGACAGACCACAACAGTGAGAGGCCCGCGTACAGCAAAAAAAAAAAAAAAAATCAAAACTCTTTAAAATGCGCATTATGAATAAACAGGCAGTTCTCTCCTAGATAGAACTGTGCCCTCACAATAACATTCAAAGTTAAGTAAAAAGCTTTTTCATCAAATATTGCTTCAAATAGAAAAAAAGAAATATAAATAACCTAAATGTTCAACAGTAGTAAAAATCCAAGATACTTGTGATAGTAGCACAAAAACAGAAATGGTAATTTTTTTTAAAAAATGAAATGTAATTTTTATAGAGGTATAGTTGATTTATAACATTATATTAGTTTCAGTGTACAACACAGTGATTCAATATTTTTATAGGTTATACTTCGCTTAAAGATATTACAAAATAATGACTGTATTTCCCTGTGCTATACAATATATCCTTGTCGCTTATTTTATACATAGCAGCTTGTCTCTCTTAATCCCATACAACTACCTTGCCCCCTCCCCCCTCCCTATTCCCACTGATAACCACTAGATTGTTCTCTATATCTGTGAGTCTGTTTGTTTTGTTACATACATTCGTTTGATTTTTTAGATTCCACATATACATTGTAATAGAGTATTTGTCTCGCTCTCTCCTATTTACTTCACATAATATGATAATCTCTGTTCTTCACGTTGCTGTAATTGGCATTATTTCTTTTTTTTAACAATGTTATTGGAGTATAATTGCTTTACATTGTTGTGTTAGTTGCTGCTGTATAACAAAGTGGATCAGCTATACGTACACATATATCCCAATATACCCTCCCTTTTGCATGTCCTTCTCACTCTCCCTATCCCACCCCTCTAGGTGGTCACAAAGCACCTAGCTGATCTCCCTGTGCTATGCAGCTGCTTCTCTCTAGCTATTTTACATTTGGTAGTGTATATATGTCAATACCACTCTCTCACTTCTTCCCAGCTTACCATTCCCACTCCACATGTACTCAAGTCCATTCTCTACATCTGCGTATTTATTCCTGTCTTGCCCCTAGATTCTTCAGAACCATTTTTTTTTTTACATTCCATATATAACTGTTAGCGTACGGTATTTGTTTTTCTCTTTCTGACTTACTTCACTCTGTATAATAGACTCTAGGTCCATCCACCTCACTACAAATACCTTAATTTCGTTTCTTTTTATGGCTGAGCAATATTCCATTCTATATATGTGCCACATCTTCTTTATCCATTCATCTGTCGATGGACACTTAAGTGGCTTCCATGTCCTGGCTATTGTAAACAGAGCTGCAATGAACACTGGGGTACATGACTTTTTTTGAACTACGGTGTTCTCAGAGTATATGCCCAGTAATGGGATTGCTGGGTTATATGGTAGTTCTATTTGTAGCTTTTTAAGGAACCTCCATACTGTTCTCCATAGTGGCTGTATCAATCTACATACCCACCAACAGTGTAAGAGGGCTCCCTTTTCTCCACACCCTCTCCAGCATTTGTTGTTTGTAGATATTTTAATGATGGCCATTCTGACGGGTGTGAGGTGATACCTCATTGTAGTTTTGATTTGTATTTCCCTAAAGATTAGTGATGTTCAGCATCCTTTCATGTGTCTGTTGGTAATCTGTATATCATCTTTGGAGAAATGTCTATTTAGCTCTTCTGCCCATTTTTGGATTGGGTTGTTTGTTCCTTTGATATTGAGCTCCATGGAATCCACTTCTAGTCAAGGGAATGTGTGCAGCTCCTATATTGTCCAGGCCTGCTCTCCAGTTTCATCAGTGATCCAAGTTACAATGAGACAACACAGTTACAAAGGCTTCAATAAAGAACAAATTTAGAGTTTTGAGACAAGTCTTAAGGGTTGCGAAGGATTTTGACAGGCACAGATAATGACAAAGGGAGAAGGAGATCAATGGGTAAGAATGAATAGCATTAAGAAATGGAGTGTCGCCAGATATTGAAGAATGAGGGAGGGTTCTGGGAATTGCAAGTGATCTAATTTGGCCGCAGCAGCAGGAGATGAGCTTTTGTAGTTAGGGAGTTAACATCATTCGTGAGAGCTTAAACATGAATCCTGTCAGGAGTATAGAAGGTGGATTAAGGGTAAGGAGAGCCTAGAGGCATGGAGAGTGAGTGTAATAAGAGAAAAGAAATGCAAGCCTGTGCTGGTACAGGGGCTATGGGAATGGGGATGAGGGGCAGATGTTAAAGGCATGATGAAGGATCTGTGATGACTGGATCCAAGATGCCTTTGAAAGAGAATGTTGAAGACAAAGCTGATTTATTTTGGTGAATTTTTTCATGGCCATAATTTTTTGTTGGCTTGTTTTGGTTAGTTCTCTTATTGATGTATTTTTCCATTGTCATGGAGACTGTTCTATACTTTTGGAGATTATATAGTGAGTTTATACATGTCTATTGTATACATCTAGCTTAATCATAAAATCTTTAAGGTATATAAATGTGAAATGTCATTTATATGGACATAAGACTTTCCAGTTAAAAGTAATTCTTCTCTTGTCCAACTTTTCTTTTCACCTGACAGAAGGAATGATAGAGGATTTTATAAAGGTGCTATTACAAGGACATAAAAATTGGTGGGATGCTTTGTTCTTATCTTGGTAAATACTAAAATGACTCTGCTTTACATTTCCCAAAGATATGTATGTTATAGTTAATTAGCCTGATCTCATACTCGTTCGAAAGTCTTTAAAGCAGTCATCTAATATGAGATATAAAGGGTCCTGGCTCACAGCCATCTATCAACTCCTCAAGACCCAAGTAACGGATGTTATCAGAGAACACTTAGACAATGCCATCACTACAGAGTCTCTCTAAAACAAGCACTTAGAGAAATCCCTCAACTTGTACTCATCATCTACTCCTCTGTGTCCATATTTCTCATTTAGAGTAGATGCTCGCACCATCTACCAAATACACAAGTCAGAATCAATGAAGAAATTCCATTCCCTTCACAATCAATGAGTCACCAATTTGTCAAACTTTCTTAATATCTCTGGAATATATCCATACTTTTCCATACCCAGTGTTCTTCCTTACTTCTGAATATCATTTTCTGTACAACCTTCACATCCATACTCATCTCGTCCTCCTCTTGTCCCTTTCTCTGTATTATATTGATTTCATTTAAAATGCATGTTATTTAAAATAAAATGCTGATTATATAGGAAATAGCTGATTGTTTTTAAGAAATTAGAAAATACAGCAACCTTTCTCAAAGCATTCAGTGAAAGAATTTAGCCCAATAGGAAATGATTGGAATAACTTTGCTCAATTTTCCAAGGACAGTACATAGTAACTACCATTCTGGAAGAATAAAAGAAATGTTTTAGAACAGGGCTAGGAAATTGCAGCCTGCAGGCCAAACCTGGCCTGCTGACTGTTTTTGTAAATAAAGTTTTATTAGAACAAGCTATGCTCATTAATTTTATGAGTCTTTATGCCATTGTCTGTGGCTGCTTTCACAATGGCAGAGTTGAGTAATCGTTGTGACAGAGACCATATGACCTGCAAGATCTACAATAATTACTATCTGGCCCTTTACTGAAAAAGGTGGCTCACTCCCACTTCAGAAAATTGAGGTTGAATACTGTTTAGTGAGCTGACTGAGAGGAGCTGTCACTCAGGAAAGCTTAAAGAGAATATAAAAATCTCACATAATCATACAACCCAAATATAACCACTACTATCATTTTAATACACTTGCAGAAAAGCATTTTTATATGCTCACCTATATAATGCTAACATAGCATTAATAGCATTGAGATCACAGTGTTAACGCAATTTTATCAAATTAACAGTATTGTATTTACCATATAACTTTGGGATCATAGTACTTATCAAATTTTATGTAACTATGTTATTAGATATCCTTCAATTATAATTGCTGGATCCTGTTCCATCATAGAATTTAGCAATTCTGTTAATGTTGGGTACTAAAGTGATTTCTATGTTTTTATAAACACATTGTGTTTTAAAAATTTATATAGGAGACTTTTATCAAATATTTTAAAACTTTGTCAAATGCAGTGTGGTATCCTAAATCGGATCCTGGAAAAAGGATATTAGTGGAAAAACTGATGACATATGAATGCAGTCTGTAATTCAGTTAATAGTGTTATACAAATGTTAATCTTTTAGTTTTGAAAAATATGATTATACAAGAAGTTAACTTTAGGGGAACCTTGGTGAAGAGGATACAGGAACTCTGTGCTATCTATGAATCTTATCTGTAAACCTACAATTATCCTAAAATACAAAACTTAAAATTAAAAATCTTACTTGGTCAAAGCTGTCAACTTTGGGGGGAAATTTTAAGGAAGTATAGCTTACAGGAAAGTGCCCAAGTCATAAACGTGTAGCTTGATTAATTTTCAAAAATTTAACACATGCATGTAACCACCACCCAGATCAAGAACAACATTAACAGTATCACAAAAGCCCCCCAAGTGCTCCCTCCTGGTCACTACCCTCGGCTAATGCTAACACTATCCTGATTTCTAACAGAAAATATCGATTTTGCCAGCTTTTGCAGTTTATAAAATGGAATCACGTAGCATATTTTTGTGTCTGGAATCTTTTGATCAACACTGTGAGACTTGTCCATATCATTGTGTTATAGTTTGTTCGTTCTTATTGCTATGTAGTATTCCATTGTATAAATATAGTGCAATTTATTCATATGTTGAACTATTAAAATGCATTTGAGTAAGTTGCAGTTTGGGGCTATTAAAAATACTGCTATGAATATCCATGTACAAATATCTTTTGGTTAACATATGTACATGTTTTGTAGGGTATCCATGTAGAACTAGTACTTCTGGGTCAGAGAGTATGCATTTGTTTGGCATCAGTGGCTATCTCTAATGAATAACGAAAAATAGCTTTCTAAAGTACTTGTACCATGTAATCATAATGGCATCAGAATTTTCTATGACAATACTGTGGTATAGAAGACAACTGAAAATGCCCTAATACTTCCAAGGTTAAGTACATCTAACCTGGAATTGTCTACTTAGCCAAACACTCACACAAATGTGAAGGTAGATTTAATCCATTTTCAAATGTACACATCTCAAATAATTTCATTTCACAGACCCTTTGTCAGGAAATTTCTAGAAAGTGTGCTCCTCTGAAAGTAGAGATTAAACCAAGAATGAAGAATATATTTAAAAAATTAAAGAATATATCAGAGTTAACATGAGAGAGAATGGGTGATGTTGAATGAGAATCCTATAATGAGAGCTGTGCATCAGGCTTCAGAAAAAGTAACTCAGAGTGGAGCAGGTGGATGTCATTCTCTAGGGGAGAGATGGCCCCCCCAAAAAAGTTCACTTAATTGATTACCTGATATATTTACCCTTATTGAGAAGAATTTTTATAGTGTAGTTAAAAATTGGGGGGGATAGTTTCATAGAAAATTACAAAGTAAAAAAATAAGGCAATTATAAACTCTAAAAGAAAATTATAACAAAAAGCAATCAGTGTACCTTATGAGTGTGCCATAAACAATACTTACATAGTTCTAATATAAATGCTGAATATTGTCTTGATAAAAATGTGATATATTTATCACAGGAAGAGAAAGTTTTAGTGTGTGACTATGGTGAAAGAAAACAAAATCCTTAATTTTCCTAATAGGACAAAAAATAGGAAATGTTTACAATCGGTGAGAAACAACCGTGTACGCATATTATTTAGATATATGAAGAAAATAATACAAGAAAGAGCTAAGAGTTGATAAAATTCTGTGAGCGGTGGGGCAGTATGGCCGGTAACTACTGTTTTAGTTTTAAGCGTATGCTTTGTGTAAAGCCCTATTAACTTGGGATTAATTTATGTGTAATGATTTTTACTTTTATTTAATAGTTTAGAAGTTGTGTAAAGGATATAAAAATAACTCTTAAAAGTCAGTATTAAGACAAAAACCTCAATAGAAAAAGAGTGCAAAAACATGAACAAATCCTTCACAAAAGAATATATACAGATGGCCAATGAGCACATGAAATGATGCTGAATATTTCTCTCTAGTGAAACAGAACTTTACTCTGAGATACTCTTGTACATCTACTTGAATGTCTAAAGCTGGAAAGACTTAAAATACCTCAGAAAGGATGCTGAGCAACTGGAGCTTGCTCGAGTTAACTATGTTAGTGAAAAATGGTACAACTGTTTTGGAAAATAGCTGGCAAGTTTTTATAAAGTTAACACATTTTTGACTGGAGACATATTACGGCCACAGGTGCTGGTTTCTGCAAAAATCCCCCAGTCAATAATGTGTTAACATATACCTACCTATGACGCAGAAATTCATCTCCTAAGTATTTACCAAAACAAAATGAATAAATGTTCACATAAAAACTTGTACACAAATATGCATAGGATTACTCATAATCCAAAAGAAAAAAAAGGAGGTCTTCAGCAGGAGAATGGATATATTGTGGTAAATTCACACAAAGGAATGCTACTTCAATAAAAAGCAGTGAACTATTGATACCTGGAATAATGGTGATAAACCTCAGAAATGTCACTTTGAGAGAATCCAAACACATCCAAGATACATACTGTAAGATTCTATTTACGTGAAGTACAAGAAACCAGAAAGTAGTTGCCTGGCTGTAGAGATGTGAATCAAACTGAAAGGGGGGCCAGGGAATTTTGGGAGTAATTGAAATGTTCTATTTCGTGTCTTGGGTGTTGGTTATATAGGCAGATATAATTGACAAAAGATATTAAACTTCGTGTAAGACCTATACTTTTTTTTGTATATAAATTACATTTTGGGGAGGAGATCAAGATGGTGGAATAGGAGGACATGGAACTCACCTCCTCCCACAAAGACATCAAAAATACATCTATAGGGCTTCCCTGGTGGCACAGTGGTTGAGAATCCGCCTGCCAATGCAGGGGACACGGGTTCGAGCCCTGGTCTGGGAGGATCCCACGTGCCGCGGAGCAACTAGGCCCGTGAGCCACAACTACTGAGCCTGCGCGTCTGGAGCCTGTGCTCCGCAGCAAGAGAGGCCGCGATAGTGAGAGGCCCGCGCACCACGATGAAGAGTGGCCCCCGCTCGCCACAACTAGAGAAAGCCCTCGCACAGAAACGAAGACCCAACACAGCAAAAATAAATCAATTAATCAATAAACTCCTATCCCCAACATCTTCTTTTAAAAAAAAAAATACATCTGTATGTAGAATAATTTTCACTGAAAACTAACAGGAAATTGTCAGACTCCTGTACAAGCAAGGCTGTGAGAAAGATCCACATGGAATCGGGTACAAAAGAAAGAGAAGTGATCAGGTCAGGACCTGTGCCCCTAGGAGAAGACTCAGAGGAAAAGGGAGATTATATGGGCAGAGGCTCACCCTGGGGAGTGAGCAGTTCAAGCCACCTATTGGAAGCTCCAGCCATGGGGTCTTACATAGGGAAGACAAGCCCCCTTGGCTGGCTGGAGGGTTGGTGGGATTACCAGGAGGGCTGTGGGAAGCCTGGACTTCACTCCTGAGGATTGCATGCATGCTTGCTCCTGAAGCACGGTGGAGAGGGCAGGCAGATTGAAAACTGCTCAAGTGGCAGGCCAGTTTAGACCATCCCAGCATGTGCCACAGTCTGATCCATGTGAGTGTTCCAGCCCAGCTTGCATCACAAAGCAGCTCCACACTGGGCGATGGCTTGTCTGAGACACAGAGGTGGCTCAGACCCAAAGTAGCATCTGAGCAGGGTCAGGGCAGCCATTACCACTGCTTATACATGCTGCACATCAGAAGCAGTCCTGACCACTATCTGAGTCTGGACCATCAGAGCTCACACCAATCACTAGTAGTGAAATTGAATTTGTAAAAAAAAAAAACCCAAAAAACAAAAAACCCAGCAACCAAAAGTTCAGGAACACATGGCTTTACAGGGGAATTCTACCAAACATATAAAGAAAAGCTAATACCTATCTTTCTCAAACTATTCCAAAAAAATTTGAAGAGGAGGAAACATTCCCAAATTCATTCTACGAGGCCACCATTACCCTGACACCAAAACCAGACAAAGACTCTACAAAAGAAAGTAAATTAAAGGTGAATATCTCTGGATAAAGATGCAAAAATAAAAAATATTAGTACCCGAATTCATCAATATATAAAAAGGATCAGTCACCTTTGATCAAGTGTGATTTATTCTAGGGATCCAAGAATGGTTCAAATTTGCAAGTCAATGTGATATACCACATGAACAAAAGGAAGCATAAAAATCACATGATCATCTCAATAGATACAGAAAAAGCATTTGATGAAATAGAACATCCATTCATGATAAACTCATCAAAGTGGGTATAGAGGGAACTTCTCAACATAATAAAAGCCATTTATGACAAACCCACAGCTAACATATACCACAGTGAAAAGCTGAAAGCCTTACCTCTAAATTCGGAAGCAATGATGCCCTCTTGCCACTTCTATTCAACATAGCATAGGAAGCTCCAGCCACAGCAATCAGAAAAGAAATTGCAAGGAGAGAAGTAAAACTGTCACTATTTGTAGATGACATGATACTATATGTAGAAAATCCTAAAGTCTCCACCAAAAACTTATTAGAATAAATGAATTCAGTAAAATTGTAGGATGCAAGATTTAATATACAGAAATCTGTTGTTTCTATACACTAATGAGTTATCAGAAAGTAAAAAAAAAAAATCCCATTTAAAATTACATCAAAATGAATTAAATACCAAAGAATCAACTTAACCAAGGAGGTGAAAGACCTGTGATGCAGGGACAACTTCCCCAGGAGAACACACGGCGAACCTCAGGCTGTTGCAACGACACTCTGGCCTCTGCTGCTGAAAGCTCGCCCCACATTCCATACCCCTCCCACCCCCCGGCCTGAGGGAGACAGAGGCCCCTAATCAGCTGGTACTTTAACCCGGTCCTGGCTGAGGGATGAACAGACGCCCTCAGATGACCTACATGCAGAGGAGGGGCCAAATCCAAAGCTGAATCCCAGGAGCTGTGCGAACAAAGAAGAGAAAGGGAAATTTCTCCATGCAGCCTCAGAAGCAGCGGATTAAATCTCCACAATCAATTTGATGTACCCTGCATCTGTGGAACACCTGAAGAGACAACGAATCATCCCAAACTGAGGCGGTGGGCTTGGGGAGCAACTGTAGACTTGGGGTTTGTTGGTATGCCACTGACTACTTTCTGATTTATATGTTTATCTTAGTTTAGTTTTTAGCACTTGTTATTATTGGTAAAATTCTTTATTCATTTGATTGTTCTCAAAATTTTTTTTTATTTAATAGTTTTTAAATTTTTTTATTTAAATAACTTTATTAGTTTTTTTCCTTCCTTTTTTTTTTTTTCACCCTTTTCAACTGAGGCATGTGCCTGACAGGGTCTTGCTGCTCTGGCTGGGTATGAGGCCTGAGCCTTAGAGGTGGGAGAGCCGAGTTCAGGACATTGGACCGCCAGAGACCTCCTGGCCCCATGTAATATCAAACGGCGAGAGCTCTCCCAGAGATCTCCGTCTCAACGCTAAGACCCAGCTCCACTCAATGACCAGCAAGCTCCAGTGCTGGACACCCCATGCCAAACAGCTAGAAAGACAGGAACACAACCCCACCCATTAGCAGAGAGGCTGCCTAAAATTATAATAAATTCACAGACACATCAAAACACACCAATGGACTCAGTCCTGCACACCAGAAAAACAGGATCCAGCCTCACCCACCAGAACACAGGCATAAGTTCCCTCCACCAGGAAGCCTACACAACCCACTGAATCAACCTTACCCACTGGGGGAAGACACCAAAAACAGCGGGAACTATGAACCTGCAGCCTGCAAAAAGGAGAACCCAAACACAGTAACTTAAGTAAAATAAGAAGACAGAAAAATATGCAGCAGATGAAGGTGCAAGGTAAAAACCCACCAGACCAAGCAAATGAAGAGGAAATAGGCCGTCTACCTGAAAAAGAATTCAGAGTAATAATAGTAAAGATGAGCCAAAATCTTGGAAATAGAATGGAGAAAATACAAGAAACATTTAACGAGGACCTAGAAGAACTAAAGAGCAAACAAACAACGATGAACAACACAATAAATGAAATTAAAAATTCTCTAGAAGGAATCAATAGCAGAATAACTGACGCAGAACAACGGATAAGTGACCTGGAAGATAAAATAGTGGAAATACCTACTGGAGAGCAGGATAAAGAAAAAACAATGAAAATAATTGAGGACAGTCTCGGAGACCTCTCGGACAACATTAAATGCACGAACATTCGAATTATAGGGGGTCCCAGAAGAAGAGGAGAAAGAGAAAGGGACTGAGAAAATATTTGAAGAGATTATAGTTGAAAACTTCCCTAATGTCGGAAAGGAAATAGTCAATCAAGTCCAGGAAGCACAGAGAGTCCCATACAGGATAAATCCAAGGAGAAACATGCCAAGACACATCTTAATCAAACTATCAAAAATTAAATCCAAAGAAAAATATTAAAAGCAGCCAGGGGAAAAAAAAAAAGCAGCCAGGGAAAAGCAACAAATAACATACAAGGGAATCCCCATAAGGTTAACAGCTGATCTTTCAGCAGAAACTCTGCAAGCCAGAAGGGACTGGCAGGACATATTTAAAGTGATGAAGGAGAGAAACCTACAACCAAGATTACTCTACCCAGCAAGCTACCACCTTTTAATTCATTGTTTGCAAGCCCCTCTCTAGAAGCAGACATCTCTAACAGGTGAATGACGCACACCAGTTTATGCGTCACGCCCTAGCTGGGTCAATTGACTAGGCTTTTAAAAAATATTAAATAATAGAGAAAACAATTATAAGGGCATCATCACTAACTTATATATACTATTTCTATAAAACATCTCAGTATTTAATTTATACTACAGAAGAGTTACAGAAACTTTCTAAACTCTTTCCCTCCAAATAGTGGACTGGCTAAATAAGAACTGGTACATCCAGAAGATGCAGCCATTAAAAATAATCTTTGCCAGCTCTTTTTGGAGATATAGCTGACTCTAGGATTGGAGCAGAAAATTACAATATGATTCTGGAACATCCTGTCATATCAGAAGTTAAATATCAAAGATGACTGGATCATGCTAAAAAGGACTCAGGAAGCAGAAAAGTTACCTGGGCTAGGCCGGGAGGCCAGGCTGCTCGCTGCGCGGAGGCTGGGGCGTGGAGTGGAAGACGCAGACGCGGGCCGCTCGCCGAGCTCCCCGCTCCCTTTTGCAGGAGCCACGGGCACTCCTCGCAGAACACGCCCAGGGATGGCGCCCGGCCAGGCTCGGCCGCCTCGGGACTTCAGGACCGTTACTCGCCGCCAGGGAGGGAGCGCCGCGCCGCGGGACTTCAAGAACCTCGTGCCGCGGCTGCCTCCTCTACCCGGGCGCTGAGGCGTGCTCCGAGTCCACGCCTCCAGACCCTTGCCAATCTCGTGAGCCTTTAGATTTCCACTGAGATTTCCGCCTGGCTGTCTATCCCCCGCCCCTCCCAGATGCACCGCCTCCCGCCCCCCACCCCCCGCCGCCCCAGTCGGGGCATGGTGTTCCTGTCCTTCAGCCTCGTGGCTGGCAGGGTCTAGGGGCTTCCGCCAGGTGTCACGCCTGTGCCTCTGAGGTGGGAAAGCCGAGTTCAGGACACTGGTCCACCAGAGACCTCCCGGCTCCACTCCACGTACTATCAGACGGCGAAAGCTCTCCCAGAGATCTCCATCTCAACACTAAGACACAGCTCCACTCACCGACCAGCAAGCTACGGTGCTGGACACCCTAGGCCAAACAGCTAGCAAGACAGGAACACAACCCCACCCATTAGCAGAGAGGCTGCCTAAAATCATAATAAGGTCACAGACACCCCCAAAACACAACAGCAGATGCGGTCCTGCCCACCAGCAAGACAAGATTCAAGCCTCATCCAGCAGAACACAGGCACTACTAGTCCCCTCCACCAGGAAGCCTACACGACCCACTGAACCAACCTTAGCCACTGGGGGCAGACACCAAAAACAAAGGGAGCTACGAACCTGAAGTCTGTGAAAAGCAGACCCGCAAACACAGTAAGTTTAGCAAAATGAAAAGACAGAGAAACACACAGCAGATGAAGGTGCAAGGTAAAAACCCACCAGACCAAACAAATGAAGAGGAAATAGGCAGTCTCCTGAAAAAGAATTCACAGTAATGAGAGTAAAGATGATCCAAAATCTTGGAAATAGGATGGAAAAAATATAAGAAACGTTTAACAAGGACCCAGAAGAACTAAAGAGCAAACAAACACTGAGGAACAACACAATAGATGAAATTAAAAATTCTCTAGAAGGAATCAATAGCAGAATAACTGACGCAGAAGAACGGATAAGTGACCTGGAAGATAAAATAGTGGAAATACCTACTGCAGAGCAGGATAAAGAAAAAAAAATGAAAATAATTGAGGACAGTCTCGGAGACCTCTCGGACAACATTAAATGCACGAACATTCGAATTATAGGGGGTCCCAGAAGAAGAGGAGAAAGAGAAAGGGACTGAGAAAATATTTGAAGAGATTATAGTTGAAAACTTCCCTAATGTCGGAAAGGAAATAGTCAATCAAGTCCAGGAAGCACAGAGAGTCCCATACAGGATAAATCCAAGGAGAAACATGCCAAGACACATATTAATCAAACTATCAAAAATTAAATCCAAAGAAAAATATTAAAAGCAGCCGGGGGTGGGGGGGAAAGCAGCCAGGGAAAAGCAACAAATAACACACAAGGGAATCCCCATAAGGTTAACAGCTGATCTTTCAGCAGAAACTCTGCAAGCCAGAAGGGACTGGCAGGACATATTTAAAGTGATGAAAGGGAAAAACTTACAACCACGATTACACGACCCAGCAAGGATCTCATTCAGATTTGAGGGAGAATTTAAAACCTTTACAGACAAGCAAAAGCTAAGGGAATTCAGCACCACCAAACCAGCTTTACAGCAAATGCTAAAGGAACTTCTCTAGGCAGGAAACACAGAAGGAAAAGACCTACAATAACAAACCCAAACAATTAAAATGGTAATAGGAACAGAAATATTGATAATTACCTTAATGTAATGGATTAAATGCTCCAACCAAAAGACATACTGGCTGAATGGATACAAAAACAAGACCTGTATATATGCTGTCTACAAGAGACCCACTTCAGACCTAGGGACACATACACACTGAAAGCGACGGGATGGAAAAAGATATTCCATGCAAATGGAAATCGAAAGAAAGCTGGAGTAGCAATTCTCGTATCAGACAACATAGACTTTAAAATAAAGACTATTAGAAGAGACAAAGAAGGACACTACATAATGATCAAGGGATCGATCCAAGAAGAAGATATAACAATTGTAAATATTTATGCAACCCAACATAGGAGCACCTCAATACATAAGGCAAATACTAACAGCCATAAAAGGGGAAATCGACAGTAACACAATCATAGTAGGGGACTTTAACACCCCACTTTCACCAATGGACAGATCAACCAAAATGAAAATAAATAACGAAACACAAGCTTTAAATGACATGTTAATTAAGAACATTATATTTATAGGACATTGCAGCCAAAAAAAGCAGAATACACTTTCTTCTCAAGTGCTCATGGAACATTCTCCAGGATAGATCATATCTTGGGTCCCAAATGTAGCCTTGGTAAATTTAAGAAAATTGAAATTTTGTCAAGTATCTTTTCTGACCACAACGCTATGAGACTAGATATCAATTACAGGGAAAAAAACTGTAAAAAATACAAACACGTGGGCGCTAAACAATACACTACTAAGTAACGAAGAGATCACTGAAGAAATCAAAGAGGAAATCAAAAAATACCTAGAAACAAATGACAATGAAAACACGATGACCCAAAACCTGTGGGATGCAGCAAAAGCAGTTCTAAGAGGGAAGTTTATAGTAATAAAATCCTATTACAAGAAACAAGAAACATCTCACATAAACAACCTAGCCTAATACCTAAAGCAATTAGAGAAAGAAGAACAACCCCCCCAAAGTTAGCAGAAGGAAAGAAATCGTAAAGAGCAGATCAGAAATACATGAAAAAGCAATGAAGCAAATGGTAGCAAAAGTAAACAAAACTAAAACTGGTTCTTTGAGAAGATAAAATTGATAAACCATTAGCCAGACTCATGAAGAAAAAAAGGGAGAAGACTCAAATCAACAGAATTAGAAATGAAAACAGAGAACAACTGGTACTGCAGAAATACAAAGGATCATGAGAGACCACTACAAGCAACTATATGCCAAAAAAATGGACAACCTGGAAGAAATGGACAGATACGTAGAAAAGCACAACCTTCTGAGACTGAACCAGGAAGACAGAAAATATAAACAGACCAATCACAAGTACTGAAATTGAAACTGTGATTAAAACTTCCAACAAAGGAAAGCCCAGGACGCGATGGCTTCACAGGTGAATTCTATCAAACACTTAGAGAAGAGCTAACACCTATCAGTCTTAAACTCTTCCAAAATATGGCAGAGAGAGAAACACTCCCAATCTCATTCTACAAGGCCACCATTGTCCTGATACCAAAACCAGACAAAGATGTCACAAAAAAAGAAAACAACAGGCCAATATAACTTTTGAACATACACAAAACTCCTCAACAAAATGCTAGCAAACAGAATCCAGCAGCACATTAAAAGGATCATACACCATGATCAACTGGGGTTTATCCCAGCAATGCAAAGATTCTTTAATATGCGCGAATCAGTCAATGTGAAACACATATTAGCAAACTGAAGGATAAAAACCACATGGTAATGTCAACAGATGCCGAAAAAGCTTCTGACAAAATTCAACACCCATTTATGATAAAAACCCTGCAGAAAGTAGGCATAGAGGGAACCTACCTCAACCTAATAAAGGCCATATGTGACAAATCCACAGCCAACATCGTTCTCAGTGCTGAAAAACTGAAACCATTTCCACTAAGATCAGGAACAAGACAAGGTCGATCACTCTCACCACTCTTATTCAACATAGTTTTGGAAGTTTTAGCCACAGCAGTCAGAGACGAAAAAGAAATAAGAAGAATCTAAATTGGAAAAGAAGTAAAACTGTCACTGTTTGCAGATGACATGATACTATACTTAGAGAATCCTAAAGATGCTAGCAGAAAACTACCAGAGCTACTCAATGAATTTGGTAAAGTAGCAGGATATAAAATTAATGCACAGAGATCTCTTGCATTCCTATACACTAATGATGAAAAATCTGAAAGAGAAATTAAAGAAACACTCCCATTTACCACTGCAACAAAAAGAATAAAATACCTAGGGATAAACCTAACTAAGGAGACAAAATACCTGTATGCAGAAACCTATAAGACACTGATGAAAGAAATTAAAGATGATACAAGCAGATGGAGAGAGATACCATGTTCTAGATTGGAAGAATCAATATTGTGAAAATGACTATACTACCCAAAGCAATCTACAGATTCAATGCAATCCCTATCAAATTACCAATAGCATTTTTCACAGAACTAGAACAAAAAATTTCACAGTGTGTATGGAAACACAAAAGACCCCAAACAGCCAACACAATTTTGAGAAAGAAAAATGGAGCTGGAGGAATCAGGCTCCGTGACTTCAGACTATACTACAAAGCTACAGTAATCAGGATAGTATGGTCCTGGCACAAAAACAGAAATATAGATCAATGGAACAGGATAGAAAGCCCAGAGATAAACCTATGCACATATGGTCACCTTATCTTTGATAAAGGAGGGAAGAATATACAACCGAGAAAAGCCAGCCTCTTCAATAAGTGGTGCTGGGAAAACTGGACAGCTACATATAAAAGAATGAAATTAGAACACTCCCTACCACCATACAGAAAAATGAACTCAAAATGGATTAAAGACCTAAAGGTAAGGCCAGACACTCTAAAACTCTTAGAGGAAAACATAGGCAGAGCACTCTATGACATAAATCACAGCAAGATCCTTTTTGACCCACCTCCTAGAGAAATGGAAATAAAAACAAAAATAAACAAATGGGACCTAATGAAACTTCAAAGCTTTTGCACAGCAAAGGAAACCATAAACAAGACGAAAAACAACCGTCAGAATGGGAGAAAATATTTGCAGACGAAGCAACTGACAATCTCCAAAATATACAAGCAGCCCATGGAGCTCAATATCAAAGGAACAAACAACCCAATCCAAAAATGGGCAGAAGAGCTAAATAGACATTTCTCCAAAGATGATATACAGATTACCAACAGACACATGAAAGGATGCTGAACATCACTAATCTTTAGAGAAATACAAATCAAAACTACAATGAGGTATCACCTCACACCCGTCAGAATGGCCATCATTAAAATATCTACAAACAACAAATGCTGGAGAGGGTGTGGAGAAAAGGGAGCCCTCTTACACTGTTGGTGGGTATGTAAATTGATACAGCCACTATGGAGAACAGTATGGAGGTTCCTTAAAAAACTAAAAATAGAACTACCATACGACCCAGCAATCCCACTACTGGGCATATACCCTGAGAACACCATAGTTCAAAAACAGATATGTACCCCCAATGTTCATTGCAGCTCTGTTTACAATAGCCAGGACATGGAAGCCACTTAAGTGTCCATCGACAGATGAATGGATAAAGATGATGTGGCACATATATAGAATGGAATATTGCTCAGCCATAAAAAGAAACAAAATTAAGGTATTTGTAGTGAGGTGGATGGACCTAGAGTCTATTATACAGAGTGAAATAAGTCAGAAAGAGAAAAACAAATACCATACGCTAACACTTATATATGGAATGTAAAAAAAAATGGTTCTGAAGAATCTAGGGGCAGGACAGGAATAAATACGCAGATGTAGAGAATGGACTTGAGTACATGTGGAGTGGGAATGGTAAGCTGGGAAGAAGTGAGAGTGTGGTATTGACATATATACACTACCAAATGTAAAATAGCTAGAGAGAAGCAGCTGCATAGCACAGGGAGATCAGCTAGGTGCTTTGTGACCACCTAGAGGGGTGGGATAGGGAGAGTGAGAAGGAGATGCAAAAGGGAGGGTATATGGGGATATATGTGTACGTATAGCTGATCCACTTTGTTATACAGCAGCAACTAACACAACAATGTAAAGCAATTATATCCAATAACGTTCTTAAGAGAATGACATCCACCTGCTCCACTCTGAGTTACTTTTTCTGAAGCCTGATGCACAGCTCTCATTATAGGATTCTCATTCAACATCACCCATTCTCTCTCATGTTAACTCTGATATATTCTTTAATTTTTTAAATATATTCTTCATTCTTGGTTTAATCTCTACTTTCAGAGGAGCACACTTTCTAGAAATTTCCTGACAAAGGGTCTGTGAAATGAAATTATTTGAGATGTGTACATTTGAAAATGGATTAAATCTACCTTCACATTTGTGTGAGTGTTTGGCTAAGGAGACAATTCCAGGTTAGATGTACTTAACCTTGGAAGTATTAGGGCATTTTCAGTTGTCTTCTATATCACAGTATTGTCATAGAAAATTCTGATGCCATTATGATTACATGGTACAAGTACTTTAGAAAGCTATTTTTCGTTATTCATTAGAGATAGCCACTGATGCCAAACAAATGCATACTCTCTGACCCAGAAGTACTAGTTCTACATGGATACCCTACAAAACATGTACATATGTTAACCAAAAGATATTTGTACATGGATATTCATAGCAGTATTTTTAATAGCCCCAAACTGCAACTTACTCAAATGCATTTTAATAGTTCAACATATGAATAAATTGCACTATATTTATACAATGGAATACTACATAGCAATAAGAACGAACAAACTATAACACAATGATATGGACAAGTCTCACAGTGTTGATCAAAAGATTCCAGACACAAAAATATGCTACGTGATTCCATTTTATAAACTGCAAAAGCTGGCAAAATCGATATTTTCTGTTAGAAATCAGGATAGTGTTAGCATTAGCCGAGGGTAGTGACCAGGAGGGAGCACTGGGGGGCTTTTGTGATACTGTTAATGTTGTTCTTGATCTGGGTGGTGGTTACATGCATGTGTTAAATTTTTGAAAATTAATCAAGCTACACGTTTATGACTTGGGCACTTTCCTGTAAGCTATACTTCCTTAAAATTTCCCCCCAAAGTTGACAGCTTTGACCAAGTAAGATTTTTAATTTTAAGTTTTGTATTTTAGGATAATTGTAGGTTTACAGATAAGATTCATAGATAGCACAGAGTTCCTGTATCCTCTTCACCAAGGTTCCCCTAAAGTTAACTTCTTGTATAATCATATTTTTCAAAACTAAAAGATTAACATTTGTATAACACTATTAACTGAATTACAGACTGCATTCATATGTCATCAGTTTTTCCACTAATATCCTTTTTCCAGGATCCGATTTAGGATACCACACTGCATTTGACAAAGTTTTAAAATATTTGATAAAAGTCTCCTATATAAATTTTTAAAACACAATGTGTTTATAAAAACATAGAAATCACTTTAGTACCCAACATTAACAGAATTGCTAAATTCTATGATGGAACAGGATCCAGCAATTATAATTGAAGGATATCTAATAACATAGTTACATAAAATTTGATAAGTACTATGATCCCAAAGTTATATGGTAAATACAATACTGTTAATTTGATAAAATTGCGTTAACACTGTGATCTCAATGCTATTAATGCTATGTTAGCATTATATAGGTGAGCATATAAAAATGCTTTTCTGCAAGTGTATTAAAATGATAGTAGTGGTTATATTTGGGTTGTATGATTATGTGAGATTTTTATATTCTCTTTAAGCTTTCCTGAGTGACAGCTCCTCTCAGTCAGCTCACTAAACAGTATTCAACCTCAATTTTCTGAAGTGGGAGTGAGCCACCTTTTTCAGTAAAGGGCCAGATAGTAATTATTGTAGATCTTGCAGGTCATATGGTCTCTGTCACAACGATTACTCAACTCTGCCATTGTGAAAGCAGCCACAGACAATGGCATAAAGACTCATAAAATTAATGAGCATAGCTTGTTCTAATAAAACTTTATTTACAAAAACAGTCAGCAGGCCAGGTTTGGCCTGCAGGCTGCAATTTCCTAGCCCTGTTCTAAAACATTTCTTTTATTCTTCCAGAATGGTAGTTACTATGTACTGTCCTTGGAAAATTGAGCAAAGTTATTCCAATCATTTCCTATTGGGCTTAATTCTTTCACTGAATGCTTTGAGAAAGGTTGCTGTATTTTCTAATTTCTTAAAAACAATCAGCTATTTCCTATATAATCAGCATTTTATTTTAAATAACATGCATTTTAAATGAAATCAATATAATACAGAGAAAGGGACAAGAGGAGGACGAGATGAGTATGGATGTGAAGGTTGTACAGAAAATGATATTCAGAAGTAAGGAAGAACACTGGGTATGGAAAAGTATGGATATATTCCAGAGATATTAAGAAAGTTTGACAAATTGGTGACTCATTGATTGTGAAGGGAATGGAATTTCTTCATTGATTCTGACTTGTGTATTTGGTAGATGGTGCGAGCATCTACTCTAAATGAGAAATATGGACACAGAGGAGTAGATGATGAGTACAAGTTGAGGGATTTCTCTAAGTGCTTGTTTTAGAGAGACTCTGTAGTGATGGCATTGTCTAAGTGTTCTCTGATAACATCCGTTACTTGGGTCTTGAGGAGTTGATAGATGGCTGTGAGCCAGGACCCTTTATATCTCATATTAGATGACTGCTTTAAAGACTTTTGAACGAGTATGAGATCAGGCTAATTAACTATAACATACATATCTTTGGGAAATGTAAAGCAGAGTCATTTTAGTATTTACCAAGATAAGAACAAAGCATCCCACCAATTTTTATGTCCTTGTAATAGCACCTTTATAAAATCCTCTATCATTCCTTCTGTCAGGTGAAAAGAAAAGTTGGACAAGAGAAGAATTACTTTTAACTGGAAAGTCTTATGTCCATATAAATGACATTTCACATTTATATACCTTAAAGATTTTATGATTAAGCTAGATGTATACAATAGACATGTATAAACTCACTATATAATCTCCAAAAGTATAGAACAGTCTCTCCATGACAATGGAAAAATACATCAATAAGAGAACTAACCAAAACAAGCCAACAAAAAATTATGGCCATGAAAAAATTCACCAAAATAAATCAGCTTTGTCTTCAACATTCTCTTTCAAAGGCATCTTGGATCCAGTCATCACAGATCCTTCATCATGCCTTTAACATCTGCCCCTCATCCCCATTCCCATAGCCCCTGTACCAGCACAGGCTTGCATTTCTTTTCTCTTATTACACTCACTCTCCATGCCTCTAGGCTCTCCTTACCCTTAATCCACCTTCTATACTCCTGACAGGATTCATGTTTAAGCTCTCACGAATGATGTTAACTCCCTAACTACAAAAGCTCATCTCCTGCTGCTGCGGCCAAATTAGATCACTTGCAATTCCCAGAACCCTCCCTCATTCTTCAATATCTGGCGACACTCCATTTCTTAATGCTATTCATTCTTACCCATTGATCTCCTTCTCCCTTTGTCATTATCTGTGCCTGTCAAAATCCTTCGCAACCCTTAAGACTTGTCTCAAAACTCTAAATTTGTTCTTTATTGAAGCCTTTGTAACTGTGTTGTCTCATTGTAACTTGGATCACTGATGAAACTGGAGAGCAGGCCTGGACAATATAGGAGCTGCACACATTCCCTTGACTAGAAGTGGATTCCTCTACCTTGGGAAAACTTTTGTTGGGACATAAGAGACATCAGTCAAATACACACAGAAGAACAATGATATGACCCATGTCAAAGCTAATTTCCCTATGTCCTTTCCCTAGACCAGGGGTCCCCAACCCCTGGGCTGTGGACAGGTTGGTACCAGTCTGTGGCCTGTTAGGAACCGGGCCTTACAGCAGAAGGTGAGTGGCAGGTGGGAAAGTGCGAAGCTTCATCTGCCGCTCCACATCGCTCGCATTACCGCCTGAATCATTCCCCCCACACCTCCGTGGAAAAATTGTCTTCCATGAAACCAGTCCCTGGTGCCAGAAAGGTTGGGGACCACTGCCCTATAGTTGTCTGTCTGATTTTTGTTAGATTGCGAGCTCTACGAGAACCCAGATTTTGCTTTATACCTCTTGGTATCCCTTGAAGAGCCTACGGCAGTGCCTTTCTCATTATCCACACTACATTGAATCAATTTCAGTGTGACTGTTTGGACAGTTAGCCACACGTAATTCACATAGTGCTGACACTGGCATAACTGCTTCTTCTGGGTCATTGGACATCATACACATTGTTTTCTAACTGTCTTTTCCTACTTCTAACCAGCATCCCTGGGCTGTACTACTATAGGCCACAGAAGGACTGAGGTCAATGTTGTACATGGCAAAGGTTAATTAGTGGGAAATTTTTCACCTACATTTCTTCACAATTAGCTGGCAAAATGAGAGACCTGTATGCAAAATGAACATAGGCAGGAGCACCAACTACTGACCAGAACAATATAGTAATGGAGGAAGACACAGCAGGAATGTGATGATTAATATTTTTTACTTCTTTTTTTTACTTTACATTTTTTATTTAGCTAATGAAGCCGTGTCCCACAGAGGCTAGAAAGATAGAGATGCTAGTCTATTTAGTATTATGCTTTCTTTGTGAACAAAAACAAAACAAACCTGGAAATAACAAATTGGAAAGAAATGCTTTAATCAAGTAGAAATACAATGTAGAAAAACAGACTGTGTCACTATAGCCCAATCACTATACTTCTTTATGCCTTTGGCCAAAAATACCATATGATAACACTGCTCAGGGCATCTTTATTACATGATCATAGCTTTCCTCCCCAGATGGTTTTTAAGTATCTATAGCACCTGAATATCCACCTGAAGACAAATGAGTTATCTATTTGGTCCTAATACTAGACAGAAGACATAGAAAGCAATAATGGCTAAATATGTAGTTATTGAAAATGCCTGTCCGTAGCAGAGAATGAGCTCTCTTTAAATGTTTTATTTCCTCTCTTCCATGCCAACACGGAGAATTTTTAGTTTTATCGAGGACTGAGCCTCACCTCATTATAGAGAATTGTCTACTTTGTTGTACTACTCTTCACAAAAATCAAAAAGAAGAGGATTTTAGGAATTCTGAGAAGATGTAAGACTCAGAATTTTAGAGGTAGAAGGAATCCCAGGTATGACCTTATCAAGTTTGTGGCACTGAGGCCAGCACTGTTTCCAATTAAGCTTTCTGCAGAGAGGGAACTTTCTATCTTAGCTTTAGGACCATTATTTAAATAACTCAAGTAAAAATAAAGGGCTTCTAATTTAAAAGGACTTCCAAGGGACTCATTTTTCTGTACAGATATATCAATTTTTTAAAGCCTTGGCCTCTGATATTCCTCTTATAAATCTAAGATTTTATGTCTTTCTTGCACGTGATCACCTTACAGTTCACAGGAATAGAAGCCAACACATAGCAAACCTATAACACATAGTATTTGGATGCATCTTCTAAATGTTATTCTAATTCTACTGCAGGTCAAAATGAAAGCTATCACAGCTAGAAAGATTTTTCTGAGAAATTTATGAGTAGTTCCTAATTATGCCAGTCAAGCCTATTGACTTGGGGGTGGGGGGAAGAGGCCTTACCACCATTCGGGTTCCTGACAGTATAAGTTTGAACCAAAAGAATTTATAGTTGCAAGCAATTTCCCCACAAAATTACATATTTCATGCCCTCCTCTTTATCTCAGCACAAATACCTTCCCTGGCATAGAGATCACTCAAGGAAACTCCTGGATGTCAAAGCAGTCCCACAGTGGTTTCCTAGATGATAACTGAATCCTCCAATGAAAATGCAGGGATGCTCTTTCTTAGAAACATTCACAGTCAGCTGACAGAATGCCAATGTTTTGCCAAAGTTTTGAATATATTTGAGGATTTCCACAATGCACAAAGAGTATACAAGGGGGAGATCACTTAAAGTCAAATTTTTATAATAGGAATATACATAACCTTCAATTCTCTTCTTAAAAAATAGTTTGTTGGGGCTTCCCTGGTGGCGCAGTGGTTGAGAGTCTGCCTGCCGATGCAGGGCACACGGGTTCGTGCCCCGGTCCGGGAAGATCCCACATGGCGCAGAGCGCCTGGGCCCGTGAGCCATGGCCACTGAGCCTGCGCGTCCGGAGCCTGCGCTCCGCAACGGGAGAGGCCACAACAGTGAGAGGCCCACGTACCGCAAAAAAAAAAAAAAAAAAGTTTTTTGCATGTGTACTAACTTTTTAGGTTTTCAAAATACTTTCCCATATCAGTTTTATATGATTCATACACTAAGTTAAGGTAAGCCTGTTTTATTGTCTCCATGTCTAGATGAGGAACTTAGGTTCAGAGAGATGAAATGACTTGCTAAAGGTCATGGCAGAAATGGAACTAAATAGCTTTCTAATACTGCTGTGTCTTTTTTTTTTTTTTCAAAGTCATTCGTTTGTTCTTTTTTTTTTTTTTTTGGCTGCGTTGGGTCTTCGTTGCTGCGTGGGCTTTCTCTAGCTGTGGTGAGCAGGGGCTACTCTTCATTGTGGTGCACAGGCTTCTCACTGTGGTGGCTTCTCTTGTTGCGGAGTATGGGCTCCAGTAGTTGTGGTGTGTGGGCTCAGTAGTTGTGGCTCACAGGCTCTAGAGTGCAGGCTCAGCAGTTGTGGCTCACAGGCTCTAGAGCACAGACTCGGTAGTTGTGGCGCATGCACTTAGTTGCTCCACGGCATGTGGAATCTTCCCAGACCAGGGCTCGAACCTGTGTCCCCTGCATTGGCAGGCAGACTCTCAACCACTGCGCCACCAGGGAAGCCCCTAATACTGCTGTCTCTTAAAACACATTGAAAGAACATACAGAGAAGACAAACGTATTTGATAATTTATAGGATCAGAGGATAAATCAAACATATCTGTTATTGATGAACTCTGTTAATTCCACATCTATTAGACATTTTCCAATGGTATTAGCATTACTAGCATTACTGTTAATATTATTACCCACATTGCCAAACATGTCCATAAGTCTCCAGCCTGTAAGTCCTTATCACACTGAATGGCTCATATGACTACTCAGCTTGCCCATCAATCAATAACATTCAGCTTCTCTTTCTCCCACACCCACCACATTCGATCATTCACAAGACCCTGCCAATTCTCTCTTTTCAATAGCTCTTATCTATGTTCTGGTCTTCATACTGACACTCAGACCTAGCTCAGTCCTTCATTATTTTTCACCAGGAATAGTATAACAGACCCTTAACTGCTCCCCTCAGCCTCTAGTTTTACCCTCTCCCAATAAATACCCTTGAAACTCCTGCCAGAATGATCTTTCTGAGCTCTGACCTACTCCCCGCCAAAACAAACACTATAACACTCAATCACCTTTGATTACTTTCAGGACAAAGTACAAACTGTTGAGTATGAACAAAACAAGACCTTCGTATCTTGATGCACCTAACTTTCCATCCTTCTCTCTGAAGATTTATTTTTTCTGTACAGTGCAGGAATAGGTGATTTCTAAGATTTCCTTCCAGTCCTAACATTCTGTGATTTGCTAAAGGAAATGGCACTTCAGATGCAACAAAAAGGAAACCCTGTTTCTGAACTTTCAGAAATATCTTTATGTTAGAGTAGAGTAGCAAACTTTAAACACAAATCAGGGAATTGTTACCAGTCAAGAGAGGAGGCAGGCTATTGGCCCAAGTGGAGTGAACAAATCCAAAGAGGATCTGATTTATCCTCCAAGCTGCAAGCCCTAAATCGGCATTAATATGATTTCCTACCAAGGAGCCCTGCATATTCAGGGCCATGAGGCTGGGTTCTCTAAGGGGCTGAATTGAGAGGTGAAGCTATTACTTGCATTAATAATTAATTAGTTGTGGTAGAAAAAAGAAGAATGTGAAACAGTACATCTGCAGAAAGTAGCTTGAGAAGGCTATTCACTGATGGGGCCAGCCATGGAAAAAGAAGACTCCCTCACTCTCCCCTCCCATCCATCCTTCACATAGCAGCTTGAAGAACCTTTTTTTCAAATGCCATTTTCCTCACGATAACCTGCAGTGGGTCTGAATTAGATGCATTTTAATAGTGACTTAATGAGATCTATTTCATGGCTAATGTGATTGGCCAGACAAAAACTGATTATTATTTTAGATTAATCAGCTTTTCAGTAGATTCTGTGACCACATGTAGACACAGTAGGCTAGCATAACTGATCAAACTGGAACCCCATTTAAACTATAGACTGATTCTCTTCTTCCTTGGCTTCTCTAGGTCTTTCCTTTCAAAGGCAGCCTTGGGCCCTTAGCCCCTCAGGCACACTGCCAGACTGAAGTAGGCATTGTTACCAAGCTCTGAGAACTCTGGGAATCTCTGCATTTTATGCTCAGAGAAATCCAGCAACATTTTCCCAAGCTTATGTATCATTCAGAGAGAAAACAAAGAGGAATAGACTACATTTCAAGTTTGTGAAAAAAAGTTCATTCAAAATAGCCAAACCTTACTTGGATGGGAAATCATAGACTCTGTTTGCATGAGGCAAGAGAAGGAAATGTAGATATTTTGGAATAAATAAGTTACTGAGAAAATTGTTAAACATTAAAAAAAATCAACCTATTGGATTCAGAGAGTACACACGAGCTGCATTTACTACTTTGCTCAAGAGGAAGACAGAGCTGTAACTTCCAGATTTAGGGTTTTCCGCCATTACCATAAAGAGAAAATTTAGGCAACTTTGACTATTGGTAAACATCAGTTGCTATTAGTTTTATTTAAAATGCTTCTTTCAAAGATCATTTACAACTAAAAATTTAAACACAGCTTGATATTAAAGTGCAATACGTATGTCAGAACATGTTTTACTTGACCAGGACAAAGCAAGTAAAGTAGTGAAAGAAATTCTAGAAAACAAACTTGAAACTCATTGTTCTCTGAATTTTAGTGCTTAAATCTCACCATGAGTTAAGAGCATTATTTTTGTCATAGAAAAAGCCTGATCGAGACGCACACACTGAATTATAAACATGAGCAGTGAGCAATGGTTACTCATTAAAATCCCTTATAGATTTAGGGATAGTACTAGAAGATATGCTTATTATAAAAAGTTACTTCTTTTTCATAGCACATTTTCTGACATGGGATAGCTGACAGAAAAAGATGTTTTTAGATGTTATGGTTGAACTTTAGGGATTTGGTCTATATCTTTTCAGCCAAGAAAATCAGTTTTCTTAGTTTCAAAATGTTGGAGACTCCTTCATATGTTAGCTTTTCTTTTCCTCTGGATTTTCAATTATGACTAGCATTCCAAATTCTGATGTCATAACTGATCTGCATTTTAATTTTCCCAATTAAAGTAAATGGAAATTTTTTTAAAACTTTTTAGATTCTGTTCACAAAGGGGTGAGGACTGGATATAGAATAAGTGAGAAACTTAAGATCTAAAACATGGAAAAATAATTCCATAAAATGAGATAAGTCTAATCTGAATCAGTATATTAGATAAACGTCACTAGTTGACAATGATAACAAATAGGTTAATTTAGGTATTGCCCTTTTAAACACATTTACTGAGATAATTCACACCATCAAATTTACCCCTTTAAAGTGCAATTCAGTGGTTTTTACTATATTCACAAAGTTGTGCAACCATTACCAAAACCTAAGTTTAGAACATTTTCACCAACACAAAAGGAAATCCTGTACACATTAGTAGTCACTCAAGTATTTCCTGCCAAAACATCTTGCAAAGACTCAAAGTGTATAATTATTTTCTTAATGCATGTCATTCAAATAAATAGCTGAGCCTACTGGCTTAGTAATTTTTTTTTTTTTTTTTTTTTTGCGGTACGCGGGCCTCTCACTGCTGTGGCCTCTCCCGTTGCAGAGCACAGGCTCCGGACGCGCAGGCTCAGCGGCCATGGCTCACGGGCACAGCTGCTCCATGGCACATGGGATCTTCCCGGACCATGGCACGAACCCGTGTCCCCTGCATCGGCAGGCGGACTCTCAACCACTGCGCCACCAGGGAAGCCCGGCTTAGTAATTTTTTTAGTAATCTGGCCAGCTTAGGAGAAAAGTCATAATACTAGCTAACATTATCTGTGAACTTTTGTCAGAATTTTTTTAATGAATAAACTAAACAGAAAAAAAATCCTTAATTATATTTAGGGATGTTTGAAAAAATTGAGGATGTGGTAGAAGACTCTCCTTGCACTCAGCAACAGGAAGAACCACCAACCAAATGTAAAATACTGAAAACAATTTAAATGTTCCTTCATCTCCACCTGAGTGTTATGGAGGTTTTTTTGTTCATCTGACCAAAGAACTGGGAAAAATCAATATGATTTTCTGCATAGGCATGATATTGAAAACGTCATAAAACAAAAGCAGCCACTGTTAAGGACTAAATTGTGTCCCAAAGAATTCATATGCTGAAGCCCTAATCCCCAATGCGGCTGTATTTGGAGATAGGACCTTTATAGAAATAATTAAGGTTAAATGAGGTCATAAGAGTGGGGCTGTAATCCAACGTAACTTGGGCCCATATGAGAAGAGGAAGAGATATTGGGGATGCGTGCACGCAGAGAAAAGTCCATGTGAGGATGCAACGAGGAGGTGGCTGTCCACAAACCAAGGAGAGAGGCCTCAAGAGAAAGCAAACCTGCCAACACCTTAGTCTTGGATTTCCAGCCTCCAGAACTGTGAGAAATTTCTGTCATCTAAACCACCTATTTGTGGTATTTTCTTATGGCAGCCCTAACAAACTAATACAGCTGTAGAAACAAAACATTTGAGTTTTGAATATGGTGTCTTTAACATGGACATAATGTGGTTCTTTATAGATTACCTTAGTCTTACAGAGGTTCTAAAACTGAAATAGTGGCAATTCTAAGGACATGCAAGCTATGTCAAATAATATTTAACTGAGTTTTTACTAGGTAATGTAACAGAGTAGATACCAAGGATAAATGGGAATATAAAACAAATTAAATGAACTTGCTAGTTATGCAACCCATTAAACTGAGGGTTATTTTCCTCAATTTACAATTTTACTCATTTAATAGATATTTATTGAGAGCCTCCTATGTGTTTAGATACTATGCTAGTTGGTAGAGATACAGAAATGAATACACAGCCAATTCAGTAATTAATTCTACCAAATATATAGTATAGTGAGGGAAATAGAAAATAAACAAGCACATAAGTTACAATTAAAATCTGTGCTGAGGTCATAAAATAAATGAAGTTGCTAATATAAGTATGATATCAAGGACTATTTTTTTTCTAGATGTTGGGGGTAGGAGTTTATTAATTTATTTCTTTTTGCTGTGTTGGGTCTTGGTTTCTGTGCGAGGGCTTTCTCTAGTGTGGCAAGCGGGGGCCAGTCTTCATTGCAGTGCACGGGCCTCTCACTGTCGCGGCCTCTCTTGTTGCGGAGCACAGGCTCCAGACACGCAGGCGCAGTAGCTGTGGCTCACGGGCCTAGTTGCTCAGCGGCATGTGGGATCCTCCCAGACCAGGGCTCGAACCTGTGTCCCCTGCATTAGCAGGCAGATTCTCAACCACTGTGCCACCAGGGAAGCCCTCAAGGACTATTTTTAAATGTAGGGTTCAAGGAATCCTTTGACAAATCTCAGGTGGCAGATGGGTATAATATAATCTTGCCAAGAATGGAGCAAATGCCACAAACAGACCCTTCACCTTGACAGTCTTCTAGCATATGTAGTGTTTGTTCTGCACTGGAAGAATCAATACAAATTTCTTTACTAGGAAAGCACCAATAACATCACTACTGTACCATAGCAATTGGTGGTTAGTAGTAACTTCTTTGGATAATGGAACAGACCAAAAAACATGGGTGGGAGAATTAATAGGCCTCATCAATCGTGCATTTATTAGGGAGTTAATGTTTTAATATAACTTGTATTCAAATAGTAATTATTCATGTGTAATTCAGTGACTAACTGGATTCTAAAACACACACATACACATATTAAAGTTTTTACCGGAAAAGAATCAAGGAAGAATTTTAGTCCTCGGAACTGTTTATTACACAGCATAATTCCTCTCTTCTCAAACTCTTTTTTTGTATGCCAAGTATTATGTTGAGTAAAGTAATAAAACTTTAATAAAAGTGTTGATATATAGAAATTATAAAATGTAAATACAGAGAATGACTAATATTAAAAAAAAAGAATGGAGTGAAAAGTGTTCCAGTTGCAATGAAGGTACCAAAATGGGACAGTGTTTGAGCATGCTCTAGATGTGCATTTGAGCATGGTTACAGCACTGTTATATCCCCCAAAGAATAGGAAAATGAAACACATATATACTCTCACATGGTAGGAAACCTGTAGGGAGGAGAATCTCTCAGCTTGTACAGAGTAGAATGAGTTGGCATACTACTGGGGGTTATGACCAACTAGATGTAGAATCCAGGGGGTCATCTCTCAGACAGCTGCCATTGGAGGTATGGGCATTTCAAAAAGGCATGTCAAAAGCCAGCTTAAAGAGAGATGGGCTAAATCTAGGATCTATAGTGATAGTGATAATAAATAGTGATAATAATGAATTATAACCCATAGAATTCATGAGTCCACACTGATAAAAAATATAAGTGAATACAGAAATGGAGACGAAAAAAGCTCTTCCTTATAGTACAATGTGAACAACTAGTAAATGTAAAAGGAACAATGGGATTACAAAATGAACATCTGGCAACAATTATAGTAATAATTCAAGCATAAAATAGCAATAAATGTTCAAATTACTGGGTAAAATTTTAATAAAAAGTGAGATTTTATATGGTCTGGAAGTATCTACCCATAAAATACTGAAAGCTAACTCTACAGTGGAGAAAACTGGCATCCTCCATCTTAATGATGTGACTAATCAAATGATAAAAGTTAACACCACCAATAATAAGACAAATAGATATTTGCCACTTTATTTGCAATAAGAAGAAACTTTATGACAGAGACCCTGGCCAAATATGCATAACCTAAATCTAAGAATAAGAAAACAGTGGGAAAATCCAATCTGAGAGACATACTACAAAATGAGTGGCCTGTACTCCTTAAAAGTATCAAGGTGATCAAACTCAAGGGAAGATTCAGAAATAAGCTGTTCTAGATTTAAAGAAACAAAAAAGCCATAACAACTGGATGAAACTCATGATCTTAGAATCCTTTTCCTATAAATGATACCATTGGGACAGATGGTAAAAGTTGAATAAGGTCTCTGGACAACTAATATACAAGAGTTCTTTGTACTAGACTTAAAACCTTACTGCAAGTTTGACATTTTTCAAGAGAAAAAGTAAAAGAAACAATGACACCAACAGTGTGTTTCTGGCTGAGTCTTCAGATAGTTCTGAAGCAAAAATTGGAACTGTGCTAAAGTATTTCTTTAAAAAGCCAATGTGGATAGACCATGAGTACAGGGGAAAGTTGGAGACTCACAATTTGTCCAGGGCTTTGTAAACCAAGATAAGGCATATGAAATTTTAAGATCGCTAACAAACCATTGAAAGTTTGTAAGCTAGGGTATGATAAAGGCTATTGCGCACTATGCAAGGAATACAGCATGGGAAAGTGGAGAGAACGAGATCAAGGAGACCAGATAGTCTTTGCAGTTGTCAATGTGAGAGGCAATAGCAGCCTCTACTAAACAGATGCAATGCAGATTGAGATTTTAAAGGTATAAGAGTATTATGCTTAGTGAAATAAGTCAGAAAGAGAAAGACAAATACTGTATGTTATCACTCACATGTAAAATCTAAAAAATGAAACAAATGAACAAATATAACAAATGAGAAACAGACTCACAGATATAGAGAAACTAGTGGTTACTAGCTGAGGGAAGAGCAAGATGGGAGTAGGGGATTAAGAGGTACAAAATATTATGTATAAAACAGACATAAGGATATATTGTACAGCACAGGGAATACAATCAATATTTTATAATTACTTTACATGTAATATAATCTGCAAAAATATTGAGTCACTATGCTGTACACCTCAAACTAATATATTATAAATTACCTATACTTCAGTTTAAAAACTGCCAAATATAAATTCTAGAATGGAAAAGTTCAATATCTGAAATATTAAAAAGATAATTGAGCAAGTTTTAAAAGTGTATTAATGACAGTAGCTTGAGTACAAAGCCACAGAATTTGTCAAATTTGAAGAAAAGCAACAGCAAAGAAAGACAGTCTATGAACTGTACACAAAATATTAAGCAGTGTAACACATGTCATTGTAAACTCAGAAGAAGAGAAAAAGGGGAGAAAAATTACTGGAAGAAATAATGGTTGAAAATTCACAATTTGGTAAAAATCAAACTACTTTCAGATGCAAGACGTTCGCTGAAATTTAACCAAGATAAATACAAAGAAAACCACACCTAAGCACACTGCAGTCAAACTGATAAAAACCAAAGTAAAAGACAAAAACTTGAAGACAATCAGAGGGAAAAAAGACATTCAGGGAACAAAAATATAAATTATATCTCAATCATCATTCATAATAAAGGATATCAAAGGAAAACGAAAGGACATATCTAAATACTACAAGTAAAAGGGTATTTATATTTTTGAGTTAGTAGTTTCTTTTTTTCTGGATATATGCCCAGGAGTGGAATTGCTGGATCATATGGTAGTTCTATTTTTAGTTTCTTGAGGAACCTCCATACTGTTTTCCATAGTGGCTGCACCAATCTGCAATCCCACCAACAGTCTACAAGGGTTCCCTTTTCTCTACATCCTCACCAACATTTGTTATTTGTAGACTTTTTGATGATAGCCACCCTGACAGGTATGAGGTGATATTTCATTGTAGTTTTAATTTGCATTTCTCTAATAATTAGAGATGTTGAACATCTTTTCATGTACCTGTTAGCCATCTGTTTGTCTTCTTTGGAAAAATGTCTATTCAAGGCTTCTGCCCATTTTTTATTGGGTTGTTTTGTTTTGTTTTTGATATTGAGTTGTATGAACTGTTTGTATATTTTGGATATTAACACCTTGTCAGTCACATCATTTTCAAATATTCTCTCCCATTCCATAGGTTGTCTTTTCATTTTGTTGGTGGTTTCCTTTGTTGTGCAAAAACTTAAGTTTAATTAGGTTCAATTTTTAAATTTAATTGTTATTAATAATTTTTTATTTTTTTATTGGAGTATAGTTGCTTTACAATGTTGTGTTAGTTTCTACTGTACAGCAAAGTGAATCAGCTATACATATACATATATCCCCTCTTTTTTGGATTTTCTTCCCATTTAAGTCACCACAGAGCATTGAATAGAGTTCCCTGTGCTATACAGTAGGTTTTCATTAGTTACCTTTTTTTTTTTCTTTTTTGCAGTACATGGGCCTCTCACTGTTGTGGCCTCTCCCATTGTGGAGCACAGGCTCCGGACGTGCAGGCTCAGCAGCCATGGCTCACGGGTCCAGCCGCTCTGCGCCATGTGGGATCTTCCCAGACCGAGGCACGAACCCGTGTCCCCTGCATCAGCAGGCGGACTCTCAACCACTGCACCACCAGGGAAGCCCTAGTTACCTATTTTATACATAGTATCAATAGTGCATATATGTCAATCCCCATCTCCCAATTCACCCCCCCCCACCAGAGGTCCTATTTTTGCTTTTATTTCTTTTGCCTTAGGATACAGATTGAAGAAAGCATGCTACAATTTATGTCAAAGAGTGTTGTGCCTATGTTCTCTTCTAGGAATTTTACGGTTTCAGGTCTTACATTTAGGTTTTTAAACCACTTTGAGTTTTGTTTTGTTTTTTTTTTTTAATATGGTGTGAGAGAATGTTCTAATTTTTTTTTTTTACATGTTGCTGTCCAGTTTACCAGCACCACTTGAAGAGACTGTCTTTTCTCCTTTGTACATTCTTGCCTCCTTTGTTGTAGATTAATTGACCATAAGTGCACGGGTTTATTTCTGGGCTCTCTATTCTGTTCCATTTTTCTATGTGTCTGCTTTTGTGCCAGTATCACACTGTTTTGATTGCTGTAGCTTTGTAATAGTGTCTGAAGTCTGGAAGAGCCATACCTCAGCTTTTTTCTCTTTTCTCAGGATTGCTTTGGCAATTCAGGTCTTTGTGTCTCCATATAAATTTTAGGATTATTTGTTCTAGCTCTATAAAAAATGTCCTGGGTATTTTGATAGGGATTGTATTAAATCTATAGATTGATTTGAGTGGTATAGCCCTTTTTAACAATACTAATTTTCCAATCCAAGAACATGGGATATCTTTCCATTTCTTTGAAGTATCTTCAATTTCCTTCAACGTTTTGTAGTTTTCAGAGTATAGATCTTTCCCCTCCTTGTTTAAGTTTATTCCTAGGCATTTTATTTTCTTGATACAATTTTAAATGGATTTTTTACTTTCTCTTTCTGATATTTCGTTATTAGTGTATAGAAATGCAACAAGTTTCTGTATGTTAATCTTGTATTCTGCAACCTTGCTGAATTCATTTATTAGTTCTAATAGTTTTGGGGTGGAGACTTTAGGGTTCTCTCTATATAGTATCATGTCATCTGCAAATAGTAACAGTTTTACATGTACCCTAATGTTCATAGCAGCACTATTTACAATAGCCAAGACATGGAAGCAACCTAAGTGCCCATCAACAGATGACTGGATTAAGATATGGTATATATACAATGAAATATTACTCAGCCATAAAAAATGATATCCTGCCATTTGCAGCAATGTGGATGGACCTAGAGAATATTATGCTTAGAGAAATAAGTCAGACAAAGACAAATACTATATGCTATTACTTATATGTGGAATCTAAAAATTACAGAAGTATATACAAAACAGAAACAGCCTCACGGACATAGAAAACTTGTGGTTACCAAAGGGAAGAGGGACAAATCAGAGGTATGTAATTATTAGAAACTACTATCTATAAAATAGGTAAGCAACAAGGATTTACTGTATAGCACAAGGAAATATACCCATTATCTTGTAATGAACTATAATGAAATATTATCTGCGAAAGTATCGAGATTGAATGACTATACTGTACATGAAACTAACACAATACTGTAAATCAACTATATTTCAATAAAAAACACTAAAACGGTGTTAATCCATATTGTATACATAGCAAAAAATATCATCCAAAAATGTCTGAGACTAAAGACACTTTCAGATAAGCAATAGCTGAAAAAAATACCACCAGCAGACCTGCACTAAAAAGTACTTTAACCGTCCTTGAAACTGATACCAGATAGAAAGAAGAGTTAAGTAATTGGAAAAGGTACAATGTGTCCATGCGTTGGAAACTCAAAATAATCAGAGATCAATTCTCCCCAAATTAATCTATAGATTCAACACCACCACCATCCCCCAAAAATCCAGAAGCTTTATAGAAATTGACAAGTTGCTTCTAAAATTTTGTTAGAATGAAATTCAGGTAAAATAACCTAGAATTCTTGAAAAAGAAGAGTTGGAGGACTTATACAGCTTGAAGACTTACTATCAAACTGCAGTAACCAAGACAATGTGTTAGTGATGTCCAGAGAGAGAGGAAAATAAAAAAAAATCACTGAATCAGAATAGAGGTTACAAAACTAGAACCAGCCATGTACATGCAAATATTTTAATAAAGTTGCCAAGGTAATTCAATGGAGAAAGGGAAGCCTTTTCAGTAAGTAGTGCTCGATCCTCTGGGTATCTGTATAGCAAAAGATTAAAAAAAAAAAAAACAACCTCAAACCCTACCTCACACCATATACACAAACTGATTCAAAATGGACTACAGACCACAGTCAGGGTGTTAACAATGGAGAGGGTGTGCACAGCCAGAGAATAAGCTCTGATGGATTTTTTTTTCCCTAAGTAATATCCTGAGGTATTCTAGGAGTCATCTTGGGTTCTTGACTTTCTTAACCTCCACTCTTAACCTTTCATATTAAGTCAATAGACAGTAATGCCAAAAATCTGTTGGAATAGAGAAGGGACATTTTTAAATCAACATCACTGACTCCTTGATCAGAAATTTACCTGGCTTCCTTAGACTTCTTCTTGGGGCTATTAATAGGTGTACTTCATGACACTGGTTGTTTATGCTCAGGATGTCCACCAATCTGACTAAAATATTTTGAATTATTTGGCCTACCATTTTTCTAACCTAAGAAAATATAAAACAAAGTGTCTGAGGAAAAACCCTCATAAAGATAAGATGTGATATTATGTAGATATTTACATACCAACCCAATAACAATGATCTTTTTTTATAGTAAGATTTTAAACAACATTCTGGCTTTCTACTAAAGATTCCCTTAGAGACTGCCAGATTCTCAAAGGAACAAAAATAGAAATAAAAGCATATGTAAATCTTCATGGACATTTTTCCACTCCCTGGGGAAAGAATAAATGTTATAACGATAAAAAAGAATTGCTGTAGCTTCATATTCAATAATAATAATAACAACAACCGCAACACCTTTAAAGACAGAAATTAAGTTCTATTAATCTCACCTGGAAAAAGGAGAATGCCATTGAAATCTACAGTAAGTATACTGTGCTCTCCATGTGGGAGTTTGAAATTATTTCCTGACTCTCAGATAAGAATTTCTCTAATGATTTAATTTGTATGTTTTGGAGTAGCCTGCACACTGACCTGGGCTTTAGAAATTATTATAATTTTTTTAAAGGAAACAGTGTTCAAGTAGTTATAGAACTAAACTAGTGATACAAGGAGTCTCTGCACAAAAACTGATAACTTATGTCTCATATTCATAATAGTGAGACAGGATCATCTTTAAATAATGTATTAATTGCTGATTCTATGCTTTTGCATTTCTCTGAATTATTTTTACGAACCAGCATTTTCTTTTTGCCTTCAAAGTCACCTAAGACACCAGGATTTTTATTTTGTATTTGATCCTAGTGTGAAGGAACTAAGAAAGTGAAAGACTTTTTTTAACTAAAACAAAAATAGTACTTTGAGGGCCATTTTCTCCTTAGTAGATTTATTATAGTTTATTATATATCTGATATCCAACACAAAGAGAACTAAGAATTGAATGGAAAGATTTCTTTTTCTCATTTTATTCTTCACTGGGAGTTGAGTCCGTTTCTAGCATTGTCTCATGTAATTCACACAAACAAGAACTTTGAGTAGCAGTACTGTGGTGTTTCATATGCTCTGACAGTAGACATATTAGCAGCATCTCCTCCATTCCTGTCTTGTTCACAAGAAGTTATTGGCTGCATTACACCACACCTCAGGTTAAAGATGGGTTTCACTGGCAGCACTGTCAATATTTTAGGTTTTATACACATACTCATTTCAGTGAAAAGCAAGTAAATAAAGTCAACCAGCTATTTAGCAAGTAATCAACAACACACTGAAGCCTGACTGAACTCGCTACATTTCAACTGTTTTTATGGACATTATGTAGACAAAGACAATTTCAGGTGAAATAATACTATATCTATAGCAGCAAGACAGAGATTTACTGGAACTTCAACCACAAAATCCGGAAATAATGGGTGAGTTTGCAAATGGAAGGATAAGGAGATCCAACACTGATTAGACTAAATCCCAGTTCAAGGGACCATTGTGATATGAAGAGGTTTCAAGTACAGACATCTCTTACTTTATGCCAGTAATCTATTCTTAAAAATAATTTGGCCTGAAAACGCTAACCAGGAACTATTTTCCATCATTTCAAATGGAAAACAATATAATCTATTTCATATCAACCCCAAGCTCCTAACCAACTTCCTTCAAAGTGATTAAAAATGGTAAAACATAAATATCTGTTATCATGTGGTGTGTGAAATGCTTAAAACCTGACTTGCTGATTACCAAACAATTAAAACGGTTTTAAATAGCTGCTGTATATACTGTTACATGGCCTCTCTTTGCACAAAGAACTTTCATGACTCACATCCCCTTTGTTGACACTTGGTGTAGTGTTAAAGATTTTGACATGTGACTCTGACATTCTACAAATTATGTCTGGAATGCAATTCAAAAGATGTTAAAAATATTGTAAAGAGTTTGTGTGACCTAAATACAAGATTTTCCGATAAAAGTAGTGGCCGGGGGTGGGGGGGAAACATTGAATTGAGAAATATATACAGTCCATGCAGTTTGGGTATTAAAAGCCAAACAGTATTCTATGGAAAAACCTTAACAGGAAGACATTCTGTGGGGGATGCCTATAGAACAAAAACTAGTCCTATAGGTCCTTATACACAAGAGAAAGAGGAAGCTAGAAAAGAAAAATGTCAGCTAATATCAAGATAAAATAGAAATGAATGACTTGAGAAGCAAAAAAGAAGTTGGTTAAAATTGTGAAGAACATAATGTAAGAAAATTTTTCTGACTTGCAGCATACATATATATATGTATATATAAATATGCATATATATGTACATACATATACACACACAAAGATATCCTCTTTAACTCCCTTGTGCTGTTACACTCCCCCTGTGCCTGCTTTACACATGCCAAACCTTGGAACAAGCCAACTATTTACCCTCTCTATTTATAATGCATTATACTGAGCATTATGAGAAAAATGCAATTATAGTGAATAGTTCTTGATTTTGTTTGGTTTAGGTTCAGCTTCAGGTGACCCAGACAACAACAAGGTGGCTTAAGCAAGTTTATCTTTGTCTCATATAAATGAAATCTAGAGGTAATCATTCCTAATCTAAACCCATAAATTCAACCTTGTGATTCAAGATGGCTACTTAAGCTCTAGCCATTATGTCTGCACTTCAGCCAGCAGGAAGAAGGTTGGGCAAATAGGTTGTGCCTTCTCCGTTTAAGAACATGTCCAGAAAGCTGCTCATCACATTTCTACTTACACCCTGTTGGCAAAAACTTAGTAATATGTCCAAACCTAAGTGCAAAGTAGTCTAAAATGTAGTATTTATTCTGGATATCTACTTGGCCAAATAAAAATCAGGGTTTCTACTACTAAAGAAAGTGAAAAGAGACATTCAGAGACAACTAGGATTTTCTCTAATATCACTACAAATTCATGGTCTACCTTAGAGGTCAGCAAACGATAGCCCAGGGGCCAAATTCAACCTGTATGTGAAGTTTTATTCCCACAGCCATACCCATTCTTCCGGTATTGTACATGACTTTGTTTGGGCTACAATGGCCAAGTTGAATAGTTGAGGCAGAGACCATATGGGCCTGCAAAGGGTAAAGTATTTACCATCTGGCTCTGTACAGAAGAAAAAAAATTTTCTGACCCCTAATGACAAAAAGTCAACAGCTTTCTCAGTCCCTGCTACCTCTCATTTGTCTCTACACCCTATTTGTGGACTTTTCATCCATTTCTTAAACAATGATATTCCCAAGGCATTGACCTTTGTTTTAATCTTGCTCTCTACAATTTACTGGGACAACCTCATTTGCCAAATAAGGAAGACGCCTTTGCTTGGAGCTGATGGTACTGTTCTCATGGAAGGCAACTAGAAGTAGAAACACATCACTTTCTATTTTAATTTTGTATTCTCTATTGAGGTTAAGTGTTGCTTGTTCTGAAAAAAAAATTAAAGATGATTAAAAAGATTGTAAGATGGTACAGAGTTATTCTTAAGGCATCTCTTGGCCTAATCAAATCATATCTCAAGGGACTGAAAGAACATATACATGAGTTAGCCTAATTATTGTAGGCGATATTTGAATAATCAAGGAAAATGAGATATTGAAAGTTTCTAGACTTATGTTATTCTAATTTTCCAGAAGAAAAATGTACTTTCTACCAAATTTATCCCAGCAATATTGACACCATTTGTTATAAAGATCCTGGAATGATTTATTAAAGAGATGGTATGAGAGTACCAAAGTATTAGAAGTGAATAAAACATCTAAATTTGAGCATTAGATTTAATATTTTACTCTGATGTTAAGCACCGTCTAATTAACATTATATAATATTCGATACCATCATTAAAATTAATAAAAAATTAATCGTTTATTCAGAAGATACATGTAAGTATATTTTCCTTCCTAGTAGGCTTTTGAAATATGCCTATCATGCTATTGATTTAACATAAGTTTTTTAGTGTTGACAACTTTAAATCCTTTTTGATATAAAGTTATTTAACTGTACACTACAGTGTCAAGCAACAATTTTGTTTTCTTCAATGAAAATTTGAGGAAATAAATTTTATAAGAAAGTTATAACCCAAAGATGCAAAGTCATGTGAGTAAACAAAATATGGTTAAAATGAAAAAGATAATGAGGATATGTAAAAATAAAGCTCTCTTTTGTGGATAATTTCTAATTGATTATTTCCTGTCATTCAATTTTGCTCGGATTTGATGCATGAATTCTCAAAATACATGTTTTAGCAACTGTATTTAGTTTTGCAACACTGGCAGCTCTCAGTAGCATAGCATATATCATTGGTGTTTTTTCTGGAGGCAACTAGAATTGACTGTATCAAACATACCAAAAATAGTGCAACTAGAAAGTTATGGCAGTGATGACCATCAAAATGAAACTTTTAGTAAAAACAAAGCTTTTTCCCTGATGACCCAGGTTCCTTGAAACTTCAGTTTTATTGATCTGGTTACAACTCCAGTTAATAACACTATACTCTGAGAGTACATGACTCATGAACAAACTGAGAATTAAATGAATAGCTTCAGACATTAAGTCCCATTCCTTTTTTGTAATTGCAGAACTGCAACTTGGCTTTACTGGTCTTTAGATGGTAATACCTTCTTTTTTTTTTTTTTTTAATCAACAACACGGTGACTCCCACTGAAATAAACGCACCTAAGGAGTCCACATTGAAGCTAAGTATGCAATTGATCTGTTTACTGCTACTGAAGTATAGGTATTAGACATAGTAAGAACTATTTATATTACTTCTGTGGGCCAGGCACTGCCTCAGACTTTATCTGTATAATCCCATTGATTCCTCATAAATTTATAATGTAGGTCATACTGGAACTATAATTTTTCTCATTTTACAGATGAGAAAATATAGAGGCTCACAGCTCTCACAGGTAGTGATAGAACCTAGGTTCAAACCTATGTTTATCATCTGATCTCAAGACGCTTACTATGCTATAAAATCACACAATGATAGATACAGGAAAGAACGTGCTGAGTTCCAAAGATAACATTACAAATAGAAACCTATGTTATTTCAATGATGAGTTTTGCTAAAAGACAAGCAGGGTGTACTTTTTAAACTTCCAAAAATGTCCAATTCCCTCTATGTCATGACCTTGCCAATTCTTATAGTTTTATCTCCTGCCACATTCCCATTCATACTATTTGCTTTAAACAGTTCAAAGATTGTATTTCCTCCAAAACATAATGTTCATTCATGTCTCCATATCTTTCCACATGGTGTCCCTTTTGCCTAGGATATTCTTTCCAAGGTTTCTCCATAAGGTAAACTTCCATTCATCCTTCAGGATGCGGTCTACATGCCCGAACCTCCAGCAACTAGCAGAGTTCAGAAGTTCAGAATGGATGTGACTTCTTTCCTGCCCACTCGTGGAGATATTTTGTACCTTCAAATATCTTTGCTTCCTCGCCTTGTACATTATACTCCATCTTGCCCTACTTACTCAAGAACTTACTTGCCACAGTTTTTCCTTCGCTCTTCACACCAATGTTTCTTCCCCACTGGAGCATTCCCATCAGCATGGGAAAGTTCAATTATTTCTCCTATAATAACTTAAAAACTCTTTTGACCTAACTTCACTCACCAGTCATTGCTTCATTTCTCTGCCCCCTTTTATGACAAATCTCGTGAAAAGTTGTCTATACTTGCTATTCTATTCTCACCTGCTAAGACACCAGTATCCCTTGTTTGGTCCACTCCAGGACAAGCAGTCACCTTGTGTTCCTCTAATGTTCCAGAATATTCTCAACACAGAGCCTTTGCACTTGTTCCTTCTAACTAGAGTGCTCTCCCCCAGGTATAAGCTTCCTCACTTCCTTTCGGACTCTGCTCAAATTTCACCTTCCTGGTGAGGCATGGACTCAGTGCAATTAAAAACATAAATAGCACTCCCCCAGCCTCAAGCATTCTATAACTTCCCTTTACCCTGCTTAAATGTTCTCTCTAGTAATTACCATTTTATTCACTATATGTTTACTTGTTTATTTGGTCATATCCCACCACTAGGATTCAAGTTATTTGAAAGCAGGGACTTGTTTTGTCTACTGCTATGTCTCCGGTGTCTAAAGTCATCCATGGCACATAGTAGACCCTTAATACCTGTTGAATTAAGTAATTTATTGACTAATTGAATGATGACTTTTTAATGTTCATCAAATGCAAATTAAGTTTTATGCAATTTTATTCCTTGAAGTAATTAAGTTATTCATCTTTTCTCCCATAGTTCTCTCATAATTAACAATAAAAATTTGTATTGAATAGATAGAAAAAGACAGAAATAGTCTTGAAATAGTGGGCCCTTTGCTTGACCATCATCTTTAACACAAAACTTTCCTCTCAGTTAATCCAAATGTTAAAAAAAAAAATCAGTAACTAACATCTATGAAGCACTTACTTTGACTCAGGTATTGAATTAGTTTGCCTACATGTTATCAAGATATAAAACAGCCCTACTATTAGTCCTATTTTACAGAGGAAAAAGCTGAGGTTCAAGGTGGGTATAGTAACTTGCCCAAAGTTACAAAGATGAGGAATGCAGAGCTAGAACTTGAACACACTTCTCTTGGAGTCTAGAGACTGAACTCACAAGCACTGAGGTAAGTGGTTGATTAGCAACTCAAACTTTACCACTGTCTTCTAAATAATAAAATGATATCAATGTGATTTATAAATATAGGGGTATAAGTGGAACCTACTTATGTTATAAAATACTGTTATGATTAGAAAAGGAAACTTGATAAAACTACTCTTAAAAATGTGAGATCTTTGGAACTTCCCTGGTAGCGCAGTGGTTAAGAATCTGCCTGCCAATGCAGAATACACAGGTTCGATCCCTGGTCCGGGAAGATCCCACATGCCACAGAGCAACTAAGCCCGTGTGTCACAACTACTAAGCCTTCACTCTAGAGCCCATGAGCCACAACTACTGAGCCCACATGCTGCAACTATTGAAGCCCTCGCACTGTAGGACCCACGTGCCACAACTACTGAAGCCTGTGCACCTAGAGCCCATGCTCTGCAATGAGAGAAGCCACCACAAAAGAGAAGCCTGTGCACCACAATGAAGAGCAGCCCCAGCTGGCCACAACTAGAGAAAGCCCGCATGCAGCAACAAACCCCCAACGCAGCCAAACAAAAAAAAGAAAAAGAAAAGAAAAAAAAGTAAAGAAAAAAGTATTAGCTCTGAAGGTGCTAACATATTAAAAAAATATATATGAGATCTTTGATTTGGAGGAGTTAAAGTTGTCTTATTACCATTTTACTTTTAAATAGTGACATCACATTTTCATAGCACTTTAGAGCTTAAGTTATTCTTGGCACTTATTTTCTTCTCATAAAAATCCTGTGATACACATAGGAAAGCCCCACTTTGCAGCTGGGAAAATGGGGGCTCAATGAGTCAGGATCAGTCTACTACAAATCCAGTTATTTTTGTCATTTATTTCAAATTCAAGCATCATAAATCCAGAATAAAGTAGGAGAATCATTCAATATAATGCTGGAACTTCTAGGCTGCGTATAGGGTGACAGGGTATCTAAAGCGTGTATTATATTGTGATAATAAATGCATACACAATAAATTAGTTTTTAATTTAATTTGCCTTGATCCAATAACTTTATCATTTATTAGAAGTATTTGGTGAAAAATGAAAAAACAGATACAAAAAGGTAACATAGTGTGGAAGGATTTAACATCTCTCATATGCAATAGCAGAAATGGAAAGCAAAGCTGGCATCTGTCAGACTCACTGATTTCATTCTAATGGTAACTAAAGATGAAGAAATTAAATACTTCCACTTGTTAATCTTCTATCTAAAGGTTAAGCATTTCCTCATGATTTATATATAATCAGTAATATTTCATTGAGAAATTTATATCTAAATCACATGTATCTATAGTTTGAGTTCCATCTCAAGAAAGCCCTTGGACATAGAGAACAGACTTGTGGTTGCCAAGTAGGAGGGGAGAGGGGAAGAGAAGGATTGGGAGTTTAGATTAGTAGATGCAAACTAGTATACATACAATGGATAAGCAACAAGGTCCTACTGTATAACACAGGGAACTATATTCAATATCCTGTGATAAACCAGCATGGAGAATATGAAAAAGTATATATATAGATAGATAGATAGATAGATAGATAGATACATATATAGATAATATGTATATATATGTGTGTATATATATATATAAACTGTGTCACTTTGCTGTACAGCAGAAATTAACATAACATTGTAAATCAACTATATGTCAATAATTTTTTTTTAATTTACAATAAAAAAAAGAAAGAAAGAAAGCTCTTGGAAGTTAGATCCAAATCTATGTTGACTCTTGCCTAATTGCAGGCAATAAAGAACTTTCTGAAATCTTGGCATTTTCTATGAAGTACTTTTGTTTTACATTTTAAGCTATCTGTAATCATTCTTCACAGATTACTATTAACTAACTATGGTCAGAAGCACACTGTGCCAGCATCTATACCTTCTATTATTTTGAAGTGCTGTAAAAATTCCTGAGAAGAGTAGGCATCATTTCTAACCTAATTTTAGTGAGATCATATACACTAATAAAAAGGTCAACCAGATCATTTGAGTAGATGATGTACAAATGAGAGTGTAGTTGACATTTTGTGGTACTATAGATACATCTATCATTTTGCATACTTCAATTTTTTAAATTCAGAGCAATTTGAAGAGAAGGAACAAAGGTAATTCATAAACTTGGAAACAACTGAGGTAGCTGGCCAAAGGCGTAAGAATTAATATTTCAAGAGGTGAAATAGTGATTTGGGCCCCTTCAATACTTAGCATTAGCTGAAAAGCATGTATGATAACAACTTGAACTGCCATTCATTCATACATCTACTCACTCATTCATGTATTTCATGAACACTACCCACACACAAGGCACTTTGATGTGTGGCCAAATAATATGCTGTAAATAAAGTGTACTTTAAACATACAGTTAATACAATCAGAAATTCAAGTATATCTCCTGCAAGATTATTTAAATATCAATACACGAAGTAAGCAGGGTTACATCATTCCATTCCATGAGGGAAGAGGTGAAAAGGAAAGCTATGAAGAGAGGCAGCCAGTTATTTTGTGAAGGATACTGTGGAAGGATATGGCAAGTGAAATTAGTCCAACCCTTGGTTCAAATGCTAACTCAGTTGCCTTCACCTGAAAAGACATTTGTCCCATCTCTCAAAATAAGGTTGTTATGAAGAAAAATGGAAAAAAATTAGAATGAAAGTACTCTGTAAACCATAAGTCACTATATAAATCTCTATTAATAAGTGATGCTTTTGATAGTGCATTAAAAATAGGATATGTTAGTATCTTGATCTCAGAAGCAAGAATATTAAAAAGGGATAATGAAACAGAATCCATTAAAGTGGGATCAAGAAAGAAGACATCTCCATCCAGTATCTAATATCCTGGGTGCTGTGGAGCCAATGTTATTGCTCACGTTTTTCTACTAGGTTCACATTCTCTACATTCTTATTATATAGATAATAATAATAACTATTATTTTGTGATGTTTAGTGAATATATGCAAGTAATATAAAAAATGTAGCATGAAAAATAAATCCAATTTGTTTAATTAATGATAAAGTTACAATTCAACAATGATTTATATCAATGGCTCAGTTTTGATTTCAAGAGGCAGCAAAATGTCATGGTTAAGTACAAACTCAAGCCAGAGTGCCTGGGTATAAATCTCACCCTCACTACTAAATTTCTCTCTCTGCCTTGATTTTCTCATCTGTATTTAACAGACTAAAATAGCCCCTACCTTACTGGGTTATTATAAAGATTAAGTGAGTTAGTGTTTGCAAACTGCTTAGAATAGTGCCAAATAATACTATTATGGAACTTTTTGCTATTATAAGCTTATTATTTTCCAAAATGTTAAATTTGATTTACATCTGTGATGATAGATGATATATGTATTCTTATTTAATATTATCAAAGAGAAAATATTCTACCTGCCAAGAGTAATAATTACTTTGAGTTACTGTATTAGTTGACATATGCAGAAAGCCACTGGTACAAACTAGCTGTAAAAAAATGTTTCTATAGCTCCAACTACAGGCCAGGAGAAAATGGCGGCATCGCCAAAGTCTTTGGTGCTTAGATAGAGTACAGCTCGACTGACTTGTGGTATACATACCACTGATTACTCTCTGTATGCACTTGTGCAAGGTATTCTCTGGTGCCAACACCTGCAGTTTAATGAGTGGCCATCTGCTTCTATTCTAAAGTACTCAGTCAGCTTTAAGAAAGTGAATTAGTTGCCCCTTGGCAGATTTTGAAAATGTTTGCAGTGTGTGCCCCTTTAGTAGACAGTATTTATAAAAGCCTAATATAAGATTATACCACACCTATAAACCCAACATATGTCTCTTTACTGTAATGTCCTGAATAAAACTGAGGATTTGATATATACTATAATTAAAAATAAAATGCTGTGGCTGTCTCTAAAATATAACTAGCAGGCAGAATAACTAAACTCATACCTCCTTAGTTTCCAAAGTTGTCTGAGAATTCACATATACTCTGATAGGTAACGTTTTTAAATTTATTTATTTTATTTTTGGCTGCATTGGGTCTTTGTTGCTGCATGCGGTCTTTCTTCAGTTGCAGCGAGCGGGGGCTGCTCTTTATTGCAGTACGCGGGCTTCTAACTGCAGTGGCTTCTCTTGTTGAGGAGCCCGGGCTCTAGGCATGCAGGATTCAGTAGTTGGGGCTCACGGGCTCTAGAGCGCAGGCTTAGTAGCTGTGGCGCACAGGCTTAGCTTCTCCACAGCGTGTGGGATATTCCCGGACCAGGGCTCGAACCCGTGTCACCTGCCTTGGTAGGCAGATTCTTAACCACTGCGCTACCAGGGAAGCCCTGATAGAGAATGGTGCTACTTAAAATGAACTAAGGAGAACTCCAAAATCAGGAACTAAGGAAATATCTTAACCCTCTACCACAGAGAGTAAATGTTCTCAAAGCAAACAGGAGACTCAGGTCAGCCTAGAGTAGAAAAAAAGTTGCTCCTGTGATGAAAGTACAATGACACCAAGGAAGCCACTTCTTTTGTGTGTGCAGGTCATCCAAGCCTCTATTTAAACAGAATTTCTGCAATTGTAAGAAACTAAATTTTATAAACCAAAATTTCTAAGCACAGTATTTCAGTTTATATTGAAAAACAGAATTTTCCGACAAACCAGGACTTTACTTTGAGATGGCCTGCAAATTATTCAATCAAAATACAGACTATATTATTTTTTGGTGAGCAGATTCTTTATCTGAAGGATGGCAATAAAAAAGGTATCTTGACTAACTAATGGCTATAAGCTGTAAAACCCTGATATATCAATAAAAAGGAGACATGAGAGTCCAGAACAGACACCACTTGAATGGGTCTTAGATGGGACCCAAGAAAACTTGTCTATCCTTTTGCCAAGTTCCAAAAAACTTCTTTAGATATCCTAAGATCATAGATGAGGCTCTAACCATAAACTTGTTTCTCCATAAACTTTCTTTCCCTGCTTCTGGTCCAGGAAGTATTTTATAACAATGGTAATGTTTGCAGTGATATCATGCATTATGTGTTGACTGCAAAATAATTTCCCTTGACTTTTATATAAAGATGACAGCCAAGTAAGTCCCCAATTCTGAAATAAACTATTTATAGAATCACATAAAGATATCTAAAGCTATATTAGAAATGCAAGTGAAGAATATTAATTCAGGTCCTGAAAGAGCCCAGAAAAAATTCCACAAATAAAAGAGGCATGGGGGACTCATACATAATACAGGACAACAGATAAGACAGGAAGAGATTCCCAGTTACATTCCATTAAGTACACATCTACTGACTAAGGAACTTTGCGCAAATAAAGTAGGCAACTCCCTGGTCTATGATATCAGAACTGCTTTCTGAAGAAGCAGCATACGGCTTTTTTTCTTTTAGCCTCCATCATGACCATTAACATGTCCCCATTTTTTATGTTTTTGGAATGCCATGAAATAGACAGCAGAACATACAGGATATGTCTTACAGCATTCTCAAGTTAAAAGTTTTTTCTGCAAATGTGTTGACATGACAAATCCTGGAAAAAAGGCAATCTGTGTTGTAGTTTGTCTTTCATGGCTTTCTTTGAGGGAAAAATTATGGACTATTTCAAAGTATTCAGATATTAATATTCCTTTGTGGAATCAGATAGCTGGGCCCTAGAAGTTAATATCCCTTTGTAGAATCAGATAACCAGGCAAGAGGGAAATAAGATACCTCCTCCTCAGTCTAGCAGTACCATGCTATTAAAGTATACCAGACTTCAGAAATAATGGTAAGCAGCTAAGTATCTCAAGTAAAACTCCAAAGAGAAAGGATGCTAGGAGCATCCAAGTAGAACCTAAGGGTAATCAAAGAGAGACAATCTCTATTGTTTAATGGAAAACCAGATATGTGAATGAAACTCATTATTTCAAAATTAATGAAAGAGAAACAATAATGAGCCTTTGAAAAGATTTCATGGTCAAGGGATAAAGAAAACACACCTATGCTAGAGAAATACTTCGTCTAATTAATAAGAAAATTTTAGAGATCACCTGCTTTCTATAATCACTTTAAATCAAGAAAAAAGGAACTTAGATAAGCAAGTGATAAAATGAAATAAATGCACAAGAGACTAAGGTGGAAAAGTCATTTCAATGTGCAGAGTATTAAAGAAAAATGGATAAGATATCAGAAGAGTATAAGCAAGCCAAATAAAAGTGCTGGAATAAAAATTTGCATCCAAAACCAGAAAGAACAAAAATGACTCTATAGATTGTCAAATCAGTGATGTAACATTCAAATTCGAGAACATAGCATTATTAATCAACTATTTTGCTTACAAAAACATGTTGATAAGAGTTTAAAGTAGTATTAACATTTTGGAAGGCAACATGGCTATGTCTATTCAGGTCTTCTGCCCCTTTCTGATTGTGTTTGTTTTCTGATGTTGAGTTGTATGAGTTGCTTACACATCTTGCATATTAACCCCTTGCTGGTCATATCATTTGTAAATATTTTCTCCTATTCCATAGGCTGTCTTTTGTTGATGGTTTCCTTTGCTGTGCAAAATCTTGTCAGTTTAATTAGGTACCATTTGTTTATTCTTGCTTTTACTTCCATTGCCTTGGGAGACTGACTTAGGAAAACACTTGTAAAATTTATGTCAGAGAGGGTTTTGCCTAAATTCTCTTCTAGGAGTTTTATGGTATCATGCCTTAAAATGACTTGAAGACTTAAATATGAATTTATTTCTGTGTATGGCATGAGGGAGTGTTCTAATTTCATCGATTTACACATGGCTGTTCAGCTTTCCCAACACCACTTGCTGAAGGTGGTGTCTCTTCTCCATTGGACATTCTTGCTTCCTTTGTCGAAAATTAATTGACCATGGGTGCGTGCGTTTATTTCTAGGCTCTCTGTTCTGTTCCATTGATCCATATGTCTGTTTTTGTGCCAGTGCCACACTGTTTTGACTACTGCTCTGATATTTATTATTTCTTTTCCTCTACTAACTTTGGGCTTTGTTCTTTTTCTAGTTCCCTTAAGTATAAGGTCCTTTCAAAACACTCCCATTTACCATTGCAAGAAAAAGAATAAAATACCTAGGAATAAACCTACCCAAGGAGACAAAATACCTGTATGCAGAAAACTATAAGACACTGATGGAAATTAAAGATGATACAAACAGATGGAGAGATATACCATGTTCTTGGATTGGAAGAATCAACATTGTGAAAATGACTATACTACCCAGAGCAATCTACAGATTCAATGCAATCCCTGTCAAACTACCAATGGCATTTTTCACAGAACTAGAACAAAAAATTGCAAAATTTGTATGGAAACACGAAAGACACCACATAGCAAAAGCAATCTTGAGAAAGAAAAACGGAGCTGGAGGAATCAGGCGCCCTGACTTCAGACTATACTACAAAGCTAGAGTAACCAAGACAGTATGGTACTGGCACAAAAACAGAAATACAGATCAATGGAACAGGATAGAAAGCCCAGAGATAAACCCATGCACATATGGTCACCTTATTTTTGATAAAGGAGGCAAGAATATACAATGGAGAAGACAGCCTCTTCAATAAATGTTACTGGGAAAACTGGACAGCTACATGTAAAAGAATGAAATTAGAACACTCCCTAACACCATACACAAAAATAAACTCGAAATGGATTAAAGACCTAAATGTAAGGCCAGACACTATCAAACTCTTAGAGGAAAACATAGGCAGAACACTATACGACATACATCACAGCAAGATCCTTTTTGACCCACCTCCTAGAGAAATGGAAATAAAAACAAAAATAAACAAATGGGACCTAATGAAACTTCAAAGCTTTTGTACAGCAAACGAAACCATAAACAAGATGAAAAGACAACCCTCAGAATGGGAGAAAATATTTGGAAATGAAGCAACTGACAAAGGATTAATCTCCAAAATTTACAAGCAGCTCCTGCAGCTCAATATCAAAAAAAAAAAACAAACAACCCAATCCAAAAATGGGCAGAAGATGTAACTAGACATTTCTCCAAAGAAGATATACAGATTGCCAACAAACACATGAAAGGATGTTCAACATCACTAATCATTAGAGAAATGCAAATCAAAACTACAATGAGATATCATCTCACACCAGTCAGAATGGCCAGCATCAAAAAATCTACAAACAATAAATGCTTGAGAGGGTGTGGAGAAAAGGGAACCCTCTTGCACTGTTGGTGGGAATGTAAATTCATACAGCCACTATGGAGAACAGTATGGAGGTTCCTTAAAAAAATAAAAATAGAACTACCATACGACCCAGCAATCCCACTACTGGGCATATACCCTGAGAAAACCATAATTCAAAAAGAGTCATGTACCACACTGTTCAATGCAGCTCTATTTACAATAGCCAGGACATGGAAGCAACCTAAGTGTCCATCAACAGATGAATGGATAAAGAAGATGTGGCACATATATACAATGGAATATTACTCAGCCTAAAAAAGAAACGAAATTGAGTTATTTGTAGTGAGGTGGTTGGACCTAGAGTCTGTCATACAGAGTGAAGTAACTCAGAAAGAGAAAAACAAATACCATATGCTAACACATATATATGGAATATAAAATAAAATAATGGTTCTGAAGATCCTAGGGGCAGGAGAGGAATAAAGATGCAGATGTAGAGAATGGACTTGAGGACACGGGGAGGGGGAAGGGTCAGCTGGGACGAAGTGAGACACTAGCATGGATATATATATATATATATATATACACACACACTACCAAACGTAAAATAGATAGCTAGTGGGAAGCAGCTGCATAGCACAGGGAGATCAGCTCAGTGATTTGTGACCACCTAGAGGGATGAGATCGGGAGGATGGGAGGGAGGTGCAAGAGGGAGGAGATATGGGGATATATGTATATCTATAGCTGATTCACTTTGTTATGAAGCAGAAACTAACACACCACTGTAAAGCAGTTATACTCCAATAAAGATGTTAAAAAAATATTTAAAAAATAAGAAAAAAAAGTATAAGGTCCTTTCGCTTTTAGTCTGTGTGTGTCTTTAGGTCTCAACAGAGTCTCTTGTAGCCAATATATATGGGTCTCATTTTTGTATCCATTCAGCTACCCTGTGTCTTTTGATTGGAGCATTTAGTCCATTTACATTTAAAGTAATTGATAGGTGTGTACTTATTGCCATTTTGTTCATTGTTTGGGGTTGCTGTGGTTCTTTTTCGTTCCCTTCTTCTTTTGCTCTCTTCCCCTATAGTCTGATGACTATCTTCAGTGTTATGTTTGGATTCCCAAACAGGAGGCTGAAGCATTTTTCTGTGGAGAAACTTACAGATCTAAGAAAGATAACTTGTTTGCAGCCTGTGCTGCTAGACAGGGTTTTCACCTGTGTTTGTTACACGAATTCAGTAACCACGTACCTCTCCGTCTTGCTTAACTTTTAAACAATTCATTTTCAGGATCATGTTCTCACCCATATTATCCATATTTTTGTATTTGAATATTTTTTTCCTTTATTCTAATTTTAGCAGAACTTGGATAGGATAGGAGCAGAGTTAATAGTGTTGTTTAATCTGTCATATTCTACTATATTTTCTACTATAACCAGAAAAATCAGAGGTTAGGTAAAAATTTTTAAATCCAAGTTGTAACCTTTAGTGTTTTAGTGCCTTGTTAATGACATCCTTCATGTGGCTTAGTTAGTATCTTAATTTGCCTCTCTGGGTTGTGGCTTTCTTTTTCTCTGCTCTGATTCAGAAAAGAGCCATGCTAACCATATTTTCTGATTCGTGCCTTAGAGAGAGAAGTAGTTAGCAGTACTGACATGATGAGCAACATCACTGGGGGCTGCAAATACATTTGATGGTCACACTAAACTCTTTATAAAAATTATAAAGATTGTGCTGCTATTTATATGTTGGGTGATTTACAAAAGCCCATATATGTTGTTTTCTAATATAATTTGTGTTCATGGATTTTTTCTGTTCACATGAGTACATTTTGACCTGGGTATCCTGATGGAAAACTTGCATCTGAAGGAACAAAACAACTAAGGTTCTCTACATGTTCAAAATGAAACCCTTAACTTCCAATGAAAAGGGGAATTGATAGGACCAGAAACATACTACAATTGTCTATCTATTGTCCAATTTCCAATCTTCAATATTACTACTGAGTGGATCATGAAATAAAGCTGAGAGGACATCATTCCTTGAGTACGAATAGCATTAGAGAAATACTGGAAGATATAAAACCATATAAATGTTATTGTTCATATAAAATTTGACTACTTTATAATTGTTCAGATTCATTACAGTACTTGAGAAAATGAAAGCCATGAAAGATTACACATCTTGCCCAAGATCACAAAAGTAGTATAATGGTAGTTGCCAAACCAAAACCTTGTTTCTAGACTTCTGGTGTTTTATCCTATACCAGTGTGGTACATTCTAAACTGCTTTGCAACCAAACACAAATAAGTCTCAATTTCAAGATTATATTTTATAGCTGTGTGGCTGTGGACATATGACATTAATTTCAGTTCACTCATTTTAAAAATGGAAATTTCTTTCCATGACTACGTCATAGCATTATGGTGAAGATAACATATGAAGTACCACCCACAGTTGTTATAATATTGTAAGTGCTCAAGTATTTATTGTTTTAATCAACAGCTGTTCATTTAACACTTACTATGACCCAGGCACAGTGCTAGATGTTGAGGCTTTAAAGCTGAGCAAAACATATGTAGATTCTGTCCACGCAAAACTTAAGACCCAGTGAGAAAGGGGTAATAAAAACAATTACTATGAAGAAAAAAATGCATTGCAGTGGTAGAGAATAATGATGTGGGGGAGATGGCTACTGATAGAGAATGGTTAAAAGGAATAATTGAAGTAGTTAATGATGGTACACCATAGGCATGGGTACATTGACCCGTCTAGATTTGAAACCATTACAGCTTGCACTAGTATGCTGACAATGATAGAGAGTTGACAGAAGGTGAGTTTGGGAAATAGAACAAACGTGATTTCTCCATGGACTGAAAGTGAGAATGAGAAAGAGTGGATGACTCAGATTTCTGGCTTTATTAACTGAGTAGATTTTTGAGATCCCTATAAAGCGTGCAAGTGGAGACCTTTGAGAAGCCTTTTGGATTTGAATCTGTAACTCAGTGAAGAGATAAAGCACAGAGATAACTTTAGGCATCCATTAGCATATAGATGGTATCTGAAGCAAAGGAGATGGATAAGATCACTTAAGGATAGAGAGCATAAAGTATGAAGAGGGCTCAAGATGTAGCCCTGGAGCATTTGAATAGTGACACAGAAAAAGAAAAAAAATCAGTGAAAGACAGATAAAGGTTTGATGAAGTTGAGAAATCTGGAGTATGACATCACGTTAGCCAAGAGAAGACCATTTCTAGAGGAGGTGGTTCATTATATTTAATGATCCTTGAATGTTTTTTAATCATAGTGAAAATAATGTTTGAAACTCCTGTTTATTTTCTTCTTGCCAATGTAGTTGGCTAGCTCCCTTCCACATGGGCTCCATTTGTCTATTTGGCCATTAGTTAAGGATACAACGAGCCCACCAATGATTTCAGAGTGAGTGTCATGGAGAAAAGTTTCCATTCCTCCATAAAAATGGCTTCTTTTACTGCATTTTTTTATTGTGGTAAAAACACATAAATTTACCCTTTTAACAACTTCTAGTTTTTATTTATTTTTTGTGTGTGTGGTACCCGGGCCTCTCCTGTTGCGGAGCACAGGCTCCGGACGCGCAGGCTCAGTGGCCATGGCTCACGGGCCCAGCCGCTCCGCGGCATGTGGGATCTTCCCGGACCGGGGCACGAGCCTGCGTCCCCTGCATCGGCAGGCTGACTCTCAACCACTGTGCCACCAGGGAAGCCCAACAACTTCTAGTTGTACATTAAAAATTGTTAACTACGCACATTATTGGACAATAGATCAAGAATTTTCATCTTGCATGACTGAAACTCTGTATCTGTTGAACAATTCCCTATTTCCCTCTCCCCAGCCCCTGGCAGCCACCATTCTACTTTGTTTCCATGAATTTGACTACTTTAGATGCCTCATAGGTGGATTCATACAGTATTGGTCCTTTTGCGATTGGTTTATTTCACTTAGCATAATGTTCTAAAGGTTCATCCATGTTGTGGCATGTGACAAGCTTTCTTTAAAGCTGAGTAACATCCCAGTGTTTGTATATATACTACATTTTCTTTATACCACATTTCCTTTATCCACTGATATCTGGTGTGTCTGAGAGTGTCTGAGGTCATCTCATTGTAGTTCTGATTCTATTTCCCTGATGCTTAGTGATGTTGAGCATACTTTTATGTGCTTGTTGGCCATTTGTATATCTTCTTTGGAGATATGTCTATTCAAGCCCTTTGCCTAATTTTTAATTAGGTTATTTGATTTGTTATCAGATACACTGCTTGCAAATATTTTCTCCCATTCCATAGGTTGCCTTTTCACTCTAGATTTTTTTCCTATGCTAAGCAGTTTTTAAAGTTGATGTAGTCCTACTTAATTTATGCTGCTTCTGTTACCTGTGCTTTTGATGTCATATCAAAGTTTTACTAAACAGGTTTTAAGCTACTAATATTTCACTAAGATTTTATTTTTACCATATAGAAAATGAGGACACTTAAGTGTTAAATTGACATGTTCAGTGTGCTTTTCATCTCTATTGAAGAATCACAATAAGATCTTAGAGTTTGTGTGCAGTATAGGCTTTCAGAAATCCTTGGCCATAAACCCAGGACTGTCTGGCCTACTCTAGCACACCATATGGCCTGCTTAATTAATGGCCACTCTGTGGTGACATCAATAACATGTGTTCTACAATTCAGTGACTTTAGTGATCAACAGGATTTTACTGAGATCAAGGGATCAAGGACTGATTAAAATTGAAGTATGGAAACTGAATTAGAAAAATAATCTGAATTAATATCACTTGCAGATGATAGGATTTGTCTTTCAGCAAATCCAAAGAATAAACTAAATCTACTACTACAAAAGTGTTCATCAAAGTGTCTTCTTAACCAATACACAGAAATCAACAGTTTTACAATTGATAAGCAATAACTAGCTTAAAATTTAAATAAACCTCCAATTTCTAACATCCACAAAATGTGAAACACACGGAAGTAAACTCAATATGAAATGCACAGATACTGTATGAAGAAAGCTATAAAACTCAGGTAAGAGACACAAAAGAAGACATGAATAAATAGAGAAGCATATTTTGCTTTTGGTTAGGGAGATACCACATAGCAATAGTGCTAATTCTTCCAAATTACACTACAAATTTTATGCAATAGCACTTGAAATTTAAACAATTTGGGAACTTGACAAAATGAGAGTAAAATTTATGTGGAAAATAAACAGTACAGATTACCCAGCAAAATTCTGAGAAAGGAGAGTGATTGGGCATATCAGCCCTACTAGATATTAAAATTTATTATGAAGCTGCAGTAATTAAGGAAGTATGTTACTGGTTCAAGAGGAGACTGACAGACTGTTGTAACTGAAGAGAGTACAGAAATAGGCTTTCCTATAAGTATAGAATTATTTAAAAATACAAACTTGGGTTTCACCTGAAATTAAACCTCTTAGAGGCTCAAGGAAGACTGAACTAAAAATGTAACTTCTTGGTTGACTAATAGCCCAAAACTTAATTAAGGCAACCCTTTATATTAAGTGGCAATCCCTACCAAAGTACTTATAAACCCTCCTATCCAATGCAATTTTATTTCCATGGGCTTACATCTAGTTTTCACCCATATGCTCTTGCTCTCTCTCTCTCTCTTATATATATATATATATTTAAATAGTTGCAAGAATGTAAAAAGATAAATATGTTCAATAACATTTCATGAACACCTTCCTGTTTTTCTATATAACCTTAATAATGAATAATTTAACAAGTTCTTTATCATTCTGGAGTGAAAATGATTCTAAAATTTAATTTGTTCTACATTTAATTTTTGTTCACTTTATTGTATAAGCAGCATAGAGCTATTTAGTCCATCTTTTCAATTATTCTCTTGTAATATATTCTATAACAAATGTTTTAGTAGATATAAATTGCCTTCTGAAAGGATGGTATGAATGTACATTGCATAAGTGTTTACATTTTCATGATGTATTTACATAGTGAAAAGATACTGATTATATCTTAATCTGAGTTGCACAAATTGATAGTAATGCTGATGAATTCTGTGTGTATTATACATAGGTACATAATTTTGTTTTAATTGAGTATTCCCTTACCCACACATACATTTGTTTCTCTATATATCAGAGGTTAATTACATATTATTCACTGTTAATCCAGAAACTTTAGCCATGTTATATCTGACAGGAAACTTTTCCATTAACCAGTGATAAGCCCAATATAAATTAACTTAAGTAACTTTATAGACAGTAAGTATTAATGGAAATTACAGATTTCCAATAAATATACAAAGGCTTTAAGATCAAACACGACTAAGCTAAAAACACCTGAGTGTTGATAATGTGGGAGGAAAATGGGAAGAGAAAAAGTAACTCAGGTGAAGGGTTCTCAGAAGTAGCCCTGATAATTTGTCCTCATAACAAATGGACATCTAGGAAAGAGCAGCAAGAGAACAAGCTGCTCTCTAGAAAAAGGTGAACTACCAACACTGACTCAAGGAGAAACAGAAAACCATGAGACCTATAATCATTGGAAAATTTCATTAGTATTAAAAAATCTGTAATAAAGCACCAGGTTATTGTTAATGAACATTCTAAGGATAAATAATTTGTACAGGTTAGAGTTTGAGAGTAGAGATCATGAAGAGCTGCCAGACTCATTTTATGAAGCCAATTCAACCTCCATACAAAACCAGGTAAGGATCATCTAAGAAAGGAAAATCACAGGCAAATTTCATACTAATTGAACATTTTTGCAAAAATCTAATATGCAGAATACCCAGTAACACATTTATGTAAATTTTAGCCATAAACCAAACATAGGATTATTTGTTCTATGTATAAATGCCTATATAATGCATGTATTTAAAAATGTGGATAAGAAGGCACATCTAGCTTCAGGAGAGCCGTTAAATCTGGACAGAGATGAAGAAAGGGATCAGGGATGGTAATAAAGTAGGTTTCAACTGTGTATCTACTTTTTTTTTTTTTTTTTTTTGTGGTACGCAGGCCTCTCACTGTTGTGGCCTCTCCCGTTGCGGAGCACAGGTTCCGGACACGCAGGCCCAGCGGCCATGGCTCACGGGCCCAGCCGCTCCACAGCACGTGGGATCCTCCCGGACCGGGGCACGAACCCGTGTCCCCTGCATCGGCAGGTGGACTCTCAACCACTGCGCCACCAGGGAAGCCCTGTTTTTTAATATATAAAAATCCAAAGCCAAAACTGCAAATGTTAACATTTGTTCAGTGTGAGTTTAGTCACATATGTTTATTATTCTTTGAGCTTTTCTATGAGTTTGAAAACTTTCATAATGAGGATTGTGAATACAGACAGATATGTACTATTGGTCTCCATAACAGGAGCAAGTTCAAGTGATTTCCCTCCTGAACCCACTCTAGTCAGGTTGAGAGGAAGAGAAATTGTAGACAGCAAGTATAAATAATGATTTCAAGAAGTTTTAATATAAGGGGGAACAGAGCAATTTGGAAAAAGCTGGAGGGAGATATAGAGTCTCAAGGAAGGTTTGGTAAACATGACAGATATTATAGCATATTTTATGCTGAAGGGAAATATGTAATAATGAAAAAGATAATTCAAGAGAGGGAAGAATTTCTGGAAGTATGTCTTCAGCTAAGTGAAGGGGAATGGGAATTACTCTAGTAAAGAAGGTCAACTGTAGTAACGGGAGAAAAGAGAGACAGATGCAGGGAGTTTGATAATGATGCTGGGGGCTTATGGAAGGTGCCTTCTGATTGCTTGTCTTTTCTTGGTGAGGTAGGAATACGTATAGGGAAGTAGCATATGGAAAAGTGGTAGTACTTCCAGGCAGCATTAAAAGTGCACTTGAGGATAGGTGTTATGACTTTTAAGTGAGTTCCACTGGCATGATTAAGTGTTTTCCACCAGCCATGTTCAGCTGCATGAGTGTAGGTGGAGAATAGTCTAAGTTAAACAGGATTTTGTTTTTTCCTTGATGGCTAGAGAGGGCAAGGGGAAAAAGAAATTTGAGTGTATAAGCATGTAAGTGATTATAATGACTGACCTTGGAATTGACGCTGAGGAATGAGGGAAGTAAGAACATGAGGTGGGTGAAGGATAAGAAAAAGGTGGCAGGATCAATGGATTAGAGGTCCCAATGGGGGCTAAATGTGGTTAAAAGTGTGCAGTAGAGAGGGTGACCTGAGAAAACAGGGGTTGTTGGTCACAGATTGAGATTTATGAAATGGAGTTTATGGAGGGGTGGCAGTTGACTGGCAATGACACTCTCTAGGATAGCATTATGGGAGTGAGTGGCGAAGGTGGGGTGGAGAACAAGATCCTTTGGTGAAGAAGTTAAGAAACTGAGGCCTGGGTATTGGGAAGATCATTCATGGGGATATTAAAATCAAGGATTATGACAGGAGCCGTGACAGGCTTGTGGTCCTAGCCAAGATGAAAGATCCCCATATTCCAGGTCTCCCCTCTGACAACTAAAAATCCCACAACAAAAGGAAAATGGAAGGCTCTAAAAGTCTTTAAAAGGTTGAAAAAAGATTGCATAGAGGCTTTGAGACTTGAGGAATGACATGGCAGTGTGTTCACTCGGTTTCCTTATTGTTTCCATGTATCCTAAACAGGGCACTTAAGCCTTCAACCCAAACCAATAACAGGCACAGATAAAAATGATTTTTAAAAAGCCTGTTCCTCCAAGCCAAAGGACTTGAAATGTAATGGCTTAAGAACAGAAAATCTTTTTGACAATACCCATCTGGCTCCAGCCAGACACCAATGGCAAACGCACACCCCCTCTCTGGTTTCAGCTCACCTAAGCAGGAAGCCGATATTCCCAACGTTTCCCCACACAGCACAGAAACAGCCAGCAAGTGTCCTGGTTCCCCCAGTGATGCAGTATTGGTGAAACCAAGAGATTTGATGATCCAGCCCGTTCTTAGAAGCAGGTGATGGTCTGATTGCCCGGCTAAGTTAGTGTAGGTGCAGTTGAGTAAGGAGCTGATCTTCCAACCCCTACGCAGTAGAATTAGGTAATACTCTGTCAGCAAATTCAGCAAGCTAAGCTTCAATTCCCACCTAGCAGCAAGGAGACTTCGTGAGGATTCGCGAGTCAGAGCAAATGAGCACTCTTCTTCCCTCCCGCCCGTCCCAGGTATCAGCAGGATCCAGCAGGTAGCTGAACATCGACCCTGAATTGGTAGCAACAAGACTCAACAGCTGGTGTGAGTAGAGTGGACACGATGATGTCCCCCACTGCTGGTGTCAGTGGGGCCCAATGGGGAACTTAACATCCACACCCAACTGGTGGCAACAGACAGACTGAACAATGTGGTATGAGGCAGTGCTAGGCAGCATGCCTGTGCTTCTCCCTACCCTTGTGCCAGTGGATAAGAGACCGAGTACCCACACCCAAGCAGCATCAGTGAGGTATAAGGAGGTGTTGCAAGGGAAGCTTAACAACTTTACTTCCCCCTCCCTCGGTGGCATGAGCCCAGTGTGGAGCTGAGCTTACACCACAAAGAAGGAACAGGGAGGGCATTGTGAGTTGGTGCCCAGCTTCTGTGAAGGGGTCTAGGCCAAGGGGTGAGCGGAATTTCCACTCCATCCATGTGTAATGAGGCTCTATGAGTCAGGACTCCACTTTTGCTGCAGAGGTGTTGGTGACGCCCAGGGGGAAGTTGAACCCACACACCCACCAGAACCTTGAACTGCACCTTAACAGGGAAATTCCCTGCTAAGAGGAAATATTAAATATGATCCGAAGTATTAGAATTCGACATCTTTCTTAGTCTGTTCAGACTGCTATGACAGGATACCATAGATTAGGGGGCTTATACACAATAAGAATTTCTCACCTTTCTGGAGGCCAGGAAGTCCAAGATCAAGGTGCCAGCAGATCTGGTGTCTGGTAAGGGCCTGCTTACCTGGGTTATAGATGGCAGTCTTTTCACTGTGTTCTCACATGGAGGAAAGGGCGAGTGATCTCTCTGGGGCCTCTTTAATAAGGGCATATATCCTGCTCTGCCCTTATGTCCTCATCACTTCCCAAAGACCTCACCTCCAAATACCATCACGTAGGGGATAGGTTTCAACATATGAACTTCCGGGGGATACAAACATTCAGTTTATAGCAACATTCCAAAAAGCCAGGATACAAAAATAAAAATTACCCATCATCCCAAGAACCCGGAAAAAACAATTACAACACAAATGAGAAAAAAGCAATCAACAGATCCGAAAGGCATATAGTGTGTGTTCTCCAACCACAGTGGAATCAAAATAGAAGTCAAAGACAACTGAAAAAACTCTGAAGACTTGAAAATTAAACAACACTTCTAAATAATCCCTGGGTCAAAGAATAATTCTTAAAGAAAATAGAAATACATAGAGCTCAGTGATAACGAAATACAATATATCAAATTACATAGGAGGCAGCTAAAGCAGTGCACACAGGTAAATTTGCAACACTAAATCCTTGGATTAGAAAGGAAGAAACACTCAAATCAGTAATTTCCTATGTTGAGAAATTAGGAAAGTAAGAGCAAAATAAATTCTATGCAAATAGAAGAAAGTAAATAAAAGGAGCAGAAATTAGTGCATTGAAAATTAAGAGTTATGGAGAAAAGTCAATGAAACAAAAAAGCTGTTTTTTAAAAAATATCAGTAAAATTGACAAACCTCTAAAGAGACCAACAATTTTTTTTTTTTTTTTCCCAGTACGCGGGCCTCTCACTGCCGTGGCCTCTCCCGTTGCGGAGCAACAGGCTCCGGACGCGCAGGCTCAGCGGCCATGGCTCACGGGCGCAGCCGCTCCGCAGCATGTGGGATCTTCGCGGACCGCGGCAGGAACCCATGTCCCCCGCATCGGCAGGCGGACTCTCAATCACTGCGCCACCAGGGAAACCCAACAATTTTTTAAAAGATAGAATTCCAACATCAAGAATGGAAAAAGTAATATCACTGCAGATCCTGCAGTCATAAGGATAATATAAATGATAATAAGGGAATGTTATAAACAAATCTACACACGCACATAAATTGGAAACTGAGGAGAAATGGATAAACTTCTTGCAAACCACAAAGTCACAAACTACTGAAATTCAACCAAGATGAAACAGGCAATTGGAGTAGTCCTCTAACCATTAAAGAAGTTGATTTGCAATTAAAGAACTCCTGCAAAGAGATCTCCAGGCCCAGATGGTTTACAGGAGATTTCTACCAGATATTTAAAGAGGAATAGACTGCAAATTTACACAATTTCTTCCAGAAAGTTGAAGAAGAATCACTCCCTAACTCACCTTATGAAGCTAGGGTTACCCTAATATCGCAGAAAGAAAAAAAGGAAAAGGAAGAAAAACTGTAGGTCAATATCTCAAACAAAGCTGCCAAATTCATCAACAAAATATTTGAAAATCGAACGTGGCAAAGAATAATTACCATGAGCAAGTTGCTTTTATTCTAGGTATGCAAAACTAGTTCAACATTGAAAGGTCAATTAATATAATGCACCATATCAACAAGGTTAAGAAGAAAAACCACATAGCCATTGTAGAACAAACATTTGATAAAATCCAATGCCTATCATGATTTAAAAACAAACAAACAAACACAACTCAGCCAACCAGGAACAGAAAAGTTTCTTCATTCTCACACATACCCCCTACATCTCAAAACCAGCAATGGCACATCAAATCCTTCTCACTTTTGGAATATTTTTGACTTACCCTTCTGCCGCGTCTCTCCTGCCTCTTCCTTTGATGCATCTCTGACTTTCTTTGGCCTTCCTCTCCTACTTATATCATGTGATTACATTGAGGCCACCTGGATAATTCAGGCTCTCCTCTTAAGATCATCTGATGACCAACCTAATTACATCTGCACATCCTTTCACAGCAGTACCTGGTTTAGTACATGATTGAATAACTAGGTGATGGGAACCTTAGAGATTTAGACCTATGTCTAAAAAATGGCAATAAGTGTCAGACAAATCTCCATATGGACAGGGATAGGAAGTCTTACTGGATGAATCCTAATTAAGTTTCTTCCTTTTTTTCTATTCCAATATTTACTAAATATTTACTGAATGAATGATATGTACTCAGATTGTGTTAGATGAAATGGATAAAGTTGTGAATAAGAAACATCCCCTGCCCTCGTGGATCTGGTATTCCTGTGGCAAATACCAAGAGCTAAAATTCTGTGATGAATCCCAAGAAGCGAACAGATGGAATGCAGGAAGAAGAGTGCATTGGGCCGGGTGCCGCGATAGCTAAAAAGAGGGGAACCTGAACCAGTCTAATGGAGAACAAAGTTTACAATCTACAGTTCTCCAATGCTGGGGAAGCTGATGACTTCCACAATCATTTCAGACCTAAGGTTACATCTAAGAAATGGTAGGCAGGTATAGAAGTCTTCAGGCAGGGTACGTGAAGGTTGGATAGAGAACACAGGGATTTCCAAATACTTAAAGAGTATAGCTCTATAGGAGAGGTTTTGACGGGAGGTTGGAAAAGGACCCGTAATACTCCAGGTTTCTGGTCCTCAGTAAACATCCTTGCTATGTTTCTTACTTGAAATATATAAGATAAACATTTGTATTTCATAAGCAATAACTTTCAAAATTATTCTGAGAAATAATATGGCAAGAACTGTTGATAATAAATTAATCTTTCTTTCTTCCTTCTTTTAACTGTTTGAAGGAAGAGGGGGAAGTTGAAGGTTAGGTAACATTTAGTTATACAAACAGAACAACTCATTTTCCTGTGACCTCCAGGCACTTATGTAAGTGTCCATCATTTACAGGAACCAGTGCAGTGCCCAGTTTACACAGTTCACACTATTGGGATCCTATTTTTCCTCCTAAAATGAATCTTCCTCAATAACCACTTTCCTTTTTATTTTTAACTTCCTTTAGGAGGAACAGCTTGGGGTGAGGAGACATTTCACCGTGGTGCCAAGTGAAAGGCTCCTGAAGGAAACAGTGGGAGTGACTATTTTGACATTGACCGTACTGCCTTAAAATAAGTTTTTGATGAAACAAAAAAAAATGGCCCGTGAAAATAAGATCCAAGCCAGCACGAAACATCCTGGTGCCATCTCAGGAAACCACTGTACTTACTGCACATATAATCTAACTGTCTACACTCAAAAGGTGCTAGAGAGATTGTTTCAGGTATACTGTGTGTCATGATTACTTTCAAAATGACTTAAGGCTTAGTCACACTTAAATAGTGCAAAATGAGACAAGATTAGACAGAGACCATCTTAATACTCAGTTCACGTTTTGCCTCTTCCAGGAAGTCTTCCCTGACCCTGCTCCCTTTCAGCTGTTAAAGCTGAGTTATGTGCCTCTTCCTTTGTCTTACCATATGGCCTTTTGCTTCTATCTACTACAACACGTGTCTCCTGAAGGTTGGAGACTGCTGGTAGTTTAAGATGGTCTTCAGCTTCAGGAGATGCTGCTTATTTTGTGGCAGGTCAATATATGTTGCTAAATGCTTGGCATAGATTAAGTACTTAGTAAATAGCTGCTCACAGTCATAAGTGGGCACAGAAATAGGCCCTGAGTTTCTTGATAGTGAAGGAAATAAAGGAGCCATAGTGAACTATAAAATTTGAGGACCCTTTTTTCTCTATTCTTACTTGATCTTTCAGAACCAGGTGCACAGGAAATCACATCCTCTTTTTGGAAACACACTCCTCTCTCAACCTCTTTGACAATGTACTGTCTTGGTTTTCCCTCTACCTCACTGCTTACTCTTTTTCACCGTCTGTTATTTTTTCCTCCTCCTTATAAAGGTTGGAATTCCTCTCAACTCTATCTTTGGCCACATTTCCCTCTGTTTTTTTTTTTCCATAAGTGATCTCATTTATTCCCATGGCTTTAAGCATCAGTTACATTCACAAATCTCAAAGGTATATGTATAGTCCACATCTCTCTTTTGAATTCCAAACTCAAATATTCCATTGTCTACCTATATCGCTAATTGAATATCTAATGTTTATCTCAAAAGTAATATGCAACGTTCAACACAGGACTGCTTATTTCCTTTTCATCCTCCCAAGTCTTTTCTCCATCACTCCAACCTTCTCAATAATGGCAGCCATGAAAATGCTCCTCCCAGACATCTAATTACAAGGAGTGTAATTGACCAAGTGCTCAGATGTTGAGCTCTGAAATCCATCCACGTACTTGTGCAGAGGCTTTACTTTTCACAGACAGCTCCCAGCCAATGGCTGAGTGCAACAGGATTATTAAAGCAGGCATATTTATGGGGGATACAGGATTCCTCTGATAGATAACTTTGGCTTAAGAATTCCCTTATGACCTTGCTCAACATTCCTTAGGCTGCACTGTCTGACGAGCTTAAACTCAAACTTCCTCTGTTCCTTCTTTCCTCCACTCTAGGGCAAACCTACACTGGTATCTCTCAGCCTTTCTTAGCTCCTTCCTCATTTCTTCTCACAAGTGTTTACTCTAGTAAAATCCATGCATGTTTAATGCTATCTTGGACTCTGCCTTTTAGAGGACCCAGATTAATAAAAGTGGTACCAAAAATAGGGTAGTCTGAGAAACAGGCAAGAAGATGAGGTTTCGGTATTGGCTTATCCATTGCCCAGCAGATGAAAAGGTGGGGTCTGTTTGGTAGGTAAGGCATAGGTAGTCCCTAGCACAAGTTGATGACTCAATTGCAAAATATTTCTCAGCAGGTGATTTGGGAAAATATCCCAGTGCAGGAAGGAGACTTTTGTGTTAGTGTAATGATGTAGGTATTTGGAGAATATTGTACATGTGCACAAAATAGCAGTTGGCTGGTTAATGCTAAGTTGTATCCAACGACTGCAGAAGGATAGTGAGAGAGTGAAAGATGTTAAGAAGCAATTAATAGCTTAGTGTGAGAGCCAGAGACCCTTGCTGATTGGTGGTAGCATATAAAGTGGCCCTTATCACATATAGTGCAAGAGCAGACATAGGGGAACATCGGGTTGAAGACCCAAGTGTGAAAGTACCAGAGATCCAGAAATGTTTCAGTGGTTAGCCAAAGATGGTCAGTTATGCAAAGATCAGAGTCCTGGAGTCCTGACACATGGCATGAAGATACACCCTGAGGTATGCAACTACTTGACACCTAGAACTTCTAGGGTTGCAAAGGTAGCTCATACCTCCCCCCAAAAGAACTAGTACATCTGCTATGTTGTAAGATTCACAAGGCAACTGGTACCTCCCTCAGGATCTGCTCCCACCTCCTCTCTTGGCTGCTAGTCCCATAACCAGACTTAAATCCCAGTATAACCTGACTGGGGATATGCTAGGTCTATAAGGAAGGGAAGATATATGTGTGAAGAACTAAAATAATCAGCAGGGGCCAGGGTCATACCCCTAAAATTGGATTTTGAAGGTACTTGATCAAGAGGACCAGAATGTGAGACTGGATAGGCAATAATTTGTTAACTTGAGGATACTGACTTGGACATGGGACACTCTCGCCAGGTCCCAGAGGATGGAGCAAACTTGCTGTTGGGGGGGCTATCAGAAGCCAGGAAAAAGCTATGGTCAATACTTAATGGAAATACCCGATTAGCACTGGAAAACAGTGGAGGAAGGAAAAAAGGCTGTTAGAACTGGGCATGTGAATCTGGAAGATCAGAGTCTTATGATCCAGGGAAGGCCCAAGTGGACATACTATTTGCCAAGGCCATCAGGAATGTGCTGAGAGAAGGGCTCCAGCATCACTAAGGAATTCAATGCTTATTTTATTTTGCAAGCCAGGAATGATGGTAGAAAAGGCAGTCATGGAGCTTAACTTATTAATATCCATGAGGATGATGGGGCCTAAAAACAACAGAGATCAGGTTGCAGCACTTAAATGCTAGAACCCATGATACCACAAATACCGTGATGACCAACAAGGTCTGAAGGGCAGCCAAGGGGGCTTGACCCATAGGGAGTCAGAGAAATAAGTTGAGCACAGCATCTCTAGAGGCAAAGTAGACAAGCAACCAACAAAGGTACCACTTAATATCTAGAAGTAAAAATTTTTTTAAATAATACGGAGAAGCAAGAGGCTGAGTGTAGTTGACTCAATAAAAAGTCATGATCTCTTGCTTAGACCTGAATCAATGTTCAGATCTGGAATCCAGTGACTGAAGAGATGGACAGGTCCCTAGGAAGAAGACCCCTAAATACCACGGCAATATATATCCCATGATGATTCTCAAAGTCTTTCCCCCAAAGGACCTAGGATCTTTGACTTAGGTGACTGTACAGTGAGAAAAGGGTAATGATAAGACATTTATAGTACTACTAATCACAGTGGACATTGACACATGGAGACCCTCAGTGTCATCACACTCTCTTCTCCCACTAGACTGGTAACTTAGAAGCCAAATAACAAATAGAATACTGGCTAAAGTATGGCTCACAATGGGCTCACTGGGTCTACAAAGCCAAATAAATAGAATACTGGCTAAGGTATGGCTCACAATGGGCTCACTGGGTCTACAAACATTTTTCCAGTCCCCACATGCACAACTGAAATTGATATACTTGAAAGTTGGAGTAAGCCCTACATTGTGTCCCTGGCCTGTGAAGTAAGAACTATCAATATTAGGGAAGACCAAATGGAAACCCCTGAAATCACCTGAAAATGATACTAAATCAGAACAATATCTTACCATCACGACAGAGGGTATGGCTGAGATCAGTGACACCATTAAAAATCTAGATAAAGAAGATATGGCATATATATACATGGAATACTACTCAGCCATTAAAAAGAATGAAATAGTGCCATTTGCAGCAACATGGACGGACCTAGAGATTATCATACTGAGTGAAGTAAGTCAGAAAGAGAAAGACAAACACCATACGATATCACTTATATGTGGAATCTAAAAAAAGGGTATAAATGAATTTATCTACAAAACAGAAAGAGTTACAGATGTACAAAACAAACTTATGGCTACCGGGGGTAAAGGGGGAGGGATAAATTGGGATTAACATATACATACTACTATATATAAAATAGATAACGAATAAGGACCTACTGTATAGCACAGGGAACTCTACTCAATATTCTGTAATGGCCTATATCAGAAAAGAATCTAAAAAAGAGTGGATATATGTATATGTGTAACTGATTCAATTTGCTGTACAGCAGAAACTAACACAACATTGTAAATCAACTATAAATTTTATTCCAAATTTTTTTTAAAATAAAAAATAAAAGGATAGAGGAGTGGTAGCCTTTATATCTGTTTAATTTTTCAATCTGGAACCTGAAGAAAATGGATGGATCCTGAAGAATGACTGTACACAATCACAAGTAGTAATCCTGATTGCAGGCACTGTGCTGGACATGATACCTTTGCTAGGACATACTAATAAAGCCTCTGATGCATTCCATGCCACCATTGATTTAATGAACGTATTTTTACATTCTAATTAGCAAAGAGTATCAGAAATAATTTTCATTTATGTGGGATCAACAGCGTTCATTTATAATGTGTCATGGCTATGTTAATTTTCTTGCACTGTTATAATATAGTCTGAAGAATCTGGACCATAGAACATCACACTGATCCACTGCATTGATAACATCATGCTGATGTGACAGGGCAGGAAAGAAGTGGCAAATAGACTGAAGGTCCTGTTAAGGCACATGTACTCCAGAGGGTGGGAGATAAACCCTAATAAATTTTAGGGACCTGAAAATTCAGTGAAAGTTTTACATTTCCAGTGTTCAGGGACATGTTGGGATGTCCCCTCCAAAGCAAAAGACACATTTCTGTATCCATCTTGAATTCCCCATCACAAAGAAGGAAGCACAGCATTTTGTAGCCATCTTTGGATTCTGAAGGCCTAGAATTCCATACCTGGGAGTATTGCTCTACCCTATACACCTTCGGACATGGAAATCTATCAGCTTTGAGTCAGACCCAAGGACAAAAAGGCAGTGGAGCAGGTCTAAGCCAGAGTGCCATTATCCTTGTCACTTGAGCCACAAAATTAAATAAACCCTATAGTGTTGAAGATACAAGTACTGGGAAAGGATGCAGTTTGGAGCATATGCTCCAATGGGATATTCACAATATAAGCCCTTGGGATTCTGGAATAAGGCTATGCCATCCACAGAAAAGTATATGACTTTTTTTTGTGTGTGTGTGGTATGCAGGCCTCTCACTGTTGTGGCCTCTCCCGTTGCGGAGCACAAGCTCCGGACGCACAGGCTCAGCGGCCATGGCTCACGGGCCCAGCCGCTCCGCAGCATGTGGGATCCTCCCGCACCGGGGCACGAACCCGCGTCCCCTGCATCAGCAGGCGGACTCTCAACCACTGCGCCACCAGGGAAGCCCGAAAAGTATATGACTTTTAAGAAACAACTCTTGGAGTATTACTGAGCTCTGGTAGAAACAGAACACTTGACCATGGGTCACCAAGTGAAGATTCATTCAGAACTGTCCCTTCTGTTGGACTCAACAAATTATACACTCAGACACACCTAGAAGCAGTCCATCATGGAATGGAAATGTACATCCTGCAATCAACCCAAGCAAGACAAGAGGGCACAAGTTAGCCGCATGAACTGGTAGCCTAGAACTTTTGTTACCCAAAAGAGTTGCACCAGTGCCCGTCCTCGGCTTGCAAGGGACTCCTGCATGACTGACTGGAAGAAGAGAAAAACTGGGCTTCCCTGGTGGTGCAATGGTTGAGAGTCCGCCTGCCGATGCAGGGGACGTGGGTTCGTGTCCCGGTCCGGGAAGATCCCACATGCCGTGGAGCGGCTGGGCCCGTGAGCCATGGCCACTGGGCCTGCGCGTCCGGAGCCTGTGCTCTGCAATGGGAGAAGCCACAACAGTGAGAGGCCCGCGTACCACAAAAAAAAAAAAGAAGAGGAAAACTCCGAACTTGTTTTATGGATGAGCCAGCATGCTATGGGAATGAAAAGCAAAAATGGACAGTGGCAACATAGCCACATTCACAGTGGCTAACCTTACAAGACAGAGTAGAGCAAAATCATCCCAAGGGTAAGATGTGCACCTGGTTATCTACTTTGTGTAGAGGGATAAGGGGCCTAAGGTGAGAATATATAGATTCCTGGGTAGGGGTCAATGGACTAGCTTTCTAATCTGGGGCTTGGAAAGACAAAGTCTAGAAGACAAAGACAAAGAGGTTTAAGGAAGAAGCATGTGGATAGACATACGGGAGTGGGCATGAAGTATGAAAACATTTATATCACACATTAATGCTCACCAGGAAGTATTCATCACAGAGAGGCACTGAAAACCATGTTGATGAAATGACTCAGTCAGTTGACATTACTGGCCTTTCTCATCAGCCATCTCAGAAGTAGCATAATGGGCATTTGAATGGAGTGTCCATGGTGGCAGACATGGAGGTACATGTGAACCCAACAACATGGACTTCCACTGACATAGGTATTGCTATCTCTGAATGTCCAACGTGTCAGCAACGTAGACCAATGCTGAGCACCTGGTATGACACCATTCCACAGGGAGATCAAATGGCCACATTGTGGCAAGGTGATGACATTGGGCCTGTCTATTCTAGAAGGGCCAGCATTTCATTTTCATAAGAACAGATACTCATCCAGACATGAGTTTGCTTTTCTTCTTATAGAATCTTAGCCACTATCTGTGGGCTTATGGAATTCCTGGTCCATAGGCCTGGTATCCCACACACAACATAGCATCTAACCAGAGTATCCATTTCACAGAAAAGGATGTGCAGGAGTGGGCCCATGACCATAGGTTCCACTGGCCACATCACATACAACACCATCCAGAAATAGCTGGCTGTGTAGAACACTGGAACTACCTTCTAAAGATACAACTAAAGTGCCAGGTCAAAAGAAATCCTCTGAAAGGATGGGATGTCATCCTTTGCAATGCAGTGTACTAGACTGCATTTATTAAATCAGGGGCCTCTATATGGCACTGTGTCTCCCTTATGAAGGTACATGTACCTGGGAACCAAGGGTTTGGCAGCAAGTTTGGCCTCACACCACCACTCTCAATTACCCACTGGGGAATTGTGTGCTTCCTGTCCTCATCATTCAGGGCTCTGTGGGGTTGGAGGGTCTAGTTCACAAAGGAGCCGCACTCTTGCCAGGGGACATAAGTAATGGCAAGCTACGGCTGCCACCAGGACCCTTTGTATTCATTATGTCCAAGGACCAGCAGGTAAAAGGAAGAGTCACCATACTGGCATGTACAAGCGGTCCTGATCATCAGGCTAAGGCAGGGACTCTTTTTCCCCACTGAGGCCAAGAGGATTACGTGTGGATCCCAGGTGTTCTCCTGGTACCTCCTGGTACTCTCTTGCCCCATTGTAACTGTGAATAAACAAGTGCAGCATCCCCAGACTCAGGTCTCAGAGCACTCAAGAATGAAGGTTTGGGTTACATCACCAGGTAAGCCACCAAGACCTGCTAAGAAGATAGCTCAGGGCAACTTGTTCCCCAACCCCACCAAATTGGGCTCAGAATACTTCCAATCCATCAACAGACACTGTTGGATTTCCCTCCAATAATATTCCTTAAAACCATCTACTTTTCTCATTTCCACTTCTCCACCTTAGTCTAAGCCATAATCATATCACATTTGGGTCACTTGAGAGCCTCCTAAATTGTTCCCTTTCTCTTTTCCCGCTACAATTCACCTACCCTACAAGAGACAAAGTGACTTAAAAAGAATACATCAAATTTCTTCTATGTGTTTAAAAACTTCCAGTGCTTCCTTACCAATTTTAACAAAAAATTCCAACTCCTAACAGCAGCTACAATATCCTGTATGATCTGGCCCTTACCTCTCTTTCCAACCATATCTGTATGCTCTTCCCCATAACTCATCAACCACTCCAGCCTTGGATTCCTTGATAGTGCTGGAATATGCAATCACTTTTTACCTCATGGTCTTTACACTAGCAGTTCTTTTTGCCTGCAATGGTCTGTTTTTGGATCTTTGCATGGCAGACTTCTGTTTGTCATTCTGTTCTCAGTACAAATACCACACATTCCCTGATGTCTTTCCTGGAAATCCAGTGTAAAGTACTAAAGTAGGTTTCCCCTGTCTCAACAACAACTGGTTATTCTTTCTCAACACTTTATTATTTGCTTATTTTTGTGTTTTTTTTCTTATTATCTATCTCCTCAAATAGGCTTTAAAATTGATTATATCAAGAATTAATTATGCCTTGTTTACCATTAAATGACCAGTGCCAAACATAGTACAAGGCACATAGTAGATGCTCAAAAAATATTTTTCTTCCAGTTTTATTGAGATATAATTGACCTACAGCACTGTATAAGTTTAAGGTGTACAGCACAATGGTTTGACTTATATATATCATGAAATGATTATCACAATAAGTTTAGTAAACATCTGGGACTTACCTGGCCATCCAGTGGTTAAAACTCCATGCTTCCAATGCAGGGGGAGTGTGTTCCATCCCTGGTTGGGGAACTAAGATCCCACATGCCATGCAGTGTGGCCAAAGAAAACCCAAACAAACAAACAAACAAAAAGTTCAGTGAACATCCATCACCTCATATAGATACAACATTAAAGAAGTAAGAAAAACAAATATTTTTCCTTGGATTTTCTCTCTTAACTTCCGTATATAACGTACAGCAGTGTTAATTATATTTATCTCGATGTAATAATTTTTTAAACTCAGATCTTCACTTGCACTAGCCACATTTTCCAAGAATTAAACAAGGAGAAATCAAGTGGAGATGCTGGGGATCGAACCCAGGACCTCATACATGCAAAGCAGGTGCTCTACCACTGAGCTACATCCCCATGTTGATGTAATCATTTTTAATAAACTTTGTCAGTGTATAACCAAAGAAACTTGCCTGAGCCAAACCATTTTACCTTAAAAAAAGCAATATTATGTCATGTGTATGTAATTTTGATACAGGAAATTGGAGAATATCATAGATAGTAGTTCAACGATGGCTTTATAAAAGATATAATATTTTATCCTCCATAGAGGCAGTAAAACCACAATTCACAAAACATTTTCATAGGAAAAGTGACAGCAGGTTATATGGAGAAAACAAAGACAGAGGTATAATGATCCAGGAATCCATTACTTTATGAGGATCCAATTAAATTATGTATTATTTATATGTTTGATTATAAAAATTATATAAGCTCATTATTGATACTTTAGAACATATATTTATACTATCAGAGATAACAACTTTTCCACGTAGGGTCACTAATTTTCCAGTCTTTCTTTTAGAGTAAACTGGATATACAGTTCTGTATTGTTCCGATTTATGTTATATAATCAACATTTTCCCACATTTTTCCAAATAAAATTTAAAGGCCTGCATTTTATGTGATCACATGAATGTGCTCTAATTTATTTTATTCCATTCCCTACAGTTAAATGTTTACATTTTTCTACTTTTTCTTATTATACAATAACTCTGAGAGGGTCATCATTATTTATTAATATGTCTGTATTTATGATTATTTCTTTATGATATAGTCACCAAAGTATAATTTCTACGTCATACTTCTTGAAAATTTTTGAAGGTTGCTATAGATTGCTGTTTCTTTCCATAAGTTTATAAAATTTGTACTAATTTATAGTTCTGCCAGCAATATTTGGTTCTTGTTTCATAAAACTTTGTCATCCTTGAGCATCAGTATCTTTTATAATTTAATAGGTAACAAATGGTATATATAACTATTTAGTTTTGTATTTCTTTGATTACAATTTTTAATGTTTATATCATAATTTCTAATTTTTGATGTATATGGGCATGATTTTTAGTCCTACTTTTTAAATCAGCATCTCAGTTTTCTTAATATATGAAAAGATTTAATTATAAAAAATGCTTTTACATTTCCAACCAACTATTATATAAAGCAAAAATCCTCTTTCCTAATATGTATCTATTGTTATCACTTTTCTTGATAGTACTGGTGTAATTTTATTTTACTTCATATAACATTTTTTGAGCAATAATGAACATGGAATTGACAAGCCAGGGTTCTCATTGCTGACTCCACCATATCTTTTTGTGTGACCTTGAAAATGTAGACAACAGATTTTATTCTAATGCAGAGACAGCTGGTGCCCACCCATTCATCCATTCACTCATTTATTCATTCTTAAGTCATTATTTTAATGAGTACCCCATGGAGAGAACTTGGAAATTTTCCATCCCTACATCTCTCCCAAAGCTGCTGGATGCCTGAAATTTAACCATTAGAGAATCATTTTAGGGACTATTGATCTGGGGACAGAGCTATCAAGAGGTTTAACTGTAAAAAGTCAAGCAACAGGCAAACAGCTGCCTCCTTCTATCCATTAAATCACATTCTTCCACTGCCTTCCAATACACCAAGCAGGGCTTTGGGGAAAATTCCTTCCCTAGGGTTTCTCATCCTTTCTTCTCATTCCACGGCTTTGGATTTATATTGGGAGGATCATGGTGAGGTTTCATTAGATTATTTGGGGGTAAAGGATGGTTGCTTTCCTGACGAGCCGTAGGTAAAGAAGCTCAGCGTACAATTTACTTCATGCCTAGTCACCTCATGAGGTACTGGGGTAGGAGTCCCATTACCTTTCTCCTGAATAAGAGTAGCATCCTCTTCTGGGTTTTAGGTGGGCTTGGGGCCTGGATGCGTCTGTCTCAGGGCCAGGACTGGGATGACAGGATCGGACAGAGCCTGGGTTAGGATGAGGGAAGTGACTGAGTTATTCAAGTGCAGGGTTGGATCCCATATTTATTTAAAATTTTGTCCATCATAGATTTTTCATTGATTTCAAATTTTTAAAATATTACATTAGAATAATGTGCATTTTGATTTACTGATTTTTTTTTTTTTTGGCCACGCCACATGGCATGCGGGATCCTAGTTCTCTGATCAGGGATCAAAGCCACGCCCTCTTCAGTGGAAGCGCGGAGTCATAACCACTGGACCACCAGGGAAGTCCAGTTTACTGATGTTTTTGATGGCTCCTAAAATTCTGTGCCCTCGTTGAGTGCCTCAGTTGCTTGATCGTAATCCTGGCCCTGATTTTATTTCCTAGAGACGGAGGGAGCTTATCATCACCTTCAAGCTTGATATTAACCAAAGCTGGATGATTCCCAAATCCAACCCCAGCTGTCACTTTTGGAGAAAGTTTTGGCTTCCTTCCATATCCATCTGCTCTGGCCACTGGGTGTATTCCACATGTTTGAGTCTATGTCCTGGTCTATATCCTGTGACAATTCAGCAATTATCTCTCATCTGGCATTCATCTTGGCTGAACAATAAAACAATAGCAAAAGGTACCATGCACTCTGGAAACCTCCACAGACTTCTTTGGTTCAGGAACTTGGGGTAGGTGGAGTTGGGGATGGTGGGCAGCAGGACATATTCCTTCAAGGCTCTGAAGCGGCAGGGGCCTGCAGAAGGTACACTATTACAGGGATTCTTAAACCTGGCTACATACTACAATCACCTGAAGAGCTTTCAAAAATACCTACGTCTGGGTTCTACCCTCAGCTTTTCATTTAATTGGTCTGGGGTAGAACTGAGGCGCTGGGGTTTTGTAAAGCTCCTCAGATGATATTAATGTGAAACCAAACTCGAAAACCACTGTCTTTCATTACTCAGGGGCCAGCTGAGGCTCACTCTGAAGGGCATGAGCAGCAGATTATTATGGATCTGAAGAATCAAGTGAATAGTTTCTAAGGCTTTGGGTGAAGAAATGTCTTGTACAGCGAAAATTGGTAGCAGTGAGAGGGAGGGTGGGGAGAAAGTTTCAGTATTTCCCTAAGATTTGCTCAGTGCTATGTCCCAATTCATTATGGATGTTGGGAGCTGAATACTCTTTTTCCCACTGAGTGCCCAAACTTTTGCTGAGTTTTGTTTTTGAGGTATAACCCTGGTCTCTGCTTATAATCACATTTGAAGCTATAGAATCTCACCAAGTGAGTTTCTAAATGTATTTTAAACATTTACCAAGGAGCTTCTTCCAAAATATGTTTTTTGTTTTTTTTTTTTTGCGGTACACGGGCCTCTCACTGTTGTGGCCTCTCCCATTGTGGAGCACAGGCTCCGGATGCGCAGGCTCAGTGGCCATGGCTCACAGGCCCAGCCGCTCCGCGGCATGTGGGATCTTCCCGGACCGGGGCCCGAACCCGCGTCCCCTGCATCGGCAGGCGGACTCTCAACCACTGCGCCACCAGGGAAGCCCTGGTGTATGTTTTGAATACCTTGAGAGACATGTTTCTGCTGCCAGTTTTAGGCTAGAGTGTAAAATTTCTAGTAAACATCAATCTCAATTTCAAAGCCATAACCCCTTGCCTTCAGAAAATCCTCTCCATTTTAGAGTTGGAAATAAGAGAGCACTGATGTGGAGAAGGGCTGATATTGCTTCTCAGGTCGTCAATGACCATAATGACGTGAAGAAGATGGAACAGTTTCTATCTTCATTACCCTAATAGGACTTTGAGGACTATTAGGGTAATGAAGATTAATAGTTCCATTACTCTTTCACTTTCGTGCTAAACCAAAGCCACAGATCACTGAGGAGAAAAAGGTATCCCAAATATTATGTAATTGTCATTGACTGCGAACAACGAGGCACTCCATTTGGTTTCTTGCACTAAGTTTGGTTTCAGTCTTTGCTAGGTAACCAGAACTTTCTGTGGTCCAGATGATACTGCTGAAAATGATCACCATACTGTCCTCTATTTTGAGGTTTATTAAAAGCAGCTCTTGTTCTGTTGAGATGTCTTGAGAGTGGTGGAAGGATGGGATGCCAGGGCTGTTTCTCTCTCCTACATTTTGGAATTTTTGATAGAATAATTTTCTGAAACTTTGCATTAAGGTCAAAGGACTTCCACTGGGAGGTTTTGAGTCATGGTAATTACCTAGAAAAATATTGATGTAGTATATCTTTTGTCTTGTTTCACAACAGCATAATGAGAATTTACCTGGTACTTTTCCTAAACTGCTGCATGAATTTAGGGAGATCACTTCCCTTCTTAGAGCCTCAGTTTTCATGTCAACAACACTGGAGTTGAACTGCATGATCTCAAAGCTCCCATCCAACTCAAATATTCTGATTTGGTGATTTCTAGCTAAAATTGGGTGAGTTAATGCATGCAGTTTTTACTTCATATCTAGGAAGACAAAATAATTTTTCTGACAACAAATTCAGCATATCAATGCTGTAATGTTGCTATCTTTATACTTATTAAACTTTATTTTTTTCTAAAGACCTTAAAGCACTTTGACATTTCTTAGACTTTATCTCTGAAGCTGAGTCTACGCCTTATTTCATTAATTCTCACCATGTGTGTTTGAGCAAAGGTGACAGGAAGGTTATTATCCTTGCTTCACAGATGAAAACACAAGGTGAGTTAAATTACAATCTTCAAGGCATTGAGGGATAAAAAGGAAAATAAAGACTAGGACTCAGCCTGTATGGCAAAGGGAAGGAGGAAAGAAAAAGAAGCTGCTGGTAGCTGAATTTGGGTATGGGATGTGGGGACAGAGCCTCTATGGGGCCTGTTGCCAGGAAGCTACTTGAAAAATAAAGAGTAGGAGGTAGTAGGTAGTAGTGGTCAGATTGATCATGATTCTGTCTGCCCAGCCCAGATTCTAAGAACTTTTCTAAGAATTAAATGCTAAATGTGAAAGTGGACCTAGTAAGTTTTCTACCCTAGTGTTTTACCCAATACCTAATTTTCCTCTAAAAGCAGCAATTATTGCTAAGTCTTACAGTGCTTGGTATGTCATATGCATTATCTTAGCTAAATATTCATGGGTTGGTACCATTATTGTGTCCATTATACAGCTAAAGAAGCTGAACTCCAGGTCCAGGTCACACAGCCTGTAAGTGGAAAAACTAGCACCTGAATCTAGATCTGTCCCAACTCAAACCTGTGCTTTACAAAACTGCTTTCTAATGTTTCTCTGATAAGTGATATTCTAAAAGTTTATAGTAATATCATTTTTGTCTGCATACTACATTGCTTTATAAAAATACATTTCAATTTCTTCATGAAAATTTTGAGACCTCTGTCACTTAGTCTACCTACAGGAAAAAAAACTTTTTGTTTTCTTTCTATGAAAAAGATGAGCAGTGATATTGTGAAAAAATTACAAACAAATGGTATGCAATGTCTCACAACTCTACTGCAATTCATTTCGACAAGTATGTAGGAAGGTCTCATTTGTACCACATAATATGCAGAGAAATATGAATATGAAGATAAATAATACAGTCTCTATCTTCAAAGAATTTACAATAATTGAAATAGGCCCATTTCTTGGACACAGTAACATGGGTGGCTGCATTATATCCCACTCATTTGGAGTGATGGCATAGATGCTGCACCTTAATGTTTTTTCTGTCTATCCTAGGGATCCGATGAGAAGTGTCTACAGAGCAGCTTCCTTCTACGTATGATATTCTTGGGCAGCCTTCACTGGTTGTTTCCCCAGGGCCACAACCCCTTTTCATGACGGTTGTGGAGAAACATGGAATAAATAATGAGTTGGCAAAGCCCTGTATCACTGCAGAGGAAGGAGTATGTATGTATTTATGTATTCCAGACATGTGAAATAATATTAGAGAAGATTGAGTCTTCAATGGTACATAGTTTTAAGGTTGGCAAGAAGTGGCTATTGATGGGGAGAAAAGTAAAGGTGGAGAGATCAAAGCAATTCTATGGAAGTGTAAGGAGGTATGAGGAGAGCAGATTTCTTAAGTTGTGGAATGCCATGAAAAGGTACTTAAATTTTGATATGAACAAAATGGAAAGACATTAATCATTGCAGTTCTGAAGGCTGTAATCAGTGCATAGGTAGTAGTTTTCTGTAATCCAGTGGCTTCCAAAATGTGATTCATGGAGCACTTGACTTTTATGGAGTCCTCTCATTAGTGACCCCTGTAGTGTTAATATTTATAAAGTCAGTTCTATCTAGGGTTAAAATAATGTACACATGGAGCTAAGAGTATCTCATAGCAACACACACACAAGGGTTTGATTTTAAAACAGGTAAGATAAATTATGCAAAAGTTATAGGAATTAAAAGTTTCTTAGGCAATTTACTTAAATTTAAATAATTTTTAAAAGCATGGACTATGGATGTCAAGTAATATTTCCGTCATTGCCTAAAGGTATATTCCTAAGAGTTGCAAAGCATTCTTTGTTTCAAAAGTCTGTGGCAACAGACAAGATTGATATCAAACTGAATAATTCATCAGCTAAACTTTGCTCATAGCCATTAGCAGTAATTCTGATGAGTATGCATACAGAGAACTTGTTCAAACTTTCCTCCTAATTTCAGCATTGAACTTGAATGGTTCTTGATTCAAATTTCAAGTTTGTCAGGATTTTCAATCTCCTCATTAAAAAAAAGTCTAGGAAGGATTCATAACTTGAGAAGACATCCAATATTTATTTTTCCATATGAAATATACATGGATTAAAAATGTTTGGTACTTTATATTTAACATAACTTTATCAGATCCTTTTTGTAAAAGTATATCTTAAATCCCCAAATTTTAATATCTAATTTTTGGCCCATAGGAAAAGCTTAAGAAATATGTACTGAATAATTATAGCTTTACACTATCTGCCTATATCCAGTCTCAGTCTTCTCCACACAATATTCCTTAGAAGCAGAGAAATAAGTGTTAATTTCCTCATTTTTTGGATCAAGGTATTAAGGCTCCAAGACTTTAAATGATTATCCTAAATTCACATAATTTAGTGTTAAAACCAGCATAGCATGCAGGTTACCGAATCCAAGTTCAATGCTCTTATGTCAAATCAGAACATATTATATGATTCGTGTTATCAGTTCTTCCAAAATACTTGGAGGAATTTTACAATACAAGCTACATATAAATGACATTCGCAGCAGAAATAAAAAAGAATAAGATAATAAATATACATGTAGTCATAAACTAATCCATATCCTGTGGTCAAGAATTTACTGTGGATCTAAATTTCCTTGCAGCAATGTAAAAAGTTATATAATTTGCATCATTTGCCAAATGGAAAAACACAGGCAATGTGATATCATGTCACAACCATGCTAAAAACTCTCCCAATGTCTTTTCATTGCACTTACATATAATTCAAACTACACATGTAGCCTACATGTGTAGGCACAACATCCTCTGGCTCCAATTATTTTTCTAGTCTCATCAAGTATTACTTTCCCCAATGTTAACTACATTTTAATCTCTCTCTTCCTTCAACATGCCACACTCATTCCCATCTTCAGGTCTTTGGACTCACTATTCAATCCACTGGCAATACTATTCACCCAGATATTCACTTGACTAGCCCTTTCTTATTATCCAGGTCCTAGGTCAAAAGTCTTAGGTTCTCCTTATTCAAGCCTCAAAGAAATCATAACTGACCATCTTATCTAAATTAGTCATTTCCCCAGCTACTCCCTAATTAATTACCATGGCCTATTTTCTTCATAGCACTTGACCCTCTCTGAAGTTTTCATATTTTTCCTAATTTTTGTTTATTTCTCTTCCCCTCCAAGTTGAATGAAAATTTCACAAGAGTCAAATACTCGTGTATCTTTTTTTCCCACTGTTGGATCTCCAGCACCAAGGACAGAGCCAATTGGGCACTCAATTGTAAATGAACAGTCACTGAGATGAACTTTTCTGAAAACTTAATCCTAAAGCCTCATAAATTCTTTTCTTTTCAACTTTTATTTTTTTATTTTTTTTAACATCTTTATTGGAGTATAATTGCTTTACAATGGTGTGTTAGTTTCTGCTTTATAACAAAGTGAATCAGCTATACATATACATATATCCCCATATCTCCTCCCTCTTGCATCTCCCTCCCACCCTCCCTATCCCACCCCTCTAGGTGGTCACAAAGCACCTAGCTGATGTCCCTGTGCTATGTGGCTGCTTCCCACTAGCTATCGATTTTACATTTGGTAGTGTATATATGTCCATGCCACTCTCTCACTTCATCCCAGCTTACCCTTCCCCCTCCCCACATCCTCAAGTCCATTCTCTACGTCTTCATCTTTATTCCTGTCCCCCCTAGGTTCTTCAGAACTTTTTTTTTTAGATCCCATATATATGTGTTAGCATACGGTATTTGTTTTTCTCTTTCTGACTTACTTCAATCTGTATGACAGACTCTAGGTCCATCTACCTCACTACAAATAACTCAGTTTCATTCCTTTTTATGGCTGAGTAATATTCCATTGTATATATGTGCCACATCTTCTTTATCCATTCATCTGTCGATGGCCACTTAGGCTGCTTCCATGTCCTGGCTATTGTTAATAGAGCTGCAATGAACATTGTAGTACATGACTCTTTTTGAATTATGATTTTTCTCAGGGTATATGCCCAGGAGTGGGATTGCTGGGTTGTATGGTAGTTCTATTTTTAGTTTTTTAAGGAACCTCCATACTGTTCCATAGTGGCTGTATGAATTTACATTCCCACCAACAGTGCAAGAGGGTTCCCTTTTCTCCACACCCTTTTTATTGTTCTCCACACCCTTTTTATTGCATTTATTGTTTCTAGATTTTTTTGATGATGGCCATTCTGACTGGTGTGAGGTGATACCTCATTGTAGTTTTGATTTGCAATTCTCTAATAATTAGTGATGTTGAGCATCCTTTCATGTGTTTGTTGGCAATTTGTATATCTTCTTTGGAGAAATGTCTATTTAGGTCTTCTACCCATTTTTGGATTGCGTTGTTTGTAAAACTTCAAAAATTTTTAAAAAGACTTTGAAAACATGATGTGATATGGCTTTAGCATCTACTTTTAGAAATATGAAGCCACCACCAGTAGAGATGGGGTAGAATGAAGACAGAGTTTATGGCAGAACTTTGAGTAAAACTAGTATGTAATTGAAGGCCAACTAAATAAGAGCCTTTAAAGGAGATTAACATGAAATGTCCACAGAGAGGAAAAAAACAAGGTTAGCGTTACAAAATCAAAGTGACAGGAAGATTTTTAAAGCAGGTCATGAATAGTGTAAATGCCTGAAAAGTATTCAATGAATTTTTCAACAAAATTCCTAGTGGTAACCTTGGCAAAAGCAAATTCAGGGGAGCAGCCACAGTGATGATGAAAGTTATATTACAGTGAATTCATGGAAAATTATAACATGGAATTTAAACATGAAAAATTGATGGCATGATTTTGTGCTAGACATTCTTAGAGTATATTTGTACTAGTCTCAATTTAGCTCTCTGCTCAAGTATCTGTACTAGAGGAGCACTGCCTTCTGATGAGATACTGAATTGGATATTCACAAATAAATTGGATTTTTTCCCACCAGTCAGGCTTTTAAATATTTGAATACCTACATACTGTATACCTTAAATCTTCTCTTCTGTAGGCTGAATATTTATAGATTCTCCAACCATTCCCACTTATGACCTGGTTTCAAACCCTTTACTTACATCCATGTTGTCCTCTGGCCACTCTAGTTTGTCAATGTCATCTTACAATGTGATTTCTAGAAATATTTAAGGACATCACTACACCTTTCCAAATACTTGTAATAGTTCCCCATTGCCCCATTCATTCTTACTTGCAAGACCTTCAACATTGACTTTAGCAAATATTCTTAGCCATTATTTCCCTTTCTCCTCCATCATTTACAATACACAGTCTAGACCAGAGGTCAGCAAACTTTTTCTGTAAAGGGCCAGTTAGTAAATAGGTTTGCTCTGCAGACCATATGCTCTCTGTTGCAACTACTCAACATGTTATAAACAATACAATAGATAGTATCTATTATAGACAATACATTAATGACTAACTGACTGTGTCCCAATAACACTTTACTGGAGAAAAATATAGCGAGTGGAATTTGGCTCACGAGCCATAGTTTGCCAACCCGTGGTCTAGACAAGCAAAGTGCCTTGACATTTCCTTGGTACACTTCAGTTACTTCTGTGGCTTTGTTCATGCTCTCCACCCCTCCCCCCACACCATTAGTTAAAGTAAAGGTTATGCTGATGTAACCAACAGACTCAAATACAGCAGTTTACATGAGAGGAAATGTTTTCCTTCTTACATATCAGCCTGGCATGAGTGGAACAGGTTGGTTCACAGGTCTGTTCTATGAGATCATTTCATACCTGGGCTCCTTGCTAAATGTAGCAAGTACTTGTTAACTCAGAGTAATACACTGGCACTAGCACTCTGTCGCATGATGATCATTTACCCTAGATATATAGGCCGATATATCTTTTTTTTAACTTAAAAAGTACTGAAAAAGATAGTTTTG